>NC_091394.1:42254195-43454195 GCF_032191515.1 Phaenicophaeus curvirostris
CAGGCCGCCAGCGGTCAGTCCACTGCCTTCGACAGCTCTCAACACACCTCAAGACCTACATCTGGAGCAAGTACACCCAATATTTCCAGCAGTGGCTCTTCTGCTCCACCTGAATCAAGCATACCCTCCTCCTCAAATGCACTTACATCCATAACTCCTGCGTCCATGTCAAATGCTCCTAACAGTGCTTCGCAGCCGCAGAATGCTTCAGCTCTGCCTTCAATAGGACATGGAAGCCTCACCTCGGTGTCCGGCCTGCCAAATGCACTTCTACCTCAGACTTCTTCAAATAGTGTGATCTTCCCCAATCCACTGGTTAGCATTGCTGCGACCGCTAATGCGCTAGATCCTCTCTCTGCCCTTATGAAGCACCGCAAAGGAAAGCCACCAAATGTATCGGTGTTTGAACCCAAGTCAAGCTCTGAGGATCCCTTTTTTAAACATAAATGTCGATTTTGTGCCAAGGTCTTTGGAAGTGACAGTGCTTTACAAATTCACCTCCGCTCGCATACAGGCGAAAGACCTTTTAAATGTAACATATGCGGAAACCGCTTTTCCACAAAGGGCAATCTGAAAGTTCATTTTCAGAGGCATAAAGAGAAATACCCTCATATTCAGATGAACCCCTATCCTGTTCCAGAATACCTCGATAATGTGCCCACCTGCTCTGGAATCCCATATGGGATGTCGCTGCCCCCTGAGAAGCCGGTCACAACATGGTTGGACAGCAAACCTGTTTTACCAACGGTCCCGACTTCCATCGGGCTGCAGCTGCCCCCAACTATACCCAGTGTGAACAGTTACGGAGACTCTCCAAGTATCACTCCGATGAGCCGGTCACCCCAGAGGCCTTCTCCTGCCTCCAGCGAATGCACTTCTCTATCCCCGAGCCTCAACACTTCTGAGTCAGGTGTTCCAGTGTCTGCTGAATCCCCACAGCCCATTCAGAGCGGCTCATCTCTGACAAAGGCAGAACCTGTCACTCTGCCTCCCATGAGCATGCAGCTTGGGGACATTTCTGCAGGTGGGCAAGTTCCCACAGCTTCGACATCCTCAATTCCTACTGCTGTTACAGACAGTAGCGTTGCAACAAGCCTCCCAAACCCTGTGCTTCCAGCAGTGTCTGACCAGTTTAAGGCAAAGTTTCCATTTGGTGGTCTACTAGACTCTATGCAAACATCAGAAACCTCAAAGCTACAACAGCTCGTGGAAAACATTGATAAGAAGATGACAGATCCAAATCAATGCGTCATTTGTCACCGTGTGCTTAGTTGTCAGAGTGCTCTCAAGATGCATTACAGAACGCATACAGGAGAAAGACCATTTAAATGCAAAATTTGTGGACGTGCCTTTACTACAAAAGGCAATCTAAAAACACATTTTGGAGTTCATCGAGCAAAGCCACCACTTAGAGTACAGCACTCATGTCCTATTTGTCAGAAGAAATTTACAAATGCAGTTGTTCTTCAGCAGCACATTCGTATGCATATGGGTGGGCAAATTCCAAACACACCACTACCAGAGGGCTTCCAGGACGCCATGGACTCAGAGCTTTCCTATGATGAGAAAAATGTTGAGACGCTGAGCAACTTTGATGATGACATTGATGAAAATTCTATGGAAGAGGACCCGGAACTGAAGGACACAGCAAGTGATTCATCCAAACCCCTTATCTCCTACTCTGGGTCATGTCCTTCTTCGCCACCTTCTGTGATTTCCAGTATTGCTGCTTTGGAGAATCAAATGAAAATGATTGATTCTGTCATGAACTGTCAGCAGCTGACCAGTTTAAAATCCATAGAAAATGGATCAGGGGAAAGTGACCATTTGAGCAATGACTCTTCATCAGCCGTTGGTGATCTTGAAAGCCAGAGTGCAGGCAGCCCTGCAATTTCAGAATCTTCTTCCTCCATGCAAGCTTTGTCTCCTGTAAATAGCAATAGTGAAAGTTTCAGATCAAAGTCTCCAGGTCTCAGTAACCAGGAAGAGCCACAAGAAATACAGTTAAAGACAGAAAAACCAGACAGTCCGCCACCCGCAACTGAAAATGGAGGGGCATTAGATCTTACATCCACCAACCCGGGAAGACCAATCATCAAAGAGGAAGCTCCTTTTAGCCTGCTGTTCCTGAACAGAGAACGTGGTAAGTTTAAAAGTACTGTTTGTAATATCTGTGGCAAGCCTTTTGCTTGTAAGAGTGCATTGGAAATTCACTACCGCAGCCATACTAAAGAACGTCCATTTGTTTGTACAGTCTGCAGTCGTGGGTGTTCCACTATGGGTAATTTAAAACAGCACTTACTGACGCACAAATTAAAAGAGCTGCCTTCTCAGTTATTTGAACCCAACTTTACTCTAGGTCCCAGCCAAAGTACTCCTAGCCTGGTCACCAGTACAGCGCCTACCATGATCAAAATGGAAGTGAATGGTCACAGCAAGCCGATCTCTTTGGGTGAGGTTCCCTCGCTTCCAGCTGGAATCCAGGTTCCTGCTGCACCACAGACAGTGATGAGTCCGGGGATCACACCTATGCTGGCACCCCCTCCTCGCCGGACTCCCAAGCAGCACAACTGTCAGTCGTGCGGGAAGACCTTCTCCTCAGCAAGTGCACTGCAGATACATGAGCGCACCCATACTGGTGAAAAACCGTTTGGTTGCACAATCTGTGGTAGAGCTTTTACCACAAAGGGGAATCTTAAGGTAAGAGGCCAAATAAAACTGTAAAGACTTGGGAAGGGGGGCGTGTGGTGTGGTAAAGGCACCGTGCTTGAACTCAGCAGGTTGTAGTGCTAAGTGTGTGCCAAAGATGGGAGACAAGTGAGCTTCAAGGAAATGCTTGCTGTATAGTGGTGGTTATTATGCTTCCACAGTGTTGAAGATGGGGAAGCAGCTGTGCCATGATGTGAACTTTGAAACTGGTTCTGGGTGCATATGCATGTACGTTGTAGTTTACCTGACAGGCATGATGGCACCCACAGTCAGCTGATTGCTGTGTTCTGCAGTTCTTGTGGACTAGCACTGCACACTAACCTTGTTATAAACCAGAAATACAGAGCTTGCTCAGCTCCTTGGGTGCCTCTCAAATTTCCATTTTCTGTTCTGCTTTGCAGCCATTGCAGACCAGAAAAATATTTCCCACTGACGCCTCTTATTCCTGCAGTGTGGGTAACCACCAGGATACAGCCTGGGGAATAAATTTTTAAATGTCCTTTTTTAAAATATTTAATTTCCCAAAATAACCAATGCCTCTGACATGAGACAAATACTATGAAAACAGACAAGATGTAAAAAGGGGAAAGGCAGAAACAAATGCCCATCTCCTAGTAAAAGTAATGTCCTTGATAATCTTTAGCATGTGAAGACTTCCAGCTTGCATGTGAAATTACCTACCCTGAGACAATATGTACTCTTTATTCTTGCAGCGCTGCATTTGTTTTCACTGGGAAGAAACAAATGCACATTGAAAAATTAGTATGGAGCTGGGTTTTCTTTGTGTAGGTTGACTGGGCCTTAGAACTGTCTTAACTGGAATCGATTTGTTTTCAATGTGAATGAGAAGGCATTTTTTAAAAAAGCAAGTGATACTGTAAGTAATAGCATTTCAGGCCAGCCGCCTCACCAGAGCATGCTAACTTAGGGGCACTTCTTGTCCCTGTTTGCTCCGCAGGTTCACATGGGAACTCACATGTGGAATAATGCCCCTGCACGCCGTGGCCGCCGCCTCTCCGTGGAAAACCCCATGGCTCTGCTTGGTGGCGATGCACTCAAGTTCTCAGAGATGTTCCAGAAGGATTTGGCAGCTCGGGCCATGAATGTTGACCCCAATTTTTGGAACCAATATGCTGCAGCTATCACTAATGGACTTGCTATGAAGAACAATGAGATTTCTGTCATACAGAATGGAGGCATTCCCCAGCTCCCAGTAAGTCTAGGTGGAGGTGCCATCCCGCCTCTAAGTAACCTTACCAGTGGCATGGACAAAGCTCGCACAGGCAGCAGCCCTCCAATTGTCAGTCTGGACAAAGCAAGTTCTGAAACGGGAGGCAGTCGTCCATTCACCAGATTTATTGAGGATAATAAAGAGATTGGCATAAATTAAAACCATTCATTCCAAATAACTGTTGGACCTCTACTGGACACAACACTTGTCCTGTTCTGTGTACAGCTTTTGAAGCTAAGCATTAATTTTCTGACCTAAATGCATAGGTTCCCTTTAAAGTTTTACTTATAGTAGAAATGCATAACTTTGTGGCTGCTGAAAAGTTGTCTTGCAAGATCTGCATGGTACTTCTTTCAACAGTGAGTCTGACTGTTACTGAGAACTTTGAAACCTTTCAATTTAACAGAAAACAAGCAAACAAACAAACAAATCATGAGATAACTGCATTAGAAACAGAGAGAGGCTAGTCTACATCCACTTTGCTTCTTACAAAACTTACTATTACCTGAGAAAGGGGGGGCTTCACTACGGCATTCTGTCACTTATTTGCTGGTTTTGTTCAAATTAGTTAGTAACTTGGACTATGTTTTTAGTAGTCTTAATCTTAAATGAGTGATTTAGTACCCCAATGCTGTGTTATTATTACAGTATCCTTGTCTGTAGTATTTATAATGTTAAGATTATGCGGGTAACAGACAATATACTAGCCCCAAACTTAAATGAAGCTTTTGTACTGCAAAATACATCTGGCTATGTGATTTTTTTTTTTAAGCAAGTTTTGTTTTACTATAAATAAGTGGTTTATTTCAATGCAGGCAAAATTGTGAAGTTTATTGGGAAAGATAGCATGCTTTTCATGTGCAAGTACCTGTCAGTAACAAACCTTTTTTTATTTAAGTATTTGTAGCTGCTATGTGGACAGTTGTTCTATTAAATGAAAAAAAAAAAAAAAGTAGTGTGGACTTTAGCTCAATGATTGGAAAGCAAGTTACAGACAAACCTTAGCACCATAAATTATTCACAACATTATAACAGTTGTGAGTAAATTCTCCATGTTATCAAAGCTGTACAATAAAAAGGTAATGTTTGTATAATGTGGTTGCAAACTCTTAATTTATACTATTGCACTTTTAGTATTTTGTATTAGGGAGGTTTGTCTATAATTTGAAACTGAACAAAAACATAAACTATTTTATAAATAGTACTTTGACTTAAGGAATAAGGGGGAGAACCCTCTTGCAGTTTCTTTTTTTTGTTTTAAAGATCTCCATTAACTAAGCAGAAAAGCAGAGAGAACTGTCAGATCCTTAGGAAATACGGGGTCTGCCATTTCTTAAATGGAAATGATTTACTTAACTTTTCTACAGAACCTACTTAAAAGCGTGACCACCCCCAACAGAACTCTGAGACATTTATCTTAGGAGTGTGGTATTAGTACAAGCCTAGGATAGTGGAAGGAGAACATTGTGTAGGCTTAACTTTACTGTAATCTGTTCTGTGTCTTTCACACATACCCACGAGAAAGATGTCAACTGCCTAATAATATAGGAACAAAAATCCTAACTTTTAGACAGCATGAGCAGTAGAACATACAAATATTCTGTATTTATTTCCAACTTATCTTCTCAGATTGCTCCAAAGCACAAAGTAGTCTGAATAATTGAACATAATTTTGTGTTGATTGCAATGTTTAAATTACACTAAGTAAATAAAGGGAGTAGTTCCACTCATAAGCTAGGCTGGGGATGCTGAGAAGACCGGGGCTTAATCAAAACTTGAACAGTGAACGTTTTGTGTACTACCTCATTTTTGTGCATTACGAGCATGTTGGAGTTGACACTATAAACTTCCGCCCCGCAGAATTGCTTGAGGGACTTTATGGGTAGCTGGGTAACAGCTCAAGGAGTTTTATGCCCCTGAAGAATGAATCAGACAGTGAGGTCTTCCCAGTTGAGACTGAAAAATAGGACAATCTTTCTTATACAACAAAAACCATTACTGTAAGAGGATGGACTATTTCTGCCATCGTGTAATGGAGTGAAAAGAGGTTCAAAGACTTATTAGCTGTTTGTTTCTATTGGAAATGAACAATTAACTCTACAGCTCCATTTTCTACAGTGATGAGACAGAGATATATAGATATATGTATCTATACATAAGCAAATTTATATATCTGTTACACCTCTACAACATAACATCTTTTTTTCTGCCACAGTGTGTGGGTGGTTAGGGGTGTTTCCAAGCATTTAAAAAAAGAAAACTAAGGTGACTTAATGTTGCTGTATTTCAGCAATTGAATGTTTTTATTTATCTGTGTCATTTTTGGTGTGACTTTTTTTTTTTGTTAGTATTTGGTACCATGTAGTGTTATCTCTATTCCCTAAAGGATGTGTATAACTTAAAAGATAAAAAATAGAGAAGAAAAAAATGAAAAAGGAAAAAAAGAAAAAATATGTAAAGTGTTGTAAATAAGATGGTCGATGATGGTACAGTAAGACTGTGACCCCGTTTTGTATTCAGGGTTAGGTCATTCCTCTCTGCATGGTGAAGAGAGACACTATTTTTATACTGTGATACCATGTGGGGCTAGGAGCCTCCCTGAACCAGCTGGGAATTGTTACCTAGATCCAATATTTTTTATTATTAAATCTTGTTGGCTTGACACATCTACTGATTGAAATGGATGTCTTAGTCTAGGTTACTATTTTTGTCATATGGAATTGAATAAAATGCAGGATGTAATATTATATCTGAATTGCGTTCCTTGATTATTCTAATAACAGAGCAAGATATGAGACTAAGGTCACTTGTGGTAGATTGGTGTCAATGATTTCTAATCATCACATCTGAAAATCAGAATAAGGTCGACACCTTATATTCAAATGCTATTCTAATATATATTAACAGTACGAAGGAGTAGAATTATTAGTCTCTTTTCCAATGAAAATAAATTGTAAGAGCATTTCTCGCAAGACAGCAGAACAACAACAAAAAACCACATTTTGGAGGGGGAAAACAGCCTTTGGAAGGACTACTGTTTCAAATTGACTGCTTTCTGAACACATATCATGTATTGTCTACCAAAAAGCCTCCTTTTCATGTTGTTTAAACATCTGCATAATATTTACAATACCTCACATGATAAAATTTGGGAACAAATTTATAAGGAGCAGTTAAATTCTAAAATTTTGAAAAAAAAAAGGAAAAAAGTTGACAACTCGCATCCGTTCATTCCAAATGACATAACCTGTACGTTTAAACTCATGACTTTATTTCTTCTTTTTTTCCAAGAGCCTAATTTATCAAAGCATGTCTAACTTTAGCCAAATTATTTTTTCACATTGATTTAAATGAAAGTATTTACAATCTTAAGGTTAGGCATGTGATTAAGTATCTCCTGAAAAAAAAGCTGTATGTTTGAGTAACCTTCAAGCTGCTATAATCCAGTGATGAATGCCTGCTGCATTTAAAACAGACAGAAGATAAATAAAAGAGAAAAATCTGTATTAATCATCTTTCTGTGGCCTTGTTATGAAGATACTCTCTTTTATAAGACCTATCCAAAGAAGGTATGGGTTTCCTCTGATGACTCAACAACAGCAGGTTTGCTCTTGTATTCCTGCATGCACATCCCTGAGCCTTGCTGAGAGAAAACATGATATGCAAAAGAGAAGGAAAGCCAAGGAGCACTCATAGTTATGGTTCTGTTCAAAACACAAGCAGAAAATTACCTGGTTTTCTTCCCCGCCCCCCCCCCCAAAAAAAGGATGAAAGCAGAACGATATCTATTTTTAAATATGTATGGGTTATTTTTTTTATTATAAGAAAACATTGAATAATAAAATGTGCTACACAGATAAAAATGGTCAAAGTCTGTTGAATTAAATGTTTAAAAATAGACCCATGTGGGAACTCTGTATAATTAGAAAAATTACTGGTTATGATTTTTTGAGAGGAGGGTTATTTTACAACATAAAATTTCCAGCAAGGTATTCAAACTCTTCACTTATATTTTTTTCCATGAGTTATTAAAAAGAGCATTTATGACAAATGATTGACATAACTACTCTCCGGCCCTTGTTCTTTTCCTTTTGTATATGTTATCCCTCAGTATGTTACCTGTTCCTTTACCTAGTTTTTTTTCTCTCTCAGCAAATACTTTGTTTTCCTAAAACTGCATTGTGCTGTATTTGTGTTGCCTTTAATTTGTTTCTCTGCATGAACTGTCATTTGGAAGATCTGTGTTTTATTTTTTTTCCTTTTTATCTAATTCTGCAGAATTCAAAAGAGCTGCCTGTTTTTTACATCTGTGTGTAACACTAGTGTATTGAATGATGAAGTCACCAGTGATATGATCAGGTATGTGCGTAGCTCACAGGATTTGCTAACAAACATGCCGTTCACAATCTTTCCTCCAGAAGGCTTGAAATTTGTTAGTGTTGCTGGTATAGGGCAGACACAGATGGTCAGGAGGATGGAAGTCCTGATCCTAACCTTGCTGCACCAACATTTATACCACCGGAATATCCATCAGCTTCAGTGTAGATACTCAAGGTTTATGCCGGTGCCAGAGGGACTGCTTTCAGGTTCAGATGTCTTGCTTCTCTTTACGTGTCATCACACCAATGGCTAGCTATATAGTATATTAACAGTATATCTAAGCAAAAGCATTCTGGACTTTATTTTTAAAAAGGGGGAAAAGATAATACGTATATTTTAGTACATACCACAGAATTATCCCAGTTTTAAAGGAGGTCCTGAAAGCTGAACCTAAAAAAAATATGGCTGTGCCCCTTAATACAGAATTTGATGTCATCATATGAATAATCAATCATTTTTCACATAAATGAGTAAAAGAACCTGTAACATTTGTGCATAAAAGTAGAAGAGTGTGAGAATCTTGCTATGGTTCTGCTGCCTTTGGTAGGCACCAACAGGGAAATGCCTTCCCTTTGCACATATTAAAGGTATCAGCACATTTACAAAAATAGGTTTGTGCATGTCGCAGCACCAATGTATAGTATTTTGTTTTTTCAGAAGGGCGGACGTCTCAATCAACAAAGTGACAAATGTGAAAGCCAAGAGCTTCGGGCTGTATACCACTAATATATTTTAGGGATGTGGGCAAATCACTAATTAGACTCTGATTCTGCTTGAGAATTACAAACTTCTGAGGCTTCTGGGAATCAGGGAGTAAGCTCCCCCTTGCAGAGTCAGCTAGCACCTTGTAGTATTGGGATGAATTGGCCCATCAGTAAAGATGGGGTAATACTTTTGTACCTACCTCACAGGGGTGTTGTGAGGAATAGTTTTATGTTTGTACAGTGTTTCAAAGATGGAAAATGCTTGGTATTATTACTGATTTTAGAGACTTTACAGTACATGTACTATTATTTATTATTTGTACTCCAGTAGTACCTGTCGGCTCCAGTCAGGACTGAGAGGCCTTATCCTAAATGTTGTACACTCACCTACGTGGGTTTTATACTGAATTTTACTCATTTTCCACTGGAGATATTTCATTATCAAGTATCTATTTGATTATTATAGGGTTTTAATTCAATTATTTAGGCCTTCAAATTGTTTTAGACCACAGCAGAGAATTTCCTGGTATCACATTTTGTTTTGAGCTTGTATTGCTTTTCAGAAAAAGTGCACCGATTTTCCATGGATAATCTAGAATCAAATCTTGCTATCAGTGGAATTCTTCTGTATCTTTTTGCCATTAAAGCTAAACATTAAAATAAACGTGTGTGTATATATTATTATACACCAATATATAATATACATGTACCTATAAACATGTATGGATTAAATTTCTTTAGCTGCTTAGAATTAATTTCAAACTGTATATTGAATATTTTGCTCAAGTGTTATCTATTTCAGATGCAATTAAATATTGTTAAATTGTGTTGGCCCTCAGTAAAGACACAAAAATTGGAAATCATGACAATAAAAGAGATATTGTCACTGATTATATTCACAAAGGCTTGTGAGGAAAGTTTCTGCGTCTCAAATGTATTGAAAATCTTCACTAAGTCATAAAAGTCTCTACTTAGATTATGTGGAAACAAACTATTATATCAGGATGAGTCACTCACTGTATATAAGTATGTTAAAATAAATAATTGAATAAGTCCAAAGGTAATGCTTGCTATCATTTGGGTGTTGAATAGGAAGTAATTTGTTTCCCAGATTGGTAAACTATACTTAATATTTTTTTACAAGTAAGAATTACCTGATTTACAATACTGTGTTAAGCAATCTCTTTAGCAGTTGTTCATGCCCTAAATATACTAGGTAAATTAATTCTGTTTATACTCTTGTCTTTCTTATTTGAATATATGGAAAGTTTTGGATTTAGCTTTGTTTAAGGTGTCCTCAGTGATACTAGCCTAACTGATTTCACTCAGGCATACCATGGAGTAAAGGTATGAGTAGTGGTGGGTGAATCTAGTCTAAAGAATCTCTCTTTCTTTTCCTTCTGGGAATCATTGTCCTATCTCCACTGCCCCATTCTGGCTACCTATCCATAGGTTGTTGGCTTTTTTGTGGGTTGATTAGCACTCATGGCTCAGCCAATTTTGTCAAACACTTGGCACTTGTTCTGCTACAACATGCACTTCATAGGGGACCTATTGATGTACTAACATAAGTAATGTGTTTAAGACAGGTTGGTGATGGAGGGTGTAAGTGAACATCTGTGCTAGAATTCCTATGCCATTACCTGTTGTGTGCAGCAAATAAAACGAGCACATAAAAGGATGTGGTCATCAGGTGATGTGGGCACATTTCCACTTGGCTTCTATGACTTATACTCTAAATACCATGCCTGATATAGGAGGTTTGGTTTGTGTTTTTGCTCTTTTAAGCATTCCTAGTAAGAACAGTTATAAGCGGATACCTCAAAGAGGGAAGCACACCTTTCCAGGTAAGAGTTTTGTAGGTAAAACTTGACTGGGACTTGCCTTTTCTTCTGCCCATTTTCTATTAGATTATTCTTCCCAACATAGCTTTCTAGATCACTTCACAGTTAGAATTTAGTCCTTCACCTAGATTTTTGTCTGCCATCATCCCATTCCAAACAGGTTTGCTGAAACCAACGAGATTTACATTAAGACAGTAGCTCATACATCTAATCTCTAGTAGAATCAAATTCCTCATGCATTCTAGAAATTTGCTTTAAAGAAAATTCAGTAAAATCTTCAAAAAGTTGCCTGTGTATCTTGTGTTATTGAATGTGAAATCTGTTCCAACATTTGGCAACAGTCTGGACCAGGATGTAGTACTTTCCTTTACACTGGCCAGCCCAGTGTAAATAAACTTTCTTCATATGTTATCAAGCATCCTATTACAATAGCTGCAATTTCAGCCTCACAGAAGGTAGATAAAATGAGGCTGGTAGTCTCTGCAGCCTACACCTTTCCTCTTTCGCAGACCCTACTATCACCATTAAACAGTTTGCCAATGTTTCAGCTGTGATAATGTATTCTCTGTTTCTCCTCTGTAAAATAACGTGGCTATGCTCATTTCTTTGGTTTCGTTGTCTTTCTGTATATGGCCGTGTTCCTCACATTTTTCTTTTAAGATAGTGTTATATTTGCCCAATGCACATGTCTGTCCTTGTGCCATGTTGATTTCTTTTTTACTTTTGGGGCCAGATCATGTTGTCCTTACTCACATCTCTCCACCTAATTTCAATACATTTCTGTGACTAGAAGATATTGTACAATACAGCAAAACCCAGCACTCTGAAACTCAGATAAAAAGCTGAGATAGAAGTAGATCTCAAGTGAGTACAATAAGCAGATATTTCTTTCTGCCTTTACATCTCCAGTGCTAAATGTAAGAAAAAGAAAAGGATCATACACAACGTGAAAAGCAAACAATATAGATATCATGACAATAGCAGTGTTAAGCACAAATATGGGAACAGTACCAGAATAAAAGACAACAGAAAACAGAAGAATTTGAGATACGAGCACCAGATTTTAAAAATGTACATAATAAAGAATCACAACCACACTTCTATGCAACAAACATGACAGATTTCCCTGATAATCATGAGCTTTATTTCTTTTTTTTTCACAAGGATTCACTTTTCTGAAGCCAACAAGTGCATTTGGGGAAAGCTGAGCAATGTCTCCCTGGGTGCAGCTTCTTGACAGACTTTCTCATAGGGTCAGCAAATTCTTATTCTGATTTGATGAGCTCAGTTGTTAAGGTGTGAGAACTCCTGAAACTGGAAGGATGATCTAGCCAGTATTAAAGGTGCATATCCCAACCACATTTCCAGCTTACCTCTACTCCATGGTCTTAGAAAAAAATGGAATATTTTAGTATTTCTAAAGCTTATGATAGAGCTCCAAAACAGGAATGAAAATGACTCTTAGCACACCCGGATAATCACAGCTATAAAAGGCCTTATTCTAATCTCTTTAACCTAGCACAGGTATTATTCTAATTTCTACAGAATCACTCCTGATTTACACCGGTATAAGCAAATTCAAACAGCCCTAGTGATTGTATCATACCTTTTTCATTGGAGCAAGACCAGCAAAGCCTGTCACAGCAAATATTTCTGTCCTGAGGAGGGAAATGTGCTTTTAGGTGGAGTCATTTTCCATCATGCCTTTGCAAAGCTGTAGTTTTCATGTCACTGGAATTAATTCTTTATCAGACCACTCCTTTCAGTCTCAGTTTCACTCTTGCGATTAAAAGGCACTGGAACATGCTGCCCAGCTTGGGGAGGTGGTTGAGTCATGATCCCTGGAGGTATTTAAAAGATGGGTAGATGAAGTGGTCAGGGAAATAGTTTAGTAGTGGATGGGTACGGTTGGACTCCATGATCTCTAAGGTCTTTTCCAACCAAGCGATTCTATGATTCTATGATAATAATTTGACTCCTCTTATGTGGTTACATAGTTCATGTTTCATGCTTCTGGGAAGCTGGGATTCATCCACCAACTCTCATAGGGAAAAGAGAAACACTGCTTGTGAGTTTTCTAAGAGTTTTCTCTTGATTCAGTGAAGCTGACAGAACGTATTTTAGAACCTGTCTATTCTCTACTTTATCTAGGTGTGTTACATTTTTGTTCTGGCATAAGAATATACATGTGGTTATTCAGAAGTAATATTTCCTAAATACTTGTGTAGACAGAGTAGCCCCTTAACTAATGAGTTCAATTAGGCTAAGACACACTATGTAGCAATTCAATAACAGAAGTCCTGGGAGGTAGGAGAAGAGGCTGGCCAATTGCTTACACATGATAGGCTGGATGACAACTAAAAACTTCGTGCTGTGGCATATTTGGCACATGCTGGCCTACAGCTATGCCTAGCAATTCCCAAGGTTTAAGCAGTTCCTTAGTAAGGTTTTAATCAAGGGGAAAAAAAAGAAAAAAGCACGGTGTGCAAATTAGTAAGACAACAGGCTCCATTTGAAATCTCTTTGGGGATGTTCAGTTGTACAGAATGCCAGCATCTAAGAAAATCAATTTATCTTCCATTTTTGCCTAAAAAAAAAGTCAATAGACAGTTTAATTTACCAATTCACTAACCTTGAACACAGGCTGTTGTTTTCAGAACAGTAACTTTAAAAAACTCCACTCTCAAAACCTGAAATGCATACAATTTTGCAGATTTGACTTGGTTATTACAATAGATTCAGCATTTAGTCTGGATCTCTCATTTCCATTGATAAAGCATTTAAACATTTCTTCTAAGAAGGTTGATCAGCTGCTTTTTAAATGGGATAAACATTCTACCACATCCTTTAAATTATATACCTCCATTATATATATATTTTTAGAAGATACTATATTGCAAAAATACCTAGAAATCTTCTTTGGCTCTGCCTGTAGTCCAGTGAGACTCCTCAGTATCCACTTTGAGTGCAATCTCCTCTTGAGTAACACGTCTTGTAAAACATAGAGACATTTCTCATTCTTTAGAGAAAAAGCCTTCAAGATATAAAGCCTACTTCAATTCATTATAATGACTATTCAAATGAAAACAAAAGCCAGAACCTAACAACACTACACTAAAATAATATGCAATTGAAAGACTGTTATGCCAATACCTCAGATTCATCTGCTCTTCAAGCTTCTGTTTGTGTGATAGCAATGGGATTCTGCCTGCTGGAGCATTAAGCATTCTTCTGCAAATTCTGAGGAGGTGGCTGCTAGTCAAACCCCCTGACTGCTGCTGGGGTTATGTCTTCAGAGGCTTAAGATATTGATACAGATTTCTTAGCATTGATTTTTGTGGGGAATGCTAAAATGTAAAGCTTGAAATGAATTGCCTCATTTCAGCTGTCTTGAGTCTTTGGCTAATTAAATAAAAGCCAAATGCAGATTTCAGCTGCTGAAATCATGCCACAGCTAGGACATCTGTGCCAAGATGCCGTTCATGGTCCATGAAGGTTAGAACTTGCACAGTGTGTTGGGTTCCTTGAGCTATACTGTACCTGACTGCTGAACAAAGCACCCACTAAAATAGCAAGACATTAACAGGGTGTTGGAAAGTGGAAAAAAGTCCCTGTTGCTCCACTGCAAGACAGAGATAGACTGATCTCCTGAGCACTTCCAACTGGTGTGCTATTGTTGTCGTGATTAGAGTGTTACAATAGAGCAGAAGCTCTGCCAGTGACTTCTATATGGATTTTTTATGTTTTGTTTTTAACTCATCTATATGCCAGTTCATTAACTTGAGATAAGCTTTTCCCAGCTTGTATTTCACTTTTGATATCGTTATTCTAATAACTGGCTTTTTTCCATGCTATTTTGTGCCCTGGCAAGTTTCACTTCTCTGTTTGCCGTACGTATTACTGAATAACCAGCTGTAGCATAAGTGAAAGTATTCAGAGAAATAAACATCACATTGCTGGTTTTATTTGCTTAGACATCAGATACTATACTCGTTTATATTCTTGCCTTAGGCTTTACAGAGTAGGTTTTTCACCATTTTTTTATTTCAGTGTACACCTTTAAGTAGGGCACAGTACTAAAATTACCTCATATTTGATAGCTGATCCTCTGCCTTGAAACCAAACCAACTCCCACTAGCTTATGCTCAAGTCTGAAGTTCGTATTTCTCCTGGAGTGATGTATCCCTATTATATATTCCTCCAAGAGTTATTTTGTGGTTAATATGTAGGAACTGGGAGGGTATTATTTTCTCCCAGAATGATTCTTAGATTTTAATCATTTATTAAAGCCTTGCATCAAAATTATCAGAAAACGTTGTTAAAGCTGCAGCAAAACCCAAAGGCAATAAGTGGCATAAAGTGATATAGGCAGCCTTACCACAGCACAGAATCAAGTAAGCAGAAGACAAAGAAAATGCACAGGAAGAGATGGAAGAAGAGAAGGAAGGAGGGAAGGAAGGAAGGAAGGAAGGAAGGAAGGAAGGAAATGGAAGAATGACATAAAGAAGTGATGTAAAGCTATCTGGCTGTTACACATTTAGGAAAGAGTCTCATTTTATACAATGTCTACAAAGAATACATGACTGCAGAAGTGATACGAAATGCATTTACACTGTGCAGACTGCATGCTTTTTCATTGGTTTTAACTGCTTGATTTTGCTTATATGCCTTAAGACAAACCTTACAATTTATTACTTTTCTTCAGTATTTCACACTCTGAAAATCACTCATTAATAATTACCAGCTGTAGTTTTGCCTCAGTGTTTATATTTAAAGCTAGAATTGCTCCACTGACTGCTATAAATGTTGGCTTGTTGCAAGTTACAGTAATATAATAACAAATTACATGGCCTCATTCTGAGCATATGAAGTGCATCTCAGTTAAGCAAAGCAATTATCCAAGACCGTCAACAGCTCTTCAGGACCCACTGCCTGTGTTCTGGTCTCACAAAATTGGCCTTTCAGCCCTACTGCAAGGCTCAACTGTTGCTGTAACAATGGCAGACTATGCATTTGATGGGTTTGTTGTGATTTGGCTTTATTTTCTTTGAAGAAGCTAGGTAGACTTGCCAGGGGAAATTCTTGAAGCGCTACTGAACAGATCTGGGGAGAGACTGAGGCTAGTAAGACCAGTGGAATCCTGCAGAATCATTGTAGATTTGCTCTGCTTATGCTTTTGAGAGACCAAAATGCTGAAGGAATGGCTGGGAAGCAGACAACCACACCTTGGAGGCAATGCAAAAATGTCATAGGGATGTGGGGAAACTCAACAGAGCTTTCTGCTTCTTGGTAAGGAAACTGTCTGTAATGAAAAACCCACCTACAAGGCTGCTGTAGGCAAACAAAACTGAATGCAACACGGTTTGTTTTGTCTTTTAAGGATATTTTTTCTATTTGAAAAATTGTTGTGAGCTTTTATTCAAATAAAACTTAGCTTTCCTGATAAGATCTGAGATAGGGAAGACCATGGGGATGGGGCACATCTGTCACTAAGCTGTAGTTGAAACAGAGCTTGGTGATCTTCTCCATCTATACAATACTGAAAATTTCTTAGGCCACCGCCAGCTCTGGCAGATTCTCTCTCTCCTCATTCATTCATTCAGCCAGGGTACAAATTCCAGCCAGAATGTAAGGTCTGTTTCTGCACTCTTTTGAGCTTCTGCAACTCCCAGTGTCTGCATCAGATAGGGTAAGAAGGAAATGAGGAAGGCTAACATCTGTCCTAGACAAAATAGTAGTAGTGGAGATCTGAGGTAGCAAAGAGGAGCAACTGATCAGGAATATAATTCCTCATTAGTTGACATATTCTATGCTTGGGCAAGAGGTAAGTGTGTTTCTTCTAATACGCAGCTCACTGCAGTTAATTGCCTTCAGGCTGATTTCTGACTTTCTGACAGTATTTTAAATGAATCATGAAAAACCATTGATGGAGAGTATGGCTTTCCACTCCTTTCTTCCCACTTAGAATGCACTATAACTGAGCCTGTAGTTGCATTTGCTTTCATATGGTGCCAGATACAATTTATAAGAGTGGTTCTAACTGATAAAGCAACAAACTAATTCCTGTGGAGCTTTCTTCAGGAAGCACAGTGGCTGAGGTGGTGTGCTAAAGCCATCACATACACGCACAAGAAGGGGTAAGCAGGATGTGGGGAGAGGCTCACCCTTGCCACTTCTGAGTTTCCCAGGGTGTGTATTAGTTTGTTTTGAGGGCATGATTCATGTTCCTGCTATTCCCTTCTGGGGAAGCATGGATGGAGTATCTGGGGGGAAATGAAAGGTTGAAATTGGTTGAAAGGAAGGTGTTCTAGTCTGGGCAGATAGAATGGATTTACCTATGGGCATTGGCCAGCCTTAGTTTTGTACATGTGCAAGCATACTTTGTACTTGTACTCAGATTGGAATTATGCATTTTAAAACTCTATAACTACCCCATTTCTGAAACATCTATCTTTTCTACAATAATGACTCATGTTTTCCTATGCCACCAGCATCTCAATTCAGCTGTCCAGGTTTTGCTTTCTTCGGTATCACTTGCTTAGGTCAGTTTTAGATTGATCTGCCTATCTAATGCTATTGAGCTCCTGAATACATGTGTGTTTTCTACCATCCTCCCTCACTCTTTTTTTCCCCTTTAGCAGCTACCACTGTTTGTAAGTCATTACAACTACACTTCTGCTGGTTTAATTAAATTTACCTATGGAAAACAAAGACTTAAGATCTGGCAGTCAGGGAGCTCAGGGAGACAAGGTGGTCTGTTACTGAATAAAGTGATGCTTGAGAGGTACTATTCTTTATGCATCATCATGATCATCAGATAAGGAAGAATCATATGACAGATTGCAAGAATGCTTTGAAGAAAGTGAAATTCTAATCCTTTCCCAACGTAATCATAATGATGTAAATATATCCCTTTATATGGTGTAAAATTGATTTTTCTTCCCTGTTAACAGCTGTACAATTTCTGTTCTGTACACATAATTCTTCAAAATTGCCTACTTCCCTCTGAGTACATTGTTGTTCTTTCCATTCTCCTTTCTGTAAGCCCATTCATTTTTTATTTGTTTCATTTGCCATCCTGACCCTTGGTAAGGTTAAAATGATTATTCAGCAGTTGTGCACTGTCGAATTACTTGTCTTTTGTTCCATGGACTATTTTGTTGTTAGTGTACTCCATAGACGCCTTGGACTCAATTATCGCCGATATTGTTAATCTCTGGGCTACTCAAGATGAATTCCCAAACTGTATAAAGATGACATTGGTCTTTTCTATTCTTAGAAGACTAATTCTTTTGACAGAAATCCAGGAAACTTCAGTCTGTGAATGAGTAAGGTAAAAAGGACAGACTAATGATGTGATACTTTTTATCACACTAACATTGTAACTTGATTCTATTATAACTGCTTTTAGGAATCTAACTGATATCCTGGTCTACAAAGTATGGCAGCTTTTATTTTATGTAACAAAAATCTAGCTTGTTCATGCACACTGCTGGACCATAGCTGTAAGAATTTGGTCAAAGGAGTGCAAAGGGCTGTGCTCCATTCTCAGAAATAACTTCTGTGCTTGGAAGTGTAAAGAATCCCACAGATGTCTCATGATACGAGGAAATTTTAATGATAAAACTATCTCAATTAGAAAAAGGGCAGACTATTGTACTTCTGAGTTCCCACGGAGAGGCAGGTGTGCTGGAATAGAAGCATCTTACAAACTCACTGGACTTTTTCAGCAGTTTGAACTGAAGTAAAGCCTACAATGTCATAGTTTTCTTTAGAGGCTCAGTGCAAGGCCTCGACATACATTTGGGCATGTATTCTGATCAAAAATGCCAAGAGCAACACCTATCAGGACCTCAAAGCAGTAAGCACTGCCAGCTTTCAGCACTGAATACCCTCTAATGTTGTAAGGCTAAGGCACATGAAACATGGGTAAAAGGCAGACTTTTCTGCCTAGTCACTGATTCCATTGTGGAGTTAATACTACAATTCAATGCAGTTGTGAATGTCAACTGTCTACGCTCGGTCTCTCACCTTCCTCCAGCTTCTCTGACCTTTCACCCCTCATCCTCTCCATAGATTTTTCTCATTCCTGCCTATTCCATGTTTACCTGCCACAACTCTCCCCCAACCTTGTCTGTCATCTCACTACCCAAATAAGCTCTGGCACAATATTCAAACCTAACACTTGCCTTTTTTAAGGAATTCCTCACTCCCTTGCCTCCACTCACACTATCTGCTAACCCAGGAGAAGTTGGGTACCTTTTAGACCAAGATTCATTCTTACTTCCAGAGCTTCCAACGGGATCTTCTGAGTGAACTTGCTATGACTTTAGCCTGATTAGGTAGCTCGGATAGGACTTAAATACATGACATGAAGGAGATTATTCAAAAAGGAGGATTAGACAGATAATCACTAAATTGGCAGAGAGGCTAATCCTGTGCATGTGCAAGAGGGACAACATAGCTGTCAACGGACTTCTCTCTCTCATCTGCTTGGCTGCTAAGGTAAGATAGATGGGGAAGCCTATTAGATGAGATGCATGTGTGGAACCAGGTGGGGTTAGGCATAGCTCTCTGACATCTCCTGACGTAGCCAAATTAGAATGCTGAGTCCCACTGCGAGCCTTCACAGCACTCCTAAAATGGGAGTTGGCCTTACCTGTTAGAGATGGATACAGATACTGTACTAAGAGTCATCAGTCGATTTTTAGTATTAAAAACACTGATAGATTTGTATATAATGTAGGTATGTATTTGTAGGAACTTATAAGATACTTCATGCCTGTACAGCTGTTTCATCTATTTGAAACAAATTTGTTACACTACTAGAAAATAGTTATTTCCACTGCAAGTGCAAGAAGAGCCATGAATGTTCTCCATTTTTTGTTTATTTTTTTAGGATGTGGGGTGGTGGTGGCATTAATAATATAGAAAAATTTAATGTTTGGCCTTAGGTGCCTCAGTCACTTAGGACTTTCAGGAAGGCTAGAGCATTGAAGCTTCTATTTTCTAAAAGTATCATAGTCTTGTGTTTTTTAAAAAAGACTATTCAACTGTCTGTCTTTGACCACAGCCTCTTTTAATTTACTATGACTTCTTTACCAGTTTTTCTGACAGTGTGCTTAACAGTGCAGATTTGATTTGTCTAATTCTCTTCATGTGTAGTTTTAGGAATTATCATGATTTGGTCCTCATTGTTCCATGATGATCCTGGTCCTCTTTTCCCCACCTAATTTGCATTCTCTTCAAAGGATGTGATGGTGGTTGTTTTGCAATATTATTTGTGCTATTTAACCATAGTGGCCTTCAAATATTTTTAAACTTACCACAGAAAATCATATTTGTTTCATTTTATTTTTAATTTTGGCTATTAATTGATTTGCCAGTGCAGAGGTCTCAGGCAATTTGTGATGTTTTCATTCTGTGGCAATTCTCCTTGCCTTTCAGATGACTGGCCATCATACATTCTGCTCCAGGAGCCCACAGCAGTCATGCAAGGGTTTTATTAACACTTTAGGAAAGTAAAGAAGAGCTAAAACCAACTCAAATTTCACTCAAGATGTTTATTTTATTCTAAATGAAACAATATGTGCAGGTTTTATTTATACACTTGCATATTATAAGATTTCAGAGATCCTGAAAAATTATTTAATAGGTAGCCTCCCACGGCACTGGCCCACTGAAATGGAGTAAGAACCTCTCTCTCCTCCTAGTGCAAAAATCTGTTGATTGGTGTATTCTTTCTTGGTTTGTTTTTTTTTCTTTTAAATCATTTTAGGGCAATGGACCTTAACTTTCAGGTGATTTTAAAATTTCAGCTAACTTGAAATGAAGTTGCGCTTTCCAAATTAATGCCCCATAAACCAAAACATTGCCTTCAACTGCTGTTTGCAGGGCTTTACAGAGTTTAACTCCATGCAGCCTTTACAATCCCTAGTTTCCTTTATCTCCTACCTAGTTGCACTGTTAACACACTCATGAAGTACTATTTACAGCACAATATGGTGCTATTCACAGTTAAACCAGGATTTTGAATTTTCTATACCTGGAGAAGTACCAAACCCAAGATCTCCAGAGAGACAGATTCATAATGCAGACAAACACTCATGAGATAGTCCTGAACCTAGCCCAGCCAAAATGAACATCACCAGAATCCACTGAAGTGACAAAATTACTTCCCATGCATTTGAACTTAAAGATATAATTACAACGAGATCTGCAATTAAGCTCTTATCACTTACAAGAAAGCCAACAAGGTATATGGCCTTGTGTTCAGCTAAGCTGTCATCTGAGGAATCTCTAGCTTGCTTGTTTGCTTGCTTTCTTGCTGTGACAAACTCATGGAATCACAGAATGATAGGGGTTGGAAGGGGCCTCTGGAGATCATCTAGTCCAACATCTCTTCTAAAGCAGTTTCACACACAGCGGGTTGCACAGGAATCATAGAATCATAGAATAACCAGGCTGGAAGAGACCCACCGGATCATCGAGTCCAACCATTCCTATCAAACACTAAACCATGCCCCTTAGCACCTCGTCCACCCATGCCTTAAACACCTCCAGGGAAGGTGACTCAACCATCTCCCTGGGCAGCCTGTTCCAGTGCCCAATGACCCTGGTGGGGTTTAAATATCTCCACAAAAGGAGACTCCACAACTTCTGTGGGCAGCCTGTTCCAATGCTCTGTCACCCTCACAGTAAAGAAGTTTTTCTTCATGTTGAGGTGGAACTTCCTGTGTTCCAGTTCATACCCATTACCCCTTAAAATGAAACTTATGAAACAGTATTAATCATAATTTTCAATGTTTTTACCTATGGTAAGAAAACAAGCCAAGCTAAGTGAGATGTCTGGTTGTCTAGAACAGTGAGCAGCAACATCTGATTTCAAATGACTGAAAGCACAGACATCCAGTATTGCTACAAAATAAAGGGCTGGTTTATGGATGAACTTTGATTCAGTGCAAATTTTTTTAAATGGCTCAGTAAACAAATTGCCATTTTATACCAGGTTGCTCAGAGAGCTGGTAAATGCCCCATCCCTGGAAACACTCAAGGTCAGGTTGGATGGGACTCTGAGCAACCTGATCCAGTTGAAGATGCCCCTGGTCACTGCAAGTGGTTGGACTAGATGACCTTCATAACCCCTTACAATCCAAACCATTCTATGATTCTGTGACTCTACAAAACTCTACTCTGCTGCTACGCCACAACTGCACTTAAGACTAATCTACTATTTGCAATTGTAACTCAGCAAGTTTTGGCCTCTGTGTAACAAATTATTACTTTCCTGACTGCCAAATATTTATCATGTTATTAACTTCAGGAAAATCAAATGACAATTTAGCAAACCTGAGCCAAACAGATGAGTTTTCATGTATTTTTAAATATTAACATAATTAGTAACACTGTCAAATCAAATGGCTGCTCCTGAAGAATATACCTGGCAATGTACATTAACATGGGAATAAATGGCTATCTTAAAATTATTGGCTTTAATTGCTGATGCAAGGTGGGCATCTTATAAACGTACTGCCTATAGCAAACATGGGCTTTCAACATTACAGTGTTTGTGAAAATGCAACTTGACCTATATTTACATCATTCCTTAATTAAATATTATGGCTTAAATTTACTCAGGAACAGGATAAGTGGAGTTTAAAAAATAAGAGTCTAGAGCAGAGCTTTCTCCCAGGCTATGAAGCTTGTCAGACAATAACTGTGAAATAAACCATCCAAAGGTAATGCACAAATTTGAATGGAACTAAAATGGAAAATAATGTAGTGATTTGCGCTTGCCACCCTTGGGTATGGAGAAAGGGACAAAAATAACAATGAGGGGAGTTAGAGACATTACTCCAAGTCAGGAAGATCAAGGTATTCCTGTCCATGTCCAAAAAATGTTAGATTTGCAATTCTTGTATTAAAACACGGAGATACATAAATTCTGGTGCCCAACAACTCAGCCCAATGAATGCAAAGATTATTCTACTTATTGTTCAAAAGTGACTAAACTTAATGGGAAACAGGACTGAAATTAAAAATATTTTCTGATCTCAAAACTACCTGCACAGGAGATAAAACAATAATGAAGAGCAGTTATGAAAGACAATAATGATTTGCGGGGAAAAAGTGCATGAACTAGTATGTTTAAGACACACGTGTTGGGGTGGTTGGTATGCTTGAACATGCAGAAGGCTTAGACCCAGAAGGTTTCTGTTACAAGCTGGCTGAAAGAGTTATTGATACAAGCCAATTTAGCTGCCCCAGTTGTGCTGGCATCTGCCAGGAGGCTTCTTGCTAAATAAACTTCTACTTCTCCCTTTCTACGTACTGTGCTGGTGGGTTGTGTAATTGTTTTTGTAATAAACAGGCTCCTTAAAACATCAACAATAGCTTCTAATCTGAATTACCAAAGTTCCACTCTGGGAATATATATCCAGATTACACTATGTTACTTTTGAAAAGGAGACAGATGTTCATGGCTGTGAAACAGATATTTCAATATATTGTTTTTTTCTTGTGCAGTTCACTACTCAGTCAGACTTTGAGTACAAGGCAATAGGCATATGGACAGCTTTTTACTTCTGATGAAGCAAGTATATTTGAACAAGATCAGTGCCAGTGAGATCACTGCATTTGCAGGAATGCAGAAATGAAGAAATTAAAAAATGCCCTTAGAACACTTTATGATGGAGCTGCAAAATACGGAATTGAAACATCTTCATGCATAACATACTCGTGGACACCCTTATTTAATTCCTAAAATAAGATTTAGAGGAAAAATGCATACTAAAAACATTATTCAAGAAGGAAAAACTTATATGTTCTGGGAGTCACTTCTCATATCATCAAATCATGGCTGAATTTTAGTTACCTGATACAGACATCACAAAGCAAATTAAGAAGCAAGACATCCTGAAGCACATAAACCAACCATAATTCCTGTTGGTATTCACAAGATACGCTTGTGTGCACAGGGAATTATATATGTAGTCCAGCTGACTATAAGCTTTTTCCACATGAATCCAACCTATATGTTAGCAAAATAGAACTCTCCTGAGGCAACCACCAAGTACACTAGTGCAAGGACAAGGCCATTTGACAACAGTAGTCACCTTCTTCAGCTGGTTTAACTGAAGCTAATGGTTTCTGTGATACAGCAGCTCTGATGGAAAGGATGTTGGAATAGAGGGGGAGTGCAAAGATTGCTCTAGACATGGCTCCCTTTACAGGGAATGCCTCTTACTTTGATAATGTGGGTAGAGATTTTTCTAACTGCAGGAAAGCTTACTACAAGTTCTTTAGGAATGTCCGATCAAGATGCTTAACAGTTTTCAATGCATGCTTCAATCTGTCAGAATGCCCAACTTCACTAACGTATTTTCACTCCAGAGTGAAGGGGAACTTAGTTTAATAACTGCCAGACTGTACCTACCCATACAAGACAACTGTCCTCAGAGCCCAGGTGTGCTTACTATTATAACAGCATATTGCACAAATTGCTCTTTTAGGACAGATCTGTTTTTCAAAGAGGAATCTCCTGTTCTGTAGATATGGCAATTGCCTTCCTGGCACCCTGCTGCTGGGCAGGCACAAGAAGTTTCAATCCTCAGAGGATTGGTTGGTCCCTTACCAGCTTTCATTGAAACAGACTAGTAGGAAATGTTAACATTTATATGCATTTCTAAATCCCCTTTGATTTTACAAAACATATTTCAACAGTAGTGTCTGACCTGGGGATCCAAAGAACAGCTATACAATACAGAAACACTGCCAATTATTTCAAATGTGTTCTTTTTATTTCACAGGGTGTCTCCTCTATCTTGTATTGTAACCTAGTAATAAGGAGTAATTGACTGATAGGTTTTACACTATAATGATATTATGGTCATTATAATATATCACTTCTTATTCATCTAACTCATAAACAGACCTAATCACTCCACATGTGGAAATATTTCCTAGCCTCAGATCACTGCCTGTAAGTCCTTTCAGTTTACTGTATTTCTGCTCTGTTTTGTGAGAAGTTCTCACAGACAGTAAGCAAGATCAAAACTGAAGGGTGGCTATTGATTTATAGGACCACACGATAAATGTCTTCTACAAAATGCCTTCTATTCCATCTCTTAATACTTCCTAAAACACTCTGTTTTCATTGTTGATGGTTTTATTTTCATTTTTAACTGCACATTGAGCAGATGACGTCACTTGAGCCACACACAGTGCTGCTTAGGTCTTTCTTCTGAATGTATACAGTTAATTTAGAACAGACCCAAACTCCCACTGAAGTCAATGGGGAAAATCAATAAGAACTACTGAGGAAGGCCCAGGGGCTGGCAGGATACAGCAAACTGACATTCAGTGTAACTTGAAAAAAAAAGGCAGATTTTTTTCTAAGGCACAAGCTCATTAAAGGGGTAGCTTTCTTTACATAAAATTCATGGTATAAGATGTAGCTATCTATTACTTGGAAGACAGATTGATCTATTTAGAGTATTAACCATATAAACAGGCTAGAAAATTACTTTTCTCGTTATTCCAAGATCATAAGTTTTTAGGATAAAATTTCCACAGCTGGATATTTCAGCATTCTTCTGGAGGCACAAGGAGCTGTAAGTGTTTAGTGTAACTGAGAATCACACCTTTATTTATGTGACTCTAAATGGAATCAGGATCCACTTTAGGTACTCAGTTTTTGAGGTCTTTTCCCCTGGGTCTAACAGTAATTTCACTGAGGACGACTACCCCTTCACACAAACGAAACAAAAGTAATGGAGAGGAGCTGAGTAGTAAGGGGCTGTTGCCATCACTTGTCTCCTCCTTCTCCAGAAAATCATACATGGAAGATGTACAATAACATAGGACTCATGTTACTTAAATCTAGACATACAAGATGTGAACAGCTATATCTCAGCTCAGTTTGTTGACTTCTTCAGTGGTGGGAAACAGATACCAGTTAAGTACCACATCTGATATTTGGCACCTGTGTGGTCTTGACTCTGTCCTCAACTAGATGAGCAGAAAGCATCTACAATACAGACCTCTACAATCCTGCCTGTAGCTAGTAAGAAACCATCAGTGCATTAAGAGCTCTAGGCTCATGCATCCTTGGCACTGCTGACCGCACATGTAGCTGAAATGCCATTAAGACGTCACTAATATTTCAGTAGCTCATTAAGTCCTTATGGGAACATCCTCCATTAAACTCTTGTTTTAATTACTGTATTCTGGTGTTTGTTCTTTAAATTTCATTACATTTCTAAAGAACTATTCATTTCTGTAATGTTTTTTCCATGGCAATATAAATCTATTCAAAAGTGGTAAGTGGAATTTGCATGAACGTAACATTTTATTAATCTAACCTATGCAGTTAAATACTAACTTTTGTGAAATAGTGCATTTTTTGTTGTGCAAGTAGAAATTGCCGTTGATTGTTGGAAATAATTTGGCATTGCAAAAAATATCCTATTCTTTCTCTAGCCATCTTATAAAAAACTTGTGTAATTTGCTTTAAGAATAACTACTTTTATGCATTATATGCTGGAACTGATATTTTTCTTAAAAATCCATGAGGGAATTTAAGAAAACCATATTCAGTTACAGGCTCACTGTGATTTGACGAATAATTTGACAGATTTATTTTTGCAAACTTTTATTTTCGTAGATATTAATTTATCCCTACTGTGGGGATTTTTGCTGTCAAAATATTTCTTCACTAGGTGAACGTGCATTAGCAGCAGAGTTGGGCTAGATGATCTCCAGAGATCCCTTCCAACTCCTATTGTTCTGTAATTCTGTGATTCTGCAGTAGGAATTTACTTATGGAAAACAGAGTATTCTGTGTCCGCTGTCATAGGTGAGTAAACATTTAAAAAAAGAACATTTCTGTGAGGGTCCTACAGACTTCCTGCATGTAGGATCCATAGTTTGTCACATAGCAAGGAAGATATTCTCAGGAAAATTAAGATAAAAGCTACATTGTTATTAAAAGATGAGTTCCTTTTGGTTTCTTATACTGAAAAAGGTAGCTTGGGAGACATCTTGTAAAAGCTTACTAAAGGAGAGGTTTGTATATTTTTGCTGAATTATGTTAGTGACAGTGTCCTAGTCTTCAAAACAGACATATTTACAATGTCTTTGTCTGCAACAGCTACTTATTTTGAAATAAATATGTGGGAAAAAAACAGCATGACAACTTTCCAGACCAAGGTGTTACAGGAAATTCTATCAATAATTAAGATACAAATGAACCAATAGTGTTTGCATAATAGCTCAGTGAAAAGACCTGTAGTTTATGAGATACAAAGCTGAATGATATAGCTAAGTTCTGAATAATCAGAACACTACGAGAATGATGTGTCTAGTTCCTCTGGTCCTCTCCTGAGTAAGAGCCTTGTGCAGTAGTGTGTCCTTTCCCTCCCATTTCTCTGATCCATGTACACAGAGGTATGTCTAAACTAAAAAGCAGCAGCATCAAGAAATGTTAAATAAAATACTGAAGTAATAAATTTTTTTGAATGTTGGCACCTAAATGAAGCAGATGAAAAATCTTAGCTGGCTGTGGTTAGCCCAGGAGGAAGTGAACATGTTTGTGTTAATTCATCCTTCTGGCCAAGATGATCAGAAGTGGCTTTTTACTAGGACACGAGAGGCTTGATTCTGTTTCCCATACATAATAATTTAGTGTCATCTGAGATGCCCTCAAGTATTTCCCTTGGCCCCCTGTTTCAGAAAGTGCAGAGCTCTTCTAGTCCTGTGCCACGCTTGCTGGTGGAGCTCTTGGCCATCTTAGGCTTGGATGTCTTTGTTTAGAAAAGTGAACTGTGTACAAGGTCACAGTAGGAGCAGCTTTGTTCTTACACAAAATTATATATGTATAAACAGTATGCACAGGTTTTGGTGCATTTGTGTTTTGCAGTGTGTGTTATGGGAATGTTTATAAAGTCTGTAAAGGACTGAAGGTAGAAGTAGAGGAGGACAGAGCTGAGTGACAATAACCTAAACTACCATGACTGGTTTTGCAGCGAACAAGTCAGAGCCCCTTCTTGTTTTGTTGGGAGGGGAAAGTGGTGAAATTGACAGGTTTTTTAAAATTATTTTAATTTACTGTGGGATAATAACAGCTTAGATCATTACATCCTAACAATGTTGCAATACTTGAACATTTTTTTTAACAAGGGTCAAGGTATTAATTTTTAATTAAGGAGGACAAAGACAGGTAGATGATGCTTCTATGTGTTCTTCATTTGGTTAAACTCAGTTAATTATCACCTTAGGGACCAAACAATATCCCCTCACCCAAAGACTGTACCATTATCCCTTGTTATTTGCATATTTTTTTAATGTCTGCATTCAGGAGGAGATAGAGGGCTAAAATGAAACACAGATTCAGTACAAATATTAGTTTTGTTTAAAGAGACAATATTCTCCAATGGCTAGTCTCAATCTCACTGACTACTCCCTGTTCTTTAGCCAAAACTCTCATGTCTACCGTGAAGCTCAAGCTTTAATTTCAACTCAAGGTGTTAATTAAGCCTGATTGACTTCAAATGTCTATTGAATCCAAATTTCAGGCTACCTCAAGGAACAGCTTTGAAAGGACTGGTCTTATGATCCTTTGTCTTCATCAGTTCTTTGGAACCTGTTCATAAAGTACACGAATCTTAGAAGGTTCAGGTTAGTGCCTGTTTAATGATGTTGATTAGTAGCTCGCTTTTCAGGACTCTGCTTCCTGACAACTCCTCCAGCACAGGTTCTTCATGGTCTATGCTGCTGATGCTCGGGCTGGACAAGTGATTGCTGTTGAGTATCTTCCAGCTCCTGATAGCGAATATTCTTCTTTTCTTTTTTTTTTCTCTAACTATCTTGTTCTGGATCTAAATGTCCTTGTTTGCTATCCAGTCATCTGATTTCTGGCCAGGACCTCAATGGTTCCTCTCTGACAATTTTCAGGGCTGCAGAAAGCTGCCAAGGGGATAGTTAGCACAAAACATCTGCTGTGAAAGGATTTTTTTTGCCGAGGATAGTAAAATTCTGGAGGAAGTAGAGCTGCCCTAAACAAGTTAAGGAGAGCAGCAGTTCCTCTGTAAATGATATCAGGCTCTCCTGGGAGAAAGGTGTGTTCAGGTTGATGATTCAATGATCTGGTGCCTGACCAGTCTCCTGGAAACTGGAGCTGAAGTGGGAGAGATTTCCTTCTGGAAGAAGAAAGATGGGAACTTAATATCACTTCTGCAAGATGCTGAAGTAAGTACAAGAGCTGGAAAGAACAGTTCAGTATCAGAAGGACAGGGTGTGTACTTGTATACAGGTTTTATCTATATACAGATCAGGATGTGGTCATATTTATGCTAAGGTTTATACAGCTCATTTGCTCATTGCATGGTTCAGAATGTTAAGTGATGACAGTATATAGGTGATCTTACGTAGTGGGTTTTCTATCCTCCCTTCCCTTTTTTCTCCTACCTGATAAATTTGTGTAAGGTGAATGCACACACATGCTTGTGTCTAATTAATGCACTATGTGCAAGGCTAGAAAACAAGGAGTAGACTAATTTCTAAGTAACTGGGATGTCACTCAG
Source organism: Phaenicophaeus curvirostris (assembly GCF_032191515.1). Lineage (NCBI taxonomy): Eukaryota > Metazoa > Chordata > Aves > Cuculiformes > Cuculidae > Phaenicophaeus > Phaenicophaeus curvirostris. Next base: position 42,283,645 of record NC_091394.1, read on the forward strand.
TTGAGTACCAGATCAGTACTCAAGTCTGCTTCCCCAGGTGAAAGACAAAGCTGTTTATCCACCCATGTAGCGCCCAGTGGGTTACGGGGAAAGGAAGTGAATATGAAAAAAATTCTTCACAGATTAAGGACATTCCCTTAAAGATAAACCACAAAATCAATTATTATGGGTGTCTGAACATGTTCAATGCCCCTCAAATCAGATTCTAACTGCAAAATAGGTCCTACTTATCTTCAGAAATACGAAGATCACAGAGGAGGTAAGAGAGGAAAATGTCTTATAGGATGAATATATATATGATGGCCTGCTTTGCAGGCATATTGAACAATTTCATGAATCAGTACATATAAATGTATCTTCAAGCATAAAGTGATAAGCAATTAAGTGATGTGATCTAGGGAAAAATTAGCTAGCAAATAGTTTTTAAAAAATCTGTTACAGAAGACAGCGTACTAAAGTATCTACCTTCATGAATTGCTGCTGCTTTCTTTCTGAACAAATAAGTATGATAAGAAACCTAGATAGAAGCACCACCTATGTAAAGACAGGCTACCTACCGGGGGCATTCTCCATGCAAGGTCATGATACTGAAATGGAGGAGAGCCCAAGTGAAACATTCCACCCATCTCCAAGAAAGGACATATCAAATACATCTTTTGGAATCTAGCAGTCATTTTTGCCCAAGATTTTGGTATGAGTAGAATTGGGTCTGAAAAAGAATGAGGAGAATATAAGAGGATTTTATAGGCTAGCCTTTAGAGAGGGATGGCCAGTCCCCATGGTACAAAGACTCTACTATTATCTGTGTACATTTTCACTAAACTTTTAATCAAAGACATCAGCCACGGAGAACTGTGAGAAGGTGGGATTTATTTGCTTGCTCACTGCAGAAATATTTCTGTTGCTTTTAAAAATGAGATTAGGGAAAACATATCTCTCTGCTCATATTAATTATGAGTAGACCCCTTTCACTGATGGCTACTTATGCCTTACAAGGACTATAGGCTTGATATGGCACTGCAGCATTGTCTTTCAGGGATGTGTCTTTTGTCATTCTTGTACATTAACTGCCCACATGTGGTCCCATTACAAGTCTTTCAAAAAGTATCAGTCTTCATATGGTCTTTGCACAACTGTTAGGCTGGCTGGTGCATTCATGGAAAGGCATGTTTAAAGTGAGTGTGCTCTAGCCTTTTCTAGGTGCTCTTTCTGGCCCCTGTGGTACCAGAAATGAGATCAGGCTCATCCCCTCTTGCCCTTTCAAAGCTTCCCATCTACAGTGGAGATAGATGTCTGACTGGTATAGAAAGGAGAAAGAACAAGGGAAAAAAATGGGTTAAAGATCTGAAAGGATAAACTGGCAGGTCTTGGAGCAGACTTTGACTGACAGAGTAGAGGAGTCTGGGATTGACACTGAGTAGTGTGGCTAAATGACATTATAAAGTATATAGAGCTGCATTAACATTGTGTGGGTTTGGAGGTCAAATGATGTTATTTTTGTCTGGCTAAAATAGACTAACAGAGAAATACTGAGTATGGGGTGTTTTTTTGTTTTGTTTGTTTGCTTAGGTTTTCTTTGTGCAACTCTGAAAGTGAATTCATTCTTTTTTTTCTTTTTCCTGACAAGCATATAAAAAAATCCTGCTCCTCAAATTGCAAGCCTTTATGAGGACTTGGCGAAAGCAAGAGCCTGAAAAGCCTAGGAACACCTATTATGCTTGCCTTGGAGCATGTGTTACGCCCTGCATGTTACTAATTATCGAGAGGACTGTTGTACTGCAGCATATGCAGCGACACCCTGCAGTGTGGTTGCTTCTGATATTTATACAGCCTAGAAAACACAGGGACTCGAGGGAAGAATGATCATGAGATATAAATACTTTCTGGTAGAATAAGGAGCAATGACCTGAAACTAAGAGAAGAAACATTTAGACTTGCTATTAGAAAAACGTCCTTAATGGGAAGAGCAATTGGGCTAAAGACCAGATTACAAAGAGAGAGGAACTGCTGCTATTTTAGACTGCATTAGATTTAGAAGAATAGCAAAACTCAACGTTACCTGTGGAAGTTCACTTCGAGTGTTTCATACTTGTAAAGAGTAGGATTCTTTTCTTAAAATATACAGTTATTAAGGAACTTCTTTTCTCCTAATTCTTTTTCAAAGCAGTGAATATGATACATAATGATTGCAAACAAAGGCAAATGAATGGGGGAAAAAAGCCGTAATAAACTGAAAATGCCTGAAGAGGTTGTGAAAATTCCTGACCAGTATGAAGATACAGCACTTATACCTATGGTGTTTCTTGGTTACCCTTCCTGGAACTTTTACAGCAATGCTAAGTACTAACTGAACTATCTGGGAGAGCTGAGCCAGTTAGGACAGGAGGGATGTGTTCTGCATATCCAAATTCGTTGCACTCTTCCACTAGACTGAAGCTTTGCAGCTCTGAGAACTGTCTGATCTGTCATAGTGGATACCTGGAGGAGTTGCCATATGGCAAAAAAATCTAGATAAGTTTTAGCACTAAAGAATGCGTTCAACAACTGTCATTTAAAGAAGGCACACCTCAAAAAGCTTTGTAAAGTTAAGAGGTTTTCTTCTATTTCTAAAAGGCTTACTGCCTTTTGCATATGTCTTCATGTTGAGTCAGATCCTCAGTCATGCACTAACATTAAATTATGACAGTGGTAATAATAAAAAATACTCCAGAGTAACATAGTTTTGGCTTACATCATGATTTGAAATCAGAGAACTAATTACATTATTTGAAACAAGGAGAGGCAAGCATAACATCCAGTGCAAGATGTTGCAGAAATAAAATAATAATCTCATAATGATGTTTTGTTTCTGATTTTTAATAGCAGGCAACATCTGGAATAAGTAAATGTTATCTGGTTTCATGAAACACTGGAAAAGCTACATACCAAGCCCTCTTACTATTGAAAATAATGAATGCCTGTGGAAATATTTTTGAGTTATGACAGACAGGAAATTTTTATTGTTGTCAGCTACTCATTTACACTGTTAACATTAAAATTTAATCTATCTTTGCACAAACTCTCCCAACCAAATACAAATAATCACTGTCTGAGATAAATAATGCTGTTGCTGATGGAATACAACAGCAGATAATGGTATCGGGATGCTTCAAAGCCCCAGCAGATGTTATGGTTCAAGGAGGATGTTCATAAAAATATGTATCTATTTATCCTTTACAAAGTACTTGTGTTTTTAAGCAGCAACTTAATCAATTAATATCATTTACACAAATCAATTAACATCATTTACACAAATGACAAGGGAAAAGTACCTTTGCAAATTAATAGGCTCCAAAAGTATTTCTTGAGCTCGGAATGTATTTTTTCAACACTAATGTTTCACTGCAAATGTGATGATCTAAAGTGCCTCATCTGCTTTTTTCATATGTGAAATATATGATGGCACAGTTACTTTACCTGTGTGTCCTAGCAAGCACAGGGTAATTTACTTCAACCTCCACCTTCTATTGATCACCTGCCATACATTCTTTGGCCTGAGCTGAACCATTTGCTCTTATAATTTAAAAACATATTTAGAGCATGCATTTTAGACAAGATTTTGTTATTGCTAAGACTGCAAACTTCACTATGCAACCACAGCTAATAGAGCAACCCTAATGAGGATTTCAGCACCATCACAAAAAAATAAACTTATCATGTACTCCTGGAAGCTTAATCTAGGAAAGTGACAAAATTAATTTGTTCTTTTCTAGGCTGGCCGTATTTTTATGTTGGGGAATAGGTTTTTGTAGTGCCATTTAAAAGATCTGCTGCATTCCAGTGTGCCTTTGTAATAAAAACTCAGTGTGGGACAGAGGAACAGCTGTGCTATCTGAGAAGCATCTTAGTGAACCTAGAATTGCCTCATTCAGGTTTTTTTCCTATTTGTCAGAAAATGGATAATGTGGCTGAATGCAGATTGATTTTTCTTTCAGTTTTCTCAAAGCTCTTAGAAAGAGGCATTATCTCTTTTCTTTCATCTATAGGAAAGACTTTTTAAAATACTTATTTAAGAATCCAGTTTTCCATCAAAATAATTTTGTTTGTACGCTTTTAATCAGCCTAGCTTAGAACCACAATCTGTCATGTTTTCCCTGCTCTAGAAGGAGACTAAGGCAGTATCTTCGTTTGCAGAGGCAGACATATACTGGCAAGAGTACATTTATTTCAGCTTCTTTCTTCTTGCCTTTGCTTTATGTACTGGCCATACAGGGAACCAGGAATCTGTATGTGGTAATGGATTGTGTGTACTATTTGTAGGGAGTAAGATAGTTTGGTTTTGCCCTCTTGCACAAACGCATATAAGTATAACAAAAATTGGTCAATTAGCATCTTGTCTTTTGATTCCTTCTTCATAAATAAGCATCCTTGCCCGTCAAAGGTAAAGTTTAATCAACTTCACCTGGGCATATAGAAGATGGGTGAGCCCAGCTCCTGATGGAAGCACTAATCCTGCACAGCTCTTAGAAGAGAGTAGGTGAGGAGCAGAATTGCAAACAAAGCAAATAGGTTTGCAAAATATGCCAAACCACAGGTCTGCAGGGCAGGTTTTGTGGATAGATAGGAGGTCACAGACTAGCTAATATCTGCTTTAACTTTTGAATGTGAATGATTGAGGTATTGTTCATGTTCAAACACTGGGAATGGTCAGTCAGTGATATGGCTGAATTCTATTGGCTCCTCTTAACCTATGCAAAGCAAGCAAGGAGGGGTGTCTTGGCTCCTCATTTGGAGATAGTGGAAGAGTGTGACATGGTGCTCAGCACAGTTGTGTATAGCATAAAAATTACAAACTTCTATGGCAGCATAAACCATAAGAATGAAAATTTCTAGGAAAATACCCAGTAGCAGGACTGCAGCTCTATCCAAGAAGGGTATGGCCCACAGTGCCTTGTGAATTGTATCTGCACTTTATCTTAAAGACCAAATTTTAAAATTCTTTCAGCAGCAAATGGATATTTAGTTTTAAACAAGTTAATTCACAGGGAAAATACAAGAAGAGTAGGAAGAAATGTCTGCAGTATACCAAAACTCTAAAAATAATGATAGTACAAAATACAACACTGCAAAGCTGTTTCCTGTTTCATGGGACTCAAGACAGTAGATAACCACTGATCTCCAGATCTCTGCACAACACAATGAGGCTGGCATTTTGGGGCTATGTCTCTGTGCTAAACTGCATTAAAAAACAAGGCTTTTTGTGGCCATGTAGAGCGATTTATTTCTTTTTGTTATATGTCTTTGTAAGAATAAGTTTAACACTGAGAAAATATATGTATGTGTTTATTATTACTATCATAATAAAAAATTATTCTGAAATATGTAGTCTATAAAAACATCTTGGCTTTTTTTTTTCTTATACCAGTGAGAGTGCTGAGAACCTTCAAGAAAGACCACAGTACCATGCAGAAACAGACATGAAGACAGAGCAATTTACCCAATATATGTGGGTTCTCCCTGATTTTTGCCAATTATTTATCACATATTCTTGTTGTTTATACTTTCCTTTGGGTCCCCACATGAAAAAGCAATGCAATACCCCAATCATAAATGTGCCGTGAGATTTATCCAATGTCAAATCACCAGTTACTTGGAACTTAATGATAAGAGATGGGATTCCATGAATGGAAGGCTACATCCAGCTCATCTTCTCTCCCTTCTTTGAGATTGTGCAGCTCTGCAGTATTCCAACCTACTAATGAGCCCTGTTTACCCTGAATGTTCAGCATACCTACTCCAGATCATGACTCCTTATTTTTTGTCAATCAGTAGCGTAGCGTTTCTAGTCCTGTGGCTGACTGGACAAGCTAAATCATGAGTCTATCTCAGTCGTAACTATTTGTTAAGAGAGGGAAGTATGGATAATTTTTTCCTGTTTGTTACTTCTCCGACGCAACATAGGATGGAGGTTATCTATGCTAACGTGCTCCATAAATCTGCAACGTGAAATAAATGAATATACTATAATCACCCATTTAGAAATGCAGGAAGATTTAGACAGAATAATTACTGAAGCCGGAACTTAGCCAGGATGCAAAGGCTGAACACGCTTCCTGCTGCAAATACTACCATGGATCCTTTCCTGACTGCATGTGGCCAGGACCTGAATTTTTGCATGTTTTATAGCAAGCTATCATCTCCCTTCAGTCTTGTCTGAAATTAAGAATGACATATTACATCCAAATCATGGACCTGCATTATCAACAGCTCATAGGACAGTCTTCAACATAATCAGTGTAAGTAATTTACCAGACAAAAGAATGTTAATAGCACGTATAGTATAATTTATGTGGACACAAATTGCACATATCGTTCAGAAGAAGAAAGGCACTGCTGCGCACAAAGAGTTGATCAAGAGCAAGGTCAAGTGTAAGCACTTCTCTTTAACATGCACAGCCTGAAAACAGCAGGCGGAGCTTTAAAAGATAGATGGAAATTATGCCAAATAACTATATTATAAATAATTGCTGTTTTTTCTCTCCTAGTGGGCTTGATATGGGAGAGGCAGTTATAAATGGAAGGTCTATTCATTAGAGAGCATTTGATGAAGACCATTGCATTTCATCAAGTTAGAGTTGAAAGTTTACAACTTGTAAAACTAAAAAGAAATGGCCATTTTAGCTAGCTAAGTTTCTTACCTAGCATGTGTAGTTAAATACATGTAAAACACGTGTCACAAGAGATTTTGTTCATAATTCTTGAATCTCAGTTACATATGTCCTGAATGCAAAACCAGGTAAAATTTTGTCTTTTTATTTAAGGAGCATGTTATCTTTCTGGAAGTACCAGTGCCTACAACGGCCTAGGCCACTGGAGAATGGCAATCAAGTGTCAAAACTGTTCTGTATGTTGTACAGAGATCACCCCAATAACGTATTGTCTACCATTCTGAAAACCCTTATGCTTCAGAGATGAGCAATACAATATGCTGGATGGAGGCCAATTTCTGCCTTAGGGTGTTCCATATTTTCCAACAGAGTAAATAAGCCTGGAACAAGTTGTCAGACAGATATTTTCAGGACAAGATGCAAGACTAGGACAGAGGCAAAGTGGGTTTTGTCACTGGATTGCCTGATCTGACTACACTTTTTTCTTAGCGTTTATTACTGTTCAGTCCTGGTCCTATGCTTTTACCACTGTAGATGACTTCCAGATCCAAATTTACTTGGGAAAAGCAGAGAATGAACGAGGCCAGATGTGTCACACTGATACTACGTTGTCGGCACATACAAGTTCACTTAACCTGCTTCTGGGTATGTACTAATTTTCACTACATTATCTTCATATTCTTTAGTTAAACCTGTGTCCAAGGGCTGTGTCTCGGGCTCATGCCTCAGGAGCTTTACGTAGCTGATAATATCTAATCTAGTCAGTTCTCTGATACTGAGAATTTGGATTTCCCCTAAGTCTATCTAGACTTTTAGTCACGCTCTGACCAATAGCGAGGGTGAAGTGGTCTTAACAGGCAGGTGAATAAAAAGAAATGTTAGCATTCTGTGGCAACCACAATTATTGTAACTCTCCTGAACCCTTTTTTTTTAAGTACTGGCCACAGCATGCAACAAAGGCAGATTTTCCAAACTTTATACATGGAACAGGAATCTCAGTTACAGTATATCACAAATATCTATTATACGCACACATATTTTTGAGTAACTTGAAAAGGCAAGAGAACTTGAAAAAGTCACTGTAGTTTTCATGCCAAAGCATTAATTTGCAATGCATGCTGTGCCACCCTTACCCTACAATGAAACCCTCTCGAGCATGTCTCACTGCCCTCTTCCTTTTCTTTTCCTTACTTGTCTATGTCCGTCATACTTCACTAGCGTAAAAGGAAAGAGAAGGATAGAGAGCCTGGTGCAACACAGCATTTCTCTCTTTTCAGTTGCAGAAAGAAACCTCTCTGCCAAAGACAGCCTGCATAGTATGGAAGCAGATATAACTTGGAAGACTTAGACTGATTAGAGAGTTGATTAGAGAGCTGGAGCACCTCTCCTGTGAAGACAGACTGAGAGTTGGGGTTGTTCAGCCTAGAGAAGAGAAGGCTCTGGGGACACCTTATAGCAGCCTTTCAGTATTTAAGGGAGGCCTACAGAAAAGATGGGGAGGGGATTTTTATTACGGGTGTAGTGATAAGACAAGGGATAATGGTTTTAAGCTGAAAGAGGGGAGATTCAGATTAGATATTAGGAAGAATTTTTTTTCTGTGAAGTTAGTGAGGCACTGAAATGGATTGTCCAGAGAAGTCATGGAGGCTCCATTCCTAGAAGTGTTCAAGGTCACGCTGGGTGAGACTTCGAGCAAGCTGATCTAGTGGAGGGTGTCTTTGCCCATGGCAGGGGGTTTGGAATTGGAATTATCCTTAAAGTCCCTTCCAAGCCTAACCATTCTATGATTCTTTGATCCTCTATAATACACAGACATATATTGAACAAAGGTAACCGAATTAAAGTCAGCCTTCCACAAGTTCCCTTACAGGTAGGTCATGCTCCAGGCCCTGTTTCTCACCATCCTCAATGTCACTTCTGCCTGAGCTCTCTGCCCAAATCCTTTCATGCTAAGTATGCTACAAGGCACCAAAGACATTAGCACAAAGGCTCCTTGCTGTAAGGAGGCAAGGAGATGACCAGGATGCCTGAGGAGCAATTGAATTTCAAATCATCCACACGAATCCAAATCACCTCACAATTATTTTTCTCTCTTTCCATAGCTCATTCTCTTTGATAGTACCGAAGGATAAATAAGCATTTCATTGACATTTCACAGACCCTAGTGAGGTTGAGGTACCTGTTGAATGCTATTTTGAAATGAAGCCTTAGGCCACAGGTCCATTCTGAGCTCCATCTTTTACGTACTACTACACCCAAATTGTTCACTGTTCAAAGATGGCCAAATAATACATTTCTTCTTCCTACCAGTGGTGCTACTATGTCCTCGCAGGGGAGTCTTCTAATAGCATCAGGTTTATCTTCTAATAGAGACTATGTTGCACATTACTAGGGAACACTGCACATTGCAACTAGTTGCACATTACTACAAAGGGCAACTCAGCTAAGACATAAATTCTTATTTTACAGAAGAAATGCCTTTGGCCTTAAAGTTACATATATTTTCTTGAAAATGTTGTATAAAACTTGCAGGGCGCATTTCCCGATACATTTTTAAGACTAATCAGCTTGCTTCTTTCAAGAGAGAAAACTGGATACAACTTGAGATATTTAATAGTGATGTGGATAATAATCCATGATTTTCATAGAAACAAAGGATATTCCAGTGATCTGGGCAGGACAGCACGAGTCAGTCCTAATCCCATCTGAATCTGCTAGTGAGCAGAAAAATTTAGCTTATGTTGCCTTACTGCACAAGAGGTTTGTGAAATTATTTTCAAGCAGCTCTGTTATGGAGTGAAAACTCACCACTCATGTCTTTGCTTGTTTTAAATGGAATTTGCAGAAAGCGGAAAAAAATCAAGATGATAGAAAAAGCATATAATCCCCAAACAAAAGTCCATCTTCAGCTTCAAGAAAAAAATAGTCGGTCTTGTGATATTGATAGAATTCACAAAACAATTGTTGCTTCTTTTCAAAATAGGAAACTTATGAAAGCTGAAAAATTTCCTTAAGATTCCCACTTTTCTGAAGAGCTTCTTCCTTGTTCCTTTCCTTGCTTTCTTCTTGCCAACCAGAAAAGGATATTGCAAGCTGCAGGTAACTCATATTTATAGACTGCTTAGTCTTCATCCCGGTACTTTGTCTGGAGACGACAACTGATGTTCTTTATCCAGTATTATTGAGGGCAATCCTGCATTCAGTTTGCATTGTGGAAGGAAGCTAACCCTTCCTAGTTCTGAACCCTCCCTAGCCATGAACCCATTTTTTTTTTTTTATTTATGCAGAATTCCCCCGAAATGGGAGAAAACATTTGTAAATTATACAAACAGACAAAATCCACTGGAATAATCTGTTAATTAGTGATGGGAAACAATATTTCAGTGAGAAATAATGGGTTGAGCAGAAAATATTGCTGTTAAATCCAGTACTGGGGAAGAAGCTAGAGGAAGGATAGAGAAAGAAACAAGACATTAAAAGTGATGAGCTGGGAAAATGGTGTCTTGAGATCGTGCTGAGTTGATCTGAGAGTAGCTGCCTTTTGCAATACCAGAGAAAGGGTGTAGTAGCAGTTGTGAGGCTAAGAATGTGTAAAATCATACTTCCTATATGGATAAGAGATGCTATAAACGGAAAATCTGTAAAAATCAAACTGCTGCTTGTACTGATATCAGTATACAAAGAAATGACATCTCAGTTTTAACAGGAGCCAGATCTGACTGGCTAAAATGATAGAGACACAAGGTGTTTCCGAAGCAGATCTGAGGCAAGTATACCTTTTCGCTATGAGACTGAGCTACTGGCTGGGGCAGACAGAAAGAGATATCAGAGAAAGAGGAGATTTTAAGTAATTTCTGACTTTTGAAGGATATGCTATAGCAGACAAAAAGTATTTTGTCACTTATCATCTGGGAACTTTCTTTTTCCATCTAATTCTGTATAGCTCTCAGAACAAAGAAGCTATTTCTGGTATTTTATTCTAAAGGAAAGGCTGAGTGTAATACAGGTGAGGTTAGCACATAGCTGGTATGAAGCTTGTGCTGCAGGATGCACCAGGGTGGACTAGAAAAGGAAGAGCAGTTTTAGCAGTCCATAAATCCTGCAGAGCTGTGGAGAGCTGACATTTACCAGAGAGAAGACCTTGAAGGAAGGTCTGAAAGAAATGTAACAGCTGGGAGCACAATTAATTGACAAGTACTGACTGCTGTGAACATAAAATGTATAGAAATATACTTATCCTTCCTGTAGTTATGTAGACAATAGTAATCTTTTTAGTAAGTGAGTAGTGTTTTGTTTCCCGTACCTATTGCATTCCACTTTGGTTTTATGGTATAGTAATGTTTGATATTATTATTTTTACCTCTTGTTGGTGCTTTTAAACTCATTGATTTTGGTGTATAACTGAATTGCATAGTTCATTGTCTGAAGCGATCTTTTAAAACAAAGATCCTTCCAGAGAAAAGAGTACCTCCAATTTTTTTCTTCTTTCCTATAGCAAGACAACAATTTGTAACATCTTACTCATAAGGAGTGAAGATATGAAAGCACCACTATTACAGTCATTAAAACTGGTAACTGTAACTGTTTTAGCTCCCTCCATTTTGTATTTGTTCTGCTCCCTCACTCTGACAGAGTAAGGATTTATTTGGTTTTGTCTTCCTTGCTGCCTTCAGCTCCTCCTATAAAGACAACAGAATTCTTTCTGTGTTGCTGTGCCAGTAATGGGTTGGGGTTTTTTTTAAGCCTCTAGGTGTCCTGGATCAATCCGCAATTTGCTAAAAATTAGAAGACAGTTTGTGAGCTGGTTCATCACTGACAAAAAAGTTCCACAATTAAGATGGAACTGCAAGATGGTTTGAAGGATCAGGTGATAAAATGTCTAGTGTACAAGTAATGTAAATTCTGTATCATGTAACATTATGTGAGGCTTACTGAAACTCATTTATTTTGTTTTATATTCAGCTGATTTTAGTATCACTTCTGCAGATTTACTCCAGTATAACTGATTTTATAATCTGGCTCCAAGAAGGATATTGAAGAATGAATTAGCTTCAAAATGTCTTTCATTTCCGCCCCCTCTTACTCTAGCCCAGACTGGATACATAAACAGGATTAGGAGGGAGGGAGCATTTAACCTTGAACAGCAGAAGTAGAATGGTAGCGAAAGTATAAATTATTATAAAATGCCCTCTGGAGACATCAGGCAGAACTAGTTACAGATAGGTCCTGCACCTGTAGCAGATACATGCAAAAAATGCAAAACAGTTTCCATGCCAGCTTGTTCCTAGTTAAACCAAGAGTTCACAAGATCCATAGGTTCTGGATCTCTGCCACTAGTTATAAATGCAAAAAAATGCAAAAAAGAAACACAGAAAGGATGATACAAAGTTAACTTCTGATTGGTGTTATATTTACTTATTATCATAAATGTATGCTATCATAACATTTAATGATAAATGTTATTTAGCCAGTACTTACGAATCCCAGACCTTGGAGTAAATAAAGTCTAGAGAAAGGAAGACCTTCCTCCCTTGGTTGAAGAAGATTGGGTTAGAGGTCATCTAGGCAAAGTGGACATGCACAAGTCCATGGCCTTGATGGGATTCACCCATAAGCGCTGAGGGAGCAGATGTTATTGCTGAACTGCTCTCCACCACGCTCTCCACCACTAAAATCCACTTTGAAAGACCATGGGGAACAGGAGAGGTGCCTGAGGACTGGAGAAAAGCTAACATCACTCAAAAAGGGCAAGAAGGACGACCCAGGGAAATTCATTGCCAAAGATCTCAGTCATTATCATCTTGTGTAAAACAAATAATTTGTGAAATATTTTTTTATTTCATTGTATTTTGAAATTAGTAAGTTTAATGCATTTTTTTAAATGATTAGTGTACAACTAGACAGTGAAACTTGGCTTCCTATTGCACTATTGCTAAGAAATCTGAAATAATCTATTGCAAAGGTGACCCCAGCAACTTACATTATTGAAAAGAAACAACAATTGTAAAGATAAGCTTTTGCCATGTATTTTGCATTTAATCTTGTGGTTTGCATGTTGGACATATTTTGCTGTCTTCTTTTTGTGGAAATTTCTTTGAATGAAAATTTTTCCTGGTAGATCGTTTTTAATGTTTTATTGGATGTTTCTTCTATCTTGAACAGAGATTTAGAAATTTCTCTTTTTTCACTTTTAGTAAAAAGTCTTCCATATTTGTGACCGTGATAGGCCTTTGGCTCCCCACAGCACCTGATTTTGGAGAGCTATTGAGGGATAATGTCCTGCAGTAGGTCTACCATAGAATGGTTTGGGTTGGAAGGGACCTTAAAGTACTAGGCCCCTGCCATGAGCAGGGATGCTTTCCACTAGGTCAGGTTGCTCAAAATCTCACCCAATCTGACCTTGAACACCTCCAGGGATGAGGCTTCCACGACTTCTCTGGGCAACTTCTGCCAGTGCTTCACCACCCTCACAGGAAAGAATTTCTTCCTAATATCTAATCTAAGTTTACCATCTTTCAATTTAAAACCATTACCCCATATCCTACCACCACAGTCCCTCCCCGTCTTTCCTGTAGGCTCACTTTAAGTACTGTAAGGTTGCTGTAAGGTGTCCTCAAAACCTTCTCTTCTCTAGGCTGAAGAACCCCAACTCTCTCAGCCTGTCCTTGTATGGGAGGTGCTCCAGCAACATCCTTCTTGTGGTGAGAGGCCCAGAAATGAACACAGTATTCAAGGAGCGGTCTCACCAGTACTGAGTACAGAGGGAGAATAATCTCCCTGGACCTGCTGGCCACTCCATTTCTGATACAAGCCAAGACGCCATTGGCCTTCTTGGCCACCTGGGCACACTGCTAGCTCATGTTCAGCCACCTATCAATCAACACCCCTGGGTCCTTCTCCTCCAGGCAGCTTTCTAGCCAGACTTCTCCTAGTCTGTAGCACTGCACAGGGTTGTTGTGCCGCAAGTGCAGGACCCGGCATTTGGCCTTGTTAAACCTCATGCCATTGGTCTCAGCCCAGCGGTCCAGCCTGTTCAGATCCCTTTGGAGAACCTCCCCACCCTCCATCAGATCCATGCTTCCACTCAGCTTAGTATCATCTGCAAACTTGCTAAGGGTGCCCCTAGTCCTATCACTATGAGGTCTTCCTAGAAGCCTTCTCTTCTTCAGGCTGAACAATCCCAACTCTCTGAGCCTATCCTCACAGGGAGAAGTGCTCCAGCCCTCTGATCAACCTTGTAGCCTTTCTCTGGACCTGTTCCAGCAGCTCCATATCCTTCTTATGCGGAGAATTCTCTGGAGGCCCCTCGCCACAAAAGGAGGAGGAGCTCTGGGCCCCTCACCACAAGAAGGATGTTGAGGCTCCGGAGGAAGTCCAGAGAAGAGCAATGAATCTGATGAGGTGGCTGGAGAACAAGTCTTAGGAAGAACGGCTGAGAGAGCTGGGATTGTTTAGCCTGGAGAGGAGGAGGCTGACGGGAGACCTCGTTGCTCTCTACAACTACCTGAGAGGAGGTTGTAGAGAGAAGGGAGCTGGCCCCATCTCCCCAGTGACAGGACAAGAGGGAATGGCCTCAAGCTCCACCAGGGGAGGTTTAGGCTGGACATTAGGAAAACAAAATTTCACAGAAAGGGTCATTGGGCACTGGAACAGGCTGCCCAGAGAAGTGGTTGAGTCACCTTCCCTGGAGGTGTTTAAAGGACGGGTGGACGAGGTGCTCAGGGACATGGTTTAGTGATGATAGGAATGGTTGGACTCGATGATCCAGTGTGTCTTTTCCAACCTGGTGATTCTATGACTCTGATTCCAGAAGTGGACACAATACTCCAGATGAAGTCTCACAAGAGCGGAGCAGAGGGGCAGAATCCCCCTCCTCAACCTCCTGGCCGCGCTCCTTTCGACGTAGCATAGACAACTACCGGCTCCCGGGGCTGTGAGCGCAAACCCCTCCCTCACGCCAACCACGTTCCAGCCCCGACTCCGCCTTGTTTACGCCGAGGCCCCGCCCCGTCAGCGTTATGTGACGTCACGGGGCTAAGGAGGCGGGGTGGGGGGTAAGGAGGCGGTGCCGGCGGCGGGACGTGCCCGGGCGCGCGGGGCGGGACGCGCCCCCAAGATGGCGGACCAGATCCCGCTGCGCCCTGTGCCGCGCGCCGGCCCGCGCAGGGCGGCCTATTACGGCGGCGACGGCGCCGCGGCGCGCGGGCACAGCAGGTACCGGCGGGGCGGGGCGCGGCGCGCGCTGTTCCCTCACCCCCCCCAGCGGGGTCCACCGCGGGCGGGAGCGGACGGCGGCCCCGCGGGGGGCTGTCGGCAGCCCCCGGCGCGTCCCAGGCCGCTCCGAGAGTGCGGTCACATCAGCTTGGAGACTCGTTTTGGAGTTTCGGAAAGCAAGCGCCCGTTACCAGGCCCGGGCAACACGAGGAACGGTCTCCATCGTGTGCCCCGAGGCAGGAGCTGGGGACGGGATAGATTCCTCTCTTACGGGCATGGAATAAATCCTCCCAGAAGTCTTACACGTTTCTGTTACTTTTCAGGGTCTGATTTTGATGTTTTTATGAGATTTAGTTGGGGTTATTCAGCCTGGAGAAGAGGAGGCTCCGAGGAGCCCTTATAGCGACCTTCCAGTACCTGAAAGGGGCTACAGGAAAGCTGGAGAGGGTCAGTTTACAAAGGCTTGTAGTGATAGGGCTAGGGGTAATGGGTATAAAGTGGAGAGGGGCAGATTTAGACTAGGCATAAGGAGGAATTTTTTCACACTGAGGGTGGAGAGGCAGTGGCACAATTTACCCAGGGAAGTTGTGTGGTGTTGTGTGAACAACCTGGAGTTGTTCAAGGCCAGGTTGGATGGGGCCTTGAGCAGCGTGGTCTGGTGGGAGGTGTCCGTGCTCATGGCAGGGAAGTTGGAACTGGATGGGCTTTGAGACCCCTCCTAACGCAACCCAAACTATTCTATGATTCACAACAGTAAGAGCTCTTGCTCAGTTGGAGCTTTGGAGCCAGCTCCACCTGACCTTGCATTAGAGATGGAGAAAGGCCGCAAACAGAGGGGGTTGCAGAAGAGAGAACTGTTCAGTACAGATCACACTGCACACAAGGTGTTGTCATCTTCAGAGAATGAACAGTGTCTGGGAAAAACATTTTGAAAAAAACCCATGCTATCAGAGGGATATTCTAACTTTCAAGAAGTACAATTATTTAGATGAAACTTAACTGTACTTTAGTTTAAATAAAAGATATTCTACTTTTTTAATTAGTAGATAATTATTGTATCACTGTGGGGCACCACCCCCAGCCCTGAGCAGCACAGGCCAACAGTTTGCTTGCAAGCGGGACACCAGTGTTGGGGAGCTTGTTTGGGCATCGTTAGCAAATACCCTGTGAGACAGTTATTGTATATTAGTATGGGACATGTTCTTGAATGAGAGAGTTAAAACTACTCCAAATTTTCCCAAATTGTGGTACCCTAGAATCACTAGGTTGAAAAAGACCTTTGATATCATCAAGCTCAACCATACCTGTCCGCTACTAAATCACATTCCTGAGCACTTGATCTACCTGAGTTTTAAACACCTCCAGGGATGGTGACTCAACTTACTCCCTGGGCAGCCTCAGCCAGTCCCTGATGACCCTTTCAGAAGCAGTTTTAAGATCCCTGTTTTAAGGTCTGTCATCAAGTGCCCAAGTGGCCAAGAAGGCCAATGGTATCTTGGCTTGTATCAGAAACCACGTGACCAGCAGGTCCAGGGAGGTTTTTCTCCCTCTATACTCAGCAGTGGTAAGGCCACACCTTGAATACTGTGTTCATTTCTGGGCCTCTCACCACAAGAAGGATGTTGAGGCTCTGGAGTGAGTCCAGAGAAGAGCAACAAAGCTAGTGAAGGGGCTAGAGAACAAGTCTTGCAAGGAGAGGCTCAGGGAACTGGGGTTGTTTAGCCTTGAGAAGAGGAGGCTGAGGGGAGACCTCATTGCTCTCTACAACTACCTGAAAGGAGGTTGTAGAGAGCAGGGAGCTGGCCTCTTCTCCCAGGTGACAGGGGACAGGATGAGCGGGAATGGCCTCAAGTTCCACCAGGGGAGATTTAGGCTGGACATTAGGAAAAAATTCTTCACAGAAAGGGTCATTGGGCACTGGCACAGGCTGCCCTGGAAGGTGGTTGAGTCACCTTCCCTGGAGATGTTTAAAAGATGAGTGGATGAGGTGCCTGAGGGGCATTGCTTAGTGATTGGAGGGAATGGTTGGACTCATGATCCTGTGGGTCTTTTCCAACCTAGTGGTTCTGTGAAATTAAGTTTTCAGGTGAAGACTGGATGTTTCTTTGCCTCCTGTTATTCTGAATAATTTCTGGGTATACTGTTGTAAGCAAGGAGAAGCTTTGCTTCATAAATTTGGTCTGTCCATTGGACAACACTCTTACAGTGGATGATATGGTTATAGTAGTTTGAGGGTTTTTTTTTCTTCTCTTGTTTTTTCTAAGACACTGGTTGTGGACATAAGGACTGGAGGTGGCAGTTGTAGGATCCGAAGTAAATGGACTTTATAAAAACAAAATAGTTGGTGCTGTTGTTCCAATTAAAACACAGTGATAAATCCATTTCATCATGAATAGAATGAATTCACTTCTTTGACTGATTGGAATAACTAATAGAAAAGGTAGATTAAAACTGTGTAAAATAAGTTATGCTTAAATTATATTCTCTTGATTCTTAAGCTAGACAGAAGTGTTCTTGGAACATTCACAAGCTTGTAGGACAGTCTGTCATCGTAGTAGGTTTTTTTTCCCCATCTCACTAATGCTTGAATGCCCCAACAATTTGTAGTCAATTTTGTCCCCTTTTGAATTAAGGCAGTGTTATAATCGTCGTCTTTATCTCTGTTCCTCAGAGAACTGAAGCAGGGGAAGCTTTTGTTGTGGAATCCATAAGCTTCTCAGTAGGTGTTGTGCTTTGGAATGAAAAGGGGAATGGGTGGATTATGTAGGCAAAAACATAGTCCAGACCATCAAAGGTATGAGGTTCTGTTGAAGGTTACCCAGGGGTGCTTTGGTGATATGAAAAATGCTGCAGATATGGTGGGCTGAGTCCGTAAATCAGGTGGGTACATAGGCTTGTTGAAGGTAGGTTTGCAGCCAGTAATTACAGTTAGTTATATGAACCATTTAATCTTGCCTTTATAGGCAGATTCCAAAGGGATTGAAAGGTTGCATCTTTCAAGGTCGCAGTCTTCTGTAACCTGCATGCTTCTCAAGTGCAGGTTGTATGTATTTAACTTAGTGATCCTCCAAATGATCATTTATGTTTTTTGTTACTTTTGTTCAACTACTCGTATATTTATAAAGTCTTTAAAAGTTGACAGGTATGTTTATTATGTACCTTTATTTTGATCACAATTGAATACATTTCTCTTTCGAGCTCTGAGAATTAGAATGTGTATATAAACCTCTTCACTAACTTCAAGTCTGTATATTTTTCTTAAGAGGAGTTGAGTAGGTTGGTCTTTCTCCTTCAAGAATACCATACCCTGGATTTGGGAGAGCGCCTATTGTGTATTTTGGTCCTGTAGACCAAAGCAAGCATGAGAATGCTTGTGTAGATTCTACCACAGAGATCTTGTGTAAAGTCAAAGAGGAAATATGACAGCACAGGTAGTTCAGCCAAGTCTTAGATTCTAAGCTTGTAATTAAACTACAGCTCCTGTGTCTTCATGATTGATTCATCCTGCTTTTCTAATCTTTATCTTCAGCGCAGACTTTGAAGAAGCCTTGCGTTCCAGTGGAAACTGCAGCAAAGGTCCTGATGTTGCAGATACTTAGAAGTGTTGAAGTCATTGAGGTCACTGATATGCAGAAAGTTATCACATGCATATATGCATGCGGATTTTACCTAAAAGGATATAATTTAGACTTCCGAAGACATCTAGAAACAAACACCAATTAAAATATTATAGAGTTGGTATCTCAGGTTTAATCCAGTACTGTGGTTTCTGGGGCCTCGAGAGTGTTTGACCTGCTGTGATTTATTTCTTCAGTGAAGAATTGACAGCCTTTTGGAAGTCTTGTACACAGATCCTTGACTTCAGTGTGGTTGTGGTTTTAACTCAATTTGATTGCCCTGCAACATCAGTTAATAAGACTCATCAGTTGCAAACCTTTAGTGGCCTCAAAGCTAATTTGTAGGATGGTTTCTTCTGCTTGAGCTAAGCAGTCAACAGGAGTCTTTGCCAGTGTTGCTGTAGTTTGCTTTGCAGTGAGGACAAAGACCTTCTCATTCCATGTTTGTTCTTAATGAGCTTTGGGCTTTTGAGATTATTTTGACAGACTGATAGCATGGATTTTAAAACTGGAATATATTTTTCACACGTACCTAAAGAAACTTTGATACACATCTGAGATTGTACACTTCTGCATAAAATTGTAGTCATATAACAGCAGTGAAATATTCAGGATGTACTTCATTTGTAAACGTGACAAGGTTAATGTATTTTATCTATGCAATTTGTATATGTTAAGACATGTTTAAAACAGTAATTAAAAATTCATATTAAATGCTACCTATGCTTCAGTGAACACATGCATCCTATTCTGCTTTTATTTCTGATGTTGAATGCAATGTGTTACTTTGGCAGTAAAAATTCAGATTTTATATCTTCTGCCAGCCTCTCCTGCCTCAGATGGACAGAGGACTGTGTGTGCTGCTGCTAGAAACTAGGGAAATCTATTTTGAGGTAAAATGCTGTTCATCTTCACATTATAAAAAAACCCTCTGATATATTGTTTAATATATTCAACTTGAATTGTTGTGGAAAGCTTGGGGAAAAAGAGGTGATTGATTCATCAGTTGTTTTTAACACTTTGTCAGCACAAAGGATCTGCTATCTACAGGAAAAAAAACCCTGCCTTTTGTTTATATTGCGAAGGGAAAAGTGAGCCAGAGAACATCCAGGATCACCTTAAATGTGCAGTGAGAAGTAACATGCTTGTTCTCATGTTAGGCTTGTGTTTGTCATCATCAGCCACAGAGTAATCAACTGCTAAACACAGGAAGGAAGTCAACTGTAGTGCGTCTGTGTTGTCTCATGAGGTCGATGAAAGGAAAACAAGAAGCCTGGTGGAAGCCGATAAGGAGTTAAACAGTAGTCAACCCTCACTTATCCATATGTAAAAAATCTGGGTTTCTTTCAGGTGTCCTGCACTTGGCTGCTGCCAGGGCATGCTTATATTTGGCCTAATAGGGCTAAAGCATGTGGTGGTATTGATTCCTGAGCTGGTACCAAAAATCAGGACTTCCTAGTTGTGTCCAATATTATGTAAATTCAGTTGCACTCAAGTATTCACAAAGGCGATGTAATGAAAAACACTCACTCACTGGAAGGAATTCTCTTGCGTGATTATTCATAGTATGGGTGACAGTGACATACTTAGGAATGACCACACTATGATGGGTGGTTGCAGTAGGGCAAGTTGTGAAACACATCAACTGCTGTTGCTTGTCTCTGCTTTGCTTACTATTAGAGCAACTCTGTGTTAAGCTGCTGGCTACACTGTTATTTTGTAATTCTTCTGTCATTAGCAAAGAAGAAAATAACAGCAGAAGGAAAAAAAAAAACCAAACCCAAAATAATAGAATTTTGTCCTTTGTCCAGGTAAATGTGGGGTACTTGTTGCTTTAACGACTGGTGGATTGTAGCTTGTTTTTAGTGAGGTATGTATACTAGAGAAAAAGCGAAACAAACTATTCCATGCAAAATGGACTGGAAGTCTGCAAAACTCAAAGTTCACTGAGCATTCACGTGCTTCACTAGTCATGAGATATCAAACAGATTTTCATATTGCATGGGAAGTAAGATGATTTAATTTAGTATTACTGTTCCAATGCGTTTTGCATAAATGAAAGCCATTCCCAGCAATCCTGTAGTCTTTCTGGTTATAGTTTCTGAAGGAGTTTGGCTAGGTTTCACAGTGAACCACTGAGAAATAGACACATACAAATGTCAACAGATAGTACTAGATGCATATATAGTAATCCTGTGATTTCTTTTATTTCTGACATTGTCTGAAGTGAGCTTTGTGGTGCTTGCTTTCAGTTGTGTGTTAGGAGCATGTGTTCTAGTTCTGAATTACAGTATGATTTTCACAGTTCAGATGGTATTCTTCATATTCCAGTGGCAAATTATCTGCCAGATATTTTCAGTGTAATAATTAAGAATAAAAACTTACCCAAGTAACTCAGAATGTTGTTTGTTGAGACCTGGAGCTAATAGGACCTAACATCTATTGTAGAATAGTGTTTACAGAAAGCTGATTACTTATTTTGCCATAACTATGGGTCTGGAAAGCCTTGTGAAATGTCCATAATTGTTAAAGAAAACAAACATTGATATGTATCAGTAGAGTGTACCTGTTGCATGAGTTGTATGTGGTTATACTTGGTATTTCTTGCAGTTTTTCTGAAATGTTGCTGGTTCCTATGCATCTCTTTCCTTGGGTACTTCTGAACATTTAGAACAAAACTTGTGATGCTATTTGGGCAGAGTTTTACAGGTTTCATTTTAATATGCTCTTCTTCCACACTTACCTGTTTAACTGAATGGCTTTTCTTATTTCATCCTGAAAATGGGTTTGGAAATGAAGGATGAATCTTAAGCATTGATATTGATATTAATTTGAATTTTAATATAGCTTCTGTGGTAAAGCATTCTGAAGATGGAACTGAATTTACTTTTGATCACTTATGTTTTGAAACTGCTGATGCAGTGACAGTAACTTCTTCAAACATCTCTTGCTTGCCCAGAAGCAATAAACTGTTTAGTCCAGGAACATAAACTGTGAATGTTTGTTACTTTTTTGTAGAAATAGCATTGTTAATGCTTACTCAGGATACAGTCACAGAAACTCCTGGAACTTAAGCAATTGTAGGACTTTGAAGGAATGGATACCGCTTCTAATTGTCTGCATGTGTATTGGAAATAAGAACATATTAAAATACACGGCTGTATATTATGCTGATACAGTCAAATGTTGATTCAAACACAGCTCTATCCTTTCTTTTAGCAAAGGATCAAATATGATGCAAAGAAATCTCTGTAGAATTCTAGTTGGAAGAATTTTCTCCGCTGCTATGCCAGTGGTAGATCAGCTGCCAGGGTTGTTTGTGTAGCAGCTTTGTACTTGGGATGTTGTATTTGTCTGACAGTGGTCAGGTCTACATTTTCATGACTCTCTTAGGCTATGAAGCACAACTCGTTTTCGGAAAAAGAAGTTAGAAGTGATTTTTTTTGTTTATTTTTTTTTCCCTTCCCCTTTCTTCTCAATGCTTGTTCAATGCCTGTATTCACATTCTTAGATTGTGTGTTGCTTTGTTTGCTGAAGGCTTTATTCATAGGTTAGTACTGCTTGTTGGTACTGGTGCCTGATTTAGGATAGATCTACTAAATTTTGAGATTTTTGCTTGGGACAAACGTCAAAGTAGTTTGATGCATAACTTTTGAAAAAATAGCCTTACCATATGTTAACATTTTCAGAGCTTTGGTGCAGTGTGTGGTGGTGTTGTTCTTTTAGTTTCTATAGCATTTACTTTTCAGAGCAATCTTTGGTTTAATGATGCAGGTAAAGCATATTACATGTAGATAGATCTGCTCACAAGAGCAACTGTAAAACATTTGTGCACTTTCATTTGTGTCATACCTGGCAAGTATTTTATAATACTTTTTCTGCAAATGTGAAGTTGGATGACGTAGGAACTTTAAGTGATTTTTGTAATTAACTGCCATTCTTTGACTTTACATTATTTAGAACTGAGTATGTGGAAAAAGTTTTCCTTCCTTTTTTTTTTCTTTCTATACTAGTAATACTCTTTCACACCAAGATTTATACACAGTCATAATCTTTAGCATAATTATTCTTAGAATACTTAGTGTGATCTGAAGCACTTAATCATTAGGCAAAAAAATGTTTGAGAACTTTAAATTGCTGTTGCAGATGATGCAGTCTTTAGCAATGAAAACCTGTGACTGTGTGCAGTAGAAGAAACTGTAGATGTATTTCTGAGGTTATTCATATTAAAGCTATTATTTTTGCCCTGTATTCACTTACCTCCATAGTTTTTATCTGTACAGTGATTTGTGTTGCCTGGGCAGGCATTTGGATTGCTAAGAAGAGGGAGAGAATGGGCTAAAATGTCAATAACAGTACCCACTGGCAGTGATAAAATGGTCCTATTGTTGTAATCGGTAACATACCCTACTAATTAAAAACACGGTACTTGTGAATGTAAATGGTATATGCAGCAGAACCTTAGTAATTTTTGGTGCCTATTTCTTAAACAGGCACACACCCATCTTGTTATGGGTTGAAAAAGATCTTATATTAGCATATGCACAGCCCTTTGTAAGGTAAGCAAAGGAAAATACAGAAGAGTTCCTTGTTTCATGAGGGCTTCATTATGCAGATCTTCAGAATTTGCTTCATCTGTGTACGGCTCTGGTAAGAAGTTGTGAGCTAGGATAGGGAAGGCAAATAGTCTGTAGTTTGAGTATCTGTGATTTAAGAAATTCTTGATAAGCTGTTGATGAAAGGGAGCTACCTTGGTGTTATGTAGTCTGTTCTTAGGTCTTTATCTCAACTAATGCAAGGATTTTCCCCTTAGTCCTTCATGACAGAAGAGGCCAGGCTGTGGGGTTTTTTTTTTGGCTTTTTTTGTAGTTTTTTGGGGGGGTTAGGTGTGTTTTGTTTCTTCATTTTGTGTTTTGTGTTTTTTGGTTTTTTTAAGGGGGAGTTGGTTTTTTTTAGATTGTGTGGGGTTTCTTGAGTGGTTTGGGTTTTTTTGGTTTTGGTATTTTTTTTAATGGTAGTGGTTGATAAAAAAATGCCACCTTGCATTTTTCCAGAGTGTCTCTCTTCACCATTTGTAAAAGGCTGGGCAGCCTTGGGGAAACTTGAAACTTTATTTGGTCTCATTGCAGTAAATATTATTTATCAGGGACACAATTTATTAATAAACTTGCCTGCATATAGCAGAACTACTCTTTTGTTCTGTCTGTTCTTGTCCAGTAGATAAACGTGCACCATGATAGGAGTGTTGTAATAGATTTTTTCAAGAAGAAGAGAAATGTTTATGGCCTCTGGAAGAAGGGACAGGCCTCTTGGGTGGACTACAGGAGGGAAGTGAGATTGTGTAGGGAAAAAATCAGAAGGGCTAAGGCTCAGCTAGAAATTGGATTGGCCAAGTCAGTGAAAGATAACAAAAAATCTTTCTACAAATATATAAATAATAAAAGGCGGACTAGGGAGACCATACAGTCCCTATTGGACACAGAAGGAACAACAGTAACAGGGGATGAGGAAAAGGCTGAGGTACTTAATGCCTTCTTTGCCTCAGTCTTTAGTTGTAAGGAGGGTCGTTCCGTCTGTGTACTAACCCAGGAGCTAGAGGAGCATAATGAGTCTCCCATGATCCAAGAGGAGGTTGTCAGAGCCTTGCTAGCCCGACTGGACAGCCACAAGTCTATGGGGCCGGACGGGATTCACCCAAGGGTACTGAAGGAGCTGGCGGATGTGCTGGCCAAACCCCTTTCCATCATCTTCCAACAGTCCTGGAAGACTGGGGAAGTCCCACTGGACTGGAGGCTGGCTGATGTTGTGCCCATCTTTAAGAAGGGCCGCAGGGAGGACCCAGGAAACTACAGGCCTGTCAGTCTGACCTCAGTGCCAGGGAAAGTCATGGAGCAGGTGATCTTGAGTGCTATCATGAAGCACATGCAAGAGAACCGGGTGATCAGGCCCAGTCAACATGGGTTCACAAAAGGCAGGTCTTGCCAGACTAACCTGGTCGCCTTCTATGACAAAGTGACTCGGCTGCTGGATGAGGGAAAGGCTGTGGATGTGGTCTTCCTGGACTTCAGTAAAGCCTTTGACACTGTTTCTCACAGCGTTCTGCTTGAGAAACTGTCAGCCTCTGGCCTGGACAGGCGCACACTCTCCTGGGTGGAAAACTGGTTGGATGGCCGGGCCCAGAGAGTGGTGGTAAATGGTGTGAAATCCAGCTGGAGGCCAGTGACAAGTGGTGTTCCCCAGGGCTCAGTGCTGGGTCCAGCCCTGTTCAAAGTCTTTATCAATGACCTGGGTGAAGGCATCGAGTGCACCCTTAGCAAGTTTGCAGACGACACTAAGCTGGGTGGAAGTGTCGATCTGCCAAATGCTGGGTCCTGCACTTGGGGCACAACAACCCTATGCAGTGCTACTGACTAGGAGAAGTCTGTCTAGAAAGCTGCCTGGAGGAGAGGGACCTGGGTGTGTTGGTTGACAGCCGACTGAATATGAGCCAGCAGTGTGCCCAGGTGGCCAAGAAGGCCAATGGCATCTTGGCTTGTATCAGAAACGGCGTGACCAGCAGGTCCAGGGAGGTTATCCTCCCTCTGTACTCGGCACTGGTGAGACCGCTCCTTGAATACTGTGTTCAGTTCTGGGCCCCTCACCATAAGAAGGATGTTGAGGCTCTGGAACGAGTCCAGAGAAGGGCAACAAAGCTGGTGAAAGGGCTGGAGAACAGGCCTTATGAGGAGCGGCTGAGAGAGCTGGGGTTGTTTAGCCTGGAGAAGAGGAGGCTGAGGGGAGACCTCATTGCTCTCTACAACTACCTGAAAGGACGTTGTAGAGAGGAGGGTGCTGGCCTCTTCTCCCAAGTGACAGGGGACAGGACAAGAGGGAATGGCCTCAAGCTCCGCCAGGGGAGGTTTAGGCTAGACGTTAGGAAAAAGTTCTTTACAGAAAGGGTCATTGGGCACTGGAACAGGCTGCCCAGGGAGGTGGTTGATTCACCTTCCCTGGAGGTGTTTAAGGCACGGGTGGATGAGGTGCTGAGGGATATGGTTTAGTGTTTGATAGGAATGGTTGGACTCGATGATCCGGTGGGTCTCTTCCAACCTGGTTATTCTGTGATTCTGTGATTCTGTGATTTTTTAATGATCCTGCTATGCAAGGACACTGAAGCAAAACTGACTATTGAAACGGTTCAGCTCTACATATCTTCAGCTTTCTTAAAAGCTGTCCAGATGTGTGATGCTTTCTTTTTGTTATAACTGGTGGAATACTGTAGTTGGTTTCATCTTCCATGTCGAGATCTTTGATACACCTGTTGCTGCTGATGCATATAAATTTGTAATACGATTATTTTGTGTGTGTGTATCTATTGTTTTAGACCAGGACTTGGGATTCAGAGACTTCACAAGTGAGACTGATTAGGGATGCATGTGCATTAGAGATACAGCTAGACAGAGTCAAGTAGTGGTAAGCTCTTACAAGCTCTAAAAACTTATGAAATAGCCTTCCTTTGTTTTGGAGGAAGGTGGTAAAGGACGTGCTTTTAAATTTCATGGACTTACCTCTAGAACGTTTTTCCATTTTCTACTTCTCTTGTAACGTAGGAACAGCATGATTGCTCTGTAGTTTAACTGAATTTACTGCTGTGTAAAGCATAGAGGTGTTTCAAATTAGAGGAAAAAACTAAGCTCCAATCTTTACAAATGCAGAAGATTGAGAAAACCAAGTATATATAGCTTGATTTTTCTGAGCTAGCTTCTAACCTATCAATCTGTTTTATAGAGACACTGGGTATTTAAATAATATGAGCAGTTAAATGAAAATACATTGTATACTTATAAGCGTGGTTATGGATGAATGTACTTCTCTTAAAAAAATTTTCCTGCTGCTGTGCAGTTTCCTGGAATTTCTTTTCTGTCACAGGGTAGAATCTGAACAGTTATGTCATTGATACAGGCAGCCTACAGCAGTTGCTGCTTTGGTGGTTTGTCCTTTAAGAAACAGTTCTTGCTTGTTACATAAATATGCCTGTACCTTTTTTCTTTACTCCTCCTGCAGCATCTCTACAGCTTGGTGGTCTCCTTCTTTATCCTCAGACTGGGAATGTGTTCACCTAGGTTAGCCCTTGGGGAAAATACTTGACATATAGCAGGATATGGCTGAGGTATTGTGCTCCTTAATGCTTCAGCCTTTCTTCCACCCATGATCAGAAACAGAGAGATTCCCATGGCTGGCCGAAGCCACTGAGCCAAATTGCCAGTGCTTGGTTGGATGAAACAGTCACCGTAGTGGCAAGTAGTGATAGCTCAACTGCCAGCAATTGGCCTTTCTCAGCTTTTCTACTTGGATGCTCAGCTGGAACTTTCCTTTGCTGTCTGTCTTACATGTTACTCTACATCCCACAGCCACCCCCTGCATCCAATTCCTGTGTACACTTGTGGCCATGTGTTCGTTTTCCCTCCCTCACAAGGTTTGAGAAATGCTGCTGTAAGACATCAGCTTTGTTTTTCCTTCTTGTGAATTATGGTACACAGCACAAGTGATAGGTGACAAGGAAGCTGTATTTATGCGTTATCTGACACAGTACTTATATCTGGCTTGGGTCTTTTAAGCAGACAGGTATACAAAAATCATCATAGGCACTACTTCTGCATTTGTCAAGAGAGTAGAACCAGAAAAATGTGCAGTTGTGACTACCTTGTCCCTTGTACCTTCCTGCTGCACCCTTGGGCATTGCTCTTTTAAAACAGTGGAAAGCTGGCAGAAAATACAGAAGCAATTGCAGATTGAAACAGGTAGCCAGATCAGACTGAAATGAATTAAAATGATTTCCATTGGCGGTTGTGGCACCCATGGAACTCTGCAGCCATAACCATTCTGGCAAACAGCAATACAGGTGACTTGAGGCATCATTTTCACAGCAGATGTTTATATCAAAATTTCATGTAGAAGTATTTATTGTACATGGTTTCCTTTCACTTAAATCTGTTAAGTGATATTCCTAAGACTAGTCAGGTTTTTTTGAAAGTTGTTTAATATTAACGGTCCTTTTTCCTTAGGAAACCATATTTCTGTCAGGATAGTTGTCTCCATGTCTGATTTAGTAGCGCTTATGCTGAGAGTTTTGATGTTTTCATTATGGATTCTTTATTCATGTTGCTTTCAGTGCTTTCCTATTTTAATAAAAGTTTCTAGGATTGTACTTAATTGATTTGTCACTCAAGGAAAATCAGCACTTCAAGCAATTAAGTGCAGAAAAATAGTAGGTAACAAAGACATAAAGATTTTTGTCCTCATCCTAGTTATGAAAAATCCATTATTCATTGTCTTATTGTTTTTAAATACTGATGTACAAATTTCCAACACAATAGCAAAATTGCTTTTGAAAGAGAATAAATTGCTCGCTAGTTTAGAGGCTGTATTTTGAAGTCAGGATTACTAAACATGGTGGTGGTTATGCTCGTTATCATCACTGCTTGGTGAAGCTCCATATTTAGAAGTGCAAACCTAGATACTGATTGTGAAAATAATATTTGTTTATAATATAATGGCAAAAAAAGTAAAGGAATTATGATTAGGACATAAACACACTCTGCAAATAGTACCACATTTACAAGAGTAGATTTAAGTATTATGCATGTCTGTGAATTTTTCTCAGCCATGTCTTTTTCCCATAATACTCTTGCATTAGCATGTTCCTTCAGGAGCAACTTTTAACCATGTTTGCTGTGTTGCCTTTATATAAAACAGGTATTATGTTCTGAATCGGATACTTGTTAACTTTGTACAGAAGTAAAAAGGGATCTGTTAATTCACAGTGTTTTGCTGTATGCTCCAGTACAGCTAGCAGATTTTGATTTCAATGGGTAATGCTACAATTACATTATTAATTGTTTGGATGTCTAAAAGCAAAACACAATGCAACAGAAAACTCAGTATTAAAACTGTGATAATCCAGTTTGCAAATTTAACCAGGAGAGATTATGAAAGCATTGAATGTGAATCTGTTTAAACACAGGCCTGTCTTACTGGAAGTCTTAGCATAAAATAATGTCTTAAGATTTTCTAAGCAGTGGTTTTATTGTCTAGTGTTAAAATTAGTGTAGCCTGAAAGTAATCCATATAATTTAGTATAATATATATGTTAACCTGTAATAACTGCTCCATTTTGTGAAGAGAATTTTCTGTATAGTGTTTTCTTAATGACATTGATAGTAATGGAAATGGAAAAATATATTGCCAGATTACCATATTAAACTAAACACCAGATGCAGCTTTTTGCGAACATTGTTTGTGAGGATGTTTTTCATTTTTGCTTTAAATTTCTTCATTTTTGCTTTAAATTTCTTCATTTTTGCTTTAAATTTCTTCATTTTTGCTTTAAACTTCATTTTCTTGAAGTGGGTAATGATGGTAATTACTCTGATAGCATTTTCTATGCCGTGTTTTCACAGAACTAATTTTATGAGAACTTGTAACTTTAAATAAATTTGTGTGGCTTTTAGTTTGAAACTTTTGTTGTGTTTTCTGCAGTGTGGTTGTGCCTTCGCATCATTTGAAATAAATAAAAATTTTTCTTCTCAAGAACATGGTTAAGGTTCCAATTCTCAGTTGACTTGCAGCCAGGGGTGGTGGGATGTGTGTGTTTATTACTCCTAGTTATGCATTATTTTTTAATCTGGCCTGAACGCATTGTTAACATCCCTTAATGATGTTCCATGCGAAGTGATTCAAAGGAGGCGCGGAAATCGGAGTGTCATTTACCAACCAAAAGAGGGAGTGTCAGTAAGATAGGACAGTGCAAATCCACTGATGGCACTTTCTCATACTTAATGTTTGTAAAGTTACTTACTTGTTAAAGTATTGGGTTTATCTGTCAAGATTTTGTACTGAATACTGTTCGGGGTGCTGTTCTATGTCAGCAGAATCCCTCCATGCTCAAGCAGGGCTACCTAGAGCTGGTTGCCTAGAGTCATGTTCAAACTGCTTTTAAACCCATCCAAGGCTGGAGATGCCACAACCTCCCTGGACAACCTTTGCCAGTGTTAAGTTATCCTCATGGTAGAAGTGTGTTTCCTGATGCTCAGATGGTACCTCCTGAGTTTCGGTTTTGTGCCCATTGGCTCTTATTCTGTTGTTGGCATCACTGAGGAGAGCTTGGCTCAGTTATCTTTGCAGCCAGCCTCTAGGTATTTATAGACATTGATAAGGTCTTCTCCAGTCCCGGTTCTGTTAGCCTTTCCTCATAGGAAAGATGCTTCAGTCCCTTAATAATTTTCATGGCCCTTCATTGAAGTCTCTAAAGTATGACCATGTCTCTCCTGTACCAAGGAGCCTACAACTGGACACGAGAGTCTAGTGTGGCCTCTCCAGTGCTGAGCAGAGGAGAAAGATCTCCTCCCTTGACCTACTGGCAATACTTTGCCTAACGCAGCCCAGAATACCAGTAGCTTTCTTTATGGCAAAGGCTTGTGTTCAACCTGGTGCCCATCAGGATCCCCAGGTCCTTTTGTGCCAAGCTGCTTTCCAGCTGGGTGCCCCCCAGCATATCCTCATGTGGGGGCTTGTTCCTTGCCAGGTGTAGGACTTCGCATTTCTCCTTGCTGAGCTTCCTGAGGTTCCTGTCAAACCTTTTTTCCAGCCTGTCAGTTTTGCACTGGATGGCAGTACACCCATCTGGCCTGTCAGACACTCCTTCCAGTTTGGTGTCATTTGCAGATTTACTGAGAGTGCCCTCTACCCCATCATCCAAATCACTAACAAAGATGTTGAACAGGATTGGACCCAGCATGGACTCCTGGGGAACACTGGCCTCCAACTAGACTCTGCATCAATTTGCATCACCACCCTCTGGGCCTGCCTGTTCAGCCAGTTCTAAGTTCACCTTGCTGTCCTCTCGTCCAGCCACTGCATCACCAAATTGTCTATGAGGATTTTACAGTAGACAGTATCAAAGGCCTTACTGAAGTCAAAGCAGCCATTATTCACTGCTATCCCCGCATCTACCAGCAGAGTCATTTCATCGTAGGAGTTTGCTAAGTTGGTTAATCATGACTTCCTGTGCTGACTATTCTGATGTTTTTGATGTCCTTCCTGTACCTGGAAGTGGTTTCCAGGATGAGCGGCTCTATGACCTTTGCAGAATCATGATGAAACTGACAGGTCCGTACTTCCCAGGGTCTTTCTTCTTGCCCTTCTTAGATATAGGAGTGGCATTTGCTTTCCTCCAGTCTTCAGTCACTTCTTCTAATTGTCATGATTGATCAAACATTGTCAAAAGTGGTGCCACAGTGACATCTGCCAATTCCCTCAGCACTCTTGTGTGCATACACTTGGGGCCCATAGGTTTATGTATGTCCGTTTGCTTAAGTGATCCCTGACCTGATCCTCTTCCACTAGGGGTATTTATTTCTTACTCCAGCATTTTGCCTTGCTCTCTAAGACCTGGGACTCCTGAAGGCCAGTCTTGCTAGTGAAAACTGAGGCAAAGAAAACATTCAGTTACCTCAGCCTGTTCCATATCCTGTGTAACCAGGTCCCCTGTCTCATTTGGCAATAAGCCTATATTGTCCCTAGTCTTTACGGGGTTTTTTGACATCCCTAGTCAGATTAAATTCATTTTGGGCTATAGCTTTCTGAGATTTGTCACTGGATGCTTGGACAGCGTTTTTGTATTCCTCCCAGGTTACCTGCCCATAATTTTACCCTATGTATGCTTCCTTTTTGTGTCTGAGTTTGGGCAGGAGCTCGTTGTTCATCTAGTCAGGCCTTCTAGCATTTTTGCCTGACTTCCTGTTCATTGGGATGGAAATCTTTTGAACTAAGAGGAGCTGATCTTTGAATACTCAGGAGCTTTTTTTGGGCCTCTCTTGCTCCCAAGGCACTATTCCATGGGGTTCTTCCAAGCAATTCTTGAAAAGGCCAAATTGTTCTCCCCAAGTCCGGGGTTGTGATCTTGCTTGCCACACTTCTCCCTGCCTTCAGGATCCTGAACTCTACCATCTCGCAGTCACTATCCCCAAGACTTTGTTTGACCTTCATGTCCCCAGTAAGCCCCTCCTCGCTTGGAGTGTAAGAGATCTAGCACAGCACCTCTCCTTGTTGGGTCCTTTAATTACATGGAGCAGTACAGGACCCTTCAGCATTACTTAAGTCATTTTGTGTTGTCCCTCCAGCACGTATCAGTGTGGTGGAAAACCTCCCTGAAGACCAGGGCCTACAGATGTGGGACTGTTCCTGTCTCTGTGTAGAGGGCCTCATCTGCTTGTTCTTCCTGTTCAGGTGGTCTGCACCTATTATAATGTCACCTTTCCTGTCCTCTCTTTAGTCCTACCCCAGAAGCTCTCAGCTGGCTCCTCATCCATTCCCATGCAGAGCTCCTAGCACTCCAGCTGCTCTCTCAAGTAAAAGGAATGGATTTTTTTTGATTTTTACCCCTTTTTTACATACACTTGTTTTGGGTTGCTCTGAGGAAAATGCAAAACACTCATATTTTTCTGTGACTCAATCCTTTTTTTTGTTTATATTTCACATTCCTGAGCTCTATGAATTATTCTTCATTATTCCCAGTGCAAGAATAGTTTCAAGGTAGATAAATTACACATTACACAACGAGTCGATTGATCATAGTCTTTTGAAGTTTAACGTATTTGGGAAATGTTGAAAATACATATGCAGATTATCTTTTGATTTATTCTGGTTGGATATTTTTTTCGTCACCTGTGCCTATTTAAAGGCTGCTTAACTGCCATTATCAATAGTTGTAAGTAATATTTTAAAATATATTCAAAAGATTTTCCTTTTCAGTTTGATACATTTTTCATGTATTTTGTTAGGCATTTTCTGACCATTTTATCTTCTGTATTGTGCATTTTTATTGATTAGGGTTATTGTATCTGTTATTGCATACAAGTAGATGATCTTTGCTTGACTTGATCCTGCACTTGGGACACAACCACCCCATGCAGTGCTGCAGGCTTGGGGAAAAGTGGCTAGAAAGCTGCCTGGCAGAGAAGGACCTGGAGGTGTTGGTTGACAACTGACTGAACGTGAGCCAGCAGTGGTCAAGAAGGCCAACAGCATTTTGGCTTGTATCAGAAACAGTGTGGCCAGTAGGAACAGGGAGGTGATTCTGCCCCTGTACTCAGTGCTGCTGAGGCTGCACCTTAAATCCTGTGTTCACGTTTGGGCCCCTCACTACAGGGAAGAAATTGAGGTGCTGGAATGTGGCCAGAGAAGAGCAATGAAGCTGGTGAAGTGGCTGGAGAGCAAAGTCTTACAAGAAGCAGATGAGGGAACTGGGGTTGCTTAGCCTAAGAAAGAGGAGGCTGAAGGGAGACCTTATCGCTGTCTACAACTGCCTGAAAGGAGGTTGTAGAAAGGTGGGTGTTGGTCTCTTTGCCGAAGTGACAGGAAGAGAGGGAATGGCCTCAAGCTGCACCAGGGGAGGTTTAGAGTGGACATGAGGAAAAACTTTGCTGAAAGGGTTATCAAGCACTGGAACAGGCTGCCCAGGGAGGTGATTGAGTCACCGTCCCTGGTGGTGTTTAAAAAGACTGTAGATGAGGTGCCTAGGTGTATGTTTTAGTAGTGGATGGATATGGTTGGACTTGATGATCTCAAAGGTCTTTTCCAGCCTAGGGATTCTATAATTCTATGACTGAAAAGCTTATTTCCTTTAAAAACTTTATTCTAATTAATATCCTTGTTAGGTTTTTTTTAGTAGTCTATAAAAGAAACCTGAGTAATAGTGCAGTTTCTTTCAATCATCTTCACATGAACTGAATAAGTTTTTGAATTCACATGTGCTTAGGAGTATTTTCTTACCAAATATTCCAGTGTTTTGTCTCTACATAAAAAGCATTCCAGAAATGTAAAATTGAAGTGGGGATTAGATTCTGGAGAGGACAGGACCATTGTTAGCTTAGTGTTATTACCATAGGTTCCACAGGCAAACCTGTTTTGACTCACTTTGAGTGTTTTTGTGTTGAATTATAGCAGTAACTATGATGTTCTAGTAAATTAAGGTACTCATGAGCTGTGTAGAAAGCGTGTCTCAAATAGAGGTCTGTGCACACAGAAATAGACATCAGGGAAGTTGAAGAAGCTCTGTGGAAATCTGAAGTCTATACTTCTAATGAAAACTCAATCATTTGCATTTGCTGTAAACTTTGCCAAGTAAATTCTGTTTAACAAAATCTTACAAGGAATCCTTTGAAAAGTATGAAGTTGCAGCTCTTTATGTACAAATGATATAAGAAATAAGAGTTTCCTAGACTGATTTATACTATCATTGACAATGGTTGATTGCAGGCTTTTTTGCTGTGTTACATGTTTTTTAACTCAAATTATAATTTCTTGTTGATGTGCTAGCACGAATATACATGAGATGCTTAGATGAATATATCTCTCTAATAAAACTCCTTATGGCAAAAATGAACTTGTTACTTTAGGAGATTCCTAGTAATAAAAAGTGATGTATTGGCTATTTATTTAGTGTTTTTATTTAATTTGCCAGGTACCAAGTGGAAGATGAGTCCTCTCATTTGGACGAAATGCCACTAATGATGTCTGAAGAAGGCTTTGAAAATGATGAGAGTGATTACCATACTCTACCAAGAGCCAGAATTTCTCAGAGAAGAAGAGGCTTAGAATGGTTTATCTGTGGTGGCTGGAAGTTCCTTTGCACTAGGTTTGTTGCATGCCAGTACTTCTTACTAAACTATTAAATGAATTAAGTAAATAGTAACTATATATTTCGTGATATGTGCAGAGTACAGGGACACGGTAATTTGCTTGTCATATGCTTTTTGATTTCTTTGCTTGAATTTTCCCCACTAGGACAGTACTAGCTGTTAGTAAAAAAAGTTCTGAAGAGCTGCTGCTGTGTATTTCTCCTGCCTGCTTTGCTGAATTGCAGGAAAAATAGAGGCTTTTAAGAGAGATCACTTGGTCAACCTCTGCTGGTCTGAGGTCCATCATGTGTCATGTAAGCCTGGTCCTTACTTCTGCTGAAAACTGCGTCGGAGCAGAGGGGTTAAAACTTTCTTTTGATACATGCTGTGGGGATAGGGAGGCTTCTTCTGGGCTGAGAGCACTATTGAGGCTTTATTATTGATAAAAATCAGGGATATGCAGTCAATGTTAAGTCATCCTTCCTGATGGTTTCTCATTGTAATCAAACTGAGGTTTTGCTGAATTGCCCACAGAATACTAGTTTTTGAAATGCCTGTGCAGTTCACAAAGTTGCGTAGGATCATGCAGAAGATGATACAAGAAACCTGGAGGATGCACGTTGTTATTACTTACACTGCGTAGTAGAATGAGTTACACTGGTTTTATGTGGCGTAAAGTATCAGTTTTGGTTAGAATTGGGTGTCTATGCCTTCACGCTTGGACTGGAGAGGAGCATGTGAGAAAACAATTTTGATGTGTTGTGATGGTGGATTACACATGTTATGCAAACAACTGAAAATTATTTCCAGAAGGCGTGCTACATTTTTTGAAGTGTAATGTGAGATTAAATACAACATAGCAGTCTGAAGCCTGTTCAGTTGAGCAGAATTTAAAATTTCACTCTGTTTTTAATGGAAATTTGTATCTCATACCTGAGACTGAGTAAGATTGAAATCGCAGTGTCAGCATCCACCGTATTCTTTTGTGCTTTGAAAAATTTACGATTTAGTTTAAAGCTGTGACAGAAAGATGAACACAATAAAAGCCTAGGCATTTGTCCGGAGCCAAGCTCAGGGGGCCCCTGATTTCTTTTGGGTGAAAGTCTTATGTTTGTGTTCAAAATCACTTTACTTATTGCAAACAAACACCACCACCCCCCTCCCGCCCCCCCCACTAGTTTTTTTTGTCTGCCCTGCATTGTTAGGATTAATCTCATTTTTGTGAGAGGGAGTTTTCTGTGTCTTACTTTGCAGCTTTAGAATTTTGTATTCTGTAGATTTTTGTTGCTGCATCATAATCTGTCACTGTTTAGTTGAAAGTTTCACCGTTTTGGCAGGAGCAAATATGGAAGGTTTGACAAAGTTTACTGTACATTAAAATAGATTTTGTAGAAGTCCTTTATTCAGTGTTTAGCTTCTG
This sequence comes from Phaenicophaeus curvirostris, assembly GCF_032191515.1. NCBI lineage: Eukaryota > Metazoa > Chordata > Aves > Cuculiformes > Cuculidae > Phaenicophaeus > Phaenicophaeus curvirostris. The sequence goes on from NC_091394.1 coordinate 42,319,202, forward strand.
TTTAGACAATAAACTTTTGATCAGAACTGAATGTCATGGACTTGGTTTGCAAATCTATAGCTCTTTAAACATTTTACATTTGCAAGAAAAAAATCATAATTAGATCAAATGTTGTCTTTGATTTTGAAAAAACTGAAGACTTAATTCAACCAATATAACTTTTAACTTCAGAAACTGCTTATTTCTTGCTTTCATAGCACAATTAATAGAAAACTTTGTGATATAGCAGCTGTTTCGTGGCTGTAATCATTTCTCCTTTAACTTACAAATTCTCCTCAAGCTTGTGAAATTATAATGCACATAGATCAATACTCTGGGGTTCTTTTGGCTGGATTGATTTCTTTCTCATGAGATTTACATTCCACTTGTTATCAAAAACCACTTTGTTCCTATGAAAATGGTGCTATTGAATGGCATTTCCATATGAACTGAAGGGGATATCAAATGCTCGGATTAATTTGGGCTCTAAGATGGCCTGTACACTTTCAATTAATCTGCAACGCATTTGTTATGCAGAAGCATGGGAAAATGCTGATCTTTTAAGATGACATGACCACAGTGTTGCTTTTGGCCTGATTACTGAAGCTACCTGTTGAGTACAATAATTACAGTATGTTTTCTTTGCAGAACTAGTTTCTGCTACTTAAAACCTAATAAGGAAAAGCTGACCCTTGCAGACAATATAGAGCTTTTATATTATCTTTCCATTCTGATGAAAATGCTGTGTTGTGAAAGATACTGGCAGTTAAGCTTGTAGGATAAAAGTAATGAAAAGAGAAAATAAAAAAGCTCTTTATTGTTAAAGCCACAGAGTCAGTTCAGACTTTTACTTTAGCTTTTGACTTGGAGACATACTTATGAAAAAGTTAAGGGTTCTTATTTAACAATTACTCTTTTTTTTTTTTTTTAATATGGCATCATGTACTAGTATGAAGACTATAGATATTCTTCCTTCAAATAAAAAAAAGGTACATTAAGAAGCAGGCAGGTAAAAAGCCATTTAATAATATTCTTCAAAGTTCTTTTATCAATTGTAAATATGCAAAAATTAACTAATCTGTTGTATTTATATAGGCAACATGGCTTATAGCTTGCTTAAGAAAAAAAAAAGCTTTCTGTGCATGTGTTGAATTTTCTAGGCAAGGACATCTGAAATAAATGCATAAATCAGTAAACCAGAATGTGATTTTTAATTGATGAATCCGTAGCATAAGGTGCGATGTTACATTAAAGATTTCAGGAAAATCTAAAGTGCTTCTTGGTCATGCTTCATTTTACATTATATTTTTAGGATATTTGAAGCTCTGAGAATGCTATTCTGATTTATCCCCTGATACTTGCTTCATACAAATTCGGCAGGTACAAAAAGCCCATGAAAGGGTCCATACTCTGGCACAAAAATGGTTTCTGTATTAGGGAGTGTTAATTAGTTTCTGTATTAGGGAGTGTTAATTTGTGACAGATTAAGTATGTGTTGGGTGTTGATAATCTGAATTTCAAAAATTTTGTGTCGACATCATTGTTCTTAAAAACCTGAATAAATGTAAATTGATCAGGATTTCTGAGGCCAGCATGTCCATCTCTTATTCTTCCTATGATATAACAGTGATTACTGCCAAGGCTGTAAATGGCAGAATAGAACTGATTTTTGCTTTTAAGGTAGTAAAACTTATCTGAACTATTGCCATAGTGATTTGGGCATAACCTGTAGTATTTCCATCATCTCAGAACTCGAGTGTTTTGAGCTCTGTGTCAGTAAAGTTCCTTTTATCAGAGGTATCGCAGTTGTTTCCCAGTCAGACATCATTCCTTTGTCTGTACTTCTTGGCAGTTGATAAAGCAATGGTCATTATGGCATCTTTTTCAGCTTCAAAGCCAATATGTAATGGGAAAAGTAGTTTCACGAATGGGGAATTATGGCAAGGAAGGAAGTATAATTCCACTGCTTTAGTCAAATGTTCAGTTTCAGCACTGGAAAAATCCTCGGTGTCTGAGGAAATTATTCTGCCAAGAGACCGTGCCTAGTCAAATATTCAGTCTGTTTACAGTTTAAATTCAAAAACTGAGATTTAAATGTGAGATTTCAAAGGCTGCTGGGAAATTTCTGTCTACAGGCTAGTAGGGAGAAACTGTCATGCTTGTTCCCTTCCCCCAGGAACTTTTTTGCTACAGATCTGTTGACACTTCTTGCTGTACAGCTAAGCTGTCTCTTACATCTGTGTTGTCCTCTCCACTTCCCTGCACTGGAAATTAACACATTTAAAGCCTTAATTCTATTAGCAGTTTTATTCCAAGCTGGCACCAACTGCAGTTATTGTTTCAACTATTTTTACAGTTTTATACAAGAGTGGATTCAACTTAAAATAGTCCCCATTTTTATTCTGTGTTAGCTTACAGCTGGATCAATTTGCAGGTCCAGTTTACCCATGCAGTTGCATGAGCAGTTCTGTCAGCACAAGGGGCAAGAATCCACACCTTTGTTGTGGGAGGAGGGTGGTACTTGCCACTTCAGCAGCAGTAGGATAAGTTCACAGACATTAAACTGTGTAACTGTGACATAGGAAGACTGCTCTTCATTTTGCTTTAAAGACAAATTTAAGTAATGATCAAGGTAACTTGATTTTTCTGACTTGTGTGTTACTAAATAACAGGGCTGATCTTTGAATCTTGAACTAACAATGTACAGTTTGTATGACAGAATAATTCTTCGTCACTATTAAAAGTGGTGGGAAAAAAGTTGCTGAAGGGTCTTTCTTGCATTTGTAACAAAGATAAAATTCATGTTTATGTAAAATCAAAACAAATTATGTCTGTCCCATAGTGAAAGGTTCAGGGAGGATATCTTAAGAAACCAGCATTTAAAAATTAAGTGCTTTAAATGTCAGCATGTGAGTATTGGTGTACTGACATTTTCATAACAAAGTGAATGTTATTTTGAATTATTTTACTACTGTGTGACTTCGAGTTTTCTTTAAAAAGAGACTGCAGCTTTGACTTCCATTTGTTCTTTGGAAAAGTTAGTTTGTAATAGGCCTGCATTATGTAGGCTAGAGACAATAACATTTTAAGTGGGACTGTGGAGATGTAAGCTAACTGTTAGCCTTCCCTCCCTGTGTATTTGTGTACACATGATCCTGTAATTGTGGAAAAACAGAATAGGAAGGTAACGTAAGAGGTCATCTAGTCAATTCCCTGCCTGTACAGGATGAATTACACATATCGCTTATGTCTGATCTAAGCAGATCTTGGGGACCTGCAGTGGTAGCAACTCCAGCCTTCCAAAGTGATTGTTTCCACCGTAGTCATTAGAAGCATTTACTCAATGTCTGTGCCCTCTTTGCAGCTGTTTCTTACGTGCTTGAAACCATATTAGGTTCACACAGCCTTTCCAGTCTTCTAGTGTAAAGTAAATGAGCCTGCACTGCTTTCTAGACCTATAATTGTTTTGTTGTTCTTGTGTGTGATCTTTTTTTTCCCAATAGGCCTGTTTGTTGAAATTTGGTATTCAAAATGGTACTGTAAACCAGCTGAAGCCTTGCTAGCACTGGATTGAGAAAAAGGAAGGCATTCATGATTTGCTAGCAATATGTCTGTCCACACTGACCAGGCATATGCCTTTTTTTGCACATGTATATCATGCAGTAACTGAGTCCTCCTGAGCAGGCACTAGTAACTCTTTTCCAGTTCTATATTTCCATAGTTGATTATTTCTGTGTAAACGTATGACGTTGCGATGTTGCCTGCATTCTGTCTCTTCCAGGTGGTTTTTAAAATCTGTCAAGATAGCTTTGAAGTCTGATCTACTCATTGCATGAACTCCTGTCACTTCTACCTTTTTGTTGTCTGAAAAATGAAATTTTCAATAGTCAACTACCCAGGAAGTTCTTTTCAGAACTTTACCAAAGTTACTTCGGCTTTATAACAAGCTACTCTGGAATTACGATTTTTCCAACTGTGTCTATTCCAAGAATATGTTCCTTACTTCCGTTATGAGAATTGTCTTGAGATCTAAGTTTTAGTAGAGACAGAAGATCATAGAATGATTTGGGTTGGAAGAGAACTTTAAAGGTTGTCTTCTCCCACCTCCACAGCCATGGGCAGGGGCACCTGTCACTACAACATGGTGCTTAAGGCCTCAGGAATCAAGAGAGGACACACGCTCTCAAGCAGTAGTGCGTCTTGTTCTTAAAAATTAATTCCATTTTAGAGGTTGCTCTTGACAGGTCAGTGTTGTTTATGACTTTCTGTTTTCTTTCAGATGTGTACAAATACATACAAATAGATTGACTATACAGAATTTACCCCAGAAACAACGTGGAGGTGCTTGGATTGTTGTTTCCCCCTGCTGCTCTCAGCAAAATCCTTTCTGTTGCTTTGAATACAATTCAGAAGAGCTTCCAAATAGTTACTTTTTTTGCATCAAAAATATTGTCAGTATACTCAAAAGCCTTACTAGAAAACATGTGAGTTACCTTCACCTTCAGCTTCACCTGCTGACATAGCTAAAATCAACTGTGACCATTTAGGTCTGTGCTTTGGCTGCAATAAGTGCTCATGGAGGCCTGTCTGCTCAGTCTTCCTAGTTCTCTTGCCTAAAACAGGTTCCCAACGTGATTAAGGCACTCCTCTCCAGTATTGAAAAGATGCAGAGGAATTCTCCTTTAACATACCAGGTTGTAAAACATGTATATACAGTGTATTGCAAACCCACTTTTCACACTACCAGTTCTTTCAAAACTGCATTCATCTGCATTAATAATCTGCCCCTGTGGATAGTCCAAGCAAGTCTTGGCTGGATTGCATTATGCAAGTTGAGTGGCATCTATGTTTGTTTCCTGTTTTACTGTTGTTAGTAAACAGTCTGCTGAGCATCCCGGAGTCATTCCATTTGCCAGCCTTTTGTTCCTGCTACATTGTGATCCCATCCTGTCACTTTCGTGTCCTTGTCCAAATTGCTGCTGTTTAAGGTGGCTGTGAGCTCTTCCTGTCTATCTCCTTGCTCACAGTTTAAACCCTCTTCAGTAGATTTGTAAGCTGCTTAGGTGAAGGATGCTTTTCTATTTTCCTGTGAATTGAAGTTCACCCTTACAGATGGTCGTATGATCTGCGTTTACACTGGTGTTTTTCTTTTCCTTTTGTTGGAGACATTTTGACAAGTGTGGCGTTGGATATGGTTCCCTGCTATGCCTGCTATGGGCAGTCTGGTGGAGGAAACCAAGCTGTTGAAATTTTTCTAACTTTATCTAACAGAAGCCTTATTTACTTTTCAATCATTAGCATAATTTGAGTATCAGTAATACAGTAAAGAGGTTGCCAATAAGACTGTACTGTATGATGGATGAGTTAATTATTTAACAGTGAGGGAATTTAGTCACTGTGAATGCAGACTTGTGTTAACTAGAATTCTTTGAACCTGCCTCAGGGCAAGATATAGTGAAACTTGTCATTATTTTATTAGGATTTCCTGTAAAGAATGTGCAAGTATTTATATATTTATATGTCTGAATGAGTTGAATAACATGTAATTGCCTTAAATACTACAAGTCAACATCATGCTTGTTTGCTTAGGTGTGGCAGAAATTTTTAAGATTGTTTTTCTCAGTTATTTGCCTTCAGGTTTGGAAACAGTAATGAAATGCAGTAAACTTCTAGTCTTAAAGTAAATGATTGTTTTCCTTTTCAGTTGTTCTGATTGGCTCATAAACATTTGCCGAAGAAAGAAAGAGCTGAAGGCCCGCACAGTGTGGCTTGGGTGTCCTGAAAAGTGTGAAGAAAAATACCCCAAAAATGCCATAAAAAATCAAAAATACAACGTCTTTACCTTTATACCTGGGGTAAGGTTACTAACTGTTTTTTGGTGTTAGGCTGACTATGTGTTCTGCATAGGTATTTGATGATTCTGCAAAAAGATTTATTTGTCTACATTCTTCTTCTGAATTAATCCAATGTCTTCAATTAAAATTGATAGTCGAGATAGACTGCTTTTTTCCTAAATTGTTTTCAAAGAGATCTTTACTAAAGGAGTGCGGTATGATTGAGTGGTTGGAATTCAGTGAAGCTTAAGAAATTTAAGATGGTTTTCCTTGTACGTTTCTATTAATCATTAGAAATTTGTAATCCTCTTTTTAAAACAGAAGCACTTCTCTGTTGGCTGTGAAAATACTACAACGCACTCACTTGAATGGAGAAATAAATAGTTGAAAATATTAAGTTGATATTAAATAGTTGAAATATTTTATCCCATAGATATTTTCTCATGCTTGTTGCCATTGAAAAGCATAATAAATAATGTGTTCTTAAAACAAGCAACTCCTTGGGGACAAAAATAGGCTACCTCTTCAATTTATATGATAACAGCTAAGAACTAGTTTAGTTAACTCGTACTTTCAGAGTTGTATTTCTTATTGCAGTTTTTAAAATAGTGATATCTTTTTGGTTTTGAGCACAGTTCTTCAGACAATATTTTTGTTGTGGAGCGGAAGGGGTTTTTGTCATTATTTTTTTTCTAAGGAGACATTGCATCATAATTTCATTTTTTTATCTATAACGTTCACAGTGTATATGAAGACAAGAGACATTACAGTTTTAAAAGTATGAACTAGGGAAAAAAATCTTGTTTTAATGAAGTATAGCAATAGAGATGACAACTTCTGAAGCTTCTGTAGTTTAAGGCTAAAAAGGTATGCTGCTGTGGTATTATGAATATTACTTTTTTACGAATACCACCCTGGAGTCCCGTGTCTTGTTGCAAAAACTGCATTTCTTCTACATTTGAATACAGACATGCTTTGTCTGAAGTTTTTCATCATGCTGGTTTGTAAGAGTATTGACTCTGTTCTTCTGTCCTCTTTGGTCCAATGAAAAGCAGGTGCTTTCTAATATTTTTCTTTATTAAAACACAAAAAATATAGTAAAGAGTGATCTGTTAAAGAAAAAATGTTGCTTTCCACAGACAGATAAAATATTCTCATCTTTATTGAACAAAGTAAATGTTTTCTTCCAAATTTAAATTATTAAATACACTACAATTGGTTAAGCTACATGCTTTCCTAAAGGTCACAAAATTCATTAAACATATAGTAAGCCATTGATTATTGTGATGAGAAATCTGTAGCGTAGATTACAAATTCTAAACTAGATTCATGTTTCCTATAGGGATCAGCCATAACTGGCAGTTACCACTTGAGAGAGAGAATGTTTATTCTTTTTTTATCTTTTGAAAATCTTGGTTTTTTACAGTATAGGCAGAATCATATTTTTGTTTTGGTGCTACTATTTGGAAATTCAGTCATAACTTAAAAATAAAGCGAGATCCTAAATGTAAAGCCCAACAGTTGGTCAAAATAAAAGGTTTCCTACTTTAATTTTAGACATAAATTAACACTTTTCATTGATTAGAAATACTGTGTAGCTGTCTGATTTTTTTTATGCTATTCCTCTAGAAGTAATTTGTAGGGAACATAGTTTTATTGGTACCAAAGCCATAAATGTTACTATGTCATAAGTACTGACTCCAGTGATTTACTCCGGTTGAAATTTTCGTCATGTGGAGTTCTGTCTTCTGTTTAGAGTTGTATAATTTTTAATGTTGCAGCTGGCAGTTGGTAATAGTCCATGATTTTAGATCAAAGCACAAGCTTAAAATAATGTTCAAATTAACAAAATTTTACTTAGTGGCTAAAAGAGCTGTAACACTTCCAAAATATCTAGTTCCCTAAGGCTTATATAAAGTACTTGTGGCTTCCACCTTTACACCAATTTGTTCAATTTCCATTTAGTATTTCATATATGGTTTGGTGTAGCTGGTTAGGAGTCTTCTATAAATTTCCATAAAGAATATCTTCTGAGGTGGGCAGGTTTTTAAGATTCCTATGCCTCTCCTGAACTTAAAGCAGTGGTCTATTCTATCAGTTTTAAGTAATTGGAGACTTTTGAATTTACTTGACTAGACTGAAGTGCTTAGCTTTGTATTGAGTGAACGGTCAGTGATCTGCCAGGATTTCAAAAGATTTATAGAAAGGTGCTTTTTGACTCTCACCTTCTCCTGCAAGATGGATACACTTGCAGATCTGCACATCCCAAAGTAGTCTGTGGACTTATTTTTGACCTGGTGTTTCAAGTCTTTGTAAACACTTAAACATACTGTTAGAAGCGAGTAGGTGAACTTCACGAGTATTAACATAAGGTACAGATTCAAGCTGAATTAGTTTCATTTTGCAAGAATGCTCCAACTTTCCCTGCAACTTAAAATTTGACATTTTTTGCTTTACAGTTTTGTTGGTAAATATTGGAATGATGTTGCGTGCTTTTGAGAAAAATCTTCTCATCTGAGACTATTTAGGTAGCATTTAGCTGAGCACTAATGTAGTGTCTTTGCAAGAAACTGGCAATTTTGAGGTACCAGCAATTTTGAGGTACCAGCCAGAAAGACACTTAGAAATTAACTTTCCTGGGTTTTTTTTTTCCTAGGGATCGGGTTTTTACATAATTGAATGATAGCGTTGGACTGATAAGAGCAATAAATAACTTTGATTTTCACACAGAAGTAGTATTAAATGAATTGTAAGATTAAATGATAGAAACACTCTTTAAATGTGGCTTTTTGGTCTATTTTGAATCTTATAGCTTTGAAACAATTGATTATCCATTTTCTCAAGTGTCAGTGTTACAAGTTCAGTAACCACCTCTGATCATCGTGCTGGAGGTGTCGTTATCGTAGCCTACTAGAGAAATACGTGAAGTCTTTGAAGATTCAAAATGTTATAAAAGGAAAAATGTTCTTAGCATTGTATTTGTAAGTAAAGCATTGTTGAGAACATGCACTTGGTGAAGTGCTGCTTTTAATTATGAAAGGAGTCTGCATCTGTCACTCATTTGGAATACAGGACAGCGTATTCTGTGATGTTACCTTGTCTTCACTTAAAACTTGGACAATTATTTTGGAGTTTAGACCAAACCTTTGATTTATTATTAAGCAGATCTTATGTACTAATATTTATTGCAAAATAATCTTCTGAGAAATTTAATCCTGAGCATTTCTTCTCAATTACTTCAGAAGCCCATGTTATTCTGTTACAAATCTTTTGTAGTTTAAATTCTCTGAAAGTTTAAATCATGGTTGCTTTTGTACAGAGCATATTTTACTATGGAAACTGAAGACTTTCCATAGTAAAAAACTCTTATTCTGAGATTTCCACACATAGTAAAAAAACTCTTATTCTGAGATTTCCACACAATAGCCATTTGGAAAAAGGGCAGTGTCACTTACCCCTACTCACTGGATCTTTTCTGTAGTGTTCATTTTATCTTCCTTAGCATTTTGTTCTTGAACGTTAAATAGCCCCACTATTTTTAAGAGAAGTGGAAATAGTAATATTGAAGGAATGCATCTGACTTGATGGTAGCCTTTGTCCCTTTAAAAACCAAAGGACTTCAGAAAGAAAGCAAAGGAGTTGTAAAGCTCCTGCCACTGCAAGAGACGAAACTTCAATGATGGTGTTGAGGCAAGAGTGTTCTGAAGGACTGTGGTGAACAGAAGTAATGAGTTCATGGATCCTGTTTTCTGAATGTGCTGCAAGCAGGGCTGACGTTCTAGGGTATTCTCACAATGATGCAAAGCAGGACGGTATAGCCTACGCAAAAAAAAAAAAAAGCTCCTACTTTTATTACTCTGTAGGATTTCAAATGACAAGGACTAGGATAATATTTTTGTAAATGTTTTCTGTTCATTTGATGCCTATTATTGTTAAAGACCAGGATATGAAAATTTTTAAGACAAAAAGACATTGTGAGACACATAAAACAGAATGTAAGTACTGATACTTAAGGAAACATTAAGATTTACTTCTAATGCTGTATTTTTAGGAAGAAAATGTTTAGCAGTTAGGAATGAAAATGTAAGCAATGAAAGTTCAAATACTCACAAACTTTTTTTGCTTTTTAATTGATATTATAAAAGAAAATTTTCAAAATCTGTTTTAACTCATGAACATGAAGGTGACTATTGTAGATATAAAATTCTTGCAAGATGCTTCTACAAACATCTAAATTCTGTTTACTGTTAAAATTTCAGAGTAAATCTTTGTGCAGTGATATTGATATATATTTAGTATTTGTAAAGATTTAGTTCACATAGTAGTTTTCAAAATATCAAAATGTAGCAAATTGCTTTTTCAGAGTGAAAAGAGGCATTAATATAAAAGGATTTTTCTCAACACAAATAGCAATATAATATTGAAGTAACTTATAGTGCATGTAGTACCTTGTGACAATATATAGCATATTGTGCTGTATAGTACTATGATAGAACCATATAGAACAATATGTCATATAATGGTTTTATATCTAATACCATGAAAAAGTGAATTTTATGTACATTATGAGTACAAATTTTAAGGCATTTATCTTTGTTGTGTTTTTCATTTTAGGTTTTATATGAACAGTTCAAGTTTTTCTTGAATCTCTATTTTCTCGTCGTGTCCTGCTCACAGTTTGTACCAGCATTGAAAATAGGCTATCTGTACACGTACTGGGCTCCTCTGGTAAACAGAAAAATACTATTAAATAGAGGTTTTGGGGTTTTTTTTAATCTCACATGAAAAGTTTGTGTAACGTACAGTTCGTAGATTTGCATCTGGTAAGCTACAGTGAGTATGGTATGTGACAGAAGTAAAACGCGCATTTGAAATTAGGGTATTTTACAGCAGATGCACCAAAAGCTTTTGTTTGATAGCCCTCCCTTCCACCTGCCTACCATGCTCCTGCCCCACAGGCTGAAATTTCCTTTTGTTAACCAGCTAGTCTAAGTAGTGCTCATTTCTAGCCACTGGTCACTTGAGAGGTTTAAACAAGCAAACACAAAAACCTCCAGCTAGCAGAGAACCTCATTTGGTAACACAGGTAATTTGTGTGTTAAATTTCTTTCAGTTTATTGTTTTTGCTCACTGTTTCATGTTTTCAGGCCAGGTCAGAATTGAAAGCAGAAATCTTTCTTATTTCTTTTTTTTTGATCATATCTTTTTTTTCACAAAAATTGAGATGAAATATTTTAAGCCATGGTTAAAGCAGGAGGAGAATGCATCTTGAAATTAAGTTGTTCATAAAAATGCTTTTCCTAATTGATCACCCTACCAGTTACACTGGATTCCTTTCAGTACATTTCTTCTATTATTGACCCCTTTCCAGTATTTTCTTGGGAAACTGTTCAAATCAGTTGCTTCTGACTCAGGTTTCCTAAGGTTAGGAAATTGTATTCTCTAGCAAGGAGGCCATTTGGGTAGTCTGCCATCTGTATGCCTGTGATGTGGAATTCTTTTCTTGTTTATAACCAGATCATTACCTTCTCTTTCACCTTCCGGTCCCTCCACCCCAGCTTTAAAAGCAAGGCAGGAAGAACAAACATTTTGTTTTCCAAATTCATAAAAAACATTATTTTTCAGTAACATTTATTCTCAGTGGTATTCAAGAGGAACAGTGACATGCTGACTACTTGAGTAAAGGTCGTTTTAAACAAGTCAATAGAGTAAATATTCTGAATTGATTTCATTGTTTTAATATGTTGCAACATATATTGATAAATGGAGCGACTGTTGTGGAGGTTCTTCACAACTCTATTTCAAGACAACTTTTGGTTTCTGCTGAAACCAAAAGCACTTCAAGGCAGAAAGCTTGTTCAACAGTGGGATTTGAAATGTATATTTACAAAAGTCTTTGTCACTGACCCAGTAAGAAAAGACAGAAGGCAGTCTGGGTCTGGAGGCTGGTCTCTTTACTGTGTACGGCTATCTGTGTTAGTGGGTTAGTAAGGAAAAAAAGTCATTTAGTATCTCAACCCATCTCATCCCTTCCCAGAGAAGGGAGAAAATACTGTATTTCGCCAACACAAGTAGTTTGTTCTGTGTAGACATGTTTGTCTTATTTGAGGATATTTTGTTTCCCAGTTTTCATATGGAGCTTACAAATACAACAGTATCTTAGTTAGTGCTAGATGTACTCTTTTTTGCTAAACTTACTTGTTTCTACTTGAATAGCATTTGTACTAATGATTAACCTGTAGATAAAAGAGATTAATTGGATATTGAGTAAGGCTCACTATATATGATGGAAATACAAAACATTTAAGTTAGACCCATTGGGCTGTCTTCGTTGCTTAACAAATAAGCTTGCTTTTCTTTGAAGGGCATGTAATTGTTGATAAATTTTCAGTAATTTTCAGAGGAGGAGCTATGACTTGGCTTATTTTCTCTCAAGAATTTACATGAAAAGAAAAAATTGTTTGGCCTGACACTTAAAATCAATTGAATAGAAGTTGGATACGTGCTAAGAGAAGTTTGGGAGTTTTGGTGGGATGTGTGTGGTTTTGGGGGTATTTTTTGGTTTGTTTTGTTGTTTGTTTGGTTTTTACTTCAACAGTTACTACAGCAAACAGTCTTGATACACTTAGATCAGGCATTGGAGTTCTTAAAACAAGATTGTATTGTACTGGTTTGTTGGCGTTTGCACAGTAGGGAATGGACTTCTCGTTGTGAGTCCAACATACAAGATAAGAAGCATGCAAATTTGATGGTAAGCAGTATGTTAAAGATATTTAACTGCTTACAGGTAAAAAAACCTGGTGGTTTTGGAGAAGTTTCAAGTTCTTTTGAGCAAATGAGGAAAAAGGGAGATGTCTGTCTTAAGTTGTGCCTTGTCGTCACGGTCAGTTGTACTGAGCTGTCTAGCAAGGTATGGTGACTGCTAGGGGAAGTTCTTGTGATTAACACCTTGCATTCTGTGCTTTGATTAAGGTCTAGTTAATGAGGTATGTGCAAGTGGCAAATACATTCAAAGGTTCTTCAGGAATGCCTTTTTTTATGCTTCTAAAATATCTATACTGCCTTAGCTCATGAATATGCTGCTGCCAGAGAAGGGTAAAAACCTTCTGCTCATTCAATTATGCCCTGGAAGTGAAAAGGAATGAATTTCACAGAGGCACTTTTTTTGTTCTACATAGTTCTAATATAATCATTGTAGCTAATATAAACCTGAACAAACAAGTTTTTAACTATAAGTTTGCAACAGAGTAAGGATTGGAATTTTGAGCTGGAACTGGTATTTGGAGATTTTTTTATTCTAGCTATATTGGCACAATACATGATTTTCCTCATTTTTGGATCAAACTAAGATACTATTTTAACAGATTGAAGAAAGCACTAAAATCCAAATGAGAAAAAAAGTAAATATTCTAAGCACATGTTCTTACTACTCTTCATATTTTTCCTACTTGTGTGTTTCTACTCTTGCTATTTGAGAATTCTGAATTGCATAATTATATCTTTAACAGGGATTTGTTCTGACAGTCACGGTGGCACGGGAAGCTGTTGATGAATTTCGACGTTACAAGAGAGACAAGGAAATGAACTCACAGTTATATAGCAAGTTGACAGTACGAGGTTAGCAAAACCATTTATATAAATCCTTAAAATATTTCAGCTTTTTCTTCTACGCACATTTGCAGACTTCTGTTGAAAGAAATAGTTATTTCACTAACAGTCTCAAGCTGCACTGTTTAGAGTGAAACTGGTACTGGACTAAATAAATTGCTTGATTTCCCTTAGATAACTACAACTGTTAAACTTGACTGTTTAAGGAGTGTTTTAAGTCTTCTGTTGTTTGTAAAGGAAAGGTGTATGTATATTATTGTACATATGTTAGAAGCTTTTTGCTGTTCTGTTCTGTTACTTCAAAGTGCAGTTCTCCTCTGAAGCTGATACTGAGCAGTAACTCAGCAACACTGTCAGCTATGTATCAAGTGTATTTAGGAAATAAAGGTTCGGCAACTAAGAAATACAATCTAATTAAAATTCACTAGAGCCTTTCAGACTTGGTGGATATATTTGTGCTTGAGAAAAGGAAGATGTATTATGAGTCAGCTTCATTATCAAAAATATTGATTACAAATTTTACATTTTTTTAATATATTTTGGAGTCTGTGTAATCATGAAGTAGGAACAGCCAGTTCTCTTTCCAAAAATAATGAAGTGAGAAATCACAGTTATCACTTTTTTGAACTTGAAACCTCTGACATTTTTTCACAAAAGCTTTTAAGGGAATGAAGCTCGTCAGCTGGGAAGTGGCAATTAAATTTGGTAGGATATTGTAAATTTTAAAATGAGCATAAGTGGTGATACAACCTGGTAACTGAGAGGAATTGTATTTCCTTTCACTGTGGAGACTTACATTGTTTTCTGGAGTTTGTATACATAAGGGAGCAACTTTAGGGAATATTTGCCTTTAGTTCTTCCCTTCCTTGTCAGCTTGAAATAGACTTATCAACATTTAACCATACCACTGTGGAAATTTGCAAATGGGATAGCTATCATTTGTTTAACACAAATGGTTGCATTGCTGGACTCCAGATCTTTACAGCCTTTAAGATGATCTGTACAGAAGTAGACTTTTAAGAGCTTTTCTTTCAAAGTTGCAATTTAAAGTACTAGTTGGTTTATTCACTTTTTAGATCTGTTATGATAGGCCTCTGAACACACCTTTGAAACAGAGAGTACAATTCTACCCTATTCACCAACAGTGTAAGTAATTGAAATTGTTAGTTCTAGAAGCACATGTATAGTTTATAGTTACTGCTATTATGTAAATGTCTAGACCAGTACTTGCTGTTTTAAGAGTTAAGTTTGGTGTCTTTTGTGCTTCTTTTTTAACTTAACTTGTTTAGAGTTAATATTGTAGCTTCTGTTAAGTTGTTAGATACTTAAACAGTGTAGAAGATTTGGAATCCTGACTTCCTCTTTTGCAGTTCATGAAATATTTTGTGATGTTATGTGCATTTGAGAAACTTTTAATTTTGTAGCTTCTCCTAGAAGTAAAGAAGTTGTCAGATTAAAATTGGATTTGGTCTGCTTGACACAGCTGTTTTCTATATTTGGAGTAGAGATTTAAAAGTAGTATACAGTAGTATATAAGTAAAGCCCAGCATTTTTATCAGGAGCTGACGTGTAGAGAATAGCTTGTTCAAAAGAAGTTAAGTTGTGCTAAAAATTGCCACAAACACTTACAGAAAATAATTAAGAGATGATAAATTGCATCTTTTTCATAATACAGGGATCTTTTATAATAAGGCATTCTGTAACTGAATGGTGTCATTTTGAGGCAAAACATGGGACCTCCTACTATGAAATATTAGACTGAGATTTTTACAGTTTTTGAGAAGGATTTAGGTATCTGTGCAAATTAATAAAGTCAAGTACTACACTTCTGCAAGCATTTTTTGTAAATAACTTCCAATATAATCTACCTAATTTTTAATATTGGCAGTACTCTTCAGGTGGAAAAATTCAGTTAGGCTTACCATGCTAACCTACAACCTGGTGATTTGGAGAAAGAAGGCTTTGATACTTGTGAATGAATGAACTTGATACTGATTTAATTAAAAGCCTGGAAATTGATGCCACTCTTAAGAGAGTGACTTTTTAGAGTGGAACTGCGCTTTATATTGCTCTAGCATCTTTTATTTTTCCTAGTGATTTTATAACCTGTATAGGTTTTACAGTCTTTTCTATGAAGTGGGTATTTTTTCCATCTCAAAGATGGAGAAACTGACGTGGAGAGATTAAGCAGGTTGCCTTTGCTCAAACTGGACACTTAAAGTTAGCAGTGTTCATTGTTACACTTAGTTTAACTGCACCATTCATGGAAGATAAAGTTGAGAATTTAATCACTTCTAGTTAGCTGTTTTGCAAAATTGTTTGTTTACTATAGGGAAACTAAGGTATTTGTAGCAAGAGCAGCAGCTGGCATTTGAGTTGCAATTTATTACTTATATAAAGTTAGTGTAGGTAAGATGATATGTGAGTTTAAATCTTCCAGTACTCGGGAAGTCTTTGACTACCTAGCAATGTTGACTTTCTGTGGAGTCATTCTTAGCCTCATGAACCCCCAAACAGATAAAACATGAATGTTGTCTTGTAACCTACAAGTTGCTGGTGTAAGAAGCACCAGCTTTTTGAAGATGGTGAATTCATGTTAGTGGCTCTGAAGACTTGGAATTATTTTTTAGTAATTCAATACCTTGAATTAGTATTTGTTCTAATCAGTAAGTCAGCTTTTCTTATAATAATGAGCTGTTCCAAGCAGGAAGCCAAGGGAGAATGAGACATCTGTTTTAACTGTTACTTAATTGTACTTAGGTAGCAATGGCCAGCCTAATATCCGCAGGCTAATTCTGATCCATATGAGATACTGAGTGTAACACAGTTTTCTATTTGTCATGTAACATGGCAAAGCTCAGTCTTCAGTCATCCCTTGGTGAGTTTGATGTGTGTAACTTCATACTTGTTAGGAAGATGATCCTGTTATAACTGAAGTTTGAACATTTTCTACTTTTTCAGCCCTTTATGTCAAGTCACAAAACATGCAAATCAGTAAATGTATTGAATTTTTTTGTAAGCAAGTCAATTAAGTGTACCTGTCTCTGTTTCTTTCTTGTGAATCTTTCCTCTTGTACACTTTCCTAGATTATGATATTGAATCTCTTTACTTCGTTGAGTTTATGATGCATTCTGCTGTCCTTTATTGAGATGTCTCTTGCAAAATCTGCGTTCTTTTTTTGCTTATCAAAGTCTGCAAATTCTTAGTTTTCAGTCAGTATGCAAGGTGAAGTTGGAGGGAGGAAGAGTATCTGCCTGTAGAACTGAAATTATCTTGCTACTGAAGATCCTGTCAACTTAATTGCCTTTTTCTGCTTTAGAACAGTTCACCTATGTGTTCTTGTGTAGAGCAGAAATAGCAATGGAAAAAATTTGGACCTGTGCATGCAGGTCTGTTTTTGTTTCCCAGGAGACCATCCTACTTTTGGTGCAGCTTTTTGTCTCATGAACTTAGGTATAAGCAGTTAAGTGCCTGTGAAAAACAGCTGATATTCTGTAGAACAACCACCTCAAGTTCATAAAAAGGCTGCTATCTCTAGGCAATTGGATAATAAAATTCAAAGCAATTTTAACTTTTTTTCCCCTTTCCGTTCTTGAAGTTGGCAGTCATGCCCTGAGCCTTTCCTAGTTAGGTTTGCTTGTACTGTGTTACTGATGTTTTGAAGAAAAAGATCAAGAATAAAATAACTAACTGTAGTAGTTATAGCTGCAAGTTGCAGAAGAAGCATGCATCTGTCACTTCATCTCAGGATGTTTAAGGTGATGTTTGGAAGTGTTGCAGATCTCTCTCTCACTTTGCAACCTGCAAAAGAAAAAATGAATGTCAGTAGAGATGAATTTAATGAAATAATTCCATCTGTGCTTCAAATGTGAAAGACTTTTGTCCACTGTATCCTTAAAAGATGTTTAAGAATGTAGTGGAGTTGAAAATATATGCTGAAAATGTGTGAAATTTAACTGCTCTACATAAGAGAATAGAGTGTGAAAACTATGGTGTTTCCTCTAAAATCAGAGAATTGAGAAGTCTGTTCTAGAAAGCTACAGCAATTTGAACTTTTTTTTAACTTTTGAAGTTCCATTTATGCCGTGGAAGTCGCTCTGTTCCTAAAATGCCACCTTACTCAGTTTATATCTCAGTTACCTTTTTTTAAATTGCAAATTGGTCTCTGTCAAGAGGCAGTTTTCAATCATTTGTACCTATGTTATCTGTGACTTAAAAATAAAGTGTTTGTCAGAATGGCCTGATTATTGTAATATTATTCTTTTCCGGTTATTTGAAATCTGTATTGAAATCTCTTATAATGTTAGAATTTCAGCGTTTCAAGAACAGATTGTCTTTCTGCTTTTTTAAAAAGCCACTGCATTAAAAGAAGACAACAATATTTCTGACTCTGTAGGTACCACATTAGGTCTTTATTGCTTGCAGTGTTTCAAACCTACTGACAACTTCACTCCTGGTATTTAGACCATTTGGAACACAGAATTTTTAAAAGAATTCTATTAATTTAATCTAGCTGATTAGGGGAGCAAAAACTAAGAGCAGAAACAGAATTTGAAATTGTTATGTAAAAGAATTCAAAAAGAGGCTGGAAGAGAAGAATTGTCAAGGAGGCTGTTTTCTTCCACAATTTTGCAGCGTCCAGGAGGTTGGATAAGAAAGAACGAAGGCTTTCCATTTCACCCAGTAGAAGACATTACACAGGGGAGAGGAGCTAAGAAGCTGGTTTATATTGGTGATTAAAACTAACCTCAGTTCACTATGCAAGATGGACTTGGAAAGAAGGCCCAAAGAACAGCACTTGTCTGGAAAGATCAGTGCCCTCACCTTGGAGTCACTGTAGCTTTAAGCCTACCCACACTGCCTGCCTGCCTGCTGCCCCCACCCCTGCTCCCCCTTGTATTACATACACTAATTACAGGGAGCACTCAGGATAATAGTTGCCAGGTAAAACTTTCATATGGTCTGTACTTAATTCCTTTCATTCAAGAGTTTTATATTTATGGGTTAGAGACAAGCTCTGTTACCAACTCCAGAAGCAATACTTCAGACAGTGCTTTAATGTACCATGGGTAAGATCTAGTAGCAAATTAAAAAGAATTTGCAAATACTGTTCTCTGAAGTTACTGTTGCTTCAGGAGTGACTTGCACTCAGGTATCAGAGACACTTTTTAATAAAAAAAACAACAAGGTAGTTTCTGATGTAACCTATACCCTCGTTTTGTTTACTTGATTTCTTAAATTATGTGAAATACTTGTTAGCACATATGAGGTATTTATTAGTTTTTCAAATCATTGCAATTTGCTTCAGAAGGCTTTATCTTGGGAGTATAATGAATTACTACAGACACATTTCGATGTTCCAGTTTTGCATAATTCTGTATGTTGCTTTAGGCAAAAGCCTTGTGCCTTGGTGGACTATAAAGTCTGGATGCGCAGCCACTTCTGACAGCTTTGGACTTTTTATTGGTAATTACACAGATGGTGAAGAATGCTTTGCTGCAGAGATGTTTTTAGAGAAAAAATAGTTTGCAAAAATAATTTACGCAGTGAATAACATTCAGTGTCTTTTTTTCTCTAAATGCATCTTCACTAAGATATAGTATTACATTATTGTAATGTTCTCTGAAATGGTATCTAATGATTCTCTTTTTTGCCAGTCTAAAGGAAAGTGTTATTTGTTGACTTTTCAAAATTTTAAGCCGCTTCTTGAATTACTGCTATATTTTACCATTTACTTTTTAATGGGATATGTCCTCCCATCCAAATTCATTGTAGAATTAGTCAGTCTTGTGCCTCACAGGCCACTTTGTTGTGTATGAGGATGTACAAGACACATTAGTGTGTAATAAAGGTGATTATTCTATATTCTTATACTAAGCCACCTGAAAACAGTCAGATAAGAAAACTTTTCAGTTCATTATGTGAAATTCCAAGGATTATGTGCAATGAAAGTTGTAGTGTGGGTGTACTTGGTACCAGGAGTCTTTTGCTTTTTGTCTGCCCTACCACGTGTTGCAAATGAGGGTTCTACCTTCTCTTGTTCTCTGAAGGCTTTTGATCTTCACCACAGATGCTGTTAGAATATGACTGTGGGAAATTCAATTGTTTAAGTCGGTAAAGTTGCTAGTAGTTGCATTTGATTAGTATCTCTGAATGATTTTGATCACACATGACCGTGTAGGTGGCATAGATTTGAGACCTAATGCAGCTGGTAGTAGCGTTTTTGAGGCTGTTACTACTATAATCAGTCGATTGTCTTGGTTACCACACTGATAAACTGATGAAAATTGTTAGTAGAGGAACTGACAACAAAATACGAAATGCTATCCTTTTGCTAAAGCTAACAGACTTAAAAAGCGAAGTAAACGTTATGAAGTTTTTCTGGTATATACTCTTCGCTTCTAGTCAAAATCTGAGAATTTTTAAAGAGAATTCACAGACTTGTGCAGTTAAGCAGACCAAATACATTGATTTGGTATAAGACTGTTCTTTCAGTGGTTGAGCTTCAGTAATAGTTACTTTAGATTAAAAACAAAATTGTTGAGATTGACACTAGCTTAATTTCCATAGGTATCTTGGAACTCCTGTAGAGAAGTGCTAATGCTTCTTGCTACAGCTTTTTATACCTGGGTCTTCTGCTATTCCTTCACCCTCACGAATGTGCTGTGGCAGAGTTAGGAGTCAGATTGGAGACACAATTTGGTTTATATTTAGGGGTGGAAGGAAGGTAGGTCATTTTGTCACCTGAAAAATTGGAACTGGTGTAAAAGACCATTATCAATAATAAAGACTAGCTCTCAGAAATAACTTTGCCAACAGGCCAAACAAGTTTTGATTTTCCTCTGACATTGCACATTTGGGAAGTGCTTATTTAGTGGAAAATGTATTAAAAATTACATGTAGGAATACATTTATTATTGACAGAATTAAATATGAAACAACTGTTGCTTTTGCATGAAATGCAATTGTAAAGAGCAAGTACTGAAAATAATTACTTATAACATGAATCGTACCACCTTTGACTAAATGCATATGTAAGCAGAAGGAAGTTCTTGAGGTTAACTGTCTGATCTCCTTTCACTGAGAATTAGTGAGGAGCTTTCATGCATGTAGAAGCTTAGTTTTTCTTTTATACTTAGTATAACTTTGAGAGATGATAGAATGTGCATTGATAAGTCTACTCTTCATAATACCGTTGATTAAACTCCAAACTGATTGCTGCTCATCCTGTGCTTTTGTGGATCTTGTAATTTATTCAGTGTGATTTTTATTTAGAACCCTCGCACCTTACCGTATCTTGACATACTTGTGATCTGATACCTGCTGATCAGATACCTGCTCCTTGGAATTATGATAGCGTTTCTGATGGGGAAAAGATACTTGCTATGGGTGTGTGTTTCAGCCTGTCAGGCTGTGTAAATATGTATGTGTTTATAACCTGAGTTAGGAGGCTCTGAATTATCACTTGTTCTATCTTGGAAGGGGATATCCCTATGTTGTAAGTTGTTCGCCTACGAGTTTTTGTTTGGTTTATGTTTGTTTTTAGCTCTTGGAAGGAACTTTTTCTAGCAATGTAGCAAGGATGTGGGACTAGAAGTCCTGATTTCGGAGATCTACAAAAGCTCATTTTTGGACAGTAGCTTAACCTCTCTGTCTCAGATTTTCAGTCCATCAAGTAAAAATGCTAAAACTTAACAGTCTTAGAAATATAGAAATATTTCTAAAATGAAATCTTCAGGCATTTCTTATGACTTCAGAGAGACTTACTACTTTTCTGTAATTGCCTACAAGTGTCAGGCAGTGTTGATTACATCGGTAACTTTAGTGGCCAAGCAATGCTACCTATTGGTAACTGGGCTGTGACTAATACCCTGTGTGTGAGAATGCTCCAGGACTGTAAGGTTAACAACTCTTGACTTATCAGAAACAGGAGTGCTGTCTAGCAGGATCCTTTTTCCAGTTTTTCAACTCTGTTATTGATCAGACTTGAGCATATTCCACACATAGTTTTTTCCTCTAATGCTTCTGGCATAGCTAACTGGCAGAATCTAGACTTTTTTAAACCAGTGAATTATTTATTCAAATAGATGAAATATATTTGTTATTGTGTTCATCAGAGATCAATTTTGTGTAAATTGTAACATTTTCACAAAACAGTAACATCTTTAAGTATAACTTGCATTCTGGGATATATATTTTTGTGACTCTTCTATTAATGTCTGCCTAAGTTGATTACGTTTCTTCTTTTTTTTAAGGTAAAGTGCAAGTTAAGAGTTCAGACATACAAGTTGGAGACCTCATCATAGTGGAAAAGGTTGATATTTTTTAAATATATTTTAGAGATTAAAAATTATTAACATGCTAATTAACTTCCAGAGAAAAGTATATTGAGGTACTTACCTGTGAAGTACTAACTAGCTAGTAGTTTTAGTTCAAGTCTTATTTGAAAATCTCATGGAAAACTATTTTGATTAATTATAGACTTAATTGAATGTAACTATTTATATTATGCATATGCTTAAAGTTATCTAGTGGAGGGAATGCAGTTAATAAGTTAAATTCTCTGACTTGTGCTCTGGTGAATGTTCTAAGCTGTCTGATTACTGATACCGTCCTTCTGATGCTCAAATCAGTGTTTTTCTATGTCTGAAGCCTTTAAGGATAAGTTTTATTTATACATATGAAATATATGTTTATATCATGTTATTATAATATATATAATTAATGTTAAAGTTAATATATTTTTTAAATGAGAAAAAGCTTTCCAGTTTGATTGCAAGTGGAGAGTGAGAGCTGTGAACAGTTTTTCCCTCTATATTAGTATTATAATAAAGTGAGTGTTGCTTATTTCAGATGGATTTCTGGGATACTAAGAAATTACTGTGACCTTGAAAGTCAACTTAATTTGCCTTGTCAGAGGAAGCTACTTTTGCTTAAGTTCATTCTGGAAAGGTGACTCATTTTCTGTGTGCCGGCAGGTGACTCCAATCGTGCTTTGCATTAGGGAGCTAATCTGGGGAGGTGCTGAAAGGAGGCACCTCAAGTTGAAGCATGTATCTACAGCTTTGTTTGAAGTGTTGTTTGGCAAATTGCAGCTTGGTAGAGTAATTCTTAGTGGAACCTAGCCTAGGAGTGACCAGGCTTTTCTAAACTTCTTGGTAGTTTTTCTCCTATTTAAGTGGAGTAAATTACTTCTGATAAAATCTTTCAGTAAAGGTGGCCTGGTGCATTTTGTGCTTTCGTATTTGTTAACACTTCTCCTTTTACTTGGAGAATTTGGAGAACTCATAAATTGTTAGTTGATAGAGATTATTTTCTTTTTTTCAGATGTATATAAGAAACCATTTTTCTGTTTATTTTAGAAAACTGTTTATTTCCTTTCTGTTTCTTCTATAGTCCAAAGAAAGAACTATACACTCAGTCTCATTTGGTTTGTTGCACTCAGTTTGATATATATGTAGTTTATACTGTTTATTTCTTTTTTTTCTTCCTTTTTCTTTTGTCTCCTGTCTGTATCTGATAGTATCTTGGGCCTGTCTGAGCAGCGCCTACTAGCGTGTATACGAGATTAGCACTAATACGTTTGGTCATTACATATGCTTTCCCTTACAATTTGCTATTTTAGAGTGCAGGTGGAGTCAGCTTGCAGCTGCTCACTTGCACCAATTCCAGATCTTATAGGAAACTGAGGTGATGTTAGTTTTGATTTTAATGAGGAAACTTTTTAGGGCCCTCTGAACTTGTAAACCTGGAATTAATTATTATAGAGTGTAGGGAAGACTCTAGTGGCTATATTTGTAATCAGCCTTCCCTGGAATTTACTGAGATCCATCAGTCTGAATTATGCTAGAACCTGGAAAACAGGAATTACTTTTGGGAATGGCCCAGTGTCCAGATGAAAAGTGGTGACTAGTGGTGTCCTTCAGGGATCCGTACTGGGATCAGTACTGTTTAATATCTTCATTAATGACATAGACAGTGGAATTGAATGTACCCTTGGCAAGTTTGCAGGCAACACTGAGCTGAGTGGTGCAGTTGACAGGCCTGAGGTTTGGGATGCCATCCAAAGGGACCTGAGAAAGCTTGAGAAGTGGGCCCATGTGAACTTCATGAGGTTCAACAAAAGAAAGTGCAAGGCCCTGCACCTGGATCAAGGCAACACCCAGTATCAATGCAGGCTGAAGGATGATGGGATTGAGAGCAGCCCTACAGTGAAGGACTCCAGGGTGCTGATGGTGGACGTGAGCTGGTGGAGTGCGCCTACAGTCCAGATGGTATCTGGGACTGCATCAAAAGAAGTGTGGTCAGCAGGTCGCGGGAGGTGATTGTGCCCATCTGCTCCACTCTGATGAGACCCCAGAGCTTTGGTGGAGGTCCAGCTCTGGAGCCCTCTGCACAGAAAAGACCTGTTGGAGCAAGTCCAGTGGAGGGCCACAAAAATTATCAGAGCTCCTATGAGGAAAGACTGAGAGAGTTGCGACTGTTCAACCTGGAGTATAGAAGTCTCCAGGGAAACCTTAAAGGGGGCATGTAAGAAAGATGGGGACCAACAGGGTCTGTAGTGATAGGACAAGGGTTGATGGTTTTAAACTAAAAGAGGGTAGGTGTAGACTAAATATAAGGAAGAAATTTTTTACTATGGGGGTGGTGAAAGATGAGAGAGGCTGTCACTGGGAACTTTCAAGGTCAGGTTGGATGGGTCTCTGAGCAACCTGATCCAGTTGAAGATGTCCTTGCACACTGCAGGGGTGTTGGACTATATGACCTTTAAAAATCCTTTCCAACCCAAACTGTTCAATGATTGATCAGTCTGTCTTGTATGAGGTAGGTCATTAGCATCTATTTCAGCATTATTTGCAGCAGATTACAGGTAGTATGTTGTGAGTACCTAAAGTTTCTAATGAAAAAAAGTGATGTTTAAGGATTTAGGGAAATAATGAGTAGAGTTTTACTTGGGTATCTCAATAAAATGCATACAATTTCTTGAAAGTTGTATTTCAGTTAAAGCTCCCTCCCGCCCCAGCAGACCTTTGTTTTCTTTTGGCCTTGCTGAGAGTGCCTTCAGACTAATGAAATGAAATGTTTTCTGGTTCTTTTGAGCAGACTTTTTTGTTGGAACAAGCAGTTTTCAATTTCAGAGTATGACTTGTAAGCCAAAGAACCAGTCGGGAGTGAAATGTTCAATTGCTCACTCGAATGGCAAAGGAACAAGTTAACATTGTATTTGACTGGAGGATGCATGAACAGCGTTTCTGCAGTGAAATTAATGACTTATTTGAGCTGAAGATCCATATGTTAACTAGTGACTGCATTGCAAATGCTAACAAGTGAAAGGCTTTTCTGTGTTCAAACCTTGAATATCTAATGATTGTTGTCTTTCTTTTTTTTAAATAGGTCTGATTAATTTTAAAGCAGCCCTAAGTGACTGAAATGTGCTTAAAACAGATTAGTTCCAAGTAATATATCTATTGTTTCAAGTGGAAATTGTGTAATGCACTAATACTAGAGCAGTAAGAGGCCTGAAGAGAAGAAAATATTGCCTGTTTTTAAAAGCTAAAAGGCATTTATATGTTAGATGAAAAATAGTCTCCTGCTACTTCCTAGATGTTCTCTTTTGCTTGTATTGAGATACATTTTTAGTTGCCAGCAGGAGCACAGGTGTGCATAGTATTCCTAAATAAGACAATTGAAGGTTTGAATTGAAGAGTTCAGATATTGTTATTTAGACATTGTAGCATATCGACAGTTTGGAGTACGTTTTAGATGTGTGAAGAAGGCATAAAACTTAATACAGTTATTAATTATTAACATTTACTTAATGACATTTAATAATACTACAGTAGTGTTTTAAAATGTGGAAGAGTAATGCCTTATCTTAAAACTGAGAACTTTTGTTGATCTACAAAATGATACAATTGTTTTTTCTTAATCTTAGGTGTAAAGTGAAGTTAATCAGTGGTGTAAATAAAATATTTGTAAGGCTTACAGTTAATGCTAGCATACAGAATTGTACAGCATGCAAATGCAAGAAGGCAACTGGGAAATGCCTCTTCCCTCTATAACTCGGATGCAAGCAGAAATAGTTTAGTTAGTGAGAAAAGTACATGGTTCATTACATGAATGGAGAAGAAACGACAGTGCAACATACTGAGGGTCCATAGGTATGGGCAGTTGTAGGGGAACTGGAAGAGAGACTAGGGAGTAGGAGAAGCTTATGTAAATAACAATTTTATGATTATCATTGAATGGTTTGGGTTGGAAGGGGCCTTAAAGCCCATCCACTTCTTAACCCCCTTGCCATGGGCAGGAACACCTTCCACTAGACCAGGCTGCTCAAAGACCCATCCAACCTGCCTTAGGGATGGGCCATCTACAATTTCTATGGGCAACCTGTACCAGCCTCACCACCTTCACAGTAAAATATTTCTTCCTAATATGTGATCTAAATCTCCCCTCTTTCCACTTAAAACAGTTACCTCTCATCGTCCTACTACACTCC
Source organism: Phaenicophaeus curvirostris (assembly GCF_032191515.1). Classification (NCBI taxonomy): domain Eukaryota; kingdom Metazoa; phylum Chordata; class Aves; order Cuculiformes; family Cuculidae; genus Phaenicophaeus; species Phaenicophaeus curvirostris. Next base: position 42,345,123 of record NC_091394.1, read on the forward strand.
CTGATAAAGAGCCCCTCCCCAGCTTCCCTATAGGGCCCCTTTCAGTACTGGAAGGCTGCTATAAGGTCCACTGGAGCCTTCTCTTCTCCAGGCTGAACAAGCCCATCTCTCTCAGCCTGTCCTCATAGGGGAGGTGCTCCAGCCCTCTGATCATCTTCATGACCCTCCTCTGGACTTGCTCCAACAGAGCTATGTCTTTCCTATGTTGAGGATTCCAGAACTGGACACAGTGCTCCCAGTGGTGTCTCACAAGAAAAGAGTAGAGGGGCAGAATCCCCTCCCTCGACATGCTGTCTATGCTTCTTTTGATGCAGCCCAGAATATGGTTGGCCTGCTGGGCTGCAAGTGTGCACTGCCGACTCATGTTGAGCTTTTCATCCACCAGGAATATAATAACATTAGAAAAGTGAGAAAGTAATTTGAAAGCTATTAGAAATTGTATTTGTCAAGTGAATATTGTAGCCTATATTGCGGGGAAGCATAGGTGTGTAGGGGTTTTCTTGTTCTCCAATTTGACCAGTATTTCTGGATGGCATGAAGTTAGCCATGGGAACCCCAAAGCTGGGGGAGCACTTACCTTGTGTTGACTATTGTTTTGCCATAGTTAGATCTCTAGGAATAAATCTCTAAGTGTGTAGCATAGACCCTGTGAGAAATGGAAGCCCTCCTTTCCTGCAGCTCTAATTCTGCCACGACTTAAGCAAAACAATGTTTTCAAACCATTTTCATTAATTACCTATTCAAATTTCAGTATAGATCCATAAACATATCTAGTGTCATCTCTGTGGTAATTGAGATTACATAGTTTCTCCATGGGTTTCTGAATGCTTGAAGTTATATATGTTGTCATTTTAACTTGTTCCACTTTGATAAATATGACATAGGAGGGCTAACATGATTGACATATTGCTGCCGTTTGTCTGTGACAATGTACAACAGAACTTAAATTTTCTCCATAATGAGGTGTTAAAGATTTTTGCAGCATACTTGCCATCTGTTTCTGTGTAGTCAGTCTTTTATAGTGACTAGGTACATCTTTGCAGGGGGATCTTTGCTCTCCAGTGTCAGCAGTAATAGTGACAATGCTTTTTGGTATCTAATACTTCTGAATTACCTGTCTCCCCACTTCCAAAATAGGTGAAACCTGATGAAAAACAATACATCAGTCTCAATACTGTTGTGGTTTCTTGTTTTGGTTCTGATTTGGGATTTTTTTTTCCCCAAAAGTGAAGACATGACAGTCTCAAGCCTTCCCTACATGGAAGGGTATGTTCAGCTACGTTAATTCAGAAAAGCAGTGTTTTGCAGGAAAGAAAAACAAGCAGAGAGGAAACATTAAAAAAACCCCATAAAATCCAGATGTATTTTTTCCTAGTAAAATGTGAAAATAATCACATTACTAATTTGATCACAGTCTGCAGCTTCCTCAAGGAAGGTAGTGGGAGAGGTGCTGATCCCCTGTCTCTGGTGACCAGTGATAGGAGAGAAGGAGATGGAATGCATCAAGGAAAGTTCAGTTTGGACATTAAGAAAAGACTCTTCACTGAGAGGGGGGTCGGTCACTAGAACAGGCACCCGAGGGAAGTGGTCACAGCACTGAGCCTGACAGAATTCAAGGAGAGTCTGGACGATGCTCTTAGGCAGATAGTTTAGTTTTAGGCAGTCCAGCAGGGAGCTGGGGGTTGGACTCAATGATCCTTATGGGTCCCTTCAAATTTGAGATATTCTGTGATTTCCAGTTTTCTTGGGCATAAAGACTTGAATCTTGGATAGGAAGTACCAGGGGAATATTTCATTTACTGAATGTGAAACAGCATTCTTTGTGGAAATCGTAATTATTTGTAAAAACATGATACTTCATTTGGATTAACAGAACTTCTGTGTAATTCAGTATTAGGTAATTTGACTGTTGTTTTGCAAAATTTTTGGGTATCTGTCAAGTATTTTGGCTTGCTTACAAGTCATTGGAAGTTTCTAGGCGCAAAGCCAGTAACCTGAAACTTGTGTAATGGATTCATGCCACAGTTGGCAGGGAAGCTGCAAAAATGTATAGCTAATCTATATGGAGACTGGATATCTGTTTAATTGTTATTGCCATGTAAGGGAAGATTTATTTAATTTTGAAGTTCCATTTTCCCTTTCCTTTTTACTTCTTTGCTCTAATAGATGCATAATACTATATAAAGAGGTTAATATTTTCACTGCATTTTTTCCCAAATCTGAATATGATATATTTCTGGCTGAATCTGGGCTTAGCATGGATAATAAACTTCACTATATGCTTAATTATTTTATGTTAGGAGACAAAATTCAAAAAAATACTACAGTTGCATTCTCTTCAAAGTAAATACTGTTGACATAGAGATAAGCACATGAATTTTTAACTCTCTGTGGTTTTACAATAAATGGGAATTACAGAATCACAGAAACATGGTAGCAATCCAGTACATCTTTAGCCCAGCTTAGTTGCCAGTTCTTTAGCCTTTGCTTTTTCAAGCTTTGCAATGCGAGCCACTGATTTTGGACCCAAGACATTACCGCCCCAGTGACGACGGATCTCATCGTATCTGTCATTGTAGTTGGTCTTGACAGCCTCCACTACAACTCCACTCTGACAACTCCACTCCATTTGAATTGATGCAAATGGGGAAGTACCCAAGGATAAAAATGCACAATTTGAAGGTTTAAGGAGGGTTTTTTGCTAACCACGTAGGATTTTATCTGTTTTCAGTGTTCCTAAATTTGTTTTCGAAACATCTTCCTTGAGACGGTGCCATCTCTGTAGCCCTTCATGGCCACTCTATACTGAGTGTCCCACTGATAAAGAATACAGCTGCAGTTGCTTTCAGTCCCACTTCTGAGTTGACATCCTTGAGAGTGCGTTACAGGGCCAAGAGGTACCAGCCTCCCAGAGATATAGGGTTTACATCATGTTTTGAAAGCTGAGTCCATACCACACAGAATCTGGCAGTTGACTCTTGATAGATCTATTCTGATCACAGTGTTCCCAATGGCAGTGTTATGGTGGTGTGCTGGTCTCAGGAAGGTTTCTTTGGAGTAATGGAAAACTATCTGCAGCATCCAGGATGTTTTGTGGTCAGAAATAAGTTTGCTATACAAGTGTGGCTTCTTGAGAGCCAAGTAAAATGTTAGCACTGTATGTGGGAAAAGGCATCACCTTCTTCAGTGATGTTGACTGGTGTAAATACACATTTATTTTCCATTGTAAGTGAGACAATATGAATTTTTTCACTCTCTGAACTGCTTTTTATAGATAGTCAGGTGTGGTATTTTGAAGGTCCCACACAATGTCATACAAAGCCGTGTTTGATTATCTTGACATGTGTACTTTGAGCTGTTTTGTTGGAGGGGATTAGGAGTGTACATACTTATATCATTTTTCTTGTGACATGTAGTAATGAAGGGGAAGTGCTGCCTTCAAAAAGTAAAAGATAGAAGGCTGAAAATGAGAAACTTCGTGTCTGATTTCAAATCAAACCAATTTGACGATACTGGATTTTGTTCTGTTAATAGCAATGTTGTTGTGTCTTCCAATGCTGAGGTGGTCTGTCTTGACTGAAATGAGTTCCTCTGTTTATGTTGATTCTGTTAGGTGGTTTTGAATGTCTTTGCTGATGTGGTGTTCTGGGCTTTTGCCTGGATTCCTCTTGGGATAAGTAGGTTCAGAGCTGCTACATGCTGTATGTGCTTGAATTTCATGTAAAGATAATTTTGAACCGATTACATTTTTCTTAGTCTGTTACTAAGATGTTACTATCAATTGAATTTGAATCAATTGAATTTGAATCACTGTGATACAGTGAATCAAAGTGTTGTGACTAGGATTGCCGTTATAAAATTTACAGGCAGGATTCTGTATTCTGTGTTCAGTATGTGAAATGGTCCATTGCTTGGTGTCTTGAATTGAAGTTTTCAGGTTAGCTTGACCCTCATCTTCATTGCTGTTTCTTCTGTGTAAAATAGCTAACCCGTTTTCTATAGCCGGTAGTTTGTGCAAAGTAGAGCCTCAGTTGAGTAATTATTGCTGTATTAATTTTGCGTTTTGATTATAATTGACGTATGTTATAGGGAGCAATTCTGTAGTTTCGACTTTCTTATGTACTGAACATACTTCCTAACTTCTTATGTTGAGTAAATTCAGTCAGGTTTCTAAGGCTGAAATCTGTCAGGTTCATGTATGCCATGTGGTGGGCTTTGTCAGCTACATTTATTTTCTTTTCCAGTCAGCTGAGCTCTTAACAAAATTAAAAAATGAGTCATTAAGTATACAGTGGCTTTCAAGGCAGTATCAACAGAGTATAACAGGAAACCCCAAAATTTATTCTCAAATGGAGGTACTTTGTGTGTGAAAAATATTTATGATTATATCCTCTTAACAAGTAATCTGACTTGAATATTCAGAAATATTTTTTTAGCATGAAACTAGTAAAAACATTACTAATAATCCACTGGGAATTCTTAATTGGTTAAAGGTAGTCTGTAAATGAAATGCAACTGAATCTTCATGTTTAGCTTCAGTATCAAACAGGACAGCATGTGGCATACTGGACATAAGATGTGATGGAAGAAGCAGAATTTCAGTGTGGCATCTTTTCTTGTTGCTCTATCCAGTCCACTGTTCACTCTGGTCCCTGTCAACTTAGTTTGTCACTGTTTTTCTTCCCAGTCCTGTGTCTCTTTCAGATTCTCACGTTTCTTATTTTCACTTCCTCAGTTTTTTGTTCTTAAACCCTCTGTTGGCTCCATGTAACTGGTGCGTGTAGATGCCTTGTGAACAAGTGGTGGGAGAGCTGAGCATGTTGGTAGTCAAGCAGCAGGTAGCATGTGCGTGGGAGGGTGCTGTTGTTCATTTTGTTTCATGTGCAAAAGCTTAGATTGGCTTTTTTGTGGGCAGCAAAACGTTGAAAGCCTGATTTGATGCAGATAGTTCTGTGCTTGAAATGGGAATGCCAGAACAGTTGTACAAGTGCGTCTGACTGCTTATGGCTTTAAGCTGTAGATACTGAGGAAGAAATTCTATTCATTTTTGTCTTTGTGTAGGAGAGGTTTATATATACATCAAATAGCAAAGTGCTGTTCCCTGGCCTCCTGTTTCCTTTGCATACATTTGTGTGTTTTGAGAGGAAGGAAAATATTTTGTATGCTTAATGTTTGCAACCTGGGTGTCAAGACAGATGTTTTAAATTTTATTGTTTTTTTTCTATTGTATATGCTAACTTGAGTGTCAGAGTTTTGCTCAGTGGAACTACTGGTTTTACTCAAGAAATGTAAATGTGTTGTAGTTCTTCAGGTATTTATGATTCACTTATAAAGAGCATCTGAAAGGATTAGCTGTTGTTTGCTTATTGTATAATTTTTTGAAAATATTGATTTCTGAATTGCAAATGCTGAATGAAAGTACTGTGAGAAATCCTATTTTAATTGAGTTTCAATCCAAGTGTGACCTTTTGGTGATAGCTCTTACTGGGCATTTGATTGGAATTAATTTTTTTTTCCTACTTACAAAAAAAAGTACCTTTTTTTTCCTCTTTTCTTAGAATCAACGAATCCCATCTGACATGGTGTTTCTCAGAACATCGGAAAAAACTGGTATGTTTTGATAGTTCAGATTGGTTACATTATAAGTTTGTGGTTGCAGTAAAATTTTAGATTGTGCATTCTGGCCAATTTGAAGTGTTCTTCATCAGATTAATGGAAGAGGGTCTGTGTGAGAAATACAGTATGCTTGGACTGTAAAATGAGGTATCTTACTGTGAGCTTGAGACTTTTGTAGATATGTTCCTCTAATTAGTTGATGTTTATGAATATTTATAACAAAATGTTTAAATAAAGCAAATATTAAGACTATACTTAAAAGACTATGTTTGTTTAATATGACTTGGCAGTATTTTTAATGGTTTTTTGGCTAATCATGATCTTGCAACACACATTTAAATGCCATCTGATTGTATTTCTGAAATAAACTGAAAAGAACTGAAATCTGAACTTACTGATAAATTATTAAAATTTTTTATAAAAATCTATTACACTGACATAAAAACACTGAAATAACTGATTTTTTTAACTTAGGAATAGCATTCCCTGTTTGGGAAGTGAAAAAAAAAAACCAACAATTTTCTTGAATGAGAGAAAGAAAAGTACATCTTCTTAGCTTTATTTCTCTTCACATGGTGATAAGAGAGTATTCTTAATCTTTGAGAAACATGTATCTCTTTTATAGGAACACTGTAAATAATAGCTGAAATGACTACTGGATGCCCCCCCCATAACTGGTATCAGTATCCTTCCTTTATATTACCATTTCTCTTCAGATCCTGAAGAACTGTCTAATGTTTGTCAGACAGCACTAAATTTCACAAAGCTCGTAGCTGGGGTATTGGTCAGTCGTGCATTAGTGGCACTTAGTATTTCACTGTGGCACTGGAGTTCTATCGGATATTTCAGATAAAAGGCTATATTGGTAGAGATGACTTGGATGAGAAGACCGTAGTATTTCTGATAGCCTATTAAACACTACTAGAGCTATAGATTTGCTAAAAGAAGTAAAAATTACTATATGGTGACTGTGCCTTGCTAATGACTTTCAAATGATGATTAGATGCACTAGATCAGTTATAACTGATCAGGACTGACAAATTTTCATAACAGTCTTTATATAATCTCCATTTTGGTTAACAACCCTGTTTTTCAGGACACCTAGGCTTTTCTTTTTATTCTCTCCCACAATACCACATTCTATTAAAATGCATATTGCTTCTGATAACTGAAATCTCTTGGATCCAGCATGATTATGAGGGAATTAATAATGGATTTTTTGGACAGTGTCGTCTTTTCTACTGATCCAAAAACTGTTTCAGCTGAAATCATATCTCCTAGAAAAGTAGAAAGTGGGAGGAGTTCTGCACCTGTAGAATTACTTTAAATTGGGTCACCTGCATGCAGCATATAAGCGGCAGAAGGTTAATGTACCTTCATTCAGAATTTTCCTAGCCTTTAGTAGCTTTGCTGGAGTAGGTGTTGCATATAATGAGATAGTGGCATGTGCTTGTTTTCCTTCCCTTCTACTTCCTATCCCTTCCACTCCCCCCAACGCACTTTTAGTAATGTTTAATTTTAAGTCAACATTGAAGTTGAATTCCAGGTAATCAAGCTTATTTTGATAAAACTGAATTCTTGTTACATGTCTTTTTTTTTTTACTTACTTTATCAGATAAATTATCTTTTAGCTACTGTGTTATTTTCATGTAATCTGATATAATGGCTTGATGCTAATTGTGTACATATATCTGATTTCTAAAACCCTATGTTCTTTTAATAAAATTTTTTAGAAAACTTAGTCTAAAGACTCATGTAGATGGGTTCTTGTTTTGTATTCATGTTTGGTAATCTCTGGCACTGGTGTTTGTCTTTCATGAATGGAGGCAGCTAGATGTCTGCTTGAGTTTACAGTTAGAATTAATTTCCGGGTGGAGGTAAGCTGCATTCCAGCTCAGTGGCCCCCAGCATATACATGTGGATGTTCCTCGCCGGCTGCATGAGATTATGTAAAATTTCTTGTTGAACTTTCAGATTCTTGTCAGCTGTTTCTCCAGCCTGTCAAGGTCACTCTGGACAACTCCCGTTACGTAGATCAGTTTCTTGGATTTCAGTCATGAAACTCCTTGAAAATTATGTGTTTACTTATGCATAGATTAGTAGTCAAAAACATGTTTTTATTTTTCAGAATTGTAACAAAAAGAACAATCTCTCTTGTATTAAAATTTGTAGTTAAGAGTTTTCAGAATTCTTTTCTTGTAATTGACAAGAATGGTATGAGTAAAATGTGGGAATATAGCAGGAAACTAATTTTTCTTCTGAGGCTTTGTAGCAATTTCTTGCTGTAGCAATAGAACTGCCTCAGATGTGATTTTTTTTTTTTTTTTTTTGCCATTTCACTGGCATAAATTATGCAGTGCAAGTATGGACTAAATTATCATTCCTCTAGCTTAATTTGCTGCTGAAAGGGATTGAATAAACTAGTAAAGGTTTACTCCAGAGTCTACCCTCTCAAACTACATCCGTTAATTAAAGAAAAGTTATTTTGAAAATGAAGAATGCTTAAGCATTTTTCCACAGAAAGAGAGCATTGTGTTGGCAAGTGTGTTTTACTCATATAAAAGATCTAGTTCTGCACTTGATTATGCAAATATTAGTAGGACATTGGTGTCTTAAAATGAAACTCCAAACTCACTGCAACTAATAATATAATAATAGTGATGCAAGTATTATCTATTTATTGTAGTGAAATGGTAATAAAAGACAGTTAGGAATAAATGTTCTACAGAAAACTTAGCTGTTTGGGCCCCAGCCTTGTTTGGAACTTCAGATATTTGAAAACCAAAACAGAAGAATAAATGCCAGATTGAATTCAGTTGTGCAACTGATGTCACATTTTATCTCTTTATAAAATCAACTGAAGGAGTTGTGTTTGTCACACATTCTGGTATTTTCTATTATGTTTAGAAAACAAGTGTTGTAAAACCTACCTATCTGGGAACTAAAATGCTTTGAAAATCTATTACTATAGAGAATGATAAATGACTAGAGTTAAGTTTTGCCCATATGGCCAGATAAAAGTTTATCTTCAGGGCATGAGTAGCTGCCAACAATCTGTCCAAAGTACTTTAATCTGTTTCTCTGCTTCAGTTCCTATTCCTTTTTTAACCTTTGATTTAACTCAGGCTTGAAATGTTTTGGTATCTACTTTTAGCCACTGAGTAATACTGATTCTATGTGAATCCTTCTTTAAGATATAGTCAGATAGTATGTGTGTTATGTGGTGGAAGGAGGAGGTCTTAGCAGGCATTAAGCTCCTGATATTATTATTCTCTCTATATCATTGATATAAAATTACACAGTAAAATGTTATTAGAAGACATGACCATCTGTTTCATTCCCTGATTTTCTTTTATTTTTTTAATGAATATTTGAGTGACTAGCGCAGTGCATGTGTTTCATTAGAATTGCAGCAAAATAAGCCGTAACAAATATTTTTTTTAATAGAAAGCAGACTTGTAAGAGTTGAAAAAGTTGATCTGTGAGGAGGCTGTATATTGTGTTAGGCATAAATTTGCCTCTTCTCACTCCCCACTGATAATGCATTTCCCCAGAACTGCAGAGCACTTGGCTAGAGTAGCAGTCTGAATATCTTGAAATCCCAAACAATTCCCCAGTTTTGGGAAACAGCTTAGGAAAGTTGAAGGTGAAGATTGTCAAAACAGACCTCAGAGGGAGGGCAAGTCAGGAAAACAAACTGTGTGTGTATTTATTACTGATAAGCTATGGATGTATTGTTAAAGGCTTTGAAAATAAAAGACAAAGAAATAACTCTTGCGGAAGTTAGGTTCAGGAATTCCTTATGTAGAATCTGTTTATAATGTCTTTACTGTAAAGTGTTGCATTATGGGTTTTTAAATATCATGTCATTTTTTTCTTCTCTTAGATTGTTTACTTTTCTGGTTTGTTGTTTTGTTGGTTTTTTTTCCTTACTCTTACATAAAGGCTTTCCTAGGCAAGCTCTAAGTATTGGCGTGATGATTATTTGAAACCATCAGAAAACATCTCTTGGTGGTCCTCATCTTTATTATGAAAAAGGAAATTCTCTGTAGCTTATAAAGTTCTGGTTATTAGGTTTAATGAGGAGCGCAGTAGTTTTGAAGTTGCCTCAACAAAAATTTATAAGTTATCTTTGAATCAGCCTTCATTATTCATTAGGGAAGGCTGGGTTGCACATCTTGATCTGATGCTGACTTTCACGTGGGGCTTGACACATGTGGTTGGCTGGAGTTGGAAAGGAAGCTTGTGTAAACTTGAGCTACCTTGGTCCAGCAACACTTTTTCCAGTGGTAGAAAATCTAACACGGAGAAACCTGCCTTGTAAGGAATACACAGCTGAGGAGGGCACTGGGTTCTCCATACAAGCGCTGTGGTTCTTGTTGCCGTGTTATGATTGTTCTTGGTACATATGGAAAGTAAATGAAATTTACCTCAAATATTTAACTTCTTCAGTTACAGTTCTGATTGCAGCTGTCCATGTAGTTTCCTTCCTCTGTCTGTCAAGTAAAAAGAAATTGGAAAAAATAGAAAGCTTTTTGCTGTAATGAAGTCCAGTGATAAATCTTTGCAGCTGGGACTGTTGTTTGCTGGCTCCTGTTTGATAAAGGAGGATGCTCTTTTCCCTGCTAAATTTTTAACCAAAGATTTATCCTCTTGTTTTTCACATGTCTATTGTAATCCGATGGCTTTGTCAACTTCTTTCACTTGTACTTTTCTGTGTTTAAGCTTTATGAGATACCAAGGCTTTGTTTCCTACTCCTCCTAATTTAGTTAATGGTATATCCTTCAAGTTGATTACTATTGCTGCTGCTAAAATCTTCAAGAATAAATGTACTTTCAGCGGATCCTGGCGTATTTGGCCATATGCTTTTCTCAGCCTCCTCTCTTTCCTTGTGAGCTCTGCTTTCGTTGAGGCAGCAAGTGTTCCTTAAGTCACCTACAAGCACTCTTCTTTAAGGTGTAGGTGCATATGTATATTTTGTATATTATTGGTCTTTAAAAATACTTAAGTGCTTTAGGGAGGTTGATAGGCAAAGCGGGTTCTGCTGTGCTGTCAGAGCTGTCAAATCACGGATCCTATTTAATCAATATTAAAATATTTTCAGTGTTTTGAACCTGTACTTGTGGCATCAGTGTTAATGTGTGCTTTGCATTAGGATTAGAAAATTGATTTTGATTTTTCTACTGAAATTGGAACTGAAAAAGAAGGAAAACTAGTTTAAAAATTCTGATTCCATTTCTGTTACGATAGGCAGCAATTTAATGATTGTCCTAGGTAACTTCTGCATATCTAATTATACCTTGTAAGAGGATCCTATTGAATCTTTAAGCAAACATGCACTACTTGCATTTAGAATAATTCTCATAATTCATTTTAAATAAGAAGGAAATTTCCAATTGTAATTTTGAATCATATTTTTCCTCTGAGGACCTAATGAGCACTATATGTTAAGGACAGAAAAATGGAAAATGCCAGGTGAACTCAGTACTTAGACCAGAATAACAATTCAAATAATGAGAAGATATCAAAACGGATGGTGCTCATGGAACAGCAGTTATGAAATAGTATCAGTGTTAGACAATTTCCCTGTTTTAGTTGGGGCTTAAAATGGTTTGCAGTGGAGCAACGTTTGTGTTAAATGACTGTAACCTCTCTGGTTGCAAAAGGTTCAATTTCATCCTTTTTTGCCTATCTGGATGTGCACCATATTTTGTATCAAAGTAGTCTGTAATCTCAGTGAAATTACCTTGCTGTAATAGGTTATACTAGGTAGGGTTTTTCTCCTGCTGTGTTACAATTACTTCTTCTAGCACATATTTTCATCCTTGATTCATTTGAAGGGAGATATACCACGTACTGCTTGACAAATATGCTACTAACTTATTTAGTAAATATTACTAATGTGTTGACGATGTGAGAAAAATTGGTTTACAAATGAATGAGCAAAACTGAAAATATTCTTAAAATTCTTGAATTGGAATCGAGTGATGTGTTTGGATTATTCATGGGACAGATCAGTATAGGTTATTCAAAGTCTAAATGTTAAAACCAGTAAAACAGCAGACTAAGCAAATGCATAAATAGTGAGTAGTGTCAGTGAAAAATACTTGGGTGATTGTATGAAACTAATGGTAACAGTGACATCTGCCATGTACAGTATGGATTTCCACACCATTATAAATTGGCATTCTGGCCTCCTTCACCTTTTTTAGATCTGAAAAGCAAGATTTTTTTCAGCATTCTAAGCATTCTGTATGGCAGAGGTTTTTGATTGAGTTCTTAATCTGAATATGTAAATAAGTCATATCATCTTTTTCCGGAATCTCTGGGCTTCTCTAAAAAGGGATTACCTACTATACATTGGAAGAATAATAGAGCAAAGTGGTGCATCAAATCCTATTAAATGCAAAAGATAAGTTAATGTTTTTGAGTGTCTTTCTTTGTATCTCAAAATAATATAAATCAATACGTTAGAATTCGGGAATGTGGATATGAATATACACGTTTGGGTTTTTTTTTATTGGAACGTTGTTTGCTATATATAAGAAAATTCCATAATGTTTTTAATAACAATAGAGATAAAAATTCCTAAAGCGTACTGAATCAATATAGCAATTCAAAAAAGATGCAATGTGATCAAGCTTGGATTAAAAGCATCTGTGTGCTTGTCAATAAGGAACTGTGATGAGTTTGGGGTATCATATTGACTCTGTATTAATACGTGGTATCCTATAAGACCATCAGGTGATTGTTTAGAATGTAAATGAATGTTGATGGATCCAGTGACTGATGGCTTAAATTCCAATTAATCAATTGCTTCATCGTTTTCTTAATTCAGATCAAATATCTCAAGTACACACAGTTCTTTCATGGTCTTAACAGAAATTAATGTTTTAAAACTCATTTAAGCACTTCTGTATAAATGTCACTACATTTTTCAGTTGCATCCTGTGTGATAGCATTGTAGCTTAAATGTTTGGGGTGTCTTGGGTGGTTTTCCTCCTTAGAAGCTATCATAATTGAAAGCTTCTTCTTACAGTAGTAAATGAAACTCTGTACTCCAATGTGTCCTCTTGGTGCTGCTATTCATCTTGTCATCAGTTTAAAATTTTCATGCACGGGGTCACTTAAGTAATATAAATGATTTAAAATAAAGTTATTTGTAAATGATCTGGTGTTAGGTGCGCAAAGTCAAAGTCCATTTTTCTTTTGTTGGATATATTCTAGTAATACATCTCTTGCAATCCTTTTGACTTAATGAAGGAAGGCTGGCAATACTACCAGACAATATATAGCCGTTTATGACACCACAGTTCAAAGTACTGTGTTTTCCAGCGATCCATCAATTAATTCATCAACACTTGACACAAGCTCTTCACTGTAACACTTATACCAGTTGATCTTAATTTGATTGCCGTTAAAACCTTCCTTCCTGACAACTGTTGTCAATTATACAAAATAAAATCAAGTATTCATAAGTAGGCTGTAATAGGATATAGACAGACAGATTTAATAATTCAGTTTTGCTGAGGCTTGAAAGGCATTAGTTATAGCTGTTGTTCTCAATTGTAAAAAATTAATTGGATACAGCTCTGGAGAGAGAAGGCAGACATAATTTTATTTATTTAGATTTGACGGAGAAGAATCCAGACATGTAGTGGTGGTTTTGCATTATCTCTGTTTAAGAATAACTGACATGAATTCTTATCAGTTACATGTTATAGAAAGAAAATGTAATTTAATTTTACAATTTTTTTCTTTTTTAATAATTTAGCTGCACACAGTATATGGTTGTTTATTGATGATATATCTGTAATGGAATGTGGGATTCAACCCTGCATTTATGCAGATAAAACAATTCTAAGACTGGGGTGCTTGGTCTTTAATATGCTTGTAAAATATGCGCATACACACACATATCTGCTGTATAACAACTCAATTATAGTTGCTTCCTTCTGATGCATCTTCAGCACAGTGTAATATTAAAATGCGTGCTATGGCACATTTGAATTATACCTGTAAGTTCTCTTTAGTGCTTACTGGCAAGTTTCTTTTCTTTAAGTTTACTGATACTTGGCAAAATAATTACAAGCAAATTAACTTTAGTGTTAACTTTAGTGTTCTCTAGGAGAAAGGTTTGAAAACTTCCTCATTGTGGATTGGCTTCTTGCATCCTGTTCCTTACTGTGTATGCTGACATTTGTGTTGGATTGGCTGTTAAGGCGCTGTGGAAGGGATTTCAATGTACTTGTGAAATCTAAAAATGGAAATATTTTAGATAATTACATTTGAAAAATTGCTGATTAAATAGGTGTAATTGATGACAAGATCTGTTGTAAGTGATTGCTCAAAGCAAGAGCAGAAGAGTGAAGCAGAAAAGTGTGGAAGTATTTTTATAATGATGCGTCGTTCACTTTGACAGTTTTTAATGATAGTCAGAATAAGTTATACCTTAGGTATTTCTTCCCCTGAATTCAGAATCCTCTCTCTTCCATCTCATCTCCTGACTTAAAGCTTCTTTCTTGGATTCTTCTTCCAGGCCAGAGCAGGGAGTGGGGAAATGAAAATTACATTCGGGTTACAAGACAAGTTGGATAGTTTAGTTTCTTACGACAAGAAAACCATCTGAAATTCTGATGTTGCTATTAGTTAAGAAACCTGGCCAGTCTTCGAAAGCAAATGCTCTAAGTAGTAACATACTTTCTCACCTTCTCTTTGTAAAAACAAAGCTGGTAGACTTCACAATCAAAAAGGAAGAATGAAGGAAGCTCTCTTTTTTTTCATGATAGCACTGTACCTAAATTTTTCCTTGCCTTTTTCAGAGTCTGATTTGCAGGGTTTCCATGAGTTCATGCATGCATTTTGCGGTATTACGATTCAGTTATCCAGTCTTAGATTACTCAAGAGTATTATTGCATAACAAAGGACATGAGGACATATTTGTATACCTGGTAGGATATTTCACTTTCGTCTGATTATTTTATGACACTATTAGGCTGCTAAGAAAAGTTCTGTTAAAGTTTCCTACTAAAGGGCCTTTACCTAAAACATCTCTGAAAGAACAATGCATGTAATACACAGGAGATGCCACAAATGGCATGCAGTTTTGCTTCTGCAGCAAACTAAACCAATAAAATGTCAATAAATAATTTAATTAATACACCACAGTTTTTCTCTTTCAAGTGTATAAGTTAGAATACGTTTAAGAAAATATATAACATCCCAAGTAGTAGCTTGTTTTCAAATAAAACCCCTGCAGTTAATAATCAGAAGTGTATATATAAAGGTAAATTTTGTGTGCTTGGTGATAGGACAAGATTATGTATCTTGCTATAATTTCAGGAAATTAAGGGTTACCTACACATGCAGAAAATAATGCATAAAATATTAATAGCAAGATTGGTAGTATAAAAAACCCACAAGATTTGGCTGTCTGATCATGATGCACGGTATTAAGAGAAGGCGTATGATGTAATTGGTTTTTACTTCATCAGGAAGCTTCAGTTTGTAGTTTGGGAGGCAATTTCATTTTTTCTCTCTTTTTTTCCTCTCATTTATAAGTTTAAGACTATAATATGACCAGCATTTCCCAAATACAACCTGTATCTAGTCTGAAAATTTTTGTTGAGGTCCTTTTTCTTTGGGATTTCTAGAGGTAGGTAGGCCCACAGAAGAGGTCACTGTACACGTAAATGTAAACCATTCCCAGAAGCATTTGACATGTACATGTCCTGCACGTATGTTCTGAATAAAGCCTTAAGTCCAGCACACCGAGTAAGTATGATTCTTCATGCTTACTCTGTATCGAGCACAGTGCCTTTGTTTGACAAATCTGGGCCAGACATATCAATGGCCCTAAGTTAGTGCCTTCATAGATGAGCTTTTATTTCTATTTCAGAACCCTATAGAAACTACTGAAGTAAGTATTATTTTTGTACAATATTCTATCAACACACAAAATAGCTTTTAAAAATACGGGGTTTTATCCACAGTATCTCAAATAACCTTAAACAAGAAGTCAGTTAATAATTAGCAATGTGTCCTTATATTTTAAAGTTACATAGTTACTGCAGGTTCTTCAAATGATTTTCATCCTTTGTATTACAGGTGCTGCTTTTCCACAGAAAAGCAATCTTAGAGTAAGTTCTGGACAGGCCTTAAAAAGTTGAGCTTTTGCTAAAACTCAGAAAATGGAGTTGTAGTCCTAAGACTTTCCTAAGCAGACAGGTTCACAGTTTTCAACTTTCCACACATCTTGAATGACTGAGTATTGTTACAGAAAATTAGCGTCTGAGTGCCCTCATTGTATCAAGTTATAAGTTTAATGTTATTCATTCTCCTTTGTATGTATGTTTATGTGTGTGTGTATATATGTATATATTCCTTACGAAAATTTCTAATCTTCAGTGTAAATTTTTTTTTTTTAAGAAAGCTAGGCTTTGGTAAATATTTAAAGTAGCTCATGAATTTTCCCTTAACCAGCATAAAAAAAAACTTTAAAAAACTTTCATTCTTTGTGTGCTATAAAATAATCATCAGGTTCAAGAGTTGTCACTGAATTCAGAGGGAACAGCATTTCCTGATGACTAGGGCTGGAGTCAGGACTTTTGTCCTGCAAACTCAGTTTAGGGAGAGAAAGCAAGATAAATTGCCACGGACAGCAAGCACGTGTTTCCCAGCCAGAATGCCCCCTCCTCACAAAGGGAAGGCAGTGAAGTTGCTCCTGCAGAGCTTTCTGTGCAGAGGAAGGAGTGTGGACCTGCTATGCTGGAGACTGCAGTGATACAAAGAGGGGTAGTGGTTTTAAGCTGAAAGAGGTTTAGATTAGGTATAAGGAAGAAATTCTTCACAGTGAAGGTGGTGAGGCACTGGCAGACGTTGCCCAGGGGAGTTGTGGATGCCCCATCCCTGGAGGCGTTCAAGGCCACACTGGTTAGGGCCTTGGGCAGCCTGTTCTGGTGGGAGGTGCCCTTGTTCATGGCAGAGGGGTTGGGACTGGATGAGCTTTAAGGCCCCTTGCAACCCAAACCATTCTGTAATTCTGTAAGGGTATGTTTTTCCTGGCAAGTCATATTTGGGTTAGAAATGTAAGAGATTTTTAACACTGACCTAAAGCATACAGTTAAGTACATAACACAATTTATTACTACATTTGGGTTTGGAGTGGTTTTTTTTCTTCACTACTTTTGTGATGGGGGAAGGTGCAGTGCTTCCAGGTATTTTGAAATGGAGTGGTTACAATAGCTATTTTGTAAGATGGCTTTGATTTTAAGAACTTTTATGTACTGCTAACTCAAATACCTTCCAAAGGTAAAGTATCTCTGACTTCCACACAATGCACAGTGGGGAGTATTCAATTTAGGTCCAAGGGCTTGGTAGAGGTGAAGAGTTCTATTATACGTTGTTTCCAATTACAAGTTTAATCTCCTCTGTTTATAGCTTAGTTAAGCCAGGTTTACAATCAGTATCTCGTAGTGTAATTAAAATTACTTGGTCAAATCTGCTGGAGTATTTGAGATAGAGAAGAGAATTGTATTGTTTTGGATTTGCTGTTGTGATGACTATTGAAAGCTGACTTGGCAGAAAGCAGTCCTTTTTTCTGGATAAAAGGAAAACAGGCTATGAGATAAGTTATTGATGAAATTAACTGCTGAAGTGGAGAGGAAATGTAGCTGACCAATACATGTCATAGTGTGAGCTCTATTAAATGAATATATGTGCAGTCAACCATTCACAGGAGCCACACTGGTCTTGAACTGCATTGATCTATAGTATAATGCTAAATGAAATTGATGGAAGAGAGCAACCATTGACAGGAAGGGTAAAGAGAACCATTAAATATCTTTTACAGGAAAAGTATGATTGCTTATCTGTGCCATGGATAGAAAGTATGGTAAAACTGTGGTATTTCTAGGCGTTCCTAGGTACCTCACCCTTACTAACAATGCAAGGTATGTCAGTGGACTCTCCAAAAATTTCTTCATGGTATTTTGGTTTTAGAAGCGTATCCATAAAGAATGTAAAACCAGCTTTTCAAGAACTATAGATACAGCTTCACAGCTTGCAGCTCTGAGCTTTGGGTGAAATTTAGTTGTGAAGCTGTGTTCTGAGAGTTGTTTATATTATCATTTAAATGTTTGTGTATGGATTATCACTTAATACAGGTGTGACTTGAATGCTTGTAAACTTCTTTCAAGACTGTTGTGCAAAAATTGCTACCTTCTAGGCAGATATAATTTCTGGTGGCTTCTTGAGCATGTCCTTTCAGACCATTAGCTCATTGAACTGCTTAACTTACAGACCTTGATGAATAAAACATTGGGTTCTGTTAGATTTTACTTACACCAGGGGCCACATGTCCAATAAAAGAATCTCTCTTTTAGCTTTATGTTCACTGGTAGGTGCCCTTTCTTGATGTGTTGCCTACTAGTTTCCGAGCTTCTAGCACATTGTCTTGTCTTTGTAAGAACACTCACACCTGCAAACTCCTTTGCCAGAAGCTACTTTGTTAGTTTTATTAGATTGGTTGAAATATAGAAGGAATTAATGGTATATATGCATGTATGTCTAACATGTTGTTTAAAATTTACAAATAACTAGAAAAACCTATTTTTATTTCACATCCATAACACACGGTAGCAATAGTGTATGCAGTTGCTAGGATGTAGTGTAATGGAAGTTGTAATTATTACATCAGGACTATTTAAAGTTTTAGTGTAGCACTTGTGCAGAGTGCAGAATCTCTTCCCTGCTCTTGCTGGCCACACTTTCTGATACAAGCCAGGATGCTATTGGGTTTCTTGGCCACCTGGGCCACTCATGTTCAGCCAGCTATCAACCAACACTGCTGGCTCCTTTTCCACTGGGCAGTTTTCCAGCCGCTCTTCCCCATCCCTGGTAGTGTTGCATGGGGTTGTTATGACCGAAATGCAGGACCTGGCACTTGGCCTTCTTAAACCACATACAGTTTACCTCAGCTCGTTGATCCAGCCTGTCCAGATCCCTCTGCAAAGCCTTCCTACCCTTAAGCGGATCAGCACCCCTGCCCCATTTGATGTCATCTGCAAACAAACATTATACAGTGTTTGTGCGCAGTCTTTTTTGAATATTACATTATTAACCCATGCAATAGTCCAAACTTGATGATATCTATCAAACTAGTTACTGGGATGTGGAGAGGCTCTGCACTAGTCTCGGTTTTCTGATTCTTGAATATTTGTCTTCTGTCTGTAAAGCATACAGACTGATACATACTGAAGACAGGCAGTATCTTGGGCTTCCCTTCTATCTTAAGTACTGTGCAGGTGTTGAGAGGTTTCTTTAGCCTTGGATTCTTGCAATTACAAATGATTCAAAATTATTTCTTCGAAGTATAATGCACTAAGACCCATATTGTTTTGAATGGCATACATGTTAAGGATTTGTTTTATTTATTTTTTTTCTGAGATGCCAGGAGACTGTAAGCAGCAGAATTTTATGATCTCATACTAGCAAAGAGACAAAAATCACAGGCATGAGTTCATTGTTCTATTCTGTTGGACAATTCTAAAAAGAAAATAAAATTAAACCTGTTTCAGTTTCAGCCCATGACGTTGTTGCCCTTCCTGATAACATTTGGAAACCTGTTTAGAAACTACTAAGAAAAATGTAAAATACAATTCCCCTCTCCTGTTCATAAACAAGCATATTGTTAATTTTATCAGAAAAAATTGCACTATTGTGTGGTATTTGGAGCACTTTTGGAAGAAAGCACACAGGCAATGCAGAATATGAATCCTTTTATATGCAGCACGTTAATTTAAAAATTGTTGTAAATTACTTTGTTTTCTCTTTTCTGAAATTTTTAACCCAAACTGAAGTTTTGAGATTAAAAAAATAGTTTGATGTCTCTTTATAACTTCAAGGTTCCTGTTTTATTCGAACTGACCAGCTTGATGGAGAAACAGACTGGAAACTGAAGATTGCTGTCAGTTGCACACAAAGACTTCCAGCTTTGGGGGTAAGCATTTTATCTGTTTGCTTTTAAGATTTCTTCCATCTAGGCACGTGTGTGTCTTACTCAAAAGATTGTTAAAGTTATAAGTATTGGAAAATATCTCTTACCACAGTCTTAGTTTTTGTAATAAATAGGAGCTAGATATTCCACTGAATCTCATATGAGAAGTTGGTTATGTAAATATTCTTGGCTTTACAATGAAAAGAAACAGGGACAAAATTAGATCTTTCAGCTTGGTGATCCTTATTGTGGTCCCCACTGAGATCCATACTGTGCAGAAGCAGGTGTCGTTGCAGAAGCAAATGCAAGTTATTCTTGCCTCGGGAGCTGTTGCTTTAATCACTGACTTGTAATCTTGGGAAACAGCAGTCTGCTCTTGGAAGGCAAGTTGCTTTTTGTTGTCAAAATGCCCTCTGGTCTGACTAGTGCAATATAAAAGTTCTTGCAGCAAGGGCTCACTAAGGGCTGCCTGACTGCATGCATTTTTTGAGTGCACATATATGCTATGTCATAACTATCAAAATAAGGAAAAAGTAGTTCCTAATAGTTATAAGGTATATCTTTATACAGGTCCTACACTTATTCTTTTTTTAAAAAAAAAAAAAATTAAAATTCATTGGTCAGAATTATTTATACAGTAGGTTGGAGCAAAAGTTGCTTTAAATGTGCAGTGATAGAACTTGTCTAAAAAAAAATGTTTAAAATATGTCATTGAGATTTTCTCATGTAACAGTTTTTAATCTTTTTTATACACATGAGGAGAAAAATTGAAGCGACTTGGTTGAAAGTAAGGTTCATTTGAGAAATCCATTTCAATTGGATTTTTCCAATTTCTCACCTTAGGCCTCTATGACATCATCTGTTCCTGAAAACTTCTCTGAATGAAGCTTGAAAACTGGCAGCTTGCTTTTAGATGTTAACTTGAAAATGTTTGTTGCTTTGTAAATCTTCCTTGTGCTTGTGTTTCTATTCCTAGCTTGAAAAACCACTGTTTCATAGCAGTTATCTCACTAACCTGTACAGGAGCAGATGCTTTTGATAGACTTGAAATCAGTTTTGCGGAAACTTGTTGGGGTTTCGTAGAATCATAGAATTGTTTGGTAGGAAAAGGCCTTTGAGATCATTGAGTCCAACCGTACCTGTCCATTACTAAACCATATCCCTGAGCACCTCGTCTGTCCGTCTTTTAAATACGTCTAGGGATGGCAATCACCCACTTCCCTGGACAAGTTTGTAGTAGTGTGGCAAAGGACTGGGCTTTGTGCCCCAGGCTGGCATCAGTTCTGGTTTCCTTTCCTTTGCAAAATGCTAGAAGCATTTGGCAATGATCCTTCTTTTTGCTAAAAGCTGTGGCAGGGACAGTATCCTGCTTTCCTTCAGTTTGCGTTAACATGCTACACAAGGTGGGTAGTGCATCGTATTTGCCTCTAAATTAACTGGCATGATGAAAATATGGCAGTTCAGGAAACACTTGGCTAAGTATTTTCCTGTATCTTTTGTAAATCATAGAATGGTTTGAGTTGGATGATCTTTGAGGTTCCATCCAGTTCCAACCGCCTTGCCATGGGCATTAATGGAAACTCTTTCACTTCAGGAATTTTGGAAAATGAAACTTCCCAAATACCCACATCATTCATACTCGATAAATGCCAGCTTTTATCCCTTCTGTAACACAATCAAACTACATTGCTACTCCCACAGGCACCATACGGCTGAAATTCTCCTGACGTGCCTATGTTGCAGAACATGCAGTGGTGCCACCTCCCAGGTTCAGTTCTCTCCAAAATTGTCACTCTTTTTGATTTCTTCAGTTATCTGATGTAAAAATGATGAGTGTCTTGTGTTGGCATGAGCTGTCAGGGGAGTTAACAGAGCAGCACCGTAACCCTACTCACGGTGAAACCCAGAAGGAACAAACCTGCAGAACATTAGAACTTTTATTAAAGAACAGATGATACCACCAAGATGATCAGCACAGATTTTGTTGTCCTTCTAAAGTACTTAATGTGATAAGAGAATTAAAATTTCAACAAGTCATTTAATAACAGCTAAGCAGCAAATATTGTAACACCTAGACTAGGTTTCTTGCAATAGGCATGTTCTTGAAGAATTCTTCTCCAGCTTGTGTGTTCAAATAATTTTATTAACAGCAATGAGGTCATTAAGTTTTGGTAAATGGTGACTTGCTGATTTATTTCAGAAGATCCATACAGCAGTAAACAATACCATTTACATTTAATTAGTTTTATTGAACCAAAGGCAATATTATTTGTAACGAACTACATGTTATTATTAAGAATGTATTTTAATCATCTTTAAGTGAACAAATGTTGCCTATGACTTAATAGAGGAGATTTTTTGATGTTATTAATAACTTTACAGCAATTTTTACATTGTGAAATGCAAAAGAGAACATTTTCATTATTATACCATCATCAAGTTATTTCCTGACTTTCAGTGTAGTTGGATGAAAGATATTCTCCTGAATTATTTTCAAGTATGAGATAATTGAATTCATATAAAGTTCTTTTAAGCAACGTTTAACTTTTATACAAATTATTGTTGTATAAAAATAATTCAACTGTTGTTGCTAAATTATTCAAGTCTTTCCTATAGTTTCTTTAATCTAGAACTGTTACAATCTCTATAGCCAAGTGGGTTTTTTTTCCCTTGAATGAGAAAACAACTGAGGTCGTTTGCTGTCACTGCGTCCTTAAAGCAAAGTAATTTTAGATGTAGAATACTGTTCTGCTGCTATGTTCAATGAAACCTACTTGGCTTCAGTGAGCCAAAAGTTGTATAGTGTGAAAATAATTCTTCACTGAAGCTGAATTTCACTAAGATCAAGTCCCTAATTAGTTAATTCATTAATAAAATGTAACTGTGTTATTTTCTAAAAAAATATATAATTAAATTATTTTTTTAAGGTAATTAACTTTCTCCCTGCTTTTATATAGAGGGAAGCAATGACATAACCTAACCAGGTAATTTTTTTTTGCTTAGTGAGCAGGAGTTGTATTTACATGTAGTGCTGTGTACAAATCGTGATGTGTTCTTGTTAAATTCACCATCGTGACTTCTTTCAAGACACTGAGATGAGAAATGCACAGCTTCTGCTAGCAGGAAGGCAGCACTAGCAGAAGGAACACCTTTATACTCCTAGAGCAACCTTTATTGTTGAATGCAGTTCATAGCTAATGTCTTTTATAACTGCATCATTCTTTGGATTTCTTTTTTTCCTGTATTATAAAACTTCAGCTGCTGTATATTATTGGGCTAAGAATGATGTCTGTTTGGAGTACAGAGCACTGGGCTATGGAAAAAATGTCATTGTCCCTTTTCTTTACCTCAACAATGACAAAAGACTTCAGAAAGCTATGGAGCACATGTGTAATGTGGTTCTATGTCTTTTCTAGTCATGAATGAAATGCGAATGAGCTGCCACCCTGAATTTCTCTCAAAGCACAAGTTTTTCTTATATTGTTTTGCAGAAAAAAACTTGTAGTTTTTGATACTCTGGCAGTTCTATTTTGTGGCATTCCAAGTAATTTGTATTTTGTAGTTTGTATTTTGTGGCATTCCAGAGTCATGCCACAAAGGTATAAGGAATATGCAGATCTCAGTTTTTCGGAAAGATGAGTGAGTTTGATTCAGAGTTGAAATTCAAAGAAGAAAAAAAAAAAGAAAAACATGGAACTTCAGGATTTAAATCAGAAATACAAAAGGTGAACCAAAACATAGAAAGAAAAGAATGTTGTAGGTAACAAAGGAGAAAATAGATCAAAACCCAGGAAAATATATTACTGTACAAATGCCAATGTACTTTAAAAGGTGGATATTTCTGCTTGCTTTTATTCTAATGTTGCTTCCCACTAAGGCACTCTTTGAAAAGAGAGAAGTTCTTGGTTGACACATTTCACTAGCAGTTTTTATTGTGTATATGACTGTGTGTGGTATTAGTTTTCTGCTGTGCTATCCGCTACTGAGAGACTCTTTTATTTTTCTTTGCATAATAAAGCACATAATAGCTTGGATTAGGTAAATTGTAGGTGATAACAGATTGGAAAGAAGTTAATGATGAAGATATAGGACACCATCTGTGTATTAGTTTCATATGAATTATTTCTCATGAACCTGATGAAAGTAGATTGGAAGAACAAGGATGCAATGAATGAACTTTGTGTGAAAGACTACAGTAAATGGCTAACAGTTTAAGATAAAGATAATTTGTGAGAGTTAATGTTCAGATTTGATTCATGTTTTAAGAAGCATATGGAATGCAAAGTGTGGTTCTTGCAAAGTATAATGTGAGAGATTTCTTGTCTGAGAATATAAATAGAAATACAAATTCATTATTTATAGAGCTAGACATTTTTAAACTAATTTTTAAAGTCAAACATGTTTAGTAAATGTACAGTAGACTTAAAAACGTTCATTTTGATCTAGAAAAATTGAAAAGTAATGTTATTCAAAAATCTGTAGGTGTTATATCTGAGAAATAAAAGGATACAAATCTGCCAGGTTTTAAGACAATTGTGCCTGTAGTTAATATTTGTAATGTTCGAATACTATAATGTTCTTATATTCAAAATCATGGAAGAAAAATAATGACATGCTTTTAAAAGTAGCTGCATTTGAGCCAAGGTGTGGTTGTGCGTCCATGAATGAGGCTGTAAAATTAATTCTTCTTTTGAAAACAGCACATTCTAGCTAGCATAAACAGGGTATGGTATCGTGCAATCCAGAGCTCCCCAGAGCTGCTGTCTGATTAGCCTTCTGCAAGATTCATCCGCCAATAAAGGACAGAAATAACCCAGATTGTTAGACGCAACATATAGTCAGAAGATAAGACACTCTTGGATTTCATCAGAGGTTATGATTCTTAGATCAACTGGAGTTTGGCTATCAGGCATCTGCTTCTCTTGAGTGGAAACTAGATTATGGATTCATGCATTCCTTAGTTGACTCATATGGTTGGACTCGATGATCCGGTGGGTCTCTTCCAACCTGGTTATTCTGTGATTCTGTGATTGAAATCTCTTAGCTGCTGTTGGACACGACTATTTGAAGAACACCATGGTTTTGCTTCTGTGCTTCTGTGTCCTTTGTATCAGGTTTTTAATGATCAGTCTGTGGTATTCTTTCTGTGGGAGGTAGATGTTTCAGAACAACTACCTGATGAAATAATTGTTTCAGAATTTTAAGATGATCCTCCCTGGTCCTTTAGGGACAGCTCGTAAGATCTCAGAGTCATCAGATTTTTTTATTTTTTCCCCCCATTTATACTACTGCATTGCCATCTATTTATAGATACGGCTACTGTAGTATCCACGTCTCTTATTTTTCTTAGTTCCGGGGTAGGTATGTTCGTGGGTTATTTGTTATCATGAGTAGGAGTAATACCATGTATAGTAGGCCCAATTTTATCAGACTATTTTAGCATATCCCTGACTTTAAGCAGATGTATCCAGGCTTTTTCGAACTGATGGGAGTTTGTCATGGGTTGACTGCAGATGTGCTTGAGCATTTAAGAGAATTTGAATCAATTTTATTGTTTCCTCTTGTATTTAGTTGGCTTTGTCCCTGCTGGAAAAGTGGGTTTTTTTCCAGTTTAATTAAAAACAAAACTCACTTTATTTTTAAAAGAACAAATATATAGAAAATAATTCAAAATCTTACTGTTACAACGGGGCTGTTACAAGAAAAATAAAATAGATAAAGTTTGTAACTCATGTTATGAATGTAAAATGGTTTCATGTTTCGACTATCGACACATTGTGTTGAATATCGTCTTGAGTCTGATTCCATTATAGCAAAACATGCTGAAAAACCCAGCATGTTTCTTTGTTGGGTAAAAATTTCAAGAGCTTAACTTGGGGTGGGGGAGTGTCATAAACTGGAATCTTTACCACAGAAAGGTTCTTCAAAATACATGATTAATTTTCAGTTTAAAGAATAGTAAGTACATTAATCTGTTTTACAGGATCTTTTTTCAATCAATGCTTATGTTTATGCTCAGAAGCCACAGCTGGACATTCACAGTTTTGAGGGTACCTTCACACGGGTAAGTAGTGTATGTAAATACAGCTCTACTCCTCTCTTCCATTTCTCAGTGTGAGACCTATACTTAGTGTCAAAATTCTATCAGATCTTTCCTTAGCTTTACAGCAGTATTTTTTTCCATGGTCCTGCCGTAGCAGTACTAAATATAAAAGAAACTCTGGTAAATATATATTGCAGAAAGCTGATACAAAAGGAGTATATGAGAAAAAAAAGCAGATTCTGGGAACTGACTATTTGTTGACATCACTATAATCTTTTCCTATGAAACAGTTGGTACAGTAGTACGTATTGTTTGTCTTCAGGCATCTAATCTAGTGTTTGTATATGTCAAAAAAGTGGCAAGTTGAATATATTAAGTAGCCTGAGACAGTGCAACTGCTAGTTTATGTGCAATAAAAATATGCCTTGTTTACCTTGTTTAGCAGCATTTCTGTTCAAGGGAAAGCTAGGACGTCATAAGTCCAGTTATCTCAAAAAGTAAAATAAAGCTAAAAGCTGTTTATGGGTGCTTTATGAAATCTTTTTTTTTCCAGATGTAATTATATTCAAGACTGAAAATGATAACAAGTGGTTTTCAGGTTTACATGTGTTGTTTTGACTGTAGGAAGGGCAATTTAACTGGAACTTGTGTGTGTGTGCATCTGAAGAAGTTGCCCTCAGGTTTGTTTCAGAGTGAGTCTCAGTGTAGATGTTTATAGAAGATATTTTTTTGTTAACTGTATACATTCTACATAGCGAAATGTTGTTTTGGGACACTTGTTTACTCGTTTCTCTTTCTTCTTCTGCTGTGAGCCCTCCTAACACTAAATCAGTTTTTCATCTGATTTCTATTTTATGTTAAAGTAAAAAAAAAAAAAGCTTTGCTTAGTGATGCTAATGCATACATTTTTCCTACTTAAGCACTGATATTCAAAGAATTCTTGCAAGGGTAGGTTGACAGGGTAATAGCACATTGATTTTTCTTTTATCTTTCTCCCCATTATGAAGACAGGGTACTAACAATGTGGAAGACGAACTTAGATAATTTAAGAAAGTGTATGACCATAAAACAAAACAGGAACTGGTGCACAGCATTACATCAGTATGGACTAACATGGCCACTATTATGTACATTTTGCTTACTGCATCTGTGCAGAATTATGGAAATTCTGCTTTTGACGTCAGCTGTTTTTTGTTTAAATTTTGGTCCCTTCTTTCATCATTCCCTTAAGAATCCTAAACTTTAATTTCTACTATACTGCAGATCTGTGCTGCCACCTCAGTCTCTCCATTTACTTTGCAAATATATTTAAATCTATTATTATTATTATCATTATCATTATTATTCCAGTATGGTGCAGAACTATTTGGTGTAATTTTTTCCAAAATAGTACCTTGTCAGATGTTTTAAAAATTCTGCCTTGATGTAAAACCTGTTACATGTAGCTGTTGATACTTTGGAAAAATACATACCAAGATGTGAGCACTGAGAATTAGCTGATTTGAAGCAATAGTTGTGTCACTCCGGTATGTCTTAATTTTATGTTGGCGCTGAGGGAATGCTGTAATCTTGTGCAACTCCTTTTTAGTCACCTGTCTTGTTCTGGCATTGACAGCCAGACTAAGGAGCCAGCATGTGCAGAACATAATCTGACCCTGTCCAAAATGCATATGCTAGTAAAATGAACCTAGCAGAAATAATTGGGGAAGGAATCTCTTTCAACTGATGTAACTAAACTAATGTGTATTCTTCCACTTTCTTACAAAAGCTGGTGGGGTTGTTGTACAGCATCCTGCTGGGTGGGAACAGTGCTGGAAAAGGTCAAATGAGAGTGGTGCACTGGTTCATTCAAGGATTTAGTCTC
Source organism: Phaenicophaeus curvirostris (assembly GCF_032191515.1). Classification (NCBI taxonomy): domain Eukaryota; kingdom Metazoa; phylum Chordata; class Aves; order Cuculiformes; family Cuculidae; genus Phaenicophaeus; species Phaenicophaeus curvirostris. The sequence continues at coordinate 42,372,643 of NC_091394.1, forward strand.
AAAGCCCTCTGTTATTATCTAAACAGATTTCTAATAAATTGGAGCATTGAAACCTTTTGAATGACTACTTGAAATTTGACTTACTCCTTGGTCAGCTGTATTATGAATTCAGGACTGAGAATAGGTTATATTCAATTTTTATTTCACTCCTCATCTGTTCCTTTTTCTCTGCATGTGCAAGAGCTACAGACTAATTTGCTAGAATAGGAACTGCAGGCGATTTAAACCTGTTGGATCAGTACTGCACGTGATTTCAAAAACTGAGCCTGAATATGAAGATAGGATGCAATACTGAACTGTATTATTCTGGTAATGAACTTAATTGAGAATTTAAAAAGCAGTAAACATAGAGCTGCCAAATGAAGTTCAGCCTAGCAGACCTGAAGTGGAAATTTTGTCAGCTAGACAAAGAAGCCCTTACATGACAAATTTCTGTTACTAGAATGAGTGTTGGATTCAATTTATCCTAAAACATTATGTTCCGTTAGCTGTAGTAGTGTCAGAAAAATTGCAGAAACATTTCTCCTTACCACAGACCAGGTCTTGTTCAGGAATCAGAGTCCTTGTCCCTTCCCTGCTTCATCTGTCCCTACCATCTCTCCAAAAGTAGAAATAAAAATAACGTGAAACCACAAAATTCATAACTCATAAATATATTTTTTATTTTTCACTGGAGTAACTTATGACAGATGAAAAATAAAGTTAAATCTTAATCTGGGTATGTAAGGTGTGGTATTTGGTAAATTGAATGAAGTGTAGAAAGGTGGAAGTGTTAGATGAGGAATTATAATGGTTTATGAAGAAATAAACAGAAGCTAACTGCTTGACCAAGCCATTCTGTTGATAAGGAAGGCATGAGTAGAAAGAGATAGAGCTCATTAGATGTTTTTGCTCTTTTGAATGATCTAAAAGGAAGTATTTCACTAAGTCTTGTAGCAGGTAGACATTGTACAAGTGACTTTTTCCTGGCTGTGTTGTCAGCTCTCTATAGTCACTGCAGGGCTTTCTATTTCTTCTTGTAATAGGAAAGAGTTTCATAAATCATTGTCTTAAAATCTACTAGTTTCAGAATACACTGAATACACTTGGGCAGAGAAGAAGTTTCCAAGCTTATTATCCTGTTCCTGACGATAGCCAGAAGCAGACTGCAGAGAGAGAGTGTGTAGACTAGAGTAAGGAGATGGTAATGCCACGTCAGAAGATTCTTCTGTCTCTTAACACCTCGTGATGTGGGAACATCATGTTACTCCATTAGAGTGGTCTTGCGATTGCTGTTGTCTCAAACCTAATGTACTTTTATTGTTGGAGTATGGCAAATAATTCTTACAGTATTAATTCCTTAGGTAAGCATCAAAAAATATTTCTCCTTTTTCTTAATGAAAGACTACTCTTGCAGAACATTGGTGATTCTTGACAGAGTTTTTCTTATATAACGTCTTCATTCAGAACATGTTTTTCTTCTTCTAGCTAATTCCATATCCTCCCTCGTGTCCCCTCTTCTCTTTACAGAATGGTTCTCTGTGGCTTTTAATGAATGATTTTACCACACTTAAGAGAATAAGGGCTATGTCCTTGCTATGCAGGGACCTTTTGAAGTACACACAAAAACATATCTGTTAAGTTTGAGATTTTTTTCTTTTTTTAGGAGCAGAGATTTGTAAGCACCTCATCCTGTGCTTGGTTGTTAATTCAAAATAGAGATGAAAAATGGACACTGGATTTGATTATTATATGTGGAATTTATTGTGTACTTCGATAAATCGATCTTCCCCCTTTTCCTGCAAAATGTTTAGCGCAATCTGTAATTGTCAAATATACTTGATTATCCTACATTCTGAAGTTTCCATGAGTTGTAAACAGCACATTTCACAGCAACTAAAAAGTAATAAATGTGTAGATGCTCCAAATTGATTATGAGAGATTAAATCTGTTTATAACTGTGAACCATTGTTACTTGAGAGGAGAGAAAGGAGGGGAAAAAAGTTTTAAATAATCATGGAACATGGAAATTGCCTGTTGGAAGTATTTTCCTATTGGATATGTATTTTGTAAGTATATGGTAAGACAACACAACTGCACTTTTCTTTTTTAAAATCTAAATATTCCTAAAGTTGATATGATATCTCTTGGGTTGCAAACTGATGATGATAACTGCAACTTATTGTATGAATTACAGATTATTTAAATAGTCATAGAGAACAGGGTATTAAATTTTGGTGTTCATAACTCACTTTGCCTGCTTGGTATAGCAAACTGTTGTGGCTTGATAAATCTGAGGAAAAGAACATGGTCCTTTCAAAACACTATCAACTTTAGTGTTTTGAATATAATTTGGTTTAAGTTATATCAACTTTAATCAGTATTTCAGTTTTGGGAGGTTATTTTTGTGTGTGTATACAGCCAAATAAATTATGTGCAACAAATACTGTTTTACAGTGATTGATAGAAGGACGCAGGCATCCTATGTAAGTTATTCTGATGGTTTGGCATTGTTCATAACTATGATCTGTGATGTTGATTTACTTATTTGCTGTTCATATTCTTAACAGGAAGACAGCGATCCAGCAGTTCATGAAAGTCTAAGCATAGAAAATACATTATGGGCAAGTACCGTTGTTGCTTCAGGTAAGTGTTGCAATAGTAAAGCTGATAATGTATCCAAAAACTTCTGCAGAAGCGTATCTTTATTTTTACAATGTGAAATATTAATGACTTTTGAAAATCTTTTTGTCTTCCAGGCTATTAATCTCTTACTCTTCAGTTTTCTGCCTTCTTATTGGTTTTATTGTGGCTTACGATACTTTTATACCTTTTTAATTTTCCTTTTGATTTTCTTTTTTTACTTAAATTTTGCTATTTCAGTATTGCTAGCCCTTGTACCCCACTAAAGTCCTTAAGTTAGCAGAGAAAAAGAATTTTCTTCAGTAAATGATTTTGTGATATTAATTATATCTTCTTAATCTAAACTTTGGTATATTGTTCTTTTCTGTAATGTCATCTTATGTGTTAACTACAATTTAATACTGTGATAATGTGCTCCTCACATGAAAGTGCTGCAGTTATCAAGCATTTTAGATTTCTGTTTGAATATTTGCTTGTTATATATGGCATCATAAATCCAGATCTTAATTGCTCAGCTCCTCTGTGAGTTCATTTTAGCAATTGACAGGATTAGGCCTTTAACGAAGAGTAGGACATTATTACCTTCAGTCTGCGTATCTAATAAGGAATTGATAAAGTCTTACAGGTGCGTTGTGCATATAGTCATGAAGAAGACAGAACAATTAGTGGATTGTTAAAGTTAAGATGTTCTAGATTTGATAACTGTTGTTTTCCTCTCACTTCCGAGTTGAATGTACATTGCTAAGTTAGGATACTTGGTGCTAAGCTATATACATTTGACCTTTTATAGTTGTTTTTTAAAATTAAACCCTAATTGAATTTCCAAGTTTTATGACAGCTGAAAATCTTAATAAAATACTCGTCAGTGTCTGACTGTATTTTAAACACATATACGCTGCCTCGCTTAAAGCCTGCCGTGACAGGATGTCAGAAGTGGACTCAGCTACACAGATTTGCAGGCATCAGTGTGTCCCCTCCATCCATGGCCTGACACAGTCCTTGAAGATATCTGAAAAATTTAGTGGAAGAGTATGCCTGCACATAACCTCAGCAGATGAGTGCTGTCCAGATTCCATGAAAACAGACAAATAAACAGCCCATAGCATGTGAAAGTGTACTGGTTTTCTACTTTGTAGGTATAGCTACCTCACTTCGGCCACACTTGTGTCTTATTTCAGTGTACTTACTGTCTTGGTTTGTATTAGTTACATTCAGGTATTTTTACAAAAGTGTACGTTATCTCTGTGCAAGCCTGATCTGCTGTTTCTATTGCCACTTTGATTCAAGAAAGTGGGTTTGTAGCCTGTGTTCCAACCTTAGGAGGTAGAGTTCTGCCTTGCAACCTTGCAAGTGCATCTCTTCGTTTACCTTAAGACTTTTCAGTATGGCAGCCTTTAAGGCATCCTGGCTTCCCCCAGAGCTTTTTAAGTAGCCTGGACAGCATCTGTTAGTAAGCCAAGCAAACCCATTGCTCTTGGGACTGTGTTATGCCCTTGCCAACCCCATGGAGGTTGTTACAAAGCATTCCAGGTCAACCTGTGCAGTTATCGACCTACTACTGACTAATGCTCCCAGTCTTGGGTGGAGATAGAATGCTGCATCACTGACATCCAGGAAAGGAATATGTAACTAGGTTGTAGATAAGAAGCCTTCTTTGATTTTAAAACAGATTCTGCGTATGACGTACAGGACAATTGTTGACTGAGGGAGTTCTCCTTCCTTCCCATTTTACTCTTTGCAGTGATTAAATACATGCAAAATCTCCTTTGATATACTACATAAAGCACATTCCATCCACTAGGAGAGCCCTCTATCTCCAAGACACATGCCGTTGCTATTTGTCAAGGTGATCTAGAGGGTCAGGGTCAGGCTTTTGGGAAATTATATGGGAAAAACCTCAGGAAACTTGAGCTCTGGTTGCTGTTGTCCTGAAGTTCTAGAAGAGAGGCCACAAAACAATCATCTTGTAGACCAGGAAGAGTAAATATAGGTGTAGAAGGGTTTTGAGGAATCTTATCAACTATGTGCTGAATGCAGATTGCCAAAGCTCAGGATACTACCATAATGGATTCTACAGCAAAATAATAAGAGCCGTACAAGTTACAAGAAAAATATTTTTTATAAAATTAAGACTACTTTTATTTCCCTTTAGAATTTTGGGAACCAAAAAATTGGTTTAACAAAATCGTGTAGTGTCAAGCAGCTGAAGAATAAACTATTTCACAGCCTTTTTTATATCAACAAATAAAGTTCAGGAGAGTGAGGCTACTCAAATTTTCACGTCTGGAAGGTGTTTACTTCCCTTGGTTTCAGTATTTCTCCTTACCACTTAGAATAACAGTAAACTAAATGAAGGTGGAGAGGGGGGAGAAGGGGGAAAGCCATTTTGTCACACCTGATATGTACCCAGATGTTCTAGTTTCAGAACTGATAATTTAGAAATCAAAATGGAGATTCCTACTGCTACCATATCTGACGTATTGTAAAGCCCTGACAGAGATCTGGTGACTGTGTGTATGATGTTGTAACATAACCACAGAAAGTACAGAGGCTAATGTGCCAGGATCACACTGGAAGCCTCTGGCAGGGTGGAAAATCAGAAGCTCCTCTATCAAGTTCAAAGCATGCAACCATCCTTTTGTTTTTCTTTAATAAGTGAGATAGGAAAAAATATTCTGACTTTTTTTACTACAGGCAACGTCCCAGTGAGTTTCAAGAAGGTGCGCAGTGTATGTGCTATTCTTATCTGGTTTATTGATGTGGAATTAATAACAGTATGTGAAGTTTTTGTTAGTGAAAACTGCTGTCACTTAAGCAACAACTTTAAGTATAACCAAATAATTTAAACCATTAAGTATTTTGAAAACTTCTTAAGTTATCTCTGCTTACTTATCTGTCAGATCGTTCATGTTCGTGACATCACTGACTGGTGGTTTTTTTAGTTGAAAGCTTTGGTAGATTTCCTTTTTGAAAGGGAGAGAGGCAAGTCAGCAGTTAAATTTTAAAAAGCTTTAAGGTCCACTACATTTTGGACTTTTTGCTCTCCGTTTACTGTAATGAGCAGCGTAGATCAAATTGTAAACAAGATAATGCAGGTTTTTGAGAGAACTGCTGAGATACCTATTAAGAGGAGATTAGTATTAATGGAATTTTGTGATCATTTTGGCAGGTGTCAGTCTTGCAAAGCCACTTTAGATAAAATTTGAACAATTTGTATAACCTTACAGCTGTAAAAAGCACTATTTTGTGCAAAGTTCTACACATGATTTTAATTTGGGCGCTCCTTTGTCTTTGCATGGTTTACGTAGTGCTTGGGAGATGGCAAAAGTAGGTGCGATCACACGCCACATTCAGTATGCCAGGCTATTTATATGTGTTAATTCTGCACAAGTCCTCTTTTATCTTTTTTTTCCAGGCCATGTTTATTCTAATGGTATCTCTTGAAACTTCTCCTTCATTAAACGCTCTGCCTTTACCAATCAGTGGTTGCCCAATTTACATGAGTGCCAGCTTGCATGGAGGCCCATACATAAAAATGTTACAGCTTTTAGTAAGTCCAGGCTTGTAGAACAGCTGTGCTTCTAGGAACCCCAGACTGGATTCACACTTCTGCTGTGTGCCGGGGTGGAGTTTAGTGCATTTCTCTTCACAGGTGATGTTAAACTTAGATTTGCTGGGGATAATTAGAGAGAATAGTGGGTAAAAAAAAAATCCTCCAGAACATCAGAAATGTCCCTGCTGCAGCCACTGTGGGACAACACCAAAATTAGGCTTGGAGTTCCCTGCGCTGGTGTTGTTCAGGTCTAAGGAACCCTAGAGTTACCAGTGATATTGTGCTAGTAACAGCACCAAAAGTTTCATATTAAAGATCAGCACCTCAGTAAAAGCAGCAGCTCAGCCAGATTTAGGCAAATTATGATCAAAATTTAGTAGTCAAGCTGTATTTTATCTGACTTTCACCTTTGAAATCAACTTTTCAAGGAGCAAAATACAAGACCAGTAGGACAGCTTGTTTACCTAAGCTGCAGCAGCCTAGCCAGGTGAAACTTACTGGAAAGAGGCTATCTGGAACAGAGAAGTCCTCCCCAACTTTTACTGAAATAAGGAGCTACACAGGCAGTGATCGTTGGGGAATGCAGGCAGGGATTCCCTACAGAACATCATTCAGTGTGTTTGACCATTGGACAGAGGTCAGCTCAGAGGATGACTTCAAAATATAGTGCCCTAGAGGGTTCTGGTCGTTGGTTGGAGACCAGTAGAAAGAGTTCAGAAATTAGTGGTTGATGACTGTTCTTGTAGAAAAGTGAGGAGGAATTTTGGGGTGTGTTGGGGGTAAGTTATGTGTATACTAATGTGCAGATTTTCATGTGCAACTGTCATCGGAGGCAAACTAGCTTTGGGGAAAATGTTATGTCAAGGGAAGCCCTAAGGAAAAGCTTTTGCATGGAGAAGAAAATAACAGAAAAACTAGTTTTTAGTTGTCCAGAAGTTGCATTGTGTAATTACTGATGTTTTATATGTAGATCCCAAATTTTCGCTTGCATTCTCATTTTTGAGTAAAAGAAACTTCCTTTTAATGCCAGTGTCTTTAACTGTTATCTTTTTTTGTGTGCTGCTTCAATTTTTTACAACCCGTTACGCTGCAGGAGTGTTAATAGCAGGTCTTGCATGGGGTCTTGATTGCCAAAGACAAATTAAGTTACTTAATGTCAGACAAATATGTAAAACTTCTACGGTTTTTAAAGTTGTCTGAGCAGGGTGTTTCTGCCAAGTTATGTTAGTTATTTCTTTATAGCATAAAGACAACAAATATTTCACATTATTGGTTCTATCATCATAAAGCCATTTCAGGTGAAAAAGTAATAGAGATAAGGGTTTAATTTTGTGCTAGGAAGTGTAATGATGGCATATTATTATGAACTTAATTTTTTATTTATTGTAAAAATTTATTTAGTGATGCTGAAGCCAAGTTTTCTTATACCATCCAGTAAAAATTCACTGAAGCATTTTTATGAGTTAATGGGCAGAAGAATATTTTTGTATAGAATTCTATAAAAATAATTGAGTGAACTAGATTTCACATCATTATAGATAACAGAGCTAGCAGGCAATTTGTGTACAGTGCATTCAGCACCATTATATTATTTTTGTAGCCCTTGTTAAGGGCAGTCATTTATGCTGGGTGTTAACTTCTGAGACAGTTGGAGACAATTTTAAGTTTAAATACAAAGTCTTTAACCAGTTACATTGAAGGTATAGCTTCCATTAAAAAGAAGGAAAGCATGTTGTCTCTTTTATGAATGTTAATTAAAGAAGTTACAAGGATCCTTCATAATCCGTTTTGAAAACCAACATTCACAATATTATGTACATTGTATAAGTGCTTGGGCTTTTTTAGTACAGTTGATTTATTTGAGGGACTGTAAATTACTGCAAGTTTTAATTCAGACAAATTTTCTCTTAACTACTTCACACCTCTGTTTCACTTTTTGATTGTTTTTCAGGAACTGTAATTGGGGTTGTCATTTACACAGGCAAGGAAACTCGAAGTGTAATGAACACATCCAATCCAAAAAATAAGGTAAACTAGCCTTACTTGGCATTTCCTACTTCTGTTTTCATAAAACTTGAAAATAGATGAACCTAACACCAAAAATATACAAGCTTTTACTCTGATATATTTTATGTATGTTGGGCTGACTTGAACTTTGATATGAGAAGTGAATTCTGCCTCTCCGTCTCATTTTGGAAGTAAAATTATTCTTCCTTCAGCTAGGAGTGTTACACATACTTATGGAAACACTTGTCTTCAAACTGTAAATGGGCATCTTCAGACTTCTGTGCATCTATGTCACAGCTAAATATTATTTCACACTTCTCTCAGATTATTTTACTGTGAACTATTTGGCCAAAGCTATATGGTAGTTTTAAGGAGCGTTTATAACAGACTACTAAAATGTTATTGGGCTCCCAGAGGAAGTAGAGCAAGATAACTGAGGATCCACTCTATACCCAGAATGCTCTTTCAGGGATTTTCCTAAGCAATGCAAACATTGTCAAGAGACTTGTCTGTTGAAAAGATACCGTAAGTTTGAAAGGTTCCCTTTGTAGAAGATTATTTCAGTTCAAAACAAAGTAAATACCTCTTAATTTCATCAATGATGTTTCTAATGTGAGTAAAGGAGGTTAGAGAGAAATGAAACATCTGTTTTGGGTGGTATCTTACAACTAAGACCTGTAAGAAGATAAGAAGTAGTAAGAAGATACCTAACTATATTAAGAAAGGAAAAATTTCTTACAAGAGAGTTAGAAAGAATTAAGACAGGTTGCTGTTTTCATGCCATTCATAATAAGTTGCTCTGAGTAGGAACATCAAGAATGAAACAATAATACCAATTGCTTGAAGCAGTTTATTGCTGTCCCCCGAGTGTATTGATTTGTGTTTCTAATAAAGAGATGCTTTTAAATGTCTCATTGACAGAGATAAGGGATATGTACCATTACATGGATTAATGTAATTAATTATTTTTTTTAATTATTTTAAAGTTTTACTTTAATTTTTGTAACATAGATTTTAAAATAATAGATTAATATGGAACCAGGATATTTATGGTACATAATTATTTTTTATTCCGTCTGATACAAAGTTGAGCCCTTTAGTAACAGGATCTTTCTCGAAGAATGCAGAACAACTTCTGACTAATAAATAGTTCTCACAGGTGTTTAAAATGAAATTATTTCATGTATTAAATTGATAAGGGAATAGACATAAATGTAACATGCTTAACCCCATTCAACATATTCTAGAGGTGTATTGGGTTTTTGGTAAATGTTTTTTAACATTTTTTTGCATGAGTATTTCACACAAAACTGTAATAAAGGATAAAAGGATCTGTGATTAAAATTTTCCTGATGTTTTCAAAATTTCCATTCGTATTCATTTAGTTGCTCCAAATATTCATCAGCAAAAGATTAAGTAGCAGGAAAATGGTTTGTGGCAGGAATGGTTTTCACTGTTACGACAATACACCTTTGCTCGCGTAATGCTTTGTTACAGCTGCTGATGTAAATGTGTAATTTCATCTACATGGGGAACCTAAATAAACTTATTTTCATGACACCCTAAGATGCCAAATACTCTGTTTACACATGCACATACACAAACTAACTGAGCCAAATCCTAAAATTATTTGGCGTATATTGCACTGTCAGTGAATTGAACGCCATCTAAAATAATTAGCATAGAAACTATTCAGGGAGGTTTAGAATGGACATGAGGAAGCATTTCTTTATGAGAGGGTGCTCAGTCTCTGCAACAGGCTTCCTAGAGAGGTTCATGATACCCTGTGCCTGTTAGTGCTTAAGAACCATTTGAACAACACCTTTATAATAACATGTTTTAATTTTGGTCAGCGCTGAATTGGTCAGGCAGTTGGACTTAATCATTGTTGGACTCGATGATCCTGGAGGTCTTTCCAACCTAGTGATTCTGTGATTGTTGTAGGTCCCTTCCAACTGAAATAATCTTGTCTAGTTTAATTATGCTTTAAAATGGCATTTTGTCTGCCACTGATGAAACAGATGATGCTTCTGTAACTAAACTCTACTTATTAGTTGTCCAAAGGCCTTTCAAGGAGTTGTTGACCTATTAAGATATTAAGATATTCAGTATTCCAATTGGATATTTATTTGTTCTTTGGAGGAGCTTAGTTCTTTGTACTATAGTCACCTGATAGGAATCTACTGAAATGTGAATAATGAGGCTTCACAGAGTATATGTAAAATTACCTGCTCTAAATATCTCTGCCTTGGTGATTGCTGTACAGAATATTTCAAAAACATAGAAATTAATCTGAAACTGAGCACGTAAAGCCTTTCTCTAGAGCCAGTTTTCTGCATTAACTGCACCAACTCTGCATCTGAAAACAGAAAGATTTAAGGCTATCATAGATAAGTAAGTGATAAAATGCAGTACTTCATTGTATAAAATAGCTGTTGACATTTTTTAATTCTACCTTTCTGTGGAATGAGCACCTTAGCTGTCTGTGTTTTTTCTACCACGGGTGAGATTTGTTTCCATACTTCTGTAAGGTAAGACACTGCCTGTAGGTGATGTTCTTTGCTAATTAGCCTTGTAGCAGGTAGACAAGCAGTAGTCAGTTCATTCCTCCTCTGTATGTTTGGCTGGGGGAATCTTCCTGTGTTTTTTCAAATTTGACAGTAATGATTACATGTTGGGTAGGGTTTGTAGCATTAGGAGCCAAAAAGAGGACAAAGGGAGACTTTGAGATTAGAATAATAAACTCAAAGAATCATAGAATGGTTTGGGTTGGAAGGGACCTTAAAGTTCCATCTACTTCCAACCCCCTGCCACGGCAGGGACACCTCCCACTGGATCAGGTTGCTTAAGGCCTCATCCAGCCTGGCCTTGAACACCTCCAGGGATGGGGCATCCACAGCTTCTCTGGCCAACCTGTTCCAGTGCCTCAGCACCCTCAGAGAATAACATTTCTTCCTAAGATCTAATCTAAATCTACACTCTTTCAGCTTAAAACCATTAGCCCTTGTCCTGTCCCTGCAGTCTCTGATAAAGAGCCCCTCCCCATCTTTCCTGCAGCCCTTCTTTCAGTACTGGAAGGCTACTCTGAGGTTTTCCTGAAGCCATCTTTTCTCTGAACTACCCCAAGATCTGAAATAAAAAAAATCTCCACCTAACTGTTGCTGAAACAAAGTTGAAATTGAGTTGGTCAGTTGTGATATTGCTGCAATCTGTAGAGGAAATAAGTCTGCCCCCTCTTCTGCTTCAGGGAGGAATTGTTCCAAATACTATTGGGAACTGGTTTGAAATGGCAGGTGTTCTCTCTGCTGTTCTTTGGAAAGAAATAAAAATAATATTCTAGAAATTTTCAGCTTGGTAAACTTGGTTGATCTGTTCTTGTTGGCAATATAGTTCAGTGATTCTTCTGGCTCTGGGAGAAGCAAACACTGAAATATCTGATTCTCAATTTATGTTGCCATACTGAAACTTCTGTGCCCAGAAGTAAGCAAGAATGTGGGTTCGATTGTTGTTTAGCATTCCTGTCTTCATTGAAATACAGATTGATAACTTCAGTTTTATTTCCTGCTGGAGTACAGCATCACTACTGTACTTTGTATTATAAACTGGCTTTTTCTAATGGTAATTTTTTTTTTCCTGCGTAAAGGGTAGATGCTTTTTGACTAAACCAGTATTAAAATTAGAAGATGCGGACCTGCTCTATAAAGACTGAGCAGAAGACTAAAACTGAAATAAGGTCAAGCAAGCTTATATAGGAAAAATTGTGAAATGTATATACCTGTTCAAGCATGTTGTTTATCTGTATGTTAAACATGGAAGGATTTATTGTGTTTACGGAAGTATTTAGTCATTCAAGCAACAGTTTTCTTAACTTAAAGTCAACACTTTGTTGTTTTATTACAATTATAAAAATTGTTTCATTGCCTAAGGATGCAGACACAGTCTGAAAAACAGAGATATGAAGAAGAGAATTTTCTTAATGGATCAATTCAATATGGTTTTAATTCCAAAGGAAAATTATAAAGCAAAATTATTTCTGCTAAGGTTTAATTTCAGTCTAAAATGATATGTGTTCTATGCTTTAGATAAATGTAGAAATAGTAACATCAACATTATTACAGTGTAATGGCTCCACATTTTACCTCATTGGCAGTCACATCAGCTTACTCAGGAATGCAGTTCTTTTAAAAAACAAAACAAAACAATAAAAAAAAGCCTGGATTGAATTGCGCTCATCACAATGTTCTAATCAGTAATCAGTCCTATTTGGATAGATGTTCTTAAACCTTGGCTTTCTGGATGAAGTTGGACTTGTCAATGCTGAAGGTCATTTATAGGTGTTAATTAACCAGGAGGGAAATTAAAAAACTAAGGTTGTTTTTTTATTTTGTCTAGCATTTTTCAGTGTTTGGATTTTTTACTTCTTCGAAGTGCAGAATGGTTATTTGTTATCAAAATCTAGAATTGCTTTTGCAATTTTAGTCTTCATAGAAAGCAAGATTGTTAGCAGAGCCCTTCTGCAAATGTGACCTGTTTCCATCAGTGGCAACAGATTTTGGGTATAAAGTAGAAATACCACGATACACTTGGAGAGAGACAGAAATAAATTCAAGGGTGTGTATTTTGTGTACTAAGATTGGAACATTAAAATTACATGTACTGTAATATATATATACACACTGAGAATGCACACAGTAATACATCAAAACGAGTCAAAGCTATTTTAAATAGAACTCCTGAGAAATCAGTAGTTTCTGTAAAGTTGCTACGGCATGTAGCTGTCTCATGTGCTTCAGATCAGTACAAAAATAGTTTTTATGTTGCTAATCCTTACAAGGAGTGTTCGAAACACTTTTTTTGCCTCATATTATAGATTTTATGTCTGCTGTTATGTTTTAACATCAGAAGTAAGACTTCATAGTAACCATTTGCTGTTCATCAAAATAGTAATACTGTTTTTTCCCTAATTCTTAACTAGCCTGAAAGCTAAATACTATATGTCTTGTGGTTGTTGCTTTGATGATTTTGTAAGTGTTCTTTGTTTTTTTTAAAACAAATGAAAGTCTAAGAACTGGTATTGTTTTTCTTCTGTGTGTGTGTTGCCCTTGGTTATTTGAAAATGGCCTCATTGGTGAGACTTGAAGTAATAAAAAAATATTTCTGTTCTGGTAAACTGAGGCAAAACCACTTCACACTTCTCTTCCTATCTTACCACAAAATTTCTCTGCCTAGTTTTTTGTGACCAAATTTACTTCTCCACACTTAAAAGGCTTCTTTATGCTTCTTCTCTTTCTGCCATTTTATGAGAATACTTTTTGAAAAATATTTCCCAAAAAGGGACACTCCCCATCCACTTGTTTATTTGAAGTGAAACAGAGTGGCTTAAGCAGATTCCCAGTAATTGATACCACTTTACCAATTTACCTGTTCAGCCTAGCATTTTCAGTACTCAAAATACATGCTTCTGCCTTGATACGCTTTTTGAACATCCTTAAATTTGGTTGTCCAGCATGTTGTAGCTGCTTTAGTAAGCCATCCTTATCTGCTCCATCTCAAAGAGTGACATTCCCAAGTCTGACTTGCATTTCTCTTCAAGAGTACCTGTGTTAACATTAGTAGCTTTTCCCTCCTATGCCACAGATCTTCTCCATAACAGAAATAGAATTACATCATCAATCTTGTGTGTTGGTATAGATTGAGGGAAGATGCCCCATGAAATCCCCTGTCACATATGAGAAACAAGAATTTGCTGTTACCTAGAGAACTTTGGAAGGGCTTGAGAAATGTGTTGGCTTTATCCTGCTGGTACACTGTTATGCAGGGGCCCAGTAACTTCACTTGCATATTTTTCTTATTAAATTGATAATTTAATGTTCATAGTCATATTTGAGAAGAATGGCTTTCTGTGGCCTGTAGGGTCTAAGACAGAAGAACCTTGAAAACAGTTACGTGGCTCTTCGTGACAAATTTCAAGGATTTATAGCAACAGAAGTGTTCATGTAGTACTTTCTATTGGAGTATGGTCTGCTGTGCTAAATCCCCTTAATAGCTCCTCTTTGTATGGGATAAAATTGAGAAAACTGCCATGTGCGGGTACTAAGTTTAATTTGTTGCCCTTTATCTAGATCTTCTTTTCAAGAAAGTGCTTAACTACCAGCTTCCCCTGAAGTATGAGAATCCCTCTCTTGGTGAATGGGAAAATTGTTGGGATCAGGCTACAAGGAAAGGCATGTAGTGTAGCGGTGCTTTTCTGTCCTTGTGTCTCTGGGCAAAGGAAGGAAAGTAGCAAAAGATGGAAAGAGAGGTGCCCCCTCCCAAAGACTAGAGTGTGTTAGAGAGATAGATGGAGCAATGTTAGGTAAAGAGGAGGACAAAAGATGTCTTTCCTGAAAAGTTTGGAAAGAAAGGACTGAATAGCAGAGGAGCCACCTTTATTCTTTCAAAACTGGTATTAAAACATAGGAGCGTTGATGCTTGGAAGCCTTCTGCGGTGTTTGGCAACCAAAACCAAAATATATGTCCTTTGCTCTCAGGAAGAACACCTACCTACTATCAATACCAGAAACTGAAAAGGTCCAAGTGTGAAGTGGGGATCTTAGTCCTCAGATGATGTATGAAAAAAAGTATAGTTCCATATAAAGGAACTGAGGGTTTCAGCTTTGTTTCACATATAGAAAGCTCAAAGAATACTAGATTTATACCACTATAGTAAGACTGAAAGCTTGATTGACTTACTTGAGTGCAAATGTGGACAGAATTCACTTAATGGAAATTAGTACGTTGTACCAGCATTTTTTTGTACACTCCTATATTTTATTTACAGCATGCTCTACAACTGTTGGAATAGTTTCTTTTCAGAGTCGTGGTCGGGCATTTTTCCCATATTACCAGTGCGTCTCAAGTAGCACTGTATGGGGTTTTTTTTATACTTTGCTTTTACAGTCTTCTCTCCAAAACTAATAAAATAGTAATAGCACAAATGGGAAACTGGGGTACAAGGCATCAAAGCTGGGGAAAAAAAGACAACCCACAAACAACAACAAAAACCAATAACTGAAAGTGGTCAGTTTACGGTATTGGACTTTATTTCTCATGCAACTTAGTGTTTCATTACACTGTTATATCTTGAATCCTGCTGCTGTTGCGTTTGCATGCACATTATGTCTGTAGCCTTAGAGCAAGTCTGATCCTAATGTATTTTCTTTGGCATCTGGAAAATATTAGATCATCTCTTGCTTATCTACTTCGCTGTTCTATCCCTTGGCTAGAGAATAAGTTGTTCCATGATGTGGCCTGCTACCAATTCACAAGTTAAAGTCGCAGAATGCACTGTGCTCTAACTTCTGATTTGTTCTGAAAACAACAATTAAGCATAATATGCAAGTAGTATACCAAATCATGTGATAGATCTTTTCTGGCTCTATCTGATTTAGCATGGTGCACTGCATTGCTGTGCGGCGTCTGAGTTAGCCAGCTGATCTGCTGCTCAAGTACTGAACCTAATGTATCGTATTGTATTATATATTATATTAGGCATAGATGTTGAATCAACATTTTTACTTTAAAGTGTTTTCTGCTTACAGTCCTACTGCAAGGCACAGTAGGTGCATCAATATACAATTTAGTTGTAAACAAAATAATTGTTGTATAATGGTATACAAAACAAGGAAGAAGAAAGCTCCTTGGTAGTGAGAGAGAATTCTCACTGTACTCTGGTAAATTTCTGGGGTTTTCTGTATATTTTAGAGTTAGTGGCAAACTATGCCATTGATTTCACTAAGCCCAAGCATTTATTCATAGCTGTAAAATTCCTACAATATTAAATTCATTCCCTATTACAAGAATACAGGAAGATAACAATTTCTACGTTCCAGAATGAGACTGACTAGCCATCAGCCACATCTGACTCTGAGTCCCAAATTTTTCTGGTTTTCACCAAGAATTTAACTTGATAATGTTCCAAGATTTGTCACTTCCCAGCTTGGATCCTCCCATTAAAAGTCACTTGGATTTTGTTCTCTTTTAGTGTGTTTTAAAAGTAAATATGTTAATATTTGGCTCAGCAGCTGAGCAGCTGTTATTTCTCAACAGCATTTGAGGAGGGATCAGTGGTGGCGTACACTGTGACTGCAGTAGTCCTTAACATAGGTTAATCTCACTAAACAGTCTCAGCAACTCTTAAATAGATAAAATTATGGAATAGCAACAAGTTGTTGCTTATTCACCAGAAATTAAGTGTATTTTATGCTTAGCAAACTATGCTAAGACAAATTAGTTTTGGTAAAATATGGAAACCATTTGAAATTTATCGTTCGACAGTATATAATGGAAAAGGGAGCTGCTTTGTGTAGTTGGCTTGTGCAGGGTATCCCAGTGAGCTTGTAAAACAGGTGGTCACTGATGCTTAGGCTGTTTCCTCTCAGCTGCTGCCTCTGCTGCTGCTCATCAGTTGCAGGAGTTTGCTTTTTTCACTTGCATTGCTTCTTACAGTGTTGTTGCTGTTCAGCGTTAATCATGCCAGTGGCAAATGCAGCTGCTGGGAGGTGGAGAGGGCAGTGGCAAAGGACGCAGCCTCTCAGATGACACTTCCAGCCTCATCTGATGGCTTAGAACTGTACCACCTTCCTAATGTTCTGCCTGTAAAGCTGGGCTAGCAGCATGCAAGCCAAAGCAGTGGTAACCAAAATACTAACAATGTGGAAATGAACAATTATGTGTTTTCATATATCAGGGTTACATTCCACGTATTGGCTGCTTGTAAATAAGAGTACTGTACCAGAGTTGGCACTGATTTTCATGTGTGGTTTTTTTTTCTTACTGCGTGTGTTTTATTGGCAATCAGACACCTTTAACTTAATTGTGGAGTTGTTCTATATTCTTCCCTTAGTAAAGATGCATGCGCACGTTCCTGAAACTTACCGCTCTATGAGCTTGGGACTGCGACTGTGTAGAAAGTCAGATGTGCCTAATATATTTGTTTAATAACTCTAGTGATTATTAGCAAAGCCTATATAACTTTTCTTTTGCATCATTTTCCATGATTTGTACAATTATTTTCATTTTTTTTCCTGAATTTGCTCAGTTTTTTCCAATATGGAAAAGATTTATATGAGGAAGGAATAGAGAGATTAGGTGGTGTTGTGGGTCTGTTCCAAGTATATTAATTATATTTTTTCATTTTAATGAAGGAACAATGCCTTAAATGTCAGAAACTAGGATCTTTCAGAGACCCTGAGGGCATTTTTGAAATAGACACTCATTTTTTGTTCAAGTTTTTTATTTGAATGTTTTACAAGCATTGTTTAGCTGGCTAGCCTTTATGTCTTTATGTAGAACAAGTACCAAAAAACCAGATCTTCCATGTTTTCTTATTTACAAGACTTCTTAATTTATGCAGCAGAAGTCTGAAGTATTTTACTAAGTAATGAATGTCTCAGTAGCCATCCTGGTTCACATGACTTGAAATCTTAGTCTACAGTGATGACTATCTAAGAGGGAAAGGTTTATCCTTATCATAGAATCATATCAGGGCATAGTGTTTGTTTTGATATAGGCTGAACATAGTGATCATAACTTAGATAATTTGCTTAGTTTTGTTTGCACCCTTAAAGTAACAAGCTTGTCATATTCTTAACAAATATGATCTTTGTCCTTCTCTTTCACCTCAGTTCAGAGTGCAAGCCTGTGGACAGATTTAGCATTAAAATCAGCATTCCAGCTTGTACTGCATAAAAATAATGTAGTTTAGATTGTGGATTAGTTTGCAAAGAGTGGATTTGTCTTCATGTTCTTAAAGCTAATTCTCTTCCCGTTCTATCTTTCGGAATGTATCCCTAAACACTGTTTATACAAGACAGCATTCAGTTTCATTTCTTTTATGATTTGGAGACTTTGTGGAATGTTTTCTTAATCTCGTAGTCCGCAAGGAATCCACTCAAATATTTTCTTTTATAAAAGCAAAAATAGATGATTTGTGACTCAACTGAAAATAAGATTCTTACTGATGCCCTCAGGGTTTGAGGGATTTTTTTTTTCCTTCCTACCCAAGTGGTTGGGTAGTTGTTTATTTCCCTATTTTTGAAGGAGCTGTTGAAAAATTTTATTTTGCTGTGTTTTAGTTGCCTGCTATTCGTATGGTCTCTTTCTCAATATGATTCTGCCAGCACCAGTCCTCTGCTTTGTATTGCATATCTCTTTCTTCTGACTACCTTCCCCTTTGGTTTGTTCTGCTTCTCCATCCTATTGCTCTGGTCTCTCTAGTAGTTCCAGTAGTTCTACCTACCTCTTTTCTTTCTTTCATCTTCACACAGATCTTACACATCCTTGTTTTCCTCTGACCACGCAGGACTGTTGTGAGGAAGAAAGTGTAATTCTTTGATAAGCTGACATTATCAAAGAATATTCTTCATCTGTCACAGTTTGTTCACCTTGAAATATACTGTCTTGGTTAATTTGCAGCCATTGCGCAACAATGAAGATCATGATTCTGATTCTGCTCTTCAGCTCTGTCTGTATACCTCAGTGTGCTGCTTTCTCCCCAGCCTATCCAGTACTGTCACCCTCCTTTAAAGCTTCTTTCAGTGCAACTCATGTATCTGTCATCTGCTCTGCTATCAAGTTGTTGGCTCCAACTTGTGAATGCATGATTGATTTCTTAAGTTTTATGCATGGGAAAAGATTTAGCATAAGCAACTAAGTAGTCATTTCATTGACCTTCTCTAAATGCACCTTTGAAATTCCACGCTGTCACGTTTACCCAAAGGTTCTCTGGCTGTATGGCCACCTCTTACTCTCATTTCTGGGCTGTTATTTAAGCTATTACTGTATCATTACTTTTTCCTTTATGTTCAAATCAACTTGGCTTTGTCCTTGACTTGTTGAGGTAGTTTATGCAGTACCTAGTGCTGGGCTCTCCATGTAAGGAGACCTCTCTCTGGGTTTACAGTTAAAATGAATCAAATCTATGCATGTACAGATTCAGGGGGGTGGTTGAGGGGGAATTAGTTTTTGTGAATGAGATGCACCTAATTGTGCTTGGGCTATGAAACAGTACTCTTGAGAGCACAAGGCAGGTGTGTGCAAGAATACCCATTGAAGTGTTTTATTCCACATATGCATCTTCCATTGGCCTCCTTTTGCCTTTTGCATCAAAGTGTGGATTCAGTCAGCTTCTTACTCTTGCAATGAAGAAAAAGTGTGTTTATCTAGCCCTTCCTCTGGGACACAGGTTTGAATTGTTTACCAAACACATTAGCTGGTATTCTTTCTAGTTTTGTAATGGCTCACCCCATTGTGAGGACAGATTCACTCTGTATATACTGTTTTATTTTTAAATACAATTAATCCTGTAAACAAGAGGCAATCTTTTAATGCCTTGCATAATATTTTATATTCTGTTTTGACCTTTCAGGTTTTATTAAGAACCTGATTAGTTTATGTCTAAGTACTTAGGAGTTTTATAGTTGTACTACACAACAGTTTCCTTTTGGAAGGTTTGCTAGCTTCCAATGACCCTTAGCTGCCATCTGGTACAAATTCTAAGTGCTTCTGTCATCTGCTGCTAATTGCTGTCACCTGCATATTGCAGTGACTCTTAGCAACTTGGATTGCAGTGAAGCAGGAAGCATACAGCTTTGTATAACTGCAGTCTATCAATAATACCCATGATTTCTTTATTAATATTAATTTAATAATAAAAGAAAGGCATGCATCATGAAATGGGATGATTTATATAAATGAAATTTCATGTTTATTTTAATGACTTTCAGGGTTTAGTCTGACATGCAAAAATGTGTATAGATTTGTATTATGAATATATTTATTATTTCAGTATTCTTCAGCCTGTTTATGCAGGTAAGATTGTTCCAACTGAATCATACAGAAGAAGTTCTTCAGTCCTTTTTGTACGCTGATAAGCTTTAGTCAGGGCACTAGCCCACAGCACCATATTATATTAATGTATTTTACTTGTAATTTAGAGAACAAGAAGAATATTGTAATCTGAAGGCTAAACTGTCCCCTGTGGCATTTGCACAGCTGATAATCGTGAACTAGAAAGATGTGTATATCAAACAGTTTATAAAATGAAGCCAGCTGTGTTTCCCTACATACTGTGGCTTCCTGACATGCATCATTAAACCTTATTAGCTACTTCCTTTTACAAAGATTCTTGTAGTCTTGAACATTGCATATTAACATTTTCTGCCCCTCCAACTGGAAATTATTTGCTTTATTGTAGAGTGTCAACTTGCTCTAGTTTCTGATGCATTCTAATTGGCACTTTGGAGTATAATCATAGTGAAATACCACTCCATGCATTTCTTTATTTGGAAATTAATACAGACCGTTTCATTTTATCTGTCAATCTGGGCAACTTTTCACACAATTCCCAACTGTTGGGATTGCTTACAAACCATTAAGTATGAAATGGTTCATAAAATGTCTTCAAGAAAATAAACACTATAAGCAGGGGATCACTTTTGTGGTAAGATTTTTTTGCTGACTTAATAGTAAAAAGGTTATTTCAGCTGATAAATTTAATGATGTCAAAAACTTAAAAAATGCAGTATAATAAAGTTCTTTTTTTTGCAGATGAGATTTTTGCTTAAAAAAAATACCACACCATGCATGTGTGTGCACACTGCTTGATCACTCAATCTTGGTGCTGAATTTCAGCTCTCAAAACTTAGGAAAGTAGAATTTTAGAAATATTAAGCTTTATGTGAAAAAACCCCAACAAATTAGTGATTAAGTACAAACATCAAAATATGTAGTATGTAAATGTATTTGTTTTACAACTCTTTCAGATATTTGAACAGAAAAGCAGTGAATTCTCATCTCTGTGAAGGAGATTGTGGGCAATATTATTCCAGAACCTTACTTGCTTGCATGATCCCAATAAGAATCATTTCAATGCAACATCTTCTACTGAATTCTCTCTAAACATATTTTGTGTTTAGGACAGGAGGCACAAAATAGAAATAATATAAATTCTGAATAATATGTAACTGTTTAGAGAGGAAAACTAAGACCCATCTTAATCATCCTTTTTTTGATATTCCTCTTCTGAAAATTTAGATTTTTATTCCAGAAGGCCATTTTTTTCTGTAAATGCATGAGTGTATTAAAATTGAGCTAGAAATTAATATAATTTTTTTAATAAGTAGTTGAGTCTGACGACTAATATTTTTACATAATAGTGTTGCAAAGTTGCACATGAAATCTGATCTAGAAGTCTTCATTGAGAAGAGTGTTTTTTTCCTGTGTCTTAAATAGGTGTAAGCATGAATGCATACTGGGTATTTCCACTCAGGCTTCAAGAAAGCTTCTCCAACATTTTTCAAGCATTTCTTCACAGCTTGCATCCAAACAAGATTTTATACTTGGGAGTAGCTAGGGACAGAAACAAATGTAGATGTAGTCAAAATGTTCTGTCTTTTTCTTGGCTTGGATTCTGCTAACTTACAAATTCCCTGTTCATGTTTTTTTTTCCTAGATTCTTCAATATTATTATATATAGTGATGTATTCAGATTTCTTCTGAATAGCATTCAGATAGAAATGCTTTGAGAGACATTCTGAGATACTTTGTGATGTGTTTGTTTATTTTTTTTAACCTGATGTCCTGCGGAACAAAACCTAGGTGGTTGTGTTTGCATCCAGACCTCTGCCAATAAAAGCTGGATGATGGAGTTGAGGTATAAACAGTGGAGGAAGATTCCAGATGTGCTCCCCCATGAAAGAATCGTTGCATACTGCCAAAGGAGATTGTTTTAATTCTTCCTTCAGTTTTCATTTATAGACTTGCATTATTGGTGAATCAATCTTCAGAACGTTGCCTCAGTCACTTTAATCAGCTCTGTATTGTATATATCATGTTACTTGAATTACACTTCCGTGAAGAAAGATTACAGGTCTGATTTTGCTGTATTTTTACAGCATAAGCACCAACTTAATGTCTGCCACTGTCACCTGATGAAGGATTTTTTTTCCCCATTTTCTTGTAAAATAGCAAGATATAATTAAATGCAATGTATTAAATGTATGTGGAAAGGATTTTTCAAGTGCGTTTCTGAAGTTTTACCTGAAATATGATGGGGGAAAAAAAACCCTTTTAACTGCCTTTAAGCTTACTATTGATTTAGGATAAAACAAAACTGTAAACTTAAAATAAGCTTAAACTTTGTGAGTTCTTGGCTTCATTTATTTAATTGAGCTCTTAATGGCAAAATTGCTATATGTGTTTTGATAATCTTAGGTCTGACTTCTCTTCCCCTAGCCCTTTTGTGAGATAAACTCTAAAAACTGTAATTATCTCTGGTAGTAGTTTAGTCTAGGTAGTCTATGAGGAGCACAGTTACTAACACCTTATTTTTAGTGTGGAGTAAGCAAATATTGGATTTCTTTAGATCCATATTTTCAAGTGTTTGCTTAA
The DNA here is from genome assembly GCF_032191515.1 of Phaenicophaeus curvirostris. Classification (NCBI taxonomy): domain Eukaryota; kingdom Metazoa; phylum Chordata; class Aves; order Cuculiformes; family Cuculidae; genus Phaenicophaeus; species Phaenicophaeus curvirostris. The sequence continues at coordinate 42,395,255 of NC_091394.1, forward strand.
TTTCAAAGATGTCTTTTAAAAAGAGAAGGTTCTCAAATATTTATGAAATCTTATTACGCATATGGTATAACATATGTATAGAACATGAACTCTGTCCCTGTAATGACAAAAATAAATGTCTTCAGCTTTCTGTATGAAAAAGTTTAGACCAGCCAGCTGTATGTATGTCAGTTTGTTAGATCCCTATTATAATTGCTTTTCTTGAAGAAAGTAGTACCTATTACCGAGTTATTTCACTTACTTTTTTACATATATGTTATTTTAAAATATTATTTATATACAAATTCTACACAACAAAAACTTTGGGACTGGTCCTCCCTGTGCCAGTTTTGCAGATACTTTGCAAAGCTGATTATTTTAATCTGTGAGAAAGTAAGCCGTGTTTAAGATTTGAAAAAAACCCATCTCCATTGACTGTATTTTAATAATAGTGTGTAGTGTGTAAAGCTGCTTTTTCTGTATTCTGACCATTAAAAGAACGGATTACATGACAGAATGCTAAAAGAAACTTGATCTGAAGCTAGTGGTGATCAAGCTTAAAGAAGACATAGAAAGCATTTTTAAAAGTTACAGATTAAATATAAATTTGAAGATAGCATTCCAGTGTAAAATCAGATCTCTTTAAATCTTGATCCTTTTCCCCACAGAATTCATGCCTTATGAATTTTGATCAGATGTAAGGAAGATTGTGAGTGCTTAGAAAATCTGAATGTCTTCTGCGTGAAATCTTGTGCCATAGATTGTTTAAATTGAAAAAAAAAATTGTCTTAAGGTGTTTGGAATGCTTTTGATTGTTGAAGTTTCCAATATGACTAGTTAGCTTAAATTATTGACATAATTAAATTGATGGGTGGTCTTGAGAAAACGTTTTCACCTGATAGCTTCTAATAGGAAGTAGGTATGTTACTAATAAGGAGCGATCCTTATATGGATGCCAGAGTTTAAGAACCCATTCACCTTTTCGGTCCCTTAATATCCTGTGTGCATGTTTTTATCATTCTTGTGTGTGACAAATACGTAGCAAAATCAGAGTCCATATAGTCGCACGGCATGTGACTACCGGCACCCTAAGCTGCAAGTCTGTAACTGGATAAAGGTATATGAAGTGTAACTTTTTGCTGAGAAGGAAATGTAATAGTTCCAGTTCACAACCTGAATTGTCAAAGCCCTTTGAGTAATTGTCTCTGAGCATTTCAAACTAAATGAGGTAAATGCTGTCAGCCAAGGAAGATTATGCAGAAATACAGGTCTCCCTGTGACCTGAGGAAGAAGGTTATCAGGAGTGGTCAGCATGGGTTCACCAAAAGGAAGTCATGCTTGACCAATCTGATAGCCTTCTATGATGGCATAACTGGCAGGGTGGATGAAGGGAGAATGTTGGATGTTGTCTACCTCAACTTTAGCAAAGCTTTTGACTCTCCCGCAACATCCTTGTAGATAGGCTTAGGAAGTGTGGGTTAGATGAGAGGACTGCCTGGATGGCATAGCTCAGAGGGTTGTGATCGGTGGTGCAGAGTCTGGTTGGAAGCCTGTGGCCAGTGGTGTTCCCTAGGGATCAGTACTGGGCCCAGTCTTGTTCAACATATTCATCAATTACCTGGATGAGGGAAGAGAGCATACCCTCCGTAACTTTGCTGGTGACACAAAACTGGGAGGAGTGGCTGATACAGAGGAAGGCTGTGCTACCATTCAGTAAGACCTGGACAGGCTGGAAAGCTGGGCAGTGAGGAACTTAGTGAAGTTCAAAAAAGGCAAGTGTAAGGTTCTGCAACTTGCGATGCACAACCCCCTGCACCAGTACAGGTGAATGGTTGACTAGCTGAGAAGGACCTGGGAGTCCTGGTTGACAAGAAGTTAACCATAAGCAAGCAATGTGCCTTCATGGTCAAGAAGGACAGTCGCATCCTGGGGTGCATTAAGAGTGTGGCCGACAGGTTGAGGGAGGCTATTCTCTTCCTCTTACTCTGTCCTAGTGAGGCCACATCTGGAGTCCTGTGTCCAGTTCTGGGCTCCCTGGTTCAAGAAAGGCAAGGAACTACTGGAGAGAGTCCAGCGGAGAGCCACAAAGATGATTAGGGGACTGAAGCATCTCTTATGAGGAGAGACTGAGCTCAACCTGTTTAGCCTGGAGAAGAGAAGAGTGAGAGGGAACCTTATCAATGCTTGCAAATATCTAAAGTGCGGATGTCATCAGGATGGGACCAGACCCTTTCCAGTTGTGCCCACTGACAGGACAAGGGGCAACAGGTACCAACTGGAACACAGGAAGTCCCACCTGAACAGGAGGAAAAGCTTCCTTACTGTGAGGGTGACGGAGCACTGGGACAGGCTGCTCAGGGAGGTTGTGGAGTCTCCTTCTCAGGAGATATCCAAAATCTGCCTCAATGTGATACTGTGCAACCTGCTGTAGGTGAACCTCCTTTAGAAGGTGGGGGGGGGGGGGGGGGGTGGACTAGGTGGTCTCTAGAAGTCCCTTCCTACTCTTGTGATTCTGTGAAAATAGTGCTGTGCTTGGTACTGCGTTACTGATGGACAGCCTTTGAAAACAGTAGCTGGCACCAATCTTGAGCACCCTCTGCTGACCAAACTGTGCATGGCATTTCTTAACCTGTCACAAGTCTCCTTTTTAGCCTTCAGTCAAATTAGAACAAAATACTGAAATAAGTTAGAGGCAAATATCAATTGTTTGTCTTCATTGTTATATGCAAAGACTGATTCTAGAAAAAGACATCAGAATGAAGAATGTTAAGAGAGATTGGGAGTGTTAGGCAAACTGCAAAAGTGTTAAAATCAGATTTATAGTTAACTGGATAATAAGAATGGGAAACTTTGATCTTTTGAACAGTGTTTTACCACAGATATAGTAAATCATTGACATGAAAAATCAGGACACAATTGAAAAAGAAGACACAATTAAGAAGTCTACAAAATCTGTGGACAATATTTGTCAAAATGAGTGCCTTACTTCAAGCAGCTGAGTCCACTGTTTAAATGTTATGGATATAGGCTGAACTAGAGAGGGCTGAGCACCTCTAAAAACCTGGAGAGGACTTTCAGCTTTCACTTTGAGTGTCCAGGGGTGATTTTGAGTCTGGAAGAGGCAACAATATAACATAGAGTGAATAAAGGAAATGGAGAAAGAAAGAAGTGTTTGAGTTTTCATTTCATTTAGCATTACAGATGTTACTAGGTGCAAAAGGGATACTTTATCTGAATTGATAAGTTTATTTCAAACATAGATGCTCTGCAGTTATGAATGGCTTGTTAAAGTAAAAACAGGCAAGTCAGAAGGGTAATTTCAGACTTGTAAGAAACTTACTTTGCTTTTAAGAGCATTTAAACTTCTGGGTTTGAATAGGTACCAAAACATTCAAAATATTTTCTACTTGCAGCTTACTCTTCTTCCTTTGGATGATAAACCATGCATTTTGTCCTGAGTTTAAAAACATTTCTACTGTTTTAAGTGCCCATCTGTTGGATGTGAGCTGGTTTTGCTGTAAGAAACAGATAAGTAGTTGTAATTTGTTGCTTTGGAATACAACAAATGTTGAATATCTTTGGAAGTTTCTTGAAATCAGTGTAGAATAGACATTATTCCATTCCATAAATCTACAATATTAATATAATGCCAAACATTTCAGTCTGGTAGAAGTGGTAATGGGTTGCATTAAAGCTGCTATGAAGGATGCAGACTTTTCTTTGCCAAAGGAAATGCAGAAAACGTTACTGGAATCGAATGGACTGTTTTCTGGTTATTGCTTTATGTAACTCCACTGGAGTGCACTGAATAACTAAATTTAATTCAGTTTTACTAAGTCAAGTAGAATCCCTCCACACTCCCCACCACCATTATTACTCTAATTCTAAAATGAATTAAACTTGTAATAGGTTTTTAGTGCTTCAGAAAATGTTTTCAAGGTTTTATCATTTTTGCTCTTGCAGCTAAACAGGTGGTTGGGATATTTGAAAATGGATCTAAGGAAAAGAAAGGACAGAGATGACTTTTCACTAAATGGTCACTTTTTTATTTCAGTGTTTTATTTGCTTTTTCTACCTTTGAATCTACTGCTTAAATGAACAAGTAAGATATTGATTTAAAAGTCTAACATACTCTATGCAAGATTTGGTGGAGTTTATGTTTGTTTATGTATGAGTACAGTGAATTAAGAAAAGATGCTTCCTAAACTTGAATTCGCTTGCTTTACTTGTTTTGATTCATCATTATATTACCTTAATGTGTTACCTGGATTGTTGAGCAGTCAAGAATTTGAATCATAGGAATGACCTTAGAATTAGGAGACTTAACAAAGAAGCAGCATTAAAAGATTCCAGAGCTGCTGCATATGTTTAGTGTCAAAGATTACGGTAAACATATAACGCTGCCTCTTTAAACACAGATTAGTAATCTATTATTCCTACGGAGTATAAGAAAAGTTTAATATTATTAAAGAAAGTCTTAAGGGTTGAGTTACATGCAGCTAACTTTTTATACTAGTCTATAAAAAAATTTTTTTAATAAATGATGAAATGCCGTGAGTGATTTTTCTTAGGTAAAGCTTGGTTTTTGTCAGCCTAGAGAACAAAGATATATTATTTAAATTTTAGTAATTTGAAATATTTACCTTACTGTTTGCATAGCTCTTACGTCTAAGTTTATACTAGAGTTAATGAAAACATGAATAATTGACTTAACTTTATTAAATCTTGAATACTAACAGAACACCTATTAAGAACAGGAAAAAAAATTGTTATGTTTATGGTACAAATTAAAGCTGAAGTCTATCTCAAACATACATTCCATGAAATTTCATTGTAGTCAGTGCAGAGCCAGACTGGTTACTGAAATATAATTACTTTTATGCAGGAATTTGGCTGCGGAGTGGAAGTCTCTCCTAACATACTGCCTTAATACTTTGATGGTATTAAATTAAAACACTTAAAAAAGGCTGTTTATGAGCAATTATTTCTAATGTACTTTGAACTGTAATTCAGTATGATAATGACTGCACTGAACTGTTTTGAGAAGTCTTTACCGTTGTGCAACATTTAGTTGTCAAATTCTGCATTTTAATGACTTCTACCTTGTGGTCTAAAGTATGTTTCGACCTTTAATCATCCTCTTATTCAAAACCAAAGTATTTCAAAAACTTGTAGGCTTTTTTTTGGTGCAAGTAGACAATGCCATAATTTTTATTGATGGTATAAGCCATTATTTTACTGAGAACCATTAGCTATATAAAACTTTGTGCATAAATTAAAGAGGAGCTAAATGGATTTGCAGTTGCCATTAGTAGCATTTTAGATTATACAGGCAATTATTGTGTTCATTACCGTAGAGCAGCCGCTTTGCAAAACTATTGTGGTTGTCTTAGACATTATTTACAAATTTTCCCTTGGAGATTAAAATTTCCAGTGGTGTGTTTTACTTTGTTAATACAATTGTTTCAAATAGAACAAATATTATGACAAGTAGAAGAAAATGTACTTTTCTAACATGGAAAGAGGTATAAATGTGGAAAATTACTCCAATTCTTAACTAATCTGTTTTTTATACTGTCATAATTATTCTGTTTATGATTATTTTCGAAAGGAAAGAAATGTTTTTCTCAGAATGGTATATTTTACAGATGCTTTGATGAAATCACAATGTAGTTAAAATTATGTTTGCCCTCTTTCAAATATTCAGATAAACATTAGAGAATGTTAGTAAATTCCTACATTAAATGTTTTTGGATAATTCAACAGTGTTTCATTAGCGTGAGTGCAGAAGTTAACTAAAAAGGCACAGAATTAAACTAATTAAGTACATTATAGTGACTAATTTTTGAGCAATGGAGAATGCATTTCTGTTAAAACTTGCTTTCTCTGTGTGCCACCTTCAGTAGGGTTTTGCAAGGGCCTTCATTTACTATATTAAATGAAAATATTAAAATTGACTATGGACAATACTAAAAAGGACAACATTATTACAACAAAACAAATGTTATTGAGCAAGTGATTTATCATTTGAAAATTTTTCACCATCACCTTTTATAACTCTCTTAATATCTCTCCAAACAAATTTTTGTTGGATTCCAAACTTAATTTCACGTTTGTCTTCATGAATTAGAAAGGCATTAATGCTTTGAATTAACTACATAGCAGTGTGCAGCAGACTACATTTAATGTTTCTGTCCAAAAAGTGGCATTCTTTCCAAAGAAGCTCTTTATTCGTTTCTGTTCTGGGGTGGGGTTTTTACAGGAGGTGGACGGGGGACTTGAGGGGAGAGATAGCCTTTCACTACCATGATGCAGGAAAAAAAAAAAGTGTGAGGTAGTGGTTATGCATATTGCAAGACAGTGATTCTTTATTTTATTACAAAAAAAGACCAACTCTAGAAGGCCAGATTAAATCATTCCTTTCACTTTTTAATGGGATTTGGATGAATAGAGTAAAATATGCACTTTACATTCATTGATAGCATCTTTAGGTTGAGGTAATTGAGTCTTTTTTCCCTGACTGAATGAATAATGACTTCATCTGATCCTCAGCGAGGCCTGAAACTTAGGCTGCCTTTGTCAACGCAAAAAGATCTGGACTTTGAAACATGCTTTACTTCCCTGGCTTGATTTTTCTTCATTTTAATCCAAAAACCTATTTTTCTCAATAATTCAAGCATAAACTATGTAGTAGTTGAAGCAGCGGAAATTGCAAGATATTTGTCCTTGTTGTGCTGCTTTTTAAATGCAGCTGATAAATCAGCCACTGTGGTCTTCAGCTGCCTGGTTCTCTAGGGAATGGACAGCTCATGTATAAGCAAGATTGCTGGAATTTTTAAGAACTATATTTAAAGTTGTGGTTTTGCAGACTGTTTGTTATCTAAGGAAGTTATGTTTTACTGGTCTTACTGGCAAGATGTGGAGATAAAAGCAGCATCTGTCACGGGCCATAGGAAACTTCCTGACGTAATTTTCCCACGTATTTTGCTGACTACAAGAGCATCCCAAAAAGTGGAGTATAAATATTTAGCTTACAACATACATTATTGAAATGGTGAGAGTCTTAGTTACGTAACTTACAAATATTTTTTCATGAGAAACCGTAGATGAAAGATAGTCTCTTAATGTTTTTGCTAAAATGTTTCTAAATTAAATCTTTTTGCTCATGAAAAGTTGAAGCTTTCCTAGTATTTTCATTTGAAAATGGATATTTCACTTGTTTGCTGTTTTCTGTTGCATTGAATAACTGAAAACTTCATAAAATTAAAAATTATTTCTATTAAATTACTTTAGGTTTACAGACTAGTTTATGGAGTATACTTACAAATTGCAGTACACAGTTTGTGTGAATGAGAAGGTAGCCACATTTGTCCATTGGTTCTTGAATCTGACAGGGTTTTGATCTTCTAGAAGTAAACGCGCAGTAGGCACTCTATAAATAAAATATACAGTGCTGGTATTTTTGCTGCATGTATAACAGAAGAAAATTGTTCCTGTTCATTTGTTCATCTTTAATTGTATTTTCTTTGTGCCCTCCTGTGTTGCAATCCTGGATCAGTAGATGGGGGAGGAATGTGTCAGACATAAAGGCATTCAAAAGGCCTGGCTGGGATGGTTCACACTGGTTCTGGGAATTGTTGTCCTATAACCAGGGAATACCTATTGCATGCAGGCACGGGAACAATAATCAGTGTATCAAAATGCAGTTAATTATTGCAAGGGCATGGGGTTTTAATAGGTAGAAAAAAAAAACCAAAACCAAAACTAGGTAATTGCTTGCACTTCAGAAGAGTCTATTTAAGAAAATGTCATGACTAACTTGATTTTTACTTCTTTCTCTAGGTTGGCTTGCTGGACCTGGAGTTGAATCAACTGACCAAAGCCCTCTTTTTGGCTTTAGTTGCACTATCAGTTGTTATGGTAACTTTGCAAGGATTTGTAGGCCCATGGTATCGCAACCTTTTCCGGTTCCTCCTCCTGTTTTCCTATATCATCCCAATCAGGTATGTATAAGAATGAAAGAAAAACACAGACGTCTAATTTCACTGAATGTGGCTTTCTTGAAATTTATACTTGCTTCTCATTGTGAAGGAAATTAATCTTATCAGGAAGCTGAAGGCGAAGGTGCCAACAAATCTGCTGATTCTTGAAGGATCACTATACAGGAAACAATACTGTTGGGGTTTTTTTGTATAATGTTCATCTTGCTGGAGTTTTCAGGATATCTAATCCTTTACTAGCATAAATGTATTAATAGGGATACAGTTTTGGTTATTTGAGAACGTGGTTTTAGGAAACACGCATTTGATTGAGCTGTTAGGCATGTTTTGGAATTTTATTTTTAATGCATAAATACTGAAAATGTTCCATTTCTTTGCTTAAAAAAAAAGACTTTTTACTACAACAATGATTAATTTAAATTGAATGGCTGTATAATGTAGGTGCACTTTTACAATGAAAGGACTTTTAACATGTGTAACCAAGTAGAGCCTTGCCCTGAATTAATTCATTAGGCATGACTACTGTATATTCAAATTGCAGATAAACTGGAACAGGAAATAATATCCATGTGTGTAATCAAGTCTTCTGTGGACACAAAAGTGAGAACACTGACTCCGAAATGAATTTTTTTCCTTGAATTGGTATTGCCTTTACAAAATGGAAACGCTCTCTCCTGTTAAAATACCCACAGTTTAGCTTAAGGCGATTGTTAATTTTAGATGCTTTCTGTAACTCTTCAGTTCAAGAAACATCATTCACTAAACTTCATGGCTAACCACAGAGTTAGCAGGAGCTGAACTGTACCTAGGTTTAAGACCTGTCCCCTTAGGTTTACACACAGTATTTAAATCCATGTAGTGTAAGAAAAAAACCCAAGCAAGCAAACCACAAACCGGAAGAATTTCATTGGCTATTTTAATCTAAGCTTATGTGACCTATGCATCCCTGTGTTCAAGTTTTTAAAGTACATGTCTGTGTGAAAGAAACTGTACCATATTCGACCAATTTGATACTAGCAAATATCTCTCCTAAGGTTTTATAACTCAAAGAACTTGTATTTTTATATTTCTTCTGTGTTGCAAGAGCAACTGATTCTGTTGGGAAGTTGATGGAAAAGGTTCCAGCAAATCTACTGGAATTTTCCAGTGGAGGAAATCTCATTGTAGAAAATGGTTATCTTAGAGTTTCCACTTCCTTAACTGGCTCTTGATTTTTATTTACACGTGCATGTTTCAATTTTGTGACACCTTTCTAAACACTGTCATTTTCATAAATCCCTTACTGTTTGTATGATGCTGCTGTTCAGGTTGCGTCATCATTCTCCCCATACACATACAGTTTTTCGGTATTAAGAGGCTTATCCACATGAAGAGGCAAAAAGTGCTGTATTTAAGTGATAAGTAAAGTCTGCATATTGCTGAAAGATGCACTTAATCATCAAAGTCGTGTAGGGGAAATGAAAAATGAGCTAGGAGTATAAAGGATCACTTGTCAGTCACTTTGTTCTTCCATAATAAACATTCTAAGCTAAAACTTACTTAAATGTTTAAAGGACAGGTGTACTTGATGCAAGAGGATTAAGAGCATATAGGTGATGTGAGTAAATTTGCCTCCATATTGACAGTTCAACATATGCTATTGAAAAACATGTTTATTGAGCAGCTCATTTTCAACTTAAGAGTGGTTTAGTGGACTTGTGAAATAGTTCTTCTCCAAAAATAATTTCTAGTATACACCTAATCCTGTATTTCAGCTGCTTGTGGGATACAAAGTGGAAGTATCAGAGATTGTGATTGTTTTATAGTTATTCTATGGAAGATGAGACAGCAGTATATCAGAAAATGCTTATCTATTTCTGTACCAACTTGTCTTCAATTTGGATCATTCGTGTACAGGGTCTCTTCCCACGCTGTCAGCAAAACAGATGACTCCAGTCATACCAGTGTTCAAATAAAACTATACTTTCATTCCTCTCTTCTGGATGTTAAGCATGGAAATGTCTTATTCTTTAGGTTGTGTTTGGAGTGTAAACTCTTGGAGATGAAAATTACAAGGCAAATGAATCTGAAGCACCAGGTGTTGTCTCCTCTCGTTATTTTTTAATTACCTATATGGGGGAATAATGAGCTTTTCACAGGTCAGATAAAGGAAATGAACATGGGAGAGTAGGCTTTATGATTAGAAGCAAAGCATGTCTAAATTTATGCACACGTGAAATGTGTTGATTGGTGGTTTTAGAGAATTCAGGAAGTTTCCAAGTATGGAGGTTTTTTCAGTTATGTTTGGCTTTTGGTTTGCAGGGGAAGGGAAATTCCAGTTATGCAATAAAAATAATTTTCCAAGGCCAGACGTGTTTGATGAAGATCATCAGGAGGAGGAAACTAACTGTTAGCAGAGTTTCACTGATCTATATGTGGCCATCACTTGAGCTGCCATAGTAATCAGTTCAGAACTGACAGCCAAAGCCAAAGAAATTGCTAGCCTTAGAGATGGTACTGCACCACCAAACTTGTTCCCCTCCACCACTAAGTAATGGGTCTTTATTAATTCATTGTCCAGTCTTCTTCAACACCTTGAAAGAAAAAGTGAATTGCACTTTGACATGATTAATTTTGATTTTTTGTTGTTTTTCTCTGAAAAAAATGTATCCAGGTAGGTTTTTCCTGGTAATTTAGGTTTAGCCAAGCAGTATTTGGTGAAATTACTGCCTGCAGTATACAGGCCTGTGAATCCTGTAGCTGTCCATACTTAGCTGTTAAGATCTGTAGAGGACTTACCATAAAATCATAAGGCATCAACTGGGGATCTGGGAAAAAGTGTTTATCAAGCAGGCTTTGTAGTTAGTAGCAGTTTAAAGCTGGATTGAAGGGGGCTTAATAAGTCATCTTTTTCAGAGGATCCTTTAGTGTTGATGTACAAAGAAACTATCTTTTGTCCTTTCCTTCAGACCCTCCAAGACTCCTCGACACTGAACCATTCTGCTAAAATAAGCTGTCCTAAACATCTGGAAGGAACTGCCTTGCGCTTATGTAGTAAAGTTTTAGGATACTTCTGGCTCCTGGCTGTCTTTTTTTCTGGGTCTTTAAAAGGAGCATTTAAAGAAAATCCTTCAACTTACGTCAGTCTATTTTCAGTGGGCATTGAGAAGAACACTGCTAGGAAGTCTTGTATCTTAAATTCATTAATATCCAATCAAATACTGCATCGTACAAACATTTAAAAGGAACATTTATTCAGTGTCCTTCTGTGTATTCCAACACCAAGGGAACTCGCACCTGTGCAGGACTGTAGTGTCTGTCAGCAGCTAGCAGCTATGCTTTCGGTCATCTTGTAGTTTGTTCTGTTGACATTGGAGTTTTCATCCGTATAACGTATAGCTGTGAGAGTATTGGTTATGTAGTCTCACATATATGGACAGAATATATGTTAGATACACAATGGAAAGCGTTCAGTGTGGAAGAGTTAAGGAGTCACTCATAAAGTAGTTTAAGCAATTCTTATAAATGTGTTGTATTAGGCTTCTATACCATACCATGATATATAATGCAATCTAGATAGAGAATAAAAATATTACATGAACCTTCTTGATGTTTTAGAAACTAATTCTGAATACTTCATGCCTGTGGTGTGTGTGTCTCATGCTAAGCATAAGCCTTACTGTGCCCATTATGTGGCTGTATACTAGCCTGAGCTAGCTTTGTGCTTTTCTTAAGAGCTCTGATACTCAGGCTATGCAGAGAAAGCATGATCAGTTTAAAAAAAAAAGGTAATTTTTTAACGCATGTATGTTCTTTCGAACCTTGCAACTTCACCATTTGCTCCTAGTTGTTTTTCTGGTTTTAATCTAATAGTATTATAGTAGTTAAGGCCAAACCTGTCTGGAATACACTAAAAATATACTAAATGTTTTAAAAATTATTAGACATCTAATGTCAAAATTGTTGCTGTTTTATAAGAGGCTTAAAGAAAGAAGGCATCTGACCTCATAAATGTGAAAATAACAAACGTTTTTAATAGAAGTAATTATTGTTATTCTGAGCTGCATACATTACTTCTCTTGTGCCAAGGTACTTGTTTGACATGCATTCTATTTATATTTTGCACTCCGCTGTGTTTTCAACCTGTAAGAAATTCATAGATGAATTTTCTCATTAATTATTCCCTAGATTTCCTCCTGGAGTTCTATGTTACAGCTTCTAATTGTCTGTACCTAGATTGCATATAACCATTGAAAAGCTACATGGGGCATGATCACTATAGCAATGCAAGGTTGATGGGCATTTTTTTGCCACACGCATTTAAGTACAGAAGTGTAGCATTAAGCTGTCTCTTAAAGTTAAATTCGTTGCCTGGGTTTTATGTAAAGTGCTGTGTGCACCTTCTTTCATTTTCTTACTTCATAGACAAATTTTAGAAAAATCAGGCCAAGAGAACTACTGAGACCAGTCAAGAAATAAACAAGAACACAGACCTGAGGCTTTTCTTTGGAGCATCAGACAGCAGAGAATACTAAATAAAAATATATATAGTGGGCTACTCAAAACAAGGACTACTATATTCAAATTTTCTCTCCAAGTAAAAGGTGGGAGAAGGGGAATTAGGGGAAATAAAAGGGATGAGCTATGGGTTGGTTTTTATTTATTTAGATTTTGATAGAATATTGTGTTTAAAAGAAGTAACTTCTGTTTTTTTTCTGGATTTATTTGTTCACTGCCTGTTAATAGAAGTTGTCAGGCTTCAAAAATCACTTTCTGTGAAGAATTAACTTTATAGGCATATTGAAGCTATAACACCTCTGCTTGTTTCCTGACAAATAATTTTTAAATTATTCCATATTGTTTTCTAGATTGTAAATACTGTGTGCATCTGTGTATAGCTTACGGCTGTTTCAAGCAGGTAGCGATAAGGGAAGGTGAGGGGTTTAGCCATTGAGGATTGGGATTCTGTACAGTATTTGGTACTAGCATGACCCATATTTGGTCTTAAGTATTTTACTTAGAAAGCTAAGTCCTGAAAATAAAGATTACATTTCACTTAACTTTGTTTATAAATTGGATACCACTATGGGTACTCTTAATGTATCTGGAATATTAGCAGGGCTTTGTTTTTTGCCATGAAACTTCTGCTTATATACAGAACTGCTCAGGAAGTTCTGCCTGCCTGCCAAAGCTGAAATTAAATTCTTACGATTTTGATTCAAATTCATACTTGAATTTTATTAGGCACACAATCATTGTTCACAAAATTGTCTTTGCTAACTTCATTAGGTCTTGATTGTTTGTCACTGAGTCGTGAAAGGCAGAATGTTTCTAGAGTTTCTAAATTTATCTGAAACCTTCTCAGTGAAGGTTGTTGATTATTGGCAAATTTGTCCACTTTGACTATAAACAAAATCAGAAATGTTTTAAAAGGGATCCTAATGTTTTTAGCATTTGGGAACAAACAAAATTTAGAAGTCCGGTAAATATGAATTTGTATAGTCTAAAACCCTACTGTTGTTTTTGAGGGAATAAAAGCAAAATAACTGGCTTTAACTTGAAGTAAAAACCTGTGTGGAATCTGAAATGTTGTGTTGTTGACTTGTTCTAAAGCTGAGTTGCAGAGAAATGCCACCCTGGGTCTTAGTGGAATAAATCCCCAAGCTGGGTAAAAGTCGTGTTAAGTTCGCCTGCTCTAGTTGAGAGACAAGAAACTTCACACTATTATGCTTACTAAATTTGCCAGTTCTCTGCAACAGCCTTCAAAGACCTATGGTAATATACTGTGTCTAAAGACTGCATGTTAATAGGTTTGCTAAAAATTAGTGTTACTGATGCAGCAATGCTAATGCTACATATGATGTTGTTCTGTGCATTTTAATTAATAACTGATATGTATGGAGTCTTGTAAATGGGATGAAATTTAGAAAGATTTAAAAACTGGTGAATGAAACTGTTTTTGGTTATGTGCTGAGGTTTCTTAAAGTCGTCAAAGGATTTATGAGAAACAATAGCTAATATTGTCAGGTGCTGAAAGTCGCTTGATGTTGACTAAGATCAGTATCTCTTTGTTATATTACATAAAAATCCTTTAACTTTTCGGTCAAGTATTTGTATTTGTTCCTGTCAAGCTCTGTTGGAGAGATTTCTAGTTTCAAAAGCAAATGCAGTTTTAATAGGCCTCCATCATTTTTAGTGTTACAGCCATGTCTGTAATGTGGTGGGTGATAGCTCCAGTGATTTCAAAGACAAAAATTTCCTCTAAGCCAAGAAGCAACAAGTGAAGGAAGTCAGAGTGTGATACAGGGTACAAATTTTAGAATTAATACTGAAAAAGCATCTATAGCATCTCAGCAAGAGAAACTGCCTTTTTTTTTCCTTACCTTTAAGTTATAATTAAGTGAGACTATTATTAAATGCATATAGAGAGCATTTAGAACATCAAAACCAGGTAACACACGTGCTTAAAAAAGATCCAAGTGAAGATACGAACTGTACTTCAGCTTTGAGAGACTTTTCCAATCTAATCTTACCGAAGTACAGTTTGTCCTATCTAGATGACTTTGTAGGTCTCTACTGGTAGAGCAGCCATGTGGATTTCTCTCTTTGTGTGCCATACACTTGAGATTGCAGCTCTTAAGTAGAGCTTTCATTGCAGAAATCCTGTTTCAGTAGCCCTGGAAGAAAAATAGTATTTAGAGCCCAAATGTCTCTTTGAAGTTGGGTAATGAGCGGTTTTCATCCTTCATTTACTCTACTCACTTCTGGCTAGAGCAAACGTCTAGATGTTCTTAAATAAAGGAAGTGTACTCGTGTTTCTCTTCTCAAGCTAGGCAGCTTCACCTTGTACTTGACTGGCTAGCTAGCATGTTCTCGTCCCTAAAAGGAGTACATCTTTTGCTGTTCCTTATGTTGACTAATACATCTCTCAGTGTGAAGTATGTTATGTTGGTTCTTATACTCTCTCTAAATCTGCAAGTTAACAGGCTTACATAATACAAATATTGGTTGCTTGGTACTGGCTCTAGATTGATTAAGACAGGGTAAAACTGTAGTTAACCAGTCAGGCACAAGTGACTTACAGCATTTTTGTCCTTGTAGCATTTTCAATAAAAAGAATCTGGTAGAGTCTTCTTCTGTCCTCTGTTCTAATTGTTTTTTATAAATTTCTGTGTCTGAAGGCAGCTGAAGGTTAGGTATGATATTGCAAAACTAACTGGGGAACATTACCAGATGGAAGGATGGTTTCCTGATGGTGATTTTAGTGGGGAAAATAAGAGCTAAAGAACAAAAAAATTTTGAATGGTCAAGAATCTTGTGTCAAAACGACTTGTTTCTTTTTGTGCTGGAACACACGTCTTCTGCTGTACAAGTTCAGGAAGGAGGGGATGTGGAATAAACTGAATCTTTTCAGTGTGTCTTGAAACTTCTATGTTCTGACAATTCTGGTTAAATGCATTTCTTCTTTATGGGATACTGTAGTTTGTGACTCGCTGCTCCCTCCACTGTTAACTCAGGTAATCCATGATCAATCTGTTGCTGTGATTGCAAGAGGACAGATGAAAACTGTGGCTGCTGTTTTGGTTATGCAGTAAAGGAGTACTTCAGGACTGTTCAAAAAGGTCTGAAGTGCATTAGGAGTATTTTTACATTGATCTGTACCTTTGAACAGTTTTAGAAGTCATATTACTGTAAACCTGTTACTAAACTTGGGACTGTTGAGTGCTGTGCCCTGAAAAATTAGCTACGAACAGTTCATGTAGCCACTGTCCTAGCTGGGTTTTTTTCAGTATTTCTGTTGAAGCAGTGTTAACAAATGAACATGTGCCAATGCCTTAGTCGCTGTTCCTCTGACATGGTAGCAGGAATGTGAATAGCTAAAGAAAAGTAACATTTTAAAGTTTTAGAACAAGGTGGCATAGAGTTTTGAGTTGGAGCATTTAATTTTGTGGAGGAGCAACGTGATTAAAGTTATCTATGACCAGCATGAGTGAAGACTTTATTATCACATAGGAATACGAAGTTCAGGGGCAACTGATTCTTGCATCACATAGACATGAACATGTTAATAAATAGATATGCAGATGCTGAGTAAACTGGAAAAAATACATTTGATTTTGCTGTTCTATTTATAATCAGTAAAACTTGTTGCATACTGTATAGAGCTACGCAAAGTTTCTGTGTTGGTGCTAGCAGTGAACTCCAGGCCACATGCTGTCCCATGAGGCTGCATTTCACTGCCAGGGCACGATTCTCTTTTTGCAGTAGAGAGCCTTTTGGTGAGGACAGCAGCATTGCTGATTGGCTGTGGTGGGAAAGAGAAGTTGACAAATACAGTTGTACATTCATAAAGAAAAATCTGTTTTTTAAAAAACAGTGACTTGAAGCGATAAGAAAACACTTGTACTTTCACATCATACAGAAAACATAGGTGTTGTGATTTTTTTAAACAGATAAAACCTGTGACTTGAATAGAAATCTGTTCTTGTTCATGAGGTGTATAGAAGATTTGCATCTGTATAAGTGTAGCAACATAATTATGTTAAGAATCCCCACAGAGTGCTGCAATCTGTTTCATTGCATTTGTATGTATTGCAGTAGCTTCTAAAAGTATGAGGTGGACCCTGAGTTTCTCATGTGATATATACTCTACAAATACGTAACAAAAGCATTATTAAAAAAAATTTGGTGCATATGATTTTAAGTTGGATTTGGGTTGTTGGTTTGGGTTTTTTTCAGGTATCCTAAAAAGATCTTCTGGTTTTATCCTGATTATTAGAACTTTCACTTTGCCTAATAATCACACTGATTATGATTTGAAATTCCTTTGCAGTTTACGTGTGAACTTGGACATGGGTAAGGCAGCCTATGGGTGGATGATTATGAAAGATGAGAATATTCCTGGAACAGTTGTTCGAACTAGCACCATACCAGAAGAGTTGGGACGATTAGTTTATTTACTAACGGATAAAACAGGTATATCAGTTTACAATTCTGAAATATGGTGTCTTTATAAAATTTCTAAACTTTATGCTATATTTGAGTGTGTTAATGTAAGAGCAGGTATACTGATTTTTATTTTTCAGTAAAATTTTAAGCATGTTCTTGAGGACTTTGTATCAGTACCAGTAGACTTGGGTAGGCTGGTACTTACATTTTAAAGTCTGTGTTTGGTAGTAATCTAACTTATTCCAATGGGAACACTCCTAGTGTAGCAGCAGCACGCTGGCTAGCATTAGTTAAGATTACCATATATCTCACTCTGGAAAGACACTATATTAGCGCTCAGGATGCTATTTTATTCTGCACGTCATTCTACTGCAACATTATATAATAGTAACAGTTAAGAATGGCCTTCCAGAAAGCAAGGTTTTTACAAAACAAATCATAAGATCAATCTCCAAAATTACATCGTTATCCCCATGAAGTTAGTTGCTCCTTATGTTACAAAGACCAGTTCTAGAGCTGCTGTATGATTTCATCTTCTTAACTGTGAACTGTTACTACGCCTGACTTGCTATACTGGGAAACCCAACACTTAGCAGAATCAGAAGGTAATTAAGTGTGTGAAGAAGTAATAGCTTGTGCTAAGCTGCTGTCAGCTGTTATAACTGAAACTTGTTATAGTCCTACCATACTCTTAGTTCTAGATGTATTTCAGAAATCTTAAAGTTTATTTTGGAAAATACTATAATAGATGTCAAGTTAAATTCTGTAGTAAAATATGGTATTTCTTCTCATTTCTTGATTCTTTCTGAGATTGAATAAATCAGTTCTGGTGGACATACTGTTTTTATAAGAAGGTGAACTTTTGAACCGAGAAAGATGTTTCTCAAACAACTGAAAACATTTTTTAGTGGTATCAAATATATAGCTCAAAATAGTGAGAAGGCATTTGGGGATCACAGGTTGTACTCTGTTGTACTGTTCAGAAAGTGTCATACACAGTTTACATATCTTTCTGCTTGAAATAGTCCTGCATTCCCTCCCATGCTGAACACTTTCATTACTGCACATTTCAAAATGAAATGTAAACTTAATATATTGTCACATTTTCAAAACATGCTTTCATTTTTTTCTATAAGTACATATGTTGCCCTATACACTTCTGAATGCTGTTCTGTTTTGTAAAAGATAAAGACAACTGCCACCTCCTTTCTTAGCATGTAGAAAAGTGTATTGCTAATTATAGTGTAGTAATTCTTGAAAGCAAGCGAACAGTTCTTTTAACAAGTTTTGTTTCAGTTAGCTAATGATGTATGCTATTTGGAACTGCTTATTGATTTTAATTGCACCCTTCATCATGATAATTTATGTAACTTTAAGAGTGCTGTCTCATCAAAGACTTGAAATATGTAATTTATAGCATATGTTTGGGGAAAGGGAACTATGTTCAAAAATAATGAATTTTCAAAACAATGCAGTTGAGTACATTTGCCCAAAGCACTACTTTGTAAGCAAAGCCAATGTATACTTATTAAACTTTTCTGATGGCGAATCCAGATACCATAACAAAGGGCAAATGTGGTTCAAATGTTGAGGTTTCTGCTTACAGTTAGACTGTATCGAAAATTTTAAGAGGCTTGCTAATGAAAATGCTAACAGTTCGTTCACCCAACTCTGCAATTATATTCTGACTCCGACTAGTCTGTTTGAGAAATAAAAAACTGATTGTGAAAGAAAAAAGAATTTAAAAAACCCACCTGCTGTTCTGCTTCTAGAAAGACAACAAACACACTTAACCTAATACAACAGTAATTAAAACCAAAGTTTTTCTCCTTAAAGAAGTATTTTTTGACAACATAAAATCTAGTGATACTGGATTTTTCAAAGCAAAAATACTGTGTTATGTTTATAAAGCTTTGGAAGAATATATCTAATTGACTTGCATATGCAAAGAGAAACAACCCTGTGCTGCTTCTAGTTGGTTTTTTGGTTTGTTTTTTTTCAACCCACCTTATGCCACTTGCAATCACAGTAGTTCTGTTTAATTTTAAGAAGCACTTGTATTCTGGCCTTTCAGAGTACATACTTAGAAGAGGCACAATAGAGAAATGGCTTCTACCAGCAAATATGTTTTTCTACAGTTTGGAAGTTTGCTGGTATTCAACCTCAATGGTTTTTCAGAGCACTGAGGGCTACTGAGTTCTGGAGGAAGGTCTGAATCTGTAAGCTAATGATATAAAAATGAAAATAAAAGCAGTATTCTAGGGCAGTACTTCCAAAATATTTAGAACTAACAGTCAGCATTTGTGCCCTGTGCACTTTTATTCGAGTATTAGCTGAAAGCTAATAAGCCTGCAGTGCAGCAGGTGCTGAAGCCATCCTTACTCTTAAGATCATGATGGGAAACACTGCTCAGTTTTGTTAGTCTTAAATGCCCTGCAAATTTTAAACTGCTTTTAATTCTGGACAAACATGTAGCCAATGTACCTCTTCCAATTGGTAGCTGCTTCCTTTTCTGGTTCCTGAATACATTTGGTCTCATTCTACATTTTAGCATAAATGTGAAATGTAGGTAATGAACAGGATCTGTACAGTTAATCCATGATTGCCATTGCATGATTATACACTGTTCCTATGAGCTGGCTTCAGTACTTTCTCAGTTGAATTTTCAGTTCTAGTCATATAAACCAGTTGATTTTGTTCTTCTGCCCACCTAGGGCTTGGCTTTCGGGGGAGAAAGAAGAGAGCCAGGTTTTTAGCTGTGTGCTACCCAAATAGGTGCTACTAAAAAGCAGGATTGAAAAAAAAAACAGGTGAAATTTTTCTCAATATTGAAAAAAAAAAAAAAAAGGCAATCCAGAGAACTGTTTGCAAAAATCTTATATTGTGGTCCAGGCTTCACTGGAAATGATTCAGAATTAGTTGTTGAGACTAAGGAGCATAGCATTACTAACATAATTGCAAGGTAGTCCTTTGTATGATTGTAAATTGGGTTTGTGCTTCATCAATAAGGTTTTTGACAAGAAGCGTCCATCACAGTGGCGCTCTCATTTGCCACAGTAGAATAGAAAATGAAGTATCCCAATAATTGCATTATAGTTTCCTTATTGTGGGACAAGAAAGCAATGTGATATAATTAGGTTTGATTGGAGTGCATGTTTCCGGTAAGATCTGAAATTAATGATGTTGCTATAGTGACACATCTGCGGCCACCAGTGCGTGAAACATAAAGTAATTCATTCGACAAGAGAAGACATCTGTTAACTGCAATGATGCAGAGCATATTGACACTGACCAGAAATACTAGACGTTATGTGATAAATGAACAAATGATGCTGAAACAGGAGGACAGATAATTTGTACTTAATCTGCTGGGAGAACTTTAATCTTCTTACTGGTTGCATTTGACAATGCCATTGTTTAAAGAACAATGCTGCAGAAAACTCATAAATTTTAAAACTTAACTCAGGGTGCAGCCTATTAAAGCAATACATTAATTCCTTTTTTAGGGAGTTTTTATCTTCATGTAGAACAAAGCCATTACTAAAAACACCCACTAAAACAACAGTTGTTTTAGGACTCACATTTTAATTATAACATCCATTACCCAAAATGCCATGTTGTTTGGACTTGGATCACATGTAAGTTTGACAGAAAGGCGTCATCCGTTATGCCGGGGTAGCCATTATCAGGAAGGAGTGGTTTCCACCATTTTCCAAGGGCAACTGAGCATGGTAGCCTCTCCTGGCTGTAAAAGGATTCTAATTGTGAAAGAAAAATATATATATTTGGCAGTATTTATTGAACATTTCTGTTGCTTAGGACGTGGGATGGCAAACATTCTGCCGTTCATGACAACCAGCAGAGTATTCAGCTAAAACAAATGCAGTCTTCCAAGTGTCGTTATTTAGTAATGCGTACACTTGTATTTGAGTTCTGTAATTAACATTTTAGCGAGTGTTTGGACCAAATGAGATACTTAACAGATATAATAGTTGAACAGATGCATAGAACAATG
Organism: Phaenicophaeus curvirostris; assembly: GCF_032191515.1. Taxonomy (NCBI): domain Eukaryota; kingdom Metazoa; phylum Chordata; class Aves; order Cuculiformes; family Cuculidae; genus Phaenicophaeus; species Phaenicophaeus curvirostris. The sequence continues at coordinate 42,416,177 of NC_091394.1, forward strand.
GGATTCTTGATTTTCTGGGGAAGCCTTGTGTTAGAGGTTGGTGGATATGGGTTTTTTCATTAAATGTGCCTAATGTGATGTTCTGTTAAGAGTAGTGAATTTCAGTAAAAGTTTCTGAAAATTAATCTTTCAAGGTATGCTTTAATTGAACCTTTATTTCTTCAGCATAAGTTACCAAGAGAGAAAGGGTGATTAAAAAAATGCTGATAGAATGATGTCTCTTCTCTATGTAGGGCAATAGTGTGCATACACACCTTACACTTCATCTACCATTATGACTTCTAGTACCACTAAGGTTGCAGGATGAGTAAAGCAGACTAGGAATGGAAAGGTTTGATGGAGAGATTCTGCAAGAAGTTTCCAGACATGCACTCAAAATAGATCAATAAAGGCATCTGTACTTTGTGGCTTCTTCTGCTCTCTCATAGACTGAAAATACAGGGTGTATCCAGTGCCCCTGGATGTTGCACTCGGATATTTTTGCAATGCTTCTGGGAGACAGAAGGCACAGAGGAAATAGCTAGGCTATTCATAATTGTGTTAACTTACCTCTGCTGTTACCTGCTGCCCAGGAAAGTATGAACACAGCTCAGCTCTCTCTGCCTTCATATCGTTAATAGTCGGTTGTACTGGGATTAGTTTGGCTTGGGGTTTTGTGGTGATTATGTTTATGGCCTCTTAGTAATGAAGCAGCTGAGTAAGTAGGCATAGTCTAGATATGTGTTTACCATGAGGTTTTTCTTTTTTTTCTTTTTTTCCCCTTTTTTACATTCTGTACCAGGTTATTTTTTTTTCCTGGGTTCACAGAAAGGATGTGTACTTCCAGGTTGTTGCCAACAGTCTAATTATTCAGAGTGTAGGTCCCAAACTCCCTAAAAGTTTCCATAAAAATGTTTACATTTACACTGATTTCTTTATCCTTTTAAGCAAATAGCTCAAAGTACTCCTATTTTATGAGTTACCCTCTCAGTTTCTCACAATATTATGAATTCTTCTGCTGTATGTATTTTCTTGCTTTTTTGTTTTGGCCTTTTAGACTGTTGGTATTGGTCCAAATTATCATGTAGTAATACAGCATCAGAAAGATCTGCATCTGCTTCTCAAAAACAAAATAAAAAAAACTTCTACAGTTCTGTTGTGAATCACATCTGTTACCACCCAGTGAACGATGCCTTCAGGACTTTTTGCTTAGAAATTAATTTCCTCTTTGCCTGCTTTACTCTGTGTTTAATGATACAATTGTAGGGAAAAGAAGAAGGGAAAAAGGACTCTTGGCTTCATTAAAGAACATACTAAATTTTTCTTCAACAATTATATACTAACTTCTTTTTGTCACGATATTTTCCTTGTGTGGTACCTGCATTGCAGAGCAAAGTTTAAGAATATATGATAGTAATAGTAGATCATATATTGACTAGCATAACTTCTGAAAGGTTTTCTAAAATAAGCTTTTTTTGTCTAATAATTGTTCATATTAGCAGTGTCCTGAGAGCAAGAAATCAACAAGTAGGTCTTGAAAAAACATTATTAAAAATAGAAATCTCTTTCACTGTTCTTTATCACTCTGAGCAGTCTCGGGAGCTCAGTTTTGGGTTTCTTTTCATTCTAAGTGGGCTATGCTGCAAAATCTAGGTATTTGAAGGGCCTGCATTTTGGGGCATAAAGTAAACGATGTATTGTTTGATCAAGGTGTATTAGCCTTCAAGTAATGACTAATATTTAAGACAGAACTGCTGCTAAAATTATAACATCACTGACTGGCACCAGATAGTACAAGTGGGGAGTGTTTCTGTTGCATTTTGGTATTTTGTTCATTAGAGGAATTTAGAAGGAAATTCTTAATTTGCATACATGTTGAAACTCCACTTCCATGTAGATGATTGGAAAAGGTGTATTTTGTATTATTTTTGCTGAGATTTTTTTTGAGTGCTTTCCTGAGTGCAGCTACCCATGTTTATCTAATATCATGTCAGGTTTATAGTGGCTGTTGTTGAAAGCCTTATACTAGTCTTAAGAAGCATGAACAAACTGAAATAGTTGTTTCATTTCTTTCATTTGCTTTCTGGGTTTTTTAGTTACAATTTTGTGTAGCAGGTGCCAGCAAAAAAAAAAAAGTAGTAGCCTCTTTTTGTATGTCATAGATGTTTCCTATTACTGTAGCAGATAAAAATGATTATATAAGTAATGTATAAGATGCAAGTATTGCATGAGGATTGCTGCAATGTTAATTTCTATGTCTTTACAAGCTGATTATTTTTCCTTGCTCCTGTTTCCTAAACTCCCTTCCCCCGCTCCTGATTGTTGTAAGATAAGAAAATCCAGACTTTACTTGTCAGAAGCTTTTCTGCATTTACTGGTGAGGTGTTTGGAGACTGGGGAACACACAAATTTTCCCCGTATCTACCTTTCCCTCACCAAGCGTGATTTGAAGCTGGACTGATTTAATGATGTCAGAGGAAATAATCTTTCCATACAATAATCATAGGGCTAATTTTGTTTCCTGCTCCATTCTCCCGAGCAGCAGTTACAGAACTAGTGGGAAGTGGGTTTGACAGTTGCCTGCTGTCTCCAGTTTTGAGCAGCATTTAGTTGCCCTACTCCTAAGGAGTGTTTATTTTAATTCAAAGACTTGGCAAAGCTAAGGGCATTGAGAAGATACTAGAATGCCTGAAAGGTAAGGAAGGTGGTGCAGAAATTTCTTGCAATAAACATTGTTGAGCAAATCAATGGGGTTTGTATGTTTGGGTTTTTTAAATGGAGATTTTAGTCTTTTTAGTTTCTTGTGTTTGTTAGTGGAAAGCTTGATGTTTCTCATGTGCAAGCTGGAGACTGGATTTTTCTGGTCTACACTTAAAGTATAAAATGTAATCAGCAATTTTAACAAAACCTCTCAATAGAAGTACAGGTGCAAAAGGCAGAAGAAGTCAATCCTCATAGCTTTATGTCATTCCTGTAAAAAAAAAAAAAAATCTTCTTATCCTTTGTATAAAAGTAACCAAGAATTTTGAACTTGCTAATTCTAGAGATCAGGAACTCTCTTTTTTTTCCTGGGCTGTTATCCAACCTTGGGAATAGTCTACTTCACACGTGAATTTTTAATGGTGTTATGCAAATTTTGTTCAAAATTTATGCGCTTCACATAAACCTTTATTTTAAATATTTTTTAAAATTTCAGTAATACAACTATAGAAGAAAAAATCCTCAACGTGGAGGGAAAAGCAAAACAGAAGTGTAATTTTTAGTGATGGGGGGAATTTGGAATGATCATCTAGTGCAGGAAGACAAGGTTTGATAGTGCGGTGTGATGGTACTACAATTGAGATAAATTTCATTGTACAGATATTATCGGAGAGCAGGAGTGGAATACATCTCAAGCGTAACTGAGGAGGCCATGAGAATTTTATAGACCAAGTGAATCTTTGAAGATCACTAGATATTCTAGCCCTATCAGACACATAATGGGATGCTAACTGTCCAAACAGTTCTGTTTTCCACATAGTAGTTATAGCATATGTCTTGCTTTTGGGTTTCTCTCTTCCTGTGGCTTACTGTGTATTTTGACATACTGGGACAAAGACACAGTATAAAAATAGTCTAGATAAATAAAATTAATATGAAATATTTTATTCTATTATTTTCATTCATAGGTAATTATTATATCCTCCATATTAAAAATATTCTAGAAGCTTCAAGAATGTCACATTTGGTTCTGTGTTGTGGGGGCTTTTTTATCAGCATATTTATGCATTTTAATGACACAAAAATGTCATTATACTATGTATAGTATGCTATGGCTTTATACTATATTAATTTCACTTCAGCTGAGCAACCATAGGAACAAAGTTTTGGGAAGGGCCATTGTCAAAATAACCTTTTGTGAGCTGACCACAGGAAGCTAGGTGGTAGTGACCTCTTTTTGCCTAATGTGCCCTGTCATGGAAGGCTGAAGCCCCCACCCCTCAATTACAGCTTTTCCAAACCAGAGGATGTGACGAGTTGGCAGAGGTGGATGCAAAGTGTCAGCCTGTGACTGACACCCAGTAGTTTCTTACAAATGTGACGGGAGCTCTGAACACTGATTTCATTTGTTCTGACTTATTCCAGTCGGTGGTGAAATCTGCCAGATTTGGAAGGAAGTTGGTTCTGAATGACTTACTATAGATAACATTGAATTTGCCCGTTTGCGATAATGTCTGGCTTCATACACGAAGTGCAGGATATCTGTATGAATTTTGGGGGTCTGATGGGGGAATTTTTTGTCTTAGGTTTTCTGATACATGCTGCAAACTCTTGCATTTGCTTTTGAGAGTCCATTCCATACAGATACTGCATCTTATGTCTCTGACATGAAGAGGTTTTGTCTTTTTTGAGATTCAGTATGTGGTTGTGTTGCACAATCAGCTTGAAGTTGGAATCGACTCTTTCTCCTCAAACATTCCTTTAACCAAACTGATGCTAACTAGGGATTCATTCCTTCTTTCCAAAAGAGATTGGCGGCGGGGGGGATGGTGGTGGGGGGGTGGTGGGGGTGGTGGTGGGGACGACACAGAGAAGAAGGGTGAGAAGAGCTGTGGCCTTCTCATAGTACTTTTTGCTGCTTTGTGATATATTGCTGCTTTATTACAGGAACACTTACACAGAATGAGATGATATTTAAGCGCCTTCACCTAGGTACTGTGTCCTATGGAACAGACACAATGGATGAAATTCAGAGTCATATTATAAACTCTTATTCACAGGTACCTCATTTCATAAATTATTTACCTTTAATATTGAGATTTTTTTACAGCATTGAGGCATTGTTGTTGCTGATTTTGTCTAGAGATTTGAAATGCTATGAAAATTCTTTCATTTCTAGGTATCTTTTAACAGATATGATGAAAGGGAAAAACATAAGACAGTATGTAGTTCTCTCCTGATTCTGAAGTTCATAATGCCCACTTAAAGCAGTTTGCTTTTCTATTCCCCACTAGCAGAAATCTCTTAACCTGTCTGTGTAGTGCAGTCTTTCTGCTGCCAAATCTTCTAAGAGTAAGCTATTCATTACTGAGACTGCAAATTAGAAATAAGTGGCCAGAACAAGACAAACAGTAATTATATCTTTGAAGATATAGACATTGAGAAACCACATTAATTGGTATAACCAAAAAAGTAAAAAAATAGTTGTCAAAATAAAGAACTAAGATGACTGCACACAGCATAAAGTGGGGGATAGGGTGTGGGTATAGGAAACTGAAAAATCTGTATTGCTAGAGAGCAAAGTACTCCTGTGATATATAAGAGTGCTTGGACTGGAAAGTGTACAAAAGGATTGTGCCTTCCTGTCTGAGTCAATTTTGGGGTGAAGGTGGAAGATGGAATTCTGCAAGCATCACTTGCATCTCCCATGTATTTGGGTGTTTTCTGCAAACCCTTCTAAGCACCTTATTCCACTCTGAAATTAGGAAGAATTCTTTATTTTTCATTTCTCTTCTTTAAAACAAAAAAAGGAAAAAAAATGGCACAACAGGAAATAAATGATAGGTTAACTAGTATTTCTACATGTTGTGTACAGTATAATAAAACTTTTTATATAAAAGTTCTTTTCCGTAATTAAATTGAATACACACATGGGCTCACTCAGTTAAGTTGTAGATTGGCCTCCTTGTCTGTGTCCTTGTTTTCTCTTGTAAAAGGATTTTTGGATCCTCAACTGATTTGAATCTTTAGTTCTGCTGTGTTTTGCACCATGGCTTCATTCTTATTTCCTTAAAATAAAAATTAAAAAGTAGTTGTTTGATGCCATGCTGGACTCAGCTAATATGTAGCCTTTGGGAATAAAGGCAGGAGGGAAAGCAGTGATTAAGCAGTGTGTGTTCTAACTTTTCAGTCTGTAACTTCAATTTCTGTATTACTTCCCATCGAAACAGATCCACAAATCCACTTCTTGACTTCCTTTTCCTTGTATAAATCTGTTTCAGTTTAATTCTTTGTAGGTATAAGTATAGCCATGAATAGTAACAGAGATATAATATGACTTAGAAATGAGATATGGAACACTTTTGCTTAAAGATTGGCAGTCCAAATTTGGTTCGGAATGGGTTACTGAAAGTAATTGCTGCCTAACTATGTTTATGAGAATCACCCACACATAGTTTTCTTATAGTAGGTTGTTTGGCTATTCACAGTAACAACTGTAGGAATAAATAATATTAACTAACAGTCTTGAGCTGGCACACATAGGTTGGAGTTTGGTGGCTATGCACCAGTCTTCCTAGAAGACTGGTTTTGTATTTTCTGGATTAAATATGCTGTCTGAAAAGAATTGCATGATTGCTGGAATTCTTACTTGCTGAAAGCTTTTGCTAGTTTGCTTTAAAATTTAGTGGGTGGTACCTGTGGTTAGCTAGATTTTTAATAGCTGTAACAGATTTGGCACTAAAATATGTCAGTGAGGTAAGAAATATGAGGGAAGCTTTTTTTCCCTCAGTTGTGGGAAAAGGTATCCCCAATCTAGGTTTGCTGTTCGTTGATGATGAAGAGAACTTTCTTGAAACTTCCTTATTTTCAGCTTTGTAATAACACTACTTGATGTTAAGCAACGCTGTAATTATGCCTGTGTTGGTTGCAACTCTTCAAAACAGAAAAATGAAGGAATCTCGGTAACAAAACAAGCAACTATTAAACAATTGTTTCAATCTGAAAAAGTACACTGAGGTTTTTGTTTAATCTATGATAACAGAAGCTGCCAGTTAGCTAGGCAGTGGTTCTTGTGTGACATTGATTTTATCCCTTGTTTGTGTTCTGGTTTATTATTACAGTGGACCTACTAGACTATTGTCATCTTAATGTAACACACAAATCTATTATAACCTGATTATATTTCCCCACTGGAAGCATTTTGTGATAGAGGGCATAATCTTTAATGGAATTTGTGTGAAATTAAATTATACAAGCATCAATAAACATAACATAATTCAGAAGGAGTAAATCAGTTTAATTTATCTGTGGCTGTAATGGCATCAGCATTAGCAGAATGCAAATGCAGAGGTTTAAAGCTGAAAAGCAGTGCCAGATGAGCAGAAAGTTAAACCCTTTATTAGACAACACTGTAATTTGATGGGCAGAATGTTCACGGTTCAGCAGATTGCAGTCAGGAGGAAAAGAGCGTGGTTTCTGAAGAGGTTGTCTGAATTACTCTGGAGTGAACAGAGGAGCTTTTGGTAGTACTGCTGATGTATTTAATGTCCTGACCTTAAAGAAAAAAAAACAAACCAAAAAAACCCCACAAAAACCTCCAGCAAAACCGATCGACAATAAAACCTAAAACAAACAAACAAAACAACAAGCCCATTTATTTTCAACTGATTATAAATATATAGTACTTTTTCTTACAAGAATTCAGTCATATGCTTAAGCATTGCTAGTTTAGTGGTTATGCAACAGAAATGTGGTCTTCAAATATGTGTCGAACTGTTATTTTGCACAATCAATTTAGTAGATTATTGAATTTTTGTAAGGACAAACAAACTTCAGTCTACAGCAAAAGCATAGAAACTGCATTAGTTCGCAAATAATATAGAAATTGTAGGGTTGTAACTTAAATCAGCATAATTTGTATTCTAATGACTCCTAATATTTGTACTTAACAATGATACTTGCTTTTGTTCTTTTCTTCCTTATCAATGTGGCCCTTTTGCTGTATGCTTGGTTTTTATTTCACATTTTTCAATTGTCTTCAGGCTATGTTACTGAAATCTGACTACGAATGTAAGGTGATGATCACATAGTTATGTATCGGTTCTGCAGAAAAGTAGATGAGGGGTTTATGGATCACAAACTGAAGGAGTTAACTGTAGTTTATATAAAATAAATAAATGGTTACTACCTTTATCATTTATCAACTTTTGTAAAGGTAACAATCATATATTAAGATTTGGGTTTTTTCCATTATTAAACTTTGTATTGTGGTTCATTGTGTTGGGTCTTAAAGGTGCATTCTCAGAATAGTGGAAACAGTACAAGTTCAACACCATCTAGGAAGCCTCAGTCGTCTGCACCCAAAGTACGCAAGAGCGTCAGCAGTCGGATACATGAAGCCGTGAAGGCTGTTGCACTGTGCCACAATGTGACCCCAGTGTATGAATCACGGGCTGGTGTGTCTGGAGAAACAGAATATGCAGAAGTGGATCAGGACTTCAGCGATGAAAATCGAACTTACCAGGCTTCCAGCCCTGATGAGGTTAGTATGCAAGGGTGAAAAAATGGATCTCATAAAGAACACTTAAGCTAAGTTTAAAAGAGCAGAACTGTGGAAGAAGAGTGTTTTGGGCTGGGGTTTCTTAAACATTAGCAGTAATCTGGTTTTATTTCCTCTACAGCTGTAGAGCAGTGAGTAGGTTGATACGCATCTTTGTTTTAAAGACATTCTAGCAGTGTTTGGAGCTTGGATGTACTGTTGGTGATGCTGCCACAGAAAACAGTCATAATCAAAATGAAGTTGTGGTAAGATGTGAAGAAGGGACTTCAAAGATGGAAGCAGGTCCCGGGAGGTTATTCTCCCTCAGTACTTGGCACTGGTGAGACCGCTCCTGGAATACTGTGTTCAGTTCTGGGCTCCTCACCACCAGAAGGATGTTGAGGTTCTGGAGCGAGTCCAGAGAAAGAGCGATGAAACTGGTGAAGGGGCTAGATAACAAGCCTTATGAGGAACGGCTGAGAGAGCTGGGGTTGTTTATCCTGGAGAAGAGGAGGCTAAGGGGGGACCTCATTGCTCTCTACAACTACCTGAAAGGTGGTTGTAGAGATCAGGGAGCTGGCCTCTTCTCCCAGTTAACAGGGGACAGGACAAGAGGCAATGGCCTCAAGCTCCGCCAAAGGAGGTTCAGGCTTGACATCAGAAAAAAATTTTTCACGGAAAGGGTCATTGGGCACTGGAACAGGCTGCCCAGGGAGGTGGTTGAGTCACCTTCCCTGGAGGTGTTTAAAAGATGAGTGGATGAGGTGCTGAGGGGTATGGTTTAGTGATTGATAGGAATGTTTGGACTCGATGATCCTGGGAGTCTTTTTCAACCTAGTGATTCTGTGGCTTGTGGATCTGAAAGCCTGTAGGTTTTTCTAGCTACAGAAGTTGATCTAGTACAAGATCATATTTCTTCCACAAACCTCATCTTGCCACAGCATAGTCTATTACTCTTGGCATACATTTGGTTTATGTGTCTAATATATCACCATATGTAACACTAACAAAACTTTAACAATTCACACTGCAGGCTGTAATTGCTAAAAGTAGCAAGTCTATAACTAGAATTTTTCAGAATCAAGAAATAAAATTATCTGTCTTCATGTATTTTTGAACTAGCAGGCATTGCATGCATTTCAGGTGCTATAAACACAGTTTGTAGTATCAAAGGCTGGTAGAATATAAAGAAGTAGCTGGTTCTCAGTGATTAAAAGTGGCAGTTAGAACATTTTTAAGAAAAAACTTTAGGCAGGACGTGAGATGCTGTTCTTTGGCTGAAATCAATAATCCATAATACTATATGTAGTGTTATATAGTGTGAGTTGGTCTGCATTTTGAACTAAGAATGCTGGAAGTGCATTTGTTTATGCCTGAGATAACTGTAAATATAGTTTGTTAGTGTAATTGTATGATGTTTGACTTTTATTATGCATATGTGTGCAAATGTTCATATGCACATATATTCATATTTGCTAAGAAGATCAGTGTAATGAGCCTATGAGGTATTACTAAATATAATGAAAGACTGCATGAACAATTATCTACCTGTGAAGGTATGACAACAGCTATGAATTAAGTAACCATTCTGCTTTAACAGCCAAAAGTGCAAATAAATCGGGTGAAGAGGCATGCGGTTGAGAGAAACTGAGTTTTCTCTCCCACTGGCTCTTCTCCCTCTGTGGGCTTTTGTATATTCATTCAGTTGTTTGGAACCTGAAAGTATTGCCATAAAGAGCAATTTTCCTCCTGTATTTGCTGAAGGAAACAACTTGTAAGGCTTGAGAATTATGCAAATGATGCCCTTGGAAGACAGTAGGGAATTTGACCTTGGAAAGAGGAAAGGAAACTTGATAAAGTGCTAATACGACAGATTGGGGACTCAGAGTAGAAAGGGAAGTGGGAATCGGCAACAAAGAATCTGTTAGTGCTGCAAGGAAGTGAAAGCACAGGTATCATTTTAATAAAGATCTTTTTTTTATTATCTCAACTCAAACATTCAAACTATATAAAAGTGAAATCAAAATCTTACATTTTAGAACAGACAGCATTAAATTTATTTTTTGTTTCTTAAAGATAATGCTTGAAACACTATTAAAATTATCATATTGAACAAATATGCTTTAATTTCATGAGAAATTGATGCTAAATGGAGTCTTATAAAAAGATGAAGCTACAAAACATTTAAACAGCATAAAAATTGCAGCATGACAGCACAAAGCATAAGAGTTGAAAGACTAACAGGTCTTTATCATAATTTTTTAAAGAGTTCTATTGATGCAATGTTTGCAAATCACTGGAGCCTAAGGAAAATAACGTAAATGGTTCATTATTTAGCTTATTGAACTTTCCTGCAGTTAGGTTGACGGATGATGCCAATGTTTCCCAATCACCAAAGTACCATTTTAAAAGCATTTTTTATTGAATAAAGTGCTTTGAATATTGCACCCTGGAGCTTTATTTAGGGAAATGGTTCAATTGATGTTTTCTGTTTAACCTCAGCACTGACCTATCACAACATATTTGGCTAATAAGCAACATTATCATTTAATAGACTTAACCAGTTTTATGCATTGTACTTTCTCAACATTACAACTCTGTTCTCTTAGATTTTGTTTATGGATCTGACTTGACTGCAGTCTTTTGACAGATGATGTTATTTGCACACTTGTCCGTTGAATTATATAATATTGCATGTTACCACCGTAGCACATAAAGAGCAGAGAACTATGTGTAAGTATAAACTCTTCTTCCATATAGGAAACTATAAGAAGCAATTTAGTAGTATTTGGACACACTTAACATATTGACTTGAAGAATTCATTTGAAATTCTTCACATCTGTGTGTGTATGTGTGCATCTATACACAAATTAAATATAACCATAACAAAGTATGCACTTTTAGAAGTAGGTACATTCATCATAAAAGATGTATTTATCCATTGTTAGAGTAACCTGAGATGAGTAACTGATTTTGTATTCATAATGTGAAACCTACTTATGCCGAGCTCTTTGTTTCTTATGATAAGTGATCAATATTTCATTTTCTCTGAAAGAGTCGAAAGTTTCAGTTGTCTGTCACTTGTCCTCTACAGCTGTAGCATAGAAGAACACATACCAAGAACTCACTGAAAAATGTGAAAACAACTCCTACTTGGCTATCGTAGGTGTGAGTTCAGCTCATCTGTAGAAAGCCATCTACCTTAATGTAATGAACAATCATAAAAGGATATAAGTTAAGTAGGTAAAGCAATGGAGTTCAAAGGTCACAGACCCAAGCAATTCAGGGGCATGCTATGAACAGGAGGCTTGAAGACCTTTGCTCCCCTTGGTCAGAAAAGATTGATCAGTCACGATTTTTAATGACTGCTTACTCTCATAGACCAGCTCTTTATTGGTTATGCTTTGTCCTGCACTGCTATATTCTCAAGCGTTTCTAATTATAAGATTATGAATATTTAAATGCTACCTAAAGTGTGGTCAGTTATTTAATTCCAACATTTCTGTCTAGAGACAAGAGAGCTGCTAAAATTAATTACAAGGATACAAAGCAAATCATTTAAAAAGAGATAGGGAAATGATATACCCTTAGTGAAGCAGCTTTTGTGTTTACAAAAGTGAAGCTGTAATGTATGAGACATGTTGTATTGTTTAATTCATTTTATTGTGTGTGCTTATTGAAGCAAGACTAATTGTGTTGTTTTGTCAATGTATTGTGAGAAGCAAATCACTCAGTAGCATAAACCCATCACTTTCATGACCTTCAAGACCTGCAAAGAATAACTACTCCATAGCTTGTCTTGAATATTGATTGGCAGTTTTTTTACATGATCAAGCTGTATTTTGTAAGTTAATAATTTTATTTTAATTTTTAAGTTTCTCGGTGAAAAGTGATGGACTGCAAATGTTAGTTATCGCATCATTGTTCATAAATACAAGCAAACCAATGCCGATTGGAAACATACGCAGCTTGTTGTTTAACAATCCAAACAGAAACTATTGGCAACACTCAGGCAGCTGGGGCTGGGTGGAGGGGAGGGGTGGGGAGAAGAAGTCTCACTGCTTCTTCCCTGCTTCCAACCAATAGCTTTAACTTCAAAAAAACACGCATATAACCTCTATATACCTTTTACGGCAACCTGATTTTGAAAGTAGATCCTATTGTCTGAAAAGAAGATGCTCTTAAATACTCTGCAGTAAATGAAGGTTGGTTACATGAAAATTCTTTTAAGCATCAAAACTAGCTTACAAATTTTCCACCCCTAGTCTTTCTTTCTCACTCTACAAATTGGTCCCTCATATATGCCAAAACCTTCAAAGCCTTTATTCATATGGGTTATTTTTCACTTTAAGTGGTCAGATTCATAGCATGGCTCCAGAAAAGCTGTCAGCACAACTTGGGGGGGAACTCCCAGACTGCTGGATGGGGAGGAGAACTGCCACCATCAGCTGTGAGGCGAAGGACCTTTTTCTCAAACTGATGTTAGCTGAAAACAGAATATTGTATATTGAAAGTAACAATCAGTTGGTCATAAACTGATTTGAGCAACACTTTTTAAATATTGAACAGTTTGCTGCTCCCAAGCAGAAGTATCTGTGGCAGGCTGACCTGCAAGGAAAAGGAAGCTGGGAGCTGAGCTTGATAGCCAGACTTCTAGAGGCAGTGGTCTCAATTATGAGGTGTACAGCCCCACAATATCCAAGGTGAAAAGAGCATGTCCTGTGATGGAAACCAGAGACAGTCAAGAGTATGATTTTTGTACAGGTCTGTGGTGATGAGACACACCTGAATTCAAGCCAAAAAGTCAAATCATTAAGTCAGGATCAGGTCCCAAGACAAGTAACCACATTAGCCACAGTCTGGTGTTTCCAAGGAGAGTTCATGGCGATGGAGCAGGTCCAAAGCCAGGAGGTCCTGTCTGCCTTTCAGGGCCAGGTCAGTGCAGTGTGTGGCAAGAGTGGGCATAGCTGCAACACGACTGCAGTGTAGCTCTCACAGGACCAAGTGTGGGACCCAGCTGAAAGGGAGAGGGTAGCCTCCGTGGAGGCTTCTTTGAGCCATTTCTTCATCACAGCTCTTAACAGTGAGCAGACTTTGAACACAGGTGGTTAAACTTCCAGGAAGAGGGGTGCACTCAGGGCCTTGACAATTTCAGTCTAAATAGGTTTTTGAATATTGTTTCATAGAAATTGCAGTTTTTTCTTGGTTGATAAAAGTTTATGTTTGAGTCAAGTAATGTCTATTTCAGTTTACCCAAGCTAAGAATGGGGTTGCATTTGTTTCTGGGTTTTTTGACTCACTTCTGCTTTCTCTGTCAAAATGTTCTATTATAAAAAAAAAAACAAAATAGTGGATTAGGCTCATAAGACAAGCTATGTTCCAAGTAGCCCAGAACTCAAAGGGAGCAGTAGTAGTATGGTTGTTTCTGTGTTCCAGTTCTGACTGCTGTGGTATCTCAAGCAAGCAAGAACAGCCTTAGAGCATTTTTTGGCCTTCTGCCAAGCAGGAACAGCCTTTTAGGATTGATTCAGTAACTGAAGGTCTTGAGGATTCGGCAGGGTGCTTCAAATCCTCACTTTCTGGATTTATAGCCCGATGTGCCCAAAGGCAAGGTGAGTTTCTTTTTTTTTCAAGTGACCATACCGGGTTTTAACTGAGACTTTTTCATGCCATCATGTTCCCAAGATGACAAATAACTAGAGGTAGTTATTTTCAACAGAGCAAAGGTACTCTGTGTTACAGTTCCCCAAATTGGTGATTTTTTAGACGGCTAAAGACATTTTTTAAAACAGCTGGGTGATAGGTGATAATTCCTGTTGACATGGAGGAAGCTAAGGAAGATGTTGATCTGAAAGGGAGTGTCCATCCATGTAGAAATTATTCAGCCTTACAGGGAAATGTCTGGAGAATTCAGAGATGGGCTTTGAGTCGGGCTCAAGAACAGTCCTGTAGAAGCCATACAACACCATGTCAGAGAGAAGCAAACTCCTGTTATTTGATAGGGCAGGGATGTACTCTTTCATCCCTGGTGTTGAAAATTAATAGAGATATGGCTCTTCCTTTAAATGCATTCTATGGGCAATCTGTTTCATCTTGCATGTTGGCCTTTGTTTTGACTCGTGTTAGGTCTTGTAGCATTTTCTGCCATGTAATTATTTTAATTTGAGTTCTTAAATAAGCTAATGGAACTTGCTGTAGAAGAGTTTTTTTCCTAAAAAAAAAAATAAAGTTGGTACTATTGTTAAAAAAATAATTTAGACTGTAATTGGTTTCTAATAAAATTAAACATATGAAGATTTTTGTGGCCAACCAGTTTACCTGTTTTCTAAGTTTATTTTAAACATGGATTAGTATTTATTTTAGGATAAAATCAGTATAATGTTGTAATTAAATATGCAGCTGTGAATCCACAACAGAAATAATGGCTTGGATTTTTTTTTTCTGTGATTGGTGTGGGGTTTATGAAGTCCTGAACTATTCATTTTCTTAGCTTTGGTTTTGTAACTGATAAAATAGGCAACTGTATCGTTGTCATTTAACAACTCTGTGTACTTTATGGAGCTTTCTAGAAACTGCCTAAGATATTTATAAGCTGCTTATTTTGATTTATTTGTATAGATGAACAATTCTAAACAAGTGGGATGATTGTGTTTCCAAAACATGGAAATAATATGTAGAGCTGCCATGGTCTGTAACAACAGTGCCTCTGAAGTCTTCCCTCTTCATGCCCCTCTCAAGATACACACTTTCCTTGGGTAACTGAGCTAGACACATCACCCTGCTTGGGCAAGCTGCTTCCACCTCTTGAGCTGTACAGCTGTAGGTTGTGTTGCGGGTAGCACAATTACTGCATGAGTTGAGACAGTTTCCTTGTGAAGTCTCTGAATTTGGCTTTGAATGGAAATCTGTACTGTGATAATTAAAGGCTGTGATGTTTGGAGCTGTGAACTATGGAAGCTCTGAGGGTTTGGTGGCCTCTAGTGGAGAGACACTGCTGCCTGAGGCAGAGCTGAACAGAGGTTATGTGGTAAATAGAAACATCTGAAAAATATTGGGTAAGAAACACTAAACAACAGGTGTTTCTCAGTAGCTTTTGTCAGATCTATTGAATTTCCATTTCATAATGCAAGTATTTCCTACCTTCATTCCCAATTTGGAAGTTACTATTTTGACCTTGTTATGTGAGAGTAGATAGCTGTCTTTACCCTTAGGTTTGCTATTGAGGAGGAAGACAACTAGCAAATTAGAAACCACAAAAGCTCTCTTTGACTCCGTATACATTACCTGTCCTGGGAACACTACAAAGTTAGTAAGCTCAGGTGCATGCCTGTGTCTCAGTAGTGGGAAGACCCTGTATCTACCAACATGCTTCTGTCTCCCAGGCACCCAGGTTCTGTAGAAGGGAGGTTTGATGATAAATCAAATAAGATCAAGAAAATTTTCAAATGAGCCTCTAACCTGGATTCAGGATACTTGGCATAAAATGGTAGCATCACAAGTGAAGGCCATTGTGCTCATTCAACCTTTGATTCCTTTACCTGACTCCATCTAATCTGTCATGCTCTGTAGAAGCCACAGTTGCTGTGTTTACCTGGCATGCTAAAGGTTCTTGATAAATGTACACTAGATTGCAAGACTATTTTAATGTAAGGTTTCGTTAAGGCATTGAAAAGAAGAGAGTATACTCGAGGAGGGAAAACCTCAGGAAGAGAGATTTATGAACTCTGTATAGCCAGTTATTCAGTGTATATAAATTCGTTAAGATTTATAATGCAGATTTTCATGCTATTTGTGAAATACTTAAAAAATGTGTATTTTAAAAGGTTCAGATATTTAATGGTAAGGTCTCGTTATGTTGGTTTTGATGCTGTTGAGGTCTAGATGCTCTGATTAATTCTGAATTATAAGAGTCAAACTTAATGTCTTACTCTTGAGTTTGTTCAGTTGTATTTTAGGCACCTATTTGATACTTGAGCTCTATTGCCTATTTCTGCTATGATATTTGTGCTGATCAATTTAAAATTAAAAAATAAAAAAGTAGTTGTGTTTAGACCAGGTATAAGAATCCAAAACGACTGTGCTGCAAAATGCTAATGCAAATGGTAGGTGAAGCCAAGCATAAACGAAATAATAAACAGATGTGAGTCACCAAATATAGAACACAAGTCCTAGCTGCAAAGGGACACAAATGAGATGATAGGGTATTAGTAGAAAGATGCAATTTACAGGTCAGAATGTAATAGTAACCTTTCACTGTGAAAATTGAAAATTAACCTTGGGAGTATTGGATCATTTACAGCTTTTATGGTACTTCTATTGAAAAAGAAAAATCTACAAAAATACTTCCTGTAATTTTCAAGATTTTTTAAATTATACTTTTCAAAACGTGTTCTTTTCTCTTCTGTAACTGCATCTTGCTGGATTTTCATTTTGTGATGGCTACACAGATGTCACTACTAAGGCTTCTTAGGGGTTCTCACAATTTTTTTCCCCCCAGTTTTTAATTTCATAGAAGGTATGGTGATTTACTTGCTTTGGGTGAAATTCTTAGTGAGCGTTACTCATAATGTTGAACTTATCTAGAGATCTTGCATGTCTTTTGTCAAACTGCTTGATTTTTATTTTATTTATCTTACCTGAGATTAGTAGGAGAGGCATAATAAACATGTTAACTTCATTATAATTACCTTTCTAGTCATTTAATAATCTGATCTCCAATAATGATTAGCATTTGGAACAATAAAAATAGAATTGAGGAGAATTTTTTTTTAATCAAAACTACTTATTCAGATATGGGTTGTATATAAACTGTAACAGTGAAGCATTTTTTCTAAAACATTTATATTTGGAAGGAATAAACCAGGTAGTGTTGTTGATAGAGAAATGTCTG
This sequence comes from Phaenicophaeus curvirostris, assembly GCF_032191515.1. NCBI lineage: Eukaryota > Metazoa > Chordata > Aves > Cuculiformes > Cuculidae > Phaenicophaeus > Phaenicophaeus curvirostris. Next base: position 42,433,286 of record NC_091394.1, read on the forward strand.
GTGTGTTATTTAAAGCATGCTGTAGGAGAAAATAGAAGCTAGATATCACTCACTTTAAAGCAGCAAAGTAAAATAAATAAATAAAAAAAAGCTACTCTAATGCATGCGTTTACAATACCATGTAGTGGTAGCTAATAATGATTATAGTATGATTCAGCATTTCTTGTCAAAGGAACTTTCTCAAGGTTGTTCGTGGGTTGCAGCAGTGTAAGTTTGGTTTCTATCTAACTTGATAGATTACGAAGTCAATGATATTACTGTTGAAACAAAGTAATAAAGTGATACAAGTGAACAAAAGCAAAAAAGAAGGTGCTTTGTTTATTTATTTATTACATGTTATAGTGTCTCAGTTTGAATATAAGTGTAGATCTAGTCAAATGTTTTACATGGAAATACTTGCAAAATCTTTTACTTGTTGTCATTGGTGGTGTCATTGGTACAGAAATTGTGTTCTGGTATTGCATAATTTCTGCTGTATATTATTTAAGTATCATTGAATGGTGTGTTTGGTTTGGGGTTTTTTTTTTATTAGAACTACTATTTCTCAACAATAAATATATCATTTGCAGGAATGAGACCAAACATGTTTTTATATTCAGAAGAATTTTTGTAAGCTTTCTGAAGGAAAATACTCACTTTATATATTAAGATTTCATACTCAGTCTTAATGCTAGTCACATTTTTTTCCCCTAGGTTCTTGGAAGAGTTTAGACTTTTACCCTAGCAACAGTTGTTTGGCTTTAGCCTAATTTATTTAATAGCATAATAGACCTTTCACACTTAAGCATGCCTCTTTCTTCCTTTTTTCTTTCTTTAGGTAGCTTTGGTGCAGTGGACGGAGAGTGTCGGCCTTACCCTGGTTAGCAGGGACTTGACCTCAGTGCAGCTGAAGACCCCTGGTGGCCACATTCTGACGTACTATATTCTGCAGATCTTTCCCTTTACTTCTGAGAGCAAGCGCATGGGGATCATAGTTAGGGTAATTTTAGGGGTGTTCTGGGTGTTTGTTTCTCAAAAATGTTTTCACTGAATGTTTATTTTTATAAAATTTAACAGAAATTTGATCCTTCAGGGAATTAATTTCACAAGGTTTTCACATGGAAGGTATGCCTCTGACATGAGTACACATGAAATACTAGGCAAGCAGGCTAACCTGATGTTGCAGAGAGCTTTGTAAAGGACAAACTCTTCTCTTAGGTGGGAACATGTTAATCTCACTACTTCAGGCTTAGCTGCTGATGCTGCAAGTTGCCTTTAAGCCTTTGTTTTTCATTTTCTGTTTTTTTCTTTCATACAAAATATGTTGCCTCTTCAACAGATAAATTGATGGTTGAAATTTCTTACGATAGTAATTAGTATCTTTCTATACTGGTAGTGCTGCTGCTTTTCAAGACGTAGTATCGATATGTGAACTGGTGTACATACACACCACAACCCACAGGGTCAAAGATTTACGAGATATGTCTTTAGTTGTTTCCTAGATGCCTAGTTGGGAGCATGGTAATCATCGTTAAAAGCTCAGGTGAAAGGAAACTGCAATACCATACTAAAAGAAGAAGAAGAAAGGAAGTTTTAAGTTTCTGACACTGTTAAGCCATCCACACTGCGTACTTCTACCTTTTCCCTACTTAAATCAGACAGAACAGCTTCAGACATCATTATTAGATGGTTACATAAGTGCCAAGTCCCAGCTAAACAGATGTCAAACTCATACCATTTTTTATTTGCCCATGATGACAAACCACTCATGCAGTCAGCCTTAGGCAAGGATACTTCAGGCAGAATATGTGCGTGCTCATATCTGGGGAGACCTTGGCAAGCATGTATTTCATTAGGTGAGATTGGCACTAATTGTCTGTTTAACAGTGACATGTTCAAAGATACTCTGAGAAACTTGCAGACTGGACTAATCCATTCCTTGTGCAACAGACCATACATTAGAAACTCCTGGTTTGGACTATATGAGGTCTGACACATGAAAAAAAAAAGAAAAACAAAAAGTCTGTTTCTGTAACTCTGTTTAACAAATTGAGAGAATCAGCTATGATCACTTCCAAAATGGTTCCTTTCTGAGCTGGCACACAACTGCATATGATGCTGCCAATGTCAAAGCAATTCTGCAGATTGCTTTCTGAAAAGCTGTTGAGGATCTCCATTGTTTTTGCTTTCCCATCTTCTGCTAATTAAAAAAAGAGTTCCTTTGAGCATCAACTTGATCTTTGGGATCTCTTCATCATAAGCCTCAGTCAATAATTGAAAAGTTTCTATCATGGATTTCTTCAGTTCCACAAGAAATTTGATTTTAACTCACTGTTCACTCTTGCACACTGACATTTTCCAAACAGGGATAAGAAAACATCTGTATTTTAGCACGCATCCGCTTGTACTGAGTGGGACAATGGAGGTGAGCCTTGTCTTGCTGCGACAGATTAGAATATGTTCAATAACCATCTTTTTTTTATCTCCCCTCCCACTCTTGGTTCCTGAACTATAGGGTTAGTCTTGGGATTTTTTTCTGTGTCAGACCTTTGGTATTTTCCTGTGTCTGAATTTTATGAATATGCAATGAATGTCTCATCATTAAAACATCTGTAACAATCATTTACACTAAGTTATTTGTAAATTTCTAATTACTGCGATATTTTAAAGATAAAGAGCAAATGTTTTGTTGTGGGTTAGATAGTGTATGCCACCAAAGAAACAAAATAGTAGTTAGGGCATAACAGTGATGTTCTAAAATTTAGGCAGTCAGCTTAAAGATGCTGAGAATCTGTTCTTCTCATTGACTTCAGTTAGAACTGATCCTCTTATATGAGAAAGTAGTAGGGAATGTGCATCTCAGTGGAATCAGAGATGTCATTGAAAGTAGTAACATCAAGTAATAAAACTTACCCACCTCTTGGGAAGATACTTGTCTTTTATGAGTGATAATCCATTGACTAGCTCAAAAGTCAGTTAGGTTATTGGTAGGTAATTGTTTTGACTGTATAAAGACAACTTTACTTTTCCCTCTCTTCTTTTGTAAAATTTTAGGATGAATCTTCAGGAGAAATTACATTTTACATGAAAGGTGCAGATGTTGCAATGTCCACTATAGTACAGTACAATGATTGGCTAGAAGAAGAGGTAAGAAACAAAATCAAAATGTCTAAAAATCAAAAATTTGTAAATCTAAAAATTTAGATCAAAATATTGAGTGTTATTGGAATAAGTTTAAAGGAGAACCTGAGCCAATGCAGTAATGGGTTTTGAAGTTCAGTTACATACATCCTGAATGGTTTTTAAGGGATTAGAGTTATTTCCAATTCTTGAATAACCCACAGGGGAAGGAAAACTGAACACATTCCTACTTAAAATAAGGAAATTTGTTTTTCATTGACCTTTCACAGAAAACCTAATTACTTCTGAGAAGTATTCTGCTATTTATCCTGAAATTCCCTTGTTTTATCAAATTCTGCAGTGAGGTATGATTATGAATCACAAAGTTTAGTAAGGGTTGCAGCCCAGTTGAAATATTTTTTGCCACATTTATTAAACTTAATATAAAATATCTAGTGACTGGATTTCAAAACTGATTAATATTTTCACTGTCTGGCTCTAGTAGGTACCAGCAATCATCTTATTTAGACCCTACATACAGACAATATGTTAATACAATGATTACACCATGTATGTTCATGATGGTATTGGCAATATGAATCAATATGTGCTGCAGGGCAGTTTGATTTATTTGGGGACATGAATAAATTAAACTCCCTCAAGACCTAGCAAAATGTCATAAAAATTACTTTTGGCGATAATGATGCACAATTAATTGTAAAATACTTGTTTAATTTATTTAGCTTTATGAGGTCAAATCAATAAGTGTTTTGCATTGGACAGGCAGCCTTGTTTTTCATTAAGACATGCTATTCCATGGCTATTTTAATGTGTAGACATTTTTCTGATAAGAGGTATGTTCAGTGGAAAAAGAAAATGTAGCTCTGTTAAATGCCTCAAAAATAGCTTAAATTCATTTTAAAGCTTCAACTTAAAAGATATTTTCTTAAAGCTAGGTGAGGAAATCTAATTGGCTTGCCAATAGCATACCATTTCATTTCAAGGGCTTTTTATTCTGTTTGTGGCTTATTCAAAATTATCTAGGAGTTATGGTTCAGGTATACCCTGTTAGAGTATAGTATAAAATATGTAAGTGCAGTTCAATATTTGAATAACTATTCTGTGGTTTGGTCCATTTAGTGTGGTAATATGGCACGAGAAGGACTGCGTACGCTGGTTGTTGCCAAAAAATCACTAACTGAAGAACAGTATCAAGATTTTGAGGTATGAAAGGACAGAGTGGTCTTGTGCTTCACCATATTTAGTTGCCTCAAGTGGAACATTCCTCTTTTTTGTTCTATTAAGGTGGCAAAAAAAAGGAATGTAAAATATTGGTAGTTGAGCTATGGCACACAATCTGTTAAGAGATTTTGTGATTTATAATTGGCTGTTCTGCAGTCACACATGAGATACTGTTTTGCTTTATTATGTGACTAGATGGTGTTTTCCCAGAAGCTAGCGAAATGTTAATTCTGTAGCTTCAGCATGACCTAAAACATCTACTTGATCTCAAAGTTAAGGGCAGCTCCTGCTTAGATGCTGTGATGCCTTATTTTTATAGTTCTTCAAAAGTCTTTCTCTTGTGGTGGTTTATCAGAAAAAAAACATGCATAACATTGGCTGTAGAGTAAAATTAATCTTGTTGTTCATTGAAGGTCTTTCAAGACAAGCATTTATCCTAATGAATCCATATTATAACTGATGAGTAGACTGATTGTATGCTTTATGGGTCATAGCAAACTCTATAAATGGTTTTGTGTTTGTGCAGAATCGATATAACCAAGCAAAGTTAAGCATACATGATAGAAACCTGAAGGTTGCTGCTGTTGTAGAGAGTCTGGAGCGAGAAATGGAATTGCTCTGTCTCACTGGAGTAGAAGATCAGCTGCAAGCAGATGTTAGACCAACACTGGAGATGCTAAGAAATGCTGGAATAAAGGTATTAAACACATACTGCTGACACAAGAGGTTGTCATTTATTAACTTTTTTTTAACAAGACAGGAATTCTATTTGACTGTATTCAGGTTCTTTCAAAGTAAGAAATACACCACGTCCTAAGCACATTCTGGGCATGAGCTAGCAGAAACAAACAAGACACTGTGTGTGAAGTTCCCTTGTCCACCTCAGGCTTCATTAGACTTAAGCTTACTTCTGCAGGAAAACTACCAATGTATAAATGTATTATGACTCCCGATAATTTATGATCCGACTGTCTACAGTAAACTGTCTTAGCTGGCACTAGATGAACCTGGCTAAGGATTTGTACAATAAGAATCTTTTCAGGCTTGTCACTCGTGAGAAGCTCATTACTTTTAGTTGAAAATGCACATATCAGTATATTTTCTCTAGTAATCTAACCCCAAAAGGTACCAGAAAAAGGTTGGAGTGAGATGTTGTTTAGATTTGGAGAACAGACACATTAGTGTCCAGTGGAGTAAACTTCTACGTTATTTTGCAGATATGGATGTTAACAGGAGATAAACTGGAGACAGCAACTTGCATCGCAAAAAGTTCTCACTTAGTGTCTAGGACTCAAGATATTCACATTTTCAGACCTGTAAGTATAGTTCCAAGCTTTTTGTTGGTTCATCAAAGGACAGCTGATAACGACATTGCTTTATTTGATTAGTAATTGGCAGCTTGTTGAAAATTGTTAGGTTATTGTAACAAATGTCATAATAGTGGTGCAGAGAGTAGCACTTAGGTTGTTATTCAAGGATGCGGGATTGCTAAGGATTGCTTCTGTTAAATAAGTTTGTGTCTAGAGTTGTTGATATGCCACAAAAATGTTTGTAGCCATGTTCGGATGATCCCCGTTCCACGTGCGTTTTACATTGTTTACTTATGCAATGGACATAGTAAAGTACCTCTGAATAATGATGGAGAGGGGTCTCTGTGAGGTGCTGAGCCAGCAGGAAAGAGCATCCAGGAATTTAGGTTATCCAAATGCGCTTCTTGTTTGTTCTAGCATTTTCATTGATCAACTCTTTAAACTCAAGCATAATTAATCCTGATTTTAGCTGTGATGCCAAAGTCCTCTGCGGAGTAGTTCGGATCAGTATGAGAGAATTTGAACTTTTTTTGTATATCATAACTTAGTCTGTTAATAAAATGTAAATGTATTTATGATAATTATTAGAAAGGTGAGCTAAGTATTTTTCTGTACATTTTGGTTATATTTCCATAGCATCAACCCTTACTGAAGCCAAACAGAAATAGATTTTCTAGACCTTGATTGATGCTGTGTGATCAGATGTAATAAGTCTGTGTTTATTCTAAGTTAACCACTTGCACCTACAGAAATAATTATATGAATATAATTTACATGTAAATGTAGCTTCTTGTGAACCATCAGAATGGCAAATTAGGCCCTGCAGACTACTATTTGCAATTAAATTATTAATGCTTCTGGTAAAACTTCAGATCAATTTTTGTTGACCTTTCCATGTTGCAACACCACAAATTAAGTTTTCCTGAATAAAATCTATTTAGTTGAGTCAGATTTTTATTTTCATTACCTCGGCTGGTAATAAGCGATCAGCATAAAACTCTGTTAAATTAGCGTACACAAAATTTTAAATTAGAAAATGGATTTATACAGAATTATTTCTGAAATATACTATTATGAAAGATGCGTTTTGATTTCAATGCTCTTAGAACTTTCAGCTGCTTCATTTTGTAACAAAATTAACTGATATATTGTTCCAGAAGTATTTACAAATTAACAAAATACCTCTGTTAGGTGAAAGGTAGAACAGAGTGGGCAATTGTTACTCGTCTGTATGCAGCAAACGCTGACATCTCTTAAATTCTGTAATGTAGGAAGTTTATAATGAACCAGTGCAATCTGGGGTTCCTAACAGCTGGCAGACAAGGAGCTCTCTCTTTACTTGTTTACTTGTGGGAAAGGAGGAAAAAAATTATCAATTGGGGCACATGCATGTGTTTTTCTATTTGCAGGTGCTTTTTAATGTCACTCAAATTCTGTGAGGTATAGCCCATCTGGAGGGAGAAAGGCCTTTTGCCTGTGTCTGATTTTCGGTAGTGGTGGACAAAAGGCAAAACTTTACGTTCAGTGTAACCTAAGACTCATATATTTTAAAAGAGACAAAATTAGACATTTAATCAAAGTTTATGTTTTGTTTGTGTGTGCACAGTAGCTCTAAAATACGTTGATCTTTTATTGGGCAAAAAAAACAACAAACCAAAACAAAACTGCCAGTCTCCTCAAAATCTGGGTTATAACTTGAATTTTTCATGTTCTCTGTTCTAGCTCAAAACTTTCCAAAATCCATTTGGTAAACTGTGATTGTTACTTGCATTTCACAGCTGGGCCTTTCTGAAACAATAATTATGTACATTAAAAAAAAATCTATGGTGTAGTTCTTTTGTATTATGCTGCTTGATCCTGCTTGCATACTCATGCACGATCCTAAAGGATCAGTACTAATGAGCATTTTTATGAGCCTTTTGAAATTTATGTCTACCTTACTCAAACTGAAGGAACTATTAGTGTGAATGTTTTGTATTATTCTAAGAACCTTCCCTGGAGGTGTTTAAGGCACGGGTGGACGAGGTGCTAAGGGGCATGGTTTAGTGTTTGATAGGAATGGTTGGACTCGATGACCTAACGGGTCTCTTCCAGCCTGGTTATTCTATGATTCTATGATTCTATATTTTACTGGCTAATAAGTAAAAGTTTTGGGGTTTGCTTGGTTTATTGTGTATTTTACCTCTAGCCCTGCCTAGATGGAAAGACTTGGGTCAGCTTGAAATTAAGATATTAATGTCAATAATTCATTAATTTTTTAGCCCTGGTCTGCTTCAGTGAGGAACCAGTTAAGCTGACTACATAGGTTTTCCTTATTTGAGGATTACTGTTTCACTCCGTAAGATTTGAGGCTTGTAGTCACATCCCATGTGTATTGGGCTTGAACTGGGATAAAACACGTGTTGAAGAACCAAGGCCTTCTGGGTATGAGTTCTCAAAACTTGATTTATTTAGGCAGGTCTTTTTTAAGAACATAATCAAATCTTCTAAGTGAGTGTTTTTTATTGAAGGTTACCACTCGAGGAGAGGCTCACTTAGAACTGAATGCCTTTAGGAGGAAGCATGACTGTGCCTTGGTGATATCTGGGGACTCCCTTGAGGTAAGAACTTGGTTTCTGTCAGATTAGGTATATCTATACGCTTATGTTCAAAAAGTAAAGTATGTCTTCATGCTCTTAAACTTTTTTCCAGTATTTGCCCATGTTACTCTAAGTTGTTCTTAGAGATACTTTGTTTTTCTCTAAGTGCTAATTAGAGGATATATGTTCTAGTTGGGTGAATGTTGTTGATTCTCTGGTCTCCTGTACAGTAATCCCCACAGTGTGTTGGCTTTTTAAATGGAAGAAAGTGTCAGTTTAAAAGTCAGGGGGATGTGACTTTTTTTTTCTCCTAGGTGGATGTTGTGCAAGCAAAACTTTATAGAAGTATTCTTTTATACTGTGTTTTTGTGTTAGATTACATGGAGTAGCATTAAACTGTAAGTAAATAGTGTGGTTTGTTTTCCTTAGGTTTGTCTGAAGTATTATGAGCATGAATTTGTAGAGTTGGCTTGTCAGTGTCCTGCTGTAGTGTGCTGCCGATGTTCTCCTACCCAGAAAGCTCATATTGTGAAACTGTTACAGCACCACACTGGAAAACGCACGTGTGCAATAGGTAACTGTTGGCATGGTCTTCATTTGCAATACCTAAAATCTGTAATAAATTTAAGCAGTAAATGGCACCATAGAGAAATAGTTGAAACAGAAGCAGAGAGGCTTCTTCATCAAGACCCAGGTATTGTGTAGCTGTAGCAGAAAATGCCATTCCATGAGAAAAGTATGGTTATCATCTTCTTTATTCTTGATAGTCTGGATTGCTGAGGTAATTAGTTATAATCCATAGATTAATTGTAAGAATTTAAAGGTGTATATTAGAGGTTTCTATAATATTGTGAGGTCAGGAGAGTAAAACCTCTTAAGAGCTGAATATTGCAGTGACATTTTCCAGGTGATGGAGGAAATGATGTCAGCATGATCCAAGCAGCGGACTGTGGAATTGGAATAGAAGGCAAGGTAATGTTAACAGTTTCATTGTTAAATATGTGCCACATAGTAGTTTAGTAACATGAGAGTAGAAGATTTATTCTTAAACAGTAGCAAGTTGATAATTTCTAATTATAGCATGCTGTAAAGGTGATAAAAATGCTTAGTCTTTGAACTTTGCTTCTTTGCCCTCAGCTTTATCTTTTTAAGTGATATTAAAAAAAAAAGCTATGAAGAGCAGAAAACACGGTAATTACTTCTGTGTGTCACTCACCTGAAAGAAGCAGGATAGGCAATTAAGTTTATTTGTTACAGCAGCCACATCTTAGAAAAGTTGTCTTCTGTGTCCCATTGCAGGGCTGATTTCTGAAGCAGGAGCAAACTTGGCTTTCAAAATTGTCACTTAGAATTTTGAAATTTGAAATGCATCTTTTACACTGGGTTTCATATTTGCAATATTTTTGTTTTGTTCTAGGAGGGGAAACAGGCTTCCCTAGCAGCTGACTTTTCAATAACACAGTTTAAACACATAGGTAGGCTGCTGATGGTACATGGTCGAAACAGTTACAAAAGATCAGCAGCACTTGGTCAGTTTGTCATGCACCGGGGCCTTATTATTTCAACTATGCAGGTATTTAAAACTGTTTTCTGAATAGTTAAAAACACTACATCTGTCTTTTTGAAATACCAAAAAATCTTAATCAACCAGTATCGCTGTTTTGTTTTTCCTTTATTGTAATGTTTTGTATGTAGAATGATATTAAACACATATAATTATTTGCTTTTCGTAGGCTGTGTTTTCATCAGTCTTCTATTTTGCATCTGTTCCCTTGTACCAAGGATTCCTAATGGTAGGGTAAGTTATTATATCTGTAATAAATATAGCAAATTAACTTGTTAAATAACATTGTGTAGTTGATGTCTGCGACTTTCTTCATACATTTTCATGGGGATGCTACCAAAATCTGGAATGAGCCTACTAAAAATAAAAGTCAAACTAGGTTGAATATGCACTATATGAGGGGAGGAAGTCTCATTATCAACTCTCTAAAGAGAGGGATCTGTGTAGACTTAGTAGAAGATACAAATTTTACACATACAGGTGAAAACAGTAGACAAAAGGTCCCAGACCAGGTTCAACCGTTACAGAGATCAACATACAAGCCTCAGTGAGAATCACAGATTTTTCTCTTAAAAATGGAGCTGAAGCTACTGATTCTGGATTTTTCTCTGAGAATGCACTATGCAAGTCTGGCCTGTAGATTTCCATTCAGGTGAACATATGCAAGATTAGGAGAGCCCTTATCTTGTTGCAGAAGCTGCCTTAGTAATATGGTTCCTCAAGTTGTACAACTGAGGCATATGCATATATTCATGTTTGTCTCTCTCTTCATTGTGGTTGGATGGTCTATAACAGACTTTCACCATGCTATCTGCCTTGTTGGCCTTCCCCCTGATTCTTACCCATAACAATTAACCCTATCATCACCATCATTAAGCTCTAGACAATCAAACCACTCTCTATAGCATACAGAGCTACCCCACTGCATCTTCTTCTTTGCCTATACCTTTTGAATAGTTTATATCCATCCATTGCAGCACTCAGGTTGTGCAAGTCATCCCACCACGTTTCAGTAATGGTGACTGTATCATAGTTTTCCTGCTGCACAATGGCTTCCAGCTCCTACTGTTTGTTGCCTATGCTGCATGCATTGGTGCAGAGGTACTGCAGCTTGACTGTCAGGCGTGCCACCTTCTTAGAGACATACCCCTTAATTCCATTGAGGTGTTTCACTGGTGTTTCCCTCTTGGCTCCTATTACCTCAGCAGCCTCTGGCTCATCTTTGTACAACTTCAGCTGTGCTCCTGTTTACCCAGCATGTCTCAGAGATGCAGACTGAGGGCCCTCACTAGCGCCCCGTACCTCTAACCTTGCCAATATCATCCTTCTGCTTGTCTCAGGCAAGGCCCCTCCCCTTTTCAGTCTAGTTTAAAGCCCTGCAAGCTTCTAAGCAAAGATCCCCTTAACCCTTCGAGAAAGGTGATCCCTGCCAGGTGCTTGTAGTAGGCCTGGTGCTGTGTAAGCCACTCCATTATCAAAGAACCCAGAATTGTGCAGTATATCTGATGAATTGTTAATTAACCTCATTTTGAAGACTGGATGTGTCTGGTTTGCTGCCCACAACTGAAAGGAGAGACTTGTGCTCCAGATGCCCTTGCTAGCTATCCCAAGGCCCTGAAGTCTCTTTTGATTGCCCTGGGACTACACATTGCAGCTCCTACATGGAAGAGCAGTAATCGGTAATAGTCCAAAGGCCATACCAGGCTAGGAAGTTTCCTAGCAATGTTCTTAACCCGGTCCCCAGGGAGGCAGCAGACTTCCCTAAGGGGAAGGTCTTTCTGGCATATTGGACCCTCTGTTTTCCTTAGAAGGGAGTTGCCCACAACTATAACCTGTCTTTTCTTCCTTGTGGAGGTGGTCTTGATGTGGAGAGTAGACCTTTCTGACCTTGCCAGCACCTCTGGTGTAGGATCAGCCACCATCCTTATCTTCCACTGGCTGAACTTCCACCTCCGGTCTCCTACCTATTATACAGAGGCACCTGGGAAGGTGAGGTGGGGAAGGATGGGGTTCACCTGGCACCCCAAGTATGGACTTGCCTCCATTCACTCCTTTCCTTTGAGGTACTGCTTTTAGCCTGCTCAGGAAGGGATACAGGATCCCCTTGGATTTTTTCTGGAGGTCATTCCCGTATCTCTCTCAGGAAGGGCAGAGCCTGGCTCCACCAGCCCCCCTCTTTCTTGTACTTCCTGATGCCCCTTAGCCTTTCTGCTTCCTTGCATAGCTTTGCCACCAGGCTGAGCAGATTGTCCATAATCAGTACACCAGAGGCAAGCAGCAGACCTCTCCAAAATAAATGTAAATAATTGTGCTACGTTCTAGGAAAGTACATACTATCATATACACTTGGCACATGCATACTGAAATCCGAAGCCACTTACAGACTTTTGTTCATTTACCTACCTATACCATGACGTCTGGGATGCAGTGTTTGCTTTTTCTTCAGTTTTCATGCCGTTGTCTGTGGATAAATTTAAATGGTAGGTCTTTAAACTGGTTGTCCAAAGTGCATGTGCACAGGAAGTGTGGTAGAAGGCAATAAGCTTAGCTGATATGTAGACAGAAGAAAGAAGTGTATTTACTGGGTTTGAATGTGTAAAAGCTCTGTAACTTCTCACAACTGACAGCTCTCAGAAGCACAAGAGCAGGTTGCATATGTAAACATGTATTGGAAAGGTACCTCAGTCCTGGGTAGAACAACTAGTTTAATTCCAATTGCATAAAAAGAATAATTGAACTCTATAGATAAGTTTAAAATCATATAATACAAAAGTGCCAGTTTGCCAATTTATGTGCTTTCCTTTCACCTAGGTATGCAACCATATATACTATGTTTCCAGTCTTCTCTCTAGTGTTGGATCAGGATGTGAAGCCAGAAATGGCATTGCTATATCCAGAACTTTATAAGGATCTCACAAAGGTATGAATGTCCTCAGTGCTCAGATACGAACAAATGCTGAAATCTCCAGTGAGTAAAACTGGGAATTCTTACTATCATTTCCTTAAGATAGTCCATGAACATGGATGCCCAGCTAATGTAATGCAGACTTATGTACTGTGAAAATAATCCACGGTGGCAAATGTTCAACTTAGTTTTAATACATTTGTTAACCTACCAGTGGTTGGACTGAAATAATTCAAACATTAAGATACGTTGATGTAAAAGTTGCTTTCAGTCCAGCCCCAGGATCTCTGATCTGGAGTTATTTACACTTACATTTTCACACCTCCTTTTTTATTTTTAACTGGTAGATTAATTGTGGGGGGGAAGGGGAAGTATTTTCCATAGCTCCCAGAAATTACTACTGACATCTCCAAAAGCTGACTTTCTTCAAATAGCAGGTATTGGTAATGAGATATTTGAACTGAATTATCTGTAGATACTGTTTCTGTGGGCTTGCACATACTTTAAAACAATGAAAGCATATAATTTCTTTACCCAAAAAAGTGAAACAAATCTCAAGATTCTGTTTCCATAAGTTTTTTGAAAAGTACTTCTGCTCCATCTTCAACTTTTAGTTCAAAAAGTTATGATCCAAGGCTGAAGTAGATACTCCTTTTCAGGATAGCAGATTCCTTGACAATGTGTCTAAAAGTTCAGAAGCAGACTGTAGTTGAAGAGGGTCCAAACTTTTCAGCTCCTTTGTCTTTTTAATTGTACTATGTTACCTATTAGCTGTTTTTTCCTCTTCTATTGGAGATCTTGATTTTTCTCTTTTTCGTCTTCAGAATCTCTAAAGATTCTTTGTGAGATTTCAGCCCATGATTAACCTCTAAAAAGCGGGCCTTACACCTGCTAAAGTTAATTGTAAGCTTGCCTGTGGAAACCTGTTGATGAGACTTGGAAGCATCTTATTTCCAAAGACAGAAGTTAACCTGTAGTTGGAAACTGCTCAGGATGAGCTAAGTTTTTTGTTTGGTCTTAAATGACAGTTCTTGGAGATGCTGAATCGCTGGCTTTCTCAGCTTGTGTTGCACCTCTATGAACATTAAATCAGTAGAACCTAAATACTTCTGTTTAGAAGAAAAAGGAGGATGTGGAGAAACTGGAGAGTACAGTTCGGTGCATTGTGTGGAGCAGGTTATGATCAGTGAATAATTATGGATGAGTAGCACAAAAAGTTGTGTTACATTTGACTTCGGTATTACAAGGTAATCTTATTGTGAGTGTGTATTACAACAATTTATGATCATGCTGCCTTAGTCATGACACTGTGAAGCCTTCGTATTTCTGAACATCGTTTTTCATATTATGAACTCTAAAAGGAAATCTCTACCAGTGCTGTTGTGCTACTCAAACATATGTTGATGTGGACTATATTTATATTCCCTGGAACTGGTTTCTTTTCTGGGTTATGCTAATGACGAAAATGCTTTTTCGATTTTTTAAAAGAAGAAGATACAGTGGCACAAGTCGTTGACAGAGTCTTGCTTGGGTGCAAGAAGAGAAAATTAGCAAGGTTCAGAGAGACAGATGTGGCCACTTACCCTGGAGGAGACACTGATTCAGTATTACTGTGGCTCCTATGGAGTTAGAGCTAGAAAAGCTGATGAAAATTTGAAAGGAAGTATAAGTAAGAGGACTCCCTGCTTTCATCTGAAAATAATTCACAGCCTGTTGTGCAGCATTCCCCAGAGGCTCAGGAGTGACTTAACCTTTCTAGTTCCATAAAGGTGAACCAAAACTATTTGGTAATAGTTACTTGCTGAAGATTTATAGTAGCCCTGTTTTTTTTCTGTGAATGCAAATAGACAGTTTCTCTAAAGTTTAGAAGTGGCTAGTAACTACTGATTTGCTTTAGGATTAGGTCACAGTGCTATTTTTCTTGAAGACTGTGTTTTACAAAACAGACATAAAAATATTTTAAATAAAAAATAAACTAATTTTACTGTAATAATGCCTCTGAAAACCAGCCAGAGCATTGCAAGGTAAAGCATCTTTGGTGTTTAAGGCTGCAACTGTCCCACCCCCAAATTTAGACTTTGTGCAATTCCTATACAAGTTTGTAATGAAGAATCATAAAAACAAGTAGAAGCTTTTTAGCCTATATCACTTCAAAGACTGTTTATTTTACTTTTAAAATGTCCCCCTAGTGATTAACTATTAAAAATATATGAACTGAATAGATTTATGCTTTTTTATGTTTAACTATCCTCTCATTTGTTTCCCTTAGGGAAGATCTTTGTCATTTAAGACCTTCCTCATCTGGGTTTTAATCAGTATTTACCAAGGTAGGAGCGTGTCCTAATTTTACTGAACTGAGAATTTTTTGTCTGCTATTAGCAATATTGTTTTTCAGCTGCAGGTTGAATTTTACATGTATTGCTTTCTGTTTATCTCATAAATCGATATTCTTGTAGTGTGCCAGACCCATTCAAAATATGGCATGGATTGGTATTTTGATCATGCATGTCGCCTAGAAGAGGACACACCTTTAATTAAATGCTAATCCAGAAAAATTTTAATGAGTGCTTATAACATTGCACATATTTACACAGTAGTTTTCTTTCATGGAATGACATAAGTACTGTTGAAGAAATCTGAACTATGTAATCAGTTAAAAGTAATTACACTTTCAACAATATCTCATTTATTTGCGGTGCTTGAGAAAATGAGGTTAATTAACAATTCATCAGATATTGCATTAAAAGGTGTTTAGTTTTCTGATAGTTTTATTTCTTTACAGCTTTACTTTGGTGGTTCTACTTCACACAAAGCACAGTAAACAATTTCTGTTCTTTTAGAAAGATCACTGTTGTTATACAAAATTTACTGGGAAGTTTTTATAATAAGCAATCAAATGTTCAGTGTGCAGTTATAAAAACTGGTACACTGAAATTTCACTGCTCAGTGCATCACTAACTTTATGTGCCTTTCCTAGGTGGTATTCTGATGTATGGAGCCCTGCTGCTTTTTGAATCGGAATTTGTACATGTCGTTGCCATTTCCTTCACTGCCCTAATTTTGACCGAGCTCTTGATGGTTGCACTGACCATACGAACATGGCACTGGTTAATGGTGGTGGCTGAATTCCTCAGTCTTGGCTGCTATGTGGCCTCTCTTGCATTTCTAAATGAATACTTTGGTGAGTAATAGTAAAAGTATTATAGCAAACAACGGTGCTTTTCAATTTTTTCTCTTTTTTTTTATGAAGATCAGATGCTTTTCCCGTCCTTGATCTGATCTTTACAGTCCAAACTGCATATCTTAAATTGGCTTTGAGATTAGCACTATTGAAAGGAATGTGATTTTAAAAAATCATTATCTTTCACTGAGCTGGTGAATTATTTTGCATGCCAGACCAGATGGACCTCATTCATCTAACCCACAAGTTTAAAAGAGCTGAAGTACTGCTCAAGAGTGGGGCAGAAGGCTATTAGGGTATTTTGTATAAGAATCATTATTTCATAACTATATTGAGCTTATTTTAAGCTCGCTTTACTTTAAACTGCAGTGGGTCATACTGTGTCTTAAGGTTCTGATCATTCACAAGAAAAAGGAATGCATCTTAACTGAAAATCATAGCAGTCAAGGATATGACCATCAACATAATACGTATTTCTTTTTATAACAAATTATCCTTCAGTAAAAACAACTATGTCAGTCTTAGTGTGATTTTACAAATGTAACTTTTACAGAAATACATGTAACAATTCTGATTATACCTCTCAAGGAGTAGAATCCAGCTCCTCCTCTCTCTTTTTTTTTTCCAGGAGCTGATCAGTAAGGAGTTGTCAGTTCTTCAATTGTAACTTTTCATAGCAAAATTAAATGTTATATGGTAGTTTCTACGAGTCTCATATTTTTGCTTTCACTCTCTGATGTTCCAAGTGTTCAACACTAGAGTAGTGTGTTTACATTATATAATTAATTTTTAATCTGTAAATGCTTCACCTGTCCCAGGTGTTCTGTTACTTCCTTGGGAGTCAAATTTTAATGAAGAAACAAGCCTGCTGGGCATGGTTCTTGTATTGTACATTATTTCAGGTTTGCCAGGGTACCTTTTTATTTTCTCTGACACCGATGCACAAGCTCTTTAGTAGAGATTATTGTATTGATTCCCATAAACTCCACAGCCAGATTACAAATGAAAGGAATTAATAAGGGCAGATAGAGGTGCTGGCTCTTAAGTCCAGACTTCCAGGAACAACTTCATAAAGCAGAACTTCCTGCTTCACCTTTGCAAGTCTTTAATATTGGTGACAGCCAGTCCTTCCAGCCTTTGTAGCTGTTGTTCCATGAGAAACACTTACAGGTAATGTTCACAGTTGTGTAGAAACTGCAGGGTCTTTGTTTCTTGCAAGCCTTCCTGTAAAGGGGAGTGCTTTATAATCCTCATATTTGCTGGACAACTCCTAGCAACTGAGTAAGTAAATGGCTGCATGGCTCTTGCAGCTTGAGGACTTCTGTATTTTTTTCATCTTTAAGGGTACTGAAAAGGCTGCAATTAATCAGTTAATTTGAGAAAATGCATTTCAATTAGTCTCACTTTTGCTTAGTGCTTTACGCGTATTTAATTGTCACATCACAACTGGGGGGAGGGAGCCTTTTTTGCATGTTAATATAGTATAAACCTAAGTTATGTTTTACAGTTAAAGGTATAGAACAACTTCCATGTATCGGGGAGAACAATCCAGTCTAATAGTGCTTGACATAACTGGCAAATTAACTGTTTCTTTCAATAATGTTACTTATAAGTATCATATCCTTGCCAAAAAAATGGTATAATAAGTACAACAGGGGATTTCAGATTAGAAAGGCGAAAACACTTGATACTGCTCTACAGCTCTGAACCATGGAAACAAATAGATTTTTAGGTTTCTGAATTAATTGCACACAATAGCCTTATTAGGTATGTCCAATGATATGTTACGTAGGGTTTTAGGATGTCTAAGCAGGCTTAGGCTGAAACTGTAAAACGAGTTTATACATTGAAACCTAACATATGAAGTATTTCTAATGAGTGAAGTTGGAACAGTAAATAATTTCTTTACTGCATTTTCTGAAGTGAATTTTCATTCACATTAGAACAGTTCTGATCAAGTTGCTTGTACAGTAAATCATACCTTGAAGTCAAATGTAAGAAAAATGTCTGCCTACTTACAGCCTTAAAACACAACCAAATATAAAATCACTGTATTTTCAAAATGTTTTGGGTTAATTGCTGTTTAAAATATTCTGACTGTGATGTGAAAGGCAATAATATTTCAGTTAGTGCTACTAATGTTTCTTTCATTACCTTTTTGTGTAGCTAACCTCTGTGGGTTTTTTCATGTAATTTTCGTATTTTCTGTAAATCTGTCCTTTCATTTTCATTCTCGCTATTTGTGAAACAGGTATAGGCAGAGTGTCTTTTGGAGCTTTCTTAGGTAGGTGAACTTTAACTTTACTTGACTTTTTTTTTTTTTTTAAGTCTTTAAAGATTCATTAAAGAGTAGTAAATTATTTAATATACACATTTGTAAATAAAGAAAAAACAAAACAAAACAAAACAAAAAAAAACCCAGTTCTTCACCTTAACCGGGTTCTGGGATCTTCCCATGATAGTAAAGTATGATCTGACCATTGCAAATATCATAGAATGGTTTGGGTTGGAAGGGGCATTAAAGATCATCTAGTTCCAACCCCCTGCCCTGAGCAGGGACACTTCCCACCAGACCAGGCTGCTCAAGGCCCCCTCCAACCTGGCCTTGAACACCTCCAGGGAGGGGGCATCCACAACTTCACTGAGACAGTTCCTCACCACCATTTAAGAATTGTGAAGAATTTTCTCCTTATGTCTAGTCTAAATCTTCCCCCCTCCAGTTTAAAGCCATCCCCCCCTCATCCTGTCACTCCATGCCATTGTAAAAAGTCTCTCCCCAGCTTTCTTATAGCCCCTTCAGATACTGGAAGGTCGCTATAAGGTCTTCCCAGAGTCTTTTCTTCTCCAGGCTGAACAAACCCAACTCTCTCAGCCTGTCCTTATAGCAGAGGTGCTCCAGCCCTCTGATCATCTTCATAGCCCTCCTCTGGACCCATTCCAACAGTTCCATATCCTTATGTTGGGGATTCTAGAACTGGACACAGTACTCCAGGTGGGATCTCATGAGAGTATAGGGGCAAAATCACCTCCCTCCACCTGCTGGCCACACTTCTTTAGATGCGGCCCAGGATACAATTGGCCTTCTGAGCTGCGAGCACACATTGCCAGCTCATACGATATGGTCAGAGAATTTCAGTAGCAAGTGTAGTGTGTCATCATTCTTGTTAATCTTTGTTCAAAAAAAATAGCTTTCCACTGTGACCTATGGCAATGTCACTACATTGTTTTCCCTTTATTTTGGGGGGTTATAATTTAATCTCTGTGGTTTAAGAATCTTTCAGTCCAGTGGTTGTGACTGTGTCAGAGAAAAATAATCTGAATATGGAATAAAGGATCTGAAGTGGTACAAAAATTTCTGCTTGGGAACTTGTATTATTGTGGGTAAAAATTGTTCTTACTAGTAGAAAAAAAGGCTGGCTTAACAGGTTGTTATGAGAAAGCCTTATTTTTAAACTGAGATTCTGTTTCCTCTAAAACTATTTTGTGCTGCAAACCAGTGTAAGGACCATAAAGGAACTCTGAAGTTCCTGTCCAAAGAAAATAGTCGGCAAAAGAAACCAAAATGTTGAGGTTAACTTTCTCTATTGTTTTGTTGCCTTTTTTAGTTTTGCATGATCTCGAACAACAGCATAAGCAAACAATTAAAGAAAGTTTTATTGACTTTGCACTATGGAAGTTCTAGTTTCTGTGTTATCAGCTCCCATTTCTTATTTGCCCTTTTTGTTTCTGCAGATGTTGCCTTTATCACAACTATGACCTTCCTGTGGAAAGTGTCAGCCATCACTGTTGTAAGCTGTCTTCCACTTTACATTATCAAGTACTTGAAGCGCAAATTTTCTCCTCCAAATTACTCCAAGCTTACCTCGTAAACGTAATTATATCACTATGGGTTTTCACTCACGCTGGTCTGCAGATTGCACATTCACTGTGCTTTAGTATCTATGGATTTATGTTGGACTAAAGAAATTAAAAGAAATCAAAAGCTATAGAGTGAACAGAGCACAAAGACAAGGAAACATCTGACAGGTACAATAACACAGAAGTACAATAACAAGACTATCAGAGATAACTAAATTTTTTTCATTTTTCTTTTTTTTACTTTCTGCTGCTATGATTATAAAATAAAAATGAAACACCTTTGATTTGACAGTGCTTCTGAATTGTTTCATTGCTACTATAGAGGATTATTTTTCATACTGTGCTAATCTTCTGCAAGTTTAATTGGAAGTTTTGTTATTTATTATATAACTTTCTTTCTTTAATTATTACATAACTTCCTAATTCAAGTCCTTTAATGTTTATATACAGAGAAGTTCATTCACCCATACTTACTATAACAAACCTAATACCTGTAAATGCCTGTGTCTGTATTAGCAGCTAACTGTTATTCCTCATCAGACATTGAGTAATATGCACTATTTGAATTATGTACAGATGTCTGCATAGCACAGTATTATTTTAGGAGCTGTTGTCCTGTTGTGTACTCTCCATTTCTGGAACCAGTAAATATTACAAACCTGTGATGTTGACAGCAGTTCTTTAAATGCACATTACAGCCAGGTTGCACAGAAGCTGTTAAAAATAAAATGATAAATTCTGTACATAATTCCACTGCATCTGTTGATCTGTACAGATGTCGAAGACATAGCTGCTCAGTGAATATGTTTTAAAATTCTTAATTCATTTTGTATTTGTAAAACTGCAAATAGTGTCAAAGTACATTTCTATATATGAGGAGTCCAGTAAACCTTGTATTAGCTTATATGTTTAAATTGCCTTGTAATCTGTTTACTTAGGTTACTCAGGTAAGATAAGACAAACACATGAACATTATGGTAGGAAAATCTATCATCTTCCAAGTTGTAAACATTATGCTTCTATAACTCAGTTTGGGTGCAAATTTGTTTAAAAAAAAAATCAAAACATTTTTTGCTTGTTGTAAATTGTCAGAGTTTAATATCTTGGCTGAGTTATGACACTTCACAGCAGTTGAAGATTTGTTCCAGAAAATCATATATACTGATACAATCTGAAGGGTCCAAACCTTGCACACTGTCCTGGAAAGTAGGATATATTATTTTAGTTTTCCATTGTGATACAACTTTGCTTTCTCAAGAAGTACATATAACAAATTTGGCATAGTCTGTTCATCGGTGGAAAGGAACAGCGGAACTATATCTGTATGTGTGTGTTTTTAAAAAATACTTAATGTGGATGTCATTTTTAGGTTTTGACTGTATGCCTTTACAACAGAATTCCTTGTTTAGTCTCACATAACTTTCCCCTTATGCCATTATTATATTGGATGAGTAATACTTAAATGATGAATTTTACTTCCTGGGAGAGCAGAGGAAACTGCTGCAGAGCTATCTGGATGCCACTCTACTCCATCAAATTTTGTTTTGAAAGTTTTTCTTACTAGCCATTTATCTGCTTTTTTTATTATTATTTTCATTCCTTATTATAAAAGCAATAAAGCCTAATTTCTACCAAATATTACTAATTGTATATGTATTAAATTAACTACTGAAGTGGTGTTTCTTTTAATTACACAAGGTTTCTAGTAGTTGCTCTGTCCCTCTGTGAATTCACTTCTGTAAAACCCCCACAAGATGTCACTGTTCTTGCACACTAGTAGAAGCCTTTCTTCATTTTGCGTGATTTTGGCAAGAAGCTCTTGGTTTATTTTTAGTTTAGTCCTGTGATGTTTTTGTTGCTGATTTGCTTTCATTTTCTCCTTTCCCTCAATAAGTGGTAATTATTTTTAATCCATTGAGAAAAGTCACCATAGTGCACTTGTTCTGAAACACTGATGACATTTTTCTTGAGAATTTTTTGTCCTACACATTGTGAGCCTCTCAACCACACGCAAAGGATTCAGTAGATAAGCAAAAGCTTCTCATTGATCATCCTTCATCTATACGTCACATCTCTGGCATTAGGCAGAAAACCAGAAAAAGTCAGCAATTAAACTAGCAG
Source organism: Phaenicophaeus curvirostris (assembly GCF_032191515.1). Classification (NCBI taxonomy): domain Eukaryota; kingdom Metazoa; phylum Chordata; class Aves; order Cuculiformes; family Cuculidae; genus Phaenicophaeus; species Phaenicophaeus curvirostris. The sequence continues at coordinate 42,455,145 of NC_091394.1, forward strand.
TATGGAAGTCTTAGTGTTACCGTAATACAGCTGTATGAGATAAAATCGTATCCATACGTACAGAATTTATAACATACATATATTAAACTCCAGCATTAAGTCTGAGGTTAATGTGATAGCAAATGTGTAGGTCCTACACAGAGACATAAGACTTCCAAAAATGGTGTCCATCCTCTAGAGTGCCTGCTTTCTTGAGCTGTTTTCAATATAGAGCAGAGGTCTCACTTCAGCTAATGCTTTATTTTGAAGGCTGCAGATGTCTGATTTAGGTGACCTACCTTGCCTCTGAGGTTCAATCACTGCAAAACTATGTATATCGGGAAGGTCTGCTTTCTGTTCATTTGCGTCACAGCCACAGCCCTGTAAAGGGGAAGCACTACCAAATCACAGTGGTTTACATATAACAATATGAATACAGAATTTAAGTACTGTAATATGACATTTTTCAGTAGAAAGCTTTAATGTATTGTAGATTTCAGCACAAAGTAAGCTAAGAAACATCGCAGTCTCTGGCTCTTAAAACAGACTAGAATGGTAACATGTCTGGTTCACAAGTGAATAAATGTTTTGTAAGAATCTCATTCTGTTGTAATTTTACATCAGTATATGTCAGGAATAAGTCTGGAGCACCAGTTCAGCTTACATAAACACAAGTTTAGGCCTTGGATCTGCAAGTTACACACAGAAGAAGCTTAGTTTTATTTGCTGTCAAATACATGTTCAGTTTTGTGAGCTGCTATGTCAGATAAGTATTTCTGAAATGGTAAACATTTGTCTTCGAAAATATATTTGGAAAACAATTTCAGAATTGCAGCAGGTTGGAGGAGCAAGATGTGAACAGGAAATGTGTCTTCATCAGAACAATATGTGTAACAATAGTGGCCTGTTGTGGACCATGTTTAATAAGCAGATGAGCTAAACATCTGCTCAATTTATGAGGTAGTTTGATGGAAGAACACAAGGGAAAAGAAGAGATCCTGAAAAAAGAAGAGTATTGCTAATTATTACACTGGGTTTTTTTCTGCTGGTATTCTGAACTTATGTGTTCATGTAATTGCTGGAAAGCATTTTGCTACACAAGGTATTTTGCAAATGGAAGCCAAAATTAAATCCTTGCATATGTAACATTAAATCTGTAGCACTCTTCCATGAATGTGAGTGTTTACAACAGTGTTTTTATGTTGAAGCTGAGCATGTTAGTCTGAGCAGCTGTTAGTCATGGAGGTTAACTTCTGTAGACAAAGAAGAGATGATTTCTCTGTCTGTCCTGCTTTTACTTATGGCCATTTGTGTATGTTAGACAGCAGGCCTATACAGTATATTCTCCGGACTCCTCTGCAACATTATTGCTGCCTCAAGACAATCTTTGAGGAAGAACCGGCTTCAGATCTTCTTGCTCATGAGCTAGGCAATACGTTCTTGGGATCATCCTCCATCCGTGCGCTAAGGCACACCTCTGCCTTGTGCACAGGATACACTGGAGGGTTCCTTCATTGCTGGAGGCTGGGGCTTTTCATGCCTGAACCACCTTTGTTTGCATATCTACCACATGAAGGATGGAGAGTCAGGCCTGGAGAGGTGCTTACTGTTTAAATGACAGTATAGACTTCCTTAGAAGGTTTGGAGATGCACTGTCAACAAAGATACTCTGACATGACCTTTTTTCCCAGTTTTGCTGAGCTGCATATCCCTGGGTTTTGTATCGGTGGGACAACTTGAAAGAGACTTCCATCTATTCCACATTTGCATCCCTTCACATGTCCTAAAGTATTAATGTGGTTCCATCAGTCCCTGTGGGGCAAAGGAACTTACTGTGCAGCACATGCAGAGGGACAGTGCTCCTTAAAAAGTGATAGCTACAGCAAAAGAGCGGGCTGTTCTGCTCTCATTACTGATGCAGAAGCTATGCTTGTAGGTCCTGCTTACTCTGACATCCATTTGAATTTTAGCTTCCATGGAGTTTCTCCTTATTTTTGCTAGGTAGATGGGAAAGAATTGGGCCAGAAGTCTCTTATAACACTTAATAACCTTTCTGTATCTAGGCTGTCATGATTATAACTCAATTGAAACTTGAAAGCAATCAAAAAAAGCTTTCTGATATGTTAGTCCCCTGTAGGAAGGAAAATTGGTAGAAGTGAACAAAGACAACGTAGATCGAACATTATATGTAAACAAACAGGAGGTGCAATATCTTTTAACACTGTCTTAAAAAGCATAGGAATTCCTTTTGTAGACAAGACACACTTAAAGTGAGATACTTCCCAACAAATATTAACTACCTAACAGATGACCTCAGCAGGGTTCACAGCTGTTCCTGTGAGTGAATTTGCTCAGCCAATTGCTAATGAAATCCTTCTCAAATAGGAAATAATACTGAAAGACCTAATTGCTACTTCATCGACCAAAACTATAGTTTTGATAAAAATGTTTTACAGGAGGTTGTGAAAAATGAATGCCTTGAACAGAATAAGGCAACAGTGCGCGACAGTTCAGTTGACAAATTCTGTTTTATTCTCTCATTCGTGACCAGGTTTTAGCAAAAACTGCAGCTGAGATTTCTCCTTATTGTAGTGTCCTCCTGTCCTCCAGCATGCTTCCTACTTGAGATCATAATCAGTAATGGTAAATCTCTAGATTGTTAAGAAAGAAGTGAGTTTGAAGGATACTCAGCCTTTTTGCATTACTGAGCTGTGAGAAAGATCATCATGTGCTCTAAGAGGAGATACTATTTTCTATAACTATGATGCATTGTAAGTATTTATGGCCCTGCATTTATTCCCTAGCACTAAACAATGTTTATTTCCTCTTCTGACAACAGTAGTAAGAATAAAAAGGGCTTTGGTTGTAGTGCTTATGTAGCTTTTAGCACGCAGTACACAGAACAGACTTGTGATTCTTATTTGTTGAATTGTTTTCCGTTGTTTCTCTATAATGCACACAGCTAGGGGTTTTTTTCTATGGGCCTTCTGTGTTTTGCTGTGTTTTTCTCTGGATTCTAAGTATGAACTTGATTTTGCAAAGGAAACAAACACTGTCTGGAAGCAAATTATAGATAACTACTTCAAAAGTCTGTTGTAAATGAATTCCTGGCCATTTGGGTTGGAAGGCTGGAGGATGTCAGTGGATGAGCAGGGCCAAGTGCATATACGTATATTTAGTACTTACTGCAATCATCCATTGCCTGTTCGAAGGACAGATCTGGGAATGTTGAGTCAAGATTCTCCCTTGGGAAAAACCTGTATGCCACATGTGCTCTGTAGAGGAAGATGAGCCAGTGTCTCCCCTGTGTGCAGTTGCTGGTTGCTGCCTTCTCATTGAATTCCAAACTCATCTACAGGAACACTGCACTACATATGCCCTTCCTTCCACAGCTTCTGGTTTCCGGCGTCTTCTCCCTTTATCTCAGGGTACTGACTCTTCCATGACAATCTTTTGAATATAAGTCTGTTGCTTATCTTGATTCCAGCTGAACAGAGTTTATCCTAGCTGTAGGGGAGGTAATTTTTTCCAACTGCAGCTAAAGCAATTTTAGGCAATCTGCAATTTAAAAAAGAAAAAAAAAAAAAACAAAAAACCCACCAACAAGCAACTAATCAGACAAGCATCTACAGTTCTTCAGATTCTGTGAAAGAGCTGAAGGAAAACAAGATTATTCTAACCTATGGCTGTAGTGGGTTTGCCTTGCATATAGGTGCTTTTCAATTTTTGGCATAAACTTCTTCACTATGAGAAAATAAGTTATTAAAAATAATAATAATAATATAATTTTTTAAACTATCCTAGGTGGAGGCCTTTATATTGCCTTCTTATTTGTGCTTGGCTAGTTATAATTCTGCTAGATCCTTTCACATTATTTTTTGTATTAGAATAGATGGAGGGTTGAAAACAACATATGATGACATCTGTGCCTTTGTTAGGAATTGGATGTTACAGTGGAGGATGCCAAAACATAAGAAATAAGTGTCTTGGAAGTGTTTTAATCTTAAGTATATCATACGAGCTTGGAAATAAAGGCAGGGCAGAGAAATAGGCTGCTCACAATAACTTAGGTTTGTGATGCCTTTAATGTGTGCAGTCTTCAAAGCAAATCTTATTAAAAAAAGAAAAAAAATACATTCAGTACCATTTTCAGAAAATAAGCCTTTTAAGGCAACCCACACCTGAATGAGTGGAACTACTGCAGGAAATCATGTTTTTAACACTCTAGCTCAGGAACACAAGACAGAAAGAAACTATTTTAGACAATCAAAATGCCATGCGTTTCTGCATAGCTCTGCTATTGAGTCTGGCCCTGCTTGCGTTAGAAGAGATTTCTCCTGACCAGGATGGGCTCTACCAGTAACATCAAGCAGCATCTCTGCATGTTTGCCTGTTATTGCATTATCCTGAGAACAGCGATGATGCAAAGGTGCCTCTGTGCTTTGGTCCAGCTGTGTCCACTTGTATGTCAAGAGACAAAGGATTAAGTAGCCCCAGCCAGAGAAGTTCTCTAGTTGTTGAAGCAATCAGCTTCTGTGTAAACTGGTTTGTAGTGCTGGAAGGGAAGCACGACAGAGAAAAATAAGCTATCACTGTATAACCTGAAACAGATTTCTTTTGGGAGGAGTGGGAAGAAAGCCAAGCTGCTAGCCACATAACCACGCAACTAGCTTACCATCTGTCCAAAAGCAATTACTTGGAAATGGCAGGTGAGGCAGGAGAACAAGGTTATAGCTCGGCTGTAACACAGAGCCAGCCTGAGTCACTGATCTAGTACTTGGCAGCATGAGAGTCTCTCTTCTTGACATGCAGGTAACTCACTCTGCCAGTTCAGATGTACCAGTGCAGTGAGTGATGGAGCTTGCTGCTGGAGAACTAGGGAAAGTCTTCTTAAAGCAAGGCTTGCTCTAGAGGCAATTGCCTTGGTGCACAGGAGCGGAGATGTCCAAAACTGCAGAACTTTGCATGTTCTGATCAGCTTCGGGAAATGCCTTCAGAGGCAGAAGGCTGGGGGAGAAAATGAAAGCATGGAGGAAACGTAATTTTGCCTGAGACCCAACAAAAACATTCCCTCTACTCTCTTTCCTGCCTCCATGCCTTGCCCAATGTGGTGAAAAATCCAGGCTGTGCTGTGCTGCAGGGTCAGTGCAGGTCTCCACAGCTTCCTTTCCTCATTCACTACTGTGGCAGGAAAGGGTTTACTGTTTGAAGGTGTTGAATTCCTGCCTTTTTTTTTACCCTGTATCCAGCTCCTTTGCTGCCTAACATGATTAGCAGAAGAACCTAGTGACTCCTAGTCCATTGGGGGGAAAATCAGAAAGCTGCTTGCAGTTATCTTGAAGGACTCCAGCCTGTGGGGCTTATCTGTCTGGTCCTGTGCTGCCCGGTGCTCAGCATGGAGGTACGTACCCTAGGCGCAAATTGCTGCTTTGATGCAGGTAGGAAGTGGACCCTGCACTCATAACAAGCCACTTGGGGACATCAGGAGGTCTCCCTCATGAGCTCATCTTCCTGAAAACCATCTTGTAGATCATTTAATTGGCCTAGCCATTCCTCAGAGTCTTCCTAGCATTCCTGCTTGTGTTTTCCTCCTGAATAACCTGGGCACTGGGGCCTCTTTGAAATTGCAGCCTACTGATCTTAGAATCATAGAATCGTCTGGTTGGAGAAGACCTTTGAGATCATTGAGTCCAACCATACTTGTCCACTACTAAACCATATTCCTGAGCACCTCATCTACCCATCTTTTAAATACCTCCAGGGATGGTGGTTCAACCATATCCCTGGGCAGCTGTGCCAGTGCCTGAGAACCCTTTTGGTGAATAAATGTTTCCTGATATCTAATACGGACCTCACCAACACCCACCTTGCTACCGCCTCTTTTCATGTAGTTGTAGGCAGTGATAAGGTCTCCCCTCAGCCCTTTTAGCCTGTTTCTCCAGGCTAAACAACCCCAGTTCCCTCAGCTCCCTTGTGCTCCAGCCCCTTCAACAGTTTTGTGGATCTACTCTGGACACACTCCAGCACCTCAATATCTTTCTTGTAGCGAGGGGCCCAAAACTGAACACAGGATTTGAGGTGCAGCCTCAGCAGTGCTGAGTACAGGGGCAGAATCACTTCCCTGGTCCTACTGAACACACTTTCTGATACAAGCCAGGATGCCATTGGCCTTGGCCACTGGGGCACACTGCTGGCTTATATTCAGCTGTCTGTCAACTGACATCCCCAGGTCCTTTTCCACCAGGCAGCTTTCTAGCCATTCTTCCCCAAGCCTTTAGTGCTGCACGAGGTTTTTGTGTCTCAAGTGCAGGACCCAGCACTTGGCCTTGTTGAACTTCATCTTGTAGCTGTTGACTCAAGTGTAGTCACATCTGCGTGGAAGTTAGGGTTGGTAACTATAGTAAAAAAAATGAGTGTATTTATGTTGTATTTATTTTTAAAGATGGGGCATAAATTCCATGAGACAGTCTCATCTGGTGATCATGGGAAGAGACTGAGCAGCTGCTCGTGGCTAAGCTTCTTTCAGGCAAGTTAGATTCAGCACATGCACTGCCAGTTCAGCTAATGGAGAAATTTTTCACGGGAGACACCAGACAAAGAGCCCTTCAGTAGTTCAAGGAAAGGCTTCTCTCTAGTCTTTCTTGTTATCTGCTAGTCCTGTTTGAGTCCCAGACATCTCCTTGGATCTTTGCATCCTTATGCAAATTTCAGTGAAAATACAAAAACTCGAAGCAGGAATGTAGAACTTAAGAGTCTACTTAAGAGAGTGGGTAAAGGAGGAAGACTCATTTTTGCCTATACAACAAGTTCTGTTCCCCATTGGAGAGGGTCTCTACCAGAAGTGACTGGTGATTCTAAATGCTACTATTATATTTTTAAGGTGGTTGCTTTGTGAGTAGGAACTGGTTTCCAAAAAGAAATGCTACAAGTACAAGAAATGCTACTGTACAAGCCTTCAGTCTCTGGATAGATCTCAAGCTGCTCAACCAAAATCAGTCAGCAGGGAATAAAAAGAAGAGTATAGGAGCAACAAAGAGATAATTGTTGTTGGTATCACATTAGGGGCCCTGAGGAGGATGCTGGTGAGGACAATACAGGTTACTCAGAGAGAGCGAAAAAGCCCCTTTATCCATTAATTAAGAGATTGACAAGGGAGAAGGTTTTGCCATCACTGAGAATGGATGGAAGTGAGGAAATACGACAAGAAGATAGAGGTGGGACTACAGCCAGTGTGTAAGGAAGAAGGTCCTGAGACCTCCCCGAAGTGACTGGGGTGGAAAGAAATGCTACCTTTTTCTTACAAAGAGGCAGAACTTTAATCAAGGTGGTAAACCCACTAACTTAAAATCTCAGATATATGGGGGCTTGATGGTGTAATTTAGACAAAGTGCAAAGGACAGACTTAACTTTCAACCTGAGTCTTGACTGTCCTACTTTTGTTTGAATGAGACTTTACCTTAGCGATTGCTTCCCTTGTGTCTTAATTTTTTTTCATGTAACTACATTGTGATTTTTTTTTCTGTATTCAGGAGTGGTCACTCTAGAAGTCAGCTGTTTAACTTCAGTGAAATTCCATACCTGTCACTCCATTTTCTTTTTATTCTCCTGACTACTGCAGTCTTAGGCAAATATGTACACTTCTGAGTATGGGAAATATATCTACAGGGGCTTCTGTCCTGCTCAAAGCTCTAACTTGGTACTCTGGCTTGGTACTGATTGGAATGGGTCCCACCTCCTGCTCTGCCCCTTACATTGCCCTAGGGGTTCCTCTACCAGAGCCTGGCTATCAGTTCTCTGCTTCCAGCCTGCCTTCCAGTGCATGAATTGCTTGAACAGTTGTTGTTAATCCCGTCAATGGAAAGCATGGTCAGACTGCCAGAAGTGATTAGCATGGAACTTAGTCGATAAAACTGAAATTTCTTAGTACCCAGTTTTGATTGAAATACTTGTAAACTAGTGCTAGGGAGCAGAGAGGGAACGACCACAACTCTCTATGCCAGCATGGTTTCACATGCCACGTGGCCTTTTAACCCAGCCAGAAGCACCGTGTGCATCCTTTCCCTTCTAGTTCTGCACTCATGCTTTCCAAAAATGGTCTCGAGTTCTGGCTGAATAACTGATGCTTTCAAGTAGCTCGGAGTCGACATCAATAAACATGAGGGGGTCGCCTTACTATTTTATTTCTGAGGGAATCGCAAGATTCTTGTGAAAGCTGCTATTTTTACGCAGGCCAGAAGAGGGAGGCGGAAGCTAACAAATGAGTAAAATCCTGCATCCACTGCTAGAAAACCAACAAAAAAACCCCATCTCTTTCAGGGTACGAAGAGCCGGGTTTCTAAAATTGTGTTTCCATTGTATGGGCAAGAAAAGTTTCCTTAATGTCTTAGTCTTAAATCTTCCAGAGAAGACAGAAATTACTGTCATGGAAAGGACTTATTTCCAGTGCAGCCACTGTCAAACACCATCACCTGCTGCTGGGGTCACAGCCTCCAGCTGACAGGCTAATTTATCAGTACTGAAGGGTGGAGGGGTTTCTGACAGCAGTCCATCTAGGTTGGCTTCAAATGAAAGTCTTGGGTGTTTGCAGCCTTCACCCTCCGAAGTGAGTTTGTGCTTTTCCTGTTGAACTTTTAATTGGATAAAGGGAGGAGAAAAAACCCTTAAGAGAAAACTAACCCAGGTAGCGTTTACTGTGATAACCTATGGACAGCTGTTTCAGTAGCGTTGGTGACAACTGGATCAGAACAGTCTTCATGTCAAGGCCCTCATTAGCCACTTTTTGCCAGATTTGCCAACTATTGGTGGTGGCCATTGGATGCAACACGTTCCCATGCTCCTTAGCAAGGCAGGATATTTCATCTCAGCAAGACATTCCCCTCCTCACCACTTCTGAATCATCAAAGACTGCTGTGTCAGACCCAGCTCTGTGGTTCGGTCCGTGAACCAACATCCTGCCTATTCCTGCTCTGCTCCAATCTTCACATTGACATTCCCAAAAGACCCCCATCACTGACCTGGAGCTTATGCCTTGCCCCCTCCCTAGTTACCCCAAGCTGATCTCTTACTACCCTGCCTTCACCCTCTTATGATCTACCACGGAAAACAGACTTAAGCTGCAGCTTGGTTGTTCATCCAAGCTAATCCAGGATAAAGGGTGTCGCTCTGAACCACCTTCAGATCCCTCAAGACAAATTTTTACTCTCAAGTCACCAAGTCTAGCCAGACAGAACTCCAAATGGAGAAGGTAGTTATGAATGTGTGTGTACGTGTCCATGCATGCACAATTTCTGAGGACTCTTTCTGTCGGATCCCTTGTTTGCTCTATACCTGCTGGGATTCAGACAGCAGTGACCAGAGGCAGGAGCCTCCAGGTGAGGTGCTCCGGAGCTCCGTGCAGCACTGGACCTCTGCAGCCCAGCGACAAGCACAGGAGCTTTCCAGGAGTGGGAGCAGAGGCTATGTGTGGTTGGGAATGGCCTTTTATTGTCCTGCTAGGGGTTGCTGGTCACTTCTGTAAAATCGGTCTGCATCCACTTATCGGAGTGCAGCCAGCAAAAGCTGGAGCCAAATCCCAGACTTCCAGACTTGACAGCTTTGACTCGTGTAACTTGAGAAACACCAAGAAAAGCATTTCATTGTGGCACGGCTCTTACGGAGTGCTCAATGCATCAGTGCTGGGCAGCAAGCAGACAGCAGCCCTTCAGTAGTAAATCTAAACGGCTTTAATCTCAAAAACTCACCTCTAGTGATGGATTCTTCAGCAAAAGAGCTGGAGTGTCCTGTGAACCAATTTTCAGCCCTAATCTTCGATCTGTCTTTCTAAGCTGCCTTACCCAGAATAAGCTTGGTGGATAGATCCAGCCTGAGTCTCTAGATCAGGCAGGTTATTCTGCCATCGCTCCACCTCTTAGCTTAACAAAGTTGTCACTGTCTGCGTGTATCTGTCTATGCAGTTTGTTTTCTCTTACACCACACACATGTCTGTGGGGAGCCTCCTCACACACCACAGTTGAGAGGCTTCTTTAATTTCATAGTTTACTTAGTCTGCTTAAAAAGCAACCTGAAAGTATATTTAATTGGACTCTTGAGAGGAAGGGAGTAGGGAGAGGAATGTTCTGGAAGGAAAGAGGTGGAAGAGATTAATTTGTATCATCTTCACGGTTTGCTTTAACTGTTCCAGACTTGCAGCTGATACTTCCCTATTCATTTGATGTGGAGCAGTCTGTTGATGAGATCTGAGACACAGAGCAGACCCAGGGCCTGGTGTCAGGAGGTTGTGTGGTGTCACAGCACTTGTAGTTTCACTATTGCACTGGCACACAGTTTAAAGCAGAATAATTGTGATGTGCTTCCTGGCATTTTTCTTAACAGAGAAAAATGATTCTCTGGCTTTGCACAGCTGAGAGTCTCATGTTTGAACTGCTGGGCCTGAAGAATTCATCCTTGAAAACTTCTGCATGGCCTTTGCAAAGTCCTGCCCTGCAATGTGTGCCAAGCAACTGCAACAACTTAAAGGAGACTTGACTGAGGGATCCTGGATAGAAGTTTGACCTGCTAATGTTTGCAAATGTGTCTTATTCTAGTTGCTCATGAATTTGCACTCTCACACACAGCAACAGATGCAAGAGAAAAGATGGGGTTCTTCCCGAGACTTTCTGGTTCTGCATGCTCATTTGGAAATCAATTTAATGCATTTTAATTGCCTATTTTTCTCCTTGGTTTTCTCTTTACAGCTACACACCAGAAAAATATAATCAGGTAGAGTCTAGCCGGGCAGCTGCTAATGAGGAAGCTTGACTCAAGAAGATTTTAATTTTCAGTGTTTGTTCTTCATGACAGCTATTTCAGCATGCAGAGATGTTACAAAACAGGAATGCTGCTGGTAGCTAATGGAACAAAAGCATTGGGCTTATATATCATTTTGTTACATGAAGAAACAAACACTTACATCCTTGACCAAACTATAGGAGTCTAGCAATCCCCTTCAGGATGCTAGTCCCCTCAGCCTAATCATCTCTGTAAAGTAAACAGCCATAGTGTGTGAAAATGGTGTGAAAAGAATGAGTGAGATACAATTCAAGCTGTGACGAAGGAAAGGGATATATTAAAAGCCCAATCGCTTGCCAGCCTTTCACAGTCTCCCCGCTAAAGAGAAGTTTCTGTCTCTGCCAAGCTGATCAAAGGGCTTCTCAGAACCCCCTAATCCATTGGGCATTTTTGTGAGAAACAGGATTTAGCTGAGGTCTATGACATTCCCTGGACAGCCAGAGCAGGCAGGGTTGCATGAGGTTGGACAGGGGTAGGATCAAAACCAGCCCCCAGCTGAGGTGTGCCAGACTTCACAGCTGATGGAATTCAGCCATGACTTAGGTACCACTGAATACTCTGTATGAAACTCGCCATTGCTACTGAACTAGTATAGTGCAGGCAGCTACAGACAGTTATGTTCAGCAGCTACAGACAGCTATGAATCATAGAATCATAGAATCACCAGGCTGGAAGTCACCGGACCACCGAGTCCAACCATTCCCACCAACCACCAAACCACGTCCCTCAGCACCCCATCCACCCGCCCCCCAAACACCTCCAGGGAAGGCGACCCAACCCCCTCCCTGGGCAGCCTGCCCCAGCGCCCAACGACCCTCTCCGCGAAAAACTTTTTCCCAATGTCCAGCCCAAATCCCACCCGGCGGAGCCTGAGGCCACTCCCCCTCGTCCCGTCCCCTGTCACTTGGGAGAAGAGCCCAGCTCCCTCCTCTCCACAACTTCCTTTTAGGTAGTTGCAGAAGGTGAAGTGTAGAAGGTAGAAGGAAGGTGAGCCTTTAGAAAGATTCTCCATTTCATCATCCAGCAACTCAAAGCAGCTCATCAGATGCCGTGTCTGCGAGAGTAATTAATTCCCTATGAAGACCCTGACTTTGGGGGTCAATGTATCTTTCCAGCTTCACCCAGCTCCTGCCCCAAAGCTGCTGATCCTCATGGAGATCAAAGGACTTTAAGCCCTCAGGAATCCTAAGGGAGATAACGGTGTGGTAGAAGTGCTTCGTATATGACTGGGTTTTTGTTTGATTCCCGTATGCCTACCAACATCTGACAGCCATCATTCGCACAACCTTTAACTCTGAAAGTGCATCACACAGAGAGAAACTGCTGTGTCGCCCCTGTGATTCCAGCCTAGGCTGTGTCTTAACGACTCAAGTGCCCAAAAACGTGTCTCGACGGGCTTCTTGTGTGAGTCAGCCTACCCAAGGGTGCTGGGCAGCTTGCTGCAATCTTTCTCATGTTCTCCTAGGAAACTCCTGTGACCAGCTGCTGATTTCTTTGCTTGCACTTGGTGTTTAGATAGCCCCATCTGCAGCATCTCCATCATAACCTTTCACATCCAATAGCACCCAGCTTCCTATCATTTCATCTTTTAGGCTGAAAAGCTTGAAGTTTCATCTCTGTCCAAAGCCACTGTCTTTGGAAAGACTGAACAGCTCAATGTTTGGTGAAAATAAGAGGGGAGGACAGTGTATTGCTTTACACCATCAAGCAGTAGCTCGTCATTACCTACTTCACATTAAATATAAAGGATGCTCCTCAATAATGCAGAGCCACAAGTGAGTGAATAAAACCTTGGCACCTCATTTCATCACCTGGAAAATATTTGCTTTCTCCCTCAATACTTATTCCCTGGGTTGTCCTATCATGCTGAAAGTACTGGGGAAAGGGGGAGTAGGGACTGGTGTTTGCAAGCATCTGGCACAAGGGTCATAGTCAAAATTGCTGCTAGAGTAGTCCAAATCCTATTCATAAAGTTTGTGAAGGTGAGCCCAGAAAAGCTTAAAGCAATAATTTTGTTTGCTGGAGTTTAACAAGGTTACTCACTCTGCATCAGAAAATGAGGTCAGTAAAAAGTATACAAGTATTTGAGTATCGATATTAGAAGGATAAACTTGGGTTAGAGAAAAATGCAATAAATAGGACTGTGCACACGAAGAGAGCTAACAGGCCTGATCTCCTGGGGCTCTTCTGTTTAAGAGTTTTGTACAAATGAGCCCGAGGTTGGCACAAGCTACTGGGTGTCCAGACATGAATGACATCATGATAGGAGGGGAGGCTGCTGATAAATTTTAGGAATGCACCAGACTACAGGAGGTTTTGGAGAGGCTGGGGGAACAGGCTAACGCAAAGGAATTCAATATGACACAATGGAAGGTTATTCATTTAGGGAGAACCAACAGCACATTTAAATGCAAGTTTAATGAACTACAGAAGGAAGAAGCTAATGAAGGAAAAGAGCTGGTATTGAGGAGCAGTAGGGAGAGCAGCAACCTGATAAGTAAATAATGAGATTTTAGAAAAGAGGGCTCAGGCTGCAGCCAGTGAGTCTAGGACTTCACATCGGGTCACTTGTTTCATGTGGCAAGCAGGGTGCTTTCAGCACCAAACTGGAAGTCCAAAATAGGCCGGTCCCTCATTACAGAGAGGGAGGCTACGAAGGGTAGCTGCTGCCAGACCTGTTCTGCATGTCAGGACACAGAGCCTTGGATCCAAGAAGAGGTGCTAGCGTAGCATGCGTCTTGGTGAAGACAGTTAAGGACGTGTTTGGGCCCCCAGCACGCTTGATTGTGACCACCGCTCAACAACACATGCTGCCTTTGGTGTAAATCAGATCAGTCTAGGTCTCTTTTGGCTGCAGGGAGGAGATGCACCCCAGGACCAACTAGCAGCAGAGGGAGAGGACAAGGAAGGACAGGGCTTTCTTGCTAAAACCAGACTTTCCAGGGAACATAGAGCTGATGGGTTTGTCAAGAGGGTAAGGAGCCCCTTTTACAGTGGAAGAGCCACAAACAGCCTTTTCTAACTCCTGATCAGCACAGGCTCAGATCCTTGCCCCTGGGCTGCTGGGTGAAGCAGCACTGCTGCACACGCAGCCAGCCCGGGCCTCTTGTCCGTCCTCCTGGGTCATTGCTTCCACAAAGCCTCCTGCAGCAACCCCACTCCTACAGATGAAACATAGACATCTGGGAAAACCTGCTTTGAGCTACCTGAAAATGAAGATGCAATCCCACACCTCAGATGATGGATGAGAAGAAAGCCACAGTCCCCCCAGTACATAGGAACCGATACGTACCACAGGTCCCAGTCTCCTGCAGACATTGTGATTCTGATATTTCCCACCCCGCTTTCCTGGAAAAGAGTCTGTTCTGCTGCCAGCTCGAGTCTCTGTGTACCCAACCAGCCTTTCCTTCATTAAGTATTATTTTTTGGGGTGAGGCAAAAAACTTGTTACCACTTTCTGTACCAGCAGCTGGGGAAGTCAGAAACCACATGAACAGTTTCTGGAGCTAAAATATGTTGTCTGGTAGAAAAATCTGTCACTGCTCCTTTGCAAGTCTGTCTATACTGCACAAGCATGAAAATTTACCAGTTCTTTAGTACTATTTTACAAACAGAGCGTTATACATGCTCTTATTTTTTAACCACCCACTGTATTCCATAGTTCACTGGTAGAGTCCAGGAAGAAATGCAGAGTGTCAGTGTCTTCACTCTTGATAGTTGTTTTGTCAGGGAAAGGGAGTACCTGAGTCAGCATGGTGGGACCCCTGAGTCATGCAACAGAGCCGGCATTCAGCCCACTGCCAGCACCTGCCTCAGCCCAGCCACAGAGAGGAGATGTTGCACTTTAACCCCAGCCAGCAGCAACGGTTCTGCCCAGAGCACAAGGCACGTACCTGCCCATGATTTGGGTTTGTAGAAGGGGCAAACTCCAAAGGAAACAAAGCGGCTCTGATGCAGCGTGTATCATTATGAAATTATTTCTCTGAATTAATGTCTTGGTTTAATTCAGGCTCTGCTTTCTGTATATGGGTCTGGTGTGGCTGTCTGATGTCTGTCTTGATTTTTTAAAAGTCGCTGTCTAAATGGATGACTGTAGCTCCATAAAGGTTTAAGGTCTTTTGCCTGCAGTCTCTGGCTGCATTGCTAAACAGTCGTTTAAAAAGAGTCCACTAAATCAAAAGCCAGGTAAATCAACAGAGCAGTCAGCATTGTAATGAGACCGGTTATAAGGTAAATTACAACATTATTCAAGCACACAAAATTCCTCCTCTGGCATTTGTCCTGCTAAGCGCAATGCAGCTTTAAAGTGGTGAAATGATTCTGGCAGCCTGTGAAAGAGGCTGTGTCTGGGGAATGGGAGGCTGAGCCCAGCCCCTGACTTTGCATCAGCTTCTAACTTTGCAGGGGCTTCACGCAGTAGCTGGCCATTGCTCAGGTGCACTCCATGCCTTGTCTGGATGACCCACAGAGGTGTTTTCAAGATGGTGCAGTACTGGTCACAAACGTTGCCCATGTGATCTCACACTTTCCAGCAAATCTTGTTACAATTGTCAAAGCAGGGTATAAGAAAAACTTTAATTGGGAACTTGGTTAGGGAGACTTGAGACTTATAAATCTTTTCTTACAACAAATGAAATTCTGAACAGATGCTGATGCTTTTCAAGCTGCCAAAACCCAAAATATGGGCACCCGAACTCTAAGGAGATGGGCATTATTATGTGTGTTAGAAATAAAAGGCTATGAGGATATAAGGGCAAGAAGCCCAAATTAGCTCTCTCTGCAGAGCATGGGTGGCTTTTTACGATGGATATCATGGATTATGGGAATCTATGCATTTCATGTAAGAAAAGGTAAACACTGGAGAAAGAGGTTCCTGCTTTTGAAACACTTTTGTGCAGATGAAACTGAAAGATTCTCATTTTACAGGACACGATATAGAGAAACAATTTGTCCCAAGTCTTCCAAGCAGATCAGGATACAAGTCAGTAAGAGCAGTCCTGCCAGTCTGTTGTGACATGCTACTGGCCTATATTCTCTGGTGAGGCTATAAGTAAGACATTTTGGTTAAATAAGAGGTTCCCTGAGAAATAGTATAGCTACTGCATACAAAGCTCAGTGCAAACCCTCCTTCCCAGCCTGCTGAAGCCCAAAGAAAAGGAGTCCAAAGGAAAGTGCAAGGGGGATACACACTCACACAACTTAATATAACATGAAACTAATCTAGTGAGCATGAATTAGACTCTTCAGTGATCAAAACACTCTGTAGAAATACTCTGCAGGTTTAGGAGTGGGATTTTTTTTAAAGGATAGCACTACATTTACAGGCAAGAGCTGAAGACAGAGGGCAAATTTATAGCTTTGCTTGCAAAGATGAATTGAAGGAGTTAGAAACAATCAGAAAGTGCCCGTTCAAGCCTACAGTGTTTAGCTGCTTCCTCCAGCAGAGCAGCGTGTGTGTTTTGGAGGAAGAATATGTTGGATGGCCAAGCTGCTCCGGGCGGCTCCAGCGTTGGAGGGGTGCAGCTCCTCAGGGGAGCAGAAAATCACTAGGAACCTGAAAAGGCTATTTCTTATGACAGATGCTCCACAGCCTGCTCTATTCCCTGCTGCACTACATCCACTTTTAACAAACTCTTGCCCCGGTCCAGCTGCTTCCCTTAGGGGACAGTGTGCCCCACTGTTTCCCTCGAGCATCACTGCAGCACACAGCTACACGGGCCACAGAAGCTACTGCATGCTCTGTCTCATCCAAGGCAGAAAGGTAGAGCAGGGCAGACAACCTCTCCTTGTCAATTAACCTCATTGCTGGGTAAAAGCAGCAAGTGCTGTGTTTTCAATCTGCCTTTACTGCACTACAAGGGAAGGAGACCACTGGCTCGTCTCCTCCTCCTTGCTATGGGATGTGTGGATGGAGAAGGACTGCTTAGGCACCCTGTACAACTCTGCAGCAGAGATGGGGCCAGTGGAAGTGGTCGCATGGAAGGCTAGAGAAGGCTGACGGCATGGCCACGGCGGATTAAAGGTGGTCAGCGTTGGACATGAGGAGCCCATGTGTGGTCTTTGTGCCCGAGCTGTCATGAGGGAGAAAAGGGGTGATGGGAAGCAAGGCAGTGGGAGCAGGCACCTCTCTTTCGCCCCTGTGCACTGCCAATCCCGCTCTGCACATGGGCTGTAGCAGACAGTGGTGCCATCCCATGGCCCAGGGCACAAGTGGAGGTCAGGCTCAATGCAGAGGCCTCTGCCTCTTTCATCCAGCACCTGGGAGGCAAGGATGTCCAGCCCTGCTTCAACAGGCATGGCGGGAATCCTGTTTCAGGTCCTGCTGACCCAGTGCCGGAGGTCACTGTAAACTGCTCCAAATACTCCAAGACACTTTTTTTCTTTCCTTTTCCTTTTCCTTTTCCTTTTCCTTTTCCTTTTCCTTTTCCTCCTCCTTCTCCTTCCCCTCCTCTTCCTTTACTTTTCCTTTTCCTTCTGCTCCTCCTCCTTGTCTTCCCCTTTTCCTTTTCCTTCTCCTTCCCCCCCTTCTCCTCCTCCCTCTGCTCCTTCTCCTTTTGGTCCTTCTCCCCCTTTCCCTTTTCCTTCTCCCTCTGCTCCTTCTCTTCCTTGTCTTCCCCTTTTCCTTCTCCTTTTCCATCTCCTTTTCCTTGTCCTTCTCCTTTTCCTTCCACTTTTCCTCCTCCTTCTTCTTCTCCTACCCTTTTTCCTTCTCCTTCTCCTTCTCCTTCTCCTTCTTCTCCTTCTCCTTGCGTTTCTCCCTCCCCTGTTCCTGCTCCTTTTCCCGCTTTCCCCGTTCCCTCTGCGGACGGCGCTCTCGCTCCGTGCCCGCACCCCGGGCTCTCGCCTCGGCCCCTCGGTTAGAGCCTTTCCAAAGCGGCCCAAGCGCGCTCGCTACAATAACCCACTGAAACGACAGCCTGCTAAAAATAAGGTTGTTTTCTGCGCGGAGGTCCTTTTAACCCCGTTACTCATCGCCGGCTCCCGAAATAAGCCCCGCGAGCCGCCTCTCCCGGCAGCGGCCGCGAACGAGGGAAGGAGCGGGGGCGGCGGGGCCGGGGGCACCGCGGGGCCGCGCTGCGCGCCGGCTCCTTGGAGCGGAGCCACGGTGCTCCGGGCAACGGCATTAAACAGGAGGAAACAGACGGGGGATTCCGTCATTCCAGTCGGGAACGGGAGCGGGAGGGGGCGGAGGTGGTCAGGAAAGGAGAGTCCCGACTAGGGCAGCGCCCAGCTCCGCAGCGCCCAGCCCCGCAGCCCCCAGCCCCGCAGCGCCCATCCCCGCAGTTCCTATCCCGCAACGCTCATCCCCGCAGCGCTCGCAGCCCCCAGCTCCGCAGCCCCCATCCCGCAGCTCCCCCACCCCCGCAGCTCCGCGCCGACCCCGCGCCGCCGTTGGGGGGCGCTGCGGTGCCGCCCCACGCACACCCCGCCGGCAGTGCCCCCTGGCGGCGGCCCTCACGGGGGCGTTCGCCACGTGTTCGCCACGTCGAGGCGAGCGGCGCCGGGTACCCGAGGGGAGGCGCGGGGACGGAGACGCCGCTGGGCGGGGCGCTGGGAGGTTTTCCCTGTATGGAAAGCGTCGCCGGGTTGGTTCTGGTTCTTCCCCGCCAGAGGGGATGGCGGGGTGCAGGGCCCTGTGCTCCTCTCCGGGCGCGCGCTCCTGGGGGGGAATCGGCTTCCAGCGCGGTTCAGCGGAGAACCTCGCCCCCAGGAATCAGCCGCGGCCTCCTGCTCCCCAGGAGCAGGCAGGATTTCGTTTATATTTGGTTTATTTTTCGACCGCATATGGGTGTCAGGCACTAGATTTATGATTTCAGGGCTTTTTTTTTTTCATACACTAGATATGCTCAAAACCACCCCAACTCTCCGCACGCCGCCGTCCAATTCCGACAGGAAAGTACGGTCCTCTCCTGCCGGCTGTGGAAGTGGAAGGGAGACGGAGAGGGAGCGCAGGGCGAGGGGAGAGGGGCTGGGAGCGGCGGAGGTCCCTCCCGTCCCCTGCCCGTGCCGGGTGTCACGGTCGCCCCGGGGCCGGGCCGGGGCGTCCCGGAGGTGCGAGGCGGGAGGAAGAGTCGCTACGAAGCGATGAGATACAACTATGTTGCCGTGATATTTACAGAATAATAATAAATAAAATAATAAAAATAATCAATCTGGAGCGAGTGAAACTGAGTCCGCCGGGTCTGTTAGTAATTTAGCAGAACGGGATTTTCCTTTCTCTCGCCTGCCAGTTGATGCTCTTTTCCAAATTTCCACAGCGGGGGAAGCCTGCGATTTTTACATAATGATTTCAGCATGCGAGTCTGCCTCGCTTTTTCTTTTTTTTTTTCTCCCCCCGTCTCCTCCCAATGGATGCGGAGCGCTGCCCCCCTCCCCTCCGTCTCTCCCCCCTTTCCCCGCGCCCCCCAGGAGCACTCCCGGCTCCCGCGGCCCCCGAGGGCCGGTGCTGGGCGGAGGGGCGGGCGGGCGACAACCGAGACCCGTCGGTGCCCGCCACCCGCTGGCGGCGGCTGACATCACGGGGCCGGGGCGGGAAGAGGGGCCGGGAGGGGAAGGGAGGGTGCGTGTGTGTGTGTGTGTGTGTGTGTGTGTGTGTGCGCGCGGGGGGGCGCGGGGGTGGGGTGTTTTCCAGCTTTAAAAAGGCGGCGCCGGGCGCGTAGCCCTGCGTCAGAGCGAGACTTCCCCGCTCAGCTCACCCACTCGCCTCCGCTCCCCGCCTGGGCGCCCCGTCCCGTCCCCGCGCACCCCCGCCCTTCCCTCCCCTCCCATCCCCTCCTCTCCATGCCCCGGCCCCGCTGTCAGCTCCTCTGCCTCCGCGGGGGCGGTGCGTGTCCCGTCCCCGGGCCGTGAGCGCCGACGGGCGGGGGTCGGGGCTCCGCTGCCCCGCCGGGTGGATGCCGAGCGCTGCCCCGCCGGCCGCCGCGCCGCCGTCGCGGGAAGCAGCCAGCGGGCGAGAGGGGCCGGCGGCGGAGCCGGGCAGCACCATGAAGGCGGCAGAGGAAGGTAACAGGAGGGACGGAGGAGGGGGGGTAGGCGGGCGGTGGTGTCCCACGGTGTCTCCCCCGGTTTGTTTTCCGGCGGCCGCTCGCCAATAGGTGTCTCCTTTGCCTCTGGCGCGCCGCCCTCCCGGTGCCGCTCCCGGTGCCGACCCGGCGCCGCATCTCTCCCCGCCGCCGGGCAGGGGCTCGGGGATTCCCTGCGCGGAGCCGGGCTCGATTTCGGGGAGAGCGCGGAATAGCACCCTGTCCTCGCAGCCGCCCCTCGCTCTCGGGAAACTGAGGCAGCGCGGGTGCCTCTCCCAGCGCCCCGGGACCCGCGTCCCCGGCTCTCTGTTGCGTCCCCGTGCGGGGCTCCCCGGCGCTTGTCCCGCCGCCCCGGCTCTCTGTTGCGACTTCTTGCTGTGCCGCTGGAAACGCCAAGTTTCTAGGGAGAAGGACCGTGGGCTTTGCGGGCGGCTGTGCCGAACCGGGTCCTGCCGGGGCAGCGTTTGGCCAGGGCCTGGACCGGCCTCAGCCTCTCCTGTGCCAGTCGGGACGTTATCCCCTCCCACCCCGAGCATCTGCCCGTTGGAGAAACCTCCGCACCTCGCTCCTCCCGGGCAGCGCCGCCTCGGCCCGGAGCGGGGACCCGCAGGCGGTACCGGACATCGCCTCCCGCCGCGGCAACCTCTGTCCCGGGACCCCCGGGATCCCAACTTTCCTTCTGACCTAGTGTTGCCGCCGCTTTGCTGCTGGGGCTAAAAATGGCTTTCCGAGCTCGAGCGGGGCACGGCGAGTCCGCACATCGAGGAAGAAGAGAGGTGTGAAGAAGTGGGAGGCGTTTATTCCGCAGCGCGGGGCAGCGGGGCTCCCTGCCCCGGGTTTGTCCCCGGAAAGCCGGATGGGTGCTCGGGACCCACCTTTTTAACATAGTTGTTTTCACTTCAGAGTTCGCTTCATTTGACAGGATCCTGCCAATGCGAAAGCTACGAGCGCGGCTGGGACTTGCGGCTCCGCCTTTGAAACGTGTGAGCGCCTTTTTCGATTAAAGTTAATTACGGTTTGTTTAATTGCATTGGCTCGCTTGCCTTTCGCACGCTCGGACCTCCGAGTGCTGCGCACACGGCGCTTCCATCGCGCTCCGAGGGCACGGGATGCAGTAACTTGTCAGAATTAACAGCCGGAGGCAGCTGACACAAAAAGCACACTGGAGCCTCTTGTCAAAAAGAAAGAAAAGGATCTCCCTTCTTTATTTCTGTGGTATTTGTGATGCCCGTGTTAAAACGTCGCCAGCCCTTGTCAGTATCTCTCTTCCCTTGTTGTATTTTGTGAGGGATTAAGAAAATGAGGCCAGCCAGAAATTGTGACCCAATGCAGGAAACACGTAGGGGAGCCCTGCAAGTCAGGATCGCTGCTTGCGAGTTAAGGTGCACTTTGACTGCCAAACTACGACAGTCAAAGAAAATACTCTATTTCTTGCTTGGCCTCAAAGAAACTCTCGGAAGGTGTCGTGGTGGTAGGACCCCATTTTTGTTTCTCTGGGTCGCAGTGCGGGGCAGAGTCCTTTGCCTCCGAGAACGCTGGAAGGTTATCGCCATGGACGAGTCAAATTCTCCTTCAGGCTGCGGGGCTGAGCTGGAGCAGCCCATCCCTGGGGCCTTTGTGGGATCTCCTATTGCACCAGGCGAGCTGGGACACCCCGGGGTCGCCGCAGGGAGCGGCGAGGGGAGCGGTCGGGGATCCTCGCCAGGGCGCATCGCTCGCTCCTTTCAATCGCCCCACATGAATGACAACTGTTTTAAACTGGATTATTAACTGGGGAGACGCTGTTATTCCCTTCCCACCTGTGGCATCGCTCCGGTTTTAGCTTTCCGCGGAACACATCTTTACTCTTTCTCCAAGGGAAGGGTGCCAATGGAAACACTTCATTGACAGGACTGATATTTATGGCGCTGGCGAATCAGGCCGTCCGTAAACAGTTCGGGACAATTCGCCCACCCCCAGATACCAGATGTGGGAGAGGCGAAGGAGCGAGAGCGGCGGGTGCTGGGGAGTTCCTCCTCGCCTCCCTGCGGAGCAGCGAGACGGGGAGCAGAGGGGCGTCGGGGGGACGAGCCCGGTGGAACCGAAGGGCCGGGGCTTGGTGGCTGCCCGGCCCGCCCGCCCCGGGCCGGGAAGCGGTGTCCGCCGTCGTGAGGGGCTGCGGGACAGCGCGGGACCCTCGTCCCCGCGGCGCGGCCCATCTGCCGGGCTGGGGCGGCCGCATCTGCTCTGCTCCGGCATCCCGGGGGGGGCATGGTTCCCCCATTCCGGCCGGGGGGGAACGTCTTCCCCATCCTGGGAGAAGCACGGCTCCGGCATCTCGAGGTTGGTAACGTCTGCGGCATCCCGAGTGGAGCACGGCTCCCGCACCCCGAGGGGTCACGGCTCCGGCGTCCCGGGGGGAGCACGTCTCCCCCATCCCGGGGGAGCGCAGGGCGGCAGCGGCCGGCGGGGGTTCCGCCGCTGCTAAGGCCCCTGCACTCTGGGGTGACTCAGCCCCCGCACTTCGGGGAAGCGGCCGGGAGCGAGGGGCCGAGGGCAGCGCCCCACAGCAGACCCCGACCCCCGCAGGGCAAAGCCTGCGATGCCTCGGGGTTGCCCGGCGGCTCCCGCGAGGGACGGGGCTGCGGCGCGGCCCGCGGGGCGGGGGGAACACAGTGGGCTCCGATGGAAAAAAGTTGTGTTTTCCTGGCACTTCGTAACGGAGATTTCAGCCGTACGCCTGGAAAGTGGTATTCCCTGAGTTTATAAGGGGATACCATTTCCATAACCGCTTTGAAAAACTGTTCCTTTTGACAACCGACCCGAAGCTCGGGGATCTCGGGAGTCGAGGCGAGCCGAGCTGCGGGGGCGGGGATCTCCTTCGCCTGGCAGAGGCTTTCGAACGGGACGGTATCGTCTGATAGAAGCGCGTTTCTGAGCAGAAAAGGAGTCTTATTTTTCCCCGATTTTTGACCCCTGTGGGCGGGCGGGGGAGTGCCCCGCCGTGCCCCCCGCCACCGGGGCCTCTCCCTCCCCGGCACACGGCGCTACCAGCCCATGCGCTTTTTATAGCAGTTGGCACTAGTGGGTGCTGCAACGGAGTCCAATAAATAATGAATAAATGAAACCGCAGCCTCCCTGGCTCGCAGACACGGCGCGCTGGGCACTCTCGGAGGAAGCCTTAGCAGCGAAGAGAGGGACGGAGCGGGGAGCCGGCGGGGCAGGCAGAGCGATCCCAGCCTTTTCCCCTCCCCTGATCCCTGGCCCAGGGCGGCGAGAGCCCGGCGTCCGCGGCAGCGGGTCCGGGCGGGAGCAGGTGAGGTCCACCTGGAGCAACCGTGTCCAGTTCTGGAATTCCCAACCTAAGAAGGATACGGAACTGCTGGAACGGGTCCAGATGAGGGCCACCAAGATGACGGCACCTCTGCTATGAGGACAGGCTGGGAGAGTTGGGGTTGTTCAGCCTGGAGAAGAGGGACACCAGGGACATCTTAGAGCAGCCTCCAGTATCTGAAGGGGCTCCAAGAAAGGTGGAGAGGGACTTTTTACAAGGGCATGGAGTGATAGGACAAGGAGGGATGGCTTTAAATCGGAGAGGGGAAGATTTATACTAGAGATTTGGAAGAAATTCTTCACGATGAGGGTGGTGAGGCGCTGGCACAGGCTGCCTGGAAAAGTTGTGGATGTCCCATCCCTGGAGGTGTCCAAGGTCAGGCTGGATGAGGCTTTGAGCAACCTAATCTGGTGAGAGGCGTCCCTGCCTATGATAGGGGGCTGGAACTGGAAGATCTTTAAGGTCCCTTCCAACCGAAACCATTCTCCGACTCTGTGAAGTCCCGCTGTCCCTGGGCAGCTCTGGGGGCGTGGGGGGGGGGGGGAGGCGGGCACCGCGGTTGTTCGCGTCGACCCGGAAACATCACGAGCGGCGGAGAGGGCGGATCAGAGGCGGCGGCGGCAGCGAGAGGGGCCGCCCGTCGGGGCCGGGCTCACGTTACCGCCCGCCGGGGTCCGGGCGCGGCGAGGCGGCAGCGACGGTGCGGGACGCGGCGGGGAGTCATGACGGGCGTGGAGGCCGAGCAGGAGTTCGATTTCGATTTCCTCTTCGAGTTCAAGCACAGCGATGAGGGCGGAGGTGGGTGGCGGCGGGGGGCAGCTCCCGGGAGGCGGGCGGAGGGATGCTGCGGGGGTCCCGTCGTGCACGGCGCGGCTCGGGCTGGAGGGGCAGGGTTGCTCTCCGGGGGCAGCGGGGCGGGGGAGCCGCAGTCCCGCCCGGGGTTGGTCGGATCGGCCCCGAGCCTCCCGCTGCCCGTGCGGCACCCGCTTGGGGCGGGGCGGCCGGCGCGGGGTTTGTGGCGCTCGAGGTTGTTTGAGCTCCTCCCGGCGGCTCCGGCAGCCCGGGCGATCGTCGGGGGCTGCGGGGCGCAACCCCCCTCGCTCGGCGCTCGGAGCCCCCGGGAGGAAGTGGGGATCTGGGGCTCGTCCATTGCGGAGTTCAGCAGCCGCCGCCCCCCGTGAGCCGGAGCGAGTTGCTGGGCTCGGGGTTTAGCTTGAAGGTCATCTGTAAATAAAAAAGAAGAGCCGGAATTCATCACGAGTAACACCATTCCCAACTCCGGTGTCTCGGGCCGGCTGTCTTCTTCGATCACTTTTGAAGATACTTCAGGTGGGAACGAGGCAAACGAGTCTGGAATTGACACAGACAGAGAAAAAGCTGTCGCTTTCGGGTGTGAGTTTGGCTGCTGTGGATCGACGGTAGCTGGGCACCATAAAAAGTTCCCATACCAGCAGGTGGTTGAACACAGCGTCAGAGTAAGATTGTCTCTGTGTCTGGGCTTCATCTTTTGCCTCTAAATTTAAGCAAATTCCCAAATCCCTCTCTGTGTATTGCAGCCTCCCAGGATGCAGGTGAAGGTGTAACGCTTCCCAGTCACCCAGCTCTCTGGCACATTGTCAGTGTCCGAATAGTTGTTAGGAGCCTCTCAGTTTTTAGAATACTGTAATTTTAAGAGTTTTGCACCAAGCCTTTCAGATGTGTGTCCTAGTAATAAGACACTTGGAAAGTGGAAGGACGTCATTTAATTAAGTGTCGAAGTCCTAGTGAGACAAGTACCTAACTCACTTAGGCAATTTTGAAAACGTTAATTTAAACCCAGACCTCGACTTGGCTTTATCTTTAGAAATGTAGAATAGCCCCTCACCTGTGCTGAAGCTCCTCTGAGCTGTGGGTCTTCAGCATTCCTAATTAAAGAACATGAATAAAAACTGATGGTGCCCAGGCCCTTGCAGGGTCAGCCTTTTAATGACAGAAAGGAATAAAACCTTTGCTCTGGGGAATTAAATGGAGAAAAAAAATGAGTTTTTTATGTTGTCACAAAGTGAAATGTAGTATGTGAAGATGTGCTCACAAATCAATGGGTCCGATTTCTTTTCCTATGTATGCTTAGTGCACATGTGGATTTGTTGAAACACAGCTGTTGCAGAACTGCACTGGCCTATCTGATAATGGGGTTTGGCACCGGCTATTAAAATACACTATTAAAAGTGTCTTGATAGTAAGTGCACTGGTCCTGGGGGCTTCTGTGGATCATGGTCATGAGAATGGCTCCATGCTAAAGCATTACCTTCCTTTCATCCCTATCAGCACAGTCAAAATACCCTCTGTAGCTGCATTATGTGATGCAGTTTCATGCTTCCATCTACTGTCTGTCAAGACTGTCTAATTCGCCTTGGACAGGAAAACTTTAGCATGTTGTGAATGCTGACTATGTATGTGCACTTGATTAATTTTGTAAATATGGGAAGTGTGGAGAAAAATGTGCTTTTTCAGAAATTGTACCTGGTGGGTTTTAGCTCATGAACCAAAAACTTTAATCCTCTTCCTAGTTCTGCCTCTGAGGCTTTTATATTTGGTAGGCATACTTTCTACAGGCTGCCTGAAAATTTAAGATATATAAATATGTTTGGAAGGCTTTGGATCTTGCTTCATTCAGTTTTGAGTACTATTGTGTGAGTAGTTTTATGAAACCTTACTTTTCTTGGCCCTTTGAAAGTTGGCTTCTAAAAGTATCCTTAATAGTTCTGAAAGAGGCTATTCCTTGCCATTTGCATCAGAGGAATTTGTTGCTCGGAGTACTTGAGGCTGTCTTTTAATTAATTTTTTTAAAAGCTGAGCCTTTGTCTTGCCTGTTTGGCCTGGGCTGCAGATTGCCAGCAGACTTCAGTGTTTGAATTTCATCGTAGTAGTGCATTAGGTTTCAAGACGACTGCTGGGTTCACAGTCCTTTCCATGCAGGTAGTAATCATCCCTGCTATTTTCTTTGTTTACCTATTTATTTTTGATAAAAGATCTAAAAGCATTGATTTTGCAATCAGCAGATGCTGCTGTTGCACCCCATCTGCAAAGCCCATCTGGTGGGTGCTGAGCTGGGACAGCGCATGGATCCTGTGGTCCCCTGCCTGGGGTGTCTGCTGCATGTTGGGGACGGGCTGGAGGCAGCATCCAGCTGTGTCATGTCACTAGCACCATCCACCTACACACTGGGCCAGGAGGCTGTGGAAGGGCCTGTGAGATGTTCGTGGAAGAGCCTTACCAGTGTTCCAGTACTAGCAACATCACCTTCATCTGTTGTTGGAGAAAGAAGTGAAGGTGTTGAAGCTGCTGTGAAGGCACTTGTTTAGACCCTTTCTCTGATTAATTTCTGAAATGGGGAAGGTCTTACCACTCTTGTACTGCTTTGTTTTGTTTTGGTTTTTTTTTCCTTGAGGAGTGAGAGGGAAGTGGTGGTGTGTGCTGACACTGAGTGGCCATGTGGCAGGGCAGCAATGAAAGGGACTAATTTTGGAAAGAGGTGCTCTGGACCCCCAGGCAGATCGGCTTTTCTTATCCTTGTCAAAATAGCACCTCTTTCTCCGTAGTCTGTACCTGCTTTGTTCTTCGAATAGAGTGAAGCTGCAGCGTGATTTGAATAATCCAGCTTTATTTGTGGCATGCTCGAATGTAATTTAATGACCCTTCCTCAGTAAATGACCAGGCTCTGAAGGCAGATGAGAACATGAGTTCAAAAGTTGTTGGTAGTCATTCCTGATGCTTACCTGACATGACATGCATCAGCTGGAACGTTGCAGAGCTGCTGTGAAACAGTGACAGGACATTAATTTTTCCTAAGTACCATTTGCCTTAGAGTTGTTGCCAGCAAGAAAGGTGAGCGCGGGATCACTGGAGGATGACACCAGAGAGGGCTGAGCTGATAAACGTAAGGAAGAGAAGAGCCTGCTGCGCTGGTGTTACCAGCTTGGAGGAGGCTTGTTTGCATCTGCAGCGTTCCCGTTCTCGGGGAGTGGGTGGCATTGGGAATAACAGCTGCAGTAATTAGCAAAGCTTTTCCACATCTCCCTAAGGAAGGTGAGCAAGGGTTATTGCTGAGGGAGACCGTCTCCCTGCATAGACTGGCTGCAGTCAGGGTGGATGCAGAGTTTCCCTGTGTCCTGTAGAAAAGTGCCACTGCTGTAACAAACCTCAGGGAAGGCTGATGCGTTGAGAGTGCAGTTTAGGGCTGGAGCTGGATGCATTTCCAACCTGCCAAGAGGATCCTGCAGAACAGCATTACCGAGACTCAGACCCAGAGTTCAGGAGCTGTTGTCCCTGATAGAAAGGTTTTGCTGTCTTTTACCTGTAAGGCAAGAGGTACTGGTGTTATGGGCTCTGGCCTACGTGTGCTGGTGATGCAGAGCCTCCCTATATCAGAAAGCATGGGGTGGGTGACTCCTGATCCCATCACTGCTTAGAGCACCAGGGGCACGTTGCCTTTGGTTGAGGGCTGCCCATCTCACTGTGCTTGCCCCACTGGTGTCTCCAGGTGGCAAAAAGAAACATGCATGCAGTCCTGGGATGGGAGAGCAAAGCTGAAGGGGTCTCTTGAAGCAGGCCAACAGCGGGGCGAGGCAGCTTTGAGGTGCTGGTCCCCATAGTACAGTAGCGGCACACAAAGGGCAGGTGCTTCCCCTGTGCTGGGTCAGTGATCCCATTGGTGCGAGTCTGTGATGTGATCTGTCACCTTCCACATCAACTGTGCAACTCTGCTATTGCTGTTATACACCCAGAGCTGTTAAATGAGTGGACTGTTGGCCAAGAGCACGCTGCTCCCAGTGTGTGGTATTTTGGCTGTCGCTGAATAGTGAGAAATCCATGTTTGTCCTTCACCTGGCCTCTGCCAGTTGAGCTGAAGGATAAGTGATCCCAGAAACCAGAGCAGGTCAATAGATCCATCTTGTTCCAAAATCCTAGTTAAGTGGAACCAGTTGGAAACTTGTGGTAATGGAAATTCCGGTTTTGTCTAATTTTTTTAACAGAATGCAGTTGGTCATGTTCTTTGCTTTAGTCTGCCTCCTCTTTTGTTTTCTGTCCTGTATTTTTTGTGTATTCTAACTTTTCAGAGAGGGAATTATGCTCGCTTATGTAAAAACACATCTCCTGAGTAGCATTGCAGTCTGAATGCTAAAGCAACGTTGTTTGAAGACTTGGTTTTTTGTTCTGAATGTTCACATAAGAAGAGTGTCATTGAGACAAACTCAGTCTGTGTACATCCCCATCCCAAGACAGCTTGTCTTGTGCTTTTCAATAAGTGGCATTTTTAAGGGTGCTAGTCTTCAGCTTCTCCCTTAGCATGGTGTGCCTGTGGGCTGGGTTGTTAAGAGTGCTGCTCTTTTTGTGCCGTGTCCCTCCACTCCAGCTGGAGTGAATATATTTGTGCAGCACTTCATAGAATTCTTTCTTGTTTGTTTGTTTTCCAGAACACTATAATTATACATCTTCAAACGTAAATACTGGCTTGCCCCTAAATGTGGCACATTCCTCATTGTCAACTCCATGTCATGGCCTTCAGACATCAAATCCTGTCATTTCAGTTGTTCCATCGACAAACCATCCTTCTGGATATGGAGGACACATAGACAGCGGGGCCTCTGAGTATTACCTGCCACCGAACATCAGGCCTAATGGAGCTCCAGCACTGGAGAGCCCTAGAATTGAGATCACTTCTTACATGGGACTTCATCATAACAACAACCAGTTTTTCCATGATGAGATTGAGGAGGCCATCCCAAATGCCAAGCGGTCACCTTCCACTGCCACTTTGAACTTACCGAACATCGAGGCCTACAGAGACCCATCCTGCCTGAGTCCAGCAAGTAGCTTGTCTTCCAGAAGCTGCAACTCTGAAGCATCTTCCTATGAGTCCAACTACTCGTATCCATACACTTCACCCCAGACCTCTCCGTGGCAGTCCCCATGTGTCTCCCCAAAGACCACTGACACAGAGGAGGGCTACCAGCGCAGCATGGTGGCCTGTACTTTGCTCAGTTCCCCAAGGCACTCTCCATCGACATCTCCTAGGACAAGCATCACAGAGGAGAACTGGCTGGGGGCCCGCAACTCCAGACCTCCATCTCCCTGCAACAAGAGAAAGTACAGCCTCAATGGCCGGCAGACCTCCTACTCCCCACACCACTCTCCCACACCCTCTCCGCAAAACTCTCCACGTGTGAGCGTCACGGATGAGACGTGGTTGGGGAACACCAACCAGTACACCAGCTCTGCCATCGTTGCCGCCATCAATGCCCTCACCACTGACAGCACCATAGATATGAATGATGGGATTCCCATCAAGTCAAGGAAGACCGCCATTGACCACACCCCATCCATGACTCTCAAAACTGAACCAACTGGCGAGGACCATGGGACCATATCACCAACTGCCGATTTGTCACCAGAGGACTTCTCCAACTTTCAGCACATCAGGAAAGGAAACTTCTGCGAGCAGTACCTGTCTGTGCCACCACATCCTTACCAGTGGGCCAAACCAAAGTCTCTGTCCCCAACATCCTACATGAGGTAAGGGAACCTCAACTTTGAGGGCCATCTTGTTAATATCTTTGTTGCATGCTTATTTTCACTCCTTCCCCTTTGTGTCTCTGCTTGCCACAAAATCTGCCCATCCACTCATTCTGCTTAGCCTTTTCTTGCAACACTGCCTCCATTGTTAGTGTGATGCAACCACGAGTAAATCCAATTTTTATGTTTAAAGAAGAAAACTTTCTTTGACAGATTATGGTATACTGGTGACATTTGTGTATCACAACAGGACTCTAGGTAGGAAGCACCACAGAACAGTCAGCATTTCAGTAACAGCCAGGGCTTTCTCTTTCATTCTCAGTTACAGCCTTTACAGGGCTTTCTCTTTCATTCTCAGTTACAGCCTTTACAGGGCTTTCTCTTTCATTCTCAGTTACAGCCTTTATTTTGAAGTCTTCTGAAGGGTGTTTATGCAGTGGCGTAAAGGAAAAGAGTTTGGCTTTCTGAAAGTTTGCATGCTGACCCAAATGTCTGGTTGTGATGGCCACTCCATTACCCAACCACTTCTGTCTCCTTGGTTTTGACAGCAAGGCTGTCTTTCTCAAAATGAAAGATGAGGACACGTAGCTGAAATGTTGTAATTAGAAATACCATCCCTGCTCTCAACCTTTCTAGTCTCATTGTTCTCCAGGCAGCACCTCTCTCCCATTTGCTGTCTTCCAAAACTGAGACTGAGCTCTGTGCCCCTTTGTATTACAGTCTGTAGTGCTGTGGTCCTCTTCCTCATAATTCTCTCTGCATTGCCTGAGCTCCTTGCAGGACCCTGACTCAATTCAGGGCTGGGAAATGCAGTAGTCCCTTTGGGTCTGGCCAAGCCACCCAGGGGTAAGCGCTCACTGCCTTTTAGAGCTGGGATAGAGGCTTGTAACACTGGGCAAATGTCAGAGCCTTTCCTCATTCTTAAAAAAACCCTTTTGTGTTCTCCCACCGAAGTGCAAAATAGCCTGCGTGCGTTAGAGGGGCTGGCCATGGGCTTTTGTGTCAGGGAGCTGCTTTTTCCAAAGACAAGGCAATAACAGGAGAGTTCGACCAAGCCGCCTTTTATCTTTCTGTTGCAGTGAGTGGTCTGTAGGCGCTTCGCTGCAGTCCATCAGGAGGCACCCGGCGTGCCTGTGCGCTAACACAAACAAGAATAGTGAAGCGTTGTGTATTTAACACTTTTTTCCACTGTTTTGGTTTTGTATAAAATATGTTTCCTGGTTCGCAATATGTTTCCATGTGATCTCATTAACTCATGCTCTAGGGCAGTTGGAAGTTACTGTTGAAATGTGATTTTAAGTTATTTTACCAATCAGATACACTGACTGTGCTTCCTTCCACTGAAAATACCTCTCGTTTCATGTATATGAAAGTGCTGGGCAGCTGAGCACGGACGTCAACAGGATCACAGCCTACGCAACAGAAACTATGTTATTTTAAATCTTTCCAAAAAAATTGGTTCAGAATTTGTCACAACAAAGCTGGATTTTTTTTTTCCTGTTATTTTACACATCTGTTCTATTTCAAACACAAGGGCTGCAGGGGTGGGTTCCAACAAACAACTTGGGCTCCAAAATCTACCAGGTCCTAATGATTTCGAGATAACCAGATTTGATTACCTCCTCTGTCTCTTCCTGAATATGCGGTACAATTTTCATCAAAAGCCAGCATGCCTTGGGAAATTACTGATGCCCTTCCCTGCCTCTCTTGTGTTCCCATCTCTTTGGGGCAAGAGGGAGCAGGCTCAGGCAGACTGTCAGCTGGGTGCTGTTTCGTTTCCTAGGGCTTTGCAGTGGGCATCACTTTAAAAGGAAAACCACTTCTTTGTATTGCTTCTAAAAATGATGTTTTTCATTTTTTGTAATTAGAGCTCAATCTGCTTTAGGCTTTTCAAGTCCTCGAGGAGAGCAATAACAGGAGTATGTAACAAGTGTATAATAATGCCTGCCTTAACAGAAACACGGTCTTTCTGTGCCACATGCTTCTCTCAGTTACTTAAGAGGACTGTGATGTTGGAGGCTCAGCTCAGTCCTCGGGTTGTGGGCTTTTTGGAGCAGGTTTGGGCTTCCACATCCACCTCAAGGGCCATGAACGTGTGACTTTGTTCCTGCACAGTACTTGGCACGCAGGTGCTGAGGATCGTCAGATGGGGTGGGGGGACAGATCCCAGCCCTGCAGCTGAGGCTGAAGCTGCCCAGTGTAACTCAGGGTTAGTCTCTCTGTGGTGCTTCAGTTGCAGCCCAGGGCCTTGCGCCAAATCTTGAGATGTAGAAAATACTTGGAGACCAAGCGGAAAGTTTCAGGGGAAGGTTTGGAACGTGTCCTGAGGTGTCAATGGGAATTGTACCTTTTCCAGACCAAAATGGGTTACCTAAGTATACCTATACACCTCAAAAACTACTGGAGGTAAATCATTATGCGGAGAGTCCAGAGATGGTCTTTGTGAAATTCTCCTTTAGCTTTTAACTCCAAGGTCTTTTTTTTTTTAAAAAATTTCAATATTTATGCATTGTGCTGTCTCACAAGCAGCTCCTGCCTGTATTCCCTCTTTTATTGTTAATGTAACATATGGTTTAAAAAGAAGCACTCTACCAAGCAAATTTTGTATGAGCAGGTGATGCTCTGTGTTACTCAGGCCCTTGCTATCTCAGCTGTTTCTTTCTGTGACATTTCTCCATCACTTCTCAGTGCTGTGTACTGCAGAAGCTCTTATGGGCAAAAATGTCAAAGCCAAAATGGTAATGCAGGAGTGGACTTCTGCCCTCAGGTATGAGAGCAGTGCTAGTGCCTATTTCCAAAACTATAATCCCATTTTTATTGCTTTACCTGCTCATTAGAATGTCCCAAATCATCCAACAAAAAGTGTAGGCACTCACAATTCCTGAGTATCTTACACAGTTTGTATGACTTCCTCTTTAGCTGCTCTATTTGACTGAACCTGAAATTTCCTAGAGACAGTTTCTTGCAAGTTGGAAAGTAATGCATTATAGTTATTTCAAGTGTCATCAGTTTAATCAGAAGTGTGTTGGCCTGTAACACTTGGGTTTTCATTAAGTGTAGTGTTTTTTTGGGGGGAGGGGATAGAGAAATGATTTGGTCTGTCAGTGGGGTGTATGGCCTGTATGAGGTTTGCCACACCAAAAGGAACTTCCAGGAATTGAAGCTTCTAGTTCCAGGTGGGTTATAAAGGCTCCCTACTGTATTTTCTTGTATAGTTTATTTTTTTTAACCATTGAAAGCCAGATTTTCTTTAGCTGCAGTCTCTTTTTCAGTCTCAAATATATATGTATATCTGTTCTTGATGTCACAGACAGGGTCAAGTAGTTTTACATATGGAGGCTGTAGGTTACACCCAGAGAATGTATGGCTGGATACCTGTCTCCCAGTTACAAAAGGCTATTTGGCTTTTATCTACATCAATGGAGTTTGGTTTTGTAGATTTTTTTTATTCCACTTTTGTGACTGTGACAGTGTTAAACTCAAGCATGCAAAAATTGATCATTGAAGGCCCAAACCATATGATTTACTTCAAAATTGTGGTTTGAAAATGTTGCATATTTTTGCCCTCTTTCTTTTCGTTTATGGACCTTTCAGATGCTCTAGATGCTTCTTTTTTTTTTTTTTAATGGGTATTTTGGTCCAGATTATGAGATAGAAGACAGCCTTACTTGGGAGAAGTTGAGGTTCTCAAGAAATTGGGGTTTTCTGAAGATGGAAAATGGCACCAGCTGTCTTAAGATGAGAAAATCACTGGTGCGGTAGCACTGGATTTGCTGACCTATGTGTTTATGGCAAACTTGTGTGTTTATGGCAAGCAAGAGGAAGTTCCTTCGACAAAGCAAAGGCATAGCTGTCTGGGCAAGACCCAGTGAAATGAGGACTTGTGGCTGTGTGTCAGTGACCATCTCCTGGGACTCATTACTGTTAGTTGAGGGATGGGGGAGTGGACAGGGAAGAGGCTGCAATGCCTCTAAACATTTTCTCTCTCCTACATATTCATACTGGATGGAGATATACGGATGCTTTGACAAATCTGGTTTGCCACCACATAGTGGCGGCTTTTGATTGCATTAGGTTGCTATACTGTAAGGTTGAGGACTGCTTGGAAGCCTGTCTCAGTAAACTGATTTTTGTTTATTTGTTTGTTTGTTTGATTTAATCCTCCCCACGTTTTCTGCCGGCTGGTTTTCAGCTCATTCAAATGCCTCTGTGAGCATCTTATTAATGGCCTTCCTTCACCAGCTCATTTTAGCACCATGTGATTCTAAATTCAGAACAAGCAGAGATGTGATGCCAGCCACTTGTTCCTTCTGTTCTCACAGCAATAGTTTTTTGTTCTTTCTCTAAGCCAAAAATGCAAAATTTCCCAGCTGATCGATCTCTGAATGTGAAATTTCAGGGTTGTGTTAAGTATTATCTGAGAATGTGACGATCGCTTGGATTTTTAGACTTAAGCATGAGGAATTCCGGTGCACCACATGCACTTCACGCAGGAGCTGCTTGCTCCGCATGTCAGCAAAATACAGCCAAGTCTGGGGTGGGATGCAACATCTGTTTTAATTGCTCAATTGTCAGACAGGAAATTAAAAAAAGTGAAAGAGAGAAAAAGCCACCCACGCTAACTCATAGGTGAAATATAAAGCAGGTATCTTTTTCTGACCACAGTCAAGTTGATGGACACATGAGCATCTTCATTGTTTTCTAACCTTTCCAAAAACCACACAAGGATCTTTAACATACATCTGCTTTGATGCAAGACAGGGGCAATAAATAATAAATTGTAACCATATTTATATTTAGTGCACAGTTGGAGAAGGGCAAGCTAACAACCTGGTAAAAGTTTCAGCAGCCCTGTGGTTTCTCTCATTAATGTTTTTGTTTCTAGAGGAACACTCTGTGTTAGAAAAAAGAAGTAGTACAGGGCACCCAGTCTCAGCCACAGTCCTTCTAAGTCACTTACTTTAGTTTGGGTGCTGAAGCACACTTACTATCCTGCTCTTCCAGGCAGTGGCTTATGTTGCTGTCAGGCAGGTATCTGGGATAGATGACTCCATGCTGTGGTACTTGGACAGCAAGCAGCATAAGTCCCTGTGCGAGACCAACGGTTGTTCTGACACATGGCAGCCTAGTTAAGGACAAACATGTTTGCAAATATGTTTTCAAGTAGCCTTGGGTATCTAGTAGCAGAAAGTGAGAAAGTGTAATGATAATTTAATTTTCATATGCATGGCAGTCATGTGACAATGGGACTTAAACACCTTTGCAGAACTTAGTAGTTTTGGCTTTGTTTCCTCCCTGTCTATATTCCAGTGTCCTGTTTAGTATCTTTCTTTCTTTTTTTTTTTTCCTTTTTGTAACTTGATAAATCTTTCTGCTAAAGGCAGAAGTCAGCCAGACTGGATAATCTGTTTTTGATTTAATCATACTGTGTATCTGGTGTATGCAAACCAAATCACTATTCATCTGTTTTGTAATCTGATTTATGTAGGATGGATTTACATTGAGTGAGTTTTCTGCAGCCTAACACCAGGTTTTGTGAAGCTGCCTTGAAACAACCGTCCCTCACTACAGCATTTAGAACGACTACAGTTAGATTTATTATGGTGTAGAAAGGAATGGGTCAGGTTTTCAGTTGGTGGAAAATTCAGTGTAAGGGAAATACACCAATGTGTATTTGATAGGAAGACTGCATGAAGACCTTTCATTTCTCTTCTTGACCTCCGTGTGATGCTGGCTAGATGAGGTAGTTTGGGCCTTTACAAATTGATAAGGTTTCCTTGCAGCAACCAGATTTGATGTTACCACTGCGCCATTTGCTTGGTGTCTTTTCCTTTTAACCGTGTTTAGCTGCAGGAAATTAAGTGCATGATGAAGATAACCTAACATAGGAAATAGCTCTGACAGCCCCAGCCCATGACACTGTTAAATGCATCACTCTGCTTCCTTTATCAGAACTGCCATTAATTGTCGATTTATAATTGGGCAGGTGTTATTTCAGAACTTTGGTGGTAGATTGCAGGCAAACAGCAAACTGTATTTTTATTTTTCAGGTTTTATTTGAGAACATTAATTGTACAACTTAATTATATTGACATTTTCAGGAGTTGATTTGAAAGTGTTTTTTGAGGTTTTTTCCTCTTTGGTGGTGTTTTTGGGTTTTTTTTATAGAGATGTAATTAGTTATGGAACTGTTACTTACTTACAGGTTTCTTAAAAAAATTCACTTGAGGGCTACAAGCTGCTAGTCCGGGTTGTCTTTTTTAACTGAGTGTTAAAAATTCCTAATCTGATAGATGTTGTGTCCTCAGAAAAAGAGGAAAAGATCCATCAAGGCAGAATTCACTTAAAACCAGAAACATCTGTTTAAAAATGTGTGCTGATCATCACCAGGAGAGACAAAGCTGTTTTGCTCTGCTCTTTGTCATCTATCATTAGTCAAATATGGTTTATTCAGATTTTTTTTTGAGACTTTTTCAGACTTAAGTATGTGTACCTAACGTTCTAGGCATGGAATAGTGAATATGTACAATGGCGAATTGACTGTAGGTTTTTTTGTCATCTCTTTGCATGACTGTCTAGTAGCTGAAGTGCTCATCCTTGCCTGCAAGGTGGGCATTGGCCATTTTTTAGGGAGAGGCTTACACAGGAGCTCAGAAGTCGTAGTGTCCTGCCTCTATTCAAGTATGGGGCTCCTGTGCTTGGGAGCCAGTGGCCAAACACAGGATTTGTCCCCGGCAGGGTCTTGTCTTTGCAGAGGGTGCCTTGCTGAG
This sequence comes from Phaenicophaeus curvirostris, assembly GCF_032191515.1. Classification (NCBI taxonomy): domain Eukaryota; kingdom Metazoa; phylum Chordata; class Aves; order Cuculiformes; family Cuculidae; genus Phaenicophaeus; species Phaenicophaeus curvirostris. The sequence goes on from NC_091394.1 coordinate 42,491,612, forward strand.
TCCTGCTGGCTCCAGGTAGTCATGGAAACTGGGAGCCCTCATAGAACCATAGAATTGTTACAGTTGGAAGAGACCTGTAAGATCATCAAGTTCAACCATCAACACACCACCAATATGCCTACTAAACCATGTCCCAAAATGCCACATTACGTGTTTTTCTGAACACCTCCAGGCATAGTGACAGAGCCAACATTTTTCTTTTGGATGAGCTCCCATTTTAGCTGAGCTGGGAGCTGTATGGCTAATTTCTTCTCTTTCCCCTCTGTTATTTTTGACGATGTTCTGCATCATGAGAGCTGGAGAGCAAAGTAGCTGGAAGTTTGAAGCCTATGACTTGCCAGCAAGCCATGCTGGGGTAGCAAGGGGTGCTCAGGGAGTGAGTGTGGTCCTGGTCCTCACCCAAGACTGAGACCTAGTGGCTCCAGGTGGTCCCTGTAATGCATATAGTGCCTGTCTATGGGTATTCAACTCACGTGGCCCAAACTGGCAAATTTAGAAGCAATGAAGAAGTATAATGTAGGGACACTTAGCACCACCTGAAGTCCCATCAGTCTATATGCATATGTGCACTAGCAGATAGGAGTTAAATACGCCAATTATGAAGGGCTGGATTTAAAAAAGTAAAGGCAGAACAAAAAAAAAATCTCTGGTGTGAGTGGTTAAGGTCTCTAGCCTGCAGTGAGAGACAGCAAGGATGCTTTGGGAGATGTGAAAATTGTAGTGCCTGTGGAGATGAAAGCATACTGGGGATATTAAAATGAAGTATTCAATCTCCAGCTGAATATTGGCCTGTAATATACACATCCAGCGCAGAAGCTCTTTTGCATCCTTTCCCTCCCAGCCAGCTCATTTCAGCCATGATTCACACCACTCAGACTTTCTTGCACCAGGGCTATAGCAGTGAGGCAGGGAGCCGGTAAATCCTCAGTGGCCAGCCTTCTCATAGGCTGGCGTGGGAGCTAATGAGCCCTTCGGTTTCCTCATCTGCAGGTAGCCCTGGCCTGTGGCAACAACAAAAGGGTCAAGGACCATAATTTTCTGCTTGCTAGTTGTCTTCTCCAGGCTTATGGGAGAGATAATAAAGTTTAGTGTAAAAAGACAGAGTAGTATGTTGCAGTTGTGCCATTTAACTACTTGTAAAGTCTTTTGAAGAACATCTGGTAGGAGAATTTAGCAAAGGAGGGAATATACACTAGTCCTAAAATTAGTATTTTCATGATGAAGCTTTTTGCTTTGATTTTAAGATCAATAATTTGTCTCAGGCCTAACGCTGTTTCAACAGTTCTTGTTTGTTTCTTTCTCTACTTTTTAATCCCAAAGCATCAACTTGGCATTTCTTACAGCCGAGCTCTCCTGACTGTTTTCAATTGTTTTACATTGGAAGTGGGTTTCTATGAATGACACTTCCCCACCATCGCATACTGTTGGTTCTGCTTGTTTGTGAGATGGTAATGAGTCCTTAATATTTTAGTTAATTGCAGAGTCAATACAGGGCTGGAAGAGTGAGCAGGATTTTTCTTCTAGCTTGTGTATAATTGTTAGTAGGATTTGTAAGCAAGTTCTGTCTTCAGAGCTTGCTCCCATGCAGTGCATGAACCAGAAAGAAACCAGCATTGCTTTGAGACTCTCTGACGTGTTTTGTGTTGGGAAGGAAGCTGGGAAATGACTTTTTTTCCTTCTTTCCTCTCCCCTGTAAACTCAGCAAATTTGTTGAAATCTATTAGATTAATTAAATGCAGAACTCCTACAGAGCTGGTTTGGCATTCACTTCCACAGCAGAAACCCTCTTCCTTAAATTCCTCTGTGTCTTTCTGCCTACCTTTCTCTTTCTGGTTCAAGAATCAGTATGTGAAGATACTTGTAAGCTGTGTCTTAATGTTTTTCCATTTTGTTTACGAACAGGGTAGCATCTGAGCCATCAGATATACTCGACCCATAAATCTTCATAAAATAGCCATTACCTTCTAAATTACTTATGTTATGGCATTAACCATATTGATGAGATTTTAAATCTAAGATGGTGAAGGATGACCTGCGAAACATGGTCTCTAAAGTAATGGTACCGGATACTTGTGGTTTGTGATACTGTACTTGATGTTAATTTTTAATATGTTTTCCTTTCCATTATAGCCCATCCCTGCCTGCCCTTGATTGGCAGCTGCCATCAAACTCAGGACCTTATGAACTGCGTATTGAAGTGCAGCCGAAATCCCACCACCGAGCTCATTATGAGACGGAAGGCAGTCGAGGGGCTGTGAAGGCGTCTGCAGGGGGCCACCCTATTGTGCAGGTACCAAAATATGTAATGAGCCGCACAAGTTGTTTTAATTGTGGTGCTCTACGGTGAGCACCCTTTCTTCTCCAAAACCAGAAAGTGATGGGAGATTTTTCCTGTCCTCAAAGATTACTCTGTGTGAGTGCTCTTTAGAGTGTATTTTAAACTGAATAGACTAAGTCTTTAATAAAAAAATGCAAGAGCATCCACTTGCTCGTAGCAGTGTGAACATGGCGCAGGCTGATGGCTGCTCTATCTGTGTATGACTTAACAAGTGTTCAGCTGGCAAGTAGTGACCGTGGACCGATCTTTGCAGTCAGATTCCAGACATGCAGCGTATACTTGACTCATCTGGGAACATGCCTCAGTACTCTTAGTCCTTAACTTGTGGTTGGATTAATCAGAGCTGTGAACGCTTGTCAGAGGGCAGAGCCGTGGCAGTAGTGTGGAAGGATGTTGCTGGTTTGGATGTTGCAGTGAATACTGAGCAAAGTGAGGCTTTTTGAGTTTCTTCTGTTTAGTTTCTTAAAACCTTCCAGCCACTCTTGAAAACATGAGGTCTGAATCTAGTTTCATGAATGCTACTGAACACTTCAGTTATAAAGCATTTAATGTAATAACACTGTAAACTGACCCTTAATTTATTTATATGATCGGTCTCATTCATTTTTAATGGCTTTTCTCAGGAGTGCAAAGAATGATACTTAGTTGTTTAAAGCAAAACCAGAAAAAGTAATAGGAGAGAGGCAACTGCGCCTGTCTTTTTTCAGCTACTGCTTTCTCACCCAGAAGTTAAAATTTCAGTGCCTTCTGTTGGGGTTGTGACCCCTGTGCAGCATAGCCCAGGTTTTATCACTGTCCAGATGCCATGGGGCCCACAGGTGTCAGGACACTGTGGGAGAGAGGCAGGCGCTGCTGCCATGTTCACACTGCTTGGGTTTATGCCACAATGCTGCTTGTAGGAGCAGTGGCTTGTCAAAAGGCCGAATGGTGTACAGACCACACGTGCAGGGCTCATGTGTGTTTGTTTATCTGCTGCAAAACTGTGTTAGCAAACATGTCGTTTAAAGGAACGGTGCAAGTTTGAGATGACATTGGGCAGGGAATTCCACTACAGAATGTGTGTGCTGCTGTGGCAGCTGAAAAAGGAAAGTGATGGGAGTTGTCAGTGGCAAACACAGTTTGCTCTTCAGCTCTGCCAAAACTTATCAGTGACATGGGATTATGAAAGTTATCTGTTGAAAGACGAAAGGTTTTAGCAGAACATTTGTGAATGATATTAAAGAGGGGTTTGTGGCAGACACACTTGGTGACAATTAATGCTTACTCTGTTTGTGGCTTGATGCAAAGAAACGTAAATGGGGAGGCATCAATTCACCATGACCAGCCTGGCATTTAACATTTTCTGTGTGCTTTTTTGAAAGACTGAGTGTGATGCCAACATTTAATTGGACTAAATGCGTCCAGACTTTTCCCTGCCCTGGTCTGTCATGGGTGAGCATGCTACTTCCAAACACAAACAAGGAGAGGAAACTGCAGAAGGGCATGAAGGGAGAGGGGAGGAAGCAGCAAGTCCTAGCCCTGTCGACTGGCTCTACCGGTTTAATAAAGATTAATGTATTTTTCAGTCCCTTTACTACAACCTGAATATCCTTTTCTCCAAAATGAATAGAAGCATAAAGCACCTCTCCATGCTGACATTACCATCCCAGTCAGAGTTATCTGTTTGAGGAAATACTTAAAAGCTTCTGACTTAGGCTGGAGTTGGATGGATGCATGGTACTTCGGAAAAAGAAAGAAAATACCTACAAATACTTTTTATAAGAGAAATAGTAAGTACTATTATAAGTAAAGAAATACTTAAAACTAAAAGTGCTTATAAATAAATTAAAGTAGGAGGAGGATATCTAGGGAGTAACTTCTGGTAAATTGGTGACTGACAAAAGCTGTAAAATGCATCTCTGAATCAACATATTTCCAGATGTTGCAGGTGTTTGGATTGGGTTTGATTCATTCCACTACGTTATACAGAAAGGAACCCAAGCTTTAAATTTCACACCCAGATATAAGCTGAAACAGTATCTGAGCGTCTTCAGGTGAGAGATTTTGGGTCAAGCTTTTCCCTCAAATATTTTCTTATGTTCTTAATGGTGTTGACTCAGGGAAGCCCATCAAAAAACTGCTCTGACCTCTTGCACTACCCTTTTGTGTTATTTTTTTGCTTTACGTGTGCAGCTCTTTCTTATGTTACTGCTTTGGGAGAGTTTGCTTAAATTCTACTTTTGTCAAAGCTCTTTACCTTCAACAAGAGGAGAATGTGGAAGAGATGTCTTCCTCCCTTGTCTGTGTCAACCCCGCTCTCACTAGTATCCTGCTTCCCAAATCAGAATCAAAGGTTTTCAAGGCAAGCATGCTGGACGAGGAGAAAGATGGTGTAGGAAGGCAGGATTCTCTCATGGGTGTGATATGAATTCCAGGGTTGGAGACCATTTTTTTCCTTGGCACTAGCCTCTCCTCCAGGCTGTTGTTTTTTCTCTGTAGCTGGAGAGAGCTGCATATAAAGCTGAAGAGCTCTGCACTGGATCACAGCAGCATGATCAGTGCCTGCCGTTGTATGAGATTCCTCTCCTCTCCAAACCTGAGCCTGGGAAAGGGCAGGCAGTGCTGAGCATGATGGGCTGCCATGGGAGTTTATACTCATACACAGAAGGGGTAAGCTTGGCAGGTGGTGGCAGCTGCTAGTGGCTGTGGAGTCTTGCCCAGACATGGTGCTCGAAGGTGCCACTTGCTCCTTATCATCTCTCCATCATCCGTGTGGGGCTGGCTCACTGGAGACTCCTGCTTCTGCAGGCTGACTCCCCAGTGTATTTCATGCCAGCAGGATTTCCTATGGATTTCCTCCTGTGGGATGGCTGCACCCTCTCTTCTGCACTTAGGAATGATGCAGTTGTGAGTGCTTTAAATTGCTGCTGAGGGCTAATGATCCCAATAACACAATATTCCTCTTTCACTATTTGCCTTTGCCTGTTTGGTTGTTTGGCTGCTGTAGCAGCCCCAAGCTATTGCTGTTCTCAGTTGCTAAACACTTTGAGAGTGGGATGAACTGGCACACCTAGACAGCTAAAAATGCTGCAGAAGACTGGCAAGTAAGCAGTGCTGGGGATTGGTGCTGGTGAGCTCATGGCTGGCATCAGCTTTTACCCTTTGGCTTGGAGAAGTATTTTGTGAGGTTTTGTTGCCTTTGGTGATTCCTGACAGGGTGCTTGCCACTCTGAGTCAGTACAAGGCCAGTGTCCCAGCTGGCATCAGGTGTTAAGCTGCATGCCATACCAGGTGAAGTTGAAACCCAGCACCACTTCAGCAAGCAAAATTATGCCTGTTAGCATCCTTCTGGCATCTCCATGTTTGCAGGAGTTCAAGACTAGGGTGAGGATTTCTCTGAAAGGAGCAAGATGAAGTGAATGGGGGCTTTAGGAAACTCACAGATTAAAATAGCTACAGCCATATTTTAAGCAAGATGAATTTAATTCAATGGTTTACGTCCAGAATGTCTTAAAAACCTTCTCCATTTGGACCTATCTCCCATTCTTCATTTTAAAAGTGGTAGTGAGGAGTTGTGCAAGATGGGGGTTACATTCCAGTCAGTTATGGCTCTGTTTCAGCTGCAGGTAAGTATTCTGGCAGATGAAAGTTTGAGATCCGCAGGGAGGGATGGCGCTGGATTATAAATACGTGGTCTATAGATACTCTAATTAATAATCTTTGGAGTACGCCAAGCACTTTGGCTGCCTGAGAAGGAATTTTTACAAGCAGGGTGTGGTGTATCTGTGAGATAAAATCTGAATACTCAAGAATGTTTAATTAAAGGGTATGATTTACTCCCATAGAAGACTGGACTAAAAGGTGAAAGAAAATATTCAAATGCACAGAATAGTCTACGTAAGCGCTTTAAAAAGTCATGATTATTACTCAGTTTTTTGATGCAACATATGCCAGGAATTTTCTTCAAGATCGCTCTTGATGTGAGGTATATAAATCCATTAGAAAAGGGAATAAAAGGAGAGTAGGGGGGTTCATTTTTTTATCTAAGTAAGCAGTACAAGCCAGAGGTTTTTTTCTTCTTGGAAAAATAAGTCAATATTGAAGATACAGTGAATACTGCCTTCCTTTTCACTGTATCGCATGGTAGAGGTTGTCTATGGCGTTCGCACTTCAATACAGAATTTGATCTGAGCCTGTGAATAGATGAATAATCTGAGCTCTCTCATTTTACAGGCAAAACACAATGATTTGTCTGCTGATTTGCATAGTCAAAATGTTGTCTGTGCCAGGAGACTTGCTCACAATAGTTGGCTTGTGTCGTTTCTCAGCAAGATCTCAAGCAGGCACTTCAGTTCTGATTTTGAAAGGCCTTGGGGCATATCTTGGGATTTTTAAATCCCTTTATGACTAACAAGCGTCAAACTCTTCTCCAAAGCAATAACTCTCAGTATTATTGTACATCTCCACATCACCATGATTAGGCACCGACATCCCTCTGAGCTATTTGTACACCCTGGTAATGGGTGGAGCATGTTATAATTTGCTTCCCATGGATCAGCTGTTTTTGTTGCTTTTGGGTAATGAGCTCAAGTAGTCCAGTTCAAGGTGCTGGCCACTGCAGGTATCTGTCAGGAATCCTTTCATCTTCTGGACCCAAGTTCTATGAATAACTTCTGCAAACCTCTTGGGGAATAGAAGTTTGTTGATCAACTTCAGGGGGCAGTAGTTGATCTCCCTCAGGTTGTGGCTATATGTTTTAATATCACAGTCTCGTAGAGCACTTCTCAGGAACTTGGCTTCAGAAATAGTTGATAATATGAGGTAATAGGGTTGTGCAGTCACACAGAAGGCAAGATGGAAAGAAGAGAAAAACGGGGAGCTAGAGGAAAAGACTGGAAAGAGGTGTTCAGTATCAATGGCAGGAAGGAGATGAAGGGATAAGGAAGCGAAGAAAAAGGCTCTTCCAGACAGAGTGGGCCAAGTTCTTTGCAGCAGTGTTTCTGGTGCTGCATAACAAGAGTAAGCCTGTGGTTATTTTTTAAATATTTAAGTATATGCAAGTGCTTTCCTCGGTAGGGGTCCCCAGTGCTGTTTGTTTTAAACAACAGGGCTGCCATCATTGCTGAGTGAGTCAAGGGAAATTGAAGGAAAACAGTCCCTGGTGGGTCCAGCTCATGGCTGTCTGGCATCTGACCAAGAGGAGAGGATACGGAAAAAATCATGTTAGCCTCTTTGCCCTTCCCTCCTTGGGTCTGTTAGAGCAGAGAAGGGAGCATATTCTTGCTAGTAAGCAGTGATTCAGTTTGTCGTGCCAGAGTGGACTTCCTCTCTGTGCTGCTCTTAACTTCTTTTTAGAAGACAGCATTATGCTTTTATCCAGATGGAAATATAATCCTTTCTTATGGTGAGGATATAAAGACATTGGCAAGCACCTGTTAGCCAGGTTGCAATTAATAGCACAAAGCCATGCAACCATACAACAAATCAGAGAGGAAGCTTACATTTTATAGTCTTGTTTTAGACAGCCGGTACTTCTTAAGAATAAATCTAAGCTGCGTGGCTTTCTCACTTGTTTGCATATGTATAGTTAAAGCTAACCTCAAACTAGCAGACAGATAATCAAAACTGAAAAGTGGAATGCTTTGGCAAATGTTTTAAGGTTGCTATTGCTTCTGTAAATCCAACAAATGGAAGAAAGCCCATTGAAAGCTTTTCATCATGGCTTTTCATCATTAGAAGACTGTTGTTTGGGAAGGGGGGAGTTTCTCTTTTTTGTTACTTCACATGAAATTGGTCCCACAGGGTAGTTCTGCAAGTACAGCTGTATAGGTAGCTTATGGCTTCCCTGAGAAGGGCCAAGTCCAGAAGGGAGTTGTTCTGGAAAGCGTGCTTTTGTCAGCCAATGAAGATTTCGTGACTCTGAAAATGCAACCTCAGCTCTGATTTATGAGCAGTCTTGGAGGTAGGCCTCTGCTGTTCTGTGCAACAGCCCTTTCCAAATGAAAAATGAAGTATTTTTACCAGCCAGCGCTTGGAGGATGCACTCTGCTTTCCTTTAAAAATGGTACCTTGCCCGCACTCAGCCTGACGGATGCTGCAGTACATACCTGGGTTGCTAGGATGCCAAGATATTCAATCTGGCTTTCCAGGCCGCAGGATTTAGCCCAGCATCCTAGGTTTGACATCCTTTTGGATTCACTGGCTGCAGGCAGAGCAGAAGGTAGTGGTGGCCTTGAGGGAGGCAGGGATGGAAAGTGTTCTCACTCCTCCACCATTGCTGTTTCTGGTCCCATGGGAAAGGGAAAGATGATAGCAGCTCCCTGTTGATATCCAGCCTCTTCCCTGGCCTTTCCCAGTCTCATTTCTGCCTCATCCTGTGTGATGAGGGAGTTGGTGACATTGCTCTTGCTGTGAGGGCTATCTTCTATCTCTCTTCTGGTGGTGGTTGATAATGCAAAGGCCATGCCGTCATCACTTTATAGTACCTCTTCTACACAACTGAGTGGTTATTTTCCATTATGGTAGGACCTAGGAAGGCAGCAGAGGAATCATCTATCTCCACCATTGGTCATAGAGCTGTCCTTTTTGCTTCCTTTGTCAGGCTGGTTTTGGGCACCAACAGCATATGCACCCTTAGTGTCTAGAAATAGTGCGATATAAGTATCGCTAAGACCAAGGCAGACAGAACGTAAATGTAGTGGTCTTCCTTCTCTTATTCCTCATTTACTTTGTCCTTAGGTTTCGTGCTGCATCCGTTCACTGGGTGAAATGTTTGCAGCATTTTTTTTCTGTACATCGTCTAAAGGGAGATTTCATAGTTATTTTGTAAACATACCTCAAAAATGTGTCACTGCTATCCAGGGAGGAATCAGGACTCATCTTTGACTGTTCAAATGCAGTACTGTTCTTGACATTTGCATCTCTTCTGCCCCCTACTTAATATTGCATCACTCCTGCTAAAAGTTGCAGACCGTCTCTTTTACTCTGTCTCCAAATTTTCTTTCTGGAAGTTGCCATTTCCCTTTCCTGCCAGCAGTCAGGTCCCAAGCAAGATAAGAAAAATCCCCCCTTGCCTTGTTTTTTCTACATAACGAAATAAAGTACAAGTGTGAATGTGAGCCTGGGGAGTATTTGTCAAGTGGGTGGCATTCAAAAAAGACAGAAACAGAAAACCTAATATAATGAGCAATTGAATAGGTGATTTCTTTGCAACAGTGTGCTACGAAAATACCTGCACAAGCCGCAGCAGCCTTGCAAAGGTGTTCATGATGCTGATAGTTAAGCTGCTGCAAATGTGCTTATGGAGCTAGTTCCTTCCTTTATATTCTCTCTTGAGATGTGCTAGAGCTCAGGATCCTGTAGTGTGATCTGTTCTCATGCTTATTGTTACAAAAAGTATTAGAAAGAAATTGTTCTGCTTAAATTATGCAAGAAGAGAAAAACCACAGCCAGGGAGATTCCTGAGGGTTTTAACATACTTGAAAGCTTCAAAAATGATCATAATGTAAAACCAAAAACTGGCAATTGCTTGTTTCATACTCTACTAGATCTTTTTTTAGATCAAGTCGTTTGGGAATGTTATTTGAATGCCTGAGCTATTCTTGTTAAAAAATGGACCCTGCATCTCCATGGTGATTGCTCTGTCACAGTGACAGTTGTTGTTAGTGGTGTTTTTTTCCTCAGTAAATTTGTGGTAGAGGCACCCTTCCATTGCAAATGGAAGTGGCAACATGTAGAAGTGATGAGAGTCACAAAATCAGAAGGCCATGGTTCTGCAGACCGCTCTGAGCTTAACCAGCTCTTCTTCTGCCCTCCAAGAACCTAAGAAGGAGCTGCAGACCCTTCTGGTTAGCCAAAAGATGCTTCCAGTAGTGCTATGAAAGGGCAGTTTTCTAAAGAAAGATACAACATGAGTAGACCTTTTGCTTGCCTGAAATTACCAGACATTAAAAAAAAACCCCAACAAACCATACCACATTCTAAGCAGTATAGGGGCACTCTTGAAGTCAGGATAGCCTGCTTAATTCAAACACATTCTTAGGAGTTTTCTCACTTGGTCAGTTCAGCTGCTTTTAAGAAAATAAGGCTATGGCTTGAGAAGTGGGTGTAAGATGGCTTTACAGGGAGGTTCAGGTGATACGTGAGACTGTGGTCTGGGTGTAAGCTGTGGCTGTTACTTGACTTAGTTTTGGTTGTTGTTGAGAAGATCTATACCAAAGTTACCAATCAGCAAATCTGCTCCAGACTTGTCAGATTATTACATGTTGACATGCACCCAAGAGCTGAAATGAAACACAGTTGAAATTAAAATGCAGCTTTACCAAAAGCCAGATGCTTCATTATGAGCTGTGCTAACTTACCTGCCAAATACTGCTAACCTGCATGAGGCAGGTGATTAATTTTTTACAAGTCTGCTTTGGCAACTAGACATCTGTCATTTATTCCTAAAAGTAATATCTCAGGGCAGGTGATTTTTTTTTTTTCTTATTTTCTTCTTGGTACTCCAGATTAAATAAAACATATATTGTGTGCATTCTGTATGAAGATATACTGGAAGCCAGTCTGTATTTCAGATCATTTTCCCACCAATGTAACTCCATTAGATTCTGCTTTTATACTTTCTAATTTTTACATGTAAGAAGAGTAAAAAGTCATATCTGTAACATACCTTATAATGTGGAATGTCAGTATATGTGGTTATAATATAGATTTTCCATTTTAATCAGTCATTGTTCCAACTAACAGACTGAATCAGTGGAAAATATGGTGTCAAATTACTTAGTTGCTCTTTCAAAGTACGTTACAGCTTTCATTTTGAGCAGAGGCTTATCATTTCTTTCCTTGGGAGGAACAGATCAAGATCTTCTTTGATATGTGCTGTGAAAGGGAGATGATCCATTAAAGCATCTGCTATATACATCCACATAAGTAAAGTATATTGCATGCTGTAAGTACCGCAAAATCAAATAAACGTTCTCCTCCCTCCACATGTATCAGAAATAATTTAGCAGGAGTTGCATATTTTCACTGAAACAGTTAAAACATGCTGGTGATCAATTTACTTCCACGTAGTAAAAATAATACAGGTTGCAGACAGATTGGTAATACAGTTTTTAAACACCTGTTTTTAATGTTTCAGTAACCAATAAAGTGGAGACACTCTTGCTTGTGGTTTGCATGCAGACATTATGTACATTCGGATTTAAAAGTCTACTGCCTGGGTTTCAAATGGAGCCCTGTTCAAAGCAGTAAACATTTGCAGGCACAGTGTGGGTAGGTTTTTGGGAGTTCCATGGCATTTCAGCTACAGACACCGAAGTCACCCTCAAATGAGTTTTGCTCTTTGAGGCACTGATAATGTAGTGTTACTGCCAAATGGGAATCCTGGCAAAACCCATAATCCTCACCAGAAAAGGAGCCCCTCCCCTGCCATTTGCAATTCTGCTCATGTAAAAGTATTGCCGGTCCAGTCCTATGTAACGTACAGGAAAATATGTAAAAGAGGTTGAGCAAAGTGATCTTTCTATTACAGTGCAACAGAGCATTTCAGTACATCCTTAAATTTTCATGAAGTGGGATTAGATGTTGAACATGTGCTTAGGTTTTCTACCAAGCAAGGATACATTGATGAACTGTCAATTAATGTGTCATTTACTATCACGCAGGTTACCCTGCAAAATCTGGATTAAGACACTTTCACTGCCTTGCATGGGTATTAACAAGAGATTGGGTGTCACATCTGAGCATGTGGGGCTGCCAGCTGCCGGAAAATAGCGTGAAAAGGGGAGAAGGTTGCAGGATCTGCACGCTGTTCTCACAGACGTCTTTGCTGCTTTTCAGGAGATAAATTAACTTTTTGCTCTTAAAAGTCTGATGCACTTTGCGCATCACTTTCAGTTTCTCAGTGGATTGCTGCTTCCTTCTGACTGTTTCCTATTAACTGCAACCTCCTTTTCCTCTGCCTTCAACCCCTTTGATTTTGGAATCCTTTAAGGTGATGGCCACAATCTTCTTTTTGTTCGGCCACCATTGTGCCTGCCCACATCTGATATATGTAGTACCTGTGTCTCTGAAGCCTTTACTGGATGTCTTGATAGCAAGTCAGGCATAATGATGCTAGAGCCAAGCTTCCCATCACCATGCAAAATCTTCCCATTATTTTCCTTTGTCTTTGTACAAACTGTACCTTTATTCATGTCGTTGAAGTCTGCTATACTTAGCCGATTTCTGTCCCTGTGCCTGCATCAAAATAGCAGTAGCAATGTATCATGCGTGTTCTGCACAGGACATAGATGCCTATATTTGCTGTATTTAATAAGCTGCACATTTCCATCCCCTTGTCTCTGCTGGTGAAAGGACAGTGGGCAGCATTTGGGAAGCTTGCAGCATATCGTTGCTGTGCAAATGACCTGGATGAGGGAACAGAGCATACCCTCAGCAAGTTTGTTGATGACACAAAACTGGGAGGAGTGGCTGATGCACTGGAAGGCTGTGATGCCATTCGGCAAGATCTGGACACACTGGAAAGTTGGGCAGAGGAACCTAATGAAGTTCAAAAAAGGCAAATGTAGGGTTCTACATCTCGGGAGAAATAACCTTCTGCACCAGGACAGGTGAGGGGTTGACCAGCTGGAAAGCAGCTCTGTGGAGAAGGACCTGGGAATCCTAGTAGGCATCGACTTAACCATAAGCCAGCAATGTGCCCTCATGGCCAAGAAAGTGCATTCTGGGGTGCATTAAGAAGAGTGTGGCCAGCAGGTTGAGGGAGGTTATCCTCCCCCTCTACTTTGCCCTAGTGAGGCCACATGTGGAGTCCTGTGTCCAGTTCTGGGCTCCCCGGTTCAAGAAAGATAAGGAAATACTGGATAGAGTCCAGCGGAGGGCCACGAAGATGATTAGAGGACTGGAGCGTCTTTTATGAAGACAGACTGAACGAGCTCAGTCTGTTTAGCCTGGAGAAGACTGAGAGGGGACCTTATCAATGCTTATGAATATCTAAGGGGTGGGTGTCAGGAGGATGGGGCCAGACACTTCTCAGCAGTGGCCAGTGATGGGACAAGGAGCAGCTGGTACAAACTGGATCAGAGGAAATGAGGAAGGAAAAAACCTTAACATGAGGAAAAACTTTACTGTGAGAGTGACAGAGCACTGTAACAGGCTGCCCAGGGAGCCTGTTGTGGAGTGTCTTCTGGAGATATTCAAAGCCTGCTGTAGATGAACCTACTTTAGCAGGGAGGTTGTACATCTCCAGAGGTCCCTTACAACCCTTACCGTTCTGTGATTCTGTGAAATAGATAAATAGCTAGAAGGGAGTGAGTTGGAAGAGAGATCATGCTTTGTTTCTGGAGGGCTGCTCATAGCTATGCTATTTGTGAAGACCGGGTACAGCTCAGGCACAAAGAGTTAGTGATGAGTTTTTGTCCCCATTTTAGCATCTTCACCTGAGGCTGCGGCTTGGGTTAGCACTGCAAGGAGAGAGACCTGAGCCCATGATAGTTGTGACATGTCAGGATTAAGAAGCTCAAACATGGCTTGCACAATGTTGCTTTTGCTTGCCTTGGGGCCAGGACTCACAGCACCATGACTTTCTTATGTGTGTACGCAGGGATGTAGTGCTTTGCATATGAGCATGGGGTGCAGAAGGGATGTGAGTGCCTGTTTTGGATGAGACTGACCATTGCCAAAGCGTGCACATGCTCCTGGGGCAGCACGTACCAGTGAGGTGCTGGATGGGGCCGTGGGTTGCCATAGCAGGTGCTGTGTGGATGCTGAGGTCCCATCGCCACCCAACCTGCCCCCAGATCTTGGTCTGCATGTTGTTATGATTGCTATGGAAATAATTTCAATATATTTTGTAGATCTGAGATGCTGTGTCTTGCATTGTTTGACTGGAAAGCCGCCTGACTGGTTTTGGAGGGTGGCTGTACGTGCACAGACAGCTGTTATTTTTCATGGTGGAAAGTAGGAGATTCACAACATGGTTTTAATTACAGTTGCGCATTTAGTCTTTCACTGCAGTGTGTTCTTTAGTTGAAAGATAATTTAATTTTCTTTGTTTTGGAAGATTTTCTTGCTTGTCTGTGTGGACTCTCTTTATTTACTGTGTCTCATTGTGCTTTGCACATAGCTTTGATTGTAAGGAAAGTCAACCCCGAAACTTCCCTGGGCGGTATTATTTTCCACCTGCTGTGGCTTTTAATACAGTCTCACTGCTCTAAGTGTACCAAGTGCCAGCGTTTTAGGAGAAAAACACCATAGAAAATTGTCAAAGCATGCAGTGTTAGATTCACTCACAAAACTCTCACTGACTCAAAGAGGAATAACGTGTCTGAAAGTTGTGAAGTGCTAAAGAAATGTAATGGCTATGGGTTGGGTTGGTTTTTTGTCTTGGAGAAGTTCACAGAAGGTCACATTTGTTGAAAAAAAAGTCAACCCCCCCAAAATCCTACCATATTTTACAGAACTTTCTATTAAGATCTTGTAACACCTCTTGTGCCTGTGGAGAGTATTTGTCTGTTTGAAACACAATACAGGATGGAGCAGTTGTGCTTATATGTATAACAATATTTAGATTAGTGCCTGTCCTCTGAAAATGAAGAAAAGCTTTATATATCTACATTAAATATGCAAATTTCTGCCCATATATGCAAGAATTCATAAAATGGCTTAGAATGTGCAGTTTTTATGCATCAATAATCCTTAATAATCCTGCAATAATTTTCCAAATGTCTTTCAAATTAATTTTCAACCACTTCTCATGCAGTTGTTTTCATTATGTGTATCTTATGCATGGTAGCTCTTATTCCACAATAATGCAATATTACTCAGTATAGACTCAAATATCATTACTGAATAGAGGTTATAGAGTATTATTGACTAGAAAATGGCATACAGTTATAGAATTTTATACAAACTCTTCCCGTAGATACAAACCTGAGCTGCCAGTGACAAACAGATTTAGACCACAACTTGCAGGCACATGTGTTAACATCTAGGTACACAAGTAATCTCAAGCACATGTCCTGAACACATCAAAGCCTCATTTTCTAATCCTTCACGGTTTTGAGGAAGACCTTAAAATATGTGAACTGACATAGCCCCAATGCTGGCTGCAAGAGCCCTCATTGAAGTGGAGGCAGGTTGGAGGGGTTTCACAAAGAGACAGACGGTGCAGTGGCAGTGCTGGCACTGGGCTGTGGCTCTGCAGTTTTGCTAGCATAAATGAAGCCCCTGAAACTCGCAAATTGATTTTACATGGGTAGTTGCCGTAATCTCAAGGTAGCATTAACCTAGAAGCCTAGCCGTAATAGATGTTTTTTAGGAAATTTGGCTGATGAGTAGATGCATTCTTCTGTTACTCCACTCTTGTGTAAAGTAATGTAAATAAAATAAAATAAAGCAAAATGTGATAAAATTTGGTCTCTAGCCACTCATATCTCCAGTTATTTGTGAATGCTCTTTTCCTTTCTTGTATTAGAAAGGTATGTAATATACATTTGAATTTAATATAAAAAATGAACATTATCAGGAATAGTGCTCGGGATTGTATTTTTGTTATGATTTTAACATACGTTCTAATTTTGAAACAGCAGCAGCAACAGCAAGGCCATCCAAAATCTACCTGCCTCTGCTCCAGAATTTCCCGTGTGCTCAGAGGTCAAGAGCACTGCTGGGACTGTGGGGGTTCCTGCAGCCTTTGCGTGTGAACGAGTTGCTCTTTGCTGCACCTCTCCTCTGAGGGAGGGAAGCGTGGTTAGTCCCATCTTAGGCACGTGGAAGCCAACCAGGAGGGAGGCTGCAGGTGAAGCTGGTTAAGTGTCTTGCCTCCCAGTCGTGACCGCCGCTGCCGCCGTGTATTGTGTCTGACTCTAGGTCCAGGGTACCTCAGGCCCCCAAAATCTGAGTGGAGGAGCTGAAGTGGAGGAGCTGAAGTGGAGGATCCTGCTCAGTACGAGAGGAACCGCAGGTTCAGACCCCTGGTGCGTGCGCTTGGCTGAGGAGCCACTGGCGCCAGGCTACCATCTGCGGGCTTATGACTGAACGCCTCTAAGTCAGAATCCCGCCTTGACGTAGCGATACCGCAGCGCCGCCGGCGCCTCGGTGGGCTCGCGATAGCCGGCCGGACGGCCGGTGCGGAGCGCCGCTTGTGGTCGGGACCGGAGGGGCGGACGGATGCGGCGCCGCCTCTCCCCCGTCGCGTACCGCATGTTCGTGGGGCACCCGGCGCTAAATCATTCGTAGACGACCTGATTCTGGGTCAGGGTTTCGTACGTAGCAGAGCAGCTCCCTCGCTGCGATCTATTGAGAATCAGCCCTCGACACAAGCTTTTGTTTTTTTACCTAGCTAAGCTCATAAATCGAGCTTTAAACTAGATGTGAAGGGGGAGGGGTTTGAGCCCAGGCTAGACAGGAATGAGCCTGGACGTGGGGCACTGGTGATTGGGAGAGGGTGTGCTGGTGAGGACCACCAGTACCTCACCACACAGAAAGTGGGGGAGAACACACCTCAGGGTGCTAAGGGAGATACAGGCACTTTGGTGCTAGCTACTCCAGTTACCAGGCAATTGGGAACGAACTCTGTTCCCTCTAAGAGGGCTGAAGGCTCGGCAACTCAGCTGAAGTGCATTTACACCAATGCACGCAGCATGGGGAATAAGAAGGAAGAGCTGGAAGCTGTCGTAGGGCAAGGAGCCTATGATGTCGTTGCCATCACAGAAACGTGGTGGGACGACTCATATAACTGGAGTGCAGCTATGGTGGGGTACAAACTCTTCAGGCGGGATAGGAAGGGTAGGAAAGGAGGCGGGGTAGCCCTCTTTGTAAGGGAGGACTTGGACTCCGTTGAGATGGATTGTGGCGATCAGGAGGTTGAGTGTCTGTAGGTTAAAATCAGAGGAGCCCATAAGAAGGTAGATTTTGTGATGGGAGTCTGTTACAGACCACCCTGCCAAGGAGAAGCAGCTGATGAGCTCTTCTATAAACAGCTGGGGTTAATCTCTAGATCAATGCCTCTCGTTCTTGTGGGAGACTTCAATCTGCCTGATATCCGCTGGGAGTACAACAGAGAAGAAAGGAAGCAGTCTAGGAGGTTCCTGGAGTGCGTGGAAGACAACTTCCTTGCACAGTTGGTGAATGAACCAACAAGGGAGGGTGCCCTCCTGGACCTGCTGTTTGTGAACAGAGAAGGCCTTGTGGGGGATGTGGCAGTAGGTGGATGCCTAGGACTAAGTGACCATGAGATGATAGGGTTTTCTGTTCTAGGTGAAGTGAAGAGGGTTGTTAGTAGGATGGTAGCATTAAATTTCCAGAGGGCAGACTTTGATCTCTTCAGAAGGCTGGTTGGCGAAGTCTCATGGGAATCAGTACTCAAGGGCAAGGGAGCCCACGAGGGCTGGGAGCTCTTCAAAAAGGAAATCCTAGCAGCTCAGGAGAAAGCCATCCCCATGTTCCGGAAAAAAAGCCAGCAGGGGAGAAGGCCAGCTTGGTTGAACAGAGAGATCTTGAGTGATATCAAGAGGAAGAGAAATGTTCGTGGGCTCTGGAAGAGGGGACAGGCCTCTTGGGTGGACTACAGGAGGAAAGTGGGATTGTGTAGGGGAAAAATCAGAAGGGCTAAGGCTCAGCTACAACTCAGATTGGCCAAGTCTGTGAAAGATAACAAAAAATCTTTCTATAAATATATAAATAATAAAAGGAGGACTAGGGAGACCATACAGTCCCTATTGGACGCAGAAGGAACAACAGTGACAGGGGATGAAGAAAAGGCTGAGGTACTTAATGCCTTCTTTGCCTCAGTCTTTAGTTGTAAGGAAAGTTGTCTCCTGTGTGTACAAACCCAGGAGCTAGAGGAGCATAATGAGGCTCCCGTGATCCACGAGGAGGTGGTCAGAGCCTTGCTAGCCCAACTAGACAGCTACAAGTCTATGGGGCTGGATGGGATCCACCCTAGGGTATTGAAGGAGCTGGCAGATGTGGTGGCCAAACCCCTTTCCATCATCTTCCAACAGTCCTGGAAGACTGGGGAAGTCCCACTGGACTGGCTGGCTGATGTTGTGCCCATCTACAAGAAGGGTCGCAGCGAGGACCCAGGAAACTACAGGCCTGTGAGTCTGACCTCAGTGCCAGGGAAAGTCATGGAGCAGGTGATCTTGAGTGCTATCATGAAGCACATGCAAGAGAACCGGGTGATCATGCCCAGTCAACACGGGTTCACGAAAGGCAGGTCTTGCCAAACTAAGCTGATCGCCTTCTATGACCAAGTGACTCGGCTGCTGGATGAGGGAAAGGCTGTGGATGTGGTCTTCCTGGACTTCAGTAAAGCCTTTGACACAGTTTCTCACAGCATTCTGCTTCAGAAACTGTCAGCCTCTGGCCTGGACAGGCACACACTCTCCTGGGTGGAAAACTGGTTGGATGGCCGGGCCCAGAGAGTGGTGGTAAATGGTGTGAAATCCAGCTGGAGGCCAGTGACAAAGTGGGGTTCCCCAGGGCTCAGTGCTGGGTCCAGCCCTGTTCAAAGTCTTTATCAATGACCTGGATGAAGGCATCGAGTGCTCCCTTAGCAAGTTTGCAGATGACACTAAGCTGGGTGGAAGTGTCGATCTGCTGGAGGGTAGGGAGGCTCTGCAAAGGGATCTGAACAGGCTGGACCGCTGGGCAGAGTCCAATGGGATGAGGTTTAACAAGGCCAAATGCCGGGTCCTGCACTTGGGGCACAACAACCCTGTGCAGTGCTACAGACTAGGAGAAGTCAGGCTAGAAAGCTGCCTGGAGGAGAAGGACCTGTGGGTGTTGGTTGACAGCCGACTGAACATGAGCCAGCAGTGTGCCCAGGTGGCCAAGAAGGCCAATGGCATCTTGGCTTGGATCAGAAACGGCGTGACCAGCAGGTCCAGGGAGGTTATTCTCCCTCTGTACTCGGCACTGGTGAGACGGCTCCTGGAATCCTGTGTTCAGTTCTGGGCCCCTCACCACAAGAAGGATGTTGAGGCTCTGGAGCGAGTCCAGAGAAGAGCAACAAAGCTGGTGAAGGGGCTGGAGAACAGGCCTCATGAGGAGCGACTGAGAGAGCTGGGGTTGTTTAGCCTGGAGAAGAGGAGGCTGAGGGGAGACCTCATTGCTCTCTACAAGTACCTGAAAGGAGGTTGTGGAGAGGAGGGAGCTGGCCTCTTCTCCCAAGTGACAGGGGACAGGACAAGAGGGAATGGCCTCAAGCTCTGCCAGGGGAGGTTTAGGCTGGACATTAGGAAAAAATTCTTCACAGAAAGGGTCATTGGGCACTGGAACAGGCTGCCCAGGGAGGTGGTTGAGTCACCTTCCCTGGAGGTATTTAAGGCACGGGTGGACGAGGTGCTAAGGGACATGGTTTAGTGTTTGATAGGAATGGTTGGACTCGATGATCCAGTGGGTCTCTTCCAACCTGGTGATTCTATGATTCTAAGTGCTAAACTGAGGTGGAGCTGATTTTAACCTTTCCCTTTGGCATTGCAGAGGGCTGCAGAGTTCAAGCTAATGGTCTTGTACCCCTGCTGTGAAAAGCTGCAGGCGTCTGCCTGAAACGCATGATGGTGAAGGGCAAGCATTGCGTCTCTGCTGGTGGGCTCTGCTGCTTTTGGGGTCTTTTCACAGAATCTCTGCAGTGTCTCTGGGCAAGGTGTAGTGTGCCTTTTTTGCAGCACTGCCCTGGGTCTGTGGCACACTTGTGCTTTGAACTCTGTCCTTGACCTGTTGCAGAGGTACCTCTATGTCTTGGGTTTATTTGGCGAACTGTAGATGTCTGCAGCTGAGCTTATTGCCTTAGCTTCTCCCTGTAATCAGTCCACACTGGTGTGGACGTCTGAAGCAACTCAGGTAAGTCACACCGTCAGAATGCATGTCTCATTTTGCTGGTTGTGAAGGCAGACAAGCTGACGACTGTGTTGGGTGGTGTGGATCCGTTGACTTTTCCCTGTTTCTTTTTGTTTTGATGTGTTGTGTAACACATCAGTAACTTATGTGTTACTGAGCACAGCAGGCTTTAAGATCTTACCAGTTCACCAGGACCAAGGGTCACTTCTTGGATTAGATACACTAGTAAGGCCTGAGTATGATGGGGAGCAGTGGTGCCTTTCAAGACTTTGGCATTCCTATATCTGATTTGGGTCTTGACCCATGCCAGAGCCTTATGGTTGAATAGGTTGATAATAATGCTGTCTTGATTTGGGTGTAAAAACATGTCCTGATCACCAGTACTCATCATACAACTCTGCATAGGAGAAATTGTTACCTTCAGCATCCTCCTCAAATCCCAAATGAGCACTGATGTCCTGCTACACCCACTGCAGCTACATGTTGTCCATATGCAGCAGCAGATAACATACTCTGTAAAGCTTTTCTTGTCGAGTTCTGCCTTTAACGGTTGCAACATTTTTTTTTGCCATCTTACTAGCTTTAAAAGGGGTTGTGGTATTAGTTTGTCAATATTTGGATGAAATTCTAGTGCAACAGCTGTTGCTAAATATTGTTACTTAATGTGACAATATTTAGAATGATCAATTGAAAATAATCTGTGTACATTGAGAAAGCTTATTCAAGAGTTTTTCATGCTTATTTCATTTACTTGCTGTTCGAGATCACAGGTTTTTCAGTTCATTTTAGCTCTGTGGCCTGTTGGACAGAGCTGCTGATATTATTCTTGTTGGTCAGAGTCTGCGCTCTTCCATCCTTTTTTTTGGTAAAACAAGTGACGTCAACCAACTGCATCACTGTTGCTCTCAAGCACCTCCCAGTCTGGAATCCAATCTCTCTGTATTTTTCATTTTAATCAGACCGTCTTGGAGGTTAAAGCGTTGAAGCCGACCTATAAGATATACCTGACCTATTTTTATTGCTGCTTTAAGATGCTTTCCATGGAAGGCATGCTGTCAGATAAAACCACAGGGTAATCGGAGATGCAGCATCAAAGGTGGCTTGTGGAAGGAGAGTAGAACCAGAAGTGTGTAGGGACCTGGCAAAACACACTGCCCTTTTCTGCTCTGAGACAGGAGTCACAAACAGTGTGTTTATATGCATTGTTTGCATGTGATGACAATACTTTTTGGGCTTGAAACAACAGAAGCAGAACCTGTCTTGAGGAACATACACATGCAGACAGAACTTTTCTGACTCCAAAGAGCAAGGGAGTTGCATTAACCTACTTTATCCCCCAAGGAATGCAGGTGTAAATTGCACAAGGTTTGGAATCAGAGGGCTGGGAAGTGCTGTGTTTTCCATAGGGAGGAAGGGGCTATGCAGCCACATGGAACAGTTACTGGCTTTTATTTTATAAGAGGGCTGAGGCATAAATTGATAGAACATGGAGCAGGCTGGAAATATGTAAAAACTTTTTATGAAAATTTCTCCGCTCTAGTCATGTATCTGTGATGAAGCAAAACCACTGTCAGAGCAGGAGATGGGAACTCGATCACCCTTGTTGCTCCTTCAGCTGCAAAGCCATCCTTGCTCTGTGTTATTGTAAAATGCCTTGAAAAGCTTTCTGGTTTTAAATTCATTTCTACATTAAAAAAAAAGTGAACAGAGATACTGTGAAAGTTGGAAGCCATCAGTATTCATGTGATTTGCAGAAGAAGTGAGAAGGTTTATTTCAGACCTTCAGAGAGCCTCTCTTCCTGCTCAGAACTTTCTCCAAACACAGAAAGCAGTCAGGGCTCGACTCATGGATTGTCTGATTATATATAAGTCCCACTTGGGACATACAGCTACATAATCATGCTAGTGCATTACATGCTTTGTCTACCTCTATCACTGGGTTTTCAGTTCCTGCTTTGTGCTGTGGCCTTTGACTCTGATGGCTAATTAAATATCAAGATGTCTTACATACGATTTTTTCCTCTTTTTAAAGGAGTTATTGGCAAATCATAGAAATTAAGAATTGGAAGTGTATTTATAGCAGTTTTCATGGCAACAGAACAGAAAGTCCAACATTCATTATATGAGTAAGGCTCAGTATTTATAGCTCTCCAAATATTTACAGAGATAGAGCCTTTAAACATAGCGCCAGCTTTCTATCTTCAGTAGCCATTTAAATAAATGTCATTTGTATAGCAGTTAAAATTTAGGGGGAAAGCAACCATTTCTGTTTTAATACTACCTCACTGTATTTTGCATGAAACTGTGTTACCTCTGTCCCATGTGAGCCAGTGTTCATCTGGATTTGCAGGAAAGCACTTCAAAATCATTGACCCTTAAGCAGAGGATAACCCTGGGGGTAGCTGGGCACTGTGTTGCCTTTGAATTTGCAGGGGTGGGAATTCGTAGTCTTGCGGTTACTGCAGCACCAGTAACCCACTGAGTGATAACACTATGCCGCTTCACACACGCACAAGGATCCTGGGCCTGCCTGTGCTCACCCACAAATGGGAGCTTGCTGGATGTGAACTATGCATCAGCGGTATAATGAAAGGCAGGTTCACAAGTATGAGCTTGCCTGGGGTACCTGCCTAACAATATGTAATAAATTCCTGTTGCAGTGTTCCTGTGATTTATTGATTTATTTTTTAACTCTTATGTGGCCATGGGTATGACTATACAAACTGAAAGCTGTTTTGGATGCTGAGGGCAAATGTTCAAGTGGAAACTGAGTGGATTGATGGGTTGGGTAGTTTCAGGCAGGACAGTATTGTGTTGGACTTGGCCCCAGACACAGATTTTTAATCTGCATTTTCCAGAGCCTCTCTCTCTGTTGTCAGCGTGCATTTACTTCATTGCAATTTGAAAGCTTCCTGTGCTTCAGCTTCATATTGAGGGTCCCATCCAAATGCAGACACAGTCAGGCTGCTAGGGTAGAGAGCCCCAAAAGGTCACCTCCAGTGGCTGCAGGACAAGCTGTCCAGGAGAAAAGTTGTCCTCCCCCATGAGGACCAGCAGCTGCCCTGCCTGGGGAAGAGTAGAGCTGTTCACGAAAAGGAAAACGTTTTCATTTAAGTGAACTACATGGTATGAGTGCCACATCCATCCCTCCACAGGGGAACAACTCTCCCTGGCCCTGTCCTGCAAGCTTTTGAATGCTTCCAAAGCTGTAGTCTTAGAAGTGGGCTGTAGTGTGGTCTGCCTCCAGTCTCCTGAAAGTGAGACTAGGGAGCATTATGAGGCAACAAGGGCTAGAGGAAGGACACCTCTTTGGTCTTGTGGTAAAAGGTGGCATGAGAGCATGAGTGATTTCCTGATGTCCCAGTGAATAAAGTGCCCATGACCTACAAATTCATTCTGTTAGTAACTCCTTTTTTCATAGGTATCTCTCTTGTGTTTCATAGTTTTAAGAGAAGTATGACTTGGGTTGGTTTCTAGGTACATGTATTTTTGAGGAGGAAAATCCTTCCAAGAAACAGAGAGCAGCGTCTTGCGACTGTTTAGACAAGGAGGTTTCATAGCTATGCTGACAGCCAGCAGCCACTAAGGCTGTTTATCCCCGGATAGCTACTGAAGTTAGTTGTAAGCCAGTGACTGAGTGTACAGCATCTCTGTTGCATTAGGATTAATAATTCCTCACAGCATATTTGTAGATGTAAGTTTTATATAGATCTTTATTCATCTTGATGTGTACAGCTGTTCTTTTGCTGTACTGTTGGCTTAAAATCCAAGTGGCAGCACTAGAAAGTGCCACATAAAACACACTACTGCTTTTTTCCGTTCACTCCTCCTGTCCAGCTCTTGCCCTCTGTCCAGGCTTATCCCTTTGCAGGAGCAAGCCGTCTTATTTTTATTTGTGAACCACCTCTGACTACATTTGGATCCTAAAACAGAATTTGAATGAATCCAAGGAAAACTAGTTTTAGACAGGAAAAATAAATCTTGAAAGAAGAACAAAAACCTGTAGGAATTCCTGTTACATGTTTATGTGGAGTAAGTGAAGGACTAAGGGGTAGTAGCATAAATTTTACACTTTTTTTGATTAACTGTGTCAGAAGAATTCAGCAGAAGCTATTACAACCAGAGGGTCACCTCAGCTCTTAAGAAGTTGTTTCATTTTCTGTTTTGTTGGGTTTTTTTTTCTTGTATTGTGAAGTCTGTCTGCTCTGCTGTTTTGAATGAAACACTCCTCAGGTTTTTGCTTGTGCTGTCACCAGAGGATAGGGTATACAGAAGCTTCCCAAGTTTAGGACCTCCATTTTGAGTCCACACTGACAAGCTTTGCACCTTATCTGAAAACTGTCACCCCCTGTTGCATGCCTGGTTGCCAGCAAGGGGAAGAGGTACCCTGTCAGAATGATGTGCGTCTCTCAGCCCTAGATACAGTGTGGGCTGCAGCAGCCTTCTGGGGCAGGGACCTAAAGCACATGAAAGGCAGGTGGATGGTACATTAGTGGCTGAAACACGTACATCTGCAGAGCACAGTGCTGAAGGTGGAGAGGAGCATCTGGAAAGAGACAGGGATCCTGCGAGACCCTGCAGCAAGGTGGGTGCTGCAGTGGTTTGTTTGTACCCCATGGATGCTACGTGTCTGTCTGAATCGGTGCTTCCAGGGCCGCCTCTGCCGCTGTGGAGTCCTGCATCTCACAGCTGGGGAATGCTTGCCCTTGCCTGAACTCTGCTCTGTAGCACAAAGTACAGCTGCTTGCTGGTTCCCTGCCACTGCCCTGGGGCACAGAGGACACCCCAATCTGCAAGAGAGCTGCCCTGCTTCCCATTCAAGCAGAGAAGTCTGGGGTATTTGGAGTCCTCCTTGGTCAATAAGCTGTATCCCATGGCACTTTCACAGAATCACAGAATCACAGAATAACCAGGTTGGAAGAGACCCACCGGATCACCGAGTCCAACCGTTCCTACCAAACACTAAACCATATCCCTCAGCACCTCATCCACCCATGCCTTAAACACCTCCAGGGAAGGTGACTCAACCACCTCCCTGGGCAGCCTGTTCCAGTGCCCAATGACCCTTTCTGTAAAGAATTTTTTCCTAACGTCTAGCCTAAACCTCCCCTGGCGGAGCTTGAGGCCATTCCCTCTTGTCCTGTCCCCTGTCACTTGGGAGAAGAGGCCAGCACCCTCCTCTCTACAACGTCCTTTCAGGTAGTTGTAGAGAGCAATGAGGTCACCCCTCAGCCTCCTCTTCTCCAGGCTAAACAACCCCAGCTCTCTCAGCCGCTCCTCATAAGGCCTGTTCTCCAGCCCTTTCACCAGCTTTGTTGCTCTTCTCTGGACTCTCTCCAGAGCCTCAACATCCTAACTTTGTGTTAAGCCCTTTGGTTTGAGACGGATGACTGAGTGGAGAGCCTCTACAGCCCCCTGCCTTGGGGCAGCTGAGGTGTGTTTTTGACTCAAGCCTCCCCTAGCAAAGGAATTCAGAGCCAAAACAGCATGGAATAGATAGACGGGATTTTGTGACAAGGAGGGCAGTATGTTCATGTCTTTTTTTTCCTCAGAGGTGTAGGTTGCTGGGTGTCTGAGCCTTCAGCAGCAGGTCCGTGGGCATTTTCAGCTGAGGGATGCGGAGGCAGGGCAGTGCCATGGCTGCCCAGGCAAAGGTCTGGCAGAATCTCTGCAGGGCACATGAAAGTAGATGCCTAGGTCTCCTGACATCGCCTTCAGTGCCTTCGCTTCACATAACAGTCATTGCCTGACTTGCAAGACCAACTTTTCCCTCCCCCCATTTAAACCGATGATGAAATAGCTTATGTCTTCTAGTGCTTCTACGTGGTAGTTAAGAGTAAATTAATTTTGTTAAAAATCAGATTGATGACCATATTTTTATGCATGCTGAGTGCTCACAGCTAAAATCAATACCCAAAATGTTTGTGCACTTTCTTTGTAGTTTAAACATTTTGATGTTCAGTTTGGTTTTAAAAAATCTGAGTACCTGCTATTACACTTGAGGCTGTATATTAGGAACATTTTTGAAACATGACAATTTGTTT
Organism: Phaenicophaeus curvirostris; assembly: GCF_032191515.1. Lineage (NCBI taxonomy): Eukaryota > Metazoa > Chordata > Aves > Cuculiformes > Cuculidae > Phaenicophaeus > Phaenicophaeus curvirostris. The sequence continues at coordinate 42,517,820 of NC_091394.1, forward strand.
CATTTTATCATTCATCATATGCAGTTACTGTAACAAAAAATAAGACCTACTGCTTGAGAAAGTTAACAATAAAGCTCTTCATTGTGTAGCTCCTAAAGTTCTGGCTTAAAGAGACAAACAGCAATTACTTTAAAATTTTCACTGTTCTGTAGCTCTTATCCTGTTTGGGTAAGAAAGCATTGCAATTACATTCCAAAACACTGTTGGGAATAGAAGGGGAAGAAGCCCCTTTTCACCAGATGCGGTGTTTAGTCTCACTTATGATTATCTCCAGATCGACCCAAGGTATTCCTTGAACAGTTCTAGAAATGCAACTGGGACAGATGGACGTGTAAGGCATTGCTGAGCGTAAGCGCTGCAATACCTGCTGGAAGCAACATGGCCATCAGAGTGCTGGATAAGAAGATGTTGCTATTGTTCTTGCTATTTTTAGAGGCATAAATAGATGTATTTACTTCTTGTCTTTATTATGTACCAAATGTACAAAGAACAGGCAAACACATGTCGATGCATTGCTGATATGGATGCTACCTGTGGATTTTTTTGGCACATGATTTCCTTTCCTTGTATCCTGGAAAGTCTCAAGCACAAGGGGTGGCTAGCTTAGAGGGTGAATACAAAGTCCATGGTTGTAATCCACAGTTTTTGTTAGTGGGAGCTCTGCCCTGAATGCATTGGGATGGGCTAAGCCCTAAATCAGCCACTACAGTCGTTTAATGTATTTACAGAGTCAGAGCCTGGAGGAATGCAGTGCTGTAGGGTTTTTGCAGTGTTTTTCCAGAACTCCCAGTAAGTACACCTAAAAGCTATTATGGAGTGTAGATCCCTTTTTTTTTTCCTGATGGTGTAAGGGATTGCAAAGGGCGTACCTGGCTGGTGTGTCCCATAAGAACATGGCCATTCATTCGGTGGCTTCCAGGAGCCTCTCCAGGCATAGGGGCTCCTTATTGTGACAGGTAGCTTTCTGAGTGTTTCAACACATGCTTCAGTATGCCAAAAGCATAAAGCGCTTGGAAGGGAGCATGGAGTATTTCAGCTGCGTTTCTTAAAATAAATGTCGTGGCTTAAATAGTAGAAGTTTTCTCCATGGGCTTGAAAATAACCACTGATGCTGAAATAGCATTTGAGTTATTGGGCATGACGTTTGCAAAAATTCCTCAAAACTCGGTTACCATAGCAAAATTTGAGGAGGTTTTGCTTTTTGCTTTTTTTTTTTTTTTAATGCTTGTCACCTCACCTCCTTGTGCTCATCATTTTTAAAGTATGTTTGATTCTGATTGCCAGATTTCATAGATATGCGCCAGATGCACAGTTGGAATCCAGTCAGGCTGGGTATGCTCATGTCTGTGATAAACCTTGGGTTTTCATCTCTGTAGGACTGAATCAAGATAGTACCTTGCAGTTGGATGTTGGCTGCAAGCGGTGAAATGGCTTTGTATTCCTCATGCTTTGGTGGCCACTGGAGGAAGGCATCTGGTGTTATGAGCCGCAGTGCCTGCACAAACATAAACATTCAGCCCCAATGCATAGTGTGCGGCGCATCTCAACAGGGAAGGGCTGGGATTTGCCTTGGCACCCTGCGCCAAGATAAGCAGCAATCTACTGGTGAGAATCAAGACCTATTGATGGGAGAGGACATTGCAAAAGTAGTGACAGAGAGGTGTAGGAATCCCAGGGAAAGCTTAGTGCTGTGGAGCAGTTGCCCAGCCAGTGCAGCCTTTCCCTCACTCTTGTGTAAGATGATGTAAGGTGGCAAAGAAATTAACTGTCATCGGTCCTGTTTTGGAGTTAATTACCAGTGCCTGCATCGCTTTTGAAAGAATTAAAGGAGGGTATAACAGTTCTGCAATTAAGTCTGATTTTGATCTTAGCAGCTTCAAACATATAAATGCAGATATCATTTGAGACCAGCTGAAACATTTTTATTAATGTTGCTCAAAAAGGAAAAGATACAAGTAGTGGTCAGTCAAAAGAAGAGAATATGACCTACTTTCATTTCAACTACAAACACTGACAACAGAAGTCTGCATACTTAAGTTTTGCCTGCATGTTTCCTTTGTACTATATCATGAGATGGCTGTATCCTTGCCTTTATTTGGGAAGGGAGAGTGATTCAAGAACATGGTGCAGCTGATTCTTATTTGCACAGTATGGGGATAGTACAGCTTTTTCCATTTGGATATATGTGTATTCAAGCAAAGCATGTGTGGTGGGAAAGCCGCATCCTTTATTATGAATGCTGTAGCTGAGAGAAACCTTTGTCACCTGTACTCAGCTTCTGAGTTATTAAGAGAACTTCGGACTGTGTTACACAGAGAAAAAGATAAAAATAGGGTGCCTGACGCATGCATCCCATGTTGCACGCCAGGAAACAGAATCATTATACCAGTACAGAATCATACAGTATTCCAGAGCACACGTGGAAAATATGCATGGGTATGAATGCATGAGATCTTTCCTCACTAAGAAAAATACTCAGTCCCCCTTTTCCCTGTCCCATTTTGCATCTGTCTTGTTTGATATTCCCTTTATCTGTTGACGAATCTAATACCTTAGAGTTCCACAGCTCTGCCTTTACAGCCATTACTCCTCTCATCGTCTTACTGAGTTATGTGACAGTAATATTGCTCTCCTGTATTTTGAGGAAGCTGCAGAATATTCTTGCTGCACCCAGCTAGAGTAAGGAAAATCTTGCCTGTTCTTCAGACATTTGCCACGTGCCGAAAACTCGCAAAGCTCAGCTCTGTCTGTCACAGAAATAGCACGCTGGGTGCATAATCTAAAATTAGTCATCCACAGTGTGTGCCCCTTTAAATGTTAATCCTTGCATAATTTTCTTCTATTGCTTTTGTTCGCATACATGTTTATGTGACATAATACAAAAGCAAACGATGTGATGCAATGGGTAAAACTCAAAGGGGAATACATGCTGGAAATAGATGCCACCGACCACAGAATATGACATAAAACTTAAAGTGACATGACTGTAGATTTTGCCTGTTTTGGGGGCAGCAAAGTCAACTATATAGTGATTACATTAGTCTTTCTGGGTGTTTTTGACACTTCCCAGCTCTTCAAAACTCAAGTTCCCTCACTGCTGTAGCCACTACTTGTCTTCAGTTGCAGAAGCAGCTGGCAGGGAGTAAGTAACTGTGGATAATGTATCCAAAGTAAAGCCCAGCATTGCTGTATGACAGGGCCTTTAAAACAAACAAATAGTAATTTAGTTTAAAAATCACAAAACTTAAAAACAATGCAAAACATGCATATGAGATCTTAGTATTTATTTTCCACCATGTCAACACTTCTAGGGGATGGCAGGTGTGTGAAGCTGAGGACTTCGGATGTTTGATCACCTCCTGGTAGGAAACCTACAGGAGGCTCAACATTAGGTTCCAAAATACAGAAGCAGTTGAGTTCAGGTTTAAAGATAAAGCCTGTAACAGCATAACCCATTGCAAGACCAACATTTTTTGACCCCTTTGCCTGGATTTAGTAAAACATATGGGTACCTTGATGTGTGAATCTACTTTTGCTGAATTGAGGTTTGAGTTACTCGCTAGTCTATTTTTACCTTTTAAGAGGCCTTGTAATTCAATATGTGTTTGTTTTAATTTTACACTCTCCATAAAAAGCACCATCCATGATGAGTTGGAGAGTGACTGCTGCTAATATATAGAAATTTAACTGGATGGTGTGTCACACTGTCTTACTTTTTCCCCCTGCAAACCTTCCACTTGTGATCAAAAATACTCTGCAATACTCTGCATTTCCTCCGTCACCTTGGCATTGCCACTGACACTGTAGAGACACTGAGGCAGGGTGAGATCAGTCTGGACTGAATCCAGGTCACTCCGCATGTACCCGTGGCAGTAGTGAACAGCCAGTGCAGCAGGGATAGGAAGTGGTAAGTAGGATGGTGGCTTCCTCATGACCACCAGCTGTGATGGGAGCCCACCTGTGATTGTCCACTGCAAACTCAAGCTACACTTCCACCTGTGGGGATTAAAATTGGAAAGCCCTCTTTTTGCAGCATAGCACTAATATTGGGGTCAAGGGTCATAGGAGGCAGGTGTTTTGTTTGTGGCTGAACTGAGATGTGCTGCCTAGAGCAACCTGCTGAAAGCAATATGCAGGCTTGGCTCTGCTTTTCTCTCTGTGTCCTTTTGCCGATACCACAGATTTTCAGACTGTGGCTGATGTGTTTTCCATTTGACAATGCTGATGTGGAAATTCCCCATATCATATCACAACCCCTTGGCTCTGAGCTGCCTTTTCGTGGTGTCTCAGCAATGCAGACCTCGTAAAATACTGTAGTGCTAGAAATGAGGCTCATTCTCTGTCCCTGTGTCCTCCAAGCATCCATAGGCTTTAGGTGAGGATAGGTAATGGCTACACCAAATCAAACAAATAAAAGTGCTTCTGTTTTCCTCTTGGCTCTTCCAACCAAAGCCTGGGGCAAAAAGTCGACAGTACGCGAGATCAGTGATAGGAGATGTGTCTAGGCACAGTGTCCTTCCTTGCTCATGCAGTGATCACTGTGGTACCTGAAACATTGCCATTATGCATTCCCGTTGCCATTTCAGTGTTTGATAGCAATTGGAAGGCTTTGTGCCTGTTTGCACTCACGAGAATTTTGCAGTGCTCGAAGAACAAAAGTGACTTGAGAAGCTCGACAGGAGTCTGCAATGTGTGCTCGCAGCCCAGAAGGCCAACCGTATCTTGGGCTGCATCAAAAGAAGTGTGGCCAGCAGGTTAAGGGAGATGATTCTCCACCTCTACTCCTCTCGTGTGAGACCTCACCTGGAGTATTATGTCCAGTTCTGGAATCCCCAACATAAGAAGGATATGGAACTGTTGGAATGGGTCTAGAGAAGGGCCACAAAGATGATCAGAGGGCTGGAGCACCTCTGAGAGGACAGGCTGAGAGAGCTGGGGTTGTTCAGCCTGGAGAAGAGAAGGCTCTGGGGAGACCTTATAGTGACCTTCCAATACCTGAAGGGGCTACAAGAAAGCTGGGGAGGGACTTATTACAAAGGCATGTAGTGATAGGACGAGGGGGAATGGCTTGAAATCGGAGTTGGGAAGATTTAGACGAGACATTAGGAAGAAATTCTTCACAATGAGGGTGATGAGGCACTGGAACAGGTTGCCCAGGGAAGCTGTGGATGCGTTGTCCCTGGAAGTGTTTAAGGCTGGGTTGGATAGGGCTTTGAGCAGCCTGGTCTGGTGTGAGGTGTCCCTGTCCATGGCAGGGGGGTGGAACTGGATGATCTTTAAGGTCTTTTCCAATCCAAACCATTCTATGATCTATGATTCTGTGATTTTATGATCTTTGTTCTTAACAATATCCTTGCTGTCAGAAATATTCTGGAGAGAAAGGTCATTTTGTTATGAAGCCACAAGTTACTTTTTAAGACCTAAGGAGAGTGAAAACAAGCAAAAGACAAATATCAACACCTTTTGATATGGGTTTCACCACTTGCTTTTGGCTTTCTTTATCTTTGAACTTGGCATGCACCATAAACTAAAAATAGAGCTTGTCACCAGGTTATGATCAGTGGTCTAATTTTGGTTTATCAGATTTAGTGATGATGCAGTGATAACTCATATCCAAACCTAGATAAACCACTCATAGTGGAAACTAAACTTACAACAAAGTGGGCAGGTTTGCTCTATGTCCTGGTTTAGCACACACCACCACCTCCCCACTCCGGGCCAGGATATTAACCATACTAGGCAGCTTTATCCCAGTTTCCCCTCCCATAAAAAAGGGAAAAGGGAAACAAGAGAAAGAAGGCTTGCAGGTTGTAAACTAAAATTAAACCAGCTTTAATGAAACAACAATAAAAGGAAGATAATAAGAAAATAATAAAACACATATAAGTATACAAAACCAATTCAAACTTCCCAGATGACTATTAATCACCACTGATGCTGCAGGGCAGGTGTGGGGAAGGTCGCAAACTGGATTCAACAGCAGGTGTGAGCTGGACTAAGGAGCACGTGGATGGGCTCAGGTTTGAGTGCAAACAGACAAAGTCCTCCTTGAACATCAGCTATTGAAGAAAAGGGGTGATCCTCATGATCCTTTAGCTTTTATACTAAGGTATATATGAGGTATATATATGAGGTATATAGCATGGAATACTTAGTTAGGTTTGGGTGACCTGTCCTGTCTGCTTCTCCCAGCAAGTGCAACCCTGTTTAGTACCAGTTCTGGGATGGCCTTAATTTACAGACGAATAAGTGTGAGCCGGGGCCTCTTTTCACACCTATGGAACATTACCTTGGTGATAACTATTAGACCTAAAACTTTGGAGGCAGCCACTGCATTGGTAAATTGCTTCAGGAGCTGAAGTTTTGAAAGAGAGCTGAAAAGTCAGAGATTATGTTCTTCTTTAGCCCAAATTAGAACACTCTGCGATGGTGCATCTGTTGGAACAGACCGTCTTGCCTGTGCCTCTCTCTCTTATAGTCATTGCATCCTCCCTTCCCTTGGAACACGGCTTTGCAGCTAACCACTACAAGGTAGCTATATTTGTGATACTCATTTCCTAGCGTCAGGCAGCAGTGTTAAGTGGAGGTTGGAGCTGTCCCAGACAGCTCTACCCATGGTCTCCTTTGCACCAGCATGAACCCAGAGCAGCTTCTTCAGGAGATGGTGGGGATGAGGTCAGATTCTGTTCCTGCTCTGTCCCCAGCCTGTGGCAGAAATAACTCTTGTCATCAGAGCGGTCGCTGTAACATGGATGAGGTTCAAGTCAGGCCCACTGGCTTCAATGAGATTTTTGTGCGATTATAACAAGAATTTGACACACATGGTGAACTACTAGTCCTGTATATGTGATCTGTCTCCACTCTGTACAAGGAGGTATTTAACAGCATAAAAACCAGTTAATGAGGAGACGTGTCCTGTGCAGCAGCCTTCTGCTGCACCAGGGGTGACCCAGGAAGCTCAGGGATGGATGAGCTGTGTCTTTTTCCGTGTGCAAACTCCATTGGTTTTGCTACCCTCAGTACTGGGAGGGAACATTTACTTCATTGTGGGTTTTTTGCTAAATGCCGTGGCAGAATTTATTCAAACTTTTCTGTGGACGTGGCAGGTGTGCTTAAAAGCACACCCCATCTAAAATGCCTCAGGTCCTTTAGGATAATGAGACATTTTCTGAGTGCACCTTTTTATTGTACCAGTAATATGTTACAGGAAAAATGGAAAGGGGGAACTTAACACATAGCACCTGTCACAAGTTCTCTCCTTGAATTAGGCTCTCCTGCTTATAAAAATTTAATTGATTCCTAGCAGTTTATGTGCATGGTGCTCAGTGGGCGTTTTCTGTTCTCTTGCCAGCTACATGGTTACTTAGAAAGTGAGCCTCTCACGCTACAGCTGTTCATTGGGACTGCAGACGACCGCCTGCTGCGACCCCATGCTTTCTACCAGGTCCATCGCATCACTGGGAAGACTGTTTCCACCACCAGCCACGAAACAATACTTTCCAACACCAAGGTCCTGGAAATTCCACTTCTTCCAGAGAACAACATGAGAGCAATGTAAGACTCAAGCACTGTATCTGACTCCTAGCAGTTTCCTCTTGGTCACCCCACTTGATTTCCTCTGTGTTGTCTTGGGGATGTATGTGTTTGTACACAATTTTCCTTTTCCTATCTTTGTTTTTTTAAATTTTCTCTCTGTAATAGTAGGTTTCCACAACTTGGTTGGGACAAATTGCCCCTAATCAGCTTAACGACAAAATGGGCTTCACAAATATTTATGACAACTGATTGCTTTCATTCTAGAGTTTCAGCCAATGTGCTTATTTGCCATTTAAAATAAGTATCTCAGTTACCAAGCTGTAAATATCTCCTACCTCAGCTCCTGCATTTAGTTTCTAAATATGACACCTCTTGCTCCTATACGCACTAGCACAAGGAACAGGGACTATTAAAATTTACCTTTGCGTGTCAAAGGAAACTCTTAAAGAGCATTTCCAAGTACCCTAGTGGTTTTTGAGATTAATAAAACCACTCTTACCTCTTACCTAATAAAAATAAGCATTTTTCATGGCATTTGTTTAGAAGCAAGGCTTCTAGAACTATGAAGAAGGGTGAAAGTGATACTACTTACAGATTGGATTTATTAAACTGGGTAAGTTTAGTCCTACGCAGAAAAATAGGCATGGATGTCTTAGGGTCTCTGAATTAGTAGGAGTTTGAATGGTAATTAAGTGCCCCCTAGGTCCATTACACACAGGTAAATTTTGTTATAGGTTTGTGTATAAAAGGTCAAATATTCCTCTATGTATGTGACATACATGAGACCCTTCACATTATTTAATCCCGTCCTCTCCGCCCACTTCATTCATATTATCCTAACCCTTATCTGAGGTATCTGCTTTGGGAGAAATGTATGCATGCCTGCGTGCGTGTACAACTCTTGATGTCTGTATAAATATGAATGTATTCATTTTTACATATAGATGCATGCACCTTTGTGTGAGTATGTGTAAGGAGATTGAAAAATAACTAAGTAGACAGAAAACAAGCAAGAAATCCTGGCCCCAGCAAACCAAATGCCACAGGAGAATCTCAGGGAGCTTACTAAAGCAGCAATTTCACTACTTGTTATTCATAATATTTTCTGTGCCTTAATAAACTGGAAAATGGTATCAGACTCCTGAAAGTCCTTCCGCATGTAGTGGTTATTAGAAACTGGTTTGCAGTGTCATGTACGACATGCCCCGGAGTACCTTATGTAAACAGAAGAGCTAGAATGTGCTTAGCTGCATTGCCAGCTGGGCTTAGGGTGATCACTCAAGACCTGAGAACCTCTGTCACTGCATTGTGTTAAAAGTCATGGCAAGCCTGCAAAATTATTGGTTCCATTTGTTGTCATCAGAAGCTGGCTTGACTCCATTGAGGTAATTATTACATTGAAGAATTTTCACCAATTTGTACCCATGTAAAATTTGTTTGGCCCTTTATTTATGCAGTTTGAGTAACATTTTTGGCTATCTAGAAACATGATTACCATTTCAATCATCTGTCTCCCAAGAGTAAAGGTAGTTAGCAGTTCAGGAGCCAAGCTGAATATTTTCATGATAGGCATCCCAGATAGTAGTAGAGCTCTCTCAAGAACTACAAACAATGCTTTGACATATATAAGCCTTACACTTCAGTAGTCTAAAACCCCATGTATCACTAACAACGAGTTGAAATTTGAAACCAAGGACTTCTCTCACACATATTTTGTGTGTTCACGCCTTGATTCAGTGAAACTCTAAAGCTCATCTGCACATTTAAATTTTTGCACTTTTAGCTATTCTTCTTGACTCCAGATTTGAATGTTTATGACATTATAAGTCTGAATTTAAATGCTTTTTTTTTCCTCTGAACTTCCCTGGATCTGAACTAACTGCCATTAAGTACTTTTTATTTATTTCACAAGTGCTGCTTCAGGAGAGACAATGTTGAGAAGTGCACTGTTTGATCCATGTCATGGATCTTTGCGGAGAATTTTGACATGGGTACAAATATTTTGTAATTCTTATGGCTGCACCTGCTAGTATGCGTTTTTGAGAAGCTTTATACTTTCATTAGTTTCTTTGATCATATCAGCAAGGGTCTTTTTGTTAATCTGAAATCCATACTTTATAAAAAATACAGATCAAAACCATGCTACCATAGTCCTTGTTTGCTTCAGAGCAGAGCTTCAAAGGCCTAGAGGGAGAATTAAACCCTTTGAATGCAAAATGAAATTAAACTATGAATCTTCAGTGTAATAAAATGCATGCCAGAGATCAGTACCCAGAAGAAATTGCAATATAGGCTTTGTAGTTGTAGCCAAAGCAGAGATATTTTTGCAGTGCATTTTTGAGTGCGTATGTTTGTATATCCTTTTTTCTGGGAACCTCCTCTGTTGAAATTTGCTTTGACAAAAATCCTGACTTCTAAACTCATCCATGAGAAAACCAGAGTTTAAAAAAAAAAAACAGAGGAAGGTCAGAGATAATAATAGTTCTATTTGACAAAAAGTATGTTTTTCCCTAGTGCAGAGGGAAGACTCTGAGTTTAGCTTTTTTCATGCAGAGCTTCAGCTGGGGAGCATTTCAGACTCATTCAAATACAAATACATTGACAGTAGAAGTTACCTCAGGGAGAGCTGTATTCATTAATAAGTGTTTTCAAGACTTAGCCCTAAAATAAAAACCACATCAGATTTTTGTCTGCATCGGCTGTAACAAGTGAAATTTTAAGTAACCCTGCCTTCTAGATTAGTAACACTTTGTGCATTACCCGTTGACTTTTCTAGTCTTGCTATTTCTTTGGGCTTTGGTTAATCTGTATGCACCATCCTTCCAACTTGTGTAGAAGAAGGATCTTTTAGATTTTCATCCTCTGGGAACTGAAGTAACATCCTAAATTTGTGTACTCAATAGCAGCTATTACCTGTTGCTACCAGTAGCCCTGGCTTAGCTACTTGTGGTTGCAAGTTCTAGGCTTAACAAAGTCTGCTGTCATAAGCCTGGACATTGGCTTGTGTCTGACTCAGATTTTTAAGAACAGGAGAGAGGGAAGATATTACACACTTTTGCCTTCTTGAAGAAGTAAATTCAATTCCTCTGGGTTTCCTTTTGGATAGCATTGACTGTGCTGGGATCTTAAAGCTCCGAAACTCTGACATAGAGCTGCGCAAAGGAGAGACAGACATTGGTCGGAAGAACACGCGTGTGCGGCTAGTCTTCCGGGTTCATATCCCACAGGCAAACGGCAGGACCATCTCCTTGCAAGTAGCCTCCAATCCCATTGAGTGCTGTAAGTAGCAAAAAATATCCTTCTCTTGTCAAGTATTGTGCCACTCCACATGCAGTCTTTGTTTACTGATATGCTATACATAGGGTTTGCCTTACCTGTCTAGTTGGCGACCCTTAATTGCTTTCCAAAAGCATGTGGTTCATACTGGAGACAAAATACCCATGTCTTAGAAAAAAATAAGTAGCTTTGTGCATTGATTTCCACAGGAAAGAACACACCTGGGAGTGATGAGGCTTTTTTTTTTTTTTTGGTGACTCCCTATCATACAGGTAATTTGTAGGAGTTGTGGAAAACAGCTATCCTGTCCTACTCACTCTCTGTCTCTCCATCATAAAGCAAAAACCAAAATCCCAGCCCCTTTGATGAGGAGCTAGCAGTAGCTGACACACTGGTACAAACTGCTTGTGGCTTCAGAAAACCTCCAGAAACCAGGTTTCCACCCTGGGGTCTCTGTAATTGAACAGACTGCTTTTTATCAGATACACTGGGGCACCCTCCAGAGATACCTATATCATTCTTGCTTTGTAAGCCTCATCAGCCTCCCACGCACAAACCAAAACTTATTTGCTTTGTGTAGCTTTAATCATCCATCATAAGTGGTGGATTTCAGTCTAACTCTCAATGCTAATTTGGTCAGCTGGATGGATGGATGGAGACAATTTTTAAGGTTTTGTTGGAATCCATATAGTGGATCTTTTTGATGCTGTCATGATAGGGAATAACTTAACATCTACCGGGTATGTGGGGGGGTAAGCTTTGGGGGTGGGGAGCAGAGGGGATCGAGAGGAAAGTTAGACCATCCTCAGCTCCATGCGTTTGGAGGGTTGTGTCCACACTTGTCTCTGCATCATTGCCAGGCTGGAGTCCCACACAGTATGTCTGGCATCTGGTCCTGGAGCATGCCAGCATCTGATCTGTTGGAGGCATGGTGCTTTTTCAGTGATCATTAATGGAGAGGCTTCAGGAAAGAGCATCCCTACATCCCTCTTGCAAGAGAATGGCATTGGTGACAGGCTTTCAAACTGGCGACAGTGTTCCACCTAGTGTCGCCTAGGGTAGCACCACTGCAGCTCTTGTAGTCCAAGTCTATAGGAGAGGCAGAAGTTGTAGGAAAGGTTAGTGCTGTTAGACCAATAGATACAGCTTATCTCCTTCACTGTCATCCATTTAAATAAACAAATGGGCATTGGCAGTGTGAAGTGAGTTACATTAAGATAAGCCTGTGTTATTTATGAAGTACTGCAGAGCCTCCTTACCTATAGCAGGTAGACTGTCATAAAGCCTTGACTTCTATCCCGAATATGTATGGGATTAATAATTTGCCTTTTGATTCTTATTCATGGACATGTTCTAGGCCGTCAGGCAAAGCGAAAAATGTGAGGAATCATGGCTTCATCCTGCTCCTGTTAAGTTAATGAGAGCATTTTGATTGCTGTGTAGCAGAGTAAGATGCAACTTCAATACATCTTGAGCTGGTCAGGGCAAAAGTACCAAGCTCAGGAAGCCACTAAATATGAAGCTGATTGGATTGGTATCAGTGAACTTCAGTTTTGAGGGTTGTGTAAGAGCAAAAGCATGGCATATGCCTCCTGAAAGGAGTGGAAAACAGTAGAAAAAAGTGCTAGTGTTATTTCCAGTGCAGAATATGGAATACGCTGGTGCCAAAAAAAACTTCATACATCTCCTAGTGCGTGTGACACCAGGAGGAACCATGTAATCTGGATAAAATGTCATGTCATCCCTTGAAGCACAGCCACAATTGTTCCATGTCCCAGTTGTGGGGGATAAAATGTGTGCCACAGGAAAACTGAATTCTATTTGCATGGATCCACTTCTGCTTTGGCACTCGGGTGCTGGTGGAAATAGGCTCTCTAAACTGTGAACTTCTGCTGGATTGTGAGGCCCATAGCTGCTGCTGCTGCAAGTCAATTTGCAGAAATGACAATACAGTGTATAATGACTGAAACGTGTTTTGGACATGGATGGTTATCTTGTCACGTGCCTTGTAAACACATAGATATATGTTTTCAATAACATAACAGAAAATTACTTTAAATAAACTATTTTCAATAAAAATACACTTTTCGATGTAGTACAGCTCAAGCTGAGTTTTAAAGTCTGTACTGCTGTGTTTGATAACTCTAATGTTTATGATCATGGCACTTGAAAACTAAACATGTTTCCTGCAAATGTTCTGACCTTTCTTTGTTGCTATACCAAGTTCAGCTTATCTCATGAAGGTAAGCATTAAGTTACTTATTAATGCAATATTTACTTATTTTTGTGTGTGTGTGTTTGTGGTCGCGTTTTTTTTTCTCTTCTTTAAAACTCTTCAGCTCAGAGATCTGCCCAAGAACTGCCTCTGGTGGAGAAGCAAAGCACTGACAGCTTTCCTGTTACTGGAGGGAAAAAACTGGTACTGACTGGCCATAACTTTCTGCAAGACTCCAAAGTCATCTTTGTGGAAAAAGCACCAGGTATGTGTCTTCAATCTGGACTCCAGTCTGTCTTTTTCCCTCTGTTTTAAAATCTCTGCCAAATGATGAAAGCCTAAATATGGTAATGACATTGTCTTCTGCACATAATATGTTTTCCATGTTACTGAACGAAGCTGTGAAAATAACCTGAGCCATGCCTAGTGCTGGGGTTTTGCACCATGGCAGGTGTAGTTGCAGACAGACAATAACGGTATTGAAGGTCGATATTTGGCATTTGTTTTTGTAGAAAACCATGGCTGTACCAAGTAGGACCTGTGAAAAGTGTTTGAAGCCTCTGGTGGCATGTCCTGATAAAACCTGCAAGGTGGTGCACCTTGTTAAACCTTTTTGTAAACCTTCTGGAAGAGGGAGTGGTGTTGCTGGTGATATGTGTGCGTGTGTGTCTCCTTCTGTGGCAGCTGAGACCACAGGCACTTCGAATCTGCTGGCTGAGGAGGGCTTGCAGCACACTTGCATTCATTTGAATGAGGTGTTTCTGGTTAACCTTGAGGACTTGGGGAGGACTGAACATGACTCCCCCCTCACCCAGTGCTGCTCATGCAGCGCATTGGTGGTGAAACTGGTCCTCCTGGGGAAGGGTGCCTGGATGGGCTGAAGCAGGGGTCACAGGGTGAAAATGCGTAATGCACACGAATGCCCCGTCAGGAAAAGATAGTGGAAGCAGAGCTGTGAGTCAAAGTCAGGCTCTGAAATGAGATCGTTAAGGGTACTTTTGAATCTTGTTTTGGAAAGGGTTTCCGTGGTGCTGGCACAAGCCACGGATTCCTCAGCTGCCAGCTGAACACCCCCCCCTGAACTTTAAACAGTCTTGGGCGATCCTTAGGCTGCCAGCACCAGCTTTGACACTGCGCCTGTTTAGCCCTCCATGTCCATGACGTTCCTGTGCTGTTCTGCCTGCAGCTGCTGTCGCCAGCTCAGGAAACTGGGCTGCAGGAAGGGATGGCGGGATGAGCAGAGGAGGCTCTGGAAAGGAAGGTATCTGAGTCTTTGGGCTCAGGGGAAGAGCAGAAGGCTTCCCTGAAGTTCTATGGCCACATCCTGGGTTAATGAGGTTTAAGAGACCAAAAGTGCACACAGGGCAGAGGTAACACCCCAGCTCTTTGACAAAAGCCAGTCAGTGCCATTGTTGTGAGACCCATGCACCACAATACGCATGGTTGGGCTGTAGCTGAGATATGCAGAATACCCTTTTTCTCCTAAAAAAGGAAATAAGGTGGTATTGCAATTAAAAAAAAAACCCTAACTCTGCTCTTTGCATAGTGTGAGGGGAGGGAGGAACGTGACTTCCTTTGCTGCACAGAAGTGGGTTAGTGTGGCATGTCAGGAGCAAAGTCCTCAGTCTGTCTCATTACAGGAGGGAAACCATGTTAAAGGGTCTGTTCCTTCATACTTATTTTCTATCCTCTTTCTTTACTGAATTGGACAAGTTTTGAAGTATCACCTCCCAAAAGATTATGATGGTAATGCTACTCACCCACCAGCAGCTATGACAATGTGGATCTGGACCCTGTCTCCCTTAGTGTTAAGTATGCCAAAAGCAGGATGTTTGCTATATAGCCTTAAATTACAAAAATGCAAAACAGCGCCAGCCTCCTACCTCTTAAACAGACAGATACCTCTCTAAGCAAAAGGAGTTTGAGGATGCACAAAGGCAGCATATAGGTAGAAAATAATTTGTTTAAGCGACATTGTGAGAGGTGTGGAAGTGTACTGCTACATAGTGTGCTGATGAGGAAGAAAATTATCAGAAAGCCTAGCCTGTCACCCTGAAAAACTCCTGGAGTGAACTCCTTTGCTGCATGGATTGGCAGTATGGATCAGTGCAGGAGTGTCTCTTCTACAGGAAAGCACCACTGGAGATCCCCCTGCACTTTCCTTCCTGCCATGGAGTCGGGGGCAACCCTTCAGTAGTCAGTCTGTGAAGCTGCTGTCATTGAAGAGTAATTAAGATCATTAAGTCAGTATTGAAAGATCAGATCTGAAACTGCCCTGCCTGGTTTTAGTAGTCACATAGTAGATTTGTTGCAGTTGCAGAGCAGTACTGTTTTGTGGAAGATAAATTGCAGGCTGAGCCTTTAAAGTTGAGAGTGTACAGCATCTCCAGGAGCTGCAATTGTGTCACTAGGCATGGCACACAAAAGGCAAAGTTGGCAGTTGATGTGGACTGAACAATTCCTAGAGCTTCTGTGATGAGTTCTGTGCTATGTTTTCTAACACAGCTTGATGCATTGGAGCAAACAGACAAACATGATGCATCATTGTTTTAGTGGCAGACTGCTCTGGCACAATTTTTGAGCGGAGTCACTGTATTTAACGTCAAATGAGTAAGCATTACCAACCTTCACTTTTGTAAATCAGCACACGCTGCTTCATTCCCTTTCAGCTCTTGCACATCTATGAAAGTAGGTCAAGAAAGGGAACATCAGCATAGCTTTTCTTTCTCTTAAAAAGCTGGTTATGAACTTTTGTGATTAGCTGGAGACATTCATTAGTTTTGCTACTGTTACCACTTTTGGTTTTGAATTTGAAATGTTAATAATGTTCCTAGTGGGTAGCAGCCAAACACAACTTTTACTAAGTAATCATTGCACTCATAAAGAGAATGTGTCTTTTATATAAAATTTAAATATTACAGTGCATGAGCTCATGTCTTCAGTCCTCACTCAGGCAGAGTCCCCCAGCCGGGAGGCAGTCTCTGGAAGCTCATCTAATTCATGCTAATCTGTGTACTTAATTAGTTAATGCAAAGAGTTTGAGAACACTTTTTGTTTGCATTTCCCCTTGCTCCTCCTCCCCCTTCTGTCTGAATAATTTCTTTAAGTCTGCCTAGTGCATTGTGGTCTGCTGAATGTTTTTCCAAGCATGAGTCCCGAGCTTTCCATCTTCAGGGCTAGCCCTCAGCTGTTGTAATCTCTGGAGGAATGACATTACCCTGGCCCCCTTGCGTGGGGAGTCTGTCTGCATAGTGACTCATACAAGAGGGAATCCCTGAAGAATGATCAAATCAATCCTTCAGCTGGGGAGGCAGCAGTTTGATGCTTTCAGCTTAACCCCTTACTGACTTCTTTTCAGCTGAGAAGCATATGAAACAGAGCAAAACATACTTTGCATCCCTGCAACTCTACATCTCCAGAGGAGGAATGAGACAGCTGAGAGATAAAGGCAAGGTGCACTGAAAGGACCACAGGAGGACTGCTGGCAGGACTTCCTCTGACAGGAGAACTCCTCACAGTGTGGTTCAGTGCTCAGGCAGGAGGCACCCCTTTGGATAAATAATGAGTCTGTTCAGAAGTGGACTAAAATTTGCCCAAGCTTTTTACAGTACCATGAAAAAGTTCTCGTGTGCTGAAACGAGTCCTTATTTTATGGGATTTTGGTCAATGTTTTACTGCTTGAACACCAGACCATATTTTCCTGTAATGAGCGATGGTATAAAACAATTGTCCAAGAAACCTAACAGTGGTAAATATGTGAATGCTGAATGTGCTTTAAATTCAATTCAGAATTTTCTAACACTGGAGAGTCCCATGGTGACTATGTCTCTTACCAATTACACTAGTAAGTGTTTTTCTTCTTTCACTTTGTCTCTCTCTGTAGTCATGCTTTTCTCTTCCTAAGTTACAAAAGGCACTTGGGAGTCTGCATGTTGTAGTTGTTGGATGCTAGGTTTAGGATGTCCAAACCAATCTGGTTTTCATTAGAAGAATTTGTGCTTTCTGAAAAAGCTTTCAGCTTCTTACTGGCAGTGGTTCTTGATGTCTGTACACTGGCATTCACTGTGGTGGCAAGGTGTGCATTTTAGCTAAAAAAGCAGATGAAAAGAAGTTGATGTTTGTTAGCTATGGAAGGTGTTCGGCTAGGAGGGACAAAATGTTTCCTGTCTTAATGCAAGCGTCTGCAAGTGTACAGATCTTGATCTGGAATTATAACAAAAGATACTGATTTATTTACTTATCTTTTTAAAACTTTTCATTTTTTTCTAGATTATAAATTTACTGGCCTGCAAAAATCTCGAGGGAAGTTCAGAAAAGGCAGAGGTGTTTGGAGAGTATGTTTTAGGAACTGTTTATGTCAGCTACTTTTTTTTTTGGTAACAGCTTCTGCAAGCACTGTGTATTTGTTTTCAGTTTTTTGAAGGCAAAACACAAAGCAACATGAAGGCCTAACAGAAATGACCAGACTGCTGACTCCTAGTATATCAGATTATGATTACTGATCTATAAAACTGAGTGCAATGGAAAAATCCTAGTTTCTCTTTACTCAGTTCACAAAATGTTTTCTGTAACTGACGAATGAAAGCTCACTGATGAGGCAGAAAGCCAATATCCCAAGCACCAGAGCACAAGAAAGTTATGGGTTTGTCTTACTGGCACATTCTAGATGCTGTGGAGTTGCCCAAGGTATTCTGGAGTTTAGAAAGAGTCTTGCCCTAAAATCTGAAAACATTACACTATCCCAAAAATCACTCTTTGCTTGAAAAGGAGCTAGAATTGTTTTGGCATTGTAACTACCTCAAGTATTTCTGGACTTCACGGATTTAGCCAAGTCTAGACATACCTAAGAGATCAGATTAAATGGACTGAAATCTTCATTATTAGCAAGTTGCAGTCTCTGGGAAGAAATGGATATTTGGTGTATTTTTATTAATTATCATTCAGTTGAATTGTTAGAGTTCCATATTAATTTATTTGCTTTTGTAGTTAGTGAACAGACATTAAGGCAAGAGTTTTAAAGACCAAAAGATAATAAATGTAACATTCAACATTGATACGGGTTAGTTTCTCAAATAACACTGACATTGAAATTCTGATTCTAGGCCATTTTGTCCAGGTCAAAGGCCCACACTTGAGCTTCCTTGCGACAAACGCCCCTTCCTGTAGGTACATCACTCTCTTTGAAGAACTAGGATTCACAATTTATGACACTGTATCTCTAAGTAACTCCAGGTTTATGGACTTGAGTAGTTTTAAACCTGCTGTTAATTACTCGGTCTTCAGTGTTCCTAGCACCTACAAACTCTGTAACCTAATTGCGTACTATCCACAGATAATGTGCCCAAAACCTTTGAAACTTAAGTTCCTGTAAGACAGAGAAATATACAGCACCTAAGCAACGTTTCCTCTATGGATTTTTCTTTTACTATTTTCAAATAAATTAAAGAGTTTTTCAGACTTAATTATTGCTTCAAACTATTAATTCTACTGTTATTTTTATTTTATGAAGTGGATTTTTGTGCCAAAACTGTTCCTCTGCTGGAACAGGTACTGTTCTTAGAACATGAAGGTACTGATGTGGCATGGTAATAGGTAGAGCAGATGAAAGATTGATGGGTGAAATCACCAAACTTTTTGGTGTGTATGCCAAAGGAAATCATGCTTTTGTGTAAGTATTTCAGATGGGAAAATTTACAGTTTGCTTCCCCTTAGATGTGTGGTCAAGATTGGTCAGCTGAATGTTTGCACAGACTAAATGCAGTATGGAAAATAAGGAAGCTGGATGATCTTAAGTGTTCGCTCAAGCATTTCACAGGGTTTTTGTTCCTCTCAAAATTAACTATCTCTGACAAAGATTAGAGTCAATCATTTGCTGCTTTAAGGTACAAATGTCAGTCTGAGAAATTCAGTTCTGTTTCCCATATGTTGTGTGAGCAAAAGTTGCCTTCTTCTGTGGTACGTAACTCAAATGCAGTATTTTGCCTTCAGGACAACTTATAAAAAGTTCTGGAAAGTGATACGTTGACGAAACATTTGAGTGCCATGTGGATGGAACAGATGCGTTGGGGAAGCATGTGGGCTTTTCGATTTGACCTAGCTGCACTTTGGAGCTCAGGGGTTGGAGTCTGTTTTAACGTGAGGTGATGTGATGTGGAGACGGGTGACCCAAGTCTTGGCAGAGCCCCATTTGGTAAAAGATCTTACATTCTCAGAGATCTTTCCATTGCTCTTTCCATTGCCAGCAGCAGTCACAGTTTGGGGGGCAACAGGCCAAAAAGGGGTCATATTTCACACTGGTAATCATACTGTAGCTCACATAATAAATAAGCAAGTGGCAAAACTCCCTTTCCCCCTCTAGTCAGATGGACAGATACTACATAATTTTGTCTTTATCTGTCTATTTATCCCAAGTTCAGGACACACATTCCAGTTGGCAGTAAGCAGTTGCACGCTGACTCATGAGCAGTAAGGTTAAAAATTCTGGAAACTAGATAAGCTGGAAACTTCAAAGGCATACAAGTTGGGAGCATGGAGTTCATGTGAAGGTCACTTGAACCTATTTCCTAGAGACGTATTGATAGCTGAAGGGGTTTCTGGCCACTGACCAGAAACAGATATCCTTGGGCCAATAGCGTCATCAAATGGTGGTGGAGTCATTTGATGGTGGAACCCTTTCACGTGCATGCAGGAGCAGTGATGCAGCTCGTAGGGTATGTCAGCGTGTTTCAGTTTTTCCTGGCTCTTTAGTCAAAGGAATGGCAAAGACAGAGCGGGACAGCAGCCATATGGTATGAGATGGTATCAGTGGCAACAAGCCTCATCCAGGGTGTTGCTTTCATAGTGAAGAATGAGAGCAATCAATCACACTTACTGTGGACAACAGAGAAAAAAGAAATATCTATATGGTCTCTAGTTAAAAGTTACTTGTCTGAGTAATCCTAATTTTTTAGTAATTATAGAAACTGTGACTGAATGCATGAAGTTTTTTCTTTCATGTCTTTGTCAGACTAAGTGGCTTCAAGCAGCTGTATCTGTGCAAAGCTTTGTCTCTGTAATTCTATAACTAGCACAAGATTTCAGATAGTTTTTATTGTTATTGTTCCAGTAGGACCCTCTGTCCAAACACGCAGGAATTCACAGCCCTTACCAGAAAGCTGAGCGTCTAATGAAATGCCTAAAGACAGTAGAGGAAAGGAATGTGGTGAGTTGACCTTGGCTGGCTGGCTGCCAAGTACTCATCAAATTGATCTCTCACTTCCCCTCCTCAACAGAACAAGGACAGAAGGGGAGAAAATAAGATGTGGAAACTCGTGGGTTGAGATAAAGACAGGGACGTTGCTTACCGGTTACTGTCACAGGCAAAACAGAATCTGCTTGGGGAAGATAATTTATTGCCAATTAATAGTGGAGTAGGATAGTAAGGAATTACTGTCACAGGCAAAACAGAATCTGCTTGGGGAAGATAATTTATTGCCAATTAATAGTGGAGTAGGATAGTAAGGAATGAAGGCAAAACTGAAAACCACCTTTACCCCCTCCTTCCTTCACAATCTCAACTTTACTCCTTCACACTTGATTTCTACCGCTTCCTCTTGAGTGACTCAGGGGTACAGGAATTGGAGCTGTGTTCAGTCCATAACAATTCTTTTCTGCCTCTTTTTCCCTACGGTGTTTTTGTGCTCCAGCATGGGTCCGTCCCATGGGAGACAGTCCTTCATGAACTGCTCCAGTGTAAGTCTTTTCCACAAGGTTCAGTTCTTAAGGAGCAGGCCGCTCCAATGTAGTCCCTTACAGCTGCAGTTCGTGCCAGAAACTCTGCTTCTGCATGTGCTCCTCTTCACAGTCAGGTCCTGTCAAGAGCTTACTTCAAGAATGAGGGCTCTGTATGGACTGCAGGGTAGATATCTGCTCCGGTGTGGTTGTTTCCATGGACTGCAAGGGACAACCTGCTTCATCACAGTTTTCTCTATGGGCTGCAGGGGAATCTCTGCACAGGTGGCTGGAGCACCTCCTCCTCCTTCAGCAACGTTGATGTCTCTCTCATATATACCCACTCCTCTTTCTCATAGCTGCTGTGCAGTGTTTTTTACCCCTTCTTAAATGTGTTGCCAGAGATATACCACCAGCTTTGCTGGTAGACTCAGCTTTGGCCGGCAGCAAGTCCATCTTGGAGCCAGCTGGATCTGTCTCTGTCTGACCTGGGGGCAGCTTCTGGCATCTTCTCACAGAGCCCCTGCAGCCCCACTGCTGCCAAAACCTTGCCACATAAACCAATACAAGGGGATACCTCCAAAGTTCTGAAGAGTTTTTGAGGGAACATCTACATATTTTGGAAAAGCACAACTCATTGTCTTTTACTTCCCTGACATCATTAAGAGTTGGCTCATGTCTCAGGTGGGTATCACAGGAAAAGCTGGAGGAGCTGAGGGAAGAGGAGCGTGTTCCTTTTCGTTCTGTTGAGGGAGTAAGATCACACCTTCAAGAGCAATGTGGAAGCAAGTACAACATTTAAGAGAGGGATATAGAGAGAAGGCATTCCCAAGGTGTGCCTTGTTGTAGGGAAGATAATGTCAAGGCAGATAATTAAAGGAGAGGAGGAGGGACCTCAAGGATTGAGCCCAACCTTCTTGGACAAGAGTAACAAGAAAAGGGACATGAAGGGGACAGTGAGATGGAAAAAATAAAAATGCTTTTCAAAAGCTTACAGTTTAGACTCTGCTAAGAAGTCATGAGGGGTTGCTGTAATGGGATGTCTCTGGAAGATGAGGTAGCCCTATAGATAAATTGAAGAGTTTGTGTTTTAAAAAATAGTTAAGAAGGAAGAATTGAAAGCATTTGGATCAAACTTACAGCTTAAGTTTAGCAGGAAGTAGGAGTAGCTGTAGTACAGGTGTTGGTGTTGCTGTCAAGCACAGAAGAAAAGGAATTGTTCATGGTAGGAAAATTTGGAACTTGGTTTAAACTGGCTGTGAGATTTGCTACTCCATCAGTCTCTGACAAAAATATGAAACAGATTAGAGTGAAGAAGATGGACTAGGAATATTCTACTCAGTTTCAGCTGCAAAGTCATAGCTTCAGCCTGCTAGATGTTCCCAGAGGCAAATAAAATTGTAAAGACAAGGAGATGACATGAATGTAACCAAAGTCAGAGTGAAGTATTGTCACAAACTGCTGGTGAGAGGCTGTGTTGGGTGTGCTTGGTTCAGCCTTACTGCACTAGAGAGATTTTGCGGAGATGTCATGCTGCAGTTTTTCTTGGAAGTTGAGTGCTTCAGACTTGGACTCACTGAGAGTTATTAAATAAAACTCTTGGACCAACAGTAATTTGAATGGGGGAGGTGCCAGAGAGCACAAATCACATAACGAGCTTCCATTCTGCTGAATATAGGATCTGGCAAGTCATTCCAATGGTTTTGGCTCCAGTTGAATCCTGATTAGTCAGTTGTCAGTGCAGTACCTCCTTTCAGTTACCTAGACTAAAATTACAGTTCACTTGCAAACACTTGAACTCAGAAAAATTAAGTCTGTTAGACATAGTGTGGTAAAAGCAACTAAAGATGATCACTGTTTAGGCATTGTTAGTCCTTCAGCTTTTGGCTCACACAGCTGAACAACCAGAGAGGAAGATTATGTCTGGCACAGATGCCAAAGCAATGTAAGATACAGTTTGTACTGAATTTTTATCACCTGGTTGTTGCACAACTTTTTTGTTGTTAATGAAAAAAGAGACAAAAAGCAACTTGAAAGCATTGCATGCATGACAGACACACCTAAGACTACGTAATATTCAGCTCAATACTGCAAAAATGTATAGCGGAAGGAATGGGCAAAATCCATATGCTGCAAAAATGCTTGTGAGGAGATAAACAAATATAGCAGCTCTGATATGGAAATATGAATAAGTCAGTTATGCATGAACCCTGCTGTGCATGGGCTGATGCATGGCAGAAGACATGCCAGGAATGGGGAGCAAAGCTAAGGAGGAAGTCACTGTAGCAGGACAGTAGGCTGTGAGGAGGGCAGAGAACAACAGCTGGGATCTTCCTGACAAGGAAGAGGGAAATATAGTAGACAAAAATCAGACCAACTGTGTGGTCTCATAGCAAAAGTAGTGGAAGAGCAAAGGGGAGATCAGGGTGCCTGGAAAGGCAGATGGGGATGAGATGCCAGGCAGCAGGCAGGCCATGGCACCAGCAGGACCGGCAGCAGGAGGTGGAGCTGCTCTGGAGGTGGCTCTGCGCACATGCAGGGCTGGGAGGCATTTCCCTCCTAGCAGAGCCCAAAGAGACTTCAGATCTCAGGAGGGTAAGGTGCCATTGAAAGGCAGGCCCTGGTCACTTACGTTGCAGATACTTATTCTGTGCTCCCTCTGCATTTGTGAATGTTTTCTTCCTTTCTTCCTTCCCCGTCTTCCCTGTACATCCCATGGCAGACTGCTTGTCTGGTACTGGTTCATCCTTATAGCTTGTCCATTGTGAATGTGTTTAAAATGTACACCAGTGTATAAACATGGGCATTGACTCCTACCCACAGATTATTTGGCTTGCTAGTGTCCAGCTTGGGAAATGTTCACAGCAAGAGATCCTGCAAGTTCAGCCTAGAAAAGTGCCCTGGCTCCTTGTGGCATCCCCAGATCCAAAGGGCAGCTGCCTCTGGAGCAAAATCCAACACTAGTATACTGATGCCAATGTGTGTTGGCTAGCAGGTGAGACAGCGCCAGTGGATTGTGCCCAGGATTGGCATGGGAAGTGCTCTCCTCCAAGCAATGGAGACACCTCTTTGCCTCTTTCATTGCCAGTCCAGGTGCAGACCTGGGCCAACTTGCCCTCCTCCTGTAAGCTGATAGCATCTCTGCACAAAACTGGATGACACTTAAGTCTGAATGCCAAGATTTTGCCTGAGTATTCATCCTCTTTTCTGACTAGAAACCCATCCTTTCCTTCTGGATATGTTCACAGATCAGTCATCTCAGTGCCGTGAGTATACTTCCCAAGGAAAAGAGGTTGGCGTGCAAATTGAAAACTTGCAAATCCTTCACTCCTAAAGGATTTGAATAAGGCCTGATATCTTTGTAGAACACCTCAAAATTATGCTGTATAATCATTCTGCATTGCATCTGTGCCCTGTCTGTTGCGGACACATTAAAGTAATCTGGGGTGTAATATAGGCATTATTGTTTAGGTAATCTCACAACACGTTAATCAAATAGTGTATTCCTTTAGGAGAGTAGAGCTAGTTTCACCATCTTACTTGCAGTATATGAATGTAAATACTGATTTACAGTCCAGCCAGTGCAGGCAAACTCTGTTGAGCCACAGGTTGGAAGAATATGTAATGCACACTGTGTATAGGCAGTGAAATCCTAGATAGTGTCTATTCATCTTGTATCTCAAGTGAACATAGGACTACTAAAGAATATAGACTGTTTTAACCTCCTGTATTAAAGTGAAAACACTTAAATATATCTGAATACTCCCATTATGCCCATTTCATAGAGGCAAGGTTTAAGTGCTTGCCAGATGTTATACCCTCCTACATTTTCAGGCTTGGGTTTTTTTCAGTACTGTATATTCTTTCCCCTTTCTGCCATCCATCAGTCTGTAATGAAAGTTATGTTGGTGGTTTGACTAGTGTGAGCTTGCAGACCACTGACACTGTGCTTGCAGTTCCTTGGGATATGAAGGTAAACCCAGCCCTGGAAACCTTGGGGATCTGTCCTGATGGGCAACAAGGAGGGGAAGAAGGTAGGAAAATTTCTTTGGAAACTCTTCATGGATGTCTGTATTGCTCCTCCATGAAGAAAATCCATATGTCGTTATTTGCTAGGTTCTATGTGTGAATAAGTGATGCCGATAGATTTACAAAACTAATTTTTAGCACTGCTTCTGTGTTAAAAAAGGCCTCTACAGTGCCTTTTTATGCATAAATCTTGTAGCTGGGTGTGGCGGGGAAGCCGTTCAGTGACTCATGCTGCAGGGAATTCCCTGATGAATTAGAGTATTTTTACTTCTGGACTTGTGCACAGTTTCCTTTAACGCTGGATCAAGCGGTTGATAAGAGCAGACTACAAAGGCCCATTCACAATTCAGCCATAGCATGTTAAAACTGCATGTTTGTTTTGCAAAGCTGAAAATTCATCTCACGTAACATGTTAGGTTTGCAGTATTTTCATCATTAGCAATCCCAGGTGCTCTGAGTGTCACAGTGCTGGAAGAAAAAAGGCCAAAGCAGCTGGTGGTGAAGTGCACCCGAAGCAGGGATGGCTATAAATAACAGTGATCGGTCTGTAAATGTCAGGTTTCCTGACAAAACCCAGCGTCTTCAGTGCTGATGGCCGTCTGTCAGTGCAGCGCCGAACCCGGCTGCAGTTGGAGACCAAACCTGGCTGCGGTTGGAGACCCTGTTGCAAAACAGGAGTTTTCTTGCTCCCTTGGCACTGCTGCACTCCTGCACTGCCTTTTCAGAGGAGTAGGCATACAAGAGTAGCTCTCCCAGCCCTCAGAACAGGTCCCTGGGTGAAGCCTTGGCTTTGTTAGGTCAGCTGCTAGTGCTGGCACTGACGGAGCACCCCATTCTGCAGGGCTTTTGCCCTGTGGTTCTGTGTGTGGATGTTTTGGTTTTATTTCCCTTTTGTAAAAAAACCCACAAAATAAAACAAACCCAGTGCAAAAACTTGACACAACCTTTTAGACATATAAAAAGATGTCTTTCTGTTCAAAATATTGCACTATAAATCTTCAAAACACCAAAACAAAGCCAGGCATTTGGTTTGGAGTAGAAAGTTCTTATTACATGGTAACTGTAAATAGTGAAATGAAATGAAATAAAAATGAAATGAAATGAAATGAAATGAAATGAAAAGACCTTTGCAAAAGCCATTTTCTCCTTTCTCCATTTTCCTCCCAGCCTCTTCCTGTCCTTCCTCTCCTGCCTTCATCTCCCCCCTTCCCTGTATAACAACTGCCCATTTGGGTACGGTAATTCCAGAGAGTAAACTTTAACGGGAATGCCTGAAATGTGTCTGCTTCAACTTTGTGTTATGTCTGTAATTTGAATTATTTGCATTTTGGAAAGGTATAAATTGCTCTGGTGTACTTTGGTTGGCCGACGGCCAGGAGGGAGTTGCCTCAGGCCCCGGACCAGGCGGGCTGCTGCAGATGTGGCAGGAGTACAATGGAAACTTTTGTGGTGGATCAGCCCTTGCTCCTTCAGTGCACGCTGACAGGAGACGGCATCCCGCCTGCTTGCCAGGGTCCCCCATGTGTGGGTACTGTTGGTAAAACCATTCACTCCAGTGTAGGCAGATTGTCTTGATGCTTCAGGCTCCCACAAACCATTTGAGAGCCATTGTTCCTTTCTCGCTCTCTCTCCTTCTACTTTTTTTTTTTTTTTAATTTCAGCTGAACTGTATAAACGTGCAAAACATGTTTACTGTAAGAAGTTGACGTAGTGGTCTAAGGTTTCCCTCCTGGAGCTGATCCCAGGCCGTGGGTGTTGAGATTTCCCACTTGGTTCACCAGACGTAATATGAGGAATTGTCTTTTTTTTTTTACTTCTTTTTTTTTTTTATCTCTGCTTCATAACAACTTTTCTCCTTTGTGTTTTTGTTAAATGAGAAGTCACCAGCTGTTAATGAGTTGTCTATTCCCTACTTCTTCCCTCTCTTCCCTTTCCCCTCAGTCACTCAGCAGCAATGGTCTGGACAGTCTCAAGAGCATTTCTTGGAGCAAAACCTGTATTGTTCCTATTAGCTTCCAAAGATGAGCCATGGCTCTGGATTTTTATTTTCCTAATAGTTTAGATTACAACATTTGAAATATTTCTGAACAAACTCTCTTTGTCATCATAAAAATTTCAAAATCGCATAAAGGCAGTGCTGCCTGAAATAATTGAAAGATTAGCTAGAGATGGAGTCATTTTGAATTTTACTGAAGTATCGGCAGAAAATAAAAAGCAGAAGCCGGAATCAGGTCATTTGTCTTGCAAAGCACAAATTAAACGCAGCAAAGAGTCCTGAACCTCTGGTAATCTGTTTGCAAAGGCAAACTGAACATATTAACTACTAGTCTGGAAGTCGGTAGTTTGTTTTTTTTTTAATCGCCAACAAACCTCTTATGAAGCAGAAGTTCCTAGACTTTTCAAAATCTGTGAGTGTGGGTGTTGTGTTACTTTTTGTACTAATGGAATTAACTGGGGGAGGAAGGGAGGAAGGGCTGCATGGGCTCTACAGGGACAGAGTGGGAGATAAAGGAGGCTGCTCTCAGGCAAGGGATATGTCCTGCCTTGCCAAATTTTGGGCAGATTTTTTCTACTGACCACTGAGGAAGTATCTGTTCGATAAATTGTGAGTTGATCTGCAGTTCTCCCGAGAAGTCTGCTTCACTTCTGATGCTCTCAAAAGGCATTGTTAAGGAGAAGCAGGCATGGTCTGGCTACTCTTTCCCTGCAGCTGAACATGGCAGTACCAATTAAAGCTCCTCCTTTTCTAGTGTCACAGTTTAAAATGTAGGAGGAAGCTAAGGGTAGATCTGCTAATTATTTCCTACAGAAAGACCTACCAAATCCACTGTGCTATTTTTGCTGCAGCTTCCACGTTGCGCTTCTTTCCATATGTTAAAAAGAAAGGGGTTTTGGATGCTAAAACAATCACCAAGGCTAGCCACTCAGCAGCATTCCTTTCACAGTAGGACAGCTGTACACAAAAATATTATTTACAGACATTTGTAATAAATCAGACAGTTCTAAATGTGTCACCTGCATCCTGGCCATGAAAGCAAAGAGAGAAGAAAAAGTGTATTCACTCTTTTACCTTGCTGAGAACTGTTTTTCTAAGGCAGGCCCATGTCTATGCGATGAACTTCAAAATAGCTAATATTTGCATTTGCATGTCCCAGTGCTGCAATAAATATACAAAAGAGATGACATAAAGTCTTACTTTGCCTTTCATTCTAGTGACAACTGACAATGGTGGGACTCATGAAGCTACATGTGTCCCCACTGCCCAACCTAGACAGGAGTCTGCTTGTGGCATTTCATACATGTTTGTGTTTTCTAGGCCTGCAGAATGGAAATCTTATGTTTCATGTTATTTTTCAGATTTCTTGCTGTTGAGTTTTGAAGCCACAAGGAAGGAAAAAAACCCCCTGTTACTGACTCGTGACTTCTGTATCAGTGAGGGACAGGGAAAATGAACAGACAAACCCAATTTCTTCCATAAGACAGGTCCCCAGAAATAGCGATAGCTGTGGCTTAACTCTGTGTTTGCTTGAAAACAGAAATATAGTAAATTAGGAGGACCCAACACACCACTAGAAGCAGTTCCAGAAAACTGTAGGTGAGAGCACTGTAGCTGAGCTAGACCGTTAAATGGAGTCAAAAGCTGTGTTTCCCAGGCTATGGCTTTGCCTTTTTATCCAAGCAGCAGAATTACAACAAGACAGACTAAGAATATATTAAAATGAAATTCAACATGGCTGAGGAGCTTCCTTAATACTACTTTTGATTTCGTTTTGTTTAATATTAATATTGAATATGACTTACTGCATAGGTAGTGATCAAAAGGTCTCATAAATAGCACTGATTTTATCTGAAAGTTTGGGAAGCTAAGGTGTAGAACAGTTGCATATTTTGTCCAAACAAGTTGCAGAATAAACTCTTGATGGCTTTTCACCATCACGGTATCATGCACTTTGGATTGTGGTTCACCCCTTCAAAAAAGCAAAGTGAGCTCCTGTTGCGAGTTACCCAGATGGTCTCCTGTTGGGCAACGCTTGGGCAATGCATTTTGAGAGCTGGTTTTCATATATGCAATGCCTCTTCAGAGTTTTTTTGTAAAAGTCATTCTTTTGTAAATTTGGGGGAGGAATAAAGGACAGACCTAGATATCTTTTTCTTTTGTCTTTTAGATGGTCACCATGTGTGGGAAATGGAAGCCAAAACTGACAAAGAAATGTGCAAGCCAGTAAGTCTGTCTTAAATATTTTAACATGAAGTTGAAAAATATATATTGCCTTCTCCAGCACTGTTACTAAAGAGGGTTTTCCAAGGCTTTGGCACTGTGTCTCCCCACTGAAACAGAACAAGTACGTAGGCCTCCCCTCCTGGAAATCTTTCTTTAATGGGAGCATAGGGTAAAACAGCTTTGTTGGAAGCTATCCCAAAAGTAGGAGAGACCATTTGGAAAATATTTTTTCATTGTCTGGGATGGGCCAGCCCTGTCTGCTCATCTTCTGTCTTGCTGGGTCAGTTCTTCCCTCTGCTCCAAAGCAAGTTCTGATCATTTTCATTGGCTTTCGTCTTTTCTGTCAGCAGAAGAAATGTGAGAGGAGACCAGCCCCATGGCTGGAAAAGTGTAGCACCCTCAGCCATGCCTGTAAGTGGGAAAATGGCCACTGTAGCCCCTCTGCAGGAATATGCAATAGTGGAGACATGCAGGCAAGCAATTTAGAGACCTCAGCTGAAAGCAGGCCAAATGCTAAGATGAACATTCCCTTCTATTATTTCAAGAAGTGCCAAGAGAGGTTTTGGTGGTCGTAGCAGGTTTAACTATGCACTTGTGTAAGTTGACGCCCTAGTAGCTAGGTTGTTCTTTAGCCCTGTGTTGGAGCATCTGATGGAGGATCATCTACACACTCTTCAGCCTTTCTTCCTGTAGCACTAGGTGTTCTTGCAAGATCTTCCGTCAACAGAAGCTAGCATACTTAAAACTTCCCAAGTTATATAAAAACATTTCACTGTGGAAAATGGAAAGATTTGAATAAACATATGGTGATCCTAGTTCTCCTTTCAAATAAGGTTGCATTAGGGTGAGATATACTGGGGATGACCTGTTCGCCAGGTGGTTATACTTTCTCCTGCTGATTTGATTGTGGTCCCAGATTCTTGTCAGAAGCAGGAGGGATAGAGCCTTGTCCATACAGTATCGTATTTGCTGTCAAAGGGAAGAGGTGAAGGCTAGTGCTTTAGTAAAAACTTGGCCATGCTATAGTATTACTTACCTACTCCTGAAGTCCTTGTCGTATAGCTCAACTGCCAAGTCATGCCTTGATTTTCTGACCTGTTGCTTTTGCAGAATTCGTTGGTAGTTGAGATACCACCATTCCGCAATCAGAGAATTACCAGCCCTGTTCAGGTCAACTTTTATGTCTGCAACGGAAAGAGAAAGAGAAGCCAGTACCAGCTTTTCACCTATCTTCCTGCTAATGGTAACATAATATATTCCTTATCTCTACTAGTAAAAATGAGAGCTAATTATGATTACTTAGAAAGATATATGGCTCTGATAATTGTTTAGTATCCTAAGTAATCTGGAAGTATACCTGGTGCTATAAAATGAGAGTAGAGAATTAAACCACGAGAGCTGCTTTCTCTCTGCTGCCCACACAGGGGACCTTCTCTGCAGATGATTTTCTTTTTTATTGGTGATTGAGACCCGTTGGAATAAGGACTTTTTCTGCTTTTGGGAGCTGAAGAGGCACAGTACAAAACCACACGTGTAGCCACGAGTTGTAAATGCAATGAGCTCTCTGCTAAGTTGCTCTCAACCCTCAGTCTGGCTTCGTGGCTGCAGAGGGAACATTACATTTGAATAATACGTCTGCATTAGCACCACAGCATTGTAAACATGCTGGGCTCTTGAGTTGGAGGTGGTGGTGTGGGGATTCTTCTTCCAGTTGTCCTTCGCCTTGCTGTCTCACGCATGGTGGAAATAGTGCTCCAGGCTGATGATGCTTTTAGGTAGCATTGAAAAGCACAGAGATGGAGGTCAGAGTGCTTCATAGAAAATGCTTTGTGTATAGGAAACGTTTAGAAACACATATGCCAATTTATTTCGGAAGCTTGTGTTGCTGGCTGTGAAGTGACGATAAAATACTTATACTAGCAGAATTACAAGCAGGTGTTTGAAAAATTTAATAGCATGTAAATTTAGATTTTTTTATTATTATTTCAAATGACTTCTTCTGAGAACACTTTTTTGGGGAAAGTAGGAAAAAAAGGGTTGTTGTTTTGTTGTAGTTGTTTTGGAAGGAAGAGGAATTAGAAAGATGATTAGGTTCATGCTTTTTTGTAGACTTTCTAAATGAAAGTAGTCCTTCTGAGGGAAATTTGCACAAATGAGTGCTTGAGTCCTGTCACATGACTTGAAGAGATCCACCAATATTTGCAGGTGAAAGCCCATAAAATACACGTTTGGAATTTCACCTAGTTAGCTTGTATATGCACCAGACTTTTATCAGAACTTTAATTTAAAGTAAAAGTATAGGAAACGTGACACAGGCAACTGGCTGCTTATTGCATATGTTGCATAGTCATACTTCACTGAATCAGCCTACTTACGCAAACTTCATCCCCAGTGGGTATGTCTGTGTATATTTAAAGACTGTTCATCTCTTGAATTGGAAAAAAAAAAGCATTCTCTTGCACAACACTTCTTCAGCAACAAAAATCTGTTGTAGAGGCCAACAGGCATTGCCTTGCCACCCAAGTTCCATTGTAAGTATTTCACGTACATGCCTGTTGTTGACTGCTGTGTATTAAGCATTTTCTTTCCTCTCCGGCCTTTATGTAGGTAATATTTAACCATTTTACTCTAAAACATGGGAATAGGATTAGCTGTTGCAAAGCTGGTTTATGCTACCACCATTCTGAGTTTGAAACACTTGATGTTTTATTTGATGTAAAGCCATGGGAGTAGCTACCTAGTGACAGGCAACAAAGAACTGGCTTCAGCTTTGTCCTGCAAAGACATCTTTAATTATGGTAATTTTTGAAAACACTGGGGATCTTGTTTAGTCTGTTGTGCTCATTTAAATTCCTGTGAAATCTTTATTTCGGTGTAGCGAAACTTGAAAGTAAAAATAGAACACCAGAGCAGAGGAAAGGGAAGCAGATATTGTATACTAATTACGCCTTTCCCCCATTCCTGTTTGGTTATCCACTCACATTCTCTTAATATGTATGTATATGTACCTATAAGTAATTGAAAAACATCTTCAGTACTTTGCAGACTCTCTCTTAACAGTGAGCTTGGTTCTGCACTCACCACAATTAATAGTGTGGTATGGTTTTATTATGCCTCTGTTGTAGATGTAAGGTTTTGCCCTTATGTTGCTGGTGATTATTTCCACTGTGCCTGTCAAAGATAAATACAATCACCTTGACTTTGTATGCAGGAAACATGCACAATGACTGAAATAGTCATTTACTAGGGGTTATTTCTAGGAGTCATTTTAGGATATTCTGTTTTATTTTATTTCAATCACAACATTGTTCTAATGTTTCAAGACATTGTAGAAATCCAAAGTTTAGTTTATGAAGAAGAAAATACTTGAATCAACAACCACTGTGTCATCAGTGTGAAAAATTGTAAAGGAGATAAGCACTGTTTTCGTCCAAGTAACAGTTTGTCTCTTGCTTAAACAAATCCTACGACCAGAGAAGGTGTAGGTTTTTGAGAAGCGAATGTCAGTGATCATTAAGTGTATGATGGTATCCTATAAGCTTGTTCTCCTTCTGTGCTCTAAGACTAGTCAAAATGCTAACATTTCAGTGCCTACTTAATTTTGCAGGTATTTCTGTATGAGATATCTTTTAAAAGCTGCCTGATAGACATTAGACATGTATTTTACAGCTCAACTGTACTGGGCCAAAACAAAATACTGTATGTGGACTAAAGCCTAAATATTATGAATGCCTGCTGGCCATACTTCTGGGGTGGGTGTAGGCATGCACAGATGGTGAAACCGGGGGAAAACCACAAGCTCGCTGTGTGGCTTCCACCCCAACTGCAGAGCAGTGGAGTATTTCTCCTGTAGCTCCTGTTTCTCCTCATTCCCTAGGGGAAAACAGCCAGTGGATCCAGGGACACATGGCCTCACTCATCCCACCTCCTGTGGATGGTCCTATAGCATCTCAGTGGAGTACAGCTCTGTGACATGCAATCAGCACAAGCTACCGTCTCCAGCAGAATGTTACACTTTTGCTGCTCTAAGACTTCTCCCATACTGTGGAGATCTGGCAGGATTGTACTTCTCTTTGTTAGCTCAAGTGTTTTGCAGAGCAGGGTCTTACTTGGTGAAAACAGGTTTCTGCCTCAGGAAAAAAAAAAAAAGCTGTAAAAATGAAAATATTACTGCTCTGTAAATGAAAAGTTTTAAAAGTTAAGTAACAATACCAAACAGAAAGCAGAGGCTTCACAAATGAGAGCCAAGGTCTGGAAAATGGGCTTGCTTAAGTCTTTGGCTTGAGACAAACCATAAACCTAAGTACTCATAATCCCGTTTTAATTGAAATTTTGATTTACTGTTCTGCTGAATTCGATCAATCCCTGAATCCTGTATTAGCCTATATTGTACAGAATTGTCTGTAACATTATTTTTTTAGTATTGCTTCAGCATTATGTATCACTGAGCAATTGCATGTCAGTTTTGTCCTGGAGCCTGTGGGCTCTTGAGACTCGTCCCCAGACATGCGTGGCACAGACGTATTAGTAATTTCCATACCATTCAGGCACAGGTGAATTCCCACAGCTCATATGGTAAGTAATATGTTTTGCGTTGCCACATCCCATCAGAATGTGAGTAGGAAGGTGCGGGACCAGACGCTGAAGTCAAGAGTCTGAGCAGAGCACAGTGAGCAGGTGCTTGTGTGTGTGGCTTTTAAAGTAAGGCCGCTGCTGCAGCTTTGTGCGGGTGTACTCTTCGACTCTGTTATGTGCAGCAGAACATTTTAGAAAAACGTTGGTGAGCACTGTGTTTGTGAACCCTACCCTCTAGAAAACTTCTTGGCTTTCATTTCTGTTTATGACTGCGTATCATCTTGCTTCCATGAATTTATTATATCATTGGCCCATGTATGCATTTCAAACAGGAGGAATAGTCTTCTAAAGTAGCTAGAAGTAGCACTTGAGGTATAAACTAACCTGAAGAGTCTGAAGAAGCACACAAGCGATCAGATGTGTATGCTGTGATTCCAGATCCTGTGCTTTCATCTGCTGTAAAAGCTGAAGGAATTCTCCAGCTCAGACAGCTTTAAACAACACATGTAATGATAAGGGTTAGACCTTTGTTTATTGAGATTTCTTTTAAGTAGGTACATCAAAACAGAGGAAATGTGTTGAAGAACTTATTTTTTTTGCAGATAGGAGTGAATGCTCTCTATGATTCATTATCTAATGAAGGTTGATATCAAGAATGGTGAACACAGAAAAGTTTCTTTGAATTTTATTTAGACAAGAAGTGATATTTGACTGAGCAAAGACAGGCTAGTTTGTCTAGGAAATATTTTGTAAGATGGAAAAAGGAAA
This sequence comes from Phaenicophaeus curvirostris, assembly GCF_032191515.1. NCBI lineage: Eukaryota > Metazoa > Chordata > Aves > Cuculiformes > Cuculidae > Phaenicophaeus > Phaenicophaeus curvirostris. Next base: position 42,552,151 of record NC_091394.1, read on the forward strand.
ATTGATGTGTTTCTTTTACTGGAATGAAAAACACTTTTGCAAAGAGTTGATGATGAAGTATTTCCGGTTTCTGTTTCTGTTCAGCTTCTTAATTGTCAAAGCATTATTAAAAATCATTTAACCATCTCTAATATTTATTAAAATGGTGTTGATATCCTGGGCAACTTTTATTTGAGATGCGTTTCACCACCCGTAGGTCCAGATTTCCAAGTGCACAGCCTTCACTTGTAGAGCCAGCTTTTCTGCAGTCTCTTTGCCTCCCTCCAAACACCAGACACAAACCACCATTGTGCAAGCCCCTCCAAAACCCTGACCACATAGACAAGTGACTTGGTAAGGATGGAGGTCCTTTGAGTTTGCTGGTATGGAGCTGTGCTGAGAGCCTGGCTGTGGTGACTAGATGTGCCTTAGTAGAATCATAGAATCGTTTGGGTCAGAAGGGACCTTAGAGATCCTCCAGTTCCAACCTCCCTGCCATGGGCAGGGACACCTTCCACAAAATAAGGTTGCTCAAAGCCTCATCCAGTCTGGCCTTAAACACCTCCAAAGATGGAGCATGTTATTTACATCCTGGCGACGTGAAAGTGAAGCTCTTGGTGTGCTTCTGAACAGAGTGAGCGGTGCCCACTGCAGATTGCTGTCAACATCCTCCTGACTTCCTGCCTCTGCTCTAAAATTATCTCCTGCCTCTACAGATTAGTACAATCAGCAGTTTTCTAGTGATTGCGTTGAGAAGCCGTGCCTCTGTTTCACCTCAGCTCTTCCACCCACAGCTCTCTTTCTAAGTTAAAGGCAACATCAGCTGCCTTAGCAGAAAACAAAGTCATGCAAAGCATTGCTGCTTTAATGTGACAAGGCTGCCACTGTTCATCTCCTGATACCTTGTACCTCTTGAGTATATGTTGAATTTTCATGCTCAAGGCTGGCAAAATTATCAGCCTAACCATGTCTGCAAAATGATAGTAATTAGAGAGTGGTGGGAAAATGGGGCCAAATTCAGTGCCTGGGTTGTGAAAGGATCCGAATCTACAGCGTATGCAACAGGACTGCAGCAGGGTCAAGGTGGGCAGTGCCTCCATGGTGCCTTGCGGTCACCCTGGGGAGCTGGAGGAAGGGACAGGGAATTACATTATGCCCAAGGATTACATTATGTAGGATTACATTAATGTAGGATTACATTATGCCCAAGCCTACCTTATGGTGCATCATCCCCTCTGCTCTCTTCCATTAGCTGTGTAAGATCTGCGGCAGAGCGGGGGAGAGATGTGTTGCACTCATCAGTGTTATGCCCTCAGGTGCTTTTGCTGCCAGTTGCTAGGGTCTCACTAGAGCTGCTCACACTATGTCCAGGTGATATCCCATGTCAGCCATCAGGTGGAGACTAGCCGACTGCATCTGACCTGCAGATACAGTTGCTTGGTCTTTAGATGCAAAACTGTGCCTCACTGTGTGGTGCTCCGTCTTCATCTGGACATCTGTGTGATGTCCCTGCAACAGACAGGGGTGGACGAGCCCTTAGCTTATCTTCTGCATAGAAAGAAGCCTTTGGCTGCGTCTGACCAGCAGGCTTCATTGCAGCAGTAGTGATCACCCATAATAGTTAACTTCCAGTGCATAAAGTTGTCTTTTGGCAGTACCTCCCTTTTCAAATATTCCCCTCCAGATGACAAAACCCAGCCTGTACTTTTGATCATCAAATCCCTCTGCATGAGCATTTCATGGATGTGCTTCCTTACTTCCCAGTGATTTCACATGCATATATTAGCAAGCATGGGACTTTAGGATCTTCCAGTCAGCTTAAAAGCCAAAAGGTAGAACGCATGTGAGGGAGAACAGGGTTTAGAATTACATGGGCCAGATTAAAAGAGGTGCTTATTTTATTCTCCTCGAGTGGCTGATGACCATAGCCAGTCTAGCCCAGTGACTGATCCTAAAGGGGTTGTGGTGGTGGTGGGTACTAGGGATGAAATGCGTGGGCAAAGATGTGTTTGCTGCCTGTGGGAGGGACTGCATCCATCTCTGAAGACAAAGACCATGTCAGAACCAAGAAAGTTTTACTTGAGTTACAGAACAAGGGGCTTGTACTTTCTGAGGGCAGCGAGCTCATTGCTTCTTCCTAATACCAGACTGCTCCAGAGTCAAACAAGGGGTGAGATCCTTACTCTGCTCAAGCCTACTGGATCCAGCCGATGTGGCCACTTCGCTAACTGCATCCCCAGTTGGCCAGCAGCAGAGCAGCAGCAGCACTTGGGATGACCTGCACAGCATCTTCTGAAGGAACATATGGTTCATGGTTAAACTGACTGATGGGGATGATTTCAAAGGCGTAAATGGCATTTCAGAGCTCAGCTCAGTAATGAAGATTTAGTCATCTAACTCTTCAGCCATCTTTGAAAGTCTCATCCCAAACTCTTGCCCATTATGAGACATTTAGTCCAGAAGTTGAGGAAATGTGTGTGTGCACATGATGAAAAAAATAATGTTTTGATTTTCATCCACTAACCAAAATCTGTGTGCTAGTGCCAGGGAACTACATCATAGTCTGCACCATGAAAGGTGGTCATTTTGCTTGATAGGTTCAATCGAACTTAAGGGTAAAATAAATATATTGTAATGCCATAAATGTCTGTATTGATAATACTACATGAAAATGGGAATTTGTTAGTTTAATGTTAATCAGGATAAACATATATTTAATTTATATTATTATATTTTCTCAGTTCATGTATTTTATTAGAACTCTCCCCCCTGAAAAAGTTTAAAAACCCATCTGGATTTCTAAAGTGTAAAAGCAAACAGACTTACTAGAATCATAAAAAAATACATATAATTTATATTTAAGCACTTTCTGACTCCCTTTACTGAACGTGCATGATTTATTATTTTTCTTCAATGTTTGATATATTAACTTTTTACCTGCTAGAAAGGCCTTTCATTTAAGTGTGGGCTTGCAGAACTGGCTGAAGTATTTCTTTCAGATTCAAACCTACACAGAAGAACCATTGTCTTCTGCTCAGTGCCTCAGTGTGATGTCATGGCCCTGGTCTCTCTGAGTAAGAAGCTCTGAGTTATAGCCAGGGCTGCTGCCAACGCACAGTTCTCAGAAATTCGTATTAAATTAGATGACATAATGACATGAATCCAGAGTCTAAGAAGGCATCACCAAGCCATTGAAAACCAATTAGCACAGATTAAGTTGCTTATCAGACTAATTTAGAACTGTGAGCTCTTGTCATATTTTAATATTTAAAATTGAGGACTATTTAAAGTCATCTGTTAGCCAGCCTTACGCATTGTGAAATAACAAGCATTTAAAAATTCACCATGCAACCCAAACTTACATTAAGTTTTTCCTTTTTATGGCAAGAGCCTGATCTTCAGCAGAGTAGAGTCTCTTAAACAAGTAACATTACTTTTGAATCTGAGTTTAAGTAAAAACTGCATCACCTTTCTGTTTACAATTTCACACGTTTTGGCTTTATTGCTGCAAATAATTATTGTCAAATCTCAGTGTATGGCAAATTCAATTTTTTTCATTCTAGCCAGCTGAGAGCCTGCGAGACTGGGTGTTATCCCAGCACCACAGGCCAGCGTTGAGACAGAATACATGCTGCCATTTGATATGGCTCAGCTTAATTTAAGAAATAGTCCAGTTTCTGCTAAAAGTGCTTGCAGATTCTGAACAGCTGTAGGGCTTTCCAGTTAATTGCCAGCCCAGGCTGGCTGTGTCACTAGGGGTGTCTCTTTCAGCTGGCAGGTTTTTACCAAGTCATTTAAGATTTGAAATATTTGAGCTAGAATTTAGTCGGGCTAATACTGATCTCTGTTAAATATTAATCCTGAGAAAATTAACTGTAGTCCCCATGTCACATTACATCTACCTTTGTGAAATGGTCACTTGTGCAAGCAAATGAGAGTGGAAATGGATCTGTGTTATGGCAGCTAGCTTACCATTCATCCACAGGGATGTCTTTGAGAACAAAACCACTTTTCTAGCTTGAGTCTGTAAAGATTTGCAGGTAGTCAGGCATGAGTCTAAGGTAAGCAGTGATGCTAGTCCACTGCTGGCTGATGATCAGCCCCTACCGCTCTAGAGGAATCCACCAGGTTCCTGCCTATGTGAAAACGGTGAAGGTGGGCATGTAAGGTTTCTGGCCTCAGCTGCTCTAAGTCAGCTGCAGCTGCTCCTCCCAGCTCAGGGTCTCAGCCTCTCAAAAGCCAGTGAGACAGTGAATAGAGTGTGCTTGGAACTGGTAGCCTTATTAGATACAAGTATTTTTATTTGTTGGAGTAATGCCATAGACACTGTGATGGTAAGTGGGTAACCAGTGAGCGCAGATGTCAGCTGTTTCTACATTGGTTTTGGAAGGTGTGTCTTGAAATACACACAACTCCTGCCTTGGGCCCTTGGCAGTCCTTTCTGAACTGGAAGTAAATGGTTGCCCTTTTAAAGAATATAAGGTGATTAATGCTGGCTTTTGACATGCTCAGAGTATTTTCAGAACAACATGGAGGTCAGACCCACAGCTTATTTGAGTTGAGTTTAGAAATACCAACATTGGCAAAGATTTTTAGCCTGTGTTACTTCAGTTGGTGAAGTTGCATTGGCTGGGGAGAAGCACGTACAGGATAGAGTGTTAACTGGCATAATGAAGCAATTTGTGGTATATCTGTCTTCCACAAGTCAAGTAATATAGTTCTTTATGTCAAATACAAAAGTTGAGGTCTAGCCAGAAGGGGAACTGTTACTGTCTTATGTTTCTGCAACGTGCTCAGCTCTGCAGGTCTGATTCCATCTGGGTCATTAGTAATGTTTTGTCCAGGAAAAAAAAAAAAAATGGGTCCTACAGAACTTCCTTCTCCAAACATGTACCCTGTGAAGACACTTAACACTTCTTCAAAGGGGAGTGAGTGGCTGCCATCCCATCTTGGTAAGATCCATGCATTCAATCTACACAGTGTTAAATGACTATATAAATGGCAGAGCACTGAAAAGTCAGATACGAATACCTTCACCATTTTAGTATTAATACTTCTTCTGTCTTTCAGTGCAATACCTATTCTAGTAATGACATTAGTGTGCAAACAAAATATATGAGAAAACATTTTTTAGAATCATAGAATAACCAGGTTGGAAGAGACCCACCGGATCATCAAGTCCAACCATTCCTATCAAACACTAAACCATGCCCCTTAGCACCTCGTCCACCCATGCCTTAAACACCTCCAGGGAAGGTGAATCAACCACCTCCTTGGGCAGCCTGTTCCAGTGCCCAATGACCCTTTCTGTGAAGAATTTTTTCCTAATGTCCAGCCTAAATCTCCCCTGGCGGAGCTTGAGGCCATTCCCTCTTGTCCTGTCCCCCGTCACTTGGGAGAAGAGGCCATCACCCTTCTCTCTACAACCTCCTTTCAGGTAGTTATAGAGAGCAATGAGGTCTCCCCTCAGCCTCCTCTTCTCCAGGCTAAACAACCCCAGCTATATGATACTTAGCAAGGGAAGACTTCTGCCGTGTTGAAAAAACGTTAGAAAGGTAGTGGAGACAATTCAGCTGAGCAACTTAAAAGGCATCCCTAGGCCTAAGTACAAGTAGTATCTGTCCATTTAAAGATAATTTGTTTCCCATTAAGTGAAATAACAGATGCTCTCGAGCATCAGTTCAGAGCAAGGGGGGCAGTGTAAATAGATGGCAAATAATATAGGACTCCCACTTACTCTCATAGTCCTCCTTGATTTCTGCTCTGGCTACCAGCTTGCCATTAGCAGACAAGGTACTGTGACTTTCTCTGACTGGTCTTGTAATTAACACCAGTCCCTGTTTTCCCTCTGAATGCTGAATTTGTGAGCAGACAGAAGTGTCCTTTGTTACTGTCACCATCTCCAAAAGAGTCTAGAGAATAACAGGTCTGGGATGGAGTCCCTTCTGCCCATCAGTCCTTCACCCAGTGCAGTGTAGGACTTGACGGTTATCGTCTGTTGTTTGTGGCAGGTGTATTTCAGTGTAGCAACATACGAAAACAAATTGCCGGTGTTCATGGCTACTAATCCTACCTCCAAATGGACCCAATGGCATTGTTTTTATAGAGAAAAAATTCAATATGAAGTGACAAAAAAGTGCCCAGTAAACCACATAGCAAAGCTGTGCTGTAGAAGAGCTGCAGTCTAAGAACACCCTGAGATCAGGAACCTACGTTATTTGAAGACTTCAGCCTGCCTGCCATCAGAGCTATAACCCTTCCCTAGTTTATAACAAGTCAGACAACTCAAGGGTTTATTGGAGTTGAATTGCCAGTGGCTGAGCTTCATATTATTTAGCACAGGTGTTTCTATAACAGTGATATATTGGGGAAATTCAGTGTTCAACAACCATCGTATTTCCAGCTGTGCTGTGGTTAATGCTAGTACAGTGAACCTAATATAAAATATGAGAATATTTGCTAGTTCAGGAACTTGTTAAAGGTATTTTCTTACAGTATCTAAGCTGCTATGTTTATCTAGGTGTTATTCTTTGGTCTTGCATTTTCATAAAGGGTATGATATTGGTTTTACGAAGCTGTCATTAAACCTGGAATCTGCTTCTCTGCAACCAAGTGCATTAGTAGCCCTGCTAGCCAGTGTGCAGCACGCAAGCAGGTGAAAATAAGATTATGAGGAATCCAATGACAGTCCATTATCCTTATTCGTCTTGAGCAGCACCTGTGCATCTGTTACACATATAGACGTGTTTTTATTAGAGGTGCTAGAAATCTTGAAACAAGTGTTGCAAACTTCTATATGTAAAAGAACATAAAAGGAGCAAAGTTAACAAGAGGCTAGGGGACTGTAAAACAAGGGTAGTGAAGTGCATTCATTATCAGCAAAGTTTGTGAGTTTTAGAAGAGGTTTTATGTGTACACATGCACACGTGCATTTTTAGGGGTTTGAAAAACTCATGCATGAGCATAGTAAATGGCTGGAGAATGTATAAGGCTGTTTGTACAACACATGCAAATGAAAACACAGAGACACTCACGCAACATCCTTCAGTTCCAAGTTGTGCGAAGTTGTTTCATTAATAACTTTGTGCCCCAACAGTCAGTTGTTCTAATATTCTGAAAGATAGTCTCTGTTGTCACTGTAAATTGCCAGCGGCTCCTTCAAACAGTAACTGTTCCTATGGGCAGAAGATAAATGCCATTGTACATCCATACTGTATTGTGGTATGCATCTGGCCGGAAAAAAATACATTTAGAGACGGTCATGGTCCTATTACTTGTTATTTTCCTGATAGAGAAAGAGGCTGTCTTTTATCTCTGCACTGAATAGGTTGTAGGAGAAGCAGCAGAGGCACCTATCTCTGGTCTGAGAGAGAAAGCTAATGAAAGACATTTCAATTTGAGGAAGGGTCTCTTCTCTGATTTGAGAAAGCAGCTTTACATTTGTCATGACCGAGCTGATGCTCATAGGCAGTCATTCTGTCCATGTGCTACTGGTATTTAGAGACGTGGCTTTACAGCTCAATTAGAGCCTTTTTTGTGACAATGGGTAGAGCAATCAGAGGTCTGGAATAGGAGTCAGTTTTTCTTGGTAACCAGAGACTGAGTTAACATTTGCTACATTTGCTAGGAGCTGGCATTAGCAGTTTCAGTCCAACTTAGAATGACTTGAGAGTTGGATGCAACTTACTGAATATTTTACACCCATTGGCTGATTAGTAAGATTAAATGTAATAATGTAAAACTAAGCCCTATTCTTTCAAAAATAGCCTCAAAATTGAAAACTTGTACAGAGTAGTTTGTCATGTATCTTTGCAATTTTGATTTTCACTGAACTATGAAAGCCTCATCTCTACCTTATTATGCTCCAGTTTACTAAATGTGCAGGCGTTTATCAAATGGGCCATCAGTAGCTGTAGAAATGCAGTAGTATATCCAAGTTAAAATTCTTGCTTTGATTACTACAAATCCGTGGAGCCCTTGGGTCCAAAGCTTCCACTGAAGCACAGCTGTTTGCAAATAGATTTTTATAGCACATTAGTGCTGGAGGAGAGTCCAAAGAAAATAGTCCTTTTCAATATTAGAACCAGCTGTGACTTTCTTGTGCCGATGACTCATTCTTTTTTTTTTTATAGGGTGGGAGAACTAGAAAAAAATCACACAGAGTCTTATTCAACACGTTGTTTGTTTTGCAAAGGGTATCCTAGCCACAAGCCAACTTGATCATACCAATACACAACTCATGTTTATTTGAAACTTTTTTCTTTTAACAGTTCCAATTATAAAAACAGAGCCCACAGATGACTATGAACCTGCTCAAACCTGTGGACCAATGAACCAAGGCTTAAGCCATCTTTCTAAACCATACTACAGCCAGCAGATCATGATGCCTCCTGATCCTGGTTCCTGCCTTGTGACTGGCTTTGCCTCCTGTCAGCAGCAAAATGCTGTGATGTCACCATCTCCCAGTGCAAGCCCCAAGCTGCATGACCTTTCATCCTCTCCTTACAAGTGCATCCACAACCCAGGCCACAGCCACCTCGGACTTCAGCAGCCCACTGGAGGTGTTCCCATCATACAGGAAGTGCCAAGGTCTATAGTTGTGCATCCAAGCTCCCCCGAGCAATCATCTCACATCATGCTGCAGCCGCAGGTGAGTCAACATCTGAGCAGTAGCTGTTCCCTTGGTTATCAACAAACACTCTGTCCCAACAGTCCCTCTTCTCCAGTTCCATCTGTTACCCAAGAGCCAACCTATTTGCAGTCCTGCAGTCCAACTCACTCATCCATAATGGGTCAACAGCAGCAGCAACTGCCGAAGGTTCACAGAAATGAATCTCCAACAACCCAACCACTGTCATTGCCAGAGTTGCATGAGGAAAGTAATAATTTGGCCCCTATTCCTGTAATGATCAAGCGAGAACCTGAGGAATTGGACCAGATGTACCTGGATGATGGTAAGTCTTCCACAGCATAGGTTTGCATTCAACCATGTTGCTATATCAGTGAGTTCCCTTAACTTCCTCCTCCTTTTGAATCTTGGTGGAAAAAAGTTCAATTAACAGCCTGGTGGAATGATGCAGACTTTTGCTTGGATTGTCTCTGTACGGGAAAGGGTTTAATTTTGTTTGCTATAATGAAACCTTAGTATCTAAGCATTAAATGCTGTTAGTTACTGTGGAGCTAGCTGCATGACCGATAGCTGTGTTGCAGTAATCTTAACCATATGGTCTGGGCTTATGCCCATGCCAGTGATCTGTGGAACTGCAGGGTAAACATATTTAACATTGTCACATCCATAAAGCAGTGAAACATCAGATGTGCAAATCGGTTCACTGGAACTAAATGATAAACTGCTCTCTCTCAGTTGAGAAGGTTCAGATTGAAATGGAGGCACATCTTTCAGCATAACTTTTCAGTCTGGTGCCATCTGATGTGAAGACTAATTTTTCCTTTACCTTTTCTAAGGTATCCAAAGATTTATTAGTCAAATGCAATGAAAGGAATAATCTGGAATGTGATTATGTGACCTCACTGTACTGTCATTTAGCACTTGCTGCTAAGTTTCCCAGTAGTATTCTGGACCCTCACCTTACTGCAGTGAGATCCATTCCAATAGCCACATAACTTTATATAACATACCGTGCTATTTGAAGAGTAAATGCTTTTGGAATGGCTGCATTGAAACTAACTGGTGTCAAGGAACGTTTGAATGTGATTGTCTTTCAGGTAGAATCTAAAGACAATTCATTGCATTGTTTTGTAAGAAAAAGACATTTAGTCATTCTGTTTTAAACAGAACTGTTTTAAACTTACTGAATTAGGATTACAAGTGGATGTTTTGGAGCTTCAGTAGTTATTTTTGCTTTTCAACTCTAGGAAAATTATTTTTTCTTAGCAGAAGTTATTATTGGTTACATGATAGACAGATCTAAGGAACATTTCCTAATTAGGAGTTCAATTCACTAGGGGTTTTGCACAACACATCTTTTGTGACGAGGTTTTCTTTGTACAGCGTGCATTTTTACCAAGTATCTATGCTAAAAGGAGCAAGATTTCAACAACTGAAAGAAGTATACACAAACCAAAAGAAGCCATGCCCGGATTTTGGTTTTGAGAGAAACCAGAAGTTATCTATGGAAGGAAAAGAATACAGATAAACTCTAAACCTAGTCTATAGCGTCCTTCTAGAAAAGCACAAGAAGCAGGCAGTCCTTCTGTGTTACATCTCCAAAATCCATCAGCCACTTCTCTGATGGCAGTACGAAAACTGCCTTTGGCTAGTCTTTGCTGGAGAGATGAGACTGTGGCTCAGGGATGAAAGGTGAAGCTCCTCAGTCATGTCTACTTCAGGTTTCTCCTGGAGGAATGCAGGAACTTTGCTACCACGCAGTCTGAGAGGGAGATCTTTTTTTCAGCAATGATCATTCTCTCTGACAAAGCATAAATGGTTTAGCCTTACCTTTACCTTTAGCCTTTAGCTCTTCCATCCTCTCTTCTGGACACACACACACCCCCACACGCGCACCAGTCCTCTGATAGATAATCTGACAGAAAAAAATTGCGTATGTAGTTCCAAAAAACTAAACACCACCAGTTCCTGCTAAGGGTGGTAATCAGAAATTATAACCAGAGGAAGCCCCTTCTCTATGTCTGAACTGAAATTAAGATTTGCCTCGGGGGTCACACTGGTGGTTATGTAACCCATGTGAGCTGCCCTTTCCCATCCATGGCTTGTCTCATTGCCTGAAGAAAAGATCATCCATTTTATATTTTGTGTTAACAAAATAAAGCCTTTGTAGAAATCAGGATCTTGCACTTAGCCACATGTTTTTGCTGCTTCCTTTGAGTCATATCAATTGATTACGGAGCAGTAGAGCAGGCTAATAAAAGATTAACCTGCCAAATGCAGCAAAACCCACGTAAGTCTCCACAGGGTCAGCTCACGGAACCACATCCCCTGGGTCCAATAGCTGGGTCCAGCCCACAAGAGGGGCAGAAAGCCTGATGCTGTGGGTGAGGGAGTGCAGTGGGGCAGCTCTAGGTGGCAACAGCCCATCCATAGGCCAGAATAAATGAGACTTGAAGACACATCTGATGTCATTTTATTTTCCCCAGCAACTATCTAATCACTTCACCCTGTCTTAGTAAAAAATCCCCTTCCTATGCTTACCTGTTAGTTATAGAAGGATAACAGCTGGGCTGCTTTGCAGAGTCTCGCAGGGCAGTCTGGCCACTGTGGTGACTACCTGAAAACCACCAGTAATTGCTCCTGGTATTCCTGTAGGTGCTGTACATTGAGATCTGTGTTGAAAAGGCAAAGCATTCCATGTATGCAATGCCTTTGTGACTGATATCATTTGTCTCAGACCTCTGGTCATAACTCTGGAATAAGTGAGAATGTTTTTTGCAGAGTGGGTCATACTGAATAAAAGCAACTCCTTTTTCTTATGCTAGATATTTACTTTTTTTAATAAGAGCTTTTAAGTCATTGGCATTGTTTCTTGTTAGTATCATATCCATCTTAAAGTTTTTTCCTGAGTGGGTTATCTGTGCTTTATGGTCATATTCTGAAAATATCAAATCATACCTGTGAGTAAGGACAGTTACTCTTTTTTTTTTTAAGATTTTTCCTCTACCTCTTTATAACTTGTCATCTCAGTGTTTCAGTTCAGATCCCTTCATACAGCATGATTTAAACTTTTTTACAGTATTTTTTCAACCTTTGCATCTGTGAACAATATGAAAGCCACAGAGAGGTCACATGTCCATGACTGCTTTCTTTGCCTGCTACTCTAAGTTGGTATACCAACTCTTTCCCTCCTGCTTAAAGTAATTTAAAAGTAATGAAATATTTTAATGACATGAAAAATTAAATTCTCAAAACATTTCTCCATTAAAAAAGTGTATCTTCACGGTGTCTTGTAGCTATTTAGTACCTCCACTTTTACCTGAAAGTAAAGAAATGTGAGGCATAGACATCTAACATACTCATGGGACTACCAGACAAATAAAATGTCCAACTGGCTATGCCAGATTATATTTGCTAAAATTTTAGTTGCTTGTTTACCACCTTGGGGAGGTTTGATTTATGTATCTAATACACACATAGCAATCTTGGACCAGATATAAACGGAATTTTTTTGGTTGTATGGGATCAAAGCAATATTCATTCCTTTTGGTCTGGAATATCTCCAAATATAGAGCATCTATACTGCAGAGTATAGATGGAAAAAAACAGTCAGTAAGTTTATATAAATAAATATCCTATATATGACATTTTTCTGCTTCAGTAATGGTGGGCAGCTGAAGTGATATGAAGGGAACACCCAAAGATACTTCCATTTTGGCAAATAAGTTTCAGTCTTGGAAATCTTGTTTTAGAGAAAAATCTACAGTAGCCACCTGCCTGCTCGTTAATGGTGCTGTCCATTTTCAATATGTGGATATATTATTCAACATGTAGAACATATTTAAAACTCATGCTGTAAAGTGTTACCTGATATATTATGGCTATTCTCTTGATATTGAAAGGTACCTGGCTTGTATACCAGTGCTTGTTTAAAGTAATTCTGAGTTCAGCCTCCTGACAAAGATTATGGCTAACTCCCTATGCTGCTTTCACAACAAGATTTGATTAAAAGTGGTTGAAATGTGACATTTTTGCCTGGTTTTGCTCCTCTGGGACCCCATGGTCCTTTGCAGCAGTGGTGTCTCCTGTCCTCCCTGCCAGAAGCTCTTGCAGTAATCTGCAGGGTGCTGAAGCACCCTGGCAGAACACGCCAGGGCTAACGCTGGCTCCATGTGCCTCGTCCACCCCTGCCTTAGGCACTGAAGGTTACGTGACATTCCCCTTTCAGATCAAACCCAAGAGCAGTGTGGGTTGCAAGGGTGGTAGAGCTCATGGAAACTCCTTAGGCAGGCAAGCTTGAGGAACCTCTTCAGTTCAAGTCCATGCAGATAATTGTTTTTAAGAAAAAATTACAGAGATGATGAGTGTAATATGATGTTTGAGACGTGAAGTGCATTGACTGAAGAGATGACCAGTTTTGGGGAGCTATAGGCTGTTGAGAATTCTTCCTGTTTCCTTGAACCAGTCATTCTTTCAAGGAAATATGAGGATTTATTTAATTTGTATCTCATGTTTGAACATGCTCCACTCTCCAGCCCTCTAACTAGGGCTTGGGTGAAAAGCTATGGTAGTACTCTTGAACTAACCCTGCTTCTTTTCTGTTGACCAGGGCAGGTCATATATTTTTTTCAAATTTTAAGTGTTTTTCTTAGTTGTAGAAGAAACTGCAAGCCAGAGGCAGTGGTGTGTAAGTTCACACAGCTTTCAGGATGTTCAGGCCAATGGGAGCCCATCAAGCTCACAACAGGAGATGCTAGAAGTGACTTAAAATCACCTTCCTTATCCCCATTTCCCTTTCCTGGACCTAGTGTAGCTTGGGTGTAACACACAACTGAGCTCCAAATATTTTATTTCACCAGGATGCAGAGAGTTCAATTAGGCATGCTAATGCCAAGAAACATTTTTCCAGGTTGTAACTGGCACTCCCACAAGCTATTACATTTTTTACCTGCAGCAGAATGACATTCAGTTGTGAAATTATTTCCTGCCATTAGAAACATCAAAGAAAGTTTTCTTTACAGATGAAAATTAAGCTGTTTTTAAATACCAAGTGGGAAGCACATGGGGACTAACAGGAAAATAATGTGTGCCTTAGTTTCTCAGCAGATTTCAAAGTAGATTGTACACACAGTGATTGCATTTGTTAATGCGCAAAAATTTACGAAAGTGTTTTTTAATTCAAAGCAAAGCAGCATTCTGGAGGATCCTTTAATAAAGGTATGCTTGAATACTGAAGCTGAAGATGGTCTTGGCTTCTTTGAGCTTTGCCTGGCTTCTAGTCTCAGCTTTTGAGATGCATACTCAGCCACACTGAAATCAGCAGCATCCTCCCATTGCGGGCAGTGGGGCCAGAGTTCCACCTGCCATTGAAAAAACTGTTTTCCAAAATGCCTCGAGTCCTGTGTACATGCCAGAACTGGAATTACAATATCTGAAAGACAAATCTCTTGTCTGAAGTTCTGTGTATTAATTCAGCCTCTTCTCTCCACACGGACACTTTCATAAAGGCCTCTGTCCTGATCTGGACTTGATTGGATCTATAAATCTTTGTGTAGTACAATGAAAATGCATAGGCCGTAAGTGAAAGTATCTGATGTTTAGATATGTGGCTAACAGAGAGTATCAGAACCACATCATCATCTTTTTTAAAACAAGGAGGCTTTTGTTCTTGTGATTGTTTTTGCGTAGCTGTGAGTTTTATAGCTCCATACCAATGAATGCTCTCATTGCAACTTTTATTTTACTCTGAAAAGGTAAATTGGGAGCATTAAGCCCGCAGTAAGTATGTAAAAGTGGTAAAACCACAGGTAAAGTGTTACTGAAAGCTGCAATCCTGCCAGCTATTTCATTTTAAACATGGTTCTTTTAAAAATAACTTTTGCAGTAAAAGCTGTAACTCCTGGATGTAATATGAGCTATTGCTAATGTCATTCCCATGAATTGCTTACAGTGTTGAACTGTTAGATGTCTGACAAGTCCATATATCTCCTATACCGTATATATGAAAGTTTTTTGCCTCTAAACCATATGTTCTTTTTTTTACTCCTCTGTATTCTTCAGATGCACGTGGTTTGGTGATATAGTTTATTTGAACAGGAACCATAGCAGACAGAATTATTCTTTTGCTGAAATGTATCCTTTTTCATACATCTCAGCTTCATGATTAAAGTGGTTGGCTCTCAAGGCATTAAGTTTAGTCTGCTGCTGCCACAATTATGCCTTTGAAAATTCCTGAGTGCACTCAGTGATTTCCAGTAGTCCAGATGTCATTAGAACAACATGCAGGTAGTCTGCAAAGTCCGGTAACACTGTCTACACTTTGGTCTGGCTTGGGCAAGCTTTTCTCTCCCTTCCTCTTGGCCAAGCTTCACAGCTCTGGGAGAAAACAAATAGCTTTCCTCATGGAAAGTTTTACTTAATCTGGCATGGTGCCTGAGCCTAGACCCTCCTTGTCTCTAATGATGATTCAAAGCATACATGCTACTGTGATAAAACATGCTGAGTCGTTAACATTTGGTGCTTGGGTTGTACGGGATGAGTAAGGGAGGAATGAAGTAACACACTCATGAAAGACCTTTGGGGGACTTGCACATCTGGGTTTCAGTGGTATCCTTTTACATGAAACTGCACACCTGCCAGATCAGGTTTTGCTGTTTCTAGCGCGTTTGCTGAATTGGGTCTCTCTGGAAGCCCACTAGAAGAAAGCTTTCAGACGAGCAGCTGACTGGACTAAGTGTCACTTCTGTTTTCTCCAGTCTCAGGTGTGCAGTTGCCCACAGAGCAGACCTGTCTACCTTTTAGCTGCAGTATGCTGTGAAATCTGACAGTGAACTTTGCTTTCTTCTGAGATCAGCAATTAGATTTCCAGGGTGGTCCTTGAGTCTCAGGCTTTCAAGGAAGTTTCTGGTCCATTCACAGAAGTTCTGAGTGCCTCCACTCTCATTCCGTGATGGCAGAAACTGGTGGAGAGAAAAAGAGGCTCGCCAAGCAATGGGAAAACTGCAGAAATCAGCAGGCAGTGCTTTGCAGTGTTTTGATACTCAAGACTACTTGTAGTGTCGAAAACCTAGCATTTGCCTGGTGTGCATCTGCATGCACACCTTCATGTTAAACATTTTAAGTCATTAAGTTTTCAGCTGAAGCTGTGTTGCACTCTGTCTTTTCAGCTAAGAGCCAGCTTCACACTGCAGCGCAGCTGTGCCATCAGCTGGGGAAGAGTCTGTGCCATCAGCTGGGGAAGAATTTCCTTCTCACTCCAATGCCTGATTCATTGTCCCATTTCCATAGTAATGATTGTTGGCATTGCTGTTTAAAATGGTAAAGGTTTTATGGGTTATTTTCTCTAAGTTTTCTTTGGCAACTGGAGGAGAAGAAGGTGCTGTATCTGAGCCTTGGTAACATTTACATCTGCTTTTAAGCCTGGAGGAGTGCCAAGGAAAATACGTGGCTTGCAGAAGCACAAGCTTCATGAGGAAGCTTTGTTCTGATGCGATTCATTTTAGGAATATGTTGTTTGTTTGAAATGTTTCTGCTGAGTGGTCAAGTGTGGCTGCATGGCTTGTGTACAGCCTCCATGTTCTCCTGTCCTGAACCTGTCCTGACTAAACACTTCTGGGGAAGTTGTTATAGAAAACCCCTCTCCCCCAAGGAGCAGAGGATTTCACAGACTCCTGCTGCGTCTCAGCAGATCTGGGTTGAAGTAAGGCGTTAGCTAAGCCCAGCAAACACATACATGTCAGAGGAAGCACTCTCATGAGTAAACTCCCTGACTTCACGTACAACGCTCTTGGCTGAGTGCTGGCAAGCTGTAGTGTTGCTAGATCGCAGAGCAGTGAAGGGACTGCCTCTGCTCCCACTTAAGTCAATAACACCATTCCCTTTGGGTTTCTTGGGAACAGGACCAGGCATATGGCTAGTAGCTAAAACACATAATAGCCACATTCATTGAAATCTGGTCGCTGATAGGCGGAGGGAGTCTTTTCTACCAGACTTCTGCATGGCATAGTTAATTGGTTCATCTGCATCTGCTGGACATCTGAAGCTCAGTCGTGGGCCCGATAGCAGCTTGACAATCACAGTTCAGAGCGGGCTGCTTGATAACCTGGCTCCTGGTCTTTCCTCCTCTCCAAGGAACTAATGCTGATTATAGCCAAAGGGGGCACCCAGGCTTTCCACACCAGGCTTATCTCCAGGCTAGGAGGAAGCTTGTGAAAAAAAGCAGACCCTCAAAATGTGCCTTTTCTCCTCTGTCTCTGAGGAAGCCTGCAAAGTCTGGACATTGAAAATACCTAGAAACAGTTGGTGAGTAAGAAATACAGTAGGAAAACCGTGGTCCTATTCCTTATTGGCCAGCCTGACTGGGTTTGTCTGCAAACCAGAGAGCTGCACCAGCCATCTGCCTGCTTTACAAGGCTTCACTTTGTTGTTAAATCTTCTACAGTTTGCACACTTTGAAGCCTACTGCAAGACAAGTATCAGAAAGTGAAGTGAGATAGTGCTGCAAGTGTATCAAAATTCCCAAACTGTATTGTCCCTGAGCACATGAATTGCAATATGAGCACTCAGACAACCTTGAAAAGCAATGCCACAGGCTATCTAAGTCCATAATTAGTGGATTAAATTCTTGGGCCCTTACATAGTTATAGCTCATGTTATCCAAGCATCGTGTGTGCACAGGAACATTCCTCACTTGCCTTGCCTTAGCAAAACTAAAGCATGATTTTTCTACTTAATTTTGGCCCTTCTGCAGCCATGTGAGAGTGCAGAAGACAAGATTTGACTCTTCACGTCTGTGCTGTCCAGATTGCTCTTGATGTTAGATTTCTGTGGGAGCTAGGGCTAAAGATTTATTCTGTTTCGTAACTGTTGTGATGACTTTGGGGTTGCAGAATAGATATTACAGTAGATCTTAAGAACCAAATTTGATACCCTAGGAGCAGCAGTCAGTTCTTTTTCTAGTGCGTCAGGGAAAATATGTGTTTCATTGTCACCTCATAAGCAAAGTCTTCTGCAAATTAATTAAGAAGTAGAAAAAATGCTGGTTTGGGTCACAGGAGAAGCCTCCCAATATATAAAGCTGAAGAATATTTATTTTAACTTTTATTTCTATTCTGTATATGCAAATCCATATAATGTATATGTGTGCATATATGTGTGTGCACACATACAGAGACATATATGTAATGCGCTATAAGACTTAGTATACTAATTATTTTGCTTCTTCGAAGTTACTGTGGGCGAGAGTGAAGTAAGTCTTTTCTACTCATGACTGACTTCTTTGAAAATCCTGCAGGTGCCTGCTGAATAAAACCTTTTAGAAACATGAGGTCAGGTGGAAAGCCCATCCTGTGGACCTTCTGTTGTGTAGAGTTAGTTTCAGTACTGAAATGCCTGTTGCATCTCTAAAGTCTGGCTCCACGCTGCTACAAGCCTCCGAGCTGAAGTTGTCACTACTGCTAAATGTTTCTCAGGCATCTGAGGTTTTGCTATATGGCTATTCTTTTGGAAGACAGAAGCAACTGGTAAAGATGATGTCTTTGCTATTAGTTGACTTTTTTTTCCACTGTGATAACTCTATTCCACTGTGCTCCAGGCTGCTCTTGGACTTAGCTATTCACTTGAAGGCTTTCACCTCAGAGCATCTGCATAAGCCATTAACAACTTCCTCAAGCATCTTCTTATAGCTGTATGTCTCTGGGTCAGTACTACTGGGAGGTTCAAATATGCTTCTCAATCTAAAATGACTATGTGTGAATTGTCATATAGAAAGAGGTTAGCAGAGAAACTGTTCCTGACCTTTTTCAATTAGGCGTACTCCTGTTTATTTTTTTTCTTCAGAGAAATTTCCCCAACTCATTGTTAACCATTGCATGAGATGATATAGAGCTGTCCCTTGGGCCCTAGCAGTCAAAGGTTAGAGCTTCCTGAAGTTGCTAGAATTGATACAACACAAATTCAGATTTTGCAGAAAAAAAATGATTCTAAGCTCTGGCTAGATGTACCTCACCCAGACACTGCATGAGATCTCTTTGAAAGAAAGGGCCTTCAGCAATGGAGATGGCTGCTCTATTTCAGTCTCTGAGTTCCTGGTAACTTTGAAAGAGTTCATGGGGATTCTCGCTTGTTTTTTTTTTGTCCACATATAGAATATGTTAGTGTGAGGAAAGACCTCATTGCAAAAGGAAAAGAAGCAAAACTGATTCCAGGGCAAAAAGTGCCATCAACCACAGGGAGACTATGCTTTTTGCATCAGTGGACAAACACAGCAATAATGGCTACTTTGGAGAACTTCCCAGGAGTTGTTGCACTATTTCCAGAAACCCAGGCTGGATCTTTACAGGCTAGACTGCACCACTGCTGGCGTTTTAAACCATAGGCTCACAGTTGGACATACTGTGTCAGATCACCACTTGGTAGGAACCTGTAAACCTGCAATTTTGCCAGACAAACTGCTGGTTTCTGCCCTATTTGGCTTATAGCCAGAATTGTAGTGATAAGGGTGACCATCTCCTTTAGAGACAGAGGGTTTGTACTTACCTTTTGCAATACAATTTCCCTGATATTTCACACTAATTCAGTGGTAAACTAAGGTCCTGAAGTGGAATCATTAATGCTGAAGTCAAGGAAAGGTTTGCTAGAGGAATATGCTAATGTGAAACAATCTTCTTGCACTGTTTTAGTTGCTAGTTTACAGGTCCAGAGATAGCTACAACTATCAGTTGTGTTGGTGCATACTTGCTGTCAGAGTCAGATCCAAGACCCCCAGTTGAAGCAGAGGCTCTGCATGGGTCCGCGCCATGGCAAGGAATCAGCACAGTTGCGGGATTTGGGTCCTTTGTGACAAGTGCAGGCAAGTGCATGTGTGTGTATACATTTATTCTATTTGGGGAACAAACTAAAAAAATAGAAGCTTTCTCATGATGCTGTAGCACAGTTAGCAAGCACTTTAAATTTTCTGACGTAGGTTATGACTGTGAAACTACCTGGTGTAATTAGAGTGAAACAAGGCTTGAGAAAAAGAGAAATGAGAGGGAAGTTAAATATAACATCCTCATAAAAAAAAAAAAAAGACTAACAAAGATGAATTTTGGACGAAAAGGGGAAAGGGTGGGTGTGGGTGTGAGAGAGGAGTTTCTCTAAAACTGAAATGGTACAAATGAGTAGTAAGAGCCCAGGATTTGACTGCCATGGAAAAGTGTATCTAAAGAATGCCTCACTTTGCCTCAAAATAATTTAAATATAAAGAAAAACAAGGGGAGAGGATTAAATGAGCAATGTGCTCATTAAACTTTTATATATATATATGTGGAGAGAGTTTATCTGAGCAGTAAGCTTAAGCCTGTCAGTTTGTCTGTATTGATCTATGGTCAGATGATTGCACCACATGGAGGTAGGAGATTTTGGTGGCCCAGATCTGCTGAGGCAGGACCCTCAAATAACCCTAGAATTTCTTTCCATGCTTATTGCCAAGTTTTCTAAGGAGCAAGGAAAGGGCCACAGTGCTGCGACTGAATGGAGTGAGCTTCTGTAGGGAGCACAAAAAAACCCTGAGAAATATGGGCAAAAAAGAAGGGTGTGGGAGGTGCTCCTTGAGTAAATAGTCATGTCATCTGAATTTAGGGAGAAATTTTCATATCAGTTTTAAGACTTAGCATGCAATGTAATAGAGCATTCAATAAAAATGAGAAAAATTAAAAAATATTATCCAGTGCCTCTTCTCCAGTTAGAAATTACCCAGAAAAAAGTAGTTACAGAATCAACCTTTGCAGCCTTTGAAAGGTGGTATTCAAATTATATTTAGGACATGATCCAAATGCCACGAAATTTTTTTCCATCAGCTTCTATGGATGTACTAAAACAGGATATGTTAACTTAGGGGAAATAATAACAGAGTGAATGGAAGATTCACAACAGATTATGAATCACTCTATTAAAGAATCAGTTACAGCCAGATATTTATATAAAGACAGAGAAGTAGCAAAAAAAAAAAAAATTTGAACTAACAAAAATTAGAACATCTGCTAAGTTTCCGAAGCTATGTTTGATATTAACTTGGGAAAAGCACCTGGACTGAATGGTGTCTCATCAAAAATTTGTGTTTCCAGACTAAAATCACTTTGATACTTAAAAAAAATAAATCATCTGCTCAACCAAAAGAGGAAACTTCTCTCTAAACCCTTCCCTACTGCTAAATGTTGTTACGGGGACTATCACCATCTTAAATGAGAGAATCAACAAAATGGAAATACTTCTGTAGGACCCATTCTTTTGTGAATTGTTAGGGTCTAGTACCAGAGGTTCTACCCTGCTGGCTGCAATACACAAGCTGCACCTTCTGCCTCGATGAACTGGACCCACTGTTGTATAACAGTACATTTAGCTAACAATACAGTAGCCTTTATTTTTATGAAAAATGTTTCGGATTCAAGCACTCAGAGGAGAGTATGAAAAGTGAGCAGATTTTTGGTAGGGATGCCATATTTCCTTCCAAGGAATCTACAAATGGATGGACCATTTCTTTGGTTGTTAAGTGAGTATTCAGAAAATCTGCTTTCTGAAGCAAAATTTTTTCTCAGTCAGAAAGTGGTAGGAGACAGGACTGCCTGTTACGTCATGTGAGTTGTGACCCTAAAAAAGTTTGGTTAGCCAGCTAGAGATCATCCAGCTGTATACCTGATGTTTCAGTGGCTATAGTTATGGTTTCTCTGATGATGAAATCTAGATTTCTGCAACAGTCAACGTAATTTCTCTGTTGTCAGTTAAGACCTTATTTCAGGGAGGAGCTGACAGGTGTTTATGATGCCAAATGAGGCGATATCATGCTTTTTGTTGTGCATGGTCCCTTGAGATGCCTCCCTTCTGACAAATGTTAGTGTTCAGTAACTTGTCTAAAGATAGAATCAAATTTCATATGAAAAACTTTCATTGAGGGGAAGCACCACTGCAGTGTGAAAACCCCAAACTTTGGTGCACTAAAATGATTGGAAGAATTCTTCTTTAAGATATCTAAATAGGAATATTTCTCATAACATGGAAAATATTTCTAAATTTTACATTGCTACTGCAAAATGAAAACCTTAGAGTGGGAGAACTTACCTTTGGTTACTGTTGATAGAGACAACTAGATTAGATCAGCATAGATCCATCTAGGTACAGTGCAGCTCCACTGAATTCTACCTGTTTGGACCCTAAAGTAATTTATTTAAGAACAAATGTGCTAGCTGCAGGGAAGATTCTTCTAGCTACATCGTTACGTGAGATTACTCCATTTTATATACAAGCAGACATTTCTGAGTATCTTTTCCTCTACAGACTTCTATTTATATTATGTATCCGTATCTCACATGCCAATGGAAATACGGAAAGGAGATTAATTTGTATGAATGGACTTCCTAAATTTCATGATTTACCAGTAATGAAATCCTGGTTTGCAGAATGAGAAATAATAGGGCTTTTCCAAAATATCTTAATCCTTGGCTATGATTAGTGACATAAAATGAACCATTCTTTCCTATGTGTCTAAAGTCCAAGTTGTGCTCCATGAAGCTATGTGATGTTCTTTCCAGTCTCATGTCAGTAAATAATTGCAGTTCTGCTCTTTAGTCTGTCTCTGACCTTTGTTATGCTTGCCTTTCCTGAATAAAAGCTGAGAAGACAGATTGATCTCCTTCTGTGATCTTATCTAGTCTAGTGTGAAAGTTCATTAATCCTGCTCCCAAATTCCTTAACCAGTTTGCTATAAGTGTACTACTCTATAAGACTATGTAATACAGAACAGCCATAACAGTGCTTAAAACAGGATTAGGCAATACCTCATGTTTTCTAACAACTCCTCTACTTTTGCAGAAATACAAATTCACTTTCTTTATATTGTCAAGGGTCTTTTTTCAGGCTTTATGAGTTTAGTCTAGAATATCGTCCAGTCTATGGCCGATTTGTGTAATTCTAGTTGTTAGTACCTGAACGTGAACCAAAGATATTTTGTATTTTAAGAAGTCTCTTTAGGGGATGGGACAAACCAAGTAGCTTAACATCATCTTGTTTTAACAGTTAAAAATTGGCAACCGAGCTGTGTAGTCAAGCAAACAAAGGGTTTTTATGCCTAGATAAATGTTTTAGAGTCTGGAAAAGAAAAAACACATGCAACTAAAACCCTGTGTATGGTTCTCCACTATTCTCTAGAAAGCAGATAGGGCTCTAGGATCAAACTGTACCCACACACATGCATTAAAGCCAACAGACTGAAGTAAACACAGAGATGTGGCTGTCCTCTTTGAGTGGTAGAAATCAGAAATCTGCTGACATAAAGAGGTTGTGTATGCTTCAAAATTCAGGCAAAATAAGAGGAAAGATCTACTTGCTTTTTTTTCTTTTGCCTATCAACATTACGCTTCAAATAATGTTTAGGGAGTAATAGGCAAAATAAGGTGTTTACAAATGCAACAATTGATTCTTTCCTGCCAAGCTATGAGACCTTGTGCACCTGTAGGCCACTTTTACATATCTGCTTGTGTTTAATAAGAACTTGATGCAAAGCCCATTAAAATAAATATGTATTCTTTCATTGTCTTCTATGCTCTTTGGATCAGGCTCCAACTTAGAATCATGAGAATCTATCTCTTAGTGCTCTTAAAAGAAGTCCTACATTAAAATAAGTAATGTGTGAAAATCTCTAATACTAGATGAAAAATTAAGGGCCCAAAAGTTGATTCAGACACAAGTTATAGTTCCCAAAGTAACTGTAAAGGATTATATTACATGAACACATAAAGGTGAATAGCAAATACAATAATCTGAAATACTGTCTGTATTTTACATGTAGTGTGACTGACTTGCAGGGTTTTAAGAACCTTCACTTTGGTTGTTTGGGTGTGCTTATATTTAAAGCAGTGTTTGTATTGGTTACAAGGCCTAGGCAGAGGGACCTCCAGGAGTCCTATGAAGCCAATGCACATTGAATAGTAGGTAAGTATATTTTCGTTGAATGCACTGTGCCTTTTTCTGTCCCCCTTTATGCCAGCAGGAAGGAGAAATTTCTCTGCTGGAGTGGTTGTCATACAGGTATGTCCTCTTGAGTTGCTTTAGTCTTTTGTATGGTCTGTAATGAGACAATAACTACACTGCACCATGCATTCTCCATGGAATAATTTCAACAATTTCCTATTTTCTGCAATGTTTTTCTCTGAAGGGCCTTCTTCATCTGTGAAAAGCTTTCTGTTGCAGCTCTCTGTAGACATTCATGACAAAGAGAAAGCATGAAAGCTTCTAGGGTAGAACATTCATCCTTGCTTATCTGGCCCTCAGAGACATTAGCTAATCAAGGCATGATATTCCTTACAAAAGGACAAGTGCTGTAACGCTACCTCTGTTATCCCAGTGAACATGAAGACTTATCATTCCCACGGCCATTTTACAGGGTTTGTTTTCTTCTGACAACAACATCCACAGCCTTTGGTGCTATCAATGCCAACAATGAATCTGATGCTAGCTCTGTGTGTTATCAGCTCCCTAATAACTGCTGTTATCAGCTCCCTAATAACTGCTCTTTGGGGTGGGCTTTTTTTTTTTTTCTTTCCCACTGCATTTGTGAGAATTTGTCTCCTGGAGCTCCTGTCTATCAGGCCCCTGCAGCTGCTGTTGTTTTAGATATGGCAGGATGTAGGTACCGGAAAACAGCAAGAGCTTACAATGCTCAGAAGAATCTAGAAATTCCTCTGATTTACCCCAGGCTCTGGCTCCAATCAAAGCCAGTTGCAAAAAAAAAAAAAAAAGAAAAAAAGACAAAGGAGGCAGGGGGTGTTGGCGTGGGGAAAGCCCAAGCTGACAGCAGTGTCTGGGCTGCGAGTGTCAGGAAGAAGAGTTTTAGCCAGCCCCTTCTGTGAGCTACGAGGGAGAAGCCATTCTGAGCTGACAAGGGAAGGCGCCCTCCTGGACTTGCTGTTTGTGAACAGAGAAGGCCTTGCGGGAGATGTGATTGTTGGAAGATACCTGGAGCAAAGCGATGATGAGATGGTAGAATTCTCAGTTATAGGTGAGGTGAGGAGGCGGGCTAGCAGAACAGCCACATTACACTTCCAGAGGGCAGACTTTGGACTGTTCAGAAGGCTGGTTGACAAAGTCCCATAGGAGACAGTCCTTAAGGGCAAGGGAGCCCACAAGGGCTGGGTGCTCTTCAAGAAGGAAATTCTGGCAGTGCAGGAGCGAGCCGTCCCCATGTGCCAGAAAATGAGCCAGTAGGGAAAACAAACAGCTTGGTTGAGCAGGGAGATCTGGGTGGACATCAAAAAGAAGAGGAATGTCTGAACTTTGGAAGAAGAGACAGGCATCTTGGGTGGACTACAGGGAGGAAGTGAGATTGTGTAGAGAAAAAATCAGGAGGGCTGAAGCCCAACCAGAGCTCAGACTGGCCAATTCTGTGGAAGATAATAAAAAAAATCTTTCTACAGATACATCAATAGTGACAGGAGGACCAGGGAGAATATTCAGTCCTTAGTGGATGCAAAGAGAACAACTGTGACAAAGGATGAGGACAAGATTGAGGTACTTAATGCTTTTTTTGCTTCAGTCTTTAATAGTAAGGAAAGTTGTCTCCTGTGTGTACATCCCCAGGAGCTAGAAGGGCAGAACAAAGCTCCCATGATCCAAGAGGAAGTGGTTAGAGACCTGCTTGGCCAATTAGACACTCACAAGTCTATGGGGCCGGACGGGATCCACCTGAGGGAGCTGGCGGACATGCTTGCCAAACCCCTTTCCATCATCTTCCAGCAGTACCGGAAGACTGGGGAAGTCCCACTGGACTGGAGGCTGGCTGGTGTTGTGCCCATCTACGTGAAGGGTTGCAGGGAGGGTCCAGGGAACTACAGGCCTGTCAGTCTGACCTCAGTGCCAGTGAAAGTCATGCAACAGGTGATCTTGAGTGCTATCATGAAGCACATGCAAGAGAACAGGGTGATCAGGCCCGGTCAATGCGGGTTCATGAAAGGCAGGTCTTGCCAAACTGATCTGATCGCCTTCTATGACAAGGTGACCCACTTACTGGATGAGGGAAAGGCTGTGGATGTGGTCTTCCTGGACTTCAGTAAAGCCTTTGACACAGTTTCTCACGGCATTCTGCTTGAGAAACTGTCAGCCTCTGGCCTGGACAGGCGCACACTCTGCTGGGTGGAAAACTGGTTGGATGGCCGGGCCCAGAGAGTGGTGGTAAATGGTGTGAAATCCAGCTGGAGGCCAGTGACAAAGTGGGGTCCTCCAGGGCTCAGTGCTGGGTCCAGCCCTGTTCAAAGTCTTTATCAATGACCTGGATGAAGGCATCGGGTGCACCCTTAGCAAGTTTGTGGACGACACTAAGCTAGGTGGAAGTGTCGATCTGCTGGAGGGTAGGGAGGCTCTGCAAAGGGATCTGAACAGGCTGGACCGCTGGGCAGAGTCCAATGGGATGAGGCTTAACAAGGCCAAATGCCGGGTCCTGCACTTGGGGCACTACAACCCTTTGCAGTGCTACAGACTAGGAGAAGTCAGGCTAGAAAGCTGCCTGGAGGAGAAGGACCTGTGGGTGTTGTTTGGTAGATGGCTCAACATGAGCCAGCAGTGTGCCCAGGTGGCCAAGAAGGCCAATGGCATCTTGGCTTGGATCAGAAACGGCGTGACCAGCAGGTCCAGGGAGGTTATTCTCCCTCTGTACTCAGCACCGGTGAGACCACACCTCGAATCCTGTGTTTGGTTCTGGGCCCCTCACCACAAGAAAGATGTTGAGGCTCTGGAGCGAGTCCAGAGAAGAGCAACAAAGCTGGTGAAGGGACTGGAGAACAGGCCTTATGAGGAATGGCTGAGAGAGCTGGGGTTGTTTAGCCTGGAGAAGAGGAGGCTGAGGGGAGACCTTATTGCTCTCTACAACTACCTGAAAGGAGGTTGTAGAGAGGAGGGTGCTGGCCTCTTCTCCCAAGTGACAGGGGCAGGACAAGGGGGAATGGCCTCAAGCTCCGCCAGGGAAGGTTCAGACTGGATATCAGAAAATAAAATTTCACAGAAAGGGTCATTGGGCACTGGGAGAGGCTGCCCGGGGAGGTGGTTGGGTCACCATCCTTGGAGGTGTTTAAGGGTAGACGAGGTGCTCAGGGAAATGGTTTAGTGACAGATGGGAATGGTTAGACTCGATGATCCAAGAGGAGTTTTCCAACATGGCGATTTCTAGGATTCTGTGATTTTATGAAGCCCAACATGGTCGTGTGAGGTGGGGAGTGTTTGACTGGGAGCAGAGTTCCATGCTGCCATCAAGCACCCTCTTTTGCCAGCCAAGAAAACCCCTTCTTGCCTCCCCAGGGATGTGCTAAAAGCTTGTCCCTTTTTTATGTTCTCCCCTCTCGTGCCCAATGTGTGCCTGAAGCAGATCAGCTTACCCAGTCATCCGTCAGGCTCCCATATATGCTTTTAGCAGCATTTAGCAAAGACCGCCAGCCAGAAGTACTGGTGGAAAGTCACTAGAGTAACACTTACATCACTACTACTATTATTATTACTACCACTATTATTATTATTACAATAATTTTATAGGTCAGGTGGGATACTTCCTAATCTACTAAGCAAAAACATTTTTAGCTACTTTGGCCACCTTTTAAATCATGCTGACTCTGGAATAGCTTCTAAATGGAAAGAAAAAAAGAAGAAACAATGAAGAAAAACACCTCCAAACCTTTCAGTTCAGCAAGCAGTTTAGAAAAAGACCACCACTTCTGTACACAGACATATGTGGAAACAATACTACCTTTAGAACTGATTTTAATGAAGAAATCTTCTTTGACACAGCAGATAAGGAGGAAGATGTCCGCCCACAGACATTTCATACCATTAGCAATCTAGTTAACATCTGTAAATGTTTTAGGGAAAGAAATTACACTTTGAGACATTTCTTTTTTAATTACAGGCTCCAGATGAGATTTGTTAGAGCAGGGAAATGTATCCCATAGCGACTGATGTCAATAGCAAGCAGTCCCTAAAGCCAGCCAGGACTGGGAAAGCCATGCTGTTTGCTGCTCTTGGCACTGCTCCCTGCTTTCACAATGTCAGACTTAGAACTGCCTTTATATGCACTTTCCATTTTTTTTTCCACAGTAGCTGTTGCCAGCAAGCTGTAAACTACCGTATATCACTCAGATTTAAGAACCTAAACTTTAAAACAAACTAAACTCTTGTTGACATTGTAATAAAAATCAGAATCGAACTGAACAGCTCAGTAAAACTGCACTTAAATTATTTTATGGATTTAAGATTGTTTTCTAGGATTCCCAGACTCCCAATACAGCAAAGTTATTTCCTCTTGGCAGATGTCTGGAAAAAAAAACCAACATTGAATGGATAAAATTATGTGGCAGACACTGGGTTGAAGCCTAAAGGGAGGAAATGGTGTCTCCCCAGCACCTGTAAATATTTGCTCTGTCTTGACCAGAAGAGCCTTTCGTCCATACTTTTAAAAAATTTCAAGGTGTTTATTTTGTGAGTTTTTAAGAAAACAGAATTTTCATCTGTCAAAACCCGGTTCCTAACTATGTGTTTATGTGGCTTTGAATGAGAATGGCAAATTTGGGTCTGACCCATATCTTTCAGACCTGTGTCCAAATGCAGGTAAATGCATGCAGTACACAAGTGCCTCCAGTTGCTGACCTTTGCTTATCTTTCATCTCCCTATTTAGCAGTTAATGTTGGGCATTGTTTCTATAATTCTCTTTTTTTTTTCCTATTCTGTAAAATGGAAACGGAGGTTTCCACCCGATTAATTTCCAGGTTTCCATTCTTTTAAAGTTTCCTCTCAAAACAGTTTGGAGTGAAAGTATTTCAGAAATGTGTGTAGATGGAAGCTACCAGAGATGTTTCACAAAAGGTGTGGTGCACAAGAAAGGCTGTTGCATGGAGCAAACCACAATCAGTTTGTGCAGCCTTTCATCAAAACCTTTGTTGCACTGTTTTTTCTTTCATCACATCAGTGAAATGTCCTTTACTGTCCCTACGGCATTGACCTTGAAAGCATTGCATTTCCAGGGTCTTCAGTGGGAGATGACAATGCTTCCTGAGTTGTGTTCATACCTTCATCACAACAATGTTTCTTAAGATTGAGCCAGGTATTGCACATCTGCAGCCCACAGCAAGGTCTCGGGGTTTGCCTGTTCTGGCTGAACTCCCTGGGGAGTGGAGAGCCACCTATCCCTCAGAGTTGCATGAATGTGTAGTTGGGATTTTCCAAAACTGCTTTGTTAGGCTCGATGCGTTCACCTCCTCATCTGAATTGGCTGACTTGACCTGAGTGACTCTCACGTAAGCAGTCAGTTTTCTTCATTGTAGCATTAATAAATTTTTTAAAGCTGCTCTTGAATTACTTTTAAAGCTTTTCCACTCATTTTGTTGCCTGGAGCACCTCTGAAAAGTGCAAGTCAAATACCTGCTGAAGTCTGGATGTGCTACCAGATGACAGCTTGGGCCATGGAAGCGCCCTGTCATTTCTCAGGTATTGAGAAGCTGGGCGTTTGGAGTCCAAGTACTCAAAAAAAGGCATAAAAGAAGTCTATCATGAGTGCTTGTTTTGAAAGAGTAATGCAAACATTTTGAATAAAATTTCAGGTCCTTAAATGTCCTCGAGAGATGCATGTTATAGCCTTGTGTTTCCCAAGTGCCTTTATCCTAGTTCTCTAGTGCTGGCCACAGCCATTGCCGTGCTTTGTTCTTGGGGCAGAATAAATTTCATCTCTAGCAGAGAATACTGAGCTTCAGCATGTTTCTTGTGTCAAGTGTGGAGCTACAGTGGGTTAGGTTACTTCTTTCCTGCGAACCCAACTGATTCTTACTGAATTTCTGCAGCTGTATGTGGTGTTTTTTTCTGTTGACGTTGTTCTGTCAGTCCAGCCTAAGGAGCCATTCTGCAGCTTAACACAGCCTGTGGGAGGGGGGAAAAGAGGAAAAGATGTTTTGCTATGTTTACAGTTCTGTCATACTGGGACCAGCTATTCTAATTTGAGGTGCTTGCTAAAGGTGGTTTTAGCATCCAAGGAATACTGGCGTCCAGCAGCTGTGTGGATGCAGTGGTTTTCACAGCCATGTCTTCTGTGCTGGGAGAGCACCTAATAACACCCTGCTAGTAGTTCCCCGACTGTGGCCCAACTTGCTTCACCTCCAGTGCAGTTCCACTAAATCAGCCTTTGTGTCAAACCTTCCCAGCCAGACTGGATGGGAGTTCTGTCATGAGGAGTTCTTTACCCGATGTAGTTAGTGTGGTGTAAAACCAATGCAAGAGTATCACTAATCACTGCCAGTATCCTTCTCCAAAGAGCTGCCACAGACAGTACATGCATTCCTCTTTGAACTGCAGTGTTCTTCAGCAACAGATGCTGCCTTGGTTAGAAGTAAAATCCTGTGGCATTATGTACAGCTTACATTGTGGTTGTGGTCATTTTGCCTGCATAATTTTTATCTTGCAGACTCTTTGCAGCCACCAGTGCAGATTCCCAGAGCTAGCCCTGCTTTGGTGCCCACTGTTGGAGACTAGCAGCCGTGTTCCATCACCTAAGGATTTCCTTCAGCTGGCATTACCTTTCCCAGACTAGCCCCCAGCAGGCTCACATGTAAAATACTTTTCCCTTATCAAACACATGAAAAAATATATTAAGCCCACCCATGCTTTCTCTTCCAAAAAGCAGCATGTGGCCACTCACTGAGTCAAACAGCGATAATTTTATCTGCTGGAGCAAAAATCCTGTGAATTAGGGGTTAGCAAACAAACCTGAGCCTTCACCACAGGCTAGGTAGGAATGTGGCCCAACAGTAGTCACCCTCCAAAACAGCACATCATGTACTGTATATGCAGCAGCATCTTAGTGTTGTCCCTGCCTCAGCACCCTATTTGCTAGGTGATGTTATTAACAGCATTGATCTTCTCTGTTTAGCTGCACTTTGAGGTTTGCTGATGAGAAGGGCTATAAAGGAAAGAGGTGCTGATCATGGCCATGATAATTGGGCAATTAGGGTCCATTTAAAAAAAAACAAACTCTCCATGATCAGGAAAAGATAAGATAGATCCTATTTTAACTTATCTCCAGGTCATTTTTGGTGTTGAGACCTGATGTTACTCCTACTGAAGGCCATCAGGATTTGGGGCTGTTTGAGTTGAAGAAGAGCTTAATGTTTCGGCCATTCTCTGCTGTCAAAAGAAAATGGCACTCAGCATTGCGTGACCCAAGATGCTCCTTTACTTCTTCCATTCATTATTTCTTTGCATTGTTTTATATGACCAGCTGCACTTGATCTAGTTTTTTTATGAACAGCAGTGCAATGTGGCTCATTTTGGAGGATTCTGGATGATCACTATGGGCCACATTATTATTTCATAAAGTCAATTAAAGAGCATACGTGCACATCCCATTGATTTGATTTAGAGCTAACAAAAGCTTCAGTAATGTGCAATTACAAGAAACTTAATGACCCCTTTATATTGAATGCAACTTCTGTGGCACCTAATATGCTTTGATGAATTGCTCATTACGTGCAACGTTGGAGAAGCTTCCAAGATGATTAATAATTGTATAATTGATACAGAAATTCAGTCTGATTCGCCTTTTTTTTTTTTAAACTCTGTAATCAGTAAGTCAAAGAGATTATGGATCCTCTCTAACTCCCATTTATCCCCCTGTACTCCCAGAAATTTTTTTTTTTTGCGAAGCTGATCTGTTGTTTTTCCAGCATATGGAGAAACCCCTTCTTGAATTGTGTGGAAAGGTCTGGCCTGATACAAGATTGGTGTGTAAGGTCCAATAGGCTGGTGCCTGCTGCCAGCAGAAATTGTTCGTGATGGACTGGATCTGTGTGCGTGGGAGGCTCCTTTGGCAGGGCAGGAGGTGCTTAAGTAGCAGCCGCCATCACTGGGCTGAGGGCTTTGCAGCATAGTCCAGACCCACTCACTGTCTCCTGTTCACTGCCTGTAAGCTTTGGGAGCTGCCAGCCCTTGGGGCCATCAGGAGGGCTTTAACCTTGCCCTTCTAGCTGTGGGATGCTTTGAGAGCCTCGCATCTCAAGGGTTGCCCGGCACTGCGGTTAATTCCCAGTTGTGAGGTACAGCAAACCTTGTGGGATGAGATTGGAAACATTAGAGTAAAAAGGGATAAAGGAATTTTCACTCCTGTTACACTTGGGGTTTAATAAATACTGCCAGGGATGGCTGGAGACTCAAAAACAGGCAAATAGAGAATTTCTTTAATATTGTTTTGATTTTGAATCCACTCTTGTCATGCTTCAGGGCATAATTCATGAGCTTTGCATACTGGGGTCCAAGAGCACTATTTTACTGTTGAGTGCCAAACTGGAAAGTAAAGTTAATTGCCAGGATCAGTTTGCATTACTGCATTTTTTATGGCAGGGGCAAATTTCTGTTGTCTCTAGCAAAGCAGTGCATGTTCTTCCTTATTCCTTCCTGACTGGTACCCACAAAGCTTCCAGCAGTACCAGCCGTGGGCTTTGGCTGCCTTAGGTAGCATTTGCATAGTTCTTCTGTCATGTGGAAATTTTGTGTAAAACGTAAAATATGTCTGTTTTGTTTCCCTTACAGATGCTCTTAGGAACGTAAACACGTAATTTTGGTTAAAATGTGGTTTATTTGTCCGTTGCCCAGCCCTACCCTCACACGCGTGTGTATGTGTGTGTCAAATGTGGCTTGCATCATACCGGGACAGATCCTGCAGACACTGCAGCCGTAACTCCAGCCACTCCAGGCAAGGTTGGCCTCATTGAGGGCTACTGAAAATTCCTTTTGAGTCTCTGATTCTTTGGTATAAAAGCTAAACGAGGTCAAGTGCAACTACCCTCAGACTGGGAGTAAAAATGAGCTAAAGTTCAGACCCCAGAGTACTGCTAATTCTTAGCAGCCACGGAATTCATCCCTAAGTGTTTGCAGAGCAAGAGATGCGGGGCTTTCCCGGGGTTACATATGGGAGGGATGTAAAAAATCCAAACCAGGAGTTTTGGTGTGATAGGATGGGACTAATTTAGTCTGGGCACCTAGTCAAAGCCCCAGTTAAATTACTGTCACACAGTGCTGTCATCACACTGCAGCAAGGAACCTTTTCCATTAGCCCTCCGCAGTGCAGCCACTGTGGGAGATTTTGTGTTATTTGGAGTTGTTGAGCTAAACAAGGCAGGGAGTAGAGCAGGTAGAAAATGACTCCATGTTAATAACTGTCATGCATAACAATACTATCTATCATTCCAAGGCACTCATATGGGAGAATCATGTTTTATTAAAACCTGCTACTTGTTGTCACTCACTTGCTCCACTGTCCTATTCACTATCTCCAAAAATAGCATACCCTGTGGTGGTGTCTTATTATGATTAAACAGATAAAAATAAGTTTAAGGTTTAAATGCATCCAGGACACCTGAGGTAATACAAGATCTGACTTCTTTATGGAACATGTGAAGTTATATTTTCCATTGCTTCACATGTCTTGTTTGGTTTAGTTTTTAATTCAGTAAGCTTTAATGTGATCTATAGTTTTGCATGACAGGCTGTCACCTCAGGAATTTGTAACACTATTTTCTGATTTTTTTCCTTGTTCACAGGACAATGCTTACTTGCTTTTAAAAAAAGAATTTCTCTAAGATAGCCCTGTTTTTTTCAGTTATTTAAGTAATGATTCTGTGTTGTTTGCTGTAGCTTTTATATGTCAGAAACCACTGCTGCTTATTAGTAATGAGGAAGTAGGTATCCTGATAAAAACTTTAGGATTTCACTCTTGTGTTGGAGCTAATACCAGTAGCTTCATTTTGTTCCTTGCTTTATATATGTCTATATTTAGCCATTTTTCTCTTTAAATAAAATCTGTACATGGAAATAAGATAAAACACTTTTTTCCTCCTGTATTTCTGCTTCCCCTGCATTAATTTGTGACTTAGAATTCTTCAGTGATGCCAACATGTGGCATTTCATCTGAAATGAAGGGCGTACAAGAGCACAGGAGCCTGATGGAGCAAGATGTGGCATTGCTGGTGGAAAAATCCAAGGGCAGTAATTAGAGGCAGCAAAATTAATGTCGTACTATGAAGCATTACTACAGGTAGTATGGTGTCAGCATCAAACTGATAGACTCCAGAGTTACGTTTCCCTGTCCCTGTTTATATGCTGAATAGTGACAGTGTGGTCAGAGCTGTACCCTTGGAGAGGAAAGTAGAGTTCCCCCTCCATGATGCTCGTGAACAATGAGCTGTTGCCAACAGTGGAAATTCGGAGCACTTAGGGTTTATGTCCACCCTCTGTAATGAGATTTGTGGAGAGATCCCTGCCCTGGGAGTCACTGCACCTAGATGTGCAATGTGACCCACATCAAACATGGTACAAATGTGGTATCCAAACATGGCACTGCATTGGTTGTGCAGTTACACCCATCTGAAAGATGAAGCATTATTGTCTGGGCACATTGGAATCCGGGCATTATTTCACACAGGCTTTTCATACATGTAGCTTGAAAGATGTAGCTGGTATTACTTGTACTTTTCATGACATATGCATCAGTCAGAGCAGGTTGCTTTTTTGCCTTTTCAGCAAGAGACCGTTACGGCAGCTGAACCTCTTGCTTCAGTGCTGCCCCATGGTAGAGATAATGGTCCCCAGTGGTCACAGGTGGAGGTAAAGTAACAAGCAAATGTTGGTTAGTCAGCTGTGGAAAAGTTTGACATGACCCCAATGGCCTAGATGTCTTGGGATCTGCCACGTGGTTCTTATTGATGAGGAAACAAAAACTAACCTGAAGAAACTGAGCTGATGCTGTCACTATTTATGCAGGAACAGGGACCCATACACATCTAGTGAGTCACAAGGTGTCAACTGTGCATAAAACCTCTCAGTGCGCATTTGCATTAACTCTATCACGTCCCTTAAAATTAAGAGTGGAGCAGGGAACCACGAAGCTCACTTGTGAAAGAATAGTGTACTATCGGAAAGTAGTGCAACAGTAAATGCACCCCACAACTCTGCTACTCAGTCTCCTTGTAGAAAGCTCTCTGGGCTGCTGATGAAGTGGACTGAAGTCAGTGGAAAGATGGTCATTGACTTCTGCAGCATTTGATGTGTGATATGTGAAAAGACAGCAGCTTAACCTGGCCAGAAACTGGAACCTTAATGTTGCCACTAACAACATGAACAAAGGTGGGATATGTTTTCAAAGTGCCATCATTCGGTCCCAAAACTGTAGACTCAGCTCTTTGCAATTCTGGGTCTGACCCTGACTGTGAGTTCACCTTCCATTTTTTCACACTCTTGGAAAACATTTACCTTTGTGAGTGTGAAGTCTTCCCAGATCTCATATTTGTGGCCCCAAAGAGCTCCCCAGTGGTGGAATCACCCTGCATATGCCTTCTCGCCACTCCCTGCACTGCTGGCCTAGTAGTTTCTTTGATCTGAGTGAGACCAATATCTGAGACTGAAGGTAGAACTTTATCTCAGAAGAATGGGTATTTTGTTAAAGCAGAAGTCCACAATGTTACCCATATTAGTAGTCAGATACAAGGAAAGTAGAAGTCTGTAGAAATCTAAAGTTTTGCGAGTTGATGGAGTTCACATACAACCACCAAATGTTCCAAATATTCCATTTCCTATGAAGCTCACATCTATATATGGAACCCCATTTGTTCAGATATATCCGGTTGTCCTGTTTGTGTAGGAACCCAAACTGTTGCATTGGTAAGACACTGATTTTGCTAATTAGTAAAGCAAAAGTTTCCATTGCAAGGGCATTTTAAAGTAAAATTAAATACAAGAAAAAACTCCTCATTAGACTAAAATGTGGTGCAACTGCTCACCACATCCTGCTACCTCATCATCTGCTATTTAGCAAAGGAAAGGTTCCTCTTTCAGGCTCTTTAACAGGTAGACTGGTCACGTGTTTCTTGAGTTTCTCAGCATTATTATTTATTTTTGCTTTCTGTCAGTGGAAAAGCTGAACATGACAATGGAAAATACCAGTTGAGGGAAGGCATTGTGGGGAACTGTAGGTGTTAGCCATAAAAGCTTCAGTGGCTCCCGTCCCCAAAGCCAGCAGAAAAACAGTGGCAAAAAATCTGATGACAAAGGTGCTGCAAATCATTGTACTCAGCTGTTTGATCTGATAGGGATCAACCTGTTGCTTTAAGGGAAGTGTTGTGCTGTTCTAGGCATTGAAAATTAAACAACTTGAATGTTATTCCAAATCTGCTGCTAAACTGTATGTAGGGCCTCCAGCAAAGCAAGCAATATTTTAGGTCTTGTCTGTCCTGTCTATAAAATGGGTCTTTTTGAGTTCTCATTTTTATTTTGTTTTAAAAATGACTGTAACACCTTTGCAATCTTTCTTTGAAAAATATTGAACTCATTCAAAACAACTACTCCTGGAACAGTAGTACAGACATGAATGGATGTGTTTCCATGCAACAATGAATTAAAGACCAGTATTTGCGTTAGGAATGAAACTCAAACCCAGGCAAAAATTCTGCCTGCACTGAATTACTGCTCTTCTGTGGAGTGCGCATAATCCTTTTGGAGTAACAGGTTTGTAAGCCAAAACTTGAGCATCCAAGGCAGCCACTAGCCGACTCTCCTCAATTATATAATAAATATTTCGCTAGAAAGGTGGGAACTGATAGAAAAATGCCACGTATTTTCTCTGCACGAGCAGTTTATCTTACCTCTCTGCACTGGTCCTACAGGACCAAGGGACCAAATGGAGCCCTGGGGATACTACAAGGAAGGGATGTGATGCATGGTAAAGGAGATAGTGAACGGAGAACAGTGAGCTCCTTCACACAACATAGGAATGAAGTTATCAAGAAACAAATTTAAAACGAAAACACAAGTACTTTCTCCATGAGCACATTCTTAAACTGTGGAACTCATTGCTGCAGTAAACCATGAAGGCCAAAACGGGTTCAGAAGATTATTAGAAAATCTAATGGAAGAAGGGTCATCAAAGTTCACTGGAAACAGGGATGCAGATCTCCTCTCGTCCACTAAGCCTTCTGGCAGAGTAAAGATGTACTGAGACAGCATCACTGACAATGTGCCTGATTGCTATGATATTTCCCAAAGAATTGCCTGCTGCTCTTGAGGTAAATGCAACACTGGTACAGGCAGACATACAGGACACTTTAGCAGAGCTCTACCAGTGCACTTTGTGTATGCTTGCCACCTGGTTTTCCCCTGTTCCCACCCACTGGCGGGCTTTCCTTCCGGCCTCAGGTGCCTCGGTGGGCAGCATGGGAAAACCCACTCTCAGCACACTTCCCCTTTCAGCTCTCATATTTAGTGCTCTCTGCTAGGGGTCTGCCTCCACAACATTGGCTGCTTTGCTGGATCATATATTACTTAACACTGGGCCTTATGCTTGCAGCCTTTTCCCTCTCTGTAGATATTTTCCACTGTATCATTGGGAATTTTTGCATTTACAGCACTGTGGTGGGTAAGTGGGAACAAGTGACAGTGAAATAAAGATGTGTGCATGGACTGCCATGGATGAGGGAGATGTTGAATTTTTGGTTATTTTGGCCCCATTTAATTGTGAGATTTGGTGGCAGTGGACACAGTTTGGTTGAGGTTAAGCTGGTGATTCCATACTAACATTGCGTAGTGACTGTTTCTGAACAGCCCTCAGATATTGTTACACAAGGATACCAAACTTGACTGCTGCTCATCAAGGTAGCAGAAGTTCACCTCTGTTAAGTAAGTAACACATAATAAAAATAAGAAGAAAGCCAAAGGTCTATTCTATATCCTGTTGGGGTCAATAAAAAAATCAACAGTGATTTCAGCTGGGAAATTATTAGTTTGGGTGCTGAGATCTGGAGAGACCATGACCATAGGACCGTAGTGGTCTCATGGGTGAGCCAAGGGCAATTGGTCTCCTGTCTGAAAGAAAAAGTCATATCCTCTCTAGGGTAAACCATATGTCCTACAGCACTTGAGTGACAGAGGAGTCAGCTGAGTATACCTAGTGTGGCTGGGAAGGGCAGCCTCTTGGGTGCCTAAGCTGATTTTGGAGATGGACCTTTGGCTCTTAGACCCTCATGTCATCAAGTTGCTTCTGAAATACTTTTGCTAAATGCTTTAGTAGAGAAATGCATGGTCTGACAGGCTGGAGGATGTTCATTTTGAAAGTTTTACTGAATCAATCAAGCAAGATTACCTCAGCTTGTGCTATAGCTTTCATCTGAAACTCAAGATACCTGAGTGCTAATCCTGACTGAGATGGGGAGCTCCTCTGTTTTTCCACCTCCCTGTTCAAATCTGTGAATTACCGGTGATACTTATATTCACATTTTACAGAAACCCTGTGAAGATTAGTTATTTAATATTTCTAAGCACTGCTTGTACATTGACTGAAGATTTCCTTCAGTAGTATCTTAATTTTATTTGGTGTAACAGAAAATTTGAGGGAAAGTTAGCAAAACCGTCAATCTCTGACCCATATTAGGAATTATTCTCGTGGTTATGCTTAACACCAAGATACCACTGTGTATTTTTGCTGCATATTCAATGCTGCTTTGAGATGTTTACCCATGGAACTATCTTTATAAAAACGTCACGCAAAAATCACCCCACAGAAGTGCACTGTTTGCATTCAAGGCAGAGACTTAGTCCCGAAAGCTGTCCAGAGTCTTGCAGCTTGTAAATTGGGTAGCACTTCTTGCTGCGTTCAGATATGTGCAGGGCAGCCTTTGTTTCAGAGCAGGACTTGCTTGAATTTTTTTCTGCTGTTTGGTAATATTAAAGATGAACTCCACAGCACTCTAAAGAGAAAGAACTTCACATCTCATTTCCATGCCGCTCTTAGTTTGCTGCCATAAATAGGTAGTTACAAGTACAACTGATATTTCCTTTCTGAAGTACAGTTCGCGTATCCATTGGTAGAAGTGGTTTTGGTGGCCAGGACCTGTGACACAAATCCTGACTGATTCATATGTTGCAATTACTAAATGGGCAATGGGTTTGCAGGGGAAAAAAAAAGAACTAAAACAAAAACTGAAAACAAACAACACTAAAAGAAACCCCCATCTTCTTTTTTCAGGAAGTTGGTTTTGGACAGGCTTGGTCTTTTCCATTAAACACATGAAGTTATCTGGATGGCTGTGAACAGCAACCCACAAGGAAAGGAAAATGCAGGCTTTTCCGTAGTGCTTACATGACATGGGCATGTGTTTCCCACTCACAGTAATGTTGGGGAAATTCAGAAGCGATGATAGCCTTACTGATAGCATTTTATCTATCTTCATGTCAATCGGGTGGTGGCAGTTGCAGCAGGGAGGTGGAGTGGAAATAAGAGGGATGTTGTGTAGTCTACTGTAGATGGCCTTTGCCAGGTTCAGTCATTTCCTGTCCATCTGCCAAAAATCACAAGCTGATAAATGGACATAATTGGAGTGTGGGAAACTATTACTTGATGGTCTGCAGGGGAGGGGGAAAAGAATGAAAGAAGACTCGTGAATGCAGAAAACAACACTTTATCAGTGCAGATGCAGTCTGACTGGCTGATGCTGAGATAGCAGACTTTATTCTTTTCTCTGACTCTTAGGAAGGGTTTTAACTTGCTCATCCCTCCAATCTGTCTATGCAGATAGGAGTGAAGAGTATGTGTCCAGTGTGTGGGTCACCACAAAAGGAGGGTATATATTTACATATACTGGTCTCTTACACCAGCTCCAGGGAATGGGCAAGCATGCAGCAGTTTCTACTCTTCTTCTTTTTCTTCTTTCTGCCCCCCCCCTCCCAATATCATCCCACAGTGGAAAAAATCTAGGCATTCTATCTAGGCATTGCAGCTGCGCATACTCAGATTCTGTGGCTAGCAGCTCTCTGCCATCAGCACCTATCAAGGCTAACGTACTTTCCAAACAGCTTTCTTTATGGCAGAAGTAGATTATTCTAGGATTTCCTCTAGTTCTCTCTGCTTTACGTTTCCAAGACAGATCCTAGAGCAAATGAAATGTTGTGTCTGAAACTGATTTGAAATGTTAAATATGTTTGATGCAATCAAGGATCCAGGCTGCTGCTGGTTTTGTGATGTCTGGTTTTACACAGTATTTAGCATGTTAATAACTTTGTTTAATCCTGCTGTTTTGCACTGTGATCAGCCTACACTAGCTATCATATGATATTATGCTTACTGTTTAGAGCTGTACTGAAGCCCTCAAGGAATGGATGCAGGTTTGGGAGGGCTGTGTACTGAAGAGACTGACCTGCAGCAGTGAGATGCTAATCGTTTCCTTTTCTCTTTTCTTTTTTCTTTGCAGTAAATGAAATCATAAGAAATGACCTTTCCAGTACCAATGTCCATTCATAGCTTTCAATTTGGGCCTGGTATGAAATCCACACACACTTCTGACTTGGCTGGTGTGTCAACTCAAGTAGAGAGATACTGAATAAACTGAAGATGTCTGGTACCACTCTGATCTTCCACCTTACTGAATGTCAGGAACCGAAAATTTACCTCTTGCTTACAAAGAAGTAGCTCCACAGCTTCAACTGATGAAATGGCTTCTTTAAAGAAAATCATCTCAAAAGAAAAAGGGAGTACGCTCCGAGATGGCGCATTTCATGGGACAAAACTAGGAAACTCAACAAAATCTGAGTGCTTCTTCCCAGTGCTATTCTTTTTGGTATGGCACCACTGGAATACAGCCCTGGAAGTGCCTTATTTTACCAGGTTGTGGCATCAGGGCATTTTTAATAAGCTTTGAATTTGCTACCGTTAAAAGTGTTGGTAGGTACAGAAGCTTGCATTCTGGAGAGTGACATTTGGAAAAAAGTGTAAGACTCCGCAACAAAGTAGGGAGAGCAATCCCTACTCCAGTAAGAAGTGTTTATGAATTCCAGAATTTCCTCAGCTTTTCCTGTGCTGTAATGTACAGCCTGTTGCCTTATTGACAGTGTGTTTCAAAAGCCTCCTGATTTGTCATCTCAGCTTTCTTTTGCATATTGTCTTTATTATGTGCTAATGAATCATAGGGTTGTTAGTAGTAGCATGTTAAGATTTTGATTTTAATCTGACTTCAGTCATAGCACAAGTGAGTTGAATAGCACAAAATAAAAAAGGTTGATGGACAAAAAATTGAAATCTATCTATTACAGGATAGATGAATGTGTATGCATGTACATACATACTAGTATATGTGCATATATTTATATATGACAAATAATATAGATGATTGCCTAGTGAAGGCACTGAATTTAGCAATAATTTCAATTTTTGAGAATGCATTTCAGATTCACAACAAATATTTCAGCTGCTTCTTTTGAGGGTTTGTTGCACCTAAAGCAGGTATGCATTTTCTTTCCTCATGCAGTTAAGCAAGCACTTTAGATAGGCAAGAAGGATGCATACAAGATACATGTTATTTACCAAATGACGAGTTATAGTAACTGTAAATACCATTATGGAGGAGTGTAAAATAATTGTTCAGTTATAATGTTATTATTCCGCAGAAGCCTTATAACTCTCTGCTACATGTATGAAAAAGAATATTACCAAAAAACCGCAAAGGTTTAATATGCAGCGCTGTATAGTGTGTTTTCAGATTAGCTAATGTTTCTGGAGCTACAGGTAGGCAAGTAGTGTAGCCTTTAACATCGTATTTTTTACAATCAATCACTTATTATATAACTAGCAGCAACTATTATTTCATATAACCAAAAAAAAATTAAAACCACCAAAACTAAAATAAAATAGCATGACTTAAATTAAAAATGTCTAACATTAATATTGTGCCTTAGGAATCTATGCCCTCTTCTGGAAATACACCTGAACTACACCTCCATGCTGGGGTGGCTCCTCAACTCTAAGGTAACAAAGTTTGAGCAGATTTCACGAAAAGGTGAAATCCAAAACATTTTAAAACGCTATTCTGTATAATTCTATCTTACTTTCTTTAGAAATAAAAAAGAAAGCCATATTTGTCACATTTGCACATTACTGTGAAGACATGAGAATATAATATGGCTGTATGTACATAATTGTGTTGTTATTCATCATCATAATAGTCTGTTATTCCTCATCTGTTTAATCCCAGTTATTTACCCTGTATTTAGCATTGTAGACGTTGCATGAAACATTTCTTATAGACTACCATATGAAAAGTTAAAAAGCTTGACAGTTGTCAGCTTGACTTGTAGCTAGCAAATAGATCCAATAAAGCAAAATGTTTTGCTGGAAGCTAGTCTTAGAGTGGTTCATTTTATGTTATCTTGACAAATCTTCCTTTCTCTTATAAAATAAGCATTTTTACTTTAAATACATACATGTAAGTATGTATCCCCATCTCTTCTATTGGAAGCTGTTTGAATCCTGCAGCATTCTGCTAATATAACCATCTTAGTAAGGAAGTAAATTTTCTTGTCAACAGATTCTTCTTCGTTTCCCCCCTGCATTTAAAGACATTGTTGCCAAGGACTGAAAATTATATAAGTCCCAGATTTTATTCTCTCAGTATTTCAGAAATGTTAACAGAGTGTGCACAGAGGAATCACTGGTTATGCTAAAGCATTTGTTTATTCCTATACATAAATACCTTAGGTGAGGCTTTTACAGTACAGGACAATACACACACACATCCTTCCACATGTTTACATTTCAGCAGTAATTTAGTGAGGTTTTCAATGGTATGG
The DNA here is from genome assembly GCF_032191515.1 of Phaenicophaeus curvirostris. Taxonomy (NCBI): domain Eukaryota; kingdom Metazoa; phylum Chordata; class Aves; order Cuculiformes; family Cuculidae; genus Phaenicophaeus; species Phaenicophaeus curvirostris. Next base: position 42,594,414 of record NC_091394.1, read on the forward strand.
TTTGGATATGTTGCACGTCCTTCATCTTTTTTTTTTGTTTTCCTCTTCAAGCTATTTTGGAAAAAAACCACCAAACCAAAAGAACCTGTTACTTTTAAGCCTGGATAATGGAAGATTATGCATCTCTTGTATATGTATTCATAAAAATAAAAACGAAAGCGGAAATATTTCCCGTATGAAACTGCTATCTTGTTTCTGTATGTGTGTTCTGGCTGGTGCTGTCAGTTTACAGAAATGGTTTTCATCAACCATTTTTGAAAGCAAAGCAAAACCAAGAAGTCACAACACTGAACTTTGAGCATAATCCTTGCAGATGTGTTCAAAAAGACTTTTGCCAGTGATGAGTCTGACTATTAAAAAAAGCCCTCTGGATGAATTTTAATTGGTGAAACAAACTACCTTATTAATCATACAACACAGTACTTGCATCTGTACGTATGACTTGGACAACAGTTTCTTTTAGTCTTCCTGGAACTATTTCTGAAATGCATGGGTCGCTAAGGGCAGGCTTTGAATCTGTGGTCTTCAGTGCAGTAGATACAAGAGACATTTTTGTTAGGCTTGAGGCTTTTGTAGCCCTATGAGGGAAGTGATGCCCACAGACTGGCAGGAGGGGATGACTTGCCACGAGCTGCGTATGAGCAGTGCATCTGTGTGATGGATCTGATCTGTATTATAGAATCATAGAATCATAGAATAACCAGGTTGGAAGAGACCCACCAGATCATCGAGTCCAACCATTCCTATCAAACACTAAACCATGCCCCTTAGCACCTCATCCACCTGTGCCTTAAACACCTCCAGGGAAGGTGACTCAACCACCTCCCTACGGGTCCTACTTCCTGAACCCCTCCCTCTGCCCTACCCCGAAGGAGAAGGGGCAACAGGAGGCTGTTGAGTTAGTCAAAGCTGGTCTGAACATGGGTCTGGGTTTCCGGTTACTCCATCAGATGGTGCATTTATGCATACCAATACGTGATACCTGATGGGGAGGTCATACAGAAACACTGGAAAAACCTGAGCTTCTTTGATTTTTCTAGACCTAAGGCAAGTTATGAAGTATATAAGCACAGTAGCATGCCTACCACAGGGGTCCTTCTTTAGGTAAGCATTCAAACATATTTCAAAAATTTGCCAAGAAGAAGGAGACACAAATACACATTTTAGCCTTTGCTGAATGAAGAAATTTCTCTGCCTTGGATTTGTCTTCTTGTGAGTAGATGGTGGCACACCCTGCTCACTGTCACACGCTGTCACACCTGGCTCCCTTTGGGCTGCTATTAAATCTCGTGCAATTTAAGGAAAGGCAGATGCTCCCAGGGCCATTAAAACACAGATACAGTCCACTCTTTAGAGGTCAGTCAGATTGCTCTTTGCTTTCCTGTCTGGAGGGTAAAAATAGTGATATTTACTCCTCATGTGGACTGTGTGAAGGATATTATTGGTGAGGTTCCTGGAAAAATGAAAATACTGAAAACTCGATCCCAGTGTCCACCAGAGACCATAGCATCATTTTGTACCAAAGCAAAGTGTCTCATGACAAACTGAATTCACCCAAACATACATTGGTCATCATTGTGCAACCTGGCTTTCATTGAGCTTCTTTTCCCTCTCATTGCACACATCTCCTCCTCAAAGCACAGCAGACCTGAGCAGGGTTACATTAACCTCATCTTGATTGGACTTCTTTAGGCAAAAGTAACCTTTAGCAAACTCCAGGATGACTCCTTTCATTCATAACCAAAGCAGAAGGTGAATCCCACACATCTATCTGGTACTGTTTGACTAACTAGCCTTGCAGGAGTCATGCCTTTAAGACTTTTCCTTTCCAGCTGAAAATGGCGGAGCTGTGCTGCTTAGCTAAGCTAAGCCTTCCTTCACCATGTGTGTAATTTTATTGCAATCATCCCTGTAAATCTATTGGATTTGTTTCAGTAAAAATAAAACAAAATCCCTCTCGTCAAGTGTATTACAGAGGAGTGTTAAGGTAAATGGCATAAGATCTTCTTGGTTTTTGGAGCTCTTTTTTAAACAAATAGTCTAATTTTATGTCATAAGCAGTGATTGGACTGTTCATGAAACTAAATGAGTCCTATCTTCTCCACGTTTGCACATGCTCATCCAATACTGAGGTCAAGTGTTTGCCTGTTTTAATTTGTCTGTATTGTTTCCTCTTTATGAGCAGTTACTGTTTTCTGCTTTGAGTCTCTTTCTGAAAAAAATAAAAGGCTTTTGATTCTCTTCAGGTAGCCAAATAATTTGTTCAGAGCTGATCAGTTACAGATTCTCATAATGTTGGCTTTAATTACAAGCTGTTCTTGATTCCAAAACCAGCTTTATTTTGGCCAAAAAGACTGTATTTTTGGACTGTGCAAATACATGGAGCTTTAACAATTCAAATGTTTGTATTTTCAGGATTTAAAGCAACTGGTAGTATACCTGGCACTTGCTGTCGCCCATGGGCAAATTAGCTTTTGCCATTTAAAGTGAAATGTTGCTGACTGTAGCACTTCCTTAGCTACTTTCAGGGACAGGCAACCCACAAGCCAGTCTTTGCAGATGTGGCAAATTAATTTTCAGCCGTTTTAGAAAATTCTTTCTTTTTCGGCTTGGGGAAAGTGTTTCCAAACATGCCATCAGGATCAGTTTCCAGCACCTCTTCTGAATTAGTTTCACACTTGCAGCTCCTGTACCCAGCCTGTTTCCAGCACTGCTGACAGAGGACTTCTGGGTCAAAAAAACCAGAAAGCAAACGCTGTCAATGAGTATTTGTGGCAGAGCTGTCTTAGTCCAGGGCTTACTCTCAGCCCCATGGGCAGGTCACTGACTTGCCTTCCCTGGTCTGTAGTCTCTCTGATGGGAGCAGCCACTCAGCTGGGCAGTCACGCACCAGCAGGTGACTGTTTTAAGCATCTCCAACTATGCCGCCCCCTGCCCAGCTGGGGTTGCCCTGTACATGCCACTGGAGCCACCACCTGTCCATGATGCTGAGGTTGTTTGCAAGCAAGCCCTTGGCACCTGAATTAAGCATGGGCTTGCCTCCACTGGCATCACTTTCTTAGCTTCCCCACAGCAGTTTCTGACAGCTCCGGGACCACCCTTCACCCTCAAAATGATCAGGACAGGGATGTGGGGACTCACCAGCTGAGAAGTTGTTTGTGTGCCATCCTGGGAGGTCCCAGGAACACAGACTGCATTTCCAGATGCATTTTTAAGCCCTACACTGGTGACAAACCTGATTCTGGGGTGTGAAATCTCCAAGAACACCTGCAGCAGAGGGCAAGGAGGGGAGATGGAATTCAATGAATTATTGCTCCTGTCAAGCTAGGGTACATTCCAGTGACACCAGTTTCATGGCACTGGGGGAGAGCAGCAAACTCTGGGCCTCATCAGAAAATATTTCAGTGCTTGGTAGGAATTTTCTAACTGCAAGTTTTGGGGTTTTTTGGTCTGGTTTGTTTTGGTTATTAATAAGTGACTTTTCTTCCAATAGGAATTCTTTTGCTCTAATTTTTTTTTTTTATTTTCTCCTTACAAAATACAAACCACATATTATTTGGGGTCAGATTGATCCAAGCTGCACCTTCTTTCCTCTTCATCCTCCTCCAAATCTCTGGGCTGGGCTGCTTTCCCAGACAATGATTCCCCCTCCACCCAAGCAGAGCCACACAGGCGTCATGCATACTGATTCTGCTTAATTTCTTGAATGGTTTCTTTGCAGGAAACTCCTCATGGATCTTTCCTGTCTCCCTGGCCTCCTTCCAGGGCTCCTGCCTGGGCCAAACTGATCCAGCCCACTGCTCTCATCTTCCTGGCAATCTCTTCTCTTTATTATTTTTTTACTATAAGCTTGTATATTTTATCCTATCGAACAGATTGACACTCACTGGATGAAGACACTAAATTGAAAGCGCACCTTTTGGCATATTGAATGTTTTCCACAGGCAGCCACTCCTCTGGTTTTTAATCCCATTTGCATAGCTGGGGCCACTGGGATAGCTTCCATCCAATGGTGAGCTCTTTGCAAGGTACTCCACAGCTAGAGGCTGAGATGCTGGCTGGGTGCATAGAGGGGACAGAGTTCATCACAGCTGTTACAGGGCTTTTTAGCTCAAGGGACCTCATGAAGGACCTCACCAGCTGAGCACTCCCCACTCCTGCTGCTGGATGGACTGTTCTGAGCAAGGGGCACTGAGCCTCTTGCTCCAACCCACAGCAATCATCTTGCTCTTGACAAGGTTTTGTCCCCCGCCATGTGGGGGATTTGTGGTAAATCCTTGGCAACCTCGTAATTTAGTGGTGGTAATGGTGTTGCAAAAAAGTGTGATGTGGGGTGAAGAGAAAAAGACACAGAGGGAGGAGGAGAAGGGCCACATGACATTAACCTGATTGCGGGCAGGGCAGCAGAAGCCATGAGCCTATTCTCCAGTGATGTTGTGGGCCAAGCAGCAGGGGAGATCCACAGCAGCACAACCCATGAGGGTTGTGCTGCCCCAGCTAGGGGAAAGCATATGGCAAGAACAGCCACAATTCAGTGCACCCATGGAAACAAACTCTGTGCCAGCATGCCCCTGGGACATGCCCCAGGGAGATGGCCTGTCACTATCCTTCTGACAGGTGCTTGTCAACGTGATTAAAGTGGGTTTATGGTGCTTTCACCATCCAGAAGTGTGAGGAGGACAGGAGTGAAGGGCTGCAGGGCCAAGACTGCACAGCAGCAGCAAAGGGTGGGAGGAAGTGAACTCTGCCTGACTCCAAGGATGAATCTGCATGGGTGGGTTCTTCTCTCTTTAACTTTCCAACTAGATAGTGTCATCTGGGCAGAGAAGCTATCGGGGGACCACCAGCATCGTTTCCCTCTCCTTCCTTGTCTTCAGCAGCAACACTGCCCTTTCAGCAGGGAAGTGCCCCAGGGAGAAGGATGCACCGCGTGGTTTTGGGGTGCTCTGATGCAGCTTCTCAAGTGGCTCCCACTGACCTCAGCCATACAAATGAGAACCTGAGCATCTACACGAAGACGCAGGGAGTTTCTGGCTTGGTTTTCCCTGCAGTACATGTTGCTATAGATGCTTTAGAAAGTCGATTTCAAGAGTGATGAACAAGACTGGGAAACTCTTGCTCTCCATTTAGAAAGTCAGTAGTTTCAGGGTTTAACCCATAGGGCATGAGCACACAAATGTATGCTGGAGGGACAGTACCTGGGTGCTGCTCTCCTAACAGCGCTACTTGCCCACTGAACCACAGCAGTGAAGCACTTGGCCCATACCAAAGGCCATCTTCATTGCAGATGACCACTTGAGCATCCAGGTGACCATTCAATCGCAACGATCATCTTGCTTTGGTGTAAGAGAACAGGCACTGGCAATGCCAATGGTATTTGTGCCTGTGAGCACAATGCCTGTGCTCACAGGCACAGGGTGCCAAGGGCACCTCTTGAAGTCATCCCAACTTGCAGGGACAGCTGCTACCTTTAGCAGACAACCCCTTGGTACTGCTGCCAGCAATCAAGAGGGCCAGGAACCGCTGTGTTAGTAGGATATATCAGTGAAACAGGTCTCTATGTTGTAAAGAGCATAATAAAAGCTTAGATCCAGTAAAAAATTTTGGTCTGCCCGATCCCTTCTAGAATATGTGGGTGTACAAAACGATTAGTAGTGAAGTAAAACTTGTTGCCAAAATTATAATGGAAAACAATTGCTACATTTGTGGTTCACGTCTATTTGGCCTGTATGAGCTTTATAGGCCTGAAGACTTAAAACAAAGTGTTTGACTGAGTAATAATGTTAAATAACTTCTTGTATAACATAATGTGTCCCTAAAACGTTTTTGTGGTTGAAGCATGCACGTTCTGGTGACTCCAGTACACTGTCTGAGCTCTAAAGCAGTGGTCAAGTGCAGTGATGGCACATCACTTATCCCTTCTACCTACTGGTCCAGTAGTTGACCTAAAACCCCAACATTTCCATGTTGTGAAGTGCAGGATAATGAATGCACCATATGCTGTCTGCTGATGTACTTCAGTCCTGATGCAGATTATTGCACGATCTTGCAAACTAGCTTTCCCTCCTCTAGCTCCGCTGGGTGATGGAAAACACAGAAAGGCCTTTTCTTTCTAGGCAGATCTTTATTGGCTTAAAGTATCTGAACTGCTCTGGTCAAAAGGAAAGAGACTGAGGCAGCCTGGCTCTGGGGTTTGTGGTTTTACATGCTAATGCTTTATCCGGATTCTTGCGGCTGCCTCGGTTGGACATCCCCAGCTTGAGGGCACTTCTCAGAAGAGCAGAAGGGTACCCGTATTTGCTTCCCAGTGCAAGGGACCTCTTTAGTTGCTGGCTTCCACAGACACACTGGTGATTATTTCTGAACTGCTGGAGAACCGGTGTGGTCCCAGCAACTGGCACAATAGTTGGTCAAAATTTTAAGGGAATTTTTTATCCAAGAAATCAAGATTTTAGTCTTTTGGAGCCTTTCTCTAACATGCTTGGAAGGGCTGAGTGCACATAAAGCCTCTCATTTACTAAACCCTGGAAGCCTGATCTGTATTATGTAAGGCTCTTAATATCTTTGTTTCTAGGATGTTTTTTTCTTCACAGCCATGCTTCATAACCATGACCAGGGACGAGTTTAAAACTCTGTGGTCACACATGCAGTTGATCTGAACCAATACACGGCTGGAAGATAAACCCAGTCAGTGCCTGGGGTTTCTCTCTCTTCAATCTTCTCCCACCATGGCTGCCTGTAGCTTGGCATGCAGACATGCTTGGCAAGGCAGCACTTCAACAGATTCCCTAATTCACTAGCTGTGCAGTCAGCGCACCATGTGCTTTGCATACATGCCCGTGAGCTGCTGAGGATCCAGTCACTCTAGAGCAAGCACAAAGAGCAGAGGAAGCTTTGTAATTCAGGGAGTTCTAGGTGCTATGGACCTTGAAAACAGTCCTGCAGGGATGGCAGTCACAGCATGGCACAGATCCTTCGAGGGCCTTTTGAGCCCTTGAAGTCTGAGATTGCTTTGCAGCTTACTAAGGATGGTACCATTATAGGACCAAGCCTGTGTACAGAAATCTTGCCTTCTGGATGCCATTCCTCAGCACTGACCTTCCACATCAGCAGCGTTTTCCAGCTCGGAGTATTGACTTGACATCACTCAATGGATTTCAGTTAGTGCTCTTTAATAAATGAAACCACACATCCCATCACTGCCATATTCTGTCTGGTAACACAAGTTGTCTCTGGAGACAGTATCAGTGCTCTTTTCAGCTAATGGGAATTCTCCAGTTTTTGTTTCCTTCTGTAAAATTTTGCATGATAATGCCAAATGTTTAGGTACTGTGTGATTTTTTTCCTGCAAAACTATTTTTTTCAATTAGTTAAATAGCTAGCGAAAAAATACTGAACTTTGGAGGAGAGGAAATCAAACAACTCCTTTTTTTCCTGCTGTCTCTATTGCTCACATCTTTTTCTTTCTTCAGGCCACAAATTTTGCCCCGTTAAAAGGAACTGGACTGATTCTGATAACTGCAGTTACTCCTGAATTATGTCAGAATAACTGAGATCAGAATTGGGCTCAAAATTCTGTTTCTCCAAAGCTTTATGATCAAAGATATGTTGTCCAATAGACACTGAGGCAGCAAAAGGAGTAGATGACAACTGGCTTATTGCAGTTAAAGAAAAGGGGTAGTGCAGTAGCTGCTGTACATGCGCTGCACTTCTGCTGCCTCACAGATGCAAAAAGCTCGTGTACTCCAGCTCCATCCTGGCTCTTTAGAGAAAGTGAAATTGTATCACTGTCATCCCAGCTGATTTCCAGGCTTCATCTGACTGGGTTATTGGGCCTGTGGATACTGATTATCATTGCTGCAGGGCACATTGGCCACGTGTCCTGACCTGGGATGTTTGGATGAACTTGTGGGTCTGAGGTCACATCTGCTCCCGCTGGCCCCCCAGTCTGTTTCTCTTCCTTCAGCAGGTCAGCAACTTATCAGTATGCTATGGGGTGCACAGTGGTGACCATCCCATAATATCCTGCTTCTGGCTTCTGCTGGTTTGAATCCCAGAGAGACAAATCTGAAGCGAGAGATGCCATATCTGCACATCCACTCTCTGAGGGGGTCTTGCTTCAGATGGTGCAAAGCACTGGGGATGTATGCAAGTGGGAAAACTACAAGTACCCAATGAGAGGCTTTGAAGCAGACTGCAAGCTAGCCAATAGATGAGTGACCGGTGCATCACTCAGCAGACACTGAGTCAGGGAGATCTTACTGTACAGACCGTCACTTGGCTGCTGGAGACTTTCTCCAGCCAGTGAAGTTCACTATACTCAAGAAGATTTTCTGCTCCCCAAACAGGCCAAACTGATCATATCCCACCCTTTTGTTGTTGCAGTCCTGGAGGGGACAGAAGAGAGTGAAGTGGAAATCTTAGTGCAGAGGCAGTGCTCACTTGTGGAAAGATTTGAGCAAAAGTAGTTAGTAAAAATGCTGTTGCGTCTAAGAAGTCTTACAGTATTGCAAGTTCCTAGACCAGATACTACACAAAGCAGGTGACCCTGCCACTTGCTCCTGCACACAAAAGGGAGCACATCTTTGAGGGTGTGTGTGCCTCATACCAGGAGGAATTGGGCCACTACTGAATGCTGGCTTCTGCAGCTATCAAGACTGCTGTGATGGAGAGCCAGGCTCAGCTGATCCTATCAGCTGATCAGTCTGATCCTATGTCCTTCACTAGCTTTATTTCTACTCTGCTAATGTGTGCACATTTGCAACATGAATCTGGGATGCTTCACAACCTAGCAACAACACATATTTATACAACCTCAAAGAGTCTCAAAGTAATCCTTGTTCAAGCTTCACTCACAGATAAAATGATAGAAGATTGAAAAGTAGAAAGAAACATGCCCCAAAAGTTCTTGTTTTATTTTGGGGATTTTTTTTGCTGTTTTTTTTTTTCTTTTTTTTTCCTGTCACTTGTCATTGCTATTTGTACTTCAGGTTGGCTTTGCTCCATATTTTAGGAATATATTCTTTTTTAAGTTTTATGCATGTCTTTTTTCAGTTATGCTATATAAAAATAGAAGTCAGCACTGACTGTAAGTGCATGAAGCAATTATTTTAGAAGGACCGCAGTTACAGTACAATCCTTCCTCTGTATGGTTTCCATTGTGATTTCAAATGCCAAAATGAAGCCTCAGAAGGTGTTTTCTGTCCAGAGCTTTGGACAGGGAATGCACCCTGGTTCTCAGATTCAAAAAAAGGGGGGTGCAATGTTTCAGGGGGCTGCATAATGAGGAAAATGGAAAAACTAATATTCCAGCCTTGGCTGCATATAATGTTTATGCCAAATAGCTGAATGTGAAGGTTTGGTTTAACTCTCCTTTTCTCTTGTGTGGCTGAACTTCACAGATGTTGCTGAAATTTCAAGCAGCATCTTTGTTCCTGGTGGAACCCCTCACTCTGCCAATGTGATGAAGCATGGTGGATCCAGGCCTGCCCTGATGGAAATCCCTGCGGTGAGAGGAGAGGGAGAGGAGAGGGAGAGGAGAGGGGAGGGGAGGGGATGGCCCCCCCAGCTGTGGGGTAGGGATTTAGGTGCCATCTGCCAGCCATTAATGCTGTTGCTAAAGAAGGGAAGTGAGGAACAGCTACTGCAATTAGACACAACAGGACACAACAGCTAATGCCTGCACAGACACAAGAAACACCACAGGATCAGTGACTTTGAGCACTCAAAGCCTCCTGTGTCACCTCAAAGCTCTCCCCTCTGGCAGCATGGCAACATCTGGTTTGCAGTTGACACCAGAAACATCATCATTGTGAACCAGTCCAGAGAAGACTTAACCCAAAAACCACAACTTAATGCCTCATGCTGTGCGAAGGCTCTAAGTACAGTGCAACCTGATCCGGGAATGGTGGAGACTAGTGGAAAACCTCCCCTGCATGCTGCCAGGTGCAGCTATCAGTCCAGCTTGGTTACTGTAACATGTGAGTTCCCCCAAAAAAGTAGTGAAAAAAGCAACAGCCGACTACAGGCAGATTTCTTCCTAACTGTGTCACTGGTGAGCACCATAATTCCAAGCCAGTGATGGGAGAATGGAATTGTTTTTACAAGAAGCCTGTCAATGAAGAAAAGAAAACTTGGAGGAGAATTTAGCAACAGTCTGAATTTGGCAAATAATTTCAGCTGGAGAAAATAGCTAAAATAGTTCAAACTTGGAGAGTGAAAGAAGAGAAATTCTGAAAATCCATTATTTGCACAGCTCTCCTCCAAAGTGCTTATATTATACTGCCCGCTACCAGCTGGCTTGAGATTTAGATTGCCTAATATTTTCCGTTATAAAAGATTCTTTCAACATTATTATTTTTTTAGAAGATCTAACACCTCTATGGTTTGCAGCAGGCCCTTATAATTTGGCAGGGACAAAGCCCCTGGGCTCTAGAAGTGCCTTTTCTTTCATCCATGAAATTCCAGTCAGGTTTGGCTGGATGAAAAAAAAAAAAAAACACAAAACCTGTTAAAAATCACCATTTCCCTTCCTTCTCTTATGTGCCCCAAGAAAATATGCTGGCAGGCCGCTAGCATAGCAAGTGAACATGAACGTTCTCATTAAATTGAGCCCAGGTTGTCACCAAAGCAGCCGTCCAGACTCTGCTGGGAATGTCTGGGGGCTTCCAGGGCAGCTGCTGCAGGAGCAGCAGAGTTGTGAGAGACTGAGCACCACCCTGAGGAGTTTCCCCAGCAGAAGGAGACAGAGAGGGTAAGGAGCTCCTCCTGTCAGATTTAAAAGACCTGGCAAGCCAGTCTCTGTGCCCTGGGGCTCCTGCCCCTGCTTCTTAGGCTGGGAAGGGTAGAGCCAAGTTCTTGCTCAGCCAGCTGCAAAATAGCAATGCTAAGCCACATGCCTCTTTCTCCAGAACCTTGGTCTTCCCCTCAGGAACAGCAATCTTTTCTTGCTCTCTCCTAAGATAATTAGCCCTGGGGTCCTAATTTTATCAGTCTATTCTGCAGTGCTGAACAGAGAATTGGTTTGGTGATTGTCAGGGTTTTTTTTGCAGCACTGAGGAGGGGATAGTTGTATTGGAAAAGTTTCTGGCCTGCAGATTGGAATGGGACCAGCACAGAATGCTGTGCAGGAAGAGATGAGAACCTAGGAGCCAGACTTACTGGGGAGGCAATTTCCAAACAGTGATCAGGAAAAAGAAATGTGACCATGTCTACAGAAATGAGCCCTGATAGCTAATAGGAGTGGAATGGGAAATTGGAAAATTTGAACATCATTGTGTGGGAGACCCGGTAAAGTCCTGGAAGACCTTAAGTAACCAATGTAATCCACTCTGTTATGAAAGTCAACACTGAGTGGAATACAGCGAGATGAGCACTAAAGCAGAAAGGAACATAGAAATATATCACTTGGTGGTACCCAGTCTAGTTTTTGGTGTCCATGAGTGACAGTGGAAAGGATGGCATAAAGAAACTCTGCAGCCAGCAAAGTCCGGTCATTAGTGAAAACTCTATATCAATCCTAAATAGCAAGAAAATGGTTTATGCCACAGGGTATCAAGTTTTATAAGTCTTCCCAAATCTGTTAGCATTAACTGAAAATTTGATTGAAAGTGAAAAATCAGGGTACACCACAAAGGAAAAGTTTGGTTTGCTTATGCAGATCTCTTCAATTGCATAGATGTGTAACTGTCAAGCAAATCTAGCTGGACTTCACAGGGGAGGTGCCTATCCACAGAAAAGCTGGTAGCACCCAATTAAGAAGTTGGGTTGTTTCAATCTTCTCTCTCTCTCCTCTTGGGCTTCGAGTTTAAAAAGAAAAGACTGTATTTTCCCCTTGTGCTGGACATTAATTATATTAATTAGCATTAATTAGCTGTACTTTTGGATTACAACTAATAAACTTTACATTCTATGACTTTGGCCATAAAAGCCATCAAAACAAATATCAACAATTCTTGAAGACAGAATATGAGTACCTGAAGACTCTTTCTTTGAATTGCAGGAGTGGAATAACTTGCCAGGAATGAGTAAATTGGAATCAAATATGTCTAGAATTCAGACTACCTAAAGACAGAATAATCAAAACCATCAAAGCTTTGTGCATAATAGTCTGAGACAAGTGGTCTAGCAAATATTGTTCTAATATCCTCTTAACCACAAGGGCTGATCAGATGTGTTTCTTGAAGACATTTATGTTAGCAAAGAATACTCATCATTAATCTTTTATAATGGCTTTTGGAAGCCACAGTTCGTTTAAACATTTTACATTTCTATTACTTATGTATACAGGGCAGCAATTAAAGCTGTCGTGGTCATATAATGAAGACTAATGAAAGCAAGACTAAGGCAGGTTTTCATTTTCTGCCAACCTGAATATCCATCTGCTTCTGCCATCTCTCTGTCTACTCCTCCCCCAATATTTTTTTTTTTTTTTTGGCTTGAAAGCCAGCTCCCTGGTCCCTAAGCATTTAACCAAACACCTTCACAACTGACCAGAATGAACTATGAAAACTAAGTGGTCTTATCTTTTCTTACACTGAAGAAGCATACTTCTTGGTAATCAAACAAATACCGCAAAAGCTCAGTCTTTCTCAATCCAAGTAAATGTGAGTGATGCAATAACATCTTTATGGTATGTTTTCTTGTTCACTGGGAAGTAATTGTTCTGGAGGGGAGACTGGGATTAGTCAACCCACAATTGATTAGTTATTCTGCAGTGTAATTTGACTTTAGAGATCTGTATTTCAGAAAGGTGGTTCTGCAGCCATAGATCCTATTTTCAAATACTTTCTGCTTTGTCCCTTTTTTAATTGGGAAAAGAAAGAAGAAACATTCACTCTATGTTTCATGTGCTTCTACACTCGTGTTTCTATTTCATCTTCATACACACTTTCTTGGGAGCTGCCACCAAACCCCAAGTGTGGGAAGTGCCTGCTGCCCACGGTGGCTCTCCCTCACTGGGCTCACTTCTGCTGCCAGCACAGCTTCCATCCTAGCTTGTCTAACAGAGAGCCTATTGGCCTGGCTAGGTATCCTAATGCTAGTTAGTGCTGCAAAGGAGTGGTCAAACATGTAGGGCAAATGCTCCCTCACATGTAATTCCAGTAACCTGGGAACCTAAGAGGGAAGAGTGCTCATTAGCGCTTGGCCGGATGTGGAGGGGCTCACAGCTGCTGCTGGATTGAGCTATCTGGGGAGTGAGCTGTGAGCTGGGTCACCAGGAGACATCTGTTTCCTGAAGGCAATTTACTTCTTTGGGAATAGTAAAGAGCAGAGATGGCTGAACTAGAAGTCTCTTCTTTCGCAACAGTCACAAACTTTGATACAGAAAATTGGTTCCCTTTAACTGGAATTATTCTGAGTCAAAAAGGCAATGCAGATGTTTTAAAGTGTTAATCATAAATACCAGGGGAGAGGGAGCTTAATGGCAGAGCTCCCGATGAGTAATGACTTAATGTTTAATGCCTCAAATATTTTAGCTGGTAAAACGTTGCATACTTCACTGATATGTACATGGCATTTCCACAGTTGTCTTAACCATTTCATTTTTGAAGTGACTAGTTGCAATCTAGCCTATGTCTTAGAAAGAGTGCTATGGAGAGTTCTTGCACTAAGAATACGTTCATCACTTGTCCAGTTAGTTAGGGTGGATTTAGTCCTCTCCTTATAAGACGGTCTGTTTCATCAGATCTCCCCATCACAGCAAGAACCTGGATCTTTTCAACTGAACTTTCTCCTAGCTCTTCGTTATTTCTTTTTTGCCAAACTCTTTTCTCCTGAATGTATTCCGTGCGTATCAAAGCCTGTTTGAAATTTGGCATTGAAATGTTTTCATAATTCTTCTTGTGCTGGTATAAATAGAGTTAATATCTTCTTGTTTCAGACATGTTGTTGTCATTATTACTTACCAGCCCAAACTCTAAACACAAAAATCAAATCTGGCAAAAGAAATACAGAGTGAGTCCTGGGCCAAATTGATTTGACTTAAAACAGCATTGAAACAGATGAAATACTGTATTCCATTTGGAAAAATAGCAGCTGTGTCTGTACAGTAACTACTGTGCTTCTCCAAAGGGTTTTTCCCACATGCAGGGCCAAACTCAAGCAAATGTAGCTTGGAGTTAGAAGGTAAAGCTCCCATGAAATTCCTGGATCAAACTGCTTGAAGATATAAACAGAGGTACTTGATTTGAAGTCAGCCAGAAGCAGTATGCATTGCCCCAACTATGGGAATTCAGCATGTCTATGCTGATGGCAGTCAAGAACCCAGTAGAAAAACTCCAGTCCAGAGGACACCAGCTAAAGACAAAGTCTTGATTCTCTGCCCTTCCCTCTCTGGCTATAAGCAGATGCCAAAGTCAGTACTCTGCAGAACAGCAATCACTGTAATTTGTGATGATTTAATATTAAATTGTCAACACCAAAGTGCAAGGAATTCTGTTTCTCCCCAGTCCCAGTGTGTGGTAGCTACACACAGTTGGCATCTTCCCACAGCCCCAGCATGGTATAGGACCCTCATACCAAATGAGTGCAAACACACTACAGTTACAAACCAAACTCTTTTCTCGTATACTGGAGAACCCTGTTTCGTGCAAGCATGATGCATAGTCATCTTTTCACTGGTCATGTGGTTTAAAAGATAAGCTAACCTGAGACAAACTCTCTGAGCAGATCTAGCAAAACTGATAGCTGCATGTATAACACAGCAGGGACTTTGGTTGTGTGGTGCTGCCCCTGGAGGCTAAGTGCCCCCCAAGCAAGCTCGATTCAGGCCTTCTCTCAGTGTCATTCATACAAAATGCTGTCAGAGTAAAGCAAGCACTTCAGTGCTATTGTAAGGGAAGCAGCATCTGAATTATTTGTTACCTTGAATGTGTTTTAAGTTTTAAATCCTGATGGTTTCTTTTAGAATGGTGTAGCTAAAATAGCTTGTAGATCCCAAAAGTTTACTTTAATTTCTTTATGCTTCACTGCTGAGTTTTGTGTCTCAAAGGGAAGGGGAGAAGTCAGTTTTCTGATGACACTCAGACTTTGTTTCCCCTTACTTAACAAGGTGTGCATGGCATGCCTGCGCTCCTGAAGTTGAACACTGCACTCCAGCTGTCATGCACTCAAAAACTGAGGCATATCCTGGAGGCAGCTCCTGTTATTTTACACAGGAATGATGTAGGGAGACAATCAAGGCAGATGTAATTAGTAAAAATCAGAAACTGCAGTGCAGCTTCTCTCTCAGGCTGTGTTCGTGCAGGGCTCAGCATAAACAAAACAGCCTCCCCTAAGCCTTGGATTCCTTACAGCCTACCAGAAAGAAGATCACTACAAGTACCAGGTATTTCTGTTAGTGGGAAGCCTGGTAAATGTTCTTTCTGTGCCAGCAACACCTCCTATTGGCAGGCTTACTTGGCAGGCTGCAGGCACTGAAGCAAACGTACTCTTAGTTTTGCGAGATTCACCAAAGGGGGGCTTATCCCTGTCATGCCTCAGAAGAGGGTTTGAGGAGCCAGTTGTGGCCCTTTAGTGTGAGGGAATGAAGTGGCCAAAAAAATGAAGCTTCCTGAAAAAGAGTTGCCCCTTAGTTATGCCAAACAATATGGAAATAATTTCAGAGCAGGATGTATTTCACTTTTTTTTTCATAAACTCACTATATTTTAAGCTTGGGATTTGCTTTACATTTAATTTTTTTTACAAATTTGCTGAATATTAAAAGAATGAAAGAGTCAGTATTGTGTAAAGAGGGAGAGCAGGAAACAGAAAACAGGATGCAAAAAAACTGAGAAAAGCAGCCTGTCCAAGCTGGACACTCAGTGGTACCCAGAAGGATCACAGGATCATTCAGGCTGGAAGGGACCCTTGGAGGCCTCCCATCATCTAGTTGCCATCATGGAAATGTGGTGGGATGAATCCCATGACTGGAGTGTGTCTATCGATGGCTACAGGCTGTTCAGAAAGGACAGACCAGGAAGGAGGGGTGGAGGTGTTGCCCTGTATCTCAGGAACAGGATAGAGTGTGAAGAGCTGTCGTTGAACACATTGAGAGCTTGTGGGTCAGAATTAAAGACAGAGGCACCAATGGACACCTTGTGGTTGGTGTATACTACAGGCCACCCAATCAAGGAGAACCAGCTGATGAAGTCTTCTTCCTCCAGCTACAGGAGGCTTCACGCTTACAAGCTTTCATCCTACTCGGGGACTTCAATTCCCCTGACATATGCTAGATATATGCTAGAAAAGTATCACTGCAGGCTGTGAGCAATCCAGGAGATTCCAGGAGTGTGTTGAAGATGACTTCTTAGTCCAGCTGATAGAGACCCCCACTCAAGGAGATGCAATACTGGACCTTATGGTCACCAATACAAGTGAACTCATCAGTGATATTAGGATCGGAGGCAGCCTGGGCTGCAGTGATCATGCACTGGTGGAGTTCAAGGTCCAGAGGGATATGGGACAGGTGAGGAGTATAGTCAGGACACTACATTTCAGGAAAGCAGACTTCCAGGTCTTCAACAAATTACTCGGTAGCATCCCTTGGGACTTGGTGCTCAGAGACAAGGGAGCGGAACAGAGCTGGAAAATATTCAAGGATGCTTTCCATAATGCACAAAAGTGCTCAGTCCCTGTATGTAGAAAATCAGGCAGGGAAGGGAAGAGATTGATGTGGCCGATTAAACTAAAGAAGTGGGAACTACACAGACAGGGCAAGCACGGACGTGTAACCTGGGATGTGCATAGGGATGCTGCCCGATTTTGTAGAGAGGAAGTCAGGAAGGCCAAGATAAAGCTGGAGCTGAACTTGGCAAGAGCAGTAAAGACTAATAAGAAGGGCATCTACAGGTACATCAGTCAAAAGAGGAAGGTCAAAGAGAACGTACTCCTACTGATGGTTGGGAATGGTGACCTCATATCAACAGACAAGGAGAAGGCTGAGGTACTTAACAACACTTTTGCCTCAGTCTTCACTGATAACTGCTCTCCACGCCCCTCCTGGGTCATGGGGCAGCAAGATGGTGACCAGGGGGATAAACCCCCTCCCATTGTAGAGGAGGATCAGGTTTGTGACCACCTGAGGAACATGAACATTTATAAGTCTATGGAACCTGATGAGATGCATCCCAGAGTCCTGAGGGAATTGGCAGATGTGGTTGTCAAGACGTGAAAAGTCATGACAATCAGGAGAAGTCCCTAGTGACTGGAAGAAGGGTAACATTGTACCCATTTTTAAAAAAGGCAGAAAAGATGACCTTGGAAACTACCGACCTGTCAGCCTCACCTCTGTGCCTGGGAAGATCGTGGAACAAATCTTCCTAGAAGCTCTGCTAAAGCACATGGAGGTGATTAATGGCAGGCAGCATGGCTTCACCAGGGGCAAATCCTGTATGACCAAATTAGTGGCTTTCTATAATAGGGTGACCGCAACAATGAACACGGATAAACTGATGGATGTGATCTATCTGGACTTCTGTAAAGCCTTTGACACTTTCCTCACAACATACTCCTCTTTAAGCAGGAGATATATGGATTTGATGGGTAGACTATTCAGTGGATAAGAAACTGGTTGGAGGGTCATATTCAGAGAGGAATGGTCAATGGCTCAAAGTCTAGATGGAGATCAGTGACATGTGGTGTCCCTCAGGGGTCCATACTGAGACCGGTGTTGTTTAATAACTTCATCAATGAAATTGACAGCGAGATAGAGTGCACCCTCAGCAAGTTTGCAGACGACACCACACTGAGTGGTGTAGTTGCCACACCAGAAGGATGGGATGTCATACAGAGGGATCTGGACAGGCTGGAGAAGTGTGCATGTGGGAACCTCATGAGGTTCAACAGGGTCAAGCACAAGGTGTTCAAGGCCAGATTGGATGGGGCCTCTGGTAACCTGATATAGTGGGATGTCCCTGCCCATGGCATGGTGGTGGGAACTAGATGATATTTAAGATCCCTTCCAACTCTAACTATTCTATGTTTCTATGAAGTAACAGTAAGAATACCAAGGGTTTGTGCAGTCAGCAACATCTTTGTTGTGCCTGGCATAACCAGTTCTTTGTATTAAACCCAGCTGGTAGTAAAGGTTAGCACCACACACACACAATTTCACCTTCCACTTGTTGCTGCCTCCTCTCTCTTTTAATATGTGAGTAACAAAGGCAATCAGAACCCAGGTGACTTGCTTGAGATAGTCTAGCCCAGAAGAAATTCCGGGTCCATACCTGTCAGCTGCCAAGTCTTCACATCATTAGGCCTTTCCGCTATAAGCACATCCCTGCACAGAGCACCATAGAGACCAGGGAAGCCATAGAATTTGTTCCAGGGGCAGGGCACAAGACTGGGACAGGTGGCCTCACATCACGGCATCCCTCCTCCACCTGGCCTGGATGTGACCTGGCTCTCACCTGCCTGACCTGCCCTTTTGCAAGCAGCTGCCCAAAGCCAATGGACAAGAGGACTCAACCCAGCACTCTGCCAGAAATGGGTTGTTGCTGTGAGACTCTAAATTTTGCCTTTGAGTTTGTTTGGGAAGGGTGGGAAATGGCCATACAGAAAAGAAGTGGGCCGAAAAAAAAAACCCCACCCTAGAAAAATAAACTGCAGACAATATCTCATTGATACAGTGTCTGGGGCTGGCACTGTAATTCAGACAACATGCAGAAGCGAGAGGAAAGACCTATCCCTCTGAGTAGCCTGTTATTTTCACTGGTACTGCCCATGCTTCCCCACCTCCAGGCACGACTGGAGCCAGCAGAGGTGCCTTCAGAAAGTACACAAGGGCATTTTTGCTTCTGCTGCTTTGCTCACTCTCTCATTATGATGAGACCGTGCTGCCACCACTGTGCCATTGCCAGCTGCCAGGATGCTGCTGCAGGATGCTACCATGGTGCTGCTGGGTGTGTTAGGCTCAGGACTGTGCTGCAAGTGCTTCCCTGTACCCAGACCTTACCCAAAGGGCTGGACCAGCAGTTGCAGCTGCCCAAGTGCAGGCACATGCACAGCTGGCTTCTGTGTCTGTTGAGTCACCCCACTTGATATACCTTTCTTCTTGCTTTAGGTAAATTAGGCAATCTGCCCTGCCCTCACAGGGCTGCTTGGCAGCTGCTGAGAAGCCATTGAGGGGCTTTGCTTGCTCTTAGGCTGGAGTTGCTACGTTCAAGAGAATGAGCAAAGCACATATGAGGAGAACTGCAGCCCTGTATATCTGTCACATAAAACTCAGAGCCCCGAGTCTGGATCTTTATCAATTATTAGCCTGCTGCTAAAAGAAGAAAAGAGATTTCATAACTGTGTTTCTGTTCCACACACCAGACAGACAGTCTGGCTAAACGATTTATGGGTGTGTTAGTGCGTGTGTATGTGTAGATGCACATATGGTTCAAATCCTATAAAGAAGAGTCCTGCCTCTGTGTGTGTGTGTGTATTTAATGTTTTATATGGTACATCATTCCTTTTTTTCTGTGTGTCTGTCTGGTTTTTTTGGGCAGCACCAGTTAGATCTCTTTTTTTTTTTTCTTTTTTTTTTTTTTTTATTTCACATGAGTTGTGGAGTGGAAGCCAGGAGAGTCTGCCAACTCTGCCGTCCCAAAAATAAAAGTTGACACTCTCCTAGAAAGAGTTATCTCTGCCGTGTAGTCATGGTCAGACACACCCACACCCATCCCTTTCTTGAAACTGAGGCTGAATTTAACATTGTACTTGGCTGCTTCAAATTCTGACTTAAAATGTCAAAGATAGAAAGACCTTTTATTTCTTTGAGAATGCAGAGGACTTAAGTGATCTCAGGACACGGCACTTACTACTGTAAGTATGCACAAAGGAGTGGACTACTCTCCTCCCTGTGGGCCGCTGGGAACTGGGCAGCAGAAGCCAAAGGCAAAGGTGGAAGCAGTGACAGGAGAGTCACCCCACCTCCTTCTCAAGTTAAAATTCTTCTCTTTCCTTGCCCATGGTAAATGGGCTAGTACAATTTTCAAATTTCCTTGAATTTTTCATTTTTGTTTCTGAGGTTTGGGACTCACTCTCTTTCCACACCTTAAGTTTAATCAGAGGAAGTAAGCAAATATTGATTTCATCCCAGTGATAAGCAGCACAAACAGAGTCTGAGGAGGGAAAGTTTCTCGGCCATGAAGACAGTTCACATCCCTCCCTACCAGAACAGCAGGGAGGTGTTGGTAAGAGTTGTGTAGAACATATCACGCACTCTTAAGTTATACTTGCCCTGTGCAACTTGTTTTCCAAGTCACTTGGCAGAAAAGTAGTTATTCAGTTTTGCTGCCATAGATGTTTCAGAAATCGTGCTTTTAGTAAGAGGTGGCAGTAGCCTGTGGAAATGCCCGGTTCAGATAGGAAAACATGACTTAGAAAATGAATGGATAATCTATTTTCCTGAATCATATCCATTTCAACCTGTATAATACCTAGACAGCAAGTGGGGTTCTTTTAAAGCTACAGTAAGACATGAATGCAATATGACTATTACCACTGCTGTTGTGAAGAGGCATGACAGAATTTATTCATTCTTGGCTTGCAGAACCCCCACATTTATTTCTCTCAGTTTAGGCATAGTAGTTTCATGCTTCCATATCATGAAGACTCTTAGGCTCTGCTAGACAGCTGGTTCTAATTTTTCTCTCCATGAGTTCTAGGAATTGTAGCTGATTGGATGTTTTTAAGCTTCCAGAGCTGAGCAGTTCTCACTTACAGGAGTTGTTCAATGTGGTCAGAAACGTAAGTGGTTTGAAATCAGTGGTCAGATGGAAAAGGGCTGATGTGATGATTGAAGAACATTTTATATTTTTCACTGTCCAGGTGAGTGTCAGCTGCGTGAAATTATTGGTTATAAAACTCACTGACAACAGAGATTTATCAGTCTAAGTACATTAGGCAGGTCTTGGATCCTTCACGATGGGTATCTAATGGAGTGTTTGTTCACAACTTTTGGTGAAAAGGAGATGTGTATTTAAGCCTTTCAGGACAGCAATTAATTCAGCATCCATTTCAGGATTTATTTCCAAATGAGTATGTGAGAATAAAGCTCCAGAGCAAAAGGGTGTCTTTCATTACCCTATAATGCAATATTTTTGGCACCATAGGTGCCATCAGAATATGTACTTCAGCTCTTGTGTCTGTGTTCAGCCTTTGCAAAGGTAACATTAAGTATGTTGGATTGTTATTACTTACATGTTTTTGCAAACAGACAAGAATTGCGTTATGAATTTGTAAAAGTCAAATACCAAGTTAGTCTTGGCACACTTAGTAACCTGGATATACTAACTTTCTCAGTCATGGGAGGCTTGCTTACTTTGTACAAAAAGCAGCTTGGATTCAAGGCAGCTCTCTGCTTATTTGCCTGTTTTGAGGGCTGGGTTAAGCTGATCTACCTGACTTGTAAGTTAACAGATTCCACACATAGATTGTGAAAATCAAGACAGATCTAAGCTGAGATACGTACTGCAGTTTGACTGTAAACCAAGTATCCTTTTACGCATTCATCTAGGCTCTGAGCTGCTGTCTGAAAATGTCTTTCATTTTCCCTTTACAATAAACATGGGCTTCTTACTGTGGCTTGGCACAGCACTCAAAACTGTCAAGACTTTAGGAAATTGTATGAGTAATAGTTTGAATGTGCGACTCTACATATGACTGTATAGTCTGTAATGAGTAATAACTGCTCATCTTTCTCATCTCTTTAATATCTTATCAATGTTTCATAGACATTAAATAGGTAGCATTTTGGAAGGGGTGTTTTCTTCCTCAGAACATACTTGTTTTTAATGAAAGTGGTAAACATGCGGAATGGGTCTGTTTGTTATGGCTGGACTATACAATAAATAAGGTTATGGAGACCTTATCAGTATTTAGTGCATGAGGAACAGCAAACAGAAACTGAACCAAACTTTCAGTCTATGAGAGGTTTTATGTTGCATTTTCTGTGAAAGGTGTCCAATAGTGCTTTTTGGGAAATTGCTGGCAGTTTGATTACGCTCTCTCCACTATTTCTGTGCATCAGAGTGCAACTGCATGAAATATGTTAAAGGCTCTGATTCTGAAGGTCAGCCAGGTTGTTGTCTATCTTCTCACAAAATGTTGCAAAAAGGCCAATAGGCATCTGAATGTGGCATGCCCCTCTCTGAGGTGGATTGCTAGAGGGTAGATAACCAGGTTGTACTAGAAAGTCACAGTAAAATAGAAATCAGTGATGTTACAAACATGAATGTTGTGGAAGGAATAGGTATACGCTACTACTGGAGTGACAGAAGAAAATTTGTACATATAATCATACCAAAAAGCTGCAGTACCTCTTAGGTGAAGGCAGCCCTCTTGGACCAGTCATCTGACCCTGACTTTCACTACAGGAGAGTAGTGATAGATTATGCGTTACACCTTACCCTGAGCAGGAGAGTTCTTGCTTTCAGTACAGTGAATTAGCTTCCTCTTGAAAGCTGTATCAGAATGAATTAGAGGGGTTCCTATTTTGTGAGTTGCAATGTTCCCCATTAACTTCAGGAAACCTTTGTCTAAGAAATCAAGGAAGGCCACAATAATCAAAGCAGAGGTATTGCATAGAGAAAGACACAATGCTTGGAACACAACTTGTTTTAAAGAAATTTGAATAGAGTAATGCTGAACATTCCCCTCTGTATGTATAGGAGATTGCTGAGCTACATGCAGGGACTAATGCAAGAAACCACACTGGTCGGAGCGGTGATGCAGTGGAGAACTGTCATGAGCTGGAGCTGAGGTCTGCCCTAGCTGTGCCACAAGTACCCACCTGCAAGAAGGGGGAATTCAGCAGATATGGGTTACTATGAGAGCCCAAGAGCTGATGTAAAGGGTAGCCAGAGGAAAGCCGCCTGCAGTGCACAATGATGTGTTTTATTAAATCTGCAAAACTGAGGAGCTGTCTAAGATAGAGACCAATTGCTGGCATTTTTCTCCTGACATTTTATCTATTAATAACTGTTTACTTACAGAGTGATATAAAATACTCCTGTAAGGAAAATTGATCAGCATGGAAGGAGAGACTGCGGCTGAGTTGTGATAACATCTCTTTTAAGGAGGAACTTTCTCTCCAGTTTGCAAATGCGAAGATGCAAGCTTTGCAGTGTGAGTACACCCTATGACAAGCTGGTTTATAGCTGGGATTCCCACTGAACATATTTTTTAAGGTGGGCAGGTACTTACCAAAGATGTAGCCTTGTGTTGGCTTCTCATGACACCTCAGGAAGTGGTTAGTAAACCTGAAATTTTAGATGCATGTTTAACTAATCATGCAATATATGGCTCTGGTGACTGAATGAAGAGCAGTGTACATGTGGGAAACTGAAAAACATGTGTCACTTTATTGCTAAAATCCAGTGACTGGGAGAAAAGCCACAGCAAATGCCGAAGTCATACTGAGACAGAGAAAGGGAAGGAAACAGGAGGCTCTTAAAAAATGGCAGTACTCAAACACATACTTCACAAAGTATATGCATATATAAGAACATAACATGGGTGTGTATATGTGTATATACCTTGGCAACAAATCTATTTCTGTATGGAAGGCCTGCCTTAGAAACTGTCAAATATCAATCTTTTCTGGGGAGCATACCTGGAAAAAGGGAGAATTTTTTTTTACTAGGGATGGGACACACGTGTCTTCTAGGGGGGCTAAAGCCCTCGCTAAAAATATAGCTAGGGTCATTAACCGAGCTTTAAACTCGGCGGGGGGATGAGACCAGGCCAGACAGGAGTGAGCCTGGAAGTGGGACACCAATGACTTGGAAATGGTGTGCTGGTGAGGACCACCAGTACATCACCACACAGCAAGTGGGGGTGATTACACCTGATGACGGTAAGGACAGGCAATTGGGAATAAACTCTACTCCCTTTATAAATATATTAACAATAAAAGGAGGACTAGGGATAATATACAGTCCCTACTAGATGCAGAAGGATCAACAGTGACAGGGGACAAGGACAAGGCTGAAGTACTTAATGCCGTCTTTGCCTCAGTCTTTAATTGTAAAGAAAGTTGTTCCCTCTGTGTACAAACCCAGGAGTTAGAGGAGCAGAATGAGGCTCCCATGATCCAAAAGGAGGCAGCTAGAGGCTTGCTTGCCCAGCTAGACACCCACAAGTCTATGGAGCCAGATGGGATCCATCCAAGGGTATTAAAGGAGCTGGCAGATGTGCTTGCCAAACCCCTTTCCATCATCTTCCAGCAGTACCGGAAGACTGGGGAAGTCCCACTGGACTGGAGGCTGGCTGATGTTGTGCCCATCTACAACAAGGGTCGCAGGGAGGATCCAGGAAACTACAGGCCTGTCAGTCTGACCTCAGTGCCAGGGCAAGTCATGGAACAGGTGATCTTGAGTGCTGTCATGAAGCACATGCAAGAGAACCGGGTGATCAGGCCCAGTCAACATGGGTTCACAAAAGGCAGGTCTTGCCAAACTAACCTGATCGCCTTCTATGACAAAGTGACTCGGCTGCTGGATGAGGGAAAGGCTGTGGATGGATCTTCCTGGAGTTCAGTAAAGCCTTTGACACAGTTTCTTACAGCATTCTGCTTGAGAAACTGTCAGCGTCAGGCCTGGACAGGCACACACTCTCCTGGGTGGAAAACTGGTTGGATGGCCGGGCCCAGAGAGTGGTGGTAAATGGTGTGAAATCCAGCTGGAGGCCAGTGACAAGTGGGGTTCCCCAGGGCTCAGTGCTGGGTCCAGCCCTGTTCAAAGTCTTTATCAATGACCTGGATGAAGGCATCAAATGCACCCTTAGCAAGTTTGCAGATGACACTAAGCTGGGTGGAAGTGTTGATCTGCTGGAGGGTAGGGAGGCTCTGAAAGGGATCCGAACAGGCTGGACCACTGGGCTGAGTCCAATGGCATGAGATTTAACAAGGCCAAATGCCAGGTCCTGCACTTGGGGCACAACAACCCTAAGCAGTGCTACAGACTTGGAGAAGTCTGGCTAGAAAGCTGCCTGGAGGAGAAGAAAGACCTGGGGGTGTTGGCTGACAGCGACTGAACATGAGCCAGCAGTGTGCCCAGGTGGCCAAGAAGGCCAATGGCATCTTGGCTTGGATCAGAAACGGCGTGACCAGCAGGTCCAGGGAGGTTATTCTCCCTCTGTACTCGGTACTGGTGAGACTGCACCTCGAATCCTGTGTTCATTTCTGGGCCCCTCGCCACAAGAAGGATGTTGAGTCCAGAGAAGAGCAACAAAGCTGGTGAAGGGGCTGGAGAACAGGCCTTATGAGGAATGGCTGAGGGAGCTGGGGTTGTTTAGCCTGGAGAAGAGGAGGCTGAGGGAAGACCTTATTGCTCTCTATAACTACCTAAAAGGAAGTTGTAGAGAGAAGGGTGCTGGCCTCTTCTGCCAAGTGACAGGAGACAGGATGAGAGGGAATGGCCTTAAACTCCACCAGGGGAGTTTCAGGCTGAAAGTTAGGAAAAAATTTTGCACGGAAACTGTCATTGGGCACTGGAACAGGCAGCTCAGGGAGGTGGTTGAGTCACCACCCCTGGAGGTGTTTAAGGGATGGGTGGACAAGGTGCTGAGGGGCATGGTTTAGTATTTGATAGGAATGGTTGGACTTGATGATCCAATGGGTCTTTTCCAACCTGGTGATTCTGTGATTCTGTGAAATGCAGCTTTTAAAAATTGACAGAAATCTTGTAAGCATTTACGTTTCCAAGGATGATTGTCCTCTGCAATTACTTATTTTAACTATCTGCATCAGAGTGACGTGGAGTAAAAATGATGGGTTTTTTCCCTTTTCATAACTATTTTGTACTTAGATAAGTACAAAGCCAGTTTGTAGTTTTAATACAAAACTGGTACAAGATGAAATACTAAAAAACAGAGACTGATTTTTTAAAAAGTAAATATACACAGCTCTTTGGGTTACCATTTTTTTATTGCTACTGCACAGTAAAATCCAGCACAGTTTGCATTCACAGTCAGAATTACTTTCTAATGGAGTTGAAAGCCATGGCCCCTGCAGTTGCACAGTACCAGGTCATCAGGAGTTCAGGCTTCTTGTCTCTAACAGTGTGGCCTATATATGCAAGGTACAAGATGGACCTCCTTCCTATTGACCTGTGTTTCAGTCATATTCAACATATCTTTTCTTTCCAGTTTCAATATTTTAATGAACTTTTGACTCACAGCAACAGCCCTCATTAAAAAAAAAATTAAATTAAAAAGTAGTAAAGAAATCTAACCCCAGATTATCCCACCCATTCCCAAGCTGTACTTTCAGGAGCTTAGTGGATGCTTGTTGCTAATCAAACAAGCGTGAGTCATAAAATCTCCCACACACTCACCGCTCTTTCTTTCTAACATCCCTAATTTAAACATCAACAAGGGAGCACTTAAGTGACAGCAGGCAGTAAGTGCTGGGAAAGAACATCATAGTGGAACAGGCATAGAAAAATAAAACACATTTTTCTGAAGATTTCTAATTTGGGATTTGATCCTTGTGCCTTTTTGATTAGCATGAATCAAGAGAAGAGGCTCTTAGCATCATAACGCTTTATGATATTGCACAGAACTTTATGGGGATAAAAATCCTCACACATCATCTATCTAGTTGAGCCTACAATGGACACATGTTAAGGGTATCTGGGAATTATTGCATCCTTTCAATGGTTTGCTAAGAAGCAGCAGGAATAAATCTTTCCCCTGGGGACCCAATATGAATTCTATAAAGGTGGGGAAGACTGGTTTCTGTTTGTTTCAAGACAGAAAGGAAATTGGAGAATTTAAACAAAACCTAGGTGAGACTTGAAGCTATCTGTTAAATGCAAGTATCCAGGGCTACTGAACCGAATGAGCCTAGTCCTAGTATGGAAGCTCTCCAAGGTCAAGACGGCTGCTGTGGTGGAGGCCACAAGAGTCATAATTCATACAAAGAGAATGTGAAGTAAGTTGGTTTTTCTTTGAGAATTTCACAATGGCAAAGAATGGGAACCAATATACTTGCCAAGAAACAGGCAACAATGGGTAAGGGTATAAACATGTAAAGCAGACGTATAGTGGGCAGGCAGACAACATAGAGGAAGGAAGAAGCTAAAATAAGCCAATGAATGAACAGACAGGAAATATTTAGCAGTGAAAGAGATAATGTGTGACTTAGCGGGAAGTAAGAGGGAAGAGTTACAAGGTTAAGTCTATAAAATAATACAGTGGTTATTTAGGGAAAAATTTTCTGATGCCTTGCTGCAAACAGAAAAGACAGAACAAAGAAATACAGAGGAAGTGCTGTAAAAGTCCCAGCAAACAGCTGGCAGTGGCACCTTGCCCCCAAGAAGACTAGCCAGCCCCTTTTGGACTCCGGCTTATCTTGGGTGATGACCTTGCTGCTTTATGACTTCTCTCACCTGGCTGGCAAAATGCGTGCAGTGTTTCTGGAGTTTCTGGAGTCTTCTGAGCACTTCTTTCCTACCTTTTGTCTAAATACCCTCTTGCCTATACGTTGTATACGTCATACCCTGTGCTCTGTACTCTGTTTTGGGGTTCTGGCAGGGAGTCCTGCTGAGGCTGCTAGACTTTTGTTCAGGCAATGTTCACACAGAGGAGGACAAAAACAACTAAACCCCACTGAGGAAACCCTCACTGAGGAAAAACACTGACTGTTTCAAGTAGATCAAGCTATTTCAACTGCATTAGCAGCACAGATACAAAACCAGTTTTGTATCTCTTCTTGGGCTGGGCAGAATGAATGGCAGCTCTTTGTCTCTAAGCCATGCCTCTAAGCCAGTCTCTATGCTTCCAGTCCTGTGCTTTCCTTCCCTACTACGAGCTGGTGGAACCATCCTGTAGGTTGGATTCAGACAGATCAGAGAGAAAAATACCACAAAAGGCCTTTTTTTGCAGGTTAGTAAATAAGGTTAGTAAAAAACTTCTGTAGTGAAATAGAGCCACAATCCTGGGCAAAATTTCATGTTATAAAGCTGTAATTTTTTTTAGACAACTTAATAGAAGGAACAGCTGGATCTACACAGAACTCCATTACTTTAGCAGAAGGCAATACCAGCAAATATGAGAGGACTTGACTTCCATATTTGAATACACCTGAACTCATCAAATCTATAAATGGTTAGAGTCTGCATATTGAATTTGTAGTATCCTGAAATCAAGCAACTTCCATATTGTTCTATGGGGTTTTTTAGACATTTTTTTTCCCTTTTTTTTGAGAGACCTCTGAAATGGCATTTTGGGGAAATACCAGAAAATTTCAGTCTGAGAAAACTACTCTCCATCAAAGAGGAACAGAAGTTACGACACTAAGAAATAGGGGATGAAGATGCTCCAGCACAGCTTCCTTATTCAAAATTAGAAATAAGTGGAAAAGGAAAAATTAATGACTTTATTTCTCTCAGCACAATACTGTGATTTGGGTGCAGTGCCTGACTTTGCTCTCAGTTACCCTGAGAAAGTCAGCATGATCACAATGTAAAAGTATACCTATATAGTTCTCACACATGTTGACATCTCACAAAGCATTTTGCATGGGACTGGCAGCATTCTCAGTATTACTCAAAACACAAAGGCAGGCATTGAATTGTTTGGAGCTTACCATTTAAATACAAGCGTCTTTTTCTAGATTCTCTGTCCTAGACCAAAATTAATATATGGAATAATATGTATGCAGCTATGGGAACTTGCCTTGTGCTTTCTGATTGCCAAGGGACAGTAGAAATCCTTGGCCTGGCTGCAAGGGATCAAAAATCAAGGTCTGTGGGGCTTCATGTTCCTGAGGAAGGTGTTGTGTCATAGGAAGAGGCTGATGCTTTTGCCGGCATATCTTAACTGCTGCTGTTATGTAAAACTGCCAGACTAAAGTTATCATAGATATGTCTATCCATGCTGCAATCACACCTTCTTTTTGTTGTGTAGGCAAGCACTTGAATACCCTCTGTAAATGGTGGCAGTCTTCCAGCTAACAACGGTGTCTGGACTCTCTGCATCACTACCTGCTGTGGTGTTTCCTACAACATGCCACTTCTTTATTTACCCTTACTCCTGGCTCTTTCCCTTCAGACAGAGCTTGGCAAGCAGCCCTGTGGCCATTTTCTGCACTGAACACATGCCAAAGGAAACCCGCTTGAATAAGGACTGGGACATTTTGACCGAGAGCAAGGTTATGAGTCTCAATGGATATTCTTTTTTAACGTGTTTGTTAGCACCAGTGCTTTTTCTATTATAGCTGTAGGAAATGGTTTTCTGTCCTTGACTAATGCAGTGAATTATTATTCGTAAATTGTTCAACAAGTCCCTACTTTGGTATGGAGAACATCTAAATTCTCTTCATTAAACTTTCTTTGTTCCTTGAAAACAATATAGCAAGAAAATGTATGGCAAAGACTTGAATGTATTTGAAACAATGCTTTCTTATTTGCTTGAGTTTCTAAAAGTTAGTTGTTAAAAAATGGGATTTGATTGTAAATTCATTTTCATGATAAGGTGCTTTGAGAAAACAATTCACAACTGTCCGGCCAGCTTGATCAATCCTTGCTTACATCTGGACAGTATTTCATGTAGTGGGGTGCCAGCTGGAGACCTCCAGATGCTTCTCTGCGAGAAGCAGTGCTGACAGTAGTTAGTTGCAGCATAAGAAAAACTATCGCCCTTACAATTAATAGAAGAGTTGCTGTTTCCATTTTCTTTTTTCAGATCAAAGCTGTTCTTTAAATCTCTGAGCCCAAAGCATGCCATTTTTGAAACTTTCATTTTCTTGTTTGCATTTAAAAGATTCAGCTAGCAGTCCCTTGGCAACTTCAGCTATGTTTATGGATAGTTATATGCTTAAGAAATGCTGTTGTTGCTGTACCCCGTGAAGTGATGATAAACATCCTGAACTTGTACACAGAAAAAGGTCGAAGATCAAATAGATTTCCTCACCAGGGAATTGTCCAGTAAAACACAATTCCGTTGTTTGTATGGTAATACAGGAGTTGCAGAGTGCAGACCATGATAGCATGGACTGAATTGAGAAATTTTGAGAGACACATCTAAGATGCTGGATATTCCAAAGACAAAAAAGTTATTTCCTTGTCATTGCAGTCCCTGTGTTGAATCCTTCTCATGGTAATGAGGTGAGAGGTGGGTGAAATGAACGCTTGCTACTGGCCCATGTCAGAAAGCAGTGGAACAGTTCACCTGGGTGACATGTAATCTAAATGAGGCTCTCCTCCACCTTGCAGCATAAAAGCTACTTTCAGACAAAAGAGATTTAACCTCTAATGGTGTTATGAAGATAGCAGTGACTATAACTATTAAACAAACCAACGATAAGCGTTGGGCTGTGTCTGTGTACATTTGCTTCAGCACTTGCTTCTTTTTTTGCTGACTCAATTGCCTTCAGCTAGCTGTTGCTTAGACACCAGGAACACATAAAGTGAGACAAGCGTGCAGGACAGCACTGAGGCATTTTGGGGGAGCAATTAACATTAGTGTCTTCATAAGATTTCCAAATTCCATTCAGCTGAGAGTTTGCATTTATTTGGGGAATGGAGACAGCATTGGCTGGACAATTCCATTATCAAACTAAATGTTAGTCTGAAAAAACATCAATATTACTTAGTACCACCACTCTGTTGATTGTCGTTTACACCACAAAAACTGTGATATGTTAATGTTCCTGTACCAGGAAAATTAATTTTTCAAACAAGACAAAAGTGTAACTTTCCATAATTAAAAAAAATAAACCCAACAAACTAAGTGAGGATAATTCTGTTTGGGTCAGTTTGGTGTTCGTGCTTTCTTTTGCTGTTCTCTAATACTTGTTCAACTGGCATTCTCATTATATCAACATCCTACAAATATGAAGCAAGTGACAGCTATCACCTCTGCAGCTGAAAATCAAAATTATTACATGATATTAAAAGTTGGTGTGATAAATGAATAGTGGTGGTGGAAGAGAAATTACGAGGCTAGCAATGGCAGGAAGCAGCTATACAGACTGTGTGTAAAATTTGCAACTTTGCAGTATGTGTTAGGTTTGTTTCTCTAAGATTCAGAAAGACAAAAAAGATTGATGGTTTCAGTAGTTCCTGCTGGCCACCTCCTTCACTGTTAAGTTGAAAAGATGAAGGTGCATTATTCCTTTTATACATCAGGGTATGTCTTATGCTTTCTGTAACAAAGCATAGCATATTATTTTGTATAATTGCATTTTCTGTTTATTTATAAGAGTATGAATCTGAGAAAATAGAGTAGAAGTCATAGATCCTTGATCACTGTGAGTCTACTAATTTTGTAACCAACAAACGTGTAGCACATTGCTTTGCCTTTCCCTTATAAATATTTTCCAGAGGAGTGCTATCTCAACTGGACCATCTTGTGACCATTAACAGGGAAGGGAGAAAACAGTGAGTGATGAGTGCTGTGTTTGGATGAAAGCCTGCCAGAACCAGTAGTACAGCAACGCACAACACTTCTGCTCAGACTTTAAAGCAAACATCTGGCTAAATAATCCATTTTTCAAGGGTAGGATAGTGGTATAACCAATAGTTACATGACATAAAATGACAGAACATATACACAAGTACATATAATGTAATTTTGGTGTGTGTGTGAGGGAGGTTGAGATGGAGGGAGAAATGGACTGCCATTTTTCTGAGTGAAAACTGACCATACATCAAAACATAGTTGCAATAGTACAAGGGGTAATGGTTTTAAACTAAAAGAGGATGAATTTAGACTAGGTATAAGGAAGAAATTGTTTACAATGAGGGTGGTGAAACACAGGAACAGGTTGCCCAGAGAGGTGGTAGAAGCCCCATCCTTGGAAACATTCAAGGTCAAGTTGGACAGGGCTCTGAGCAACCTGGTGCAGTTGAAGCTGTCCATGCTCACTGCAGGGGGGTTGGACTAGATGACCTTTAAAGATCTCTTCCAACCCAAACTATTCTATGTTTGCTGCTAGGGGTTAGGGTTAGTACCATTAGTGTGAGAGTTAGTGTTATGGTCATGTTTTAGAATTATGGTTACAGTTAGGATTAGTGTTAGGGGCAGAGTTTATGGTTAGAGTTAAGGTTAGGATTAGGATTAGTTTTAGTGTTAGGGATTAGGCTTACAGTTAGGCTTAATGTTTTAGTCATTAGGGTTAGTGTTAATGTTAGTGTTATAGACATTAATGTTAGGGTTAGTATTATTACAGTTAAGGTTAGTGTTAGAGCTAGGAGTTAGAATTGCACTTACATTTATAGTCATTATGATTAGAGTTACTAGAGTTAATGTTAAGGTTAGGGTTTATTGTTAAGTTTAGGGCTAAGTCTTAGTGTTGTGATTAGGGTTATAGTCATTAAAGTTAGGTTTTGGCTTAGGGTTATATTTAGGTGTTAGGGTTTTGTTTATTTAGGTTAGGATGAAGGTTAGGGTTTAGGGTTAAGATTTAGGGTAAGTGTTACAGTCGTTAGAGTTAGAGATTTCTAGATTTGCTTTCATGTAGGACTGCTGAAATTTCTTCATTCCTCTTTCATTTTCTTCATTATTTTTGCACTACTGGAATTCTTTAAATGCTAATTTATCTGTCCCTTCTATACCTCCATGAACTCATTGTCATCCCCATTATTGCCTCCTCTGTTTTTAATGCAGCCCAGGCTGCATGAGTGGTATTTTGTTCTTGGATATTTATATCCAACGAAGAGGCGTCTACTTTACATACAAAGCATGTGGTACATAATGCTTCCCATCAGAAGACGTGTTTTTTCAGGATCTGGGAAATCTGTCAAATTTTAACTGCTGTGGTTGCTTAGTCAATTATTTGTATTAGCACCTAAGGGCTTCTGTGTTATGGTCTCACTGTCCAAGGCACTGCACAAACATGGAGTAAGAGGAACTGCCTGTCCAAAAGAATGGAAGAAATCAGGTATAGAAAGAACAGGCACGGGAAGAAAAAGGACAGAGTGGTAAAGCAATCCTCCCACATGCACACAGCCCCAGGACAGTATGAGAATTAAGAGGTGGCTTTCCTGACACCAGGACTCTACTTGGTGGGTTGTGCAGCAGGGGCAACGATAACAGCCCTTCGAAGAAGAAACTTCTGAAAGTCCAGAGGAAAGAAGCAGTGATGCAGGATGTGGATTCAGTGCAGTGCTTTTTCTCACATGCCTCCTATTAACCTCTAATTAATCACAAGCCATTAATTTATTTTCCACCTGGATGGATTGCTGTCCATGCATTGCAGAATGTTTTTTTCTTCGTCTGTTTGATTGGAATATTTCTTAAAAATGAAACCTCTGTCTTAGAAATAATGCCTTGTGCATAAAACAAAGCAAGTGGCCTAGAAGATGAAATGTTTGCCCCTGGGATCTTCCCCCACACATGTCATCCTCAGAAGGGTTTCTCCTGACACTCCACCTGAGAGACACTCAATTTCCTGACTGAACACCACATGGAAAATTAAACTTCACAGAAAATATATATAAAATCCAACACCTTTCTGTAACAAGTAATAATGGAGTGGCCAGATATTAAGTCATTAATTCTTACCACATTTTAATACACAGTGTACAATTACCATTATACAATACTGTACAGAACACAATTCTTTTAATGTGCTGATCAAATTGTAATTTATTTCACTTCTGGATTTTTCTTATCTATTCTGAGTCCTCCCTTCCATTTCCATCTGACAATAGCTCTCTTTTCTCCCGACCCTCCAGCAGATCAACACTTCCACCCAGCTTAGTGTCGTCCACAAACTTGCTAAGGGTGCATTTGATGCCTTCATCCAGGTTATTGATAAAGACTTTGAACAGGGCTGGACCCAGCACTGAGCCCTGGGGAACCCCACTTGTCACTGGCCTCCAGCTGGATTTCACACCATTTACCACCACTCTCTGGGCCCGGCCATCCAACCAGTTTTCCACCCAGGAGAGTGTGCGCCTGTCCAGGCCAGAGGCTGACAGTTTCTCAAGCAGAGTGCTGTAAGAAGCTGTGTCAAAGGCTTTACTGAAGTCCAGGAAGACCACATCCACAGCCTTTCCCTCATCCAGCAGCCGAGTCACTTGGTCATAGAAGGCGATCAGGTTAGTTTGGCAAGACCTGCCTTTTGTGAACCCATGTTGACTGGGCCTGATCACCTGGTTCTCTTGCATGTGCTTCATGACAGCACTCAAGATCACCTGCTCCATGACTTTCCCTGGCACTGAGGTCAGTCTGACAGGCCTGTAGTTTCTTGGATCCTCCCTGTGACCCTTCTTGTAGATGGAATGGGCAATATGGAACGAAGTATAGGAAAAGAAAATTACTGCTTCAGTTTCTTTTTGCTGTAAAATCTATTAAATTCTATGAGCTTCTGCAAGTTTACATCTGCAATGCATGTATACATACATGTATGTATACATATAAATACACAGATGCATACACATAGATAAAACCAGCTTTTTACAGGTTACTGAGTACTGTGTCAATGTCTCCTTCCTCCTTCCCTTTTTTAAAAGCCATGTTTTAGATTAGGAATCCAACCATGCTGATAAATCATAGAATCATAGAATAGTTTGGGTTAGAAGGGTCCTTGAAGATCATCTACTTCCAAACCCCTGGGCAGGGACATCCCACCAGACCAGGCTGCCCAAGGCCCATCCAACCTGGCCTTGAACACCTCCAGGGATTCACAACTTTCCTGGGCAACATGTTCCAGTGCCTCACCACTCTCATAATGAAGAAATTCCCTAAATCTGCCCCTCTCCAATTTATACCCATTCCCCCTAATCCTATCACTACAAGCCTGTATGAATAGTCCCTCTCCAGCTTACTTGTAGGCTCCTTTCAAGTACTGGAAGTTCACTATAAGATCTCCTCGGAGCCTTCTGTTCTCCAAGCTGAACAACCCCAACTCTCTCAGCCTGTCCTCATAGGAAAGGTGCTCCAACCCTCGGATCATCTTTGTAGCCTCCTCTGGACCTGTTCCAACAGTTCTGTATCCTTCTTACATTGAAGATTCCAAAACTGGACACAGTACTACAGATGGGGTCTCGCAAGAGAGGATTAGAGGGGCAGAATCACTACCCTCGCCCTGCTGGCAGCCCAGAACACGGTTGGCCTTCTGGGCTGTGAACGCACATTGCCAGCTCACGTCGAGCTTCTCATGGACCAGGACCCCTAAGTCCTTCTCTGCAGTGCAGCTCTCAATCACATCACCCCCCATCCTGAACTGAAATCAGGGATTGTCCCAACACAGGTGTAGGAACTTGCACTTGGCCTTGTTGAACCTCATGAGGTTCTTACAGGCCCACTTCTCCAGTCTGTCCAGGTCCCTCTGGATTACATCCCATCCTTCTGGTGTGGCAACTACACCACTCAGTGTGGTGTCATCTGCAAACTTGCTGAGGGTGCACTCAATCCCTCTGTCAATATCATTGATGAAGATATTAAACAACATCGGTCCCAGTACAGACCCCTGAGGGACACCACTTGTCATGGATATTCATCTGGACTTTGAGCCATTGACTACTACTCTTTGAACCAGTTTCTTATCCACTGAATAGTTTACCCATCAAATCCATATCTCTCCAATTTAGTGAGAAGGATGTTGTGGGGGACATGTCAAAGGCTTTACAGAAGTCTAGACAGATCTCATCCATCAGTTTACCCGTGTCCACTGCTGCAGTTACCCCATCATGGAAAGCCACTAAGTTGGTCATACAGGATTTGCCATTGGACAGCATTTGGTGAATTTTCTGCCACAACAAGAGGATCAGAGCTACCTACTTTTTTGTGCAGGGATACTTTTGGAAAATAAAACAAAACAAAGATGTTCCTGCAAGGAGGAGGAAAGGGGAGCCCGGAGCAGAAAGACCTCCATGACTTGCATGTGCCAGTGCCACGAGTTCCAGGTGATTGGCTCCCCATATACTGGGAAAAGAAGTGAGCTGCCAGCCCCCGGCTCCCAGAAGGAGGTGGCTGCTGCAAGCCCCAGCGCCACTGCCCTGCATTTTGCTCTCACCCAAGACTCTCTCCAGCCTTCCTTTTTTCAGCTTTATGTAAACTCTGGGATCCTGCCACATGAAAGTGCTCTCTGTTTTGCAGCGGAGCTGTGGGGTTTGGATTTTACAGCCCCAAAATTACTTCATGATAATCCAGAGCACACATCACAGCCCAGAAACCACACGGGAGCCATACTGGTAAAGAAACCTGAGAGTTGCTGAAGTAGCCAAACTGAAATTTATAACCGTGACCTGGGCCTTGTCAGGCCTTTACGACACCGTGTAAAGTGAATTGCTGCTTAGTCACCAATTTGCTTGGCAAGATTGGCTGGATTAGGAAATACATAAAAGGTCAGACAGTAGGAGTTTGTCTAGACATCCTATTTTGGATCATATGCTCTACATGTTTCTGTGGCAACCCCTGCAAAACATTCATATTTTAGCAATATTTTTGAAGTCTCCTTTTCTGTAATGAGCTACCGAAGCTTTTGTGAGCAAAATAAACTTGTTTCTCCACCATCTGTGGCCTGGTGGCTGCCCAGCTACACCCCTTCATGAAGCAAAGACGAGCCACCTTGGCCACTCAGCTGTCTGGCTGCCAGAGCACCAGCACCACTGGCTTCTTCACGAAGGCAAAGTCCATTCCCGCGCAGGCAGCCAATGACCTGTGGTCCTGCCATCAGTGAAAGAGCCAAGAGACAAGAACCACACACTTCCCTACAGCTGCCAGACTGTGCCCTTCACCAGGCCAAGCTCTGTGCTGACCTTTCCAGTAGCAGAGGAATGGGGGAATGCAGAATAAATAGATACTACCACAGATTCTCAGCTTGCAAGCAGCACTCTGAGGTCTGTGAATAAAGAAGCGGCACCATGGCTTGCCACCTGCATCCAAATCCATCAGGATTTGAGCTGGGCTGCTTGGAAGTTTTAACAAAAAACAATGCAAAAAAAACGCTGAAGTTTTATAGCAAGGGGAAGACCAGCCAGTCAGGCATAAACAGGCTCCATAGCCAGATTTTTAACTTCTGTGGCATTATTGTTGTTTACTCCCTTCCATCCCAACCCTCTTGCAAATGAAAAGCGATAACAATTTCAAATTCAGAGCTCTGGAATTCTTCCTTTTAGTTTTTAAATTTGGGGGTGGGGAAACTGCAGGAATTTCAATGACATTAATTGGGTTTGGGTGGGCTTTCCAGGTTGAATCAAATAAATGCCAATTTAAACTAAATAGAATGTAGCAAGAAAGATTTTATGAAAACCAAGGGCAGATTTACTTTGTCTACTCAAGTAAAAACTAATGAATAAATAAACACTCCAGACAGCGCTTTTGACCAGGTTCATTAAAGTAAGCGCATGCTTTAACTTTATGATTCCTATAATCTGATACCTAGAAAACTGGTTTTTAAATTCAATCCTAAAAGAGCTGGCATTTATTATGACTGGCCAGTTTTCTTTCCTTTTCCTTATAATTATCTTCTGGATAAATAGTATTGTGAAAGGGGTTTTGCATTGCCGTCTGCTGACATAGCCAACACCTGGAGCCATGGTGGTGCTAATTCAGTGGTGTAGCAGACATTCCTCTGAGAGTATCACAAACCTTCTTTGGGCAGTGCTCTTCCTCACCCACCTCTAAACCCTTCAGAAAAGCCGGTATCATTATCCCCACTCTGCAGATGCGGAACAGCTGGAAGAAAGCAGGGTTTAGAGAAATAAGCAGACGGTTTTGAGGAGGTGTGGACTATTTGCAGCTTCCCTGACACTCTTGTGGTGAGAGTGCTGTTTCTGACACCAATGACTTTTCATATGTGTGTTGAGAATGTCTGTAATTAGTTTACTTTGTAAACTTAACTGCAAAACACTGTACTGAGTTATACCTAGGGTAGACTGAGTTGCTGATCCAAGCAATATTTTCAAAGTAAGAGCAAAGAATAATAGCTGCTGTGCTGATACCCTTTGAATTTGAAACGTAATGCTCCAGCACTTCCCAGGCAAAGTGTGTCAACATGCATTCATTGTTTCTGGCACAGGCAGAGGGACTGCACATGAATTTGGGGAGTGTAGGAACACCCCCAGGGATAAGAGTGTGTGTGCTGATGTATGTACTTGCATGTATTATATTCTACACTCTAAAATAACGTCAGGCAGATGCATATTTCATAGCCTACCTGTTCACCACAGCTCCCAGCTGACAGCCTGTGAGTCAAATAATGTGAAACTGAAATGCACAGTGAAAGGAAAGTTCTGGGTTTGACCAAGCAAACACCTCACTGGTTCTAAATTATTTTCAGCCAGCTCCCTTTGGTCATACTTCCTTGGTGATTTGCCTATAAAATGAGCTTTTATTGAATGTTTTGAAATCTGTGTTTATAAGAAGGCTATAGAACCACATCAGATATTTCTGAATTCCAGCACAAATCTGTTATCTATTATTATTACTACTATTATGCAAACAGCCATGCTTAGGCAAAGAAGCATTGCCATACAATTTGCCAAATGAGTAACAGTTCTCTGCCCTAAGGAGCTTACAGTCCAAAGGCTATTTTGGCAGGAGTTTCAAAGGTGATGTATACCCACGGTTTACAGTGACTTCAATAAGAACCTTTAAGTACAATGACAACTTTGAAAATCATGCCAAATATAAATAATTACTTCTTTTCCCCTTCTTTGATATCTGGAAGTCACTCGTAACTTTTTAATTACAAACATATTATCAAGAATTATTGTTTGACTTAGTACCATCGTTCCCTTTCAGGACTGATCTTCCTTTGGTTGATAGACTCTTCTTCTGCAGAGATGTGCCTTATTGTCCCCCTAGGGATAGCTAACCACCACCAGGGAATATCCTACTAAATGTAGCAGCTGTTGGAATGAATGACATTCTTATTTTCATAGATGAATATAATCAGAAGGTTGTCCATGACTTGTAAATGGTAAGTTGAGGGAACAGATTTCACTAATGCTTACAAATATAAGGGGCAAGTACATGGGATATTTTAGATCTCTGTTAATATGTAGATGCCCTAGAGCATAGGAAAGGAGGTTTTCACAGGTGCTTGTGCATAGCAGGGAGGATACTTAAAGTAGTTTTTAAAAATAGGCTTCCTGGAAAACTAATACCTTCAAAATGCTAGGGCAATAGAATCTGTAGCAAAATATATCATTACATTTGGAATTTAAGCAACCGACACACAGCTCATGATGTTTTCCACTATTCATAAAGCTAACTGGATGTGGGATATGCACTGCTTATTGAGGATGACCTCTGATCTCACCATACTCCCTAATAAATAGTGCAATGCAGTACATATTTCTAAAGTGAGATAAAGGGAATTGGCAGATTATGCCTAGACTAGGAGGAAAGGTGTTTCAATTTTTCTGGGGACTTTGATGATGTTACTATCACTCTGCTCTAGGACACTATAGTCTTCCCTCATTTACTTTGAAACTAGGCTATGAAATACAAGAAGTTTTATGAAGTAGAAAAGCAAGTGAAAAGATAAGTCTGTTGGTGTGATATAGATACTAAGGAGAACAGAGAAGCAGTGCAGAACATATGAAAGACTTGAAAATTAAGAAGCCAATAAATTCTATGTACACAAGAGGAAAAGGTAATTTTAATGGCACCCAGCTCTTAATGCATTTCTTTTGCAGATCTCGAAGTATCTTAGAAAATCCATGGCTACAACTACCTGATTTCTGTATGGGGAAACTGAGGAACAGATAGGGAACTTCACATGCTCAAGGCTGCCCACTACACTAGCTAGAAATAGCACCAATATCCCACTGCTGCAATGCTGCATCCATTAGATCATATTAACTACAAGTGCTGATTGAGCTGAAATCCATGCAAAAGCATTGTTGAATTGCCACCAGTACTGGGATGCAAACTACATGTCTCAAAACATGCTGTGAAAATGGCCTGTTCCCTCTGACTGGGACATCCTAACTCAAACCTACCATGAGACTCAAAAAGGCAACAGGCTCTTTTGATGACCTGCTCAGCTCTTCCTCCTTTGCAGGTGAGCAGAGGCAAAGGGCTCTCTCTGCTCCAAACTTTCCACCCACCTTGCCCTAGAGAGCTTCCATTTCCCTTCACGAAAACTGCTGGATCATCCTCCTATGTGTTTCCTTGGTGCCTGGCATCCTGCCAGAGCTGCATTCTTCAGTATTCTCCTCTTCACCTTTGCATTGTCCGCATACATGCATTAGTAACAGGAACTGTAGTTAAGCATTATCTCATTTTGACAACAGTTTTCTAGAAGATAAAATAAGAAATCTACTGCTTTATTTGAGGTTGCTTGTTTCCCTTGCCAAGTTCTCACCTTCTTCTCTTCTCCTTTCTTGTGTCTTTTCCAGTGTCTGTTTTCCCTCCATGTAATTTTCCTTCTTGGTGGATATTGTGCGGTATTAATAGTTTTTCTTCTTATTTCCCTCTGCCTTTTTCTGCCTCCCACATTTTGTTTCTGTTCATGACCTCCATCCATCTCCTCCTGTCTCTTTCCCACGTTCCTCTTTTTCTATCTCGTTTGTCCCACTCTTCTCAGACAGAAAGAGAGCAATTGTATTGGGAGGTTTGGGGAGTTTCAGAACAAGAGCATGAGCAGCAGTTGGTCAGGCAAAGCAAAGCATCTGCATTCAGTGGTTTCTCAGCTATTTTTCACCTACCTTCTGCTTGGTCTGAGCATATGGAAGAAGGCACAGCTGCCTCATCTGCTGGAGAGGCGCTCTCTAATCATAAGGGATGAAGAGGTGATACAGCCATCCAAAATCTAGAGTGCCCATACCTTTTCATTCTGTTTGCACAGCTGGGGCACTTTCCTTAGACATTTAGAAAAAAGTCTGAGGCAGGAGCTAGGGCAGGGGTAACTCATTAAATATTTGCAAAACCCCTCAAATCAGGCCAGTTATGTGGCTGAAGTAGAAGAACAGCAAGGTCAGCAATGTTATTTAATACAGTGAAACAGACAAACTCATACAAAATTGCATGTGTTTACAACACAGCTTTGGTGATGGTCTTCTGAGTACTTAGGATACTGCCCAATCAGTATCACAAAAATAGTATTTAATGAAAAATATTAAGCACAGAGAGGACACTTGTGTTTTTAATTGCCCAATCTGATGCAATGGTATTAAGAAGAAAATCTGTACAATTGCCTGCCTTCATACCTAGTTGCCAGTCTATGCAGAAGGGTGCATATGGCACAGTGTGAATGTTGTACATGAGAATGGTTACACCAGCACTGGAAACAGTGTTCAAGGAATATAAACAACTCAAAGTGTGCCTATTTTGCAGACAGAGCTTATATGACCAAAGGATTCACCTGCTCCCCGGGACTGATGCCTTGAGCCCTGAGGCTTATTCCCTGCCCAGCCTGCCCCTCTGCCTGCAGAAGTGGCCATCACAGGAAGGCTGCGGAGGCAGATGGTCCTTCTCATACCACCAGCCTTTCAATCACTGTTCCGTGCAGATGTGGTCTCAGTGGGGACAGATGCTTAAACTGTCCGGGGTCCTGCCTACCCTGACTCCTATCATTATTACTGCCAGTGGAAACACTGTAGACCAAAAAAAAAAACTTCATGTAAATTGACTCTTGCTTAAAAGCTTACTGCTTTCAGATGTTTCTGACTGAAGCCTGTCAAGGTGTAGGAGGGAAGCCCTAAATGGTTTACTGGGAGCTGGGAAACACCAACTTGCACAAAATATCTGTGGCCAGATTTAAATATTCTTAGAGGTTTTATTTTTAACCATTTCAGTAAGTAAGAGATCTCAAGTGGTTGTTTGGAGGGTAGGTAAATGAAGTGTTAGTAATATAATATCAGCTATGTATTTGGCTTCCTAATTTCTCTGTCAGTTCTTCATCAAACCACAGAAACCAAACCTTAATTATTGTCTCTTCCTCAGAACAACACAAATGATTTTGCAGTTCTCTTCTTGACAAGCTGCCAACAGTGTGTTATCATATAAGCAGGTTCTCGCAAGACTTTTTAAAAGCTGCATATCATCACAAGCTGCTTTCTGGTAAGAAATAGTGTAGCACTTTCTCTACAGAAACAGTAGTTAGCTATGAGTTATAAATTTCTAAATGATGATTGCAGAATTTGGATGGTGATGTAAGGGCTGCAGTGAAGGCAGTAACTTTCTGACAATGCCTGCCCAGTATTCCTCGTCATGGAATGGCTAAGTAGTCCATAAATTGCAGACTGATTAGCTGGAGGAGAATTCAGCTCCAAATTATCTCCCACAAATACACATACTGGAATGAGACATCTAATCAAGTTACTATGATGTGTTGGCAATCCTCCAGCCCACCCCCAACCCAACATTTTTACATTCTGTTCTTGAATAAAAATGCTTACTGTTTTTCTTCCCCTTCTCAAATTTTCTTTTTTCCATTCTCCCCTCTAAGAATTTTTTCAATGGATCTGCCTGCTGTCTACACTGAGTCACTAAACTGATCACTTCACAAAAAGCTTCGTAAGGGAAACTGCCCATTCTGACTGGTGAGGTGAAACTTTGGACATCAAAACCTTGTTTAAGCTAATAATACGTCTCTTCCCCGACACATATACAGATTTAGCATCTGCCCCCTATTAATATCCTGCTAAGTTGTAGGTCATTTGGACTGCTGCTTCTGCTGATACACTGCCATAGAGTTGAGCTATCTGTAATATGCTCAAAGGTTGCTTCTGCAGATAACCTCAGTGCAGTAGAAACATACTTGTATACAGTTTGCTTTCTTATAAAATGGTTCCACCTGTGGAATTAAGGGGACCCCTTCAGGTCTGCTGGATTTAGCTGTTACAAATCAAGGTAATTTGTCTCTTACAATTAGACAGAATATGCCCTTTCAGAGTTACGTTACTTTCAGTACTTACAAAAAAACCACAAAACTACAAACTGAGCAGTTAACTGCTGCTTTCAGGAGAAAAGAATTTTGCTTGCATTTAT
The DNA here is from genome assembly GCF_032191515.1 of Phaenicophaeus curvirostris. Lineage (NCBI taxonomy): Eukaryota > Metazoa > Chordata > Aves > Cuculiformes > Cuculidae > Phaenicophaeus > Phaenicophaeus curvirostris. The sequence goes on from NC_091394.1 coordinate 42,637,279, forward strand.
ATCTAAAACCTTTCCAATTAAGGTTTCTGCTTAACAGTTAATCCCATTCATAATTAGGCTCGACAAAACAGTGGTATATCTTTCTGAGCCACTACACGACCAAAGTCATAGATTGGGAGGGATACAGAAAGTCAAAGTAAGTGGGCTATGCAATGGATAATCACAGATAAATACAACACAGACAAAGAAGTGAGTGCGTGGACGAGTTGTCTTTGGACTAGTGGATATCTCACTAGTACACTTTGTCAGTCAGAAGATGGGGAAGTACCTGCTGCCATCAATTCCCTGCTGCTGGACTTGAGACAAGGCAGGTCAAAGTCCCATTGATGATTCCAGGAACAGCCTTGCAGACCACAGAGGCTTGCAGATCACAGAGCACAGGGTTTCCCCCAGCTTAAGACACTAAGACATTTCAGGCTTCCCAGTTCAGTACTCCACTTCTTGATGCTGAAGTGAATTATATTTGGCAGTTTATGTTCTTTAAGAATGTCTCTGTAATTGGATAAGTACACAGCCTAAACTGATGAACGAAGACTTGGTGCTTAATATTTAGTCCGTTAAAATAAATGATCTGCATTCTGCCCCAGTTTTGAACATTTCTTTTTTAAACAGGCTTGGGAGACTAAACAATGTTGTAGTAGTAGAAGTCTTATATCCAGCCATATGTATTACCAAGACAAGAGCAAAGAAGGTAGTGCTGCTGTCTCTGCATCCTCTGAAATCTCTTCATGCACATGTATTCTGCCACTGTTGGACTATGTCAACATATGTTAACTAGCGAACTTTAGAAAGATCAATTTTATTAATAATTTCATGTATACATACCCAGGCCTGAAGCACTGTCCTGAATTGTTCACCTCACCCATACTTGGCATTTGCAAAACTGATACAAGCTGATTAAGAAGCAGCATGAAATGACTCTGGCTTCTTCAAGAACAAATTTAATACTCATTTCCAGTAATGGAAATGTGTGGTCAGTTAGGATGGAGCAAAACATTTTTTGTTTTGCTGTTGTTTAAAAAGGATTATACAAGCCAAGGATCATTTTAGCATGCAGCTGGAGCCGGCTTCCAGGTATAAGGTGCAGTGAATGAAGACTGTGCCGGCACATCTACTAACTCTAAGTAGCTTTGTTCATGTGAGCTGCTAATTTCCGTTTACAGGATCTAGCTACCACCTGGAATGGCCTTGGTTCATTTATTCTTCCTTTTTTTTTTTTTGAGTATAATTTTTCTTGATGTTTGGCTTTCCACAGAAATTATCTGCTTTGTTTCATGGGTTTATCTGTGGGTTTGAATGAATGAAGGAGCAAGAGTTAAAAAAATGCTTGAGTTAGAGAAAGATACAGGACCAAATGTTGTTACAATTTTTTTTGCCAGATGTCTGCATTCAGAGATATTTTTTTAACAGAGTTGTTGTATTTTCTTGAAAAAGACTATGTAGTAGTATGTAGCTCTACAGGACTCTTTACACTAAAATATTTCAAATTGATTTCACCTAAGAATTCACTGGTTGTATACACTTCTAATAAAATGGGCCAACAGAAGTGACCACTGATTTATGGTAGATTGGTTTTGAGTCCTAATTGTGATGCAGGTAAGTGGGAAATGCTTCGGAAAGAGCTAAGTTAGGTTTTCAAGACAATCTGAAAACATAATTTCTGGTATTGCTGCCTCATAGATTTTCACTGATGACCTGATGAGCATGACTAGGACGGCACAGTAGTGGGAAGAGAGGAGGAATTCTTGTCTCATTTCTCTTAAATCAAGAGGTAACATGGGAGAGATTTCAAGTTGTTATCACGAAGGCATGGTTTGCTGGGAAAACATTTTTATCCATGATCTAATCTTAGAGCCAAAATTAAAAACTTTTAAAGTAAAGAACAAAAAAATCCTTTGGGAGCCTATCAAATGTTTTTTTGGGACCAAGACTATGAATTAGGCTTCTATTTTGTTCCGCTGAAGGTAATGAATAATATTTAATAACCTCCTTATGTTATTACTGGCCTCTCTCTGGAGGGTTTACCCTGACTGGTCAGTGTGGATAATGGATGTCAGAAAAGGTGCTAGGCTATTTGTATAGACCTTGGCTAAGATTTTACTATCCTCGTTCCAGAGTGATATGAGTCTTTATGAAGTGCATGATTTTACAGCTTCTTTGGAAAAAAAATCATTCTTACTGCATTTAGGACAGATAGAAGAAACAATTTGGAAGGCTGTCTATGAGATGAACACTGGGGATAAGCCCTTTCTTTAACTGGTAGGGAAGTCTAATATAGATAGATTTCCCCTTATTAAGATGCGGTCCCATGTCAGAAGGGTTGGCCACTGCCCACCATCAGGGCAGGAAAGCCTCAGCCCTTTCTTCAGCATTTCCTTTCATCTCCTGTCACCCTGTGCTATATGCACTGGCCATCGATCATTCAGGAGCCAGTGGTAGAGCCATGGTTGTACAGAAAAGCATTAGTTAACTGCTCAGTCCCAAACAGCTTAAAGTCACTCACTCAGCAGCTGTGCAACCAAAACTGTCAAAGCTCCCTCTTTCCAAACTTATAAATAAAAACCATGTCAAATACCCCACCTCTGCTAATGAAATGGTTGCCTGTAATGCAAATAAATGGTAATGTAAACCACTAAGCAAATCTCAGCCTCAGTTATCCCTCTTCTGAAATTTCATTTTTATTTACAGCAAGCTGAATAAAAGGTGTTCAAGTTAAAATAAATTGTCATGATGATTAGCTGGCACATCCCATGTTTTTCGTCTTTTGTCCATTGTCTGCAAGTGAGAAAATGCATAGATTCTTTGGATACTCCAAATGATGTATCTTGTCTCACTGTGAGGTTTCTGGGCAGCACATGTGAGAATATGGACAATTCCTGTTCCTTTAAACACTTCCATCCTATGAATTAGGGCTACTTTCTGATTTTTTTTTTAATCAGAAAAATGCTGAAAAGCAGTAGCAAACTGTAACTGTTTTGCCTTTGTTTAGACAGGACTTATTGCTGCGCTGGGGCCTGCTGGTCTGTCATCATGTCCCACAAACTTTTACTTTTCATCTAAATTTTCTAGAAGATGCTCTGCATTTCACCACGTTATGTTTTACTTATGTTGACATAAAAACATCCAGTGTTTCAGCTCCCCAGGTTTTGTGGCTGACCCCTTCACTACAAGAGAAAGAAGCACCGCTTTAAGCCTCTCTTTTGTCAGTGTCTCTATGTATTCCCCTCCAAGATTCACCCAGCCTTGTAGCTATTAGAGGAATTTGTCTGGGTTCACTTTTTTTGGTCCTTTTTATTTTAGGCAGAATTTACACAAGAATTTTCTAGTTTTGTTATTCAGCAGCTCCAGTTCTCCAGAGCTGTCCTCACCACCTCACTGGCAGGAGGTCACTCAGATGCCACAAGGTCTGAAGCCAAAACAACCACAGTTTCTCCTTTCTGCAAAAAGTTCTCTTGACTGGTTGGGTCAGGAAGAGGCAGTGAGAGCTAAGCATGTTCCCATTGAGTATTAAGGATCCTGTAGTTAGAATATAATTGCATTCTTAGATGTGCAGCTATCCATGTATCTCACAAAGCAAGGTACAAGTACAGTGTTACTCCAAGTATTACTGGTGACTGCATAGAAAGCTCCAGTTGAGCCCAGGACTTTACAGAACATTTAGTAACTGGCATTTTTGTGCCCACCTAGGTAGAATGGGCACCTGGTAAGAAAATGGAACTGTGGGGAGAAAAAAGCCTTTTTCATAGATTTTTGCTCAGTGTTTGCTGGCCATACAGTTCAAGCCACCTACATTTGGCTGGCAGCTTCCCTGCCTCACCCAGTGCCACTTTCACTGCTGTGTCACCTCCCAATTCCCTCCCCTGCCCTACCACAGCCCATGTGCTGCAGCTGATGGGGAATTGAGAATTCCTTCCTGAACCTGTAAACACCTCTTTGATTTTGACATCTCCTCATGAGGGGTGACTCCACCAACCTGCTTGCCACAGGCCTCCTTCCATCCTGCCGCACACTGCTCTCCTCCTCTTCCAGTCTCCTCCACCTCAATGGGCAAAGGAGAAAGAGGGTTTGAATGAACTGACACATTAGAAACTTCCTTCTGGCAGTACGTCAAATATTTCTTAAAAGCTTTGAAGAGCTTCCTGAAAATACAAGTGTTGAAACACGTGATGGGGATGTCAAACTGACATAGATCACTCAGGTCAGGTTATTGAGCCTACATCTTTTCCTCAGCCAATCTATTTCCCTATAGCCATTTTGAATTAGAGCAAAGTGTTTTTTGGAAACCTTTCACTGCCAGCTGTCACTTTTATCTGCCAGATTGGGCCGAACCAAGGCTAAACCATGACACCAAAATAATATAGCTCCTCTGCTGTGATATGACTAATTATACAGATGTTTCTTCTGAACCATGCTTACTCAGTACAGAAAAGGACTCCATGCTGTAGCCATAAGGATTAACATTTCTTGCCACAAGAGGACATGTGGAGGTCACTGGTGTATGGCTTTCCCGTTACTAACTAAGGCTAGAAGTACTTTTCCTGCGAAGTGAGAGTAATGGCATAAATTCCTCATGTTAAATAAGACTTTGATTCTTGTAGCTATAAACTTGCATTTCAGTTTACAGAAGAGAGAATATCAGTATTTGTTGGTATTACGGTAGTGCTGAGTAGCCTCCCTGAAGAGAGGAGCTCATACATATGCACCAAATAAGAAAGATAATTCCTTAGCTATGAAGCTTAAATCATCAGCAACTGAGAAGGTTAAACAGGAGATCAAAACAGACAAAAAAATAGGCAAACACTAGAAAACAGAGAAATAAAAAACAGTTGATTGTGAAAAAAATTGCAATTTACAAACCAGATCAGGATTTAATCTTTCTACTTTCTTGATGGTATAAACTTAGAGAGGTGCACAAACGTGGAAATTTGTTGTTCCGTTGCAAGAGTTATAGGTCTGAAGGGGCACCTGCAGTTTCTGAACCCACTGTCTCTGGGATGCCCAGTGGGGATGGCAAGGAGGCACCCTGGAAAACCCTTACTGATGCTGTGCCAATGGGGAGCACAGAGCACTACTCTTTTGGTCTTGCAAACTCATTTCACAAGGAGCTTCCTTCCAAGACTGTGCTGTGCTCACAGCACTCCATCCAGGGAGCACCCTGTTTCTGTAACCTACAACGAAGAGACTGTCTTTGCAACTTGGTTTAAGGACTTTTTTTTGGTTTAAGCACCTTTGCTGACCTTCCTTTTCTAGTCTCTAGAGAACTCTTATGGCTCAGTCTTGAGCCGCGCTGAGCCAGCCCTCAGATTCCAGATGTGCAAGTGGCTGCACTGCTGAGTTTGTTACACAGCTCAGTGGACTGCACAGCTTGGGAGACCTAATTCATAGTTGTTCTTTGGCTACACCCTTATGTTCAAATTACATGAATCAGGTCTTGAAAAAATCATGGTGCTCATTTCATGGTGGTGAGAATATATAAAACCAAACCTGGGTTTCTTTTTATTTGCTTTTTGAATTTATTTCACTTTTAGATGGCTCTCAGATCAGCATTCAAAGCTCTTCTCCATACCCACAAGGGCTGCAAGGAGATGTAAATCCAGGACCTGGAGTTTTAATTAAAAAACTGAATACTGAGCGATTTGTAGTTAAATCAGGAGTACTGGCAGCCTCAAAATCGCAATTTACTTTCCTTCACACACCCTGGCTTTAGAGCAGTGCTACCTGGTGGTATCTTTGGTGTTGAGCAGAGGACTTGGGAAAAGAAATATAGGGTGGAATTAGGACCACTGTTGTGTGTCCCTGTTGAAGAGCGTAGGCCACATCACATTACTCCCATATCCCTTGAATATACAATGCTATTCAGAGAAGATTTCTTTCTGACAAGTCCACTTTTCTGGCCCAATACTTATTGTCTCTGTATTGCAAAGAACCCATCTAATATTTAAAATGCCATGAACTTTGGTGTGATTCTGGGGAGCTTGTTCCAAATTGGGTAAGAAAAGAGTAAAATTGTTTTTCTTCTGTAGCTTTGGGAGGTGAAGAAGAATAAGGCTTGTAGTAAAATGCTGGTAAAAAGAAAATGCTTCAAATTGAAAGTCCTCCTTCTCTTTGGACAGACTTCTCTACCCAGAGAAACTGAGAGCACTGAAAGTCTCAGTGATCTGGATCCATCACAGGAGCAAGACAGATTAGCTTGTGAATCTTACTCTTGAGGTTTTGTGCAAGTGAACATTCATCCAGGCCTTTAAATACAGCCTAACTGGAAAAATGAATTTATGTAAAGCAAATGATTTTGGTCAGACAGGTTTCCTGGAAATTAGAAATGAGTTCAAACTGCACCATTGGAAGCCAATTTTTAAACAGTTCAAACTCTAGCCTAGTTGATCATCTTCTCATCTTCCCCCTTACTGCCAATCCATTAAAGATTTGGCCTTTGCAAGTGTATTATTAAAGACCAGAGAAAACTGCAAAATGCATATTTGGAACCAGTTTTGGCTTTTGGAAACCCTGATGTACTCAAATACTTAAACTCTCCTTGCTGAATACTCTTCACAAATTTGAGGTTTCTGATGTCAGTCTGAGTTTGGAGTCTGGTGACACAAAAATATGAGACCTTCGCTTCGTTCTATCTTTGCTGGTAAAGTCTTGTGAACAGTGGGCAGACCATGAACTCCTGCCTCTAACACAGCAAACTTTGTCTATTTTGAAGTTTTTGGACTGATGCCGAAAATAATGATGAAAAAAAAATTAAGTACAATCTTAATTTGTGTACAAAGACTATGATAAATTCACATGAGGAAAGCAACCTAATTTGAAGATGGAGTTTGGGGACTTTTTTCCTGTGGTCATTTCAATAATTGGTTAGAAAATCAGCCCTGATCAAGGAATGTTTTTATTTGTTTTAACTATGTCCTACTTAATGGAGATGTAATAATGTGAAACAATTACATTAAGGTAATTATATTTTAATAAACATAAGCTTCGTGCTTCAGTCTGGAAATAGAGCTTGTACCCTGAGCCAATTAAGAGCTGTGAAATGAATACGAGACGGTTGATTGCAGTTTGTGGAGTACATTTATTAAACCAGTAACAAATAATCTATTAATCTTTCTCTAAACTTCAACACATAAAAGAGTTCCTCACCTCAAATTCAGTTGCATTAAATAATCTCACGTGAACAAAATGAGATGCCAGAATTGCATGTCTGGATATGATTTATAGCATGAATTAGCTGCTTTTGTGTGATGAAGGGTATAATTAAACTCCAGTAGCAGCATGCGGCCAGAGCAAATGGCTTGGCAGAGAGTTGATCTCTGGAAGATGGTTCACAGAGAAAAGGGTTTGTGTTGCTAGTGGCACCAGCAGGTTGGCAGGACAGCCTGGTCCCTGGGCAGGCTCCTTCCTATCTTTATCACACACAAAGGAAATATATGGGTTCATGAAGAACAAGGCAAGCCAGAGGGTACTATGTATGTCCAGTGAGCAAAACACCATAGCCTGTGCTGGAATAGAAACGTTTCATAAAAGCCTTCTGACCAAGACTAGAAGTACTGTAGGTCAAAATTGCAAAGGGAAGCAGTCAACTCACAAATGGCATTACTTTTGGAATATGCTTTATTTGTGATGCTGGTGTTACCAAGCTGAATGATAGAAGGAAAGGTTTGTGTATTTTCCTTTGGCTTCCTTTCCTTCTCAGACCTTTTTTTTTGCAAACAGGAAATGGTTCTCCCTATAGCTTTTATTTCTGAAGCAAAAAAGGAAATGCATTTAAAAATCCGTAATATTGTGAATCCGTAAGCTATCCAGAGAAATGGGAAAGCCAAAGTCACTTGAGATAGATGTCATTTCAGAAACAGCTTCATATCTTTGCTTTCTGTTGGATAGGATCGCTCAATAGCCAAGGGTCATCTAGCAAGACCCCACACTGAAGCCCTCTGAATCTGCTAGAGCAACAGTGTGCATGGATAGCCAAGGTTTGTATGTAAAGCTACCATTGAGCTTATTTGCAATCTATCTGCTCAAGCAGATGATTTCTTCATTCATTTAACACCTTACAGGGACACACTGCTGCTATTGCCTTTGGTACTTTCAAGCTTTTAGTTCATTACCATAGATTATCTCTTTCATGTGGCAGGAAGAAACAAATAGACTGAGTTAGTTGTTAGTGAATCATAAGCTTTTGATTTATTTGAGAAAAAAATGAAACAATGTTTTCTTGGTCTGACATACCAATAGAAACATTACTGTCTCTCTATATATGCAAGCCAATACTTTTTCACTGGTAGGATCATCACAAGTAATGAATTTAAACTTCAAATTCCTTATTTATACTGGTTGTCTGTCTTCAATTTTTTCCCTCTCTAAATACACATACTTTTGCCTGTTTGATTTTCTTTCACTCTGTGTAATGCTACATGATCTTCAGTTCCTCAGTTAACAATCTTAGCATCTTTTACGGTGGCCAAAGATGTACATCAGCAGATACAAATCCGATTTGTAATAATCCACGCTACTGGCTCAATAATGTATGTAACTTATCTGTGAACTGTATTCAGTATGTCATAGAGATTATCAGGGTGCTTCTTTTATGCCTACGTGCCGTTGAAACTAACAGCTGCTGCTGGAAGAGCAGCTGGGGATCCAGGATTTGGGTCCACCAAGGACACAAATATTAATTTACGCTTGAAAGGGTAGTAAGCAAAGCTGGAGAGCTACATCATGGGTTTTTTTGACTCTACTAAAAAAGTATGATATGTATTGCTTAGTCAAAAACCTAGATTTTGGAAGATTGCTGAATACTTCAAAACCCTCTTTTATGAGATGGAGGTAGAGGCAGCTGCTGAAGAGTTTTAGAGGGTCATCTTGCACAGAGATTTCAGATCCTCTCTGAGGAAAGCTCTATGAAAAGACAGACATGCACGTAGGCTGTACTGATCTGTTGTTCCATATCGCTTTTCTCTTGTATGTTGTTTTTGAAAAACTTGGGTTTAGAAAGTCAGTTTGGTTTTCTGACTGTCACTGTCATGGCACTTGTAACCACAGACACTGAAGGCAGAGTCAGGTTTCTGAGACAGTCCCGTGTAGTGAGAAAGGAGTACAAGCTGCAGCCTTGCCTGATGCCACCTCAAAGGGGCTGATGTAGGTTAAAGTCTGAGCAGATGCAGCTGTAAAGCAGGAAGGGTAAGAGCTGCAGCTAGCCAATGAGCCGTGACCAAGGTTCTCTTAAGCATAGCCTTAAGTTACTAGCCAAATGGCTTCTGGTGTGAGCTACTGGTGCCTCGTGCAAGGAAATGGTTTTGTTAAAAATGGTGGGTTTGAATGGGTAGCCAAAAAACTCTATAGCACCATATCCAAAAGAGCTGATCTAAGAGCAATAGAGAGAAGGGTTCATTATCAAAATTGTCATGTATGGTTTCCATCCTTCTATTTTAGGTACCTGTCATCATTTATTGGTTAAGACTTAATATCTCAAAGAGGCTATGACCCAGCACTCTTTTCCAGAGCTCCAAAAGCAAACATTGCTACTGTTTTTTTACCACAGACAGCAAACATTTCAGAGCACTTTCCCCAGCAGCCTGCTCCCCGCTCTCCTAGCCCCAGCATCCTTTTTGCAGCAGGGCAGCTGAAGCAGTTCACAGCCAAACACTGAGTCTTTGTCCCCCAGCAGCAGCAAGCATGGCACAGGGGATCATGGCCTTGCAACAACCTCCTCAGGAGGCGAACACAGACCAGAAAGCTTCAGGCAGCCTCACCCTCTGGCTCTGTATTGAGGCTGGTAGGTCTCCATCAGTGCACTTTCATCCCACTCGTGGTGCATGAGATAACAATGAACTTCATAGCCTCAAAGTTTATTAACCATTCAGCAAGCTTAAAGATATTACCATAATATATCCTTCAAATTATAATGAGCAATCTAATCCAAGTTACCTGTCATTTATGAATCAACAAAACGATTTCATTGGCAAATAAGAACTCTATTTCTGTTTTAAGGGTTGGAAGCAAGTCCCTCTTGATTGAAAACCGTAAGACATATATTTCAATCAATCTCACAGTGAAATCCCCTCTGAAATGTGAGTTCTGGTGCCCTGTTACATAGAGTTTCTGCCTTCTGAACCATCAAGGCTAAAAGCTGTCATGGGAAGCCTCCCTTGATAAGTCAGGAGCAACAAGGCCTCAGCTCATGGAAACTTAAAACAGAAGGCAAGAGTGGTTTTTAAAGTATGCCTTTAAAGACTGGCCTTTTTCCCCCTTGCACAAAAGTTCTAATGTATTTTAATCAGGCAGCTACACAGGCACTTTAGCCCAACAAAATTTTAAACATAATTGTAAAGCAGTAGGCAATCAGAATTTTATTCCGAGGTCTGTCCAACCAGTCATAAGAAACAGCTTGATTTTAAACAGTCCCCAGCCCCCTCTGATTACAAAACAAGCTAAAAACAAGTCCATTTGTGGTTTCTACTATCCTATAAGTTCAAGTTCAAACCATGTGGTCAAGATTTCTGAAGTCTCGTCTGGGCTTTAGCATCTCATGTGATTTGCTTCCAGGAACTTAAAGAGGAATTCTTAGCACAAAAACTTGCTAATATCTGACAAAAAAGGCAACAAACCAACCCAGAGACAACCAGAATCAATGGCTGCTTTCCCAAATACAGCCCTTTATTTCTCAGCAGTTTAAGCTTGTCATAGTAATATGGAACAAAATCTCACCCTGCCTGCTGGGATGCTGAAGGGCAAATCATTTGGGTGGTGAGTTGTACAGACTCTGCAATGAAAAATGCAATAATTTACTATACCCATTTAGTGTTCGTATTGTGCTGCATCACATTTCAGTTCCAGAAATTCTGACGCTTTGTCTTAATTTGGACTGGTCCTTTTATGCCACTTTAACGACTCTTATTATTTATGTCAGGCGCATGCTGTGGTCTCTACCTGCAATACAGACAATTGTCACAGTGTTCTACATTTTTGTTTTTAATTCAATTCCAAATACCTTTAATAAGGCTGCTGATCTCATTCCAGTGCAGTAACCTCCTTGATATGAAAAATCATTGGAAGAAAGTTTTTTGCCTTAGAGCCATTCATATATAGGAACTGCTGCAACCAATTAAAACATTAAGGAATCTACAGTTAAATAAATATCAGTGAAAATGTAAGAAGAATGGAGTGTTAGTTTTCTGCCAGTTTTATGGAAAGTCAATCAGTATGCCAAAGTCCAATTACAGGGAATGTTTTTCGATTATGAAATAAAACTATAAGAAATGGAGAAGTAAATGAGAATGTTGTAGGCACCTGGCATGCTTTTGCTCCTGGCATAATGAATTGATAAAGAAGAACCACTATTAAGTAGTAAAGATTAAATTCTGCTGTGAGTTCAATCTCTTTAAATCTAGAATAATTTCATAGATGTCACAGAAATAAAACTGGATATAAAAGTAAGAAACAGGGAGAGCTCTCACCCTGACAAGCCAAAATTTGTTGTCTCTTTTGGCCTAAGGTCCGTCTCCCCTGCCTATTTAGTGCAGTTCAGGGGCCAGTTTGGAAGCCAATGCTCCCAGTTAATAAGGAACAGCAAGATAAAGGGCAGCATTTTAATCCCCACTCAGATACTTTGGGATGTCTGAACAATGCAGCAAGTTCTTTCTTTAGCTGTGTATTTCAAAAAGAGTGAGAAGGAAGATTCATTTTGGGGCATATAGTCTCTTTGGCTTTATGCTTCTGTATCTTCTTCGGTTTTCTTGCAGATAACCTGCCAGCAAGCCCTGTCTGCAGCATGCATGGGACTGCAGTGTCACCCTGTCCTGTCTACCTGCAAGTGCTGTTTACCTCATCGGCACATGCAAGTGCTGTTTAATATCCAAGCTGTGCACCTCTAGTGCTCCCAAGTGTGCTTGGTAAAACCTGCTGAGCCATTCATTTAAATACTTGTTAAACAGGAAACTACTACTGGAAAGTTTAGTGCTGTTTTATATTTAAACAAATAGTGGGAACAGGCATGAGTGTCATTTTGCGATACCATGGAAAATGTGAATGACTTGCCTTATCGCACAAACACCCCCTTGAAAACAAACCTGAAAGGCTCTTAAGTAACCTGCTGAAATCTGTAAGCTTTTGCATTAATAACAGCAGCACAGGGGTTAACTTGCATGATTCTTTCACTGCAAATGTAGGCACTTAGGAAAAGTTGTGCGCAGAATAGTGTATCATTGATGTTTCCCTTGTGATTGAAGGAAAGTAGTTATTAAGGTCAACCATCCTTATTTTTGGCTCATGTGAAGCCCCTTTCAACATGAACACTCCTAAGGAGTGTACTTAAGGTCAAGAAAGTTGCATATTTTGTGAGTGAAGTAAACAAGGGAAGCAAGATATGTTGGTATGTTGAGTACCTCCTTTTATTAGCTTTAGAATATTAAGGCTTAAGATTGTGATTTAGCTTCTGTTTCCTGTAGACTTGAGTATCAGTATAGCCAGGGATGCCAAGCGAGGTCAGCTGCATCTGTGGTGCCTCCAGAAAGTTCAAGGGGAGCAGGGGTGTGCCAGGTTACAGAGGTGTGGGAAGCTCAGGGATGCAGCCAAAGTGCGTATGGGTGGGGTCTTTAGGACCTTCAGATGTTCTGGGAGAGCACCGCTTCTCACTTGGCATTTTTTGTTCTGCAGGAGGTTTTTTATTCCTCTGGTCTCTTTGTTAATGTTTTGATAGGTTGTCCATCTGTAGAAAGTGCGTGAACTCTTGGAAGAAATTAGACCTTTTCCTCCTCTGTCATCCAGTGATGGTGCGATAGTTACCACAGTGACAGTGTCTCTTTTACCCACTATAGGCTTACTCCTCAACAGTGAGAGTCACAGCAGTTTACACAGCTGATGGTGCACACCAAACTTCACATCACAGCCAGGAGAACTTTCCTGAGAATCCATTTGGAAACATGTATTAGACTACCACAGAGGCACGCATTAAGGTGAGAGCGGAAGAGTGCCTTAGATTTTACCCTAGTGACCAGAATGGCTGGCAGCCCTAGTCAGCTTCCCAGATATAGCACAATATTTTTCTAGTGGCCTTCACACTTCATTCTTCATGCTTTCGTACTTGCTTCTCTCATTTCAAGTTGAGGAGTCACATGTAGGCTATATTGCTATTAACAGAAAAAAAAAAGTTATATGTATATAAATATAATGCATTATTTTATAAATTACACAATTAACATTTCATTTCTTATTTATAATATATGCTCCACAAATGAAGATGATTATTGATGGTCCAATGCCAAAAAATATTTTAAATTCTAATCCATTTATTTTTTCTAATAATTTTCTCTTTGAGCTTAGGCACGTACTGGCTCCAATATTTTGAAAGAACATCCATTTTCTTCAGTCTTAAAAGTTCTCTCTACTTAACATTTAATGTATTCTTGTCTGCTGGTGTGTTAGACTGAGCTCAGAAATGCATTGCAAACTACAGGCTGAGTTATTTCTCCTGTGAATGTGTGAAAGCACGAAAAATGTTTTTCTGGTCTTGAAAATCTGGCCAGAAAAGCATGCAAAGTTATTCTCTGTGCAGTGGGCAAGACGTTAGAAAATCTCATCCTTGGTCATGTAGCGTCTGTAGCTGCTGGCGGCATGCTTCCTCCTGGCTGCCTGAACAAGCGTTGATCCCTCTTCCCTGTGGAGACTACCCTGATCCCAAGATAGGCAGGTGAGGTAATGCAGCTGCATTTTGTGACTGTGACCCAAGAAGGTAGTGGTTTTAGGGGTTTTTTTTGTAAGATTGTGCCAAAACAGAAAGTCAGAATTAGTGCATACAAAACACATCTAAACAATGGAACACATACAAATTAGAGTACCCACCCACAATGCCTAATACATAACCAGTGAGTCATGCCCGGAGCCTAGTGTGAGAAATCTGTGTAGGTGGGTTCTATTTAATTTTTTCTTTTTGATTGCAGTTGTGTTTCTCTCTAGCTAATAATTGTTGTGCTTTGAACCAATAAACATAAGGATCTGAGCTTTCCAACACATCCAAGTGTTAAATCTTCATTTATTAGACTTAAAATTTGATCCCTGTGGAAATGCAAATGAAGTATGTCTTAGGACCCTTGGTGCACATTTGAGTTCAGGGATTAAAAGTACCATTCTGAACCACTGGGATGAACCTGAGGTAGCAGTGACAAAAACAGTTGCCATTGGCAAGATATTCAAATACCGATGCATAATGCAAAATTACACAAACAGCAATAGTGTTCTGCGGATAAAAGGACACATTGCAAACATCATCAGAAGTACTGGCTTCTTTCTTATTAATCTCGGTAAAGATGCCAAAGGTTTCAGATGTGTGGAGTCTGAGCTGTCTTCTCACGCCCAGCAATGGTCCTTCCAGGTCAGGGTTGGGGCTAACTGGCAGGGCAGCACCAGGAAGAACGCTATCCTGCTCCCTCCTCTCTGATCACCCTCTGATAAACAAGGAGAAGCCCAGCCTGTGGAGATATAAACTTGACACTTTTTCTGAGTGCTGCACTTAGCAAACCAAAATAATGAAAGAGTGTGTAGAAGCCTAAGCTGTTCAAAAATGCAATTTGACTTGTATTGATTTCATTTTAATTATTCTGAGAAACAGATTTTCTAAGCTCCATAATAATAAATATTTTTACATTATTTAAAGCAAATTAGTTTTCTAAACAGCCTCTGAGGGCCTCAAAAAGTTGTAACTGACACTGGGTGTCTTAATGCCACAGACATCTGAGCATTTCCAGAACATCTAAAAGGACCTTGGCTGTAATGTACTAGCCATGAGTATTGCCTGACGTCATTGTTGCAGCAGTTGTAAGAAAGCAATGCCACCTCTATTTATTTTCATTGCCAGCATCAATGGGAAAGTAATTACAACTTTTTAGGACAGCAAGGCACCTTTGATATGTTTTTTTGTCCTTAATCTACTGCTTCTACAGGGCTTCCACTTCATTTTTACCCTTTCTTATTGACTTCTAGTATTTCCACACCCATTGCCTCCATCTCTAAGTCGGTATCATCCTCACCTTTGATCTGAATGTCTCCTCTTTTTTCCTATTGTTGTTTAGGGTGTTCTACTAGTGTTGTTTTCCTATTGCACTCATTGTTGTCCATAGGCAATAAGGTGACTCATTGTGACCCATCCTCACTTTATGACAAGCCACAAAAATCAATACTTTCCCACATCAGTTGGAGCCATCCTTACATTCTGGTCTTACTTAATTGTTCATCTGACCATTAACAAGGTCATAAAAAGCAATGCATAAAAAAGAAGGTTTATTTCTAAAGTTATTCTAAAAGTACAGTTCCTTTCTCAATTACCACTTCTTACAGGAAACTTCAGTGAATGGATTGGACTTGCTCACGTCTACAGTTGGAGCAACGCAGTATTCAATGAGAACAGGGAAGTTCTGTTTTCTGACCTGTGGAAATGCTCAGGCAAGATACACAGACAGAGTTCAGGGCTCTTGCAGCTCATGATTAAGATATTGGTGAGAACAGCCCAGCTTACATGGTGGTATGGCAAATGTTCAATGGTATGGGTCACATAGAACCAAACACACTGAAAAACGCACATTAGAGAGAAATCTTTATTCAGCCTCTTGGATTTGTGCGGCTTTCCTTTCTTCCACCCACAGCCAGGGCTGACTAGTGCTTCCATGCAGAGTATCCTTAAGTCATGGTCTAGACTCAGCAGTTCTGGAATGGACTACTGCCTAGTCCAAAGCAGGCACCACAGCAAGGAACTTGAATGCTGGGACTTGAATAACCTCCCTGGACCTGCTGGTCATGCCATTTCTGATACAGGCCAAGATGCCATTGGCCTTCTTGGCCACCTGGGCACACTGCTGGCTCATGTTCAGTCACTGTCAACCAACACCCACGGGTCCTTCTCCTCCAGGCAGCTTTCCAGCCAGACTTCTCCTAGTCTGTAGCACTGCATAGGGTTGTTGTGCCCCAAGTGCAGGACCCGGCATTTGGCCTTGTTAAACCTCATGCCATTGGCGTCAGCCCAGCAGTCCAGATACAGTCCACAAGTAGCTCCATTCTTATTAGCTGTCCTCTTAGTAACCTCCCCTTCTTGTGCATAGAGGAATGATTGCAGGCACCTGCTCCTCTGAAAACAGCAAGTAATTTAGCTTCCATGGTAATTATAAGGAGCACTTCAGTCACTAAGTGGGTATGTACAGTCCCGAGACTCAGTCTCATATGGAGCACAGTTCACAGTTCTTCTTAAGATAAGGTGATAAGTTTAATGCACAGTGTATTAGAAGAAAATAAAAAAATATCTTTTTTTCCCTCACATCTGATGTTTTCAAACTTACCGCAGGAGCAAATGCAGTGAATAGGGATCAATGAGATCATGGAGTGCTACAAAACTGTTCCAGTGACGTGTTCAGATACTACAAATACAACAGTTAATGGCAGTGTTGCCAGTGATATACAGGGAAACAGAGTAGGTCCCATATTTGCAAACCACATTCTGCTTTCAATCGGCTCAGCGTCATTACTGAGGTTTGGAAGTGGTATGTTGCCTGACTAATGCTCTCTCAGGGTCCAGCCTGCAAGAATGGAATAACTCTGATGCTGGTGTAATGTCACACATGCAAACACTAGTGAGGCACAGAGCCCCAAGCCCAAGTTTGGCAATTTGTGTTGCTAAGGCTATGGGACGACCAAATACTTCCCATACCAGTTCACTGGCAGCAGAATTAATGTCACTGGTGTTTCAGCCATTTTAATATTTTGCCACTGTCCTCTGTCACTTTCTGTGACAGCTAGTCCTGCAAAGAGGAACCCCCTACTTCTCTGGTCATCTTCCTTTGTGGGTCCAGACAGGAGACATTTATTCTGACATGTGGAAAGGGTTGGGATGAGAGAGTCTCTGCTTCACGTCTGTAGGAAGAGTACCCAAGGCCACTGAGACAGCTTCCCTTGTAGGTGGGAAGGACTGACATTTCCCATACCCAGGGCAAGAATGGGACTAAATAAGGAAAAGGTTCAAACTGAGGTGGGGATCATCCAGTGAGAAGGTTTGGTGACCGTTGTCATTAAAGTGCAGACTAAAAGAAAAATCCCATCCGCTTTGGGATCCCAAATAAACATTTCACATCAGGCTACTTCAGTTAGCCACATTTACCCCTATCATGCTTCCACTGCATGAGCTGACCTACCTCAATTTGTCCCTTGTTTCTTACAACATCTCAGAAATTTTAGAAAACACAGTGTCTTGTAGGGTTTTTACTGATAAAAATATTTATATCTTCTTACTAACTAAACCGAACTAAACTTCCTACTGTCTCTTCCACAATCAAAGTGAGAATATGAAACAAATCATGGATACGTCCTGGAAATTTTAGCTCATAATTTGCCCTGAGCTGCACTTGGTTTTCCATTGGCTACTTCCATGTGGTTTCTTCTGGACCATGACTCTCAGGTGGTGGTGAAACATTTTGGATAGAACAATATGGAAGTTGTATTCTTATAAATTATATTTTTTATTGTTGTCTGTTTGTTTGCATGCTACTGCTTTCCAGAATTATTATTCTAAAAATAAAAAATTATGATTTGAGAGAAATGACGATTTGTGTAACCACTGAAGATTGTAAGCTTCCTACTTGGACAGAGCTCACATTCTTCATATTAAGTGGAACTTTATTTAATCATGAAATATGTGCAAAGAAACGTAAATACAGGCTTGATTCTGCAATTAGGGCAAAACTCTCACTGGCCTGAGATGAATTTAATCCTACAGAAAAACTGTAGGATTTTATTCTGTGTGTGAAAGACATACAATAACCCTTTCTTCTTCCTGTTTAATTAAAACTGACACAGTGGTCTGAGTTCCTTTTATCTGCCCTTTCCTTTACTAGAACTCAGATTTTTATGCATTTTCCAATGGAAATACTTTAAACAACCCAAAGTTGGCCTCCAATATGTTACTGATCCTCTAAGAAGTATGAGTCTCAGATAAAGCAGCAGTGCATAGAAACAGTTGCTGAATTAACAACAACAAAAAAAAAGACGGTACCCTATTTGTCATCTATGTAGCAAGTACTATGTGATTTATTATTAGCGAGCCAAGTACAAGAGGAGGTCATCATCCCAAGGAGTCTCAGGCTACAGGCTCTGTCACACATTTTATTTGCTGCTGCTCCAGCAGTCTGGAGGGATGTGCAACCTCCACTCCTGGAAACATTTTTCTTGCACTATGTTGTGGTGACCAAAGTGCTCCAGAAATGTGAAGAAGAGTTTCTTCCTGCCACAGCCCTACTAAAACTGTTTTCTCACACAAACTCATAACAGCACTTCATGTTAGGGCGACTATGTGCAAGGAGGAGCATGGAAGTGAGCTTTCTGTGCTATATTATTTCCTCCTGTGCACCATAGAGGAGAATCAGCCCATCCCCACATTAGATAGATTTGGCTTATTATAATTCCTTTTAACATTTATGGTAAACTTCCTACTGATTTAATGGGGTGTGGATCAAGCATGAGAGACACAAGAATCTGGAACAAGCAGTAATGTACATATTTTGTGTTTGTATGTATGCATGTATGCACAAACCAGCAGAAAGGATTGATAATGGCAGTAAATTAGCTCAAGCTTTACTGACAGATGAAATGTAGAAGTAGAACCTTGTGGTGAATGAGTGCTATTGAAAACTCTAAGACAGGCAGAATGAAAGAAAACACAAATGCAGGAAAACAAAGTCTTTATCTGTGTGATTACTGAATATGTGTTAAAAAACACCACAGAGCACTAGAGACCAGAGTTGACCCAAAGCTGAGGAGCAAAACCAACAGAGGCATAGACAAACCCATAAAAACACACAATCTGACACCTACTATCAGATCTGTAGGCAAGACCACCTAGAAGGCCAGAGGGAAAGACTCATCAAGGCTGTATCTTGTGCTGGAAAGCATTATGGCTGGGGATATGCTGCTTGCTGTAGAAATGTAGCTATTTTGAACACCAATAATAGTGTTTCTTTCCCATTAGTATAAAGCAGAACTTGTTTCCCATGTAGAACTACTTCATTTACTAGACTGGCCTGCTATAACCCTAAAGCAAAGAGTTATAAGGTCATTTCATTCACTTCAGTATTAAACCATCTTGATGAGCCAATAAAAAAATTATTAGCTATATCTTCTAACAGCTTTAAAACATCCTGTCTATTTTCTTTTCAAGGCATTGTTATGACCTCCAGTACAGATAAGAGCTTTCCCCGATGGAGATAAAACAACTTTGTTAAATCACGTATCTCCTCATTATTTAAACAGGACATTTTGACAGAGAAGGAGATTCTGCCTTTTCTCCCAGTGGCAAAGACTGTATCTGACAAAAATGTAATCCTCTTTTCCTTTCTGTGTTTCAAAAAGATGTCTATTGTCAGCCCAGTTTGTTTATTTATTTGTTTCACTGGGAGGAGGAAGAATTTAAGAAGTTCACTTGGGAAAATTGGAACTATTATAACTTGTTTATAAACAGTCTGTTGACAACTGGCCATGCTTAAATTTCTTGAATCATCCTAATATGTCATAGATGACATTCAAGAGCGTGTGTGGAGACTACCAAACCTGTGCTACTGTTGCTCTTTCTTCTTGAGATGGTTGATGAAACTTTTGTTGGTTTCTCATGATTCTTGAAGGCAGATTTATGGACATCTTCCCTCTCTCTAAAGAAGAGAACAAAACTGCAAAATGCAGTCAGTGGAGCACCAAACTTAATGCTAACCTGATGTTTTGAAAGTTTAATGAGAGTTTTATACGTGGGTCATTCTTGATGCCTGGTGATAAAGTACTCCAGGCTGGGCTCTGTATAGTTAACATGAATGACACTCAGCATGGGTGCATAGCAAAGGATGAGGCAGAGGTGAATATTTCCAGCATTCTCAAGTGTGCATTACTCAGCAATGGCTTGTCCTAGAGTCTCACACTGGCTCTCTGAAGCATCAGACTATCAGTTTCACGGGCAGTTTGTCACTGTGCTAACTTCTTCATTTCCAGATTCAAAAAGGAAATGCATGTGACATATGCCTCTAGCAGCTTTGTCTAGCAGTATTAAGTATAATAAGATTTTAAGAACAGCGTTTTATAACACGGAGCTATTACTTTCATATTTGTTTCACCACAAGTATTGAGGATTTCATCCAACATTGAACATTAGCTTCCCAGTCAATGCTGATCTCCATGCTGCTGCAATACAAATGCTAATTTAAAGCTAGCTCAGGTGTTGCTGTGCTACACCAGACATCCATGGACAGGTTAAGTGACTGGCAGTTTTTCATGCAGGAATGGAACTGCATCATGCACTCTATAACAATCCTTTTAACATCAGTATTGCTTTTGCCATTGGCTTCTGCTAACACTGGGACACTGGATTAGATGAAAAATCTTGTCAATCATCTAAGAAAGAAACAAAAGGCACTCTGAAGAGCCGAGTAAAAGGATTTTCAGTTTAAAAAGACACATCAGTTGTTGGAAGTAACTTCTGAGTTTGTGCATCAGTGTTTAGTATCATGTTAGTATAATGTTGCAGAAAAATGGGCAAAATGCACTAGCTAGGAGTCTATTACCACAAAAGAGTGAACAAGGCCATTGAGGCCTGAAGATAGGGGATGTTTTTTTCTTTATCTCTGCCATTAAATTATTGTGTGACCCTAAGCAAGTCACTTCTCTGAGCTATCTGCCTGAATAAAGAATTACAAAACCCTCATTTCATACATATAGAAAGGCATATAAAGGAATGCTATAGACAAAAGTTATCATTACTTGAAGGTATTTTAAAGTGGCTATCCAGTTTGCTGCTGTGCAAGTTTAGTTGTCTCTGTCTCCCGTACCAAAAAGCACCATTTCTATTTGATCAGAGGTGAAAATGTTTTCTCAGTATGACAGTCCTTGAATTTAATCAGTAGTTATTTTTCCCATTTTGTATTAGTATTCCTTTAAAGTAAAGGGTAAGTTTTGTTTGTTTCACGGTTTGTATCCATCTCTTTTTATCAAAGTAACAATCTGAGCTGGGGAAGGACTGCTCTGACTTGGACAACCTAAAATGTTTTTCCATAACACGTGATTCCTTGAATCAGATGAAATCCTCCTGTTGTTCCACAAAAGCTGGACCTGAAGTCACAGTCTGCACATGACAAATGTCCCGTCATATGGACAGTTGTTCAGTTTTTCCTCTGAGTTTCACACATGTTGGGAAAACAGGATTTGCCTATTTGGTGTCTTTGAAGGCAAAAGGATCTCCTGTCTGCCCCACACCATCTGCAGTGCTCCTCAGGGTTGAACGCATCTGACCTGTGCAGCAATAGTGCACGTGCATTGATACTGGGGCCTGTATCAGCCTGGAAAGAAGCCTCTTGGACACCAAGTCAAATCATTTCTCATTGTAGTAACTACCTCTCTTAATCCGTTTAATAAATTCATCAGTCTAAATTGGTCTTTGGCAGTTGCAAAATGGTAAATTGGTGCCTGGGCTGTAACTTTCAGACCAAAGAACTGAGTGTCCATAAGTTTTAACAGCAGGGAAGCAGCTAAAACACCAGTGTTTTAAAACTTTGCTTCAGAGAGCAGTTGTTGTAGGGGTTTTGTACCCCAGAGAATATCTGTGGCCAGCTACCACTTCCTACACATATAAAGCTAAGATGAAATTGTCCACAGCTGCGAAACTGTGTGTTAGTGTCAGCAGGTAAGGGAGGAAAAAGAAAAAGGAAAGGAAGGTGGAGAACTGGCCCAGAGATTCTGCTTCTGGCTACAGGGGCTATCTGAGCTGACAGCCACAGAGCTGTTTGGGCAAACTTAATTCAGCATGCACGCCTCACCATTTCACCTGCACTCAGCCCCTCACATTCCCCTTCTGCTGGACCACCTCTAACATCCCAGACCTCAAAATAGCACCAAACAGCAAGCTCTTCTTTCCTCCAATCAATCCGTTGCAAGAAGTATCATTCTTTTAACCAGATTCAAAATTTTCCTGCTCAAAATAATGGTAACTTAAGGAACATGGAAATTGGGAACAGAATGACAAAACTAAGACCTATCACCTAGAAATGAATGCTAGATAGTGAAAAATGCCTCTAGCAAGTACCTAGCAAAGCTCCTCTTTACTTGTAAACAGAAAGCATTTTATTCTATTTGTAGACTAGACTTAAATGCCACTGACAGAAAAAAAATCTTTTTTCTTCTTTTGCTCTCAGAGGGTCAGTTTTACAGCATGCATGCCACCTTCATTTCCTGGATGTTTGACACACCACATTAACCCTACACCTCAATTTTCAGCTCCGGGAAACCAAAGGGACACACAGTGATGCGGCATTTGGGTTTAGTGGGTTCTTCTGCCTAAATTTATTTGTGGTTCCAGCTTTCTTGAACTGCATGAGCTTTCCTAAGCTCGCACTGGGAGCCTTTACACCATTCCTTCCTGGCTCAACACTCACTGCTTCTCTTCCCTTCCCTCACCTACACCCTTCTGTTATTTATATATGTAGTAGGGCTGGCAGCTGGAAGTGTTTGTTGCTGGTGTTTATCTTTGTGTACTGATTATTATTCTGTCCTCATGTAATTTTATTGTTTTTCTATACTTACTGCCTGTTATTTGTCAGCAAAGGAGAACTACTGAAAAAAGGAACAGAAAGTATACAAGGAAAGGAGGGATTGGACAAACCGTCTTGTTTACACTCAGCTGACAATGGCTTGCAGTTGTTTGAAGTGCAGCATTTTTTCCATTGCTTTTTTTCAAAAGCACATCACAATGAGGAGCTGGGTGCAGAGTCAGGGCAAGTGAGGTGGTCAGTGGCAGCATTCCTGATGCATGCTGTCTAGTTAATGTTTTAACATGTGGATTTGCTTGTCTCTTACTTGCACGGTAAGAATTGCTTGGATTCAGAAATCATCTCCTAACAATTGTTTTCATGAGGTCTGACCTCCAGAAAGTCATCAACATCAAAGAGAAGAGAAACTGAGGGCAAAGGAGAATGCAGTGCCCAACAAAATGGGAAAGTGTACTGCAACTCAGTTGAGAATGGTGTTTCTCATAAGGAACAACATACACAAAAACTTCACTGTGGATTTTCATCTGAAGGTGCAATATTTGAACCCAAATCTAATCTTCCTTGAAGTTTAAGTTGGTTTAATTTGATTCTGGTAGTTGGTTTAAGACCATCTTTGCTGTCTAAAAGCTTATTGATGTTTTGTTTGAAAATTTTGATTGAGTTTCATCTCTGCTGATCACTCCTGCTGTAACCGGTAAATGCTGTCAGCTCAACAGCCTGTGTGCAAACAAATGTGCTGACCAACAATTTGCAGCAAGAGCATCAGAGCACGATGCAGACTTGACACACTGATGGAAGACAGAGTTTATTGCAGAAGTGAGGCAAGACAGAAAAAGAAAGTTTAAAAAGGGTACTGGAAATTATTGTGCCGTGACAGTGTTAAACAAAATAGTTTAACAAATTAGTTTCCTGTTCACATCATGAGCTTCAGATGGCTACCAGTGGAAACATTTGCACATATACTTATGCAATGGATATGAAAGAACCGAGATCAGATATTTTATACCAACAAAGATGATACATTTCCAGTAAAATTCCTAATTTTGTTTTTCCATTCACTGGAAAGCAAGTTTCAGAATGAAGGGAAACACCAGAGAAGAGCAAACCCCAAAGTCGTCAACAGCACCTTAGTTGTTTAGATAATTCTTCCCCTTGCTCATCCCACAATTTCCTGCTTGTGGTTGGGCTTTTTATTTTCTAACATTTTTACTCCTCAGGTTTACTCCAAATCCCTGATCCAGCCAGAGGATCTTGCAGAGAATGAACCAGAAGTGTAAAAAATTCTATTCCCCCTTAACAATGCATTTAAGTACAGGATTGATATTGAGCATATTAGTAATTTCATTAATAACAGTACATCAACATTAAGAAGTCTTGGCCATGATGTATCACTATTCAGCCAAATATTTAAACATATACTTTAAATTATGTAGACTTCAATAAGATTTAAGCCTGTACTTAGAAGCCTAAACATTTAGATAGCTTTTTTTCCCCTTCTTTTCACAGCAGGAATGACTGACTTAACCTTTTAGCAATTTAAGATGGAAAAGACTGTGTAGTTTATCACAGCCTTTCCCCATGCAGGCATGTGAGGGATTAAATGGGTAGGAGACACAGACCTAGGATCTAAATTGAACTTACCTTTAATTCACTGTGCTTCAGGGGTGGGAGTCTGAAGCACCTCTTCCCGAGTCTTCAAGTCATCTCTTCACCATCCAAACACACCATTTATCAGAAGGCTTCATGTGTCTCTCAAGACCTTGATATAAGCAGAAGTTTATTGTCAAAGCCATTCGAAGTTGAAGAGAAGCCATTCCTCACTTTTTTAATAAATAGAGATACTGTTTATATGAATAAAAGTGAAAAGTACTTTCCCTAGATACTTTTGAAGCTTCCAGAAATAGTCCTAACTCTGGGCCAAAGTTACTGTTGCTGAGCTTTCCCAGGAGAGCATCAGTACATGGTACTGCTGTATGAAATTGTCTCACTGCCAGTTAAACTGGTAAGAAATCACGTTTTAGTGGTTTTGCAATAAACAAAATATTTTGTGGCCTGGCCCCTAATTCTTGGCTTATTTCTAAAGAAACAAAAGGCTGTTTCCATAGCTACACAAATAGGGAAACATCTCTGTAAAAAATTAGGCTGCAGTCTAAAACTGAGAAAATTCACAAATTTGCCCAGAGTTTAGCAGTGATTCAATCTTCAAATATAGAACTTTTTCTATTTGCAGTAAAACACTGTACTGTTTGAAAGACATGTTTTCCTCTTGATCAAATCTGAGATGTATAGGTGCACAGTTTTCATACGAGTCACTGCAGAAGTACACTGTATCACAGGACCTAAACCTCTCAGCTTCCAGTGGGGTTAGGAGGGCAGGTCAAACAGAATCTTTTTTTTTTTTTTTTTCACTTTTTCACTTTTTTATTCTTTAGCTTGTTTCAGGAAGGGTTAGGTTTTGGACTTACTTTTGCATTCCTCACCTACCTGAATAAATCCATAGGGCAACCAGATAACATAGTAAAAGCTGCAACAATGAATCTTTTACTTTGACATATCAAGATGAGGGAAAGGCTGTGGATGTGGTCTTCCTGGACTTCAGCAAAGCCTTTGACACAGTTTCTCACAGCGTTCTGCTTGAGAAACTGTCAGCCTCTGGGCTGGACAGGCACACACTCTCCTGGGTGGAAAACTGGTTGGATGGCCGGGCCCAGAGAGTGGTGGTAAATGGTGTGAAATCCAGCTGGAGGCCAGTGACAAGTGGGGTTCCCCAGGGCTCAGTGCTGGGTCCAGCCCTGTTCAATGTCTTCATCAATGATCTGGATGAAGGCATCGAGTGCACCCTGAGCAAGTTTGCGGACGACACTAAGCTGGGTGGAAGTGTCGATCTGCTGGAGGGTCGGGAGGCTCTGCAAAGGGATCTGAACAGGCTGGACCGCTGGGCAGAGTCCAACGGCATGAGGTTTAACAAGGCCAAATGCCGGGTCCTGCACTTGGGGCACAACAACCCTATGCAGTGCTACAGACTGGGAGAAGTCTGTCTAGAAAGCTGCCTGGAGGAGAGGGACCTGGGTGTGTTGGTTGACAGCCGACTGAATATGAGCCAGCAGTGTGCCCAGGTGGCCAAGAAGGCCAATGGCATCTTGGCTTGTATCAGAAACGGCGTGACCAGCAGGTCCAGGGAGGTTATCCTCCCTCTGTACTCGGCACTGGTGAGACCGCTCCTCGAATACTGTGTTCAGTTCTGGGCCCCTCACCACAAGAAGGATGTTGAGGCTCTGGAGAGAGTCCAGAGAAGAGCAACAAAGCTGGTGAAAGGGCTGGAGAACAGGCCTTATGAGGAGCGGCTGAGAGAGCTGGGGTTGTTTAGCCTGGAGAAGAGGAGGCTGAGGGGTGACCTCATTGCTCTCTACAACTACTTGAAAGGACGTTGTAGAGAGGAGGGTGCTGGCCTCTTCTCCCAAGTGACAGGGGACAGGACAAGAGGGAATGGCTTCAAGCTCCGCCAGGGGAGGTTTAGGCTAGACGTTAGGAAAAAATTCTTTACAGAAAGGGTCATTGGGCACTGGAACAGGCTGCCCAGGGAGGTGGTTGAGTCACCTTCCCTGGAGGTGTTTAAGGCACGGGTGGACGAGGTGCTGAGGGATATGGTTTAGTGTTTGGTAGGAACGGTTGGACTCGGTGATCCGGTGGGTCTCTTCCAACCTGGTTATTCTGTGATTCTGTGATCAATACCAGTGAATAGAAAAAACATATGTTTGGACAAACACTAAGGACAAAGGGACGCAGTCAGTAGTAC
Organism: Phaenicophaeus curvirostris; assembly: GCF_032191515.1. Classification (NCBI taxonomy): domain Eukaryota; kingdom Metazoa; phylum Chordata; class Aves; order Cuculiformes; family Cuculidae; genus Phaenicophaeus; species Phaenicophaeus curvirostris. Next base: position 42,663,625 of record NC_091394.1, read on the forward strand.
CTGCACATTGTTCTCTTTAATGGGGAGACTATTTACAAAATAAGCAATTTTTAAGGCTGGCTACGTATAATGTTGAAGAAAATTAAGTAGATCAATATAGTAAATCAGAAGGAAATCTGTCAGGCACCAGTGTCAATGCCATCTATTTGTTTTGAATGACATAAATTTTAGTAGTGGGGAGTCCTTGGTAAAACTACCTGTGTAAGGATTTATTTTCAAATACCATACGTATCCACTCTCTAAAAAATATAACTTTATGAATGCATGCATACATGTGAACACATAGCTATTTAGAAAGCAGGAATTTAATAAATTATTAACACATTCTAGTGTTTTAAATTGTGACTTTAACATACTAATGTACAGTTCTGTGTATATGTAAGAAGCACAATGATTATTCATCAAATTATAGCACCTTCATGAAACCTCAGCACACTGCAAAAAACTCCCCTTTACAGAGGAACCATTATTATTTTTTCAGAGACATGATGATCATTTAGGGCAGAACAAGTGCTGCATACTTCTCGCACCTTCTCAACATACAGCCTAAGATGATGGGAACCACCTCCTCTAAATTATCCAAATCTTCTGAAATACTTTCACACTTCAATTTTGCTTCATTACAACTGGAATTTTGTTATGCCATCATAACTAGGTTCCTGTTTGTGCATTTGTATGAAGCTGCCACTACACTTTATTTGTCACTGAAGAGAAGCCCCTTCCTGGGAGTAGAAATCTCCATCATTGCTATCAGTTCCTGCCTTATACAGTGGCCTAAGAAGAGTTTTCAACTCTATCGCTACTTTACATTCAGGACTCTCCTTCAGTAATACGCACCAGTGCATTTTCTGTTAGCACTGTGGATGGTAAAATCTATTATTATAGATGGGGTCACTTATACAATTCATCTATCGTCAACATACAGATGCTTGAATGTTCAACCATTTCTAGCACCCAAGAGAAAACACTGTTATAACTGGACTTTACGTTAACTAGCTTAGGTCCTGTTTTTCCACAGGCCAGGTTTGGAACGAGCACTCAGCATTTGTCTCTTGTGTCCCATTGAGTTGATACAGACATGTCTTATTGAAGCACAGTAATTAGATTTGCTCTTTAGTACTTTGTAAGGTAAAACAGAGGTTCCGCTTGGATGGATATGTCAAGCCTGCATCCCAGGTGCTAACTGTAAGAATAATTTAAGCTATTTCAGATACTGTAGGCTTGTTTATAAAGTCTGGTGAAGCCAGGTACACCTATATTAAGTTTTTGAATCGGCTCGTAAAAGAGAAAAGCCAGTCCACCTCTCAGATCATCTTTCTCCAAATTATTAAGAAAAAAAAATATAAGCTTAAGCAGCATGTCTGGCAGTTCAGTGAAGTGAATTGCTGATCTGAGGCAGCTTTGGCAAACCTTGCCCCACAGGCCATCTTTCTATCAGCTGAGCTCCCAGCCAAGTGCTTCTGCTGATGGACGTCTGGTAGCACACTTTGAGGAGAGAGTCTGTATTCAGAGTTTTAAAGGTCAGCACCAATACCTTGAATCCTGCTGACAGCCAACACAGCTTGGAAAGTGCTGGTGTTACATGCTGCCAACTTGAGCCCTGATTAATATATGACTGCTGCATTTCTCTCTTGCTTCAGACTCTAAATGCTCTTAAGCAATAGCCTAAAGCAGAGCATATTACAGGAGGATAATGTTGAGGTGAAAAGATTGTGATCAAGCATAGCAAGTTCCATTTAGAGGGATATTTTTCTAGTCTAGGTAGATCACAAACTGTGGGATAAAAATTAAAATGTGTAAGCACCTTTTGAACTACAGCACATGTAAGTGATGGCCACTAAGTGCATTGAGGTGATTCGACATTAGACATTCTGAGGGTGAAAGGAGTAGCATTTAATTTTTCTACAATTGCTCTGAGTTTCCTCTGCCTCTCTGCCTACAGTTTCTTCCCCCTCCTTTTCAACCCAGTGTCAAAGGGATATTGATTCTCACTCCGGACAGCTAGTAAATGTTCTGTTTCATCTTTCCTGTCTGCAATATGTATGCACAGAGATTTTGCTTGGGTTTCATTAGCAGATTGCTGCTACTGTTCCAGACAAGTTAAAGTAGACACTCAGAAAATAATGCATTAAGTCCACTCTAAAAGACTTGCATGTTTCTCACAGCAGTAGATGAGTAGTATATAGAAATGTGCATCTCATGTTACATGCAGCTTTTTTGGAATATAATGTCCCACTAAAGTTGGCTCAACTCCCATATTCATCAAAGGCCTCTGACTTTTACAAGATAAATGAGGATTTAAATTCTAGGAAGCAATTTGCTGTGTTGCACAAAAATTAATGAAAATCTTGGTGCATCAACAGTGGTAGACAGAATGGTGGAAAAATATTTAGCTCTGGGACTAATTAATAAACCAGGGGATTTAAATGCATTGGGTAGAACTGAGCCAGAGATTAATTTGGCCCACATTACACATACTTTGTGTAATGAAAGATATTAAGTTCTTTTATAATACAGTGTTGTAAGATTCCTACACATTCAACACAAGGCGAGACCAGTTTACAGTTGTTCAAAACTGAGCCCTTGGCAGACATGGTGGCAAGCGTATGCTGTATCACTTTTGCTTTGTGTTGAAATTTGTCCATGGTCTTAATTTTCTCTATAATATAACATTCTATTGTCAGAATCTTCTTTCCTTTCTAATGAAGTGCAGTATCTTGCCTTATTGCTTTCAACAGAGCATTACACAAAGGTGACATTTCAAGATTATGTAGGACACCTTACTCCAGTTAAACATAACCTAAATGTTTGCAGAAAAATCTACAAAATGCCAAGTTGTTGCAGAGGATTTTTTGTGTGAGTCGGTAAGAAAGAAATATGCTTGCTTGCTCTAGAGATCTGCCCCCCAGTGGCAACACACCCTAGCCAGGCTGGAAGAGGACAGAAACAGAGGCAGAAGAGGCAAAGGTCGGTTTTCACAAAAGCAAAAGATGAAATAAATAAGGTGGTATGGCTGTTGCATGGCATTAAGTAAGATCCCTTTGGTGTGTCTGTACTTACAAACTATGGGAGAAGCCTTACTGCAAAACTATCTATGGCACTTTTTGTCCTGGGTCAGCTAACACTCTCCCAGACAATTCGTAAGTATGTTTTGGGGTATAAACACAGACTAGGAATCAGTCCCAGTAGCTAATTTGAAAGCAGTCATCCTGTTTTGGCTGAAATCTTCCACCATCTGTATGGACAAGAAATATGTCGTGCCAGTCATTTCAGTGTCAGGAAATAGGCAACAGCCTATTTTATTACCATTTTCTATTAATATAGCACAATTGTACACTAGATATTCTATGCCTGCAGTAACAGGATGATTAGTATAGACGTAGCCTCAGAGACCATTTTACCTCACTTCATTCATTCTGTAATATAAGAATAATAACATTTGTCTACCCACTTACCTAACAAGGATGCTGCAAGGATTTATGCTCTATTAATGGCAAAGCCTTGAGGATTTGGGGACAGGAGGACAGGGCACTCATTAAGTAGGACTTATTAGTTTTCATCTAACTTTGGCATTGCTTACAATTACACTAAAAGCAGCATTTCGTGCGTAGCACCCAGTAATTTTTTTTCTGCCAGTCAGTGAAAGGGAAAAGCCCTGGTTAAATTTATTAAACTGCTGGACAACAGCTACAAAACTGACTGACTCCAAAACAAGGATGTGGTATAGTGAGTTTGTCTCTATGAAGAATCTAACACGCAGGTCACGGGCAGAGGGACAGGCACGTACGTATTCCAATATACAGTAAGACTGCTCGTGTAAAGGTCACATAACAAATATTAGCTATACAAAATAACAAGTTGGCTATCCACTGTCCCTAGGGTCAACATTCTCCAAGACCTTATGAAATCAAGTTGGCAGGGTATGAAAGGTACGTTGTTTCTCCCGCATGTCTCATGCAAAATTTCAGGAAATTGCATTCATGTTTCTTACACCAACACTCAGAAATGAGATTCACCTTTTTCAGTGCAAGGACACTCAGAAAGACATATTAAGGATCTGCTATCCTCATCCACTCTGAGATTCCACAGCATTAAGTATTGTCTGGAACAGCAAAACCAAGAATATTGGAAAAACACCAGGAAGAAGAAGAAGATGAGAGGGCAGTTTGTCTACTGAGGATGAGAGAAATAGAAGAGGAGCAAGGCAGCAGGTCAGTCTCTGCAGACAGACCCAGGAGATGAGCCCTGATGTTGCCGTGTGTCAGAGGGGGACAGGGCCTCTCCAGGAAAAATAAGGCAAGAGGATCTCTAAACAGAACATAGTGCCTGCCCCTGCCTTCTATTAAACCTGGGGGGAGAAAATATGAGAGGGTAAAGCACTAGAAAAGACATCTCAATTTCCTTGTCTCCTAAGCCGGAGTGCTTAAATGTGCTTTGGGCTTTGCAGTTTTTCATTTTACCTCATCTTATATCTATCTCTACTAGGGCTTAAAGAACGAGCAAGCTGAACACTCCCCTTTCCCCACTCCAACAGATATCACAGGTAAGTGGAAGAGCCCCTTTGTTGAGAAGAGAATATACAAAGTAGAAGAGACAGGCAGTCTGTTACCCATCCCTTCTTTCATCAGTTCAGGGAACTAATGCTTTCATTAATTCAGTAATCATAATTTAACAAATCCCATAATGCTGATGCTGCCTTGTTCATGTTTTTATTTTGTTCTTTTAATCTAACCTCTTCAGGCAACTTTGATTGTCCAGTAGATTGGTTGTGTATATTTCTTCACTAGAAAGTACTGTCTGGAAATAGTTATTGGTGTGGTCTTGCTCAGCTTTGGTGGTGTTTTGGTTGTTTTTTGCACTGAAGTAGACACAGAGTCCTCATTTTGCCGATGATGATACTCAGACAAGGAGGGGATACTAACTTTAACTTTGCGCCAGTTTGGCTGGTGATGCACATAAACTTATTTTGCATGAAAAAAAAGAGTCTTTGCTATGTGAAAGCAGGTTAGCATGTGGTGAGCATACACCCAATTGAAATCATTGTCCCAGTCCAAGGACATGGGGGCAGTTTAGGTCTGGAATTGTCTAATGAAATTATGTGTTTTGTTGTTTAGTTGGTTTTGGGGGGGAAATGCTAACTTAGAAGAAAAAAAAATCTTACCGAGTCAAACACTGGGGTTTCAATTTCAGGCAGGCATCTGGGGAATAATCTAAAGAAACTGGTTTATAATTGTTGTTTACTAACGCAAAGCTCTGAAACAAGTGCTGGGTGTTCAGACGATTGCTAACTACAACCTCACTGAAAAGAGGCTGAGCCACAAGATCCAGTCTGAATTTGCACACCAAAGAAGGCCACTGAGAATGGACTGAAAAAAACGTGAGAAAAAAAAAACAACGCTGTGGTATTATTTCACCGTTTCATTGTAAAAGAAGGCTAAAAAGTCACTGCTGAAAATTAGCTTTGCCTGGTGAATTTTTTTCTTGCTCAGCCAAAGGTGATGTACCACAGGACCTCAGTGACAGCAAGAGGAAGGTTTGAAAGATGACTCACTACCTTGTTTGGGAGCAGAGATGAGTGCTCTGTAATTATGAGGAATGTGAAATTAATACCTAGACAGCCTCATTGCTGCGTTTTAATAATAAATGAGTACTACTTCTGGTGGCATAACTCTGTATATTTGATTCAGCTGTCCTATGTCTATGCTTTTCTCCTGGTGTTGGAAAGATGCTGCACAATCACCATGTAGCAATAAGTGTTCAGAGCTTCTGTACTTCCTGCTTGTAACAGACACAGAAAGGAACAATCAGGCCTCATCATGACTGCTAGTAAAGAAGAGATTCATGCCTTAAAGATTCTGAGTGCTTAGCTTAAATATAATTAAAACCAAGAATTTAAAGAGTTAAAAGTGACCTGATCCAGTACACAGAACAATTAGAAAGTTCTCTTCAAGGACCTGCCAGAAATTCTTGAGAAAATTAGATGGTGACATAGACAGACAGTTAGATAGTGTTATCTATCTTGTACCTACCTGTACTGGCCATAGGCAAAAGGTCAGTCTTCAGAGTTGTCAGCTTTAGTCACTAGTAATTGTTTAGAGAAAACTGATGTACTAGGGAAAAAAAATTGGAAGAAATGCCTATGTTTCTTTGCAGGTAACAGATGCATTTGCTGACTTACATATGCATCTTCATTTCCAGTGATTATTGTGTGCCTTAAACAATGCAAAATCACACACCTGAATAATCATCTGCATGGCTAGCCTCCTTGTCTAATTAATACAGTTTCAGATCTAGCTCTTCAGCATATAAAAATGTTTCCTTTATGATGCACCTTCCAAACCTCCTCCATAGACTAACCTGTGACTTAATGTCATTTTGGTTACTCTTCATAAAACTTAAACAGTAGTCCAGATGACAAGGGCTTTCTACGACCACCATGTTTATTAAATCTTTCTTTTTATAATTAAAAAATTTAAATTATAATTGTGTTTAAAAATTACCAGGGGCTTTCCTTGTCTAAGTATTGTAGCTTTTCTTACAAAGATATTTCAGCAACCACATAGAAAACTATTTAAAGAAAAAAGGAAACAGTACCTTTAAAGCAAGATGAAAACAAGTGTGATTGATCTGAACTTCTCTTTTTTTTCTTTTTTTTAATTCAAAAGCTCGTCCTTCCCATTTTGTTCAGGAAAATGTGCCTGTGTGCAAAAGTATATTATGCCGAATTGGTTCTAAAAGTAGATCTCATCTGTAACTACTTCAGCGGGAGAAGACAATGACAAATCTCCTCCGTTACTCACCAGGATAGAGCTATTGCTGATTGTCAGTGTACAGTCTCCTGAGCTATCACGATTCTGTTGGTTAAAGCCATATTTCCAGACTACCAGGTATCTGTTCCTGAACTTAATTTAGTGTAGAATATTTACAGCTAGTGGATGAGTTAAGTCTGAGAGTGGGTTTTCTCCTGCTAGCATTTATGCTAGCAGAAAAGGTGGTAGGAAGTAGAAAAAGGAAACTTTAACCTTTTATTATTTAAAAGCAAAATTAAGGAAACACAGTTAAGAAAAATAACCAGGGGACTATAACATTTAAAATAACTGAAAGAAGCCTATTTGGTAATATCTTTCAATGACAGTATAAAATCTACAGAATTGCAGTACATATCTCAGTATTGCATTTTTGTGGTAATATTTTAAATAGGTTTTCTTATGGCTCAGTCTCTTTTATTGTTCAATCTTCACCATATAGGGAATAAACAGGGTAGTATAAAGGCACTGGCAGATAAAGACTAGACCTATAAAATATTTAGTTTAACTCAGTCAAAAAACGTTTTTGGATCCAAAGTCTAGTCTGTCTAAAGATAGTTCTTGCATCCAAACACTTTCTCCCAAATCTCTCTTTAGCGGCAGTTATGAGGGTACCAAGGGGTTTGGATCTTTCCATCTTTATTGTTGGAAATGTTCCATTTCATATAAATTATTAACTACTACTGGTCTAGAAATTGAAGTAGAGGGAAAAGAGCACGGAGAGAAGACACCCTGACTCCCTAGCCCATTAGGTGGGAAATACAGCAGAGTTCAGAGTTCAAATACCTTCTCAAGTAAGTTCTTAATTATTGATATTAAGTTGAGCACCCCTCACAGGAGAGGATGAGAGAGATTTATTCCATATTAGCAAGTAGTCCAGTCACTCAAGCAGTCACCTACAATACAAGAGACCAAGTTCAACTCCCTGTTTGAAACCAAAGTTACAACACTGTGTGGGAGGGAGGGTTGACATTCAGGTACCTAAGCTAGGCAGCTAAGTTAGGCTCTAAGGACTCTGAGTTAGGGCTGGGTAGCTGCCCAGAGGAGAAAGACCTGGGAGTGCTGGCTGACAGCTGGATGAACATGAGCCAGCAGTGTGCCCAGGGAGGCCAAGAATGCCAACAGAGTTGCGGCTTGTATCAAAAATCATGTGGCCAGTAAGAGTGGGGAAGTGATCATGCCCCTGTACTCAGCACTGGTGAGGCTGCACCTCGAATACTGTGTTCACATCTGGTCCCCTCACTACAAGAAAGACATTGAGGTGCTGGAGTGTGTCCAGAGAAGAGCGACAAAACTGGTGAAGTGTCTGGAGATAAAGTCTTATGAGGAGTGGCTGAGGGAACTGGGGTTGTTTAGCCTGCAGAAGAGGCTAAGGGGAGACCTTATCACTCTCTTATCTGCCTGAAAGAAGATTGTAGTGAGGTGGATGCTGGTCTCTTCTCCCAAGTAACAAGTGATAGCACAAGAGGAAATGTCCAGAAGTTGCACTAAGAGACATTTAGATTGGATATTAGAAAAAATTTTCTTTATCAAAAGAGTGGAAAGAGTGGTGAAGCATTGGAACAGGCCACCCAGTGAAGTGGTGGCATCTGCATCCCTGTAGATGTTCAAAAATCACGTAGACATGGCACCTTTGGACATGCTTTAGTAGGCATGGTGGTGTTGGGCTGATGATTGGACTGAATGATCTTAGAAGTCTTTTTTTACCTCAATAATTCTACGATTCTGTGATCCCAAACTGGGAATACCCAGGGTAGCAGGTACCTTTGAGAAGCTCAGCTGTTGGTCTATGTTAAGGTGGGTCTTGGAGCTTACCCGACCTCTTACTAAATAAGAAAAGATTACATTGACAAATACTTCACACAGGACTGAAAACCCACTTTTTAAAACATACTTCACGAAATACATGCAACATTAAAACTGTTTAAAGAAATAGGCACTGTCTACTCTGTACAAAAGAAAAAAAAAGTTTAATGGGTCAGACAATTTCCCTGCAACTGACATCTGTTAATGCTGTCCTTGGTATTCCCCTGACATGAGGAAGTAGCTGTCATCTTGCTATTAAGGATATATTCATCATACTCATTGACCACAAGGAATGAGTGTAAGATTGGATATTAGGAATCTTTGCCTGGAACAACAGCTGGTTTTATATATATATATATATACACACACACACACGTGTGTATTTTTTGCCCAGTATTACAGAATAAACACCCACCAAGAATAAGAAATTTGCTGAATTATTTCCAAGGGATCATACTGTGAATATTTATCAGGAAGATCTGTTCACTGACTGAGTGTGTTCTGCCAAACACTGTTAAAATATTTTTTATAATGTATATAAAATAAAATGTGGGAGATGTAATAATTTTCTGTTTAGATCTCAGTATTGAAACAAATAACACGTTCAAAAACCTCTTACCTTTTTCCGCAATATGTTCGAAATTTAAAGCTAATGTAAAGAATCAGGTTGCTATTGGAAGGAGACAAGAGATATACATTTCAACTGATCTATGCTTGCACGTAAGAAGAAGGATGAGCTAATGATAGGGAAGGGAATGAAGCTATTAGTGGATTGTCAAAGGAAAGCAGGTGCTGGAGAAGAGGTTTTGGAATTAGAAGACTAATAAACATAAGTTCTGGTCAGAAAATTTGGAGAATGGATTTTCCACTTGAAAACTGACATCTTTCAGCAGAAGAGTGATAACTTCAGAACTGTGATCTTTAAGTGCAACTGCAGTACCTCATTATAGTCCAGAAGCTCCACTTCCCTGAGCAAATGTCCCTATCACCCTGTACCACCCATGGCAGAATATCTGGCATGAGCACAGCTCTCCCAGAATAGTGGGAGCTATAGCCAGGAGGGGAAACTTTTTCATAGAAGACACTGGGGAAAGCAAGTCACTGCATTACATTTTCTAAGAGGTACCACTGTGCTACATTCAAATAAAATCATTTTGGCTTGAATATGCTGGCTGAAATATTGTATTTCCTTTTATTTTCCAGACATATTTCCTTATATTTTCAGGCAGTCTTTTTTTCAGTTAGTCAACATTTTCTGTGGCAAACAGATACTCTTCTCTGGTCCACACTCCACATACACAAAATAAAAAAACTCAGTCTTCCACAAAAAGCAGATTTGAAAATTTTCAAGCAACAATCATATTTTAAAACTAAACTTCATTGTAAATTATGAAGCACTTCTATTTTTCAAATAATTTCTGAAATTTTGGTTAAGCAATTAGCAGGTTTCCTGAGTAGTTGGATCAATGACATTTCTTGACTTTGTAAAAAGAAGCAATCTCCATAATGGATCCTTAAGGTTAGCCTGTGAAAACAACATTCTCTCTGATTGTTGTTCTACCTGCCTGGCACTGACAGGGGAAAAACAAGCTCAAATGTGGTCCTGAAGGTCTTCAGTAGATTGTGTGCCTAAACCTTAAGCTTCACTCTAGTTACTTTGGGAAAACTTTGAAAAGACTGTACAGAAAAGGCAAACCTACTTTTTTTCCATTTACTCAAGCATTTGTATACTGCAAATTTGTCATTGGATCATTTTATCTGATACTTATTTTTCATTGTTTGGAGCTTTGAAAGTCTCAGAGAGAAAAGTCTTTACTGCAGAAGTAAGCCTTGCCATTGAATCAGTACATGCTGCATGGTATGTTTTGCATGATGTGGCCAATGTGGTGGTGGCAGGAAGGGGAAGCAAAGCTGGTATTTTTTTCTTTAATTCCTTACATGGTTCCGTCAGAAAAGCCATCTTGCACTATAGTTCCCTCTGAAGTTCACCTCCTAAAAGCCTGATTTGCCTCCACACCATTGATTCATTGGTCCAATCTTTCTCCAGATTTGAACAAAGGATGAAAATAGAGTGTTTTGCCATCTGCAATAAAAATTCCTATGCTGGTTCTCTGCCTCCTACTATCAGAGGCCTATGGGTTAATACCTGATAAAAGGGAAGAAGTAGGCATTTTGTCTCTTGCCTGGAGAGAAATTCTTTGCCTCTTTGCCAGGTAAAACATCTGATCTTGTTGCTATGATTTTTCTTTTAATTGGAATGCAAAGATCTTATCTTTTTATTACTCCTTCATTGTTGAGAACCACTCCACTTTCTCACTCTCAACAAATGTCCGGCTTATATATACAAGCCGGGAAGCAGTTAATTTTTCCTCCTTTTTAGCTTTAATCATTTGCCTAACAACTGAATTGTGCCAGAGTGGTTCATATATCCTTTCCTGTGCTCCAGTCTCTTTCTCAGATGCCTGGTCTGTGTCTGTCTCTCTCTAATTTGCAGGCATAGATTGGCCCAGTGACTGCCTCTCACTTTAATAACTGCCTGAGGTGTGGCAGACCACTTTATGAGAACTCAGTCACACAGACCTATGGAAAAATAATAGTAAGTAAGAAATTTGCAGTGAAAGGGAAACACTGTATGCAAGTCATACACCCACTACTCTTTTAATTTAGTTTCTTTGTGGCTTTGAATTGCCATATGTTCTGCACTGTCAGATTAGTGCATGGGGAAGCGACAGCCTCGTGGATAGAGCTAAGGTGCAGGAAATCTGGGTGTTATTCTCAGCTCTGCCCAGCTCCCACAGATGCACAACTCAACCCTGCCTGCTCGCCAGCAGTCACAGAGAGCCTCGCAGATGGCCACCCATCCTGCTGCGCAGCATCATAGCTGCAGTTGAAGGATGTTCTGGGAGAAGAGCTATGGGTACTTCCAGAGCCTCAAGGTTGCCACAACAGCTTAAATGGGTGCAGAACAGGAGGCATTTGGGGCCTTCTTGTAACCAGGACAGCCACAGATGGCTTAACCCCACCTTTTTCTATGTGAGGTAGCCTCCCTACTACTAAATGCCATTTTCTGTCAATTCTGACATGTGTCTGAGCATATGCTTGTGTACAGGCAATACCACTTGGTCTTTTACTCTTTGGTTGTTGTTACTCTTCAAGACCCCCTCTCCCAGCACTGTAGGTCCTCAGCCAGTATCTTTAGCCTCTGTGACCTTTGTGTTTCCTGGCCTCCTCTCTTCTCTTTCTTCCTCCTTCCCATATTCCTCTTCCCTTTGCCTATTTTCAATTCTGGGTTTGACCACCTCTTCCCCTCCCTTCTTTAGCCTTAAACCACACCGGCCAGAGGGAAGTGTTTGGAGAGAGGCACATGAATGAACAGGCATGGAAAATGGTACCTTCCAAAGGGGGACAGCCAATTTCCAGCTCAAGTAATTAAAGGCATTAGAGGCAACAGGCAATGTTTGCTTATTGTCATGGTCTGCTTCCATCACCACTGCTCAGTGTCTGCACCCGTCTGACTTGAGGTCCTGGTGCCATTGGATCATCTGTACTCCTGATAACCAAGCTGAAGACCCTCACCACCACCACCACATTACTGGTTTGGTCTCTGTCATATTGCAGACGCTCAAGAAGAAGAATATCTACTTCTACACAGGCTTGCAAGACAATAAGCCTAGTAAGACCTTTATCCTAAATGTGATTTACAAGGAGGCTGTCCCATTCACCCTCTTCCCCTGCTCCCCCATACAGCACTCTCCACCAACCCACAGGGGTGGGTGTTCATGTTGTGGGTGACACACTGCTTCACCCCTCATACTGCAGCTGCAACCAGCCCTGCCACTGGCTGCTATGCCAATATATATATTACCACCATTGGGAATCAAAATAATTCCCTGTGCCACAACATATTTGTGAAGCTTAATTCCTTACAGGCTGTGTGACATGCTCGAGGTCTGTGCAGTTGCAAACTTGCAGTATCTCTGTTTTGGGAGACTGCATCTTAAAATGTATAAGAATTTTGCCTGTAGCACTAAAGGTTTGGTTTTGAAGGGTTACTGCATTTACACACACACATTCACAAACAAGCTGTGAAATGATTGTATGCAATTTCCTGGAGCTCAGCTGCATAGTCCTTTTGCAGAGGTTTAGCAGTGCAGCCAGTGCAATTCACTAGCATGGATGTATGAAGTAAGAAGTCGAATGTATGGCAGTGTTTTTGCAGCAGTTCAAAGTGAAAAGGTGCAAAACAATTAAATGCACAAGAACAAAACAAAGATGCATTTCTGAAATGTGGTGTTTATGACACCGCTTCATGTGCAACAGCATTTTTTTCTCACTGGTTCTGTGTTTTCATAATCAACCTCTGTTTGAGAGGAAACTAGTATATCTTTGTTTTCTAAATGGAAAAAGACACTACTGGTTTTGATTTTCTGTCTAACTACAGTGTCACGGGCAAAAGGCACATGCACGTGCAAGAGAAACAGAAGCCGAAATTATAATGTTGCACTGCCATCCTGTGGTGAAATTTAGGAAAACATTAGATTATCCAGCTCATAGGTACAGGGTTATGAACAGCTCTAGATCCAAGAGATATGCCAGGTGCTTCCCCAGGAAGAGAGTAGAGCCTCAGATGCCATTAGTCCTCATTATTTCTTTCGCAATGCAGTATCTTCTAGAGACCTTTCAGAAGACATTCAGTCCACACCCAAGAATACAGGTTTTTAAAAGAAAGAGAAAATATTCTGGGTAAGCAAACAGTGAATAACAGCTACAACATGGCAGGCCAGGTGAGGTAAATGCAGACAGCCTGGAGTGAAGTCCTTGGGAATCACTAGGAGCTTGACAGTTTCTAAAAGGCAGTCTGGGGGCTACTTTTGGGGTTGACTTTGGCCTATGAAAAGTACAGTGAAGTTCACTTGTAAATAGGTCATAAATTCCCGTTCACTGGCTAAATGGATTTTTTTCCAGTGAATCACCACTAGGCTTCAAAAGAGAAAAAGGAACAAGCCAAAAGAGCCAAAGTTTGCCAACAAGGGAAAGACAGAAAAGGAGATGTCATGCAAAATATGCAGTTGAAAAGTAAAATATTTACCAGAGTCTCAGTCCTACAATCAGTTCTGACTTGTGAACCTGAAGGCTGTTTTTCTACTGGACTAGTTGATTTTGCCACCAGAAAAATGTGAATCTGGTGTACTGAACAATGTTCCCCAGACACCTACCCTTCTCACTGGCATTTCTACGCCAGAGGCATTTTTTGTCAAACTCAGATGCATAAAATATACAAAGTTGACCAAAACCCAGTGGTGGAGTACCTCAGGGTACGATGGCTTCCTAGCTCTTACTATGTCTCCTTCAGGGGACTGTTCATGTAAAAGACTCCATGTGCTGGGACTGTGCTAAACTGAGAATTGGCCTCTCTGCCTGTGTAATGCATCAAAAGCTGTAAGAAGTTGGCACCTGGAGAAGAGAGGATGCTGACTGAGGTTCCTCCATGGATCATCATTAAGACCTTCTCTCTTTTGCTTTAAAACTGCCCATCAACAGGATCAGGGTGAGTTCAAATTTTGCCTTCATGAGGACAGAATACAAAAATATCTCTCTCCCCTGATGTACTCCTGAAATAATGCAAAAGAAAAATCTCAGCATCATCCAGATGGCAAATTTTTGGATAAAGGGGAAAAAAGGATTGAACTCTCAGTTTGTGCAGACACCCACATTGTTTCTGAGTGTTTCAATGTATGATTATGGGTTTCTTAGTAATGTATATGGAACTCCACTTTCACCAGTTCAGACGCTCATGACTAACGCTACTGCGATAATTTATGGTTTGTGCAATCAGCTTATGAATCTAACATGTTTGTCTCTATGTTAATGCAGAACACCATGTGTCTTCTTTGATCGTTTATGTGCTTGTACTATCTTCTCTCTTCCACTTCAGATGTACTTGTTTTCATCCCTGCTTTGAAAAAAAACGGACCCTTCCTCACCCTGTTCTCACCTGCTAATGACTTCTGCCTCCAGGCACATCTTTCCTCAGCAAAGCACCAGACCAAATTATTTTTTGTTGTCACTTCTATTGGCAGCTCCATTCTTGATCACTTTTGATTCAGCTTATCTTCTTTGCAGTGCTATGATTTTTCTCTTTGATTAAAAATAACTGCTGACAGCTCTTTCCTTTCTCCCCTACTTACCTGCTTGGTTTTCTGAACTTTTACTGAGCCAGCATAAGCAGGGAAGAATTACCTTAAATCCTGTTCTGAATTTGAGTCTTCCCTGCTAAATTTTACCTGTGGCTGGGCAGATGAAACAATACATTTTTATTTCCCTGTTGAGTGTTTTTTTCCTCATTGCTCTTAATAGATATTTTTTCCTCGTTTAAATAAGAGTTGTGATATTTAATATCTTCAATGTCAGTTCTCCTTATGCCATTCTGTGACACCCTGCTTGAAGGAGACTATAGAGAAACATGTGTCCTCCCAGGCTGGGGGAGCAGGCTGGGGGAGCAGGCTGGGGGAGCAGTCTGGCTCTGCCACCTGACAGGGACAGCATGCAGCACCACTAACCCAACCTGTCACAAAAGGGGAGCCCAACACCCTCATTTTTTCCAAGGGCTGGAGACTCATGGTAATGGGAAGAGGAAGGGTAGGAGGGAAGAGCAACAAGTCTTGGTCTAATATTTTTTTAAAAAAAAATGTTCTGGTATTCCATTAAGGGAATGATAAAAAGTTTTGGTCTAATAAACTTTCGCGCAAGTCCAATAAGAAGAGTACATGTTTCATTATGGCAGGTCTTTTTGGCTATTTGCTGGTATTCACCTCTGTACATTTTCCAGTGGAGGTGAGGGAAAAAAGTTTCATATCTGTAGATTACTTAGACAGAAAAATGTCTTTCTTCATCACCGTCTGTGCATTCACCAGCCCCATCTTGTACAGATGAGCTGGCATGAGCCAGTTTATATACTGTCATACAGAAAAATACCCATCCCAAAGTATTTGCCCTGCTCAAAATACACCTGCGTGGACCCATCAGTGTAACACTGACCTCACTTATGGTGGAAGAGCAGTGGAGGAAAAATAACTTTCACAGATGCTTTATTTTTTATATCCTTTTCTTTCAGGTTGCCCAATAAAAACAAAAACTGAGAAGCTAAATTAGTCTTTGCTATATTTCCACTGAAGAGCAGTTTTGCCAAAGTTATTTGCCAGTAAAAAAAAAAAAAAAATCTTATGTGAATGGAGCATGAAAGTCAGATTTTCAAACACAAAGAGGCAGGTGATGCAAAAGCTGATGACAATGCAATTTAAACTGACTGCTAATTGATTATTGTGACACTAGGAATCTGCATCGTCTCCTTTTGAAAGCAATTGACAACATCTGCAATAGTTCAATGTGAGTGGGATCAAGTCCCAAATATGCATTTTATTGTATTCCGTGTGTTAAAGTCATTTCTTGAGTTGCTTCTGTAAAAGCCAGTAGAAACCCTGGCAGAAGGTCCTTGGCTGAGAATTCAAGAGTATAGAAACAGGAAAGGATTGTTACAATGGAAACTACTGAAACCTCTTTTACATGGGATGTTCACATAGAGCAAAAGCTGCTCTAGTTTGTGATAGTAAGTCCTGTCAGCTTTTGAGAAGGGTAAATGCTTAAAAAACATGATGAGGATATTTCACTTCCCTAAGTGAAACCTAGCACTGGTTATCACCATGGATCCAATAAGATACCTGGGCACGGAAGAGCTATGAGAGCTTTTGAATGCCTCAATATTCACAGAATCGTAGAATGGTTTGGGTTGGAAGGGAACCTAGAGGTCATCCAGTTCCAGCCCCACTGCCATGAGCAGGGATACCTTCCACTACACACACCCACTTCCACTTTTGAGGTTGCTCCAAATCTCATCCAGCCTGCCCCTGAACACCTCCAGGTCTTCCACCACCTCTCTGGAAAACTTGTTCCACTGCCTGACCCTCCTCCCAGTAAAAAAATTTCTTCCTAATATCTAATCTAAATCTACCCTCTCTCAGCTTAAAACTGCTACCTCTTGTCCTATCACTGCACTCCCTGATAAAGAGCCCCTAAACAGCTTTCCTGTAGCCCCCTTTTCACTACTGGAAGCCTCCTGTAAGGTCTCCTCAGAGCCTTCTCTTCTCTAGGTTAGACAAGCCCAACTCTCTCAGCCTGTCCTCATACGGCAGGTGCTCCAGCCCTCTAGCCATCTTCACCAACTCACTTGAACATGTCCTTCCTCTGCTGAAAGCTCCAAAACTGAATGCAGCACTCCAGGTGAGGTCTCAGGAGGGCAATGTAGAGGGGCAGAATCACCTCCTCGACCTGCTGGTCATGCTTCTGATGAAGCCCAGCATATGGCTGGCTTTTTGGGCTGCAAGTGCATATTGCCAGTTCACACTGAGCTTCTTATCCACAAGCACCCCCAAGTCCTCCTCAAAATCCACATCTCTCTAATTTAAAGACAAGACTGTCATGCAGGACAGTGTTCAATGCTTCACACAAGTCCAGGTAGGTGATGGCAGTTTCTCTTCCCTTATCCACCAATGCTCTAGCCCTGTCATAGAAAGCCACTGCATACATCAGGCACAATTTGCCCTTCGTGAAGCCATGCTTGCTGGCACCAGTCACCTCTTTATTTTCCATGTGCCTCACTAGAGTTTCCAGGAAGACCTGCTCAATGACCTTGCAAGGCAAAGAGGTGAGACTGAAAAGCCTGCATCTCCCCGTGTCTTCCTTTTTCCCTTTTCTAAATATGGGAGATAGGTTTCCCCTTTTCCAGTTAGTGGGAACTTCACTGGACTGCCACAACTTCTCAAACACGATGCATACCTGCTTAGCAACTTAATCCGTCAGTTGCTTAAGGACCCCTGGATGCATCTCATCAGAACCCATGGGCTTGTACAGCTTCAGGTTCCTTGTGCCTGATCCTCTCCTACAATTCTTCCATCTCCCAGTCCCTCCCTTTGCCTTCTGCAATCTGGGTGGTATGGCTTGAGCCCTTGCCAGTGAAGGCTGAGGCAAGTAAGCTGTCAAGTACCTCAGCCTTCTCCATATCCTGGACAACCAGGTCTCCTGTTTGCTTTCAGAAAGGGCCCACATTCTCCCTATTTTGTTGTAATATTTAAATGTGATATTGCCTTTCAGACTTCTTGCATTAAAGATTTATATATAAACAGCTGTAAACACCCTGCCATAGGGAATGGCCAGTCTGTGACTCTCGAACAACTTTTGCATCACTTCTGAGTGGTACACATGCAGCTCTCATAATAACATTACATCATGTAATTGGCAATAGGGCTATCTAGCACCAGGACAGCTGGTTTGTTCTAATCCCCAGCCACAAGAGAAAGCCAAGAGTGATTTTGCCCAGCCACCCTACACTGTGTCTTCACGCCTGGGCTTTGGACTGGAGTGGGGTCTGTGGATGGCTGGTGAGCTGCTGCTAGATCCTGTCTGCAATCCACCCCACAGTTCTCCTGGGAACGGCCAGGTACATAGTGTGTGCTTCCTGGCTTTTGATCGTTTGCAGATTTCTGTAAGCTACTTGAGAGGTTGGCAACCTTGTGCTCTACATCCTCCCAAAAATTACTATGGAACAGGTATTAGTGTTGATTAAGTATACTGTGACAGGCTTACAGCATCAAAGTCATCAGTTTGAATAGGAAAATACTCAGTCGAGTCACTTTTAAGAATAATTATACAATGCCTTTTGAATTTTCATTAAAGCTACAACACCCTAAGTAGGGTAATGTGTCTTTTATTTTAAGAGTAGTTTTAGCTAAGCATGTTTCAACATTAGGTAAATAAACGGCATATTATCTCCTCTATCTTCTTAGAAGTCAGCCATATTGAAGGCACATATTTTTAAAAACCTATCACTTTCAAGAAATTATTCCCCACAAGGCTATATCTACCACCACAGTGCTTTCACTCCATGGTTATATGAAGCTGATATCTATAGCATATGCGTTTGCTCATGCTGCATATTCAAATACAAAGGTGTGGTTAAATTCTTATGTCCTTTTTGAGGAGAAGACTGAGGAAAACATCTGCTTCTTGATGGAAGCCATCTGGTATAACTAGACATGAAGTCAAGCATTTTAACAGAGTGTGTTTCTTAGAATTATACTTAAAAGAACTACAGATTCCTCCCCTAATGTTCTCATCATATACTATCTCATGGATTTTCCCTTGCACCTACCTAGGATTGATTGGTGCAATTATTTTGTAAAACTTTGTCTCAGTGCAATCAAAGTAACTAGAAACAATGATAAGAACTGTGTAGATTTCTGTTGTTATTTTCAACAGCCGAGGTTTTCATCTGCACAATTACAGGTGTAGAGAAAATCACAAAATAATTTCTGTGGAAGGAGGGGCTGCAGAGGCTTTATGAGATCCACAGCACCACAGAAGCTGCAGCACACTCACGGTTTGTTCCAGACATAAGAGTTAACCTATCAGGGTTGGTAAGGTGAGATGACTGCGTCTTACTTCATCCCTTACCTGTAACATCGCCAATTCTGGCCCTGTGCTGCCACACAGTGTCAGACTTTGGTCACTGAGATCTTACAGGCACCAAACCCGCCTGTGAGGGATCAAACATTATCTATCCTTACCCATCCGAGGAGGTTCAGTAGGACAGATAAGATGGTGATGTATGTAAAAGCTGTATGGTATGCCAGCTTTCATGAAAATGGCAGGTGTTCTGAAAGCTGCATGACCTTAAATGTATGTCTTTGGGTGAAGGAGATTAGCAGGCAAATGGAAAACAGAGTAACCATTGATTTGAGTTATGTGTAGGGCAAACAAAGCCACATCATTTTTATGACATGGTTCCTCTCTTCTGCCAAGACTATCATCTCCACATACACCAAAAGGGCATTCAGCACCAACAGATAAGTTTGTTTAATTGAGCTGATCTTCAAACACAGGGCAAGATTACACTCAGAGAATCTGGAGAATAATTGCAGCCTTTTCTGGTTACCTTAAAGAGGTTATTCCCTATGGTAGAAATGGAGAAAAAAAAAAAAAAGATATTGCATGAATATGAAGCTGTTTCTTGGTGCTAGGAGTGTCCTGTCACTACTCACCCATTCACTAGTCCAAGGGGCGATACCGGAGTAAACACTGTTTAACTTCTTCATTAATGCTACTGACAATGGGCAGAGTGAACACTCAGCAAGTTTGCAAGTGGTACAAAGATGGGAGGAGTATGTGACAGGCTAAGGGGTTGTGCTGCCATTCAGAGGGACTTTGACAGCCTGGAGAAATGGGCAGAACAGAACTTCATGATGTTCAAGAGAGGGAAATGCCAAGTCCTGCTCTTGGGGAGAAACAACCCTAGGCACCAGGACAGGCTGTGGGCCAAGTGTCTGGAAAGGAGCTCTGCAGTAAAGGCCCCGGGGGCTCTGGTGGACACTAAGATCACCATGAACCAGCAAATGTAACCCTCCCAGCAAAGAAGGCAGCAGCACCTCGTGCTGCATTAGGAAGAGCAGTGCCAATAGGCTTCAGGAAGCTGCTCCTTCCTCTGTATTTAACACAAGTGACAGCCCATGGGGTGTGCTGTGTCCAGTACAAGAGAGAGCCATGAGCATACTGGAGCAAGTGCAGCCAATACAAGAGAGCCATGGACATACTGGAGTGCAGGCCACAAACATTATTAAAGGGCTCAGAGCATCTCTCATATGAGAAGCTGAGAGACCTGGGACTGTTCAGCCTGGAGAAAAAAACAGCTCCAGAGGGATTTTACCAATGTCTATACACATCTGAAGGGGGTGGGTGAGGGTTGATAAAGAAGACACAAGCCAGATTCTTGTCAATGGTGCCCTTGTAAATGACAAGAGGCCACAGGCACAAACTGAAACACAGGAAATTCCATTTAAACACAAGAAAAATCTTTTTGCATATTAAGGTTGCTTGAACACTGGCACAGGTTGCTCAGAGAGGCTGTAGGGTCTCCATCCTTGGAGATAGTCAAAACCCAATTGGAGAGAGCCCTGAGCAGCCTGCTAGTTGTCCTGCTTTGAGCTGGAGAGTTGAGACCACATGATCTCCAGAAGTCCCTTCCCACATCAGCTATTCCTTTAGTCTTTCCTTGACTATCATGACTACCACTCTTAATGAAACAGAGTTTTGCTAGAGCTGGACGTCTACAGCAGTTTTAACAACAGGGAAATTCCTCATGAATTCTCCTGCTTTTTGAGGCTATCTCTTATCCTTTGCACTATTAAGGCAGACCTTGGCCTGCTGCCCCTTAGCAGAACATTATTGATTCACTCCTAAAAGAAAGAAGCCTGGGTGTGAGCTAAAAAAAGTTGGTCAGATGAGAGTTGAGGAGAAATGCTGGAAGTCAGTACTTCCTGGTAAAGCTCCACAGTGGCCTTGTCAGTGGTCACTGGTGGTGTAAACTTCAGGTTTTATGTGGACGTGTTTCCTCAGTGCTGATTATTTTTATTTCAGATTAAGAAATAGCAAACAGAGTAACATATGTAGTAGAGAGATACTGCCAGTTTCCCATTGAGAACTGTGCAGTGATGTAAAGGAAGGAATAACACGAAAAAAGGGAACCACTTATCTTTTATGATGTAGCTTTATTGCATGCACACAACAACACTAGAAGAACATTAAGAATAATAGACACTAAGCTGCAAGTCAAAATAAAAAGAACAGCTAGGGCTCACATAGCTGATGTTCAGTATTCAGTTTTAAATCCAGTGTTCAGTGTGTACTTTTATCCTCTATTTTTTTCCCACCATTCAAACCCTCTTTATTGCTAAAATAACAAAATCTGTTGTAAGTAAATCCCTCCAATAAGGGCAAGGCATTATTGTCCCCTTCCCTCAGATTCCAGGATAGACTGTTTACACAAGTACTTAAAACTGTGGCTAAAGTCACTGACTTTGGACAAAAGCTCTAGAGCAGACAGAGAATGAGTAAATACCATTCTAAGCAGTGTCCAAATGCCTTCACTGTGAAACTGAGCTATTCCTCTCATGGTTCCCTAGTCTCATTCATAATATACTTTCCAATATTGGTAGCAAGCAATTGGAGGACTAAACTGTCAATAGACTCCTTGAGACTTCCCAAAAAGCAGCTCCCTTCAGCTCACTCTAGGAGAAAGGGATCTAGAAAACATTTGTGATCAGGCAATGTCTCATTTTCCCTGTGCACAAGGAGCTGGTGAAAGGTGCATGGCAATTTTTATTCAAGAATTTCCCTATCACTGGCTGTTGGTGATGGTGGCTATCTCACAACAGTCTTGTCATGAAGTTCACTGCAATACCACCTTGCAGGTCAAATTCACAACCAGTCCATGCAGCTCTTGTTTAAAGGTATCTCTACTGATATATTAGGAGGGAAACCATCAGAACCTGCTGCTCTGGATAGGAAGACTCTACAGAGGGATCTGGACAGGCTGGGATCGATGACCTGCAACCAACAGTATGAGGTTCCACAAGGCCAGGTGCCAGGTCCTGTACTTGGGACACAATAACCCCATGCAATGTTACAGACTTGGAGAAGTGTGGCTGGAAAGCTATCAGGTAGAGAAGGACCTGGGGGTGTTGGTTGACAGCCAGCTGAACATAGAATCATAGAATCATAGAATCATAGAATCATAGAATAACCAGGTTGGAAGAGACCCACCGGATCATTGAGTCCAACCATTCCTATCAAACACTAAACCATGCCCCTTAGCACCTCGTCCACCCGTGCCTTAAACATCTCCAGGGAAGGTGACTCAACCACCTCCCTGGGCAGCCTGTTCCAGTGCCCAATGACCCTTTCTGTAAAGAATTTTTTCCTAACGTCCAGCCTAAATCTCCCCTGGCGGAGCTTGAGGCCATTCCCTCTTGTCCTGTCGCCTGTCACTTGGGAGAAGAGGAAAGCACCCTCCTCTCTACAACCTCCTTTCAGGTAGTTATAGAGAGCAATTAGGTCTCCCCTCAGCCTCCTCTTCTCCAGGCTAAACAACCCCAGCTCTCTCAGCCGCTCCTCATAAGGCCTGTTCTCCAGCCCCTTCACCAGCTTTGTTGCTCTTCTCTGGACTCACTCCAGAACCTCAACATCCTTCTTGTGGTGAGGGGCCCAGAACTGAACACAGGATTCAAGGAGCGGTCTCACCAGTGCCGAGTACAGAGGGAGAATAACCTCCCTGGACCTGCTGGTCACGCCGTTTCTGATACAAGCCAAGATGCCATTGGCCTTCTTGGCCACCTGGGCACACTGCTGGCTCATATTCAGTCAGCTGTCAACCAACACCCCCAGGTCCCTCTCCTCCAGGCAGCTTTCTAGCCAGACTTGTCCTAGTCTGTAGCACTGCATAGGGTTGTTGTGCCCCAAGTGCAGGACCCGGCACTTGGCCTTGTTAAACCTCTTGCCATTGGACTCTGCCCAGCGGTCCAGCCTGTTCAGATCCCTTTGCAAAGCCTCCCTACCCTCCAGCAGATCGACACTTCCACCCAGCTTAGTGTCGTCCACAAACTTGCTAAGGGTGTACTCGACACCTTCATCCAGGTCATTGATAAAGACATTGAACAGGGCTGGACCCAGCACTGAGCCCTGGGGGACCCCACTTGTCACTGGCCTCCAGCTGGATTTCACACCATTTACCACCACTCTCTGGGCCCGGCCATCCAACCAGTTTTCCACCAAGCAGAGTGTGCGCCTGTCCAGGCCAGAGGCTGACAGTTTCTCAAGCAGAATGCTGTGAGAAACTGTGTCAAAGGCTTTGCTGAAGTCCAGGAAGACCACATCCACAGCCTTTCCCTCATCCAGCAGCTGAGTCACTTTGTCATAGAAGGCAATCAGGTTAGTTTGGCAAGACCTGCAAGACATGGCAAGACATGAGCCAACAGGGGGCCCAGGTGGCCAAGAAGGCCAAGAGCATCCTGGCCCGTATTAGGAACAGTGTTTCCATCAGGACCAGGGAAGTTATCCTTTCTTTATACTCAGCTCTGGTGAGGCCACACCTTGAATACTGTGTTCAGTTTTGGGCCCCTCACTACAAGAAAGACATTGAGGCTTTGGAGCGTGTCCAGAGAAGAGCAACGAAGCTGGTGAAGGGGCTGGAGTCTTATGAGAGGCGGCTGAGGGAACTGGAGTTGTTTAGTCTGGAGAATAAGAGGCTGAGGGGAGACCTTATCATTGCCTACAACTGCCTGAAAGGAGGTTTTAGTGAAGTGGGTGTTGGTCTCTTCTCCCAAGTAACAAGGACAAGAGGCCTCCAGACGTGCCAGGGGAGGTTTAGGCTAGAATACCAGGAAGTAAGGGTTCTCAGGCACTGGCACAGCTCTCCAGGGAGGTGGTAGAGACCCATCCCTGGAAGTGTTTAAAAGATGAGGCGCTTAGTTTAGTAGTGGGCAGGTATGGCTGGACTTTATGACCTCATAGGGTTTTTTCCAGCAAAATGATTCTATGATTTTAGACTGCGCTGGGTGGCTTTCCTGTCCACCCTAGCTTCTCCAGGCCAAAACCCTGACCACCCTCTTTGGAAGCAACATCTTGTGAAGCCCCTTGTGCCTGCCGCTTGGAGCACTTAGGCCCAGACACCCGGGGAGTGCTAAGGAGGAGCCAAAGTCTGCTGCACTCGCCGCACAAGCCCTTGAGACGCTGAGGTAGCCATGCATCCCTGGGGACTCACAGCACCTGCTCCCTGCTCGCCAAGGGGCTGCGGTGGGCGGGAGGTGTGACCGGGGCTTCGGCTGGGTGGGGTTGCGGTCTGCCGGCTGGCATCCATCTACCCATCCATCCATCCGTCCATCCGTCTGTCCGTCCGTCCGTCCAACCTCCCCCTCCTTGCCGCCCCGCCCCCGCTTTGCCCCTCCGCCCCCGTGATTCCGCCCCCGACATGGCCCCGGCCGTCCTCTCTCCTCACGTCCCAGCCCGGCCCTGCCCCGCCCCCCCGATCGCTCCTTCCGCCCCTCTCTCCCTCCGCGCCTCGCCCCGCCCCCTTCCGTGTGGCCCCGCCCCTCCCCCTGGCCCCGGCCCTCCCTTGCCCTTCCCCTTCCGTCTCCGCGTGGCCCCGCCCCCTTAGCCGCGGCCTCTTCGGGGCGAGTGGGGCGCGCCTGTGCTTTTAAGCGCGGCCGGACGCGCGCGGCGCGTGCGCAGTGCGGCCACGACCTCGCCGCCTGCGGCTTCGCGGGGCGCCGCCGCCGCCGGCACCCTCCCGGCGCGAGGCTGCGGCCCGGCCCAACCCGGCGGCGCGCGCACGCACGCACGCACGCTCGCTTTCTCGCTCGGTCGCGCGCGCGCGCGCGTCGCCATAGCGACAGGCAACCGCGCTCGGCCATGGGGGAGCCGGCGGAGCGGCCCGGCGCGGAGGGCCCCATCACGGAGATCCGGGCGCCGGGCCCGCGGCCGCTGCGGCTGCTGGAGTGGAAGGTGTCGGTGGGTGCGGCGGTGCAGATCGGGTCGGTGCTGGCGCTGTGCGCGCCGCTGCCGCCGGCCCCACGACCCGCCGCGCCGCCGCCCGCCGCCCCCGCCCGCCCGCCGCGCGCCGGGCCCGAGCGGAGGCTGAAGGCGGAGCGGCCCGGCGTGGTGCGCGAGCTCTGCGCTAGGCCCGGGCAGGTCATCGCGCCGGGGTGAGTGTGGGGCGCGGGCTCGGGGCGGCGCCGGGCGGGGCTCCGGTTGTCCCTGCGGGGCCAGCAGGTCCGGGGAGGCGATTCTGCCCCGCTGCTCCTATCCTGTGAGACCTCACCTGGAGTACTGTGTCCGCTTCTGGAATCCACACCACAAGGAGGATATGGAGCTGTTGGAATGGGTCCAGAGGAGGGCTGCAAAGATGATGAAAGGGCTGGAGCACCTCCTATATGAGAACAGGCTGGGAAAGTTGGGTTTGTTCAGCCTGGAGAAGAGAAGGCTCCAGGAAGACCTTAGAGAAGCGTCCCAGTACCTGAAGGGGGCCTGCAATAAAGCTGGGGAGGGACTGTTTACAAAGGTTTGTAGTGATAGGACTTGGGGCAGTGGGTATAAGCTGGAGAGGGGCAGATTTAGGGTTGATATAAGGAAGAATTTCTTCACTGTGAGAGTGGTGAGATACTGGAACAGGTTGCCCAGGGAAGTTGTGGATGCACCATCCCTGAAGGTGTTCAAGCCTTTGAGCAGCCTGGTCTGGTGGGAGATGTCCCTGCCCATAGCAGGGGGTGCAACTGGATGGTCTTTAAGGTCCCTTCCGACCCAAGCTATTCTATGACTCTGTATCCCATGGGTGGCTTTGTGTATCCCAGTATTGCACTGCATTGTGCAAGGTTCAATCTGTAGCTTCCCAGATTGCTATCACTAGTAGGTTTGTGCTGTGCTGTTCTTCATACATATAGTGTGACAAAGTGTTTTGTAGTTATCAGTAAAATTGTGAGGTGTTGTTCTTCATACATAGAATGCGAGAAAGTGTTTTGTAGTCATATTACCAATAGAATTATGCAGTGCTATTATTGATACAGAGTGTGAGAAAAAGTTTGGTTGGCATTACAGAGTCATAGAATGGCTTGGGTTGGAATGGACCTTAAAGATCATCCAGTTCCACCCACCCACCCTCCATGCCCCCAGTCATGGGCAGGGGACATTTCCCACAAAGGAGTCATTATCAGCAGAACTGGGCTGTGCTGCCTTCATTGTAGTTTCTCCCGTACAGGGCATGAAGAAAACAAATCATCAATGCCCTGGCTGACCAGTCAGCACAGGCATGGATGCTGTGTTAAAAACAGGGGCGGTGTGCAGCCGTGCTGCATCTTAGCTTAAAGAGAAGTGATATCCAGCTGCTTCCTTCTGTCTGTGCCTGGGACCTTGGCCACCTTGGGGTGGGGTGGCACAGTAAGCAGCTGGGGCCAGAGACTCCGTGTCTTAGGGGTAGTGTAAGTTGTTGTTTAATCATGTAAAAGCTGGATCCTTCACAAAGATTGTAGGAGACCTTTCCTACAAGTTCATGCGC
Organism: Phaenicophaeus curvirostris; assembly: GCF_032191515.1. NCBI lineage: Eukaryota > Metazoa > Chordata > Aves > Cuculiformes > Cuculidae > Phaenicophaeus > Phaenicophaeus curvirostris. The sequence continues at coordinate 42,690,169 of NC_091394.1, forward strand.
TGTGTAGGAGCTCCAGTTGTCTGGAATAGACTCTCCAAATCTTCCAGTGACTGTGGACCTGGATGATGATGGTAGGGCACTTGCTGATATATCTTTCTTAATTAGTATACTTATTCTCTTGTAGTAATGATTAGGTGCATTGCCTTGAAAGCTGTTATTGTTAACTTGTTATTAATCACTACTTCTTGTTGTAATTTAAGTGAAACTTGATTTCACAGAGTTTGGGCTTTTGCTGATCGTACTTCTTGCTTAGCACCTTGTGGTAAAACACCAACCCGGGAGGCAGGTTTTGTGCTCCTCCCGTGGGGGTCGGGCCCTTTGCCCTGTGGAGTGGCCGGCTGGACGGTGCTCCCTGTCCCTCCCTGCCCTCCTCAGCCCCCAGCGATGCCAGGCGCTGTTAAAAGGGAGCCTTGTCCGATCCCTGAGCTCTGCTTCCCCTTTGCGGCTGTCGGCGGGGAAGGCAAAACCGTCTGTTGCTCTGGTCTGTGTTCCTGCCAGCAGGGAAAGAGCTTTCCTTGGGCTCCGCGCTGTTGTGGTAGCGTGTGGGCATGGGGCGCTACGAGGGATGATGCTCCTGAGCAGTCCTTTGCTGTGAGCTCTACCTCGGAGAGCTGAGTATCTCCTCAGTCTGTCTCAGGGTTCTTTGTCTTTGCTGGCGAAACTTCTTGGAAATACTTTTCTTGGGGTTTGAGTTTGGGTTGGTGCAAAAGTTGGGTAGCAGAGGGATAATTTCCTGCTTGATAGGAGGAATTTGATAGGATAGAAAGAAATCAGGACTGCAGTGAGACACTTCTATAGTACTAGTACCTTGCACGTCGTGGTGGCAACCTAAATGCTTTTAATACTGTAGGTGTTTTAATATATAAAGCTTCACAGACACAAAAAAGGTGGTATAATTTGAACTTTTGGAAGAGTAGGGGATTAAATGAGGCATTTCCTGTAGTTTAACAATGTTTTGTCTTGATAAGACTCAATGTTGGTCTGCTTCTTAAATGGCTATTAGATAGAGCCTCTCAGATGTCTAGGTTAATTTGGGCTAATAGCTTGCTACTCTGTACTTAAAGCAGATTTTTTTTTTTCAGCAGGAAACCACTGAAACACTATTTCCTGGTTTATTGACAGCAAGTTATTTTCACTTACTGCTGCTTCCTTGAGTTTTGAGTGGGTTCAGCTAGGCCTGAACTTTCATGACTGAAAATCACTGGTATATGCAAAATATCTGTGTATGAGGGCCTTCTTAAAGGCTCGGGAAGAAAACCTGTCTGATTCGTATTTTATTAGTCAGTGATGTAAGATGCTACAGAAGAGGTACAAGCTGTGTTTTTCTTGCCACAGAATTACTTTCAGAGATAAAACTGTGGCTTTCCTTCTGTGCTACATCAGCTTTATGCTGTTGCATGTGGTGCAGCATGGACACTCTTTTAATATCTGATTTACAACAAAGGTACCGTAACTGCTAGATCAGACTAAAAAAATCTTAAAAATACAGACTAAAGTTTTAAAACACCATATACATGATTAATTTTGATAGTGCTGAGTGGAAGGGGAGATAAAGTGATCTTCTTCTTGTCTCTTTATGTTATTAGCTAAGCATTTGGTGGGGGAAGACAAAACAAACCAAAAAAAGATTTTTAGATGTCTGTGAGGTTCTATTGTAACAGTACTTTAGGTTTAGTTTGCTCAATGTAAACTTTAGGTCTTGAATGCACTGGTTTTTATACAATGCTTGTATTTCTTTAGTCTTGGTTCACTTGATAATAATTAGTAAGTGCTTGCTTTAAGACAATTTATTAAAAAATAAATACTGTTCTTTATTACTGTTTTTATGGTTTCTAAAATGTTTGTGTCTTACACCACTAAAAGTTAGCTCTTAATATTGATCATTGATGTTACACTTCTGGAATTCTGACTTCAGTATGTGTTCTGTGTGCTGTAATGGTATTTACTGGGTCAATGTGAAAGATAAGTCAAAGAGGAGAGGTAGAAGAAGCATGACCTAAGGGCAGTAGTGTGCTGGTCAGCAGTCAGAGACATAAGTGTGTTTCTTTGGTCACTTAAAACTATTTTTGATGAGCATTTAATCTCTTGTCTTCCCATTCTATGGAACTGAAATAATATTTCACTACCTATCAGCAATATTTAAATATATGTTACATTTGCAGTACTAAAATACAGGTATGATTAAGGTAGCTGACATAGCTGAAAACTATTTAGCATCTCCTCAAGGTGCTCTTTATTTTTAATCCATACTATCCAGCATGGTAGGTATTATTTGCTACCTTCAGAGAAGTGAGTTTGGTCAGTTTACCCCTGAATTCCCTAGGAACCAAACATACATGTAAGTATTTGTCAGGCACTTAAACAATGCAGAAATGCTGTTTCTATTCCAAATAATTTTCCTCTTCATTAGAACATGAGAACACAAATTAATTAAACCTTTTTATTTGGGGATTAATAATGTGACTGGTGCAGGGGTTTTTTTAAGTCAATTTGGTGATAACTTCTGAAAATAATGACAACTTTTAGCATAAGTCTCTCCCTCTTAGGAAGATACATCTCTAACTTTGGTTATTTTCCTTATATCTGACATGGGATGAATTTTTTTGATATATGAAAGTAATTTTCTATATATATAACGTTTAGTTTTCTTGTAGTTTGATTACCTGGTTTTGTCACTGACAGTGGTGTAATCTGTCCACGGGGCAGAAGGTAGGATAGGGTTAACAGCCTAAGGCAGGCTGGAGATGGCTTCTGCTTATACCGGCAGAAGTAGGCTTGCAACAAATGTCAAACTAGGAGTCAAGAGAGGAAGGCGTTTGACCTGTTATGACTGTAAATAGCAAGGATGACAGCAAGCAGTTAATGAAAGGTCTTTGTTAATGAGACATAATTTCTATGGGTGGCAGGAGCAACACAAAATGTCAAAAACTGCAGCACTGCTTTTTGTATTATTAATACCACTTACCCATCAAGGTTAATAGTTCTGAAGCTGCTACAGGTAAGTCAGGATTTTGGTTTATGTGACTATTTACATAAGCATTTCTAATATGAAATGATTGTCCCCTTTCAGGCCCTACCAATGGGATAGACTACTGAAAGTCTGTTCTTTGGTTCACGTTAATAGTCTTCCAGACCATTTATTACCTTTGCGTTTGAAATGGGGTTTTCCTGTGTCTTGCTGCATAGCTTTAATAGCTAAAACTTGCATTCTTCTACCAAATATTAAGTGTGTTAGTGTTGTAATAAAAATGTTGCTTAAATCTGTCTAGACTCTAGTGAAGCAAAACTTGTATTTTCTCTTTTTGGAGAAGATAGCAGGATAGAGAATTTGTTCTCTAAAGCTGTAATTTTTTTGTGTTTTTAGGCATTGTTTTGTATTGAAAACTTAATTATATACTTTAAAAATATGTCTTTGGTTATCTAATGCCACAAAGCCTCAGGGGTTAGTTTACCACCCAAGATGAGAAGGACACTTAACCCTGAACCCCAATAACTTTCATCATAGATTCTTCAGTGAGTTACAGTTTATTTTGAAGTGATGATACTTGTAGTAAACTACAGGAAAATAAAACTTTCCATTTCAGTAAAACACAAACTGTGGTTATGGTTGACCCCAGAGAGCAGGGGTGAATGGAGTTAATTCTGGTTGGCAGTCAGTTGCAAGCAGTGTTCCCCAGGACTGTGTTAGGGCCAGATCTTTATCAATGATCTGGATGAGGGAATTGGGTTTGCAGATGACACCGAATTGGATGGGAGTGCTGATCTGCTTGAGGTTGGAAAAGGTTACACAGAGGGTTCTGAACAGGCTGGATCAGTGGGCCAACTGTATGAGGTTCAACATAGCCAAGTGCTGGGCCCTGCACTTGGGACACAACCCCATGCAGTGCTACAGGCTTATAGAAGAGTGGCTGGAAAGCTGCCTGGTGGAGAAGGACCTGGGAGTGCTGGTCAACAGCTGTCTGAATGAGGCAGCAGTGTGCACAGGTGGTCAAGAAGGCCAATAGCATCCTGGCTTTCTTCAGAAGTAGTGTGGCCTGCAAGAGTAGGGAAGTGTTGGTTCTCCTCTACTTGGCATTGGTGAAGCCACACTTTGAATAATGTGTTCAGTTTTGGGCCCCTCACTACAAGAAAGACATTGAGGTGCTGCAGTGTGTCCAGAGAAAGGCAACAAAGCTGATGAAGAGTCTGGAGCACAAGCTTTATGAGAGGCAGCTGAGGGAACTGGGTTTGTTTAGCCTAAAGGAGGCTGGAGGAGGCCTCTACAACTACCTGAAAGGAGGTTGTAGTGAGGTGGGTACTGCTCTCTTTTACCAAGTAAGAAGTGATGGGGTCGGAAGAAATGGCCACAAATTGCACTGAGGGAGATTTAGATTGGATATTAGGAATTTCTTTACTAAGAGAGCTCAAGCATTGGAACAGGCTGCCCAGGGAAGTGGTGGAGTCTCTGCCTCTGGAGGCATTAAAAAAATATGTGTAGATGTGGTACTAAGGGACGTACTTTAGTAGGTAGGCATGGTGGTGTTGGGCTGGTGATGTCCGAGTTCTTTTCCAAACTTAATGATTCTATGAAATGTTTTCATAATATCCTGTCAAATATTTAATGAGTCTACAAAAAGTCATTGTCAAACACTGAGGATTGTTGAATAACACTTAGCGATCCCAACCAACTACATCCTTCACCTGATTCCCTTGGTTTCATTCCATTTTTGTGTGTCTTTGTCCCACCCCTCACCCCGCCATTGCCTATATACTGCAATGGTAAGGAAGCCTGCTTTTTAATGCGTGTTTTCTATTTGGTTGAATTTGATACTGAAAAAGATCAATGTTCAGAATGAGGGCATTCCATCCTTTGTTTTTTCCTCTTCCCAGTTCCCTCATTCCAACAAGCTGGGAGCTCACACTATAGCTAGTAGCCCTGAATATGAAGTCTTATTTACATGGCCATCCATTTTCACAGAACTTGTAGGAACTTCCTTATCTAAGACAATCAAGCTGCTCAGTCAGGTTTTGTATGAAACAGGCATCAGGCTCAGGAGTTACTAGTAGTGTGATTGTAACAGCCTTGTGTCAGCAGTTTTCAGTGCAGCTTCCTCATGCCACGTTATTGTGTTTGCTTCAGGCTAATAAGGGAGTTGCTTATGCTTCTGTGTGCCTCCAGCTTGCATCGAGTTGGGCTTTTGAGATCATGTAATTAAAGCTGGCTTGGTCTCTCTTTTCTTCCTTTTCATCCTTCCCACCCAGCCTCCTGTGAAGTGGAGTTCAGTGGATTTAGCTCAGTTGCTGTAAGAGAAGTGTAGTGTAGGGAAAGGGAGAGTGATTTATCTTTTCAGCAGTAGCCTCTATTTAGGGCAGATCAAAGTGGGTGTGTGAATGCCAGTAGAGTCACTGAGGGGATAAATGACATGTTGACACCAGGATGCCTCTCGTTCTTGTGGGAGACTTCAATCTGCCTGATATCTGCTGGGTGTACAACACAGCAGAAAGGAAGCAGTCTAGGAGGTTCCTGGAGTGCGTGGGAGACAACTTCCTCGCACAGCTGGTGAATGAACCAACAAGGGAGGGTGCCCTCCTGGACCTGCTGTTGGTGAACAGAGAAGGCCTTGTAGGGGATGTGGCAGTAGGTGGATGCCTAGGACTAAGCGACCATGAGATGATAAAATTTTCTGTTCTAGGTGAAGAGGGTGGTTAGCAAGACGGTAGCATTAAATTTCCAGAGGGCAGACTTTGATCTCTTCAGAAGGCTGGTTGGTGAAGTCTCATGGGAGACAGTACTCAAGGGCAAGGGAGCCCAGGAGGGCTGGGAGCTCTTCAAAAGGGTGGTCCTAGCAGCTCAGGAGAAAGCCATCCCCGTGGTCCGGAAAAAAAGCCGGCAGGGGAGAAAGCCAGCTTGGTTGAATAGAGAGATCTTGAGGGCTATCAAGAAGAAGAGAAATGTTTATGGGCTCTGGAAGAAGGGACAGGCCTCTTGGGTGGACTACAGGAGGGAAGTGAGATTGTGTAGGGAAAAAATCAGAAGGGCTAAGGCTCAGCTAGAAATTGGATTGGCCAAGTCAGTGAAAGATAACAAAAAATCTTTCTACAAATATATAAATAATAAAAGGCGGACTAGGGAGACCATACAGTCCCTATTGGACACAGAAGGAACAACAGTAACAGGGGATGAGGAAAAGGCTGAGGTACTTAATGACTTCTTTGCCTCAGTCTTTAGTTGTAAGGAGGGTTGTTCCATCTGTGTACAAACCCCGGAGCTAGAGGAGCATAATGAGGCTCCCGTGATCCAAGAGGAGGTGGTCAGAGCCTTGCTAGCCCGACTGGACAGCTACAAGTCTATGGGGCCGGACGGGATTCACCCAAGGGTACTGAAGGAGCTGGCAGATGTGCTGGCCAAACCCCTTTCCATCATCTTCCAACAGTCCTGGAAGACTGGTGAAGTCCCACTGGACTGGAGGCTGGCTGATGTTGTGCCCATCTACAAAAAGGGCTGCAGGGAGGACCCAGGAAACTACAGGCCTGTCAGTCTGACCTCAGTGCCAGGGAAAGTCATGGAACAGGTGATCTTGAGTGCTATCATGAAGCACATGCAAGAGAACTGGGTGATCAGGCCCAGTCAACATGGGTTCACAAAAGGAAGGTCTGGCCAAACTAACCTGATCACCTTCTATGACCAAGTGACTCGGCTGCTGGATGAGGGAAAGGCTGTGGATGTGGTCTTCCTGGACTTCAGCAAAGCCTTTGACACAGTTTCTCACAGCATTCTGCTTGAGAAACTGTCAGCCTCTGGCCTGGACAGGCGCACACTCTCCTGGGTGGAAAACTGGTTGGATGGCCGGGCCCAGAGAGTGGTGGTAAGTGGTGTGAAATCCAGCTGGAGGCCAGTGACAAGTGGGGTCCCCCAGGGCTCAGTGCTGGGTCCAGCCCTGTTCAATGTCTTTATCAATGACCTGGATGAAGGCATTGAGTGCACCCTCAGCAAGTTTGCCGGTGACACTAAGCTGGGTGGAAGTGTCGATCTGCTGGAGGGTAGGGAGGCTCTGCAAAGGGATCTGAACAGGCTGGACCGCTGGGCAGAGTCCAATGGCATGAGGTTTAACAAGGCCAAATGCCGGGTCCTGCACTTGGGTCACAACAACCCTATGCAGTGCTACAGACTAGGAGAAGTCTGGCTAGAAAGCTGCCTGGAGGAGAGGGACCTGGGGGTGTTGGTTGACAACCGACTGAATATGAGCCAGCCGTGTGCCCAGGTGGCCAAGAAGGCCAATGGCATCTTGGCTTGTATCAGAAACGGCGTGACCAGCAGGTCCAGGGAGGTTATCCTCCCTCTGTACTCGGCACTGGTGAGACCGCTCCTTGAATGCTGTGTTCATTTCTGGGCCCCTCACCACAAGAAGGATGTTGAGGCTCTGGAGTGAGTCCAGAGAAGAGCAACAAAGGTGGTGAAGGGGCTGGAGAACAGGCCTTATGAGGAGTGGCTGAGAGAGCTGGGGTTGTTTAGCCTGGAGAAGAGGAGGCTGAGGGGAGACCTCATTGCTCTCTACAACTACCTGAAAGGAGGTGCTGGCCTCTTCTTCCAAGTGACAGGCGACAGGACAAGAGGGAATGGCCTCAAGCTCCACCAGGCGAGGTTTAGGCTGGACGTTAGGAAAAAATTCTTTACAGAAAGGGTCATTGGGTACTGGAACAGGCTGCCCAGGGAGGTGGTTGAGTCACCTTCCCTGGAGGTGTTTAAGGCATGGGTGGACGAGGTGCTGAGGGATATGGTTTAGTGTTTGATGGGAACGGTTGGACTTGATGATCCGGTGGGTCTCTTCCAACCTGGTTATTCTGTGATTCTGTGGAAGCAACTTTGTTGAGGTTGTGTGTATCTCATATGGCATTTTGTGAGATAATTTTATGCATTACTTTTATCTTTACAAAGTCTCTCCCAAACTGGGTGATTTTCTGCTCTCGGAGTTCTTGCTAGTAAGTGCTCATCGTGCTTTAGTTCAAGGACTTTGCCACTGTATGGGAGCATATGCAGAATCCTATGAGCATACAGACAGAGTGAGATAGCCTATGGGATTATTTTATGGATCCTCTTGTCAATCCACAAGCTGGTTATAGCTCTCTTTAAAAAGTGTATACGTTTGTGGATGTCTGTGCTGGAAAACCATTTTGCTTTTACCCAGATTGTAATGGATTATTATTTAATTGCTGTCTAGTTTCCTTACTGCATTTTTTACCTTTACTTCAATACTGGAGTTATTTAGAAAAACGTAGTCTTTTTCAAAGGCAAATGTATGTGTTATTTCTTCTCTGAAACTGCTGCATGGTTTTCCTTAGTTGCAAAACAAGTAGTCTTCTAAAAAGAAAATGTATGGACAAAAATTCTGACTGGAATGAGACCCTTAATGTTGTGCTGCGCAATACCTAGCCCTTTGAACTGGAAGGGATTGGAAAAGCTTGAGGAAGAGAGAGACGTATTGCTTTGAATTGTCTTAAAAGTTTCTATTTTGACCCAAGAGGATTTTTTCCTCCGAGAAATCTTAGTAGTACAACTTTCTTGCCTTCCTGGACCTTTCTGATTTGATGACTGCATGTTTGTTGTTAACTTAAGGCTGACACTAGTAGGGATCCCTGCTGTTTGAATTTTCAAAGTCATTCTTACACAGTGGAAAACTTACCTTAGGTGGTTTCATAACCTAACATTTGAACTCACTGAATAAAAATGAATATAGTGTGATGATACTGCCAGTAATTAAACATTACCAAAAGTATATAAAAATATTTCCAGTTGGAACTTTCTAGCCTGAACGGTTGCTAGTCTTGCTAGTCTTCAAAAGACTGTTAGATGGAGAGGTTCCCTTTTTTCTTTTTATGTGGTCAAGAAAGTGCTGCCATGTGTAATGTATACTGTTATACTTAGGTGAGAGTTTCTCACCATATTTTGTAGGGTGTTGCAACAGTGCTCAATAACTGTGTGTTTTCCATCATAATCTATAATCCTGTATCCCTGGATGTTCCAACAGCATGCAGTGTCAGGTGGCTGTGGCCAGAAGTGGAGCTGCTACTCCTTCATTTGAATGTTGCTGCACAACATGATGGTAGTGTTCGTAATTGCTTCTAAGGGTGTTAAGAGTTATTAAATTAAATTTTCCTATGTATGTGTGTTCGTTTGGCTTAACAGCGAGTCTTAGGGCAAAATAGCAGAAGTTAGCATCAAGGTACAAGTTTGCCACAGTATCCAAAAAGATAAAGGAGAGGAGGAAGCTATTAAGCTTGAGGATTCTGCATCCTGTGGTAAGTCTCCTCCCATTTTATTTGTTGTCTGAAAGTAACAGACAAAGGGACCAAGGTTGCCCAAGTGTCTTGCTTTAAAGGAGAAGGTGATGAAACACTGGGAGGTGTAATGTTATCTGTTAATAGGTGCAGTTTTCTGAGGCAGAGGAGGAGAGATCATAGTTCCCATTTTTCGTATGCATAGGAAGAATAAAAAAAAAACACAGATAGCTTTGCTGCCAGCTCTTTGTGTGTCAAGCTGTCTTTCTTAGTCATCTTTCTCTGCTTTGGTGTCCAGCCTGTTTTGTTGTTCATCTGAAGCTGTTTCTTTAAATGTAAGCCTGGAGGTGCAGAAGGCAATCCAAATCTGTTGAGGTAGTTGTAGGTGATCTCAGCTAAGGGTAGGAGGAATGCAGTGCTAAGTTGGTCTGAGATAAGAAATTATGTGCCTTTACCTGAAGGAGGGGTTGGATTTGAGAAGGTATACACCTGAAAAGAACAGAAGGAGTCAGAGATGGGCTTAGTTCAAGACTGTTGTCACCTACTTTGCAGCTTTTTGGTTAAATGCCAATTATGTTGGCAGTGTAAATCGTATATGGGATGTATAGATTTGGATGTCTTAGATATTTAATCCTGCTATCAGATGGCTGTTACTGAACCAATGAACTTGTCTTGAAGTTCGTGTACTAAAAAGCTACACTTAGCAGTTTAGAAAATGGATCTGCAATTATACAATGCCTCATTCTTCCTTTGCCAGCTTTTTTTTTGAGTGGTTTCCTTTTGTCTTAAAATGCATATAATTTATTGCTTTTGCTCTATGATTTTTCTATGAGCAGGTGGTAATGGCTATGGATTCATGAAATGCTAAGAGGGGAAGTAATAAAAAATTTGAACACCTTTAGTGTAACAAGGAAAATCTTGGGTATTCATATAAAAATCACAGGTACAGTTAACTGCTCTTAAATTTGGACGTCTTCTTAAAGCTACTATGTTTTTACTATCTCAGAACATTTTTTATACCCTGTATAATTCTGTTCAAGGATGTATTATGTGCTAGAAAGAAGTTGGCTATGATAGGTTTTATGCATCCGGCTGTGACTGACATTAATTAGACTATTGCTGTGATGTTTATGTGTAGAATTTGAAAATAGCTCTTGGAGATGCTGTAAGCAATTTGAAATCCCTTGGGGCTTTTCCAATAATATTTTAATAGTTGGTTTAAAGTTTTGATGTTGAGTGAAGTCAGTGTCAAAGAATGTGCATTCCATTCGAGTTTACTGTTACTGGTTCAAGTGACGGTCAGTTAAGAAGAGGTAACCTTTGTGTGAAAATCAAAATGACTTTCCAGTTGTTCTGGCCCTGTGCTGTTAGATGCTGTTGCTCAACTCTCAACCAGAATTGTCCTGCAAGTGTTTGGGAAGTGCTGGGTGACTGCTGACGCTAGGTGGAGAGAGATGGCAATAGAAACATAAATGACGGTCTGTAGTTTCAAATTCTTCCAAATAATAAAGTTTTAGCTAAAACATTCTAAATAAAATAAAAATTAAATTCTACATAATCTTTGAAACATTTACTAGATTTTATATAAAGGGCACTGCAAACTATTTTGCTTTTTTGGTACCTTTTTAGTGTACATTGTTAACTTTTAACAGTAGCTTTTTGAGACAGGTAAGAAGCTGCCCATGGATGTGTGCCTGGAAGGTTGGAGACTGTTACCTCCTTCCTTGTAGTGCCAGACTTCTTTCCAGAAATAAGTGGAAAAGCTTTGTAAGAGCTTGCAAATTGTGGAAATAGTGTTACTTCATGCTTAAGATGTCTTTTGGATTCCAAACAAAAAGCGGAAACTCTGGGCATAAGCTTCTCTTGCATTCATTCTGTGTTTAAACCTGAACAGGTATCTTGCCTGAAAAGGAGAGGAAAAATGACGTTTCAGGTTTTCTGGTCTAAAGTATTGTGAACAGTTTTTGCTTAACAGAAGAAAAAAAAAAATCCCATGGCCCATGATTTCTGTGTTAGCTTTGGAGACTTGAGGTGGTGCCTTGCAAGTGAGCCCTACTTTCTGTAAGCACTGTATTTTCTATGCCAGTGCATGATTCCTTGAAACACGGTTGAAGATAATAAATAACTTATCTCTCCATGGCATGGAGATATTCCAGCTAGTCTTGAACTGGTGGGTAAGATAAATGCTAACAAAGCAGCCTGTGGTTACTGTGGGAAGGAAATCCGAGTTGTGAATCAGACTCTGTATGCACTCAGGAGGGAGTCCTGTTTGTAGAAGCACTTGCACCATTGATCTTTTCCCAGCAGTCCCCCTTGCTGGACTCCTCTGTAGGCTGATTTGACTCTGTAAACCCAGTAAGAAAGCTACATAGGGCTGCTCAGTTCTTTTATCTCCCAAGGCATTGAAATAGGTCTTTCTGGAAGTGCCAAAGGAGGGGATGGTTTTTTCAGAGGACAATGAGGGTAGAGGGGAAAAGTAAGCCATTGCCTTTCTTTGGCAGCAAGCTATTATTGGAATAGTTGGAAGTGAAGCCAGGTGGGGCTGATACAAGGCTATGGCTAATATACGCTGAGGTTAGACTAGCTGTGAATAACTGAGATAAACTGTTTGTTACCATGTTATGCTGTATAACCTTAAGGTACAGCTCTCTGTAGCTTTCTTCCGGAAAGCTGTCTTATGGCCGTTGTAGTTCTGTGCTGGAGCTGGCCAGCAGCTCATGGCAGGGGTGTGTTCTGCATGATAAAGTAGCTCAAGAAGTTCTTGCTCCTGTGCTGTAACTCCCACGCTTGCTGCTATCACTCTTTGCTACTGGAAGTGCTTGATCGTGCTAAAAAAACCTGAGTCTTTTTGAAAACTCAAACACTCAAACCTTTAGGGTATTGCTTTTTTTTTTTTTTGTAGTGGGTTTACTTCAGTAGTCCAGTTATCTGGTTTCTACAACTGAGGACTGGCAAATTGTAGGATAGATGAGAGAACTTTGTGCTGGCTTTCCCACTGTAATTAACCTACTGAGAACCACATCCATGACGGCACTTGATACAAAGTTCTTACATTTGGAGTCAGAGGTAATGACCAGCCTTAGATTTAGCAAAAGCATTTACTGCCACTGCTAATAAAACCAAAATGCTCGTATTGTATTTCATGAAGGCTCTCCTGTATTTTTTTTTTCTTCTTTCCTGTGCTCATGATTGAGAGCAGATATTGTTAAAAAATCTTGGTTTAGAAACAGCCAAAATCATTGGAATGATCTACCCCCTTCACAGCCTTCCCAAACAAAATGTGTGCCTTTCACAGGCTAATGGTTCTTCCCTAGTGCCTGGCTCTTTTGAACAGTTGTGACATTTTTTGCAAACTGGAAATAAGATTTTGCATGTTTTGTGGCAGCTTTACTGGGGATGTTATTGTTAAAGTAGCTCATGAGCTCTGCTTATCACCAAGCATGTCCTGCAGAAGTCTGGGGAGAAAGAGGAAGATGCTGTTAATGCTTCCAGCAGTAGAATGTTTCTTCTCTCCAGAAATGGAGTAGGGAGGTTTCTGTCATGACCCAGAAAGGAGACCAAGCAGAAACCCTAGCCCCTATTTTTAAACGGTGGCATATACCAAAATGGACATGAAAAGTTCGATTCAGCTCACTCATTTGAAAATTATTGTGGACCTTGGCTATTATATTTTGAAAATCCCTTGCTTCAACAGTAAAAGGAGGGTTTTCAGTGTAAAATTCACAAAAGTAATTTTGAGTTCTGTGCTTGTTCTTCTACAGTGTGTTCCTTTTTAGTAATTCAAATGTATGTGCTAAAATTTAAGTAATATATTTAGGTATGTTTAAACCTCAGAGTTTAGACCTTCTTTCTGCAGCACTAAGTAGTATGTGGGTTGTTTGGGTTTTTCCCTTGGGAGAAGTCTGGTTAAGATCCTATCAATTGTACTTGAAACTTAACCAGCTTCGTTGTATGGTGCTCAGAAGTTTGCCAGTGCTCTGGAGTTCTTCCTCTGTTCATTGGGTTAAACATCATTGCAGTGAATGGTATGGCAGAGTACTTGGTATCATGTACTTTTTACATCAAGCAAGCATGAAAAAATTTGATGTTCTGGTCATATTTAAATGTGCGCCGGCAGAACTGATAGTTAGTGGTGCTGTTTCGTATATGATAAGGTGTAGAGGTGCTGCCTAGGAACAATATTGATAAATAATTTAGAACTCTAATTTTCTTGTAAAAGTCCTGGCTATGTTAAAACCAAAAGGATCAGGTGATGTACCTATACATTAAGAGAAAATCTTGCATGTCCTAATTTGAATTGTACCTCAGCCCTGGAGTATACCAGCCCCTCCAATCACATTCCTGGAGTGTGATGCTACCTTGGATATGAAGTAGAGTATGCCTGAAGATTTTTTCACTTGCAAGGTGGTATCCAAAGACTTTTTTTCCTGGACTATTGAAAACCAATTACATTGGTGCAAAACCTCAGTAGTTGTAAACTCTTATATGCATTTCTGTAGTTTGTCTTGTGGGCCTTTTGGGCTTTAGGTGTCTGTAATTTTGGCTGAACACAGGTTGAAGGTTAGAAATTCTGACAACAGTCCTTAGTGTGAGTTGGTAGCCTAAAAAGAAGGAACTTGGCTATGAATCAAGGTAAAAGACAAACTTATTGTCAAAGGGAGGAGAGAGAAGAGTCAAATCAAGTAATGCAAATGTAGGGCAATGAGCGAACTATATAATCAAACAATGAATTGACAGTAGTGATGGCTCACAAAAATAGCTTGTGTTGTGCAGTTCCTGTACAAAATAAAGAGTGACTATTTATAATTTGTTTTCTGTGAAACAGTGTTTAAAAAAGGAAGTCTAAAATGTTTACACAGGAAGAGGGTTTGTAATTTCCAAGCATATGATGACTACCACTGAGAGAGGTGTGGATCTGCACTTTTGTAAGTGGGAATACTGGTTGCATGATGGCTTGTGAAGACTTTTCTTTAAATAAGCCTGATGTGAATCTAGTTTTTACTCTCCAAGAGGAAAACATCCTCAGCATGGGCATCGACTGCAGTTTTGTTAGTAGAGTCATCAGGCTTCTGGGCATTGAGAAGTGAGTGTTGGGTTTACATGGCAAGGTTTTGGTAGTAGGGCATGGGGACTACAGAGATGGCTTCTGTGCGAAACTGCTAGAAGCCAGGACCACTGGCTCTGGGGTGGGACCTGCCTTTGGCCAAGGCTGAGCTCCTCACCCATAATGTTAACAACTCTATGGTAACATAGTTAAGAAGAGGGGGAGAAAGAGCGAAGGGGCAGATGTGGAGAGAGAGGGGAGTTGGACATAAACACATGTTGGAAGTGGTTGCAGGCGTCACTTGGAAAGTGGATTTCCTTTTGGAATTCCCAAATGCTTAATAGTCAAATGTATGAATGAGAGATTTAAGCATGTGGAACAGTTTTCCTCCTGGAGCTGTCTGCTTATTTGCAATGCAGATTTGAAGCCAAAGAGAAAACACTACAACTAGCTTATGAAGGAACTTGGGTTTTTTTGTTAGCTGCCTGGCTTTTTCTTTTTCCAAATTATTAGAGAGATGCTGCAACTCATGGTCACAGAGTTGGGAATATTTTGTAGTAGCTGAAATATATATACTTATTAGAGTTTAAAAAATAGCTAACAGCCTTAGTCTGAATAGAGACATTGAGGGTGCTGAAGTGCATCCAAAGAAGAGCAATAATGCTGGTGAAGGGTCTGGAGCACTGGTCTTATGAGGAGTGGCTGAGGGAACTGGGGCTGTTTAACCAGAGGTAAAGGAGGAGACCTTATTGTTCTCTACAACTACCTGAAAGGAGGAGTAGTTGTAAGGTGGGTGTTGGTCTCTTCTGAAAAACAAGGTGGTAGGATGAGAGGAAATGGCCTCAAGTTACTTCAGGGGAGGTTCAGATTGGATATTGGGAAAACTTTCTTTGCTGAAAGGGTTATGAAGCACTAGAACAGGCTGCCCATGTAAGTGGTGGTGTTGATGTGGCATGTGGGGACATGATTTAGTGGTGGACTCAGCAGTGTTAGGTTTACAGCTGGGCTCTGATCTTAAAGATCATTTCCAGCCTAGGTGATTTAAAGTTTCCATATTTGATTTTTGTTTATTGTAGCTCAGTAGCATATTAATGGTATATCTAATTGAATGTAAACTGTTTCAGAACAAACAATGTTACAAACTTACTATATGTTTTGGTGACTTTTAGAGATGTGAAATTGAATGTTTGAATACTTAGTGTCTCTTTCTCCATGTTGGGGCACAAGCATATGTCTTAGGGGACTGGCACTCAAGCAATAACCAGAAATTATTCTTTGAATTTCCACGATCTTAAGTGTCTGAAATCAACCCATGGAATTACTATATCTGTTTCAGGGGTATCTTGGTGAGACTGGAAGGATGCAGCCATCCCGTTGTTATGAAAGGCTTGTGTGCAGAATGTGGCCAGGACTTGATTCAGTAAGTATTTTCAGGTCTTTTTTTCCAGCTTTTTCTTGCTTGCGATTAAGAGTCCAAGATCCTCTTTCTCTCATTTATTTCTTTGCTTCTCAGTTCTGAGTGTTTGTAGTTGTGAATTGTACCTATAGGGGTAGCTGAAGTTGTAGATACTAGCAGGGAGGGTGAACAGTATTTGTATGGCCTGAGTAAGTCTAGTCAGTGTCCCTATAAGGCAGGTTGAGAGTGCGTTTCCTCTAACAGTTAAGTTTCAGCATCAAGCACTCTTCCACATTTGCTTTTAATTAAAAAAAAAACTATTGAGGTTGGCTCATGGAATTACTTAAAGTTTAGTGGACTGAATAAATTCTTGATCACATTATTAATAGTGTAATCATTTAATAAAGTATATTTCTTTACTGAAAAAGTGCTGATTATGGGCAGGAATCTGTTCCTTGTGGATAAAACCAACGCATGTAGAAGAAGGCAAGATCTGTGCCACTATTGCAAAGTGTCTTAATTTACTTTTGCTACTTGCACAAGGCACTTGTTTTGTCACCCTGAAGTTTTCATATACGTGCCTTCATTCTCCTTATGTCGTTGTAGTCAGATACATGGTTTAGAACTGTTTCCTTTTAGGAATTACAGAGATTCATAACTATGAATATGGGTGAATAAGATGCCATATGGGTACTTGAGTTACTGTTCACATTGCAACTTTATGACTTAATAACTGTGCATGCTGTCTTTCTGTGGAGATAAATGTAGAGTAACTTACTACCTTAGGCAGAAAATGTAGACAACAGACATATAGGCATAAATTCTCATCACAGTGTATTCTACTTTACTATCAATGTACTTATAACTGAGGCTGAAAGTTGTAAGATTTGTCAACAGTGACTGAATAAACCTGAGAGTTTTATCTGAGCGGGTGTAAATAGTTATGAGGTAATACCGGTCTCATCTATGTGATCTTGCTTCATTTATACTGTGAATGGGAGCTAGCTTGGCTCCAGTGCTTTCAGTTTAAGGCTTCAGAACAGTTTTCAATTATTTCATGAAATATTCTGCTGTGGAACTAAAGGAATTTAAAACTAGGCCAAAAAGAAAGCAAATTCAAAAGATGATTGTATTTCTCTTTTGCTCTGCCTCATTGCTAATACAGTTGGTTAAGAGAATGTTTTTTATGCTTATCAAATTACTAATTTAACAGCTGTTATTCAAAATGTACTCTGTAGTAGCAAGGAGATTAGAAATTAATGTTGCATGCTCATTTCACTTAGAAATAATTTGTTGTCTTGTTTTAAATTCACACTTGTTAGAAATTATTTTGTGAGCATTTTCCCATAAACCTGCACAAGTGGATATTGAAAATGTCATGCAATACATAGCCCAGTTAATAGTTGGATATAAGTATTAATGAAAAGTTGGTGGTTGATATTTTGTAAACAAATATTATTTGGCAAAACATACCTAACACAAAGTTAGGATAGTAGCAAATGTGGTTTTGCCTGCCCTGAATGCATACTTTATTTGCGGTTTGAATAGTCACATCTAAATGTTGCTATGCTATTATTATTTCATCAAAAATCTAGATAAATTCAGGATATATAGTGAATTCAGTTTTCTCAATTAATACTCCTCTAATTCAGATAATGTCCTCATTTTGTACAAAATGACTTATATGTCTGGAAAAGTGTGTTAGATCTGCTGAGCCTACATCAGAAGGCAATTCACAAGCATCTATGCTTTTCTTGCTTTAAGAAAAGCAAGTACAGCTAGTTCACTGCCAGCTAGTTGGGTGTTAATCAGTGGTCCATTCTTTCTGTTTAACATCTCTTATGCTCATTCAGCAAATGGTCTCAAAAGCAAGTTCATCTTTTTTAAAGGCTCATTTAAAATATCATTCAGTGTTATCTATAAGAGGTGTTCTGAATTCTTAAGCAAAGGATGTAAGATGCTAGAATGTGCAGTGTAAACTTTGTCTGGGTATCAGTGCTTCCAAACGCAACTGTACAGTGAAAGCATATCTTTCTGTACCTCAGCACAGCTCAGTAACATTTTTCCTGAAGAGCTTGCTTGTCATGAAGTGAAAACTGGGTGAAGTTTAACCCTGGCTGTATAGCTAATACCAAATTTTGTCCTTGGTAGGACGACAGGTACTTGGGAGAATTAAAAGGTGTGCATATGTTGCATAGGACAAAATTTGTATGGTAGTATTTTTAGTGTTGATGAACCATAAATAATGTCTTTGAAATTAGATATCAGAGTTCCCAAGGAAATGATCTGTGTAAGCTGGAAGCTAGTGGTACTGGTGCTCTGTGAGGTTACTCAAGTCAGTTTTCAAGCAATTTCATACTTGTGTGTGTAAACACACACACTCTTATATATGCGCATATGGGAGTACTATATGTATTATATTAACCTTTTTCTGTATATACCTACATCTGTGTCATGGATATGTATATGAGCAAGACTACTTTATGTGTATACACACTTACAAATACAGGCACACACACATAATACCTTGTTCTGTTTTTTTGCCAAAGGGGAAAGCATGTATGGAGTTTTTTTGGATGTTTTTCTTGAAGCAGCCACATGTAAGAGTCACTTTACTATGCGTAAAGAGTAACTTTGCCTATCCTTTGCTTAAGGATAAATTTGCTTAAATTTTTTTTCTTAGTCTGGTGTGGAGAAAAGTAAATAATTGCGTGCTGAATGATTGTAAAAGAAGGAAAGGAATAGTTTTAAACTTGAGTGGTTTGGTAGTTATGCTTCATTTATAAGTGTTTTCTAATGCCACTCAATACATAATGTCCATATGTTTTTTTTTAATGAAATAATTATATGGAGGTATAACTAATTTTAGAGACTTTTTGCACGGTTTTTATGGTGAGCTGCTTTGATCTTTGTATCCATTTTGTTCAGTAACTTGCTTTAACGAGAATTTGAAAGAGTATATTGGTCAAAATAGCTGTGTTCAATTGTGGGATTTTTGGTGTGACTAGTTTGATACTACAGATTTTAGGGTGTTCAACTTTTCATTAAACTATTAATCTGTCTTTTGATGCTTTTTTTCTCTGTGTGATTAGAATACGAAGCAAGAATGGAAAGCAGAATATGCCATTATCCACAGCAACTGTGTCTATGGTTCACAGTGTCCCAGAATTGAAAGTTAGTTCTGAGGTAACTACCATAATGCTTTCTTTACTCATACCTTTCACTGTAGCTCCACATTGAGAAGATTAATTATAGGAATTTCTTCAATGTTGTATATACTTCATACAGGAAGTTTGGCTTTCCTTTAAAAAGGAATTTGTTGATGAATATCAGTAGCCATGGGTTTTTCTGTTTAATGCAGAATGATTGTTATTAAGCTCTATAGTGCTTTTTTAGAGCTGTACACTGAAAAGATGGCAATTCTGTGACAACAGCCTGAAAATATATTACTTAAATGTTTTTGTCTCTAAGAATGAGTAGTTTGTGGAAAGTTCAGTTTCTGCTAGCTAAAATATATTCAAAGCCAGCACTGTCTTCGAACTCAAGCTTCACTCTTCACCTTGAAATTGGTCCCAATAGATGCAGTAAAGATAGTTTGTTTGAACTTACCTGTATGTTAAATTTCATAATTTTTTCAAATATTCCAGTCCTCTGAGTTATCAAAATATACCTGTTCATCCCTCAGTTAATTTAGAGAAAAAGACATGCTTATTTTGTAAACAAAGATTCTATTTATCTTCCTCACCAACCTGATCTTTTTTTACCTTTTTATGTTGCTGCTCACATTTTCTTTGTAACTCTTCAAAGAACACCAATGAGAAGAAATAATAAGCAATTGTAAGTGTCCTCATCATAAAGGAGCGTTTCAAAGGGCAATTTGTGCTTGGCTCCTGGTTCTTCATAATGTTCCACGTAACTTTGCTTTTAAGTTTAGCTATCTGATGGGTAATGCTGCAGCTTCTGATAAGAAGAGGTTAAGGTGAACACAGAGCTTAATGTGTTACGTTAAAAAATTGTAAGCATGCACAAGAAGAGTAAAACTCAGATTTGCTGGAGTAAAGTGCATATATATGTAAAGTATAAGGCCTTCAATATAAGTGCCCACACAGAACTATATAATCTAACTATTTACGTCTGAAGGCAAATATTAAACCTGGGTTGTCAGTTAAGTGTGTCACTAACAGCTTCAGTTTTATACTCAGCCCACTGTTGTCAGCCCAAAGTTTTCAGACTTGCCAATGAACTTGTCCTTTGTGTACCCAAAGGTGCTGCTATTTCCTCACAAAATTCTTGGCCTTAAATTAATTCAGTGGCCACTTATTTGCAACTTCTTGTGTAGAGTTTGTCAATATTAATTGTTACTGATGTCACAAAGATCTGTGAGTAGACTTTGGGAATATTTTTTCTGTAGAGAAATCACTGATAAAGCTGCCATTGCTGCATTTATGTTGAAACATCATTTCTTACACAGTCAGCTTGTAGCAGAACTTCTTCTCAAGTCTACAGTACATAAAAGACAGTACACCTAATTTATTTCTTCTAAGCTAAGCTTAGTTGTGAATATCTTGTTACAGCAGGCTGAGCAGCTAGGAAGAGAAGATCAGCAGCGACTACATCGAAATCGAAAACTGGTGCTCATGGTAGATTTGGACCAGACTCTGATCCATACTACAGAACAGCACTGCCAACAAATGTCTAATAAGGTTAGTATTTGGTGTTAACTTCCAAGCCAAAGTAACAACAGGAATATTTGTAACAATATTTAAATGATGACTCTTTAAGGAAACATTGTTAGGTAAAATTGTGGTTAGAAAATAACAGAAAATGAGAAACAAGTCTTCTGAAATATATTCCTTTTTTCTCTACATTTAAATTGACAGTTTTCTTTCTTCCATTGATGCTTTCCTGCACTTTTCCATTCTAGTCACTTTAAGCAAGAAGTTTCAGATAGCTTTTTTTTATAATCCTGCTTTTCTTGCTTTATACAAGCTGACTTTTTTTTTTTCCCCTCCAGTCTGAGGCAGGTATAGTGAATTACTACTGTTCAGTCCTGTGTGCTACCATGTCTGTCATTCCATTAATGTCTAATACTTTTTTCTTCCAGTTTCATTTTTGGAGGGGGAGTTTGGGTGTTGCTCTTTAATTTCTTCATGAAACACTTTTGAACTGATAGGGACTGGTGCTTGTAGTATTGCCAATTTGGAAACTTTAAAAGAAAAAGCACATTGTAATGTTTCTACAGTGTCTACTACAGGAGGATTCAAATTCAAGCTTTGGTATTGTGCAAACTGCAGTTGAGTCATTCCTCTTTCCTCTTGTCATTCTCCCTTGTCCAGTAGGTTTAGCATGTGTTCACACCTGCTAGCAAAAAACCAAGCTGTAAATATACTTTGCAATTAAGAGGAAAGGTAATGTTCTGCCTAAAGATTAGAAGACCTTATTTATTTGAAAGGCTTCATCTATATAAATGCATCTTTTTAAGAAAAACTGTTTTTAAAAGAACTTGAGATTTTTAACTGGAATCTGTTTGTAAACTTCCTTCCTGGTTTGCTATTTGATGGTATGTTTCTACAGACAATTTTTTTTCACCCAACAAAGTCTTTCTCTGAGCTCAGTATGTACTGGAGCTAACCTGAACAAAGTTCACTGAGTAGTACTGACTGGAGTGAGATACTGAACTTTCTGGGAAATTTACAAACTTGTTGTTTTCAGATTGGTTTGTCTTAAGTAAAGATTTGAGTGTAAGTTACCTCGATAATAAACTTTTCAGCAGTGCGACTTCCTTCTTAACTTGATGTTAGACTGCCTGACACAAAGCAAAAATGTGCTTTGGGTTTTATTCACCCACATAATCTTTGTAGCTGAAAATTGTTTTAGCCTCATCAGGCCAAATAAATGTAGTGGAAGTGATAGAAGAGAGCACTTCTGGAATGCTGGCGTTTGTTTAGTGTTTTGATAATGAAACATACTTTATCTTCCAGGGAATATTTCATTTTCAGTTAGGTCGAGGTGAGCCAATGTTGCATACTCGTTTGCGTCCTCATTGTAAGGAATTCCTGGAAAAAATTGCCAAGCTGTATGAATTACACGTTTTTACTTTTGGCAGCAGACTGTATGCACATACGATTGCAGGTGAGTTGTATGTTACATACTTATGTAATCAGCCTTCATACTCATAACTAGGTTTTTTTTCTGTGCATGTTTTCAAGTATTTGGCATTTGTTTTGTGCAAAACCACTTCTTATAAAGAGTCCTGCAGAATTCTTGACTTGTTTAGAAGGTAGTGCCTGTATGGCCTGTAACTGTAGAAATAATCCTTTTTTTTTTTTTTTTTTTCTTCCATCAGATGTGCTTTTTTTTGCTTCCCTGGTGGTTAGAGAATCAGATTGTGGCATGGCAACTAGTGCTTTCCTATTGAATTAAGTAAGAAATGATGCTGATGGGCTCTAAAAATGATCTGTGACATCACTTATAGAAATCTAAAGCAATAGTTCCATAAAAATGAAGAACATAAAATTATATTGTTCTGTGGGGAACACATCCCACCTGCTGTTTCCTTTCACCAGAGAAAGCTTGGCTGCTATAAATCAATTTACGTTGAGATGTACGATGTGCTTATTTGAGGAAGAGCACAGATCTAGCAGTGTTTTCACATACTCTTCTCAAGAGCTTAGAAATATTTTGCCCTAGTACCTGAAAACTTGCATTTAAATTATAGCAGTAGTTGTCTATCATATGGGTCATTGGCTGAAATGTTTTATTTTTTCCAACAAGTGCATAAGAAACCTACCAAGTTATGAAAGCATGTGGGTCAAATTCACATTAAGAGTGTGACCATGCGTTTAAACTGTGACACTGGCTTTCACCGCATTTTGAATGTTCCTTTACAGAATAGCATTTTCAGTCCAGGCTTTCCTTTAAGTCTGTAGGACCAAGACAATATAATAGTGTCTTATGTTTATTACTCTGCATGGCAAACCATCCTTGCTGCTGTTCCATGTCTCCTAGCTTTTTTTAGGTTGTCTTTTACATCTGCTTTTTTGTGTCATGTTGTCATGAGTGCCTTGAGCAACACTATCTCAGTGATCCCACTTCTTGGCAAGAAAGGAAGATTCCAAAAGAGTTAGAACAGTTTAGAAAAGAATTTTGTAATTAGACAATTATTTTGCTTATTAAATAAGTCGCAGAAGATGCTTGTGAAAACAAACATAAGAGACCTCTCTAATCAGAAAGTGATGCCAATTTGTAGTCTCCAACTATTCTCCTGGAAAGAACAGTTTCCCTTGAAAGAAAATTCGAGAGGCATGTTCCGTCCTGACCATCCATGTGAACATTTCTACATTACTCATTGTTTATTGCAGAGTTGTTTGAAGAATCTTCCTAAAGCTGTTCATTATGCATTGTATACTGCTAATGCATTAAGACTTTTGTACCCTGCTGTCCTTCTTAGAGTGTGTAGCAAAAAGGAAATGTTTTTCTTACATACTACATCTAAATGCTTGGTTGTAATTAAGTGGGTAAGCAATCTTCCTTGCTTGGATCTATGTGCTGAAACCTGCATTTAGCCTAGGGTCAGAAGGTGCATACCAAATAAGGTCATAAGACATATAGCAAATAGCATCCAGAGCTAAGTATGTGATTTGGCCCTGTGTTTGCTCACTTTAAGTGCTGAGCTAAAATTTTCATTACCCTGCAGTCCCCATGCTGGCACAAACTGGTACTTATTATGTGACAAGCCTCCTTGTGGGCATGATACTCTTATCTATTCCATCTGTTCCATAGAGGGAATAGCCACCAAATGAGCTTCCTGACGTCCCCAGATGGAGTTTTGCCTGAAGTTGTCTAACCTCTTCAAAAGCATTCAGACTACAAGCAGATTGCTTGTACAGCGATGATAGTTTCAGCTGAATTATGTTGATATGGATAAACAGTTGATATTAACCTTTGATCTAACATTATGCTTACCTATGTAACCAAGGTGGAGTAACGGAAATGTATAGCTGATACATACAGAGAACACTTGATGGCAGTATTGGTTAAATGATTTCTCGCAGAGTGCTGTCAGTTTGATATTTTACTGTTGCCTCCTTGATGTTACATAAAGAAGGGACTTGTAATAAAATGCCAAGAATCTTTTTCATAAGTAAAAAGTTGTTTTCTTAGGTTCTCCATACATGTCCTGTATTTCTTTGTGAAATCTGAACTCTTGAGCTGCTCCTTCCATGTCATGGAAGGCTTTTTCCTCGTTTTGCAAACAGATGACATCTCACCAGTCCTTTTCTCTCATCCCAGTTGACTCCTTTCACCTGTTAAGTGGGCTTAGCTGGTATTTGTAAACACCATCTATGCGTGCGGAAGTCGTTTGTCCTAAACTACTTCTTAGTTTGACAGATTTACAAAGTGGTATCTTGTGGTATTATGCAGATGAGGTTAGGGATTTTATAATCCTAGAGCATTGTATAATATTTCTCATCTATGTAATTATTTTTACCAGTTGTTCCTTATTTCTTTTCTACTCTGCATAAGAGAATTTGTTGTATTTAATGCCAAAGTCAGCTTATATGCTGGTTGTAAAAGTCAGTGCCACTGCGTTTTGAGTTTGGAAGCCACTGGGCAATGATAGTGCAATGTGAAATCACTCTTGATTTATAGTGAAATGTAGAAAGTAGGACTAAGCCGAGGGCATTCCTCTGTCTTTTTTTACAGCAAATATATTGCAGTATGTAGTTCAATAAATAATTGACAGTATGTGTGTATAATACACTGGTATGATAACCAGTGTCTGCAAGTCTCCAGTGCTATTGAAAGATTGGTTTAACAGCTCTTCCCAGGTTCTAAAGTAGGACCTGAGGTAGAACTAGAGGTGACCTAATTTTTCAGAAATTCAATTTTAGATTTCTTTTAAAAAAGGACTTATTAAAATTCCTGTTGGATCCTACTGTTATAATGCTTCTACTAGGAATCGTTATTTAATTCATTCTGTTTTTTTTTGAGACTTCCCCAGTATAGGTTGGTTACTTTTGAACATTGCATTATGTGATGGTTTTTAATATCATTTTAGAAGTCTTATTTACAAGTTTGCTTTTCAAAGAAAGCCTCTATGAGATCAGCTTCGTAAGACTATGTGCAAAGACCTAGCTTGAGGTACTGGAAAAAAACACTCCAGGGGAACAATCCCTGCTGGGTGAGTCTAGTGAATAGTCCCTTGTAATATGATAGTCAAAGGATAATGATGCTGTCCTCAGTTTGTTCAAGAAACTACTTAGAGGCATGCTTAGCACATTGTCTAATTTATAAAAATAAATGGAAGCTCAGTTTTGATTTGAAGCAGCACATCTTTATCTTCAATAGTTTTGACTTTACAAAAGGCTTTAATTTTTTTAAATATGCTTACAAAATGAGAAATTGATTGGCAGTTGTCCTTCTGCTGTGGTTTGTGTAAA
This sequence comes from Phaenicophaeus curvirostris, assembly GCF_032191515.1. NCBI lineage: Eukaryota > Metazoa > Chordata > Aves > Cuculiformes > Cuculidae > Phaenicophaeus > Phaenicophaeus curvirostris. The sequence continues at coordinate 42,715,307 of NC_091394.1, forward strand.
CTGATACTTCTCCAATTAAAACAAAAAAACATTAAACATTAGTTGTCAAGATCACTAAGGCAGGAAATGGTAACCATAACCACTTTTCAGGTTATGGTGGGAAATGAACAGGAGTAAATAAACGAAACAAAATTAGGAGTACATCTCAGGAACACTTTTGCTGTTCCTGTGTACTTGATGAGTTTATACAGAGACCTTTTCATTGGTCTGAAGTCAGAGAAATTTGCAACAGAGTATTCCTGCAGAAAAATGACATCATATAAATAGATACTTTTTTGGTGATCTCTGTTGACTTTTCTTAAAGAACGTGCCACCAATACTTTGGAAGTTATTCTACATGTGAAACCTGCAGCTTTATTGCTAAAGGTGTGTACTATCATAAAATTTTAAATCTTTCAGTATGTAGGTTGTGAAAAGATTTTCATTTTGAAGGTGATACAGTCTTTCATGAGGGCTTCCTCATTCTTTCTGTTACTGAAAGCAGTATAATTTTTTAAATAAAGTTAAATCTTAGTCTTTACATAGTTTTAGCTTGCTAAATAGGTCAGTGAATAGCCAATGTAGCCTTTTCAAAGAGTTAAGTATATCAACACACTATTGAAGAAAACAAATAATATATGACAAATGGCCAACAATGCTTCCTTAAAATGTGAAAACATCAGGATTATGTCTGTTATATTGATTGAATTGGCTAGGCAACATCCAAAAGACACCAAACAGTTTATGACATGGAAAGAATGTTTTAAAAGACCAGTGCTGTTTTCTGTATAGTAATTCAAGTTGCTTAGCTTTTGACAGCCTCAGCTCTCTTAAGAAGGGCTTTTATCTTTGCAGGTGCACCTCTGGTGGGCTGTATCCTCAGTGTATTTTTAGTCAATTATCATGAGGAAAAAAGTATTAATGTCTTTACCAAAGCGTGATTGAAAAGCTCCAGCACGCTACCTCATCTCTAATCCCTGGCAGCCTGGGTTTCTATATTTGGGCTTTCTTAGTTCAACTTCCCTTTTCTTACACTGTAAGCTAGACAACGCTAACTGAATGCCTTGTTGTGGTTTTGCCATCTAATCAGTGTGCTCCTGTCCAATTTAGTGTAGAGTCCCTGTGTATTCAGATTATTAGTAGAAGAGAATTTGTTTGGGGAGAACAGCAGCTTGTATGACAGTTTGTCAAAACATTTGTGTGTATGGCAATAAATCTTTGTAGCTAATTCTCTCAATTCATTATGCCTAGGTACTGCAAGGGTCTCACTACAGGGGATGATTCTACGGGTTTGCAGCAATTCTTAAGCATAGTCGGGTGAGTTAAGGTTAACTTCTGTCCTTAACTCGGAATTTTCTTGCTTTTATGGGTTTTAAGTTATTTCAATTGCGTATTAGTATTAAATACATACAGAATCAACTTTTCAGCAGTGATAATTGATTTTTTTTTTATATTATTTGTACCTTCTATTTTTTAAGACCAAATTTAACCTGCTTCTGAGAGCCAGGCTTCTAAAGAGTTGAACATGTGTTCTGTGAAAATCTCAAAGCTCTTTGAAAGAAAACTAAAGTTGATTCTTAGTCTGAGATCATTTTGACATCTAGTTCTGCCTGTAAGGTGGCCACCATTTAAAATAAAGTCAAACTTCAAAAAAAGTTTTCCCAGGTAACTATTGACTGCCTTGTGTTATTCAAAAGAATAATCACAAGTCTATGCTAACCTCAATGCATATTCAGTAAAATGAAAAATACAGATTAGCATGTAAAATGCCAGTTTGATTCTAAGCAATTTTGTGGATGTGATCTGCTCATGAAGCTGAACTTCACTGTTGGAGGCTAGGTACAGAAGCACATGCATGTGTCTGTACACCCAAATCACCATTTTCCTAAGTAATGCCATTTTATCTTTCTTTAAGATCAGCTAGCACAGCTTCTCCTGTTCTGTTTTTGGTTTCCTCTTTAAAAAAGAGTGCTGTCAGAAAAGTTACTGCAACTGGACCAAAATATATCTAGGAATCCCAGGATATGTTCACTATATGTAAACGCATTAAAGTATTTTAGAGGTACAACTTAAAACCTACAAATGCAAGAGCTCTGGCTGAAACTGTCCCTTGGCTTGACTATTTTGCTTAAGTATTGCAACACATTGCTGATTCTTGTGAGACTTCTACAGTGCCGAGGTATAATGAGCTAAGGAGAACGTTTAGCTTTAAAGAAACACCTGTAGAAAGATGTGTATGTTGCAAAAATTATGTGTATCTATTATCTACTGTATCTCTTTCAGCCTAATTTATTTGGCTGTCACAAATTTTTTATTTTGAGTTTTGTTGCTATTCTGAAAGAATTTTTAACTTTTTTTAAAATTAATCCCACTGCATTGGTTATAAATACTTGATCCACTATGCTTACCCTTTCCTCCATGTACTATCTCTTGCCTCAAAATTGTCTGTTAGTTTAACGGCTGTTGCATGTATTAAAACAGCTGAGTTATATAGAAGATAAGTAAGGAACAAACATCTTAATGTTAACTTTTTAATTTCGTCTTTCAAAAGGATTTTTGGACCCTGAAAAGAAGCTTTTTTCCCATCGGATATTGTCAAGGGATGAATGTATCGATCCGTTTTCTAAAACTGGGAATCTTAGGTATGTACGTGGGTCTTGGGCATTAAACAAAACAGGACAAGAAAGAGATGGAATATGCTGAATATAATTACTCCCTCTGTCCTTAATGTTTTTATAGTCCTTCCTTATCAGCCTCTTAAATATCAACACCATCTCAGTAAAACTGAGATGTTGGGTAGTGCAGCATTCCATCTACTCAAGGTGTTCTGTGGTACTATAACATTAAGAATGTTAATCAATAACATCATGTTTTCACTTATACTTTTTGTTCTTGTAATAGCTTCACCATGTTTCCGTTTCTTGTCTTGTGATCTTGTATAATGACTTTTATGTTGTGTTTTATTAATTAAACCATAATTGTCAGTTTGAGGTTAACTGACATTTTAATATCTAGTATTCTGGCTTGCAAATGTGCTGTTCATCTAGCAACTCCTTTTCTGCAGTGTTTCTTGAAGTTATAATAATCTGGAGCATTGAATTCGTATTCTAGTACAAATTCAGGTTCTGGTCTTTTTCAGAGTGTAAAGTCAAGAGCTTTTTCTAAAACATTTGTATATTTAATCTGCCTTTATGAAATGCTAAAGATAACTGCCCCCTCCCCATCTGACCGTAGCAAATGAGAAGCTTTTTTTCTTCTCTTGCTCTGTTTTCATATGCATGTATATATCTTAAGTAATCCATCTCCTCTGCGTAGGTGATACAAGTATTAGTACTTTTTGCTTCCTTTGTCTTAGATTGAATGAATCTACTCTTCAAAGACTTCTTGTGTCTTTCCTAGTTATATATTGATGGTATGTTGTCAGTGTGACGGTTGGCTCTGGGCTGTTCATCAACATCAACTGTGAAAACTAGACCAACTGTTGTAATGTTTTGTGCTTGCAAAGGCCTGTTTGTTTCTGCTTTTAGCCTTTGGGATAGAGAACTAAAAATAGCTGTTTCCTTTTCTGTTAACTTTAGTTTGAATGTTTTATTTTCAATTATGTGATTTTAATACTACTGATTTTTTTTAAGTTCGTATTTAAAGATGTCCTGCAGACATGCTTGTAATTGGAACATCAACAGAAACTACTTTAATTGATAGTATTAATTTCTAAAACTGGTTTAGTTTTATCAACTGTTTTGTCTCTTAGAGATCTCTTCCCATGTGGGGACTCCATGGTTTGCATCATCGATGACAGAGAGGATGTTTGGAAGTTTGCACCCAATTTGATAACTGTGAAGAAATATGTATACTTTCAGGGGATAGGAGATATTAACGCACCTCCTGGTTCAAGAGAAGTTCAAATGAAGAAGAAAGGTAATTATGTATTTTTTAAGCAACTCTACAACTTTTCATGTTTCACTTATTTCCACTTTGATTGATACGAGTCATTGTGGTGGTCTTATTTGTATTTCTGTTGAACTCAGATGAACAATCCTAGACTATTGTAGTGGACAGAGCTCTTCTGCGGCACAAATGCAAGTACCTTAGTAAAACTGGACTGTTCTTGTTGATAACTTTCCTTTTGGTGGCTGACCACAGCGGAAGTGGGATACTGGGGATAGCATTTTGGCTGTTATGGCTGGAGATTTGATTTGGCAAGACACCAGATTTTTCAGGAGCGCAGAGGAGGACAGTTTCTCCTTTTTCCATTTAGGTCCCCTTTCCTGCCCCATTTTGGAGCAATAGTTAATGAACTCTGGTCTTGACATATTGCTGTAAACAAATGTTTTGATCTCTGCTTACCTCCCTGCCTAAATCATGTTAATAAAGTTAGTGTGGGATTTTCAGCATCTACTGAATGTGATGTCCCAGCATTTGACATGAGAAGCTTATGTTTAGCAGGCTTAGCAGCATAATGCAAATAGTGGACCTGGAAGGGATACGCCACCATATTAGTATTAATTTGGAGGCAGAATGTGATTGGAAGGCAATGGCTGAGAACTGCAAGTTTTTCCAGTTTAGCCAAGGGGGATGCCTTAATTTTGTGTGACATCACTCTTGTTGAGCTGGAGTTGTCCAATATGGAAGGGATAACAAGGTCACTGTGACATGAGACATCTATACTTGACTGCAGGACAGGAACAGGCACACAGGAGACAAAGTAGAGTGAACTCATCCAGTGTTGCTGTTGACTGTCTGTGTGCAAATTTTCTGGATGTTTGGAGTTTTTCTCTCCAGTCTTCTGAAGACACACCCTATAGCTGTCTTTCTGTGTCTGTCTGTTAGCCTTTACTTGTGTTCCAGCATTCTCAAATGGACCTTGAGCAGCAATTTTGTATTGCTAAAACATGTATATCTTTTTCAACTATTAAAATGCAGATGTTTCGGTTATGAAAAATGGGAAATACATGAAAGCAATGGAAGTTTATAAAGGAAGGTCTTGTTGTTACGGTTCTGGATTGGAGCTTTCTGAAGTGAATTCAGCCCTATGCTTTGGGGTTTTTCTGTGCATGAGTTACAGTGCCCTGAGATGTGATGGTAAAACTCATGCTACAAGGCAAATCTTTTAATTTTATGGTTGGACTCGATGTTCCGGTGGGTCTCTTCCAACCTGGTTATTCTACGATTCTAACGTTTGCATAGCTATCAAAAAATTACTTATGACCTATGTGATTTTAAAAAACAACTGTTTATGCAGCTCCTTTACAAAACTGAAGTTTGTTAGATTTGGCAGTTCTTTATAGTAATCATTAACAACTCAAGTATCTTAACTTTGAAAAGCCTAAGTGTCGTTCTTAAACAAAATGAAGTATAACTGCATATGTGAAATGTGTTGTTAAGGAAAAAAAATTAAATGTTGATTGAGCTTTAAAAAAATTCTGAGAAAATATGCATATATTCTATTTCTTTCCTTCCTGTGTCTTAGTAAACCATTCTACAAAACCAGAGGCACCGGATTCAACAGTGACATCAGCAAAAGATGCTGAAGAAATAAAGAATGTTACTTGTGTAGAAGAGCAAACTAATGGTCTCAGGAGAGCTACAAAGGACACTTGCACTGCAAATAGAAGTACTTCTGTAAGCAGTGAGACATCTGGCTGGAATATTAACTCTCAAAGTAAAGTTAATGCCCAGGACTCCTTAAATGATAGCACTGAACAAAAAAAGGACAGTGAGGTTGCTAATGATATGACAAATACAAAAGAATCTCATGTGTTTTCAGAACAAGTTCATAGAACAGTGGTAGAGAAGCAACAAACCCAAGATAAGTCAACAAATGAATTGGACTTTGAACTGTCTAGTGACAGTGAAAGTGATGGTGGATTGGATACCAGAAAGTCATCCATTTCTGTATCTGATAGTGAGAACGAGGAACAGAGAAGTGGGAAGAAATCCAAACAACCTCTGCAAGATGAAAATTTGCAGAAGGGGGGTTGCACTGATGTGAGTGACAAAATGGATGGTCTGGTGAACCATTCTGGGGACATGGGGTCACTACCTAGTGAAAATATTCATGACAAAACTGATCTTGAAGGACAAGAAGAAAGTGAACAGGAAAGTCTTTGTGATTTAGGAAGTGGATGTGCAGACAAGAAAGAAGCTGAAACAGAGTCTCAGAATAGTGAACAATCTGGAATTACAATGGGTGAGTCCTTAGACCAGAGTATGGAAGAAGAGGAGGAGGAAGATGATACAGATGACGATGACCATTTAATATACCTGGAAGAGATCCTTGTGCGGGTTCACACTGATTATTACACGAAGTATGATAAATACCTGAACAAAGAGACTGAGGAAATTCCAGACATCAGAAAAATAGTACCAGAGCTGAAAAGTAAAGTGTTGGCAGATGTAACCATAATATTTAGCGGGCTCTACCCAACAAACTTCCCCATTGAGAAAACACGGGAACACTATCACGCAACAGCACTTGGAGCTAAAATTGTGAAGAATCTAGTACTGAGTGCTGATGATCCTGACAAAGCAACGCATCTCATTGCAGCAAGGACAGGTAGGTAAATAAGACTTGAGTTTTCCATCCGCTTTCCTCCCTTTTACAATTCATTCTTGCCTTGAGATGTTTTTCATATAACCTGAAGGCTTTCGGAATGGAGAGCTTGAGAGGAGTTGTATGTTAATATAGGTCACAGAATCACGGAATGACCCGAGTTGGAAGGATCTTAAAAGTGCCATCAAGTCCAACTCCTTTCCCTGCACAGGACATCCCAAACATTCACAGCGTGTGTCTGAGGGCATTGTCCAAATCCTTCTGGAATATTGTTAGATTTGGCACCATGGCTACTTTTGTGGGGAGCGTGTTCCACTGTTCTGCCACCCTCTGAGTGAAGAACCTTTTTCTCATGTCCACCTTAAACCTTCCTAGCACATTTTCCTGTCATTCCCTCCAGTCTTATCTTTGGTCACCAGAAAGAAGAGATCAGTGCCTATTCCTCCTCCTTCCCTAGTGAGCAAGCAGTAAACTGTGATGAGGTCGACGCTCAGTCTCCTTCAGGCTGAACAGACCAAGTGACTTCAGCTGCTCCTTGTACGACTTCCCCTGCTTGACCCTTCGCCACTTTGTGGCCTCCTCCGGGCACACTCCAGCAGCTTGCTATCCTTTTCATACTGCCGCACCCAAAACTGCAGACAATAGCCAAAATGGGGCCACACCAGTGCAGAGTAGAGCAGAATAATCTCCTCCCTTGACCAGCTAGCAGTGATGTGCTGGGTGCACCCCAGGACACAGTTGTTCCCTTTGTCTGCCAGAGCACACTGGCTCATGTTCAACTTGTGCCAACTAGAGCCCTCAGATCTTTCTGCAGAGCTGCTCTACAGCATCTCTCCAGTCTGTATATGTATCCAAGGTTGCCATGTCCTAGGTGCAAAACCTGACACTTGCCCTTGTTAAACTTAATGTCATTGGCAAATGCCCAGCTCTCCAATTTGTCTAGATCCCTCTGTGGGACCTCTTTGCCCTCAAGACAAAGAGGAGCTGTCACCAGCTCCCCTGAGTTGTCATCAGCGAACTCTGTTAGTAAGACTTTTTGAGTCCTGCATCCAGGTCATTTATGAAGACATTGAAGAGTATTGGTCCTAAGATGGATCCCTGCATAGATAATAGTAGACATAAGCTATAATAGACGTAGATAATAATAGACATAAGCATGTCCTTGTGTTCTACTTTTATAAGCAAATTATTCACTTCCTGCACAGTCTTAGTGAATTATCCATGAATGTAGGTTTTTATTTTAAAAAAATTAGTTTTAGGTTTTGATTCCACTAATACGCTTTTACAGTATTTGAATCAAATTTATTAACACAGTTAAAATAAATTTTCAGTTTCTTTTAAAAAAAATTTGGTTCATATTTTTCAGACTTCTTGTCAAATCCTAGATTCTCCTACAAAATAGTCATGTAATGTTAGTATTGCACTTGGCACTTAAAATATATTCAAATATTGCCTGCTAATTAGAACAAGAAATGACAAGAACAGTATTCCTGAATTGCTGGGGTGAAAAACCTATGTCTATCTGTAGAAGCTGACTCCTATGTCTAGTAAGAAAAGAATTGCACTAATTCTAAAGGAGGTAACTTGGCACTCTTTTGGCTAATGAGCAAGACTGTTGTCATCTTTCATCATCACTTAGTAATTATTTCTGTATTAATAGTAATGAAATATAGGTATGTAGAGTGGAAAAAAAAACCCCTGTATTCTTTAATAACCCTTTATTGTACGTTCTTGTGGGTTTCGTTTTCTGATGTGGTTTTGGTTTTTCAACTGAAGAATGTTTTCTTACCTCTGGTTATATGCGAGTAGTTATGCTGCATCCTAATTTCATGAGAGAAATGGAAGTTTAATCAGAGACTTTAAGGATGTAAATTGTCCTGTCATAGCTGGATTTGTGATAATTCAACTGTCAATGTGATTTTCATACTGTAAATTCTGCAAGTCTCTATTACAGTTGTTAAACCATACACATTGCATCTCTGGCTCCTGTGGCAAACATCTGAAACCCTGCCTGATGTCTAATTGCTGGTAAAAGGGCAAAACAAAATCGCGTCTCTTCTTGAGTATTATTCAGAAATCAGTTACTTGAGACCAGACAATGTTGTTCCTATCTTTTTTCCTTTCTTTCTCTTAACACGGTTCTGGAAAAGTAATTTTAAAAAAATTACACGTGAGTTTGGTATTTCTGGATGACACCACTAACAATGGCAGACTTGGGACTCAGGCAAGCAAGTTAAGTTGTGTTTACTTTGCATTAGCTGAGCTGTAGTGTATGTTATGTGCTTAATTTGCGACACTGGTGGGCGTAAATACTGTTAGCTTTTGAGTTTTGAAGAGAGGAAGAATTTGTCAGGGTAAACAACAAGGGAAGAAGTCAGTGGGAAACAGAGTATGCCGTAAGTCTTGGAGGGATGGTTTTTCCACCTGCAAAGTGACCACATCATAGCTGTTCATTCCATACACCAAGCTATGAATACTGTTTCAGATTGTATTTACGGCATTCTCGCCAGCCTATTGCAGTAAACAATTTAAAATTATTTTATTCTTTGTATACCCTTGTCTCTTTCCCTGCAGATAGGCAGCTTGGTTCTCTACAGACACAGATATCTGAATTCTGAAAATAAATGGATTTGTTCTTGGAGAAAATTAGGGTGTTTTTTTCATTATATTGGGAGGAAAATACTATCTACCTGAATTACTATAAAACACAAGGTTGTTTATCATCTAGTCTGCTTTTATAGATCTAAGTGAGAAAAGGCTACTATATGGTCCTTTCCATTTATTTCTTAGCCTGTCCTATGACTCAATGCAAGGTCTTCATCAGACATAGCTATAATGTGTCCACAAGTATTTTTTTTCAGAATAATATTTTCAGAGGCTGTCTCTTTAAAAAAATCCAGTTAAGCACTGCCCTAAACTTGGGCATTGGCCTGGTAAGTCTGTTGCTTTTGCTAGCGAAGCACTGTGTTTTGTTAAAGCTGAACTGTGGACATAGTCTCCCAACAGCACTTCTATCACCATTTCATGATTGCTTAATTCTTATAGGACAAAACACTGAGGGCTGTATGACTTGTCTTAGGTTAATGTTATTGAAGAGCTTCAGGGTTTGATCATAAATCGAGATTTTACATCTCTTCTAGACCATTTTTATGCATAACTTTCAGTGATCAGAGTTTCAGAGCAACATCAGGCAACCTGCTTGCAAGCTGCCATAAGGATATGTTGACTTTCTGTGTTGGAATCGGTGTGTTTTGAGAGTGACTCAGGTCTCGTGTAACGTCACAGATTTAATGAGATGGAGTGGTTTTATGGTTTTGTTCAGGTTCACTCAGATGAAGTCCAAAAGGAGCAGCAATACCTTTTCTTGAGCAAATGGATGTACTGCAGCATCAGATTAGCTTTTCTTCAGGGTATTATAAGCATGGTTTATCTATCCAGTAGCACCAGCAACTCCAGTTCTACTAATGAAATAACATGCTCTTGTATGTTGTATTTTATAAGCTCCAGAGCTATGTGTGGGACAGTATTGCTAGTCATGTCTGATAGCTGATTCAGTATTTAAGACTAGGCAGAAGTACCTAAACTTCCACTGGACTTATTGCTCTTGTTGCTTTTTGCCCTGAAACTCCTCTGCTTTTGAACCTGATTTCAGCATCATTTTTACAAAAGCTCTGTCTTACCTCTTTGTTCTTATTATGTTCTCTATTCTCAAAAGAAAGCATTTTCTAAGCCAGTTCTTTCACTTTTTTGCTGTTCTCCCGCCACCCCAGATATCTTTATTTGATTCTCGTTCAGGATCTCTGCTTTCTGTCCTCTGAAATATATCCTGTGTACAAATTAAATATAGTTTCATACTTAGCTATTTCTAACCACAGATATTTCCCTCCAAGCTTATATAAATAATATCAACTCTCGTGAAAGCTCCCTCTGGCACTGTAAACTGGCTCATTTCCAGCAATTGTTGTTTCAAATTGTTCTGGGTGGTTGATGACTTGTAACTGATGCTTAATTGGAAAACAAATTTCTTATATCAAGAATTCTGGGTGCACTGACCTCCTGTCATAGTTTTGCTTTTCAGCCATTTAAAACCTATTGAAGAGAAAAGGTTTGCCAGGATTAACATGGTTGGAGTTCTAAAATTGTTTTCATGGAGTTTTTTGGACAGTGGTTTTATTTTTATTTCATGGCAAAAATTAAAATATGGCATTTCTAAATAATTTGTGGTTTGGAGAGGGCTTTAAGTATTCATCTTTGTGTTTATCTTGGATTCTTAAATTAACACTTTTTCATTACTAGTGTGCAGAAAAGCTTTACATTTGCTGTGTGGCTCTTAAATTCTGAACTGTGGAATTGCTTGCATTTGCTGCTGAAAGTAGAAGAAATGTAATTATGCACAGAACATTGTTTTTATTCATTTAAATCCAAGAAAAGAAATACTTGTATCTAAAGATGGATGAAAAGGTAGCCCTAGTCCTGTATTTTATTGGGTTTGTGGGAAGAAAAGTAGGGAAACAGAAGCTTTCAGCACGTTGGTAAAAGACGGTGATCTTCTGCCCCATCTGTTTATTTAGTCTTTTAAATTTACAGAAGCCTACAAACTGAACTGTCTAACTAGTTAGGTCAGTCCTCAAGTGCATTTTCATCTACTCCAGTAGATTCTAGTTCAGGTTGTACATGGGCTCTTAGGTATTTACTAGTAACTATTTGCTCTTATCTTCAAATGATTTGGAGAAGTGTCAGTACTTAAAGACTTTCAAGTCAAGGTTTAATTCAGTATCAAGGTTTAACTAAAACCAGTAAAGTCATGCTGTCAAATGACTGTCATGCAGGTAAAATGCCAGAGAGCTATGGTTGAAACCATCAAATTGATTTACTGTTCTTGTTTCCTTGTCAGAATTGTTCTGGAATTTTGGTTTTTTTTTTCCTGATGGTTTCATTCCTGAAAGTATGTATGTGAAGGGACACAGGCTCATAAATTCTATCTTTGCATAAATTTATAAAAAAATTAAAAAGCATACTTAGAATATTTTTTCATTGTTAGTTAAAAAGGTAAACTAGACTGGAGTATTGTTTTTTTCATATAAACATCTACAGGAAGAAACGCCGGGACCTTTGTGCAGAATCAATGGATTTCAACAGGAGTGGGTAGTTATCTAGTAAAGAAGATATCTTCTTTACCTCCAGTTCTGAGAGCTCTGCTCTGAACCCAGAGGAGAGGACCAAGTTATTAATTAAGCTGCCTTTTAGTTCTTGATCATTTCCTTTTGGTTTGCATTTCTAAAGAAAAAAGTGTAGTGCAATATTAAATGGTTTTAGATGTCTTTACACTAAGACAGAACATGGACAGATGTTTGGGTTTAAGCATTTTGTGTAAATAAGATGAAACACTATATATTAAGGGGATATGACAAAAGGGAAGAGTGATGGCTTTCAGCTATGAGACAGACCATCTCATTGATGAGAGTTCCTTTATCATGTTCCGTCTACACTGGTATTTGTGCAGTGTGAAAATACCATGTGTTAAGTGTCAAGCATAGATATAAAGGGTCAGAATCCTTGGGGGTTTTTCTCTACTTGCATATGTATTTAATGATTTTTTTTGTAGATTAGATAATGTGTTGTCTCCATGAGTTCAGGTCCTCCATAGTTCTCTTTGATAAATACTGAAACAAGTACCATGAGTAGTAAAAGTAGCCTTTCCAATCAATTAGAACTACATTTTTTTTTTTATCATTTTGACAGTTAACAGGCTACGCCTTAAGGGTAATTTCAACCTTTGTTTTATTCACTTCCTTTTGTTTACTGTTTCTAATGCTTCTTCACAAAGATTCATAGCAAACTCTGAATTTCTCCTGCACTGGCTTCTTCAGATGGAAGAATTTGAGATTGCCTGTTATTTGCATGCTGCGTTGTTGGTGGTTTCATGTGGATTTCATGTTAGCCTGCCACGTTTAACTTGCATTCCTTATTTGCCTTTGACATAAAATAGTTTGTCTGCTTTGTCTCTGCTTCTGGCAAACAGAGGTTGAATGGGTGGCTGGCTATTAAAAGGTAGCATACTGTGTATACAGGGCACCACATGTAAGAAAGCTGGTATGGTAAGTTAGTGTTAGGCTTTAAAGGCATTGAAGAGATGCTGCTGCGTAGACTCTGACAAATAGAAATGAAGGAGATGAAATAAAAAAAGTGCATTTGTATTGTTTAGTTCATGTGGAGATGTAGAGGTTTTCCGTATGGACTAATTTTAGTGCAATACTTAAACGGTGCCAGTGCTTTGGGAAGTTACAAGTACCTTCATGCAGCTTAAGCCTGAGGTTAGTGTGTCTTATCTGGAGTCTCACTTCTATCGGTTGTGATTGTTGGATTGGGGAGGGGCGTGTGGTTTTTCTCTAAGTTTGATCACAAAATGTTTTTCTAAAACCGATGTGTACTTAAAAACTGTCTTCTGTATTTCTGGGAAAACTAATGTTGTTTTTGACTTCATAATAGGCACAGAAAAAGTACGACAAGCTCAGGACTGCAAGGACCTCCATGTTGTAAACCCTGATTGGCTGTGGAGCTGCCTGGAGCGTTGGGATAAGGTTGAGGAGCAGCTCTTTCCCTTGAAGGATGACTACATCAAAACACATAGGTAAGTGGGAATTTTGGGGGCAGAAGGGACCATGGAAATAGATTATTCACAAAATTACACTAATGTTTTAAAGCAGCAGAATCGGGAGAAAGCTGTGGTACTGGTAGTTTATTTGGCAGTTGTCATTGTTAGCTGGTGTAGTTGACCTTGTCAGTTCATCCACAGACTGACATGGGGAATGCCGCCAAGGCACAGGATCATTCATTCTGCCTAACAAAGAAAAAAACTATGCACTCCCACATCATGAAATGCTGGTCAAGTGTGACATTTTTTTCCTTAGACTTAGTAGTGAGGAGGAAGACAAATAGAAAAATACAGCAGGAAAATCTAAGAGGGATTGGAAGGCATGAAGGTAGAAGCGAAAACTGGAAGAAAGGAAGTAGTGACAGGAGGTTTTGGGATGGCAAGAAAAAATGTTAAAGGAGAAGGGGTTAAAAATGAGTGCACTGAGATGACAGCAAAAAGTAGGAACAGACAAGACTTTATAAACACAGAGGTAGTCAGGGAGCTTTTAAGAACAGTTCCATTCAGGAAGGTGCCATGGCTGAAATAATTAATGGCAAGATACTGTAGAACTAGCTTCTGCTTTTTGGCTAGTTAGCTATTCTGATGGACTTACATTAATAGTGTCTCATGAGCCTAATGGAGGACCTTCCCTTCTATGTTTAGACAGGAAAAGGCATAGCCTGTTGGGGTTTCTGTATTAAACTGGTACTGATGTGATTGAGTAGGCTAGAGATTTGCTTTCTGCTTGGAAGATGCCAGCTCTGAGGGCAGAGTGTGCATGTGTAAGTCCTCATATACTCCAAAAATAACAAAAGTAGAAATGTCTGGAAGTGAGGGTACTTACCAAATAGGAAACTAGGTAGAGACCCAGGATCTCTAAAACTTAGGAAAGAGATGTAGCCTACTTACAGCTTGACTGGAATGTCTTGGTTTTAAAAAGTGCTATCAGGTTTTTTTTTAATGAAGCTTTGAAATATTTGTGTGGGAGGTTTAACTTGTCTAGTGGCCTAACACTACCAGATTGTTAGTAGAAGTTTGGACAGTGTCTTGTAAGCATCATTTTTTCATGCCTAGGTGAATTAACAAGCCTTTGTACTTAACTTACCCTACCATTTTATTGAAACATGATAGTTTTTCCTGCTTATGTTTCAAATACAATGTACCTTAACTTCATAATTTCACTCACGCCTCCTCCTCAGATTTCAGTCAGTAAGACCATCTATCTTAATGCAAATACTACTATTAACCAAGCACATGGAACTTTTTTGAAAATATTTTCTCCTTAATTAACCTGTTTGAAATAGTGGTTACAGGTCCAAAGCACTTGTGAACTAGTTGAGGTATGAACTCTGATAAAATATTTGCATAGAAAATGAGCTTAAGAATAGTGAAAAAGACTAAGTAAACTTGGAATCAATTGACCTTAAGTGTTGATGCAACAAGATTACTTCAGAAAAGTCCATGAAAGCATATGAGGAAAAACCTCCAGTTTTGTGGTACTTCTAGTATTTGTTACAATATAATTTATTTTTTCTATTACCTCAGTTTCATGGTGCATAACATGCTGATTCATTTGAATAATCCTTTTTATAAAGTTATTCAGTTTACTTCCTTTTTTCCTTTTTGTAGCACTTCATCATAATTGGATAGTATGCCACAATGGTCATTCCTGTAGACTGATCTCTGAATGTTTCTGCTGACACTGCTAAAATTGTTTTAAAATGCAGCAAGGGTGATCATATGTTGCTTATTATTTTAACAAATGAGTTTGGATGACTTGCAAATTAATACCATGTGTTTATTTTCTCTCAAAGCCAATGTGGGGAGCAAATAGTGAGATCTGATACAATAGCGTGCTTTTCTCTGTTGCATATATGCAAATTAGTTGTTGTGCAGTTATTACTATGTGGAAGGAGTTTCAGTAACTTTATATGCTAAGAGCATTTTTAAGGCACTTTTAATAATCTTGCAGCAATATGACATTGTGTCTTTGCATTTTGCTGTTTTAAATTCAGTGAAACTTTAATGGGGATGAGGAGATGAAATGTTTCTTCAGAAATGTTTCGAACATTTCTCCCCCTCCCTTTTCCTTTAGAAAAAAGGAGTACTCATTTTTCTAAAATTCTGGTTACATCATTTAAATTTCTAAAGGAATTTTTTCTAAACTTCATCCAACAGAGAGAACAGCCCTGCCACGTTTCCTGATACACACAGCACATTTCAGACAGCTCTGTTTCATCCAACACCTATCCATCCAAAGTCTCAACCTGGTCCTGAAGTTCGACTTTATGACCCTAACACTGGAAAACTAATCAGGAAACGTACTCACAACTCCAACCAGTCAACGTACATCCAGTCTTCGTCTTCTCCCATTGTCTTACCAGGCCACGGTGAACACTCATCCTTCAGGTACCTAAAGCATAGCTAAGAGTCTCTTCAACTATATTTTCAGATGCTGTAGTAAATTTAACTGTTATTAACTTTGCATTTGGTCAGGTTGTCATCTTTGCTGTAGTTATTTTGTTTACTTTAAAAAAGCAGAGGAAATTAGTGAAAGTGAATAGTCAGCCAAAGTGAAATCAGGATGCTAGAATTCCAGATGCATTTTTTGCCTCACCTAATGTGTGACTGGAAATCTGTAAACAAATAAATGCAGTATGTAGTCTGTGCAGTCTAAAGAATATTAATCATCTCTGAACATAGGTAGCCTTATTTTTTTTAACTTGTGTTTTTTTCCTCTTCACCTAGTTCCTTCAGATGGGGCATTAGCTTTGTGTTTTGTTTTGAGGAATATCAGAAGTGGTAGAAAAGGGGTGTAACTAACTGAGTATTATTAAATAAGGCTATATGACTGAGTGCTAGTTAATAATCCTTAGATCACTAAATTAAGACACTAATGCAGGAGGAGGAGGCCTGCTTTATGAAATATAAAGGCTAGCGTCTGGACACTGAAAATGTGTGCATTTGGCTGAGCACTTGTCTCTTAAGGATGCATAAAATATCTAAAATTAATCCATAAGTATCTTCATAAAAGGTCTAACTTTCTGGAATGCTAACAAGCTTAGTAAGGCTTGTTGACTCCAGTGGTAAAGTTGTACCCAGTTGAAAGCCTTTGATCTTTGTAAAATGTGATCAAAATTCCTTTGTGTAATGTGATCAAAATATAGCAGTTTGTTATAAAACAGTTTTCTGAACAATTACAAAAATACAAAGCACAATTATGAATGTACACAGTTTTCTACTTTACCATCCGCTGATACTTTTGCAATGTATCACTTGTTAAGGCTTTGTATGTTAGTGTAGCTTGTTGCGTTTCCACTTCACCTTCCTGTTGCCAGATTATTTCAATGTATGTTTTTTCAGTTGTCATGTTTATATAGGCTTTTTCTTACTTCAGCTTCCTTGTTTCTGTCAACACAGACTTTGAGTCTCTCTTGTTTGTAAAGACATGTTGTTTTCAGTTCCTTTTTCGTCTTTTAAAATCTTTAAAGTCTTTTAAAGTATTTCGCTTTAAAGTACTTTAAGGTATTTTACTTTACTGTGACATGTTAAACGAACAGGTAAAGCTTTAATTGAGACACAGCATGTATCCAAAGAGAAGCTGAAAAGATTTTGGTTTTGTCAGTCATTGTGGAAAGGAATTTATCTATAAATAAAGCTGGGAGTGTTGTATGGTTGTAAATGTCTATAATTGCCATGACACTTTTAAGATGCTTCAGTGTGGTGGTTTGTATTGATACTAATGCATTATTCAGTACTTCAAGAAGAAGAGATTTTGACTTTTGTTCTACCTTTGTTAACAACTTGATGAAGATTTATATCCACATCTAGGACTTTTTCTTTAATACAGAGATGCTTCTTCGCTTGACCATCTTACAGAAAAGGAGAAAAATATACTTCAGCAGTCCTCTTAACTGAGTTTCTTAGAGCCCCAGACAGTTTTGAGGGCTGGAACAAGACTGTATCTCCTTTCTACTTTCATTTTATTTCACTTAAGCATTTATTTATTTATTTTACTGTCAGTGCCCAGGGTTGAGATGCTTTACTCTAAGCAAACTTAGTGCTACAACTTCACCCCGTAACTAAGCAGCTGTAAGAAAAGAGATGGCAGAAAATATATGCTGGGAAGTATTTTCATCATCATTCCCTGTTTGTCTCATTCTAGTAGTAAAATGAGTGACTTGTAGACACTGATATCTTAAATGGGGCACATCTATGATGTTCAGAGCAGTTCTGCTCTCTTTAGTAAAAGCTGGTGAGGAGTCTCACAGTAAAGTCTAGGAGGAAAGTAGTGTCATGATCAAATGCCACTTTGAGTACTTTTAATGGAAAGGAAGCATGGTACAGACAGAGCATGAATGCTGTGAAGAAATAACAAAACCGAAGAGGAACAGCATTGTGTTTTGACTGAGGAAGGGCTGAGGCAGTACTGTATTCTTGTCATGCTTTTACTTAATGCACGCATCAATAACATCGATTTTTAAAAGCTATGATACATGACTTTAGGGAAAATGACATTAGTACAGCAATTTCTTGGTAGAGGGCACTGGGTTTTGTGTCCTGATGGACTTCATATGTTCACCTCATACAGAAAGATGAGAGTATTTGTAACTAAGCCATTTCATTTAAAAAGTTGCAGAAGCCTTTAACACTCAGAACTGCTCCTGTTGTGGGTGGATGTAGTCAAAGCCTCCAATAATCTTCTTTTGATGGTTTCTGAAAACTTCATCTGATTCTGAATTTCAGGCAGTGGGCAACAAAATTACATTGCAGCAAGAGGGAACCCTTGGAGATGGTAGCCATGTGTGGCACAGAGATTGTACTTGGTCTCTTCCTGTAAGAACAGACCTTATTGTGCTTAAAAGATAACCTCCTACAAGGCTGGTTATTGAAAAGGGGTTCAAGTTATCAGAGGACAATTGCATAAGAACTGTTTCAGTTCTTGCTATTTTGGGTTCAACATTTTTGATTTCTTTCTGGGATTCAACTTGAAACATAATTTAAAATAGAATATGATTAGTTTAAATATCTACACACAGTTTGCGGTGAAACTGTTGCCAGGAAATTACAGATGATTTGGTTGAACAAATCAACTTTTTATGTGGCAGGACAGATCTTGCCACTGTGATTGGCTCTGCAACTTGAACCTCTGCTTTTTGTCATGGCTGCTGCAGCCTGAGCAGAAGGGTAACAGAGTTCCTGACTGTACTAGAAGGGAATGGAAGAGAAGGCATGGCTGCTCAGAGGCTGCTGATGGCTGGCAAGAGCTCTCCTGTCTGAGAACAGGAACGATTCCTCTTTAAAAGTAACCTGTGTAATAGCTTTGACACTATGTATCTCAACAGTTTGCATTTTCATATGGAAACAGTACTCTATGAACATTACAGTAACCTCTAAAGTTTTAAAAGGTTGAGATGTGTAATGTAGTATTGTCAAAAAAGGCAAATGCCACCTTGGACTAGAACAAATAAAAATAATATTACAAGTTGAATTCTAGTGAATGTTAATGATGCACTAACAGGTAAGGCAAGGCTTAAAACATGGATATAATTTACATTTGAAAGGTGGCACTCTGGTTTTAAATAATATGATGCACCAAATATTTGCCTGGAAGGGATTTGTCAAGCAGATGTTGGTGGCTGAAGCAGTTCTTAAAGATTTGCATAAACTAAGTTCACTTAAAATTTTTGTCTTAAGTGCACATTGTTACAATTTTTCTTTCTGATGTTATCAGTCATGTTATGACACCAAAAAATATGAAGTACCAAACTGAAACCATGAATGGAATTTTAATATTTTTAACTTTTTCGTTGATAGTTATTTTACCTTTTGCTCTGATGCTGTATAGATGAAAGTGTTAAGGTGCTTATTACTTCCACAAATGTTGAACCCACCTTGCATGCTGTGAGTCGTTAAATTTTAATCAGCAGTTGAAAGTGTAAAGTCTGAAAAGTGTCTTTGATAAAATAAAAATGTTTCTTACAAACTTTAAAGTTGTCTTTGTTTTATATTGCTTTTTTGAATGCTTGATGGGAAGCCTCAGTGTTTCTTATCCAGTATAAGCTGGAAAAACTGACAGAAGCCTTTAGAAGCTATTAATACAGTTAAGTAACAGTTAATATTTGTGTATGATAACGTGGTGAAGGATGATCTTACATTTTGTTTTGCAAAAGGAGTTCTCGCTGTCATTGGTATGATAATGTATTCTTAAAAAAAAATATACTGGTTTTTTTTTCTAGTCTAAAAGTCTGCTTGACTGCCTGCTACATATAACTTGTGTGTGATTCCTGGCATGGTCAGTCTTGTGTTTTTAATA
Organism: Phaenicophaeus curvirostris; assembly: GCF_032191515.1. Lineage (NCBI taxonomy): Eukaryota > Metazoa > Chordata > Aves > Cuculiformes > Cuculidae > Phaenicophaeus > Phaenicophaeus curvirostris. The sequence goes on from NC_091394.1 coordinate 42,734,792, forward strand.
CAGTTGTGCAAGGTGTTGACAACTTTTGGTTTGTCATTCTATTTTACTAGGAATGTAAATATCATCTAAGCTATTTTCTGAGCAGTTTAATAGCAGAAGAAAGCTGTATGGTCTTGTAAAATAGAAAACATATAAGAGCAAGGAGAAGGGGGAGCCACTACCCAACAACAACAAACAAACAAACAAAAATCTGAGAAACTGTTAAGCTGTGATGAAAAACTTTTAACAGAAAAGGTTTGGTTAGTTCATTTCCAACATGTCAACTGTTGTTTTGGCTTCATAGGAAGGTCTGCTGTACAGAAATGATAGACTGCAAAGGGCCATGCTTCTGCAATGTTCCTGAATTCTGCTGAGCTCATGGGGGTCTTCTGCAGCAGATATTGCTCTGTCACCCAGAACTGGCTTGACTCTCTTCCCTTACCAACCCCAGTTCAAAAAATAAATTCTCGTCTCTTGCACCAACCCATGCAATCTGAAAGATGTGCAATTGGGAAATGTGAGCCCTGAAAATGCCTATGGCATTGTTTTCATACATTCTGTGATTGAAGTACTGATTTAGGAAAAAATCTTGATATTTAGATGACCTTCTTAAGAAGCAGTCATGTTCATGAGAGGAGGAACAGTTTTGTAGAACCTTACCTGTGACTGATGTAGATAATTTAATAATGGTTTGGTTGGGTGGGGCTGCTGAACTAAAGAAGTTTCTTGAAAATCCAGGCTTGATGAGAAGCAGCCATCCTGTGCTGAAATTCCTGTCAGCAGAAACCACACTGTACCCATTTACAATTGCAGCCACCAACAGAAACACTTTGATGGTATCTCACCTAGTAGTTACAACCTGAAACAGCTTGCAATTTCAAATACAGTCACCTTTATACTTGCTTGTGGTAATTATTCCACAAGCACATGATCTTATAGCTAACACAAATAATCTGTGGTGTGTGAGCTTTATGACCTGGTGTCTTTACATAAGACTTGGAGTGGTGCTGAGCTGCTGTAATGTTCCTGGGGATTAGTGTGACTGCCTAATATTTGTAGTTAAACCATATTGTATAGCGGTTTTAGCTGCTACATGTCTTTAGCATTTAAGTGATATTCATAGAATAAGCTACTCAAGAAATCTAGAAGTCTCCTGCTGTTGTTCTAGATGTAATCTATCTTTTTAATCCTATTACAAAGCAATTTCCATGGGGTTACTAAAAGGAATGTTAACATTCAACAAAATGGATTAAATAATTGTATCAGCGTGCTGGTTAAATACAATAACTAATGTGGTAGTAAAATACAACCTAAGAGAAGATGCTAACGTAATTGAATACACTAGCCACAGAGAAATATGGTCTGGTTTGCATCTCATCTAGGCTTAGCATCTGGTAAACCTCTGAAAACTGAGGATGCAGAAATGAGCCTTCTATTTGCACACCATGTCTGTAAGGTTGAGAAATGGGAAGGTATACTTTGAGATTCAAGAATTCAAGAACATAGAACAAGAAAAATATACTTGAATGTAAGAATTGTTTCCTGGATGATAAGTGTGTCAAGTAAGACTAATTCCTCTTGAGCACAAAGTATTCTAAGGGCAACACGTCTGCAGCTACTGGCATTCTTGGCTTCAAGAAAGGTTTGACTGTTACTTACAAGAACAGTGGGAAGGCAAGAGTAAGTACTTTGTCAAAGGTAAAAATACAACCTGTCTGACTGAAAAGAAAAGCAATCACTGTGTGACTTCATCTATTTTTCTTTTGATAAACACAGAACCTATTAAGCAAAGTCATGGTTTTTGTAGGATTTTATTTCTAGACAAGCTGTAAATCTTTCTTATGTGGGACCCCTGAAATTTTTCAGAGTTGTTCAACCACATCAGCAGCAGATGTTTGGAGAAGATGACCTACCGGCAAGTGAAAATGAGGAGCAGCCTGGTCCATCTAAGCGGAAACGCCAGCCAAGTTTGTCTGAGACAATGCCTCTGTACACCCTATGTAAAGAGGATTTAGAGAGTATGGATAAAGAGGTGAGCTTAACTAATTCTGACAAGTTTCGAACATAATGATTGTTAGTTATGTGGAACAGTTTTTTTTTTCCGTACAAAACCACATTATTTGAAATTCATTATGAACCTCTAGCAGCTGCTTATTTTTCTCTTATCCTTGTGAGGTTTTTTTAATTGAGCCACTGCTGTTGAATGAAAACATGGTGTGGAACGATAAGTATTCTTTCCTGTATGTATCATTTAAGATATTTATTGTTCCGCACCATGTTTTCATTAATTTATTACACGGTATGTGACTTCACTGTAAAACATAGTGACTGTGGAGCCTGAATTCATATTTGTGCTTAGATCATTCACTGGGTTTGGGACAGGATCATATAACTTGCCAGCTTCTGGCAGTAAGTTGATTGCAAGGTTCTAGCTGTAACAATCCTCAAGAGTTATCTTCAGAAAAGGTACTAAATATGTGTGAAGGAAATGGTGTATTCATCAAGGAAAGAGTGTGTGTGTATACAGCATAGTGTCATTTTGAGATATGCTGTTGACAGAGAGGTCCTGAAGGAACTTTGAGCTGGTATTCTAGGGAAAGGTCCAGTAACTTTCAACCAGTGTGATGAGGGGACTCTGAATTTGAAATGAGTGCAAGCTTTTGACTTGACTTGATAACTCTCAGAGTTAACGACTTTTGATTTTTCTTTTGCTTTTTTGTTGTAAAGTAGTTTGTCTGTTTGATCTCAGACTTTTTCACAAGAAATAGTAGTTCTTCTTGTCATGATGGTAGTCCCTGAATCCAACTGCCACTCCTTCTGTATTGTCAGTAACACTTAAAACAAGTTTTTACTATGTGTTTGTTTTATGGTTTTGTGTACTTTTTGTAATAATTTTTGGAAAACATTAATGAATTGCTGTTGCAGTATGTGCACTAAGGCAAAAGAAAGTGTGCCTGTTTTCCAGAATTACTGTGTAAAGTATTTATTGTTCTGTTTTTAAAGATACTATTTTGGGACCTTGTTAAAAACCTGAATCTTCTGGCAGTGTTGGTTTTGTGATTAATTGCTCTATATGGTATTGCAATTAGATCAAATAAGTAGTTTTTCTGCCTGTCCTGCAACTATAAAAATCTTAAATTGTGATGATTTATTTTCAAATTATGCCTTTAATGAAGCTGTATGTTATATTTGGAAACTAGACTACATCAACTTCAGGATAAGAGGTCCAAATTCCAGTGGATATTTCTTCATAGTTGACCTAGGTTCCAGGAGTGTGATTGCAGGTACAGTTACTGCCAAAAGTGAGGTTAACCTTTGCACTAGCCTTGGGACTGTTAGCATCACGTTGGTAAAGATAATGTATTCATGTACAAGAAATATAATATTATAAAACAGGATTTTATTGGGTTGTGTAGGAGTGCACTTGTGAAACAGTGAGGGCATGTGGTAACGTAGTCCATAAAATAAAAAAAAATTAGTGGAGCATACACAGGACATTCTGCTGTCAGGAATATTATCAAATAAAGGGAAAGTCAGCTTGATAAACATTGCCAGTTAGTGCTCTGTTCACTTCTGGTGACACTGCGACTAGTTTACCTTCCACACAAAAGCATTTGCCTGCATCTCATTCTTCCTCAAAACATGTTAAAAGGTAAGAACCTTTCTTAAGGGGTCGCTAAGGGGTGTGAAGTTACTGCTTTCTGCAACAAAAATACTTTTGCTTCGTTTGTATCTGTCCTAGTGGCTATGCCAGCCACAGTATCTGCAGTTGATTGCCGACTACTGTGGTGGAGAGGGAGTCTGCGTCAGTCACAATGGTGGTGCCTTATTCCACAACTACAAGGGGCTGTACTGAGACTGTGGTTAGGAGTACATGATCCAAGAGTGAAAGGAAGTTGCGGTGTGACTTTGCTGTAGTATAAGCCAACCCAAGTCTCAGTTCTGTGATCCTGCCCCTGGGCCACTGTTGATATTCGTGGGACCATAGAGGAAGCCAGTTCAAGGAGCTGGTCTGGTCAGAAAAGATCAATTGCCAGGTTAATCTTTGTCATTAACAGCTTACTGAAATAACTCTGACGTGCCTCTGCCTGTGTGCTGTTTCCAGGAGCAGACAGAAGATGGGGAGAGCTGGGAATGAGCAGTGAAGTTAGAACTGTAGCCCTCCAGCTCTAAAACTGCATCCTCAGTATTGCTGCTGAATTCCCCAGCAAATTCAGATAAGAATTTCTAGTAGATCAAAAGGAGTCTTTTGGCCATAGACACTGGGATTTTTCAATGAAGTGAAATAGGAAATGCAAGCATTTATATGGAATGTTTCTGTGGAAATAACAAGCAACAAATAACTCCTTTGCACTTAATGTTGAAAGGAAGTCTTGCTTTTCCTTTGCAAAAATCTCTGAAAAGGTCGCACAGTCACAAGCAATACAAAATTTGCATGTAGTTTATATGTGGGAGTTGCGTCAGGAGAATCAAATTGGAAGCCAATGAAGAGAATTTCATTATGCATTACTCTCAGATTAAATCCTTTTTCATCTTTGGCATAGTTAAACATCTGTTTGTTGCTTTTCCTAGTAAAAAAGCAGTATGTCTTCCAATATTCCATGGAGAATAACTGCCATGGGTAGTCATCTCTGCTAAAATCTGACCTTATGTGGATTTTTATCTTCACTTATTGTTTTGGCTGTAGTTTTGCTGTGGATACCAAACAAGTCAAAGGAAATTAATAGCATCCTGGCTACTGAGCTGCAGTTTAAGGCCTTTTATATCTTTTTCAGTGCCAAAGATCTGGGAGACCATATCCAATGGTAGATTCTTTTCCTTCTGACATGAAGGAGTATTTGAAACTTAGGAAAGTGTAAGAATGAGAGTTTGCAGTCAAATAGGATTGCTGTTCAGAGGCCAATTTCCAGATCAGAGTAAGTGCATAAGGAATAGAGCCCTACTTGGGAAACATACAGCCTGCTAATGCTGCTACCTCACAGCTGAGAAAACGTTTTCTGTGCTAGCTAGAGAAGGGTACTTTGCATCTGGTTGCTGCTGTTCCTGTGCTGTGAGGATGGTAAATGGAAGGATAGTTTAATGCTGTGAGTTGAAATAGCTTGTTTATAGTAATTTTTAAAGGCCTGGATAGATTTTTATTTCTAAACAACTGGTTATATTGTATATAACCTGCAGTACCTGTTCCAGGATAACTTTTGTTTTCTCAAAACCAATAATCTCACAGGGAATCTACTCCTATCCTTGACTGTGTTCAGAAGCCTGTCCTGTAGGGAGAAGGAGCTGGGCTGTCTGCAGATCTTCCCACCTCACGTTACAGCAGGGATTCACTTGTCCTCGCGTTTACTGTAGGGAGACTTAGAGGACTGTTGACTATGTGGTTTTGGTGTGGTTATGTGGAGTCATTATCCTTCCCCTGAGCTAGGTGGAAGTTGCTGACTTACTGTAGTCACTACAATGTTGTGCAGATCTGCTGTGGTTTACTGACAAAAAACAGAAAGTGTAATCCAGGCTTCAAATCACTCTACTCATTTCCAGAAAGCAAGTTGCACAAAGGACAGTAATGGCATACAAATCATGTGAAGACGTGCACGTGTCTTTCCACTTGTAATTTATTATCTCAGTATAGGGTGATGTGCAGCTCTCCTTCCCAGAGGTTACTTGTGGATCATCATGTGAGGGTATTTTTTCAGGATTCATTGAGAGCCGCTTCTCAGAACCTAGTGTATAGATTCTTTTCTGTACTGATACAAATGCACTTAAAGGCGGCCAGCAAAAGTGACCTATGAATTTAGAAATTGTTTTTATTGTATTTAAGCTATTGGTTGTTTTATTAAGGAAGGTTTTCTTCTTAATTTGTATTCCTAACTGATATCTGAAGAGAACCTTATGCAGCTGGGCTAGTATCATGTACAGTTACCTTGTCCAGTTTATCTAATCTTAGCACTGTCGTGTCCTGTGAGCTATAAATAAGCTGTGTTTGGTTTTACATATTAATTGCTTCCTGATGGACCTTAACTTCACATTTCTATGTGATTTACTCATCCTTCATGGATATCTATTGCAGACCCAAAAGGTGGTGGTGGTTTTTTTTAGTCAAGTGCATTGTGCTAACTTCTTTTGAGAATGTTTAATTGAATCAGCTTTATATAATCTTAAAGATTTTCCCTTTTGTTATTAGGTTATGTTAGGTTTTGTTATTCTTGTGTATGATAAATCTCTTGTCTGTGAAATAACTAACCAAGCTCAAGACTTTTCATTTCCCTCTTCCTTGTGGCTACAATTTTTTCTCGTGTCTCTTCCTGCTAGAATTGTGTCTGGCAGTACAGTTCTTTTATTTTTTCAGGTGGTCTCTCATTCACCAGTCTTTGTAAGTTGTAGAAATGCATAGAAAGATTTCAAGATGCTCCCTTATAAAATGCCAGTGATGAAGGATAATAATAATAATTGCCATGTAGGTTATATTGAGCTTAAGATCCTGTTCTCTCTCTTGCTCATATATAGGCTGCCCCTAAATCTGTGGGAGACTGGAAGTAACAGTAGAAGACAGATAGACATAGGTACTTACATCTGTTATTGTCTGCCAGTCTCAGACAGTACAAGCTTCACTGGTGGAAAGTTCAAAAAGGAACTTCCAATAAGGCAGTAAGATTTTAATAAGATTTAAGTTCAGTAAGTCAGAAGGGTTTCTAATTAATTTCTATCCTGGAACAGCTGTGCACACATTGTTGTATGATCTTTATGCTTTTGTGTTTATTACCATGTTTTTTGTCAGGGTGTTTGAGGGCAGCATCTGTATTGTCAAGTGTCATCTCTGCCATTTGAACTAAAATATTTTGCTGATTTAAATTCCTCTCAGTTTGGGGCTTGGGAGAGGGAAGACCAGTCAGACCTCCAGCTTTCCCATCTCTCACTTCAGATAGTGGAGTTGCAGTGATTGCTACCATCTGGCTGGTTATGTACATAGCAGCTGCAAAGTGACAGCATCACAAAGATACCTTCTGTGCATCAGTGGATTTGTCTTGAGTGGATGTTGCCTAATGAACTCCTTTTGCATCAAAACAGTTCCATTGATTTGGTACATATTCTGCACATACTTTTCCTTTTAACTAAGTTGGAATTTATATGTCCCGTATAAAGACTGAAATTGCAACACAAGGTCTCTTACAAAAGGCCATTTTGTCACTCTACATTTTGCTTCATCTAAGCAGATTTATCCCTTAATTTGTTTTATGTATTAAGTGGCTGTACCATGCAGTTAATTAAGAGGCAATGGTGTTCTCCTTCAGTTTAGTGAAAGCTATTATCTCAGTAAGTGGTTAGCCTCTTGATTAGTTTAAAAATACCAATTTACTGTACAGGATGTGGTCTTTGGTGCAAAATAGTAGCTGTCTGGGGCTCACTTGGACACTGCCATGATAAGCTAACATTTCTTTGAATTTCCACAACTACATTTCTTGTACAAAATTTCTTGTGTGACGCTTTAACATGTGGTATATCATAAACTGTACAGATGCTAAATTTAGTTAGCAGTCTATACTTATAAATTATAGCCCTTTCTGAAGCCTGCATGTATACATGCTCTTGTCAGTGATTGTCATTTGGGCTCCCTGGAAGCTATAATGTCTGCTTTGCAGGTATTAGACTGCTTCCACTTCAATGGAACTTAAAAAAATAATAAAATTCCCAGTGCTGTCTGTTTCCTCACCTACAGCCCTCCCACCAGATCCCTTCACGTGCTGACTCCCACAGCCGCTCTGGCCGACTTCTGCATGGAAGAGTGGATAGCATGGAAGTTGTAGAAACTCCAATTCTCTAGCTTCATCAGCTTTTCATTTTCGGTGTGGAGCGTTTATTACTAAATGGCTCAACCCAGCATGACTAAATGTGTTGCTTGCTTTCTTTCACTCTGAGATTACTTTTCTGGAGAAGAATGGTGAAGCTGTGCTAGGAATTAGGGTGCGGATTCATCTTCATTGAGCACTTACTATAGTGTGGTGGCTGGCTGGTGCACCAAGAAATATTACTTTGTTTTGCAATGAACGTAGCTTAAAACTGTTTAAGGGCAAGTATAGTGTTTTTACTGCTGTCTCCTGGTTAAGATTTTAACATTCACCTGTCTCTAATATGGTCAAATAACACAAGTAATTGAACATTAAGATCTTATAATAGTAAAGCAATTATTTTGCTGATATCTAATTAGTAGAGAAGACTGAGTAAAATTAAGCAATACTTTTTTTAATAGTAATTAATAGAATCAGCAGTGTAGAATTAAGAGACCAATACAGTGGGATGGAGAAAGACGAGCACCTAAAGCTGGATATCAGTCATTTGTTTCTACCTTTCTTTGGTTTGCTTTTAATAATTTGTTTTCCACTGAAAAAATGGAAACAGTTCTAAAAAGTAGCAATTTCTCTTTATTTTTAATCACTGAAGATATAAACATTTTTTTTTAAATATATCAGTATTGGTCATGTTTAAGTTGTAGGTAAATCATCCTGACAAGAAACATTGACACTCTTATTATTCATCTAATTGAAAGAAAGCTAAAAGAAGTGCAGTGTAGATAAGGCTAGTGAAATCAGAGCAGATTATCAACTTATGAAGCATGCATTCTCCATTTTTTTCAGTCTGATGTTTATCTGCAGACCATTAGTTCATGAACTAAACTATAAGCTGGTTATGTGCTAATTTCATTTATTAAGAGAGCATTGTGGTCCACGCTTGCCCTAGCAATTTAAATGTTTGTAGATGGTTTTTTTATGCGAAATCAGGTTTTACAAGAAGACAACTGACTGTCAAAATAGGAAAAGGGTTTTAATCTAGTTTAATATTACCTCAAGTAGGCAATCAATCTTGCATGTCTTCTGTCTTTTCTACCCAGATTGCTTAGAAAACATTATTTAAGCACAATCTCTGGTGTACTTGAGCATCTTATTTTAATTTTAGAGTTATTTTTATGAATTTATATGCCATGAGGGAATATAGGAAACATTGGAGCTTTCTGGCATTTGGATGGCACAGTGTATAGGTATCTGTATTTTGTAGTTAAAAATGGAAACTACCTGTAATGTATAAGAATTAGTTTGGCACTCATGGCATCTAAAAGGTGAAATTCTTTAGAGTCCTGTGCAAAATTAATATGATCAGTCAAATTCTTGGATGGTTGGGCTATAGTTAGGAGGAAATCAAAGAAAACATATGATTGAGACTGATTCACTTCTATTGTTCCCAGAAATTTTAACAGGTAGTTTAATCATAAGATAGCACAAATGTTATCATACAATAGATATTAACGGGCTGCACCAAATGGACATCAATTAAAGAAACAGTAGTGCTTACTTCAGAGCTAGCCTCTTTTTGAGGAATCTTATAAAATTTATAGTAATTGCCTGAATTTTGTCTGAATTTCTGTGTTTATTCTGTTGACAATCAGTCAAAAACTGATTTCTTTGTCAACAAAGATGCTTCTGCTGTCTTACGTATTCCTCATACTTTTCTGATGCAATTGACAGTTCATTCAGATCTCTGCCATTTTTCCACAGGTGTTCTTAGAATTGTTTCATTGTAAGTAATATTGGGTTTTAGAGGTTTTTCTCATACTCTATTGATAAACTTAGCTTCTTTTTATGTTTCTATCATTCTGCTAAGCACAGAGTAAAAATTATTGTGCAAGTAAGATTACATCTAAGCTCTGTGGTTTTTTCTGCAGATATGAACAGCTTCTGTGACTTTTAAAGTATTCCCAGTTCTATAGCAAATGCATTACTCTGGTGTTATTCCATGTGAAATGGAAAGTAGATCTATAAAGCTGCCACCTCTAGAATGTAGATACAGGAGATTTTCTGTACTTTATTTTGTTTCTGCCAATGCTGGTAGGTACTATGTACATTATGTATCTCCAGCCTTCACCGCTTGGCCTTCATGACAAGAAGCTATAAGGCTTTTTCAGCTGTTTGCTTGCCCACTGAAAATGGGGAGGACTTATTTGAAGAGAGTTCAGTAACCTCATTTTAACATATGTGTCTACCTCCGTATTTGAAATCAAATACAGCTAGGCTGTCAACACTAATTGGCCACAGTTAAGAATGTGTTGTCTGAACCACGTTAACAATTTGCAAACTGATCCCTAACATAATTCTGAGCAGCTGCATATAGAACAGGATTGAGATTCACCGCAAGTCTAACATGTTTTTGTATTTTAATTCAAGCTGTTATTCTCCATGAATGATATTTTAAAATAAGTCCTGCTCTAAGTCTGAACTGTTTCTTCGTAACTACTTTATTTTGTTTTATCAAGATGCCCCAATACTTTTATTTCAATGTAAGAATGAGTATATGCAATATAGCGTAGTACATGTTATGTGCTATGGGCAGTCTTTACAAACGCTTGCGTAATGCTAGTCTGCTGTAATTATTTACAAATATAATTTATAAATTGTGGAATTCTGTGGTTATAAAAATGCAAGTCCATTTTGGTGACATAAAGCCCGGGTTATTTATAAAGGCAGCATTAAATGACAGTCTGTGCCGTTACCTTTTAATTGGCCGTTCTTGATCAGTTATCACCAGATAACTGGTCATATTTTGAAATTGGAATAGTGCATAATTGCAACTGCTCGCTTCTAAGGTATCACAGAGATAAAATCTTTTCTTTGCTTTGGTAAGGTGGTCAGGTGCTAGCTTCAGAAAGCAACACTAAATATAGCTACTCAGCTCTGCCTTTGATAGTCCTGCAACTGCTAGTGTTCTAGCTCCTGTGTCAGCGTCACCGAGAATATTTCCATTTAACAGACAACTTTAAGAGATTATGAAAAGCTGCAGACTCCATGCCCCCTACTGATGTTAAAAATACCTGCTACAATGCAGTTGCAAAACAAATAATTACCTGAATGGCTAACCTGCTGTAGATTTTTCATTTCTACGGTAGTGGTGTTAATTTTAGATTTTGAGAAAATGTCATTGTTACAAAAAACATCACAAAATAGAGTATAAGATCTTGCACTTTGTTTGTTAGGGGTCACATATTACAAATATGAAGATACCGCTTTCTCCAAGATGAACATGGGCAGCTGCCCGTCTCAGATATTCTAGTGCTCCAACATCAAACTTGCTTCATCACAGAGGTATTGAGGACTGGATATAGCTGGCATACCACGACACAGAGATCATATCAGAACTTGCATAATATTTATCACCTTAATATTGAGCTTCTTGTAGAAACTGACTGCTCTTTAGCTACTGGACTTCTCTTCCACTGTGTTTTGGAATTTTTTCTGTCTTCCATTAACTTACTCCATGCCTGATTCTGGCTATTGAATGGGCTAGCAATGCAGTACAGTTGCACATACACAGCGCTCATATATCTTTGCTGCTTCACTTAATAGCTGCATGCTTGATTGTATGGAGCCTTTTTGCAGTCCTATTGCCCAGTTCAGCAGAAACCATTTCAAAATTGACCTGTCTTCACTGTCATTTTTAAGTTTCTAGTAAAGTCTGTTCAGAGGTAGTTTTCCTTAATGCTTGTTATTTGAGGTGGCTTTGTTAGCTTGAGCACATTTATCAGTGTCTCTTGACATTTGTGATAGTGAGACCAAGCTTATCAGGCTTACTGAAAAGGGAAGTTCATTGACAGCCAAGCAGTGCTTCATGAAGCCAGCTGATGTCTGGCAATGCTGGTGCTAAACTTCAGTTATAATTAGTAGATCGTGGCAGATCCAAGCTGGCTCTGCTTATAGCTAGTTTGGATCAGGTTGGGTTTACTAGCTTGTTGACAGTATGAGTAAATAAATCTAAACTGAACCCAGCATATCTATGTTTATATAGCAGTGTTGTTGAGCTAGTAAGCCCTACTGTAACTCAATTGCTCTACACAGTGGTAGTTTCACTTCCTTTGCAGCTGTGGTACCTGCAGGAAACCTGTACTTTAAGATAAATGAAAGCAGATTTTTGCCTCTCTTGTTCTCACCTCAGAATTTTCAGTTTCACTTAGCAGACTGACTTCTGAACATCTTTATAGGATGCTGAACAAGAAGTTCAGGAATTCAGCCTTTGAAATGGAAAAAACCTTTTTTTTCTGAAATATATGTTTAGCAATGAATATTTATTTCAGTCTAAGTGCTTTCAGTTCTAAGTTACACTTTCAGTTAACCTTTAGTAGATAAAACATAGCACTGTGCTAGTAGTTATTATAACATCTGAAAACAAAGATTCATTGTAAGAAGGTGTTGAAACAGTTGAGATGCAAAAAATATTGGGTTTGTCTGCATGTTGTATATACTCTACAAAGAAAATGGTTTCTGATCATGACACGGTTCAAAAATGGGCTGCATTTTTGGTTGTAGCATTTCGGAAGTTTAGTGAATTCTGATCAAAAGATTGTTTTAAAATGAAGCTTATGTCCAAAGAAAACTTGCTCTGAAGGAATTATTTGAAGCAATAAAAGTAGACTAAGCTTCTTTTGTTTTCCTGCAAAGTGATTTTGTACCCAAACTTTCATTCTTCTTTTGTAATTTGAATAATGTGAAACTGGGTAAGGAGCTCAGAAATGCTACAATCCCTTGATACTAGCGTACTGATACCATCCTGCCCTCAGCGGTTCATTAGCATCTTGCTACAGATGTCTCCCCTTGGCAGTGAAATGTGTCAGAAAAGATCACTCGGAGCCTGGGCGCTGTTCCTTCTTAAATTACCATGTGTCAACTTTAATAGTGTGTTAAGGTTTCTAAGTTAGCATGTCGGTAGTATTTTGTGATGGTATTTAAACACCTTTTGCAAGTGTTCTTTCATTGGAAAATTAGATTAATTTATACTACTAAAATATCTTGATCGTTAGACTATCTGTGCATGCCTCTTGCTAAGTCTCTAGGGAAAGAGGAAAGTTATGACTTTTGGCAAAACTATACCTCAGTTAATAGCCAGACTGACAGCTCTTAGGAGAGACTTGGAAAACTGTAAAACAAAGCTGCTTCTTGCTACGTATTGGCAAAATGTACTTGTTTAAAGTAGAAAGGGTGGTTTAGTGCACAAACAACGTCATGATACTGTCCTGTATTAAAACAAGGATGAATAGTGCTACCATAAACTTACAGAATTCTTAATCTATTTGCTATAAAGGTTTACTAGGCTAGAGCTATATTATACAGAATCACTGGGTTGGAAAAGACCACCAGGGTCGTTTAGTCCTGGCATTCCTATCAACCATTAAACCATGCCCCTCAGCACCTCATCCACCTGTCTTTTAAATACGTCCAGGGATGGTGACTCAACCACCTCCCCTGGGCAGCCTGTTCCAGTGCCAAATGACCCTTTCTGTGAAAATTTTTTTTCCAATGTCCAGCCTGAACCTCCCCTGGTGGAGCTTCAAGCCATTCCCCCTTGTCCTGTCCACTGTCACTTGGGAGAAGAGGCCAGCTCTCTCCTTTCCACTACCTCCTTTCAGGTGTAGTTATAGAGAGCAATGGGTCTCCCCTCAGCCTCCTCTTCTCCAGGCTTAGCAACCCCAGCTCCTTCAGCTGCTCCCCGTGAGACTTGTTCTCCAGCCCCTTCACCAGCTTTGTTGCCTTTCTCTGAACACACTCCAGAGCCTCAACATCCTTCTTGTAGCGAGGGGCCCAGAACTGAACACAGAATATTGATACATGTGTGCAGCAGGCTGAAATCCCTGAAGTATCTACCTGTATTACCCGGTTGTTTGGGGGATTTTTTGGTATTTTTTGGTTTTTTGGGTTGTTTTTTTTTTAACAGATGTAGATAATTCTAGTCTTTACTAGGCTATTTTGTTGGCTAGGAAAAGATTGCATTGATGTTAGTCCTTGTTCATTTTGCATACCTGAAAGTTAATTTTTATTGATTAGAGATCATTGAAGGTCTGTTTCTTTAAGAATTTTCGCCTTGCTCCTTTACCTTCACTCTCAGGTGCAGGAAAACTTGACTGATTGCTCAGTGATACAGATTTTACTCTCCATAAGAGAATCTGCTGATATTGCTAGTGAGGTGCCATAGTAACAGATGGTTCCATTCATCAGTTTATGAAATTCTGGTTTTGCCGTGAAAGAGCATACAATAACTTTTCCAAGTCATCAGTCTGTTTCCTGTTATAGACTTCCGCTATTCAGGTTGTGGCTGCACGTTTAATAGAGTTGCATATCTGAAGACTGTTCCTAGTTTGTTCCTGCTGTCTTATACTGTTGTGCATGAGTATTCGTGTAGACATAAAATGAAGTGGGACAGGGAACTGGTGCAGCTAAGCAATAACTCGGCTTAAAAAAAGATACTGGGGTGATTATACTGCCACTGAGATGTTGCTTATCAAGCAGTGAGATAGTTTTGTTGCATAGTTCAGTCTAGCAGCAGGATGCTGAAAGTGGTGGTACTTCCTTCTTGCTTCTGCTCATCTTCTAAGGCCAGGAAACACTGTAGTTAAATTTAAACCTACAACTTATTTGCACTCGTCTGTGTTTCTGCTTGATGCTCGGTGTGTTATGCAGTGGAGGGGAAGAAGACTTTGGATAAACTTAACTAAATTCTTCCTCTTTTTTTGGTGCTCAATTTTTGTCCTGTAACTTCCATGTCCGTGTTCTGGATCTCTGAGAAAAAGCAAATTAGAAATTTTGAATTTGTGAAAGCAAAACTTAACTCCAATATGCTGTTCTCTTTTTTTTTAAAAAAAAAAACACAATCTTGATAATTTTATTTCAATTTTCATTAATATATCAGCTCTTCAGAGGTGAGAAATTAACATTTTAAGCATAGTGGTTGATTGTCTGTTCTAATAGAAAAAGCAATATTATTCTGCTTAGTAGAAATGCTGAACATTGAAATGGTTCCATTTTCTTCAAGCCTGCAAATATGGAGCACATTTGCTAGTCATAGTATATGACTGGGATTGGGAAACCAATAATGAAGAATATGCCATTGGTGACTGAGTATAAAACTATGTAGCCTTTTTTCTGACCAGCTTTGGTTTCACCAACTGTTTCAGTAGAATGCGTTGTAATTTAAATTTAGTGATCGTGAAATGAAAGTCAATCTGTAAATGAATTATATGTGAAATAAATCTCATAGAAGCTTTTTTCTAAGGTTTGGTAATATTCCTTAAACTATTTACAGCAATTTTTTTTCCAATCTATTAGAGTAGATGTAATACTGCTAGATTTGATATTATAACCTGAAGCCTGCCTTTATCAAAAACAAGATAGCACAAAAACTGTTTTCAGTGCATGGAGATTTAAAAAATACTTTAGTTAATGCTTAACAATAGTTTTTGTTACATTTCTGATTTTGCTGATTAACCACCTGCTCAGATGTGAGCTAGTGGTAGTTGTGGTAGAGAATGGTAAAATCTGTATATGAAATGCTTAAGACAAAGAGGTGTTAAAGCACGGGCATAAATGCATTATGCAATTCTAAAAATCGAGTCAGAAATATGAAAGGAAAATATGCTCTAATGCCAAAGAAAGAAAATAAATGCAACAGAAAGTGAAAGGCAAGTTCTTCTGAGGTCACTCAAAAGAAATGGGAGCAAGTTATCATAGAATCATAGAATAACCAGGTTGGAAGAGACCCACCGGATCATCAAGTCCAACCATTCCTATCAAACACTAAACCATGCCCCTCAGCACCTCATCCACCCGTGCCTTAAACACCTCCAGGGAAGGTGACTCAACCAACTCCCTGAGCAGCCTCTGCCAGTGCCCAGTCACCCTTTCTGTGAAGAATTTTTTCCTAATGTCCAGCCTAAATCTCCCCTGGCGGAGCTTGAGGCCATTCCCTCTTGTCCTGTCCCCTGTCACTTGGGAGAAGAGGCCAGCACCCTCCTCTCTACAACCTCCTTTCAGGTAGTTATAGAGAGCAATGAGGTCTCCCCTCAGCCTCCTCTTCTCCAGGCTAAACAACCCCAGCTCTCTCAGCCGCTCCTCATAAGGCCTGTTCTCCAGCCCCCTCACCAGCTTTGTTGCTCTTCTCTGGACTCACTCCAGAGCCTCAGCATCCTTCTGAGTTAGTGACTGAATAAAGTAATACTAGGCAAACTATGAAAAGGGTGTTGCAATACTAAGTTGTACAGTGTAGCAGAGTGGAAGGGCATTACTGAATTGAAAGTCTGTTCGGTACTGAGGAGGCAAGTGTTCACCCAGTGGCAGCAGAGGATTGCTTCCCTGTAAACAACCCCAGGGCAGCCTTTTTCCTACTACTGGCTTTTTAGATCTTATATAAAGCCATAACTTTTCATAAGCAACAGTTGGTAACAGACTAACAACACTTTCTTTCTTTGAGATCTTGTTCAGTGGCCTTTACCTCATGTTATTTGAGTCTTTCTGAAATTTCAGCATGGATATTTTAAGCAGTCTAAATTGAAGAATCATTGCATTTAGCAGCCAGGCACTTCTTACTTCTGTTAGAGTATTAATGTTTCAGGGATGCTGCAATCAAAGAATTAAAGGGCTCCACCCTTGTTGCCTCCAGTAGGCTCAGGCTATCCTTCTTTTCCATCCCAGTCATAAGCTAATGTGCAGTCAAGGCAGAGCTGAAATGCTGTTCTTGTTTTTCAGTGATTCCCATTAAGTCTGTCCTAATGGATAGGTGAACGTGTGTATTCTGCCCATAGCTGTTGCGGTAGCTTTGATTTTATCTCAGACTTGATAGTATAAAAAAAAATTGCAATATAGATTTACAGATCTATTACCATTTAACAACCTTTGACAGAGGATTTGTTTTGAAAAAAGAATAAAGGAAAGGAAGATAAGAGCTATTGATACCTTTTTAATCAGATGAAGCAATAGCTTCCAGGCTGCAGCTATGTCACTCACTCAGGAATGTTTTGGAGAAGTCATATTATCTCCCTTGAGTCATCTTTTCTTAGCGACTTTGAATTAAAAAAAACATTGTGGATATTATGATCGGAAACTTAGTCTATGCAAATTTATTTTATATTTCAAAAGTTGGTAGTTAGGAATGGGGTTTCTTTTGTCTTTTCAATGTCATGAAGTGTTACTGATTTAATTGAGGAAAGCATTTTCCATTGTGCTAATGAGGATGTTTTGGAGGGACTGCATAGAATCCTTAAGTCAGCACTTGAGGCACCCTAATTACCAAGGAAAGACTTGACTTAATGTTTCTTTTAGCAGTTTTAAATATTTGTCCTAAAGATCCTGATGTTTTCAAAGTTTCTGCTCAAATCTAGGCATTGCTCTCCAGGCTGGAAATACAAAGATATTCAGAACTTCTAAATGGCGTCCTTCGAAGGATTAACAGCCTCACTCAGTCATAAGCAAGATACAGGATTGTTACTAGTGTTGTTTGAATAACAATATCAGTATGCAATCTCTAAAGGACATTTTATTTCATTTCTAGTCTAAGTGTTAAATGCAGTAGTAAAACCTAAATGTGGTTATTGTACAGTTGTAGTCACAGTTACCTTATTTTTTATTTGCAAAAGTTAAGTGCTCAAATTAATACAGGCTACCTGTTTGGTTAATTTGATTTTTCTTCCCTGCAGTATCGGCCTCCTAGGAGCACACTGTACTGCCTGGGGCTGCAATTCAAATGTGTTGCAGGCTTTATGGCCAATGCTGTGCAGCAGTGTCGTGAACTACAGCTATTGGGACTGCCATTGACATGGTTCATTCCTCAGCAGGATCCCAGTGCAGCCTCCAGGGATTGTCAGTGTGAGCTCCTGGAATTAACTTCCATGTGGTATTTTTAAACTGTTGGTTTTTGAATTTAAGCATAACAGCTGTGCTCAGCATAGAGCCAAGGCTTAAAGCTTTTTCTTTTTTTCACATAAATGCTTTTCATCCTAGAACTGGTAGTTCTTTACCAGAGGCCACTAGTATTTCTATATGCAATTCAGTAAGAGTAGATGAGCAGAATTTCAGACCATGAGTGGGAGGAGGTTCATGTTACAGGCTTGGTTTTGCAATGAGAGCAAACACCTGGTTTCTAATATAACTCAAATTTGTAGACTGCCTAAACTAAAAAAAAAAACAAAAACAAAAAAACAACTATCTATGGGTAATGCTCCTTTACAGGGGGAAAAAGGCAATTGCCTCCCACCCAAAAATACGCCATAAGATATTTTAAAAAGCAAGGTGTATTTTAAATAATGCATTTTGAGAGTGAAGATCTTATTGTGGGACTTGTGCTGCTGAGGGACAAAGCAGTGAGTACTGTTTTATTACAACAACTCAGTAAGATGCTTCAATAATTTCTTAACTGGTAATGAACAAACTACTGTTGTTTAGGGGATTTTTTTTTTAGGGGGTAGGCAGCCTTTTTTTCTGAAAGGTAGAGAGAAACATAAAAAGGTGTGTTTATGAATGTAAGAGTAATTAAACAAGGAGATGGTAAAAGTTATGATGAAAAATAAGTTTCCTTATCTTGAAACTAATTGGATGTTCTAAAAGCTTGTCACAAACCCATCTCTAAACCATTAAAACCAGATTCTACTTGGATTGTTTTGATAGTCTGAATGATTGTGGTTGTCTGTAATCTTTAAGATAAATTCACTTGAATTCAGGTATTGTTTTCTCTTTCTGTAAAAGGTTTGTTTGCCTTTGGAATTTAAGTGGAACTCTGCTTTTGCTTTGGTGTTGACATTGCTTCTTTGCTGTTTGGCCTCACTAGAAATTAAAAAGGTTTTTGTAGATATGTTGCTGACAGTGGCCCCTTCTATCAAGGATTCAATGTAACGCAAATCAGTTGCTTTTTAAAATATATGTAAAAACTAGGTGCATATTGTTTTCGGCTGAAGACAACATTCAAATAGGCAGCCACGGTGGAAACTTTGATATAAATCATTGCTTAACTAACACCTGACCTTGCTTAGGTTTTACTTATGGGGAAAATTTGTATTAGCATAGAACCAAGCAGGATTTGAAATTAAAGATAGCTACCCACAAAAGTTAAATGACCCTGTCCTTGATCTTCTACCTCATGGTATTTTATCAGTCTGGTTGTACCCTCGCTCTTCTTTGCAAAAGTGGGGGGGATTTGTGTGTGTGAATTGGTTAGACTTTCCAAGTATGTTGCCCAGCTCTTGATAAACCTCTCCTTGCTCCGCTAAATGCCTAGTGTATGTTTTGAGGAGATTAAAGAAAGAGAGGACAAACATTTCTGAATGTCCTGCTATAATAATTTGTCAGGCAAATTTTATTCTATGTCAACGTCAGCATCTAGGCAGGCTTGCTTGAAACTTTTGAAGAACATAACCTCTTTTAAAAAGAACTCATTCTTACCTTCTTTGACTGTGATACTTTGCCAGTGAAATGTTCTCAGTGACCCATGTTGCTGTAGGACAGCGTATGGCTTTTTCATATGGTCAGAAGCATTGCTTCCAGATTGCATGTACCTTTCAGCTGACATCAAATCTTCCAAGGCTGCAGCACTGTAGTAGAGCACTGTTGGGTGCCCTCCTGTAAGTTGTGTTGTTTAAAGTATTTGTGAAGAGAACGTAAAGGTAATAATGTTTTATATTGGGGATGACTACAATTAATGGTATACTTGGACATCTTATTTTCTTTTTAGAGTTATCTTTATGCATTCACATGCCATGGGGCCAGAATACAAGGTACATATTGAAACATTTTGGCACAATCAGATGGCAGACTATATTAGCATCAGCAAGTTCTTCAGAAGATTTAATGTATTCAAAAAAATCTCAAATACATGCTTAAGAGACATAGGCTTTATGCTGAAATGCAGCTGGTTTTCATCTGTGCTTACTGTCAAGACCAGTTCAATTGTTCCCATTGCTAACAATGAACAGTCATTTTTGTGACAGAAGAAACAAATCTAAAGAACTCATTGTTAATCGTTGGGGTTTTTCTGGTTTTCCCTTAACCTATGTAATCAGTCAGAGCACAAGTATATCTATTCTCTTGCGAAAGACTGGGGAGCAGGGAAATGTGTGTATCTTCCATGAAAAACTGGAAACAAAATGAACAGCTGTGCATAAAACCTATTCTTTTCTTATAATTTTCTGTAATTCAAATAAAGAAGAGCAAATAAAGAGCATTTTACCACCTTTAGGGAGACTTGTGCTGTTGCTCTCCAAACTAGTGTATCAGTTGTGTTAACTTGCGTTTTTAAATACTTGCTAGTTTAAAAACAAGGACTGAAGCGTATCCACAGCTCCTCTTTTACATTTACATTTACATTACTGCATTTGTAATCACTTCCAAAACATGTAAAGCATCATGATAGGTCTCTGTCGCATTCATAATGCTGTCCCAAAAGATTGCCTGTAGATTCTTTATAACAAAATGAATTTGCTCTTGGCAGTTTCTTTTTTGGTGTTTTCTCAGAGCCTTGATTCATTTTGAATGTGTAAACTTACCTCCTGGAGTATGAACGTTTTCCAGTTGGCCTGGTTTGTTAACACCACAGAAGATTTTGTCATTGCTTTTTAACAAAGTTTTAAGTACTTTACAGCTCATAATCAGAGAATATGAGACTGAAATCTTAGTGCTCTTCAGTTTCTGTTATTTGTCTGCATGACTATGCTGTGTTCCTTCTAAATAAGAAATGTCAGCTTTGTCAGCTGAGGACTTTCCAACTTCTATAATTGAGGGTTTAAAAGAATTGTCAGACTCTTCATTCTCTTGCTAAATGGAACAATTTGTCACCTTTAAGGGATGAATCATTTTTCGTTTTCAATGTTAATCATTGCTGCTACATTATAAAAATCTTAAGTGTTTTAAAGATACGCGATACAGTAGTGTTTAAGCAGTAAACATCCCCTCACTGAGTCTTAACCAGTAAGATTTGGTATTATCTTGCATTTTCTTCTCAAGTGCTGTGTGTTCCATTTGTAGTAGTCATATATAATCTAATGTTATAAAATATGTCAATGTCTGCCTTGGTCTGAACCATATTGTTACCTCTGTTCTTTCAACTTTTTTATTTATTTCAAGTTAGTGATGTGTCTAGATAGATAGTTGCTGCTTAAATATTCCTGTAGGTTTTTGCCTGTTTATTAGTTCAAGTGAAGGGCTTACATCTCACTGCCTCGATGAAGACTGTTTTGTTTCTTTTGAGAATTCTGGAAGGTGAAGACAGTAACTTTTATATTTTTCAGCACAATTTGCTAGTCAGTCAGTAGACGGGAATCCGTATTTTGATTGCCTTTCTAGTTAACCTGGCTTATATGGACCATCCCACATTGGTTTTGTGTGCAATGATTTTCAAAATTTGCCATAGTTTTATGATTTAAACATGCATTAAAATGCCCTCCACAGGAACAGGGCATGTATGTGTACAACTGAGTAATTCTAATATCAAATGGCATTCCAGCAAAAGAAAGTCATCTTTGTGCATAATGAAAAAAGAGACATGACAATAATTAGACTGCTAGTCTGTCAGAATTGTTCGCACACAGTAGAGTTTAAAACGTTACAAAAGTTAAGTTTGTGAAAGACATCTGTAACACTGAGTGTCTATCAACCTCCCTTTGTCCTTTGAAAACTTTGAAGTGTTTTGTAGGGAAAACATAGCTTTAAACGCATGATTCTCTGGAAAAGTGTTGCTTTTGGAATGAAGGAATGTAATTTTTAAATGTAAGACTCTCAGGAAAGGAACTGTTACAACTGCAGACCTGTGCTGCCATTTGACTGTCAACTGCCGGCCATGTTGGCTACTGTGAGTATCTTTTAATAAAGCATGGTGTTCCTGACATACCAGAAATTGTAATATGTAAACACTTGGGGTTTTCTGTGTGTTCAGTACACACCAAAAAATTCCTACTGGGTACTTTCTGCACTTTTACAGGGTTCATTGGTGGTTTGTCTCTAGCCATCTTTTCAGTCTTCCTGACCCTGGTTTGTGTTCCATGATTCTTGCCTTCCATGCATATGACAGCTTCTGGTTATGGGAAAATCAGTTTTGGACTAATGTAGTTTGATTTGACACAGTTTCCTACAGTTTCTACCTGAAACAGTCATCTGTATTTAGATTCTCTAAGTTGGTATGTGGTTCCTTTTTTATTATGGGTCCTTTACAGTTTTCCTAATGAAGAGCTGGGAACATTAGGCTGCAACATTTCATGTAATAAAGTACCAAGACAAGGGTCAATGAAAAAACGACTTAAATTGTGGATCTAAGAAGCTTGCAAGTAACTTTTTGTTTCATAGAGAAGTCATTCCATCCAAGGATAGTGTAGCCTGGACTTTTAAATCCACTTTTAAAGCTCGATTTGTAGTACTCCTGAAGCAATTGCATATTTAAAGACTTTTTTTTTACGAGTATACTTTGTAACAAGATGTCCTTCTTTTCTCTTATGCTGACGAGTCTCCTTAAAATTATTGGTTTGGGATGTTTTGAAATACTACTTACCTTTTTTTAATATTGTTATTCTTTATACATAATTTCTCTTTCGCAACAATATAGATTGGCAGAATCATTAGTGGAAAGTAGCACAAGATAAGGAAGAAAAATTATTTGTTGCTACCTTCTGACAGGAATTAGCTGAGCGAGGCTTGTAGAAAGACATAAATTCCCCAAATCTATCTGTTTAGCAGAGAGCTGAAGGCAAATGCCATGTATTCCATCTCTCTGAAGTCAACAGGCACGTAAAGGGAGTCGCCTACATGCTTGTGAAATTGCCCTTTGGAGCATATCATAATCTTGGGTTATACACTTTTCTCTTGCTGTTAGGGCATCAGAAAAAGAAATAGTTCTTTGACTGTTACCAAAGTTTATTTTCAATTTCTACTCCCTCCTTCCTTGTAAGCTCTTCCTTGAGTTCCCTTTCTCTGAAAAAGCTATTTTGTTTATCTCTACCATATTTCCAGTAGTATACTGGCAAGGTGTAGATCTTCCGCATGTAGTTGATAAAGAGGGCAGCTTTGACTTTCCTTCCATGTGTATCAAGGTAAACAAAGAATTTAGAGGTGTGTTTATGAAGGACCAGAAGTAAGTGACTTACTTTCTAGCTTTGGAATTATCAGCGTAAAAGCGATGGATAAGCTGGGTAAAATCTTTTGGTCCATGTTTGTATACAGTTTTTCTTCTTAAAAAAGTAGGAGAGGCATTACTGAGAACAGAGTAGTAGTGAAGCATATTTCAACTTATGCAGTAAGATAAGTTACTAGGTAAAATTCTTAAATATCACATGTAGCTTCTTTCCATGTCCTCTGCCATTCATAAAAATAAGAGACCCTATAGGATCTCCATCTATATTTTCTTATGTTTTCATGTCTTTCTGAAGGCTGAATGCTGACTCAAAGGGAATATAACCTTTTGAAGCTCAGTAGGGTAGCTCATGACTATGATTTGCTTTTAATGATGGTTTCAGCACTTCCAGACCTGTCAGAGCATATTAACTTGCTCTTAGAGGAGTATGAAATCCCGTGTTAACTTTTCAGAAGCAAAGACCAAACAGTTATTTAATGAAATGTGTAAATGTTTTGATAAATTTGCCTTTATTAATAAGCATAAGCAGACAATCTGGTTAGAGTGGAGTTCTGTATCTTCTGTTCTATTAATACTGTATTACTTAGAATACACTTCTTTAAAATTTCTAGCTAGTAAGTAATTTTATATTTACACATTTACCTTGATAGATATATACCTTTAATTTGCCTTGTCCAAGTGATTCTGTAGGTTATGATATAAGCATGTATTTTATATTTATTATATGTTACAGTAGTATAAAACATCTATCTCTTTAATTTCTATAAAGATAGCACTTAAGATTCTTATTTGCAGCTGTTTATGTTGTGAAAGTGAAAACACCTTCAAATGTGATTGTGTCATTATGTGGTATATGTATATCTAAATTAAACCAAGGCTAAATATTTATAATTTTGAATCGAGTGTTGCTAGAGCTGTTACAGAAACTGTTTAAGACGTTGGGATTTCATTTGAATTTCAAAGGAGAAGGTAAAAGAAAGCTTGAAGGTTATTTTAAGCATATGATTATTTAAGAGCAATCCAGTAATTATGTAAGATTTGTATGTAGTAGTCTGTTAGAGGATACACTGACTGGCCACTCTTTGGCAGGTGGATGACATTTTAGGAGAAGGCAGTGATGAAAGTGATAGTGAAATGAAAAAGCCAGAAGAGGATGGTAAAAAACCTCAGATTACTGCAACAGAGACTCTAGGAATGAAAACAGATCAGAGGCCTGGGTCGTCGTCATCATCCTTGTCAAGTGAAAGAAGCTTAACTGGCAGTGTACGCAGGTATGAGTTTTTCACATGTAAAAAGGCACAATGATGATTCATGATGTTCATGCATTATTCAACATGCTTTTTGACAGTGCAGTTTTTATGTCCTTATTAACCTCTTTATGTAGGTAACTTTTATTTCTGTAACTCTGTGAAATGCCATGCTTACCTCAGCAATGTTTTGGGATTAATTTAAAGAAGTGGTCTTACTAAATGCCTGATGAGAACCAGGATACCACCAGGTTTGAAGGAACTGAAGGCCACTGAACTACACTTTTTCTAAAGTAGTCTTCATTCTGTCAGCTATAGGACAATGTCCTCTGCAGTGTTAATTTAAGTAAAATGAAGCATAGTTTTGGGAAACTATGGGTTTTTTCATCCTGAATTTTTGAGATGTTTTATATGGAAAATTCACCAAAATTAGGTCATTGAGATAATTTTCTGTGTTAGTGTCTTGGAAGGAAGTCTAAACTCTTTCTCTCTCTATATATAAACTCTTTATATATGTATGTATGTATATATATATACACACACGTGTATGTATATATAAACACACGTGTATGTATGTGTATTTATATATACGTGTGTGTATATATCGTGTGTATATATATAACGATAAGATTATAGGGTTTTAATTCCTGTGTTCATTGTCACCACTGCCCTGAGTCCCGAGCCTCTGCCGCAGCCCTACCCACTAAACCCTGGCCCCCATCCCCTAGCCACAAAATGCCAAAAGCGCAGGGACGACTCAGATGTGCGTTGTAGCTTCTTTCTGCTCTCATAGCAACTTCTGTTCTCACTCATAAGAATTTAAGCTCTAATATTTTTTCCTTAAAGCAGGATAATATAAGTAGTAGGACTTAAGCTACTTATGTTATTTTAAATTTTGTGAGCTTTGCTCTAGCACACAAAGCATGTATGAGAGAAATGGCAAAAACCACCACAGAATGTGATATATGAATTTTCAGTAAGATTTTGTTTGGGGTAGCAAGGTTGCTGTGTGTCAGGGCTTTGTTGAAGAAAGAGCTACGTGGGAAGTTTACATAGTCCTTTTACTTTATAGTGGGTATTTCTAATCATTGAGCATCTTCAGAAAAGTATCAGTCTACAAGGTATGAGAATTTAAGCTGCCTGAAATAGCCAGAAGAGAAATTCCCTCCTAAATGAAGTTTGGAAGAGGAAATGCAGGCCATTGATGAATGTTTTTAGAATACCGTTTGAAGAAGCAAGGCATGTCATTGTTAATTCCTCCTAATACTATTGTGTTTTGTTGCATAGAAAATGCACCAAATTCTGAAAAAAAACCCTAAAAAGCAAAACAATTGTATTAAGGAATATTGCTTAGGGTTATTGCTAAATGTTATTTCCTGTGGATGGTCTGCAAAGATGGAGCCAAGTACATTTGTAATTAACTTCTGCTCTATATAGGAACATTCATAAGTAAGCTTGGTGATACTTCTGCACTCAGAAGCCATGTAGAGGTAGTAGCTGGTATATTCAGTGTCTCTATAATCTTCTGGTTCCTTGCCTTGAGACGCTTGACTTTGAGTATCTTGGGACCTAAGTTTTTACTACTTCATGCTTCCCAGGCTGTCAGCTTTGCATAGTAATTGGAAATTTAAAAAAAAAATAAATTTCAGTGAGAATCTATTCAAAATGTATTGAGGAACTAACTGGTAGTCTTGTTAAAACAGTCTTGTTGAAAGTACCCTTAGTAGCTAACACCACATCTGAAATATGGCTGAAAGAATAATTGCAGGAATTCAAGTGTTTTGCCAATGTTTGAATGTTATCCTATGCTTTTTTTAACCAAGAACTCATCACATTGTTCAAGGAGTAAAGTCTTAGTGTTATTACACTGTATAGTCTTCCAGAATTCCTCTCTAAATGATGCGAGTACACTGTTGATTTGATCTTGACAATACAGAAAGACTGAAGATATAAATTTAGAGATCTTGGTGATTTAAAGTCAGTTTTTCCTGCCTCCTGGGCCACTTTCTGTATCAGGATAGCTCACTTAATCATCAAGCAGTCTGTCTGCTAAAAAGCCTCTCTGTAAGGTCATCCTGGACAGAACTCATTGTATTAATTTCATTAAGAATTAAATCTTTCATTATCTCCTTTCCCTTGAACCAGATTTTATTTATTCGATCACTCAGTGATGGGTAACTGAATGAAAATGAGAAGAGGATCAATATTTCTGTATTTCACTGAATTGCTTTTAAGCATCTGGCATTTGTCAACTTGAAGGTACTTACCTGGAAAAATAAATTGTGATGGCTCCAATTTTATGGATTGTTACACTTATGAAGTTTCAAGTTGTTGTGAAAACTTTGGGTTTGTTTCACAGAAAACAGCCCAAATTTATCTTTAATTATTCCTGTGATTAGATTGATTTCTTATAAATAGTCTAATTCAACATTCTAAATTCAACATCTGGAAGAAGAAAACATGCTTCAGATAAGAGAATATGATTAATATATTTAATACAACAGAAAATTCAGATTAAAAATTTTGCAATGTTACCACAAGTATTTTTTCTTGGGTTTAGAACTTAAGTGAAGTGTGTGATAACAACACCCTAACGAACTAGCATGTTTCAAGTCTGTACAGTACTCTTATGAAGAGTTTAAGTGGCCATTCAAGAGGAGTATCTTGTGGCATTAAGAAATGGAACTTCCACCAACTTTGTTTTTTCCCAGAAGTATTGATTGAATTCAGCATTCAAAGTCGAAATTGTTGTTGTCCTGATAGAACAATTTTTTCCTGATGTAACAGTAGTTCTCATAGTTAAAACAAGCTAAGAATGTGTTTAAATGACTGAATACCCTCACATTTCTAACAGTTTAGAAGAACATAGACTTTTTATATGTAACACACAGTTAGGTTTTTTCCAGAAGCAATGGTGAGGCACTCCAGGCGGAAATCCAGGATCAGCTTCTAAAGACAGGAACTCCTTGTTGGCAGCACATCTTGCTGTTTTCACAAGCAGCTGTTCGGCAGAATTTTAATGTCACTTCTGTTTGGAGTGATTTTGATGAAGACTCTAAGAAGGAAGAGGGCTCTCGGCATGCAAGGCATTGTTTGATTCTGTACTTAACTGTCATTATTGAAGGTGTGTGATTGTTGATAGTATTGTTTTTATCTTAGCAGAGTTTTGCTTTTGAGTTTATATACATTTTCACAGGAGACCTTCATAATACAATATATATGCTGTATCTATCGCCCTCTTCAACCCACTTATTCACACTGTTTGACTGAGATGTTAGAATCAGAATATATTCTCAGAATATTCCTAATTTCCTTTATTTAAGATCGTAATTAAATACTTATGGATATAAAACTAACTGCTGATGTGCACACAGCTGTGTAAAACTATTCTAGTGGTGTGAGGAGGTAGGCAGCAAGAAGTTACTACATAATTATTAAACTGCAACCTGGTAGAATTTTTCTTCATATGGGGAAAATATCTAAAGTACTTACCCAGACTGAACTTTTTGCTGTTGTACCAAGTAGGAGTTGCACAGTTGTAGTGCCTACCAACCTGTTACATTCCAAGTCTGTCTCGACTGACTTAGCTAAAAAGCAAACTGGGTGGAATGAAGGCTTTTGCAGATAAGTCGTCTTGATGGAAGCCATTTGTCTTTGCAGAAATGATCTTCAGGTACACATTGTAATAAGTGGAATGTAGTGTTAAGTTGCCAGACACTTCGTTCTTGCATAACTCCATTTTATGGAGTAACTTTTTTTTATGGCCTGTAACTTTGCCAGACAAACTGCTAGAGCTAAAGACTTGCTCTGTACCTCATGCTTCATTGCTTTTGGAAAAACTAGGTAAAAAAAGATTTTAAAAAAACACAAACAAACCACATACTAGTTCTCCAGTATTGAAAAAACTGTAGCTCAGTAACTGCTAGCCTTACAGTTTGTGTCTAATGATGCAAGTATTGTAACAGTGTGACCTGGAAGATGAGGAGCTCATCTTATTGATGAGGTTAAGTGTAATTGTTTTTTCTTGTAAAATGCTGATTTATTCTATAATTAATTACAAGATGTTACAGAATATATCTTTTAAGCTGTCCTGAGAGAAACTGCTGGCTTTTTCCCTTCTGATGATTAGGGCAAAATGGAAGATCCAGCTTCTGCCCCAAAGCAGCTGTCAGCCACAGGCAATGCCTGTATCTGCATGTTTTCTCAGAGGGAAAGCACAGGGCACTGACATCTTGCTGCTGAAAGTGTATCCTTATATCAGAAAATTAACTGTTATCTTGTCTCCAGGAGAAGTATTGCTATGGGCACCTCACTCTTGTCAAATATGGGAAAAGAGGTGCTTCCTGCAAGGAGGGACTGCAGAAATCAGTTCTGGTTTTCAGCTTAATATTCTGACATCTTTCCACTGGGAAGACATCTACCTTCTAAAAAAAAGCTACCAAACAGCATTTATGTGGAATTTAACATTTTGCTCTTCAACAAGGTTTGTCACGCTCAGTGAAGACGGTTAACAGTATGAAGGATCCCACTAACTCCTTAAGTCTCTGTGCTGGCTCTCCCACCTAGTCAGACGATATTTGGGCTTGTTCACTTCTGTTTAAAGCCTGATTTTGTTCTGGAGGTTTTCTCTTGCCTGTGCAGTAATACTGCTTTCTTTTAAAGGAATGCATGGAACATAGATTTGGTAAAAGTCAGTGAGGGAGTTTCTCTTTTAATCTACATCTCAGGTGACTTAGGGAGTAAAATAAGTATTTCTACATCTGATTTATAGACACGCACGGTGCTCTTATGCTGGAGAATCTTACAGCTTTACATTCTTGTTACTTTTCTATTTGAAAAATATATATGCTCTGAAATACAGAAGTTTTCTAAATTTGCCCAAAGTACATGCATAGAGAAATCAGTTTGAAAATCGTTTTTTGTTAAAGGTTTAAGGTGTTAATGCTACGTGCTATTTCAAAGCTACTTTAGTAATTGAGTTGTCATTTCTTAAGATTTAGAGAAATCTTCTTGACTTCAGGATTGAATCGTATAGCTCTTCTATATAAAATATTTAAATAATGGTATTTTCAAAATAGCAACAACATTCCACTCATTTGCTGTGCCTGAATTATGTCTGTTAGCTAACTTGTTCACTTTTCTTCATTGGATGCACAGGAGGAGCTTCACAGATTGCTTTTCACAGAGGATTCAAAATTCCGTTGCTGTGAAAGGATTATACCCAATCACTCTGCTTTGTTCTGTTAAATCTCCCTGGAAAGTTTTTAGTAACAGAAAGGTCTCTATAGGTCTTTGTGCCAAAAACTTGATTTTCAAGTTTTTTCCAATATTATCCTACGTTAGGTCTCAAATCTGCTCTAATGAGTGTCCTATAAAACTCAAGAGGTGTTTTTTCCTCTTTCTCCAAAGCTATGAGGTGTAGCTATGGTATGTTATGCCTGAGGGACTAATTTTAAACCACGTGGAAACACTGGGCTGAAAAATGGCTACGTGTTAGTTTTACTGAGGCTGTGTGGCACTGGTGTGCCAGTAGCAGGTGAAGGTACAGAGAGCTAGGTTTTCTACACCTGTGTAAACCCACTGGTAGATGGAAAAATGCTGAAGGTTATTGGTAGGTAAGTGTGGTCTATGGAGCATAAATTTGTGATGCTATTTTCAATATGCTATTTTTTTGATAGTATAAAAAAAAAGAAAGCCAAGTATGCCTGACTAAATCAAAAGTTTAAGGGGTGTTACATATCTGTTTCAAAAAGAAAATAAAAGAAAATCTAAAGTAATGAATTTCTACAAATGAAAAAGGTTATCTGGGATATCTGCTGCAAAGGAGGACTACTGGGTTAGAAAGGGAAATGGACACTGAACATTTATTTTTAGGAAGGCTGAATGTAGTGTTCTAATAGAAGTAAAAAAAACCTCAAAACTATTGTCTCGGTGAAATCTTTCTCTTGCTTTGCTATTATATGCTTTCTGAAAGAGGGAACTGTTCCCCAAGGGGGAGTTTGAGGTATAAACTATACCATTGTGCTTGTTTTTTAAAGAGAAGTTGTATTTCTATTAATATCTTTAACCTTCAGAGCTGGTCTGTGCATGCTTCACTTTTAGCTTTTGTGTTTAGTTTTCTTCTTCTGTAGTAAAGAAGTGTTTTATTCCTAATTTAAAGTAATTAGGCTTTATAATCTCATATGGAAAAATTAATGTGGAAAAGTCTCATAAATCATAAAGCATTATTTGAACTACACTAGCTGTTCAGGAAACAAAATTAACAAAAGCATAAAATTGTCAGTAATGGGGACATAATTTATTTTTCTGGTTTTGAAGACTCTTTTGGTTTTATTTCAATGTCATTCAACTACAAAAATAATAATTTGCAGCACTGCTGCTTGATAGGCTATCACTTGAACTGTGCAGGATTTGAATCCTTTATATGCTTTCAAATCACCTTTTCAGCTATGATTTCATTACTTTAATGTAATAAGCCATATGCCAAATGTACTAACATCATCACCAGCCAGCATTATAATAATGTATAATAGAATATTTTTGCTTTGTTCAGAAAATTCTGGTACCCTCCTGTTTACAAGGGACTTTGCAGAACTTAGGTTACTTTTTCTGTAGAGAGCTATTGGATGTTTTTCTTTTTATATTGGGCTGATCTGAGGTCTATTGATAACTAGTCACACTTCCAAAGTTGGTTTAAGCCAGATGAATATTAATGATGATGTGATTGGGTGAGGAGAAGAATGTGCTGGTGATTTAAACCAAGGCTACTAGAGTTGTGTGGATGCATGATTTCTTTCAAATTTCTTAAGAGAATTGGTAAAGTAAGTATAGCTCACATGGTCATAAATGTTTGAAAAAAGTTGTGAGAAACAAAGAAGCAATCTGTGTACGTGGGACGTACCCAGCTCTCAGCAAAGAACAAATCGTAGCAGTGACCATGTGCTCTGGTTGTGTCTGCATTACTGTTTTAGCCCAGGTGAGAATTATGCCTTTAAAGGAATGCTTTGGTGTGTGTCCTAGAGGTGTCTTGGACAGTCTAAGCTAGGATTTGACTCTTAAGAGCTTGTCTGCTGTGCTCCAGCCTCTAATGCACCTTTAGTCCACTGGATGAACTTATAGTTCGTCTAAAGTGAAACCCTATTTCTGTCTTTAATCAGCCAATTTGACATTAATGCCAAATGTATTTTCTCAGGACACACTGTCAACGGGGCAATAGTAAATAAGTCACATGGACTATTATTCCATTTAAATTTCTGGATGCTTTCAGGGTTGGATTCCTTTTCTATTGCTTTTGATAGTCTCATATCTAGAGAAATGAGACCACAATTTTGTACTATTTCTTCTTGATCATTTAAATGTTGGGACTTTGCAGTACACTGCTTTATTTTAAAATTTTAGATGGTAAATTACGTAAATTACAGGAGTGGTGCTGATGAATGACAAAATCAGCTATATAACCAAATAAATGCGTGGCTTAGTTTTACATAAAAGCACTCAATTAAGTAGATGAGACATTCATATCTTCAAGCTTGCTAATGAATTTAATGGTCTAAATTTTCAAGCTGTTACTAAAAATATACCTATTACAATTTCAGTTAAGTTGCAGATTAGATTGCAGTTGTGTTTCCAGATGCTGATTAGTCTTGTTGGTACACAGTGTGCATGTGGATGTCAAGAAAATTGTAAGAAAAGTACTTGAGAAAAGAAGGAATCTGAATAATTAGTAAATTGGAGACAGAAGTGGTTGCAGTTCATCCCAGGCTTTTTTAAGAGAAGTTTTCTCTGCACTTTTACAGTTGGTTTTATTCCTATATTATGTTGTCTGTAAGAATCTACTGTTGTCTAATTACACTGAAAAATTACAAGGTAAGTTGGAAAGTCTTCTCTTGGCTATGTGTATGAATTGCATTGACAGCCTGAAGACATTCAGGTGCAAAACTGTAATAATTAGAAGACGAGTCCGTAAACTAAGTTGCTGTTTAGAATGCTTACCTCCTCAAAGTCTGCTTAGCCTTTAAACGGGTGCCAAGGTGCTCAGCACTGGGAGCATCTCCCATAACAGAGGAGATTAATGATATCATATCTCTGCAGGTCTTATCCAGCATTTGTTCACCATCAAACTCTTCATATTATCATAAAGTTTCTTCACTGTTCATGAAAGAAGATATGAGCTTTAAGCTGATGCTTTCTTTCCAAAAGCTGAGGGCACAAGTATAATTTATAAAGTGAACATTAAGGTGTAATACCTGTGATATGCATATTGCTGATCAAGGAATGTTTCCAGCAGCTGAAAAATAAGTGTGTTTTTCTCAGCTTGGGCATCCATCTCAGTTTCATCACTTTTAAATTTTTACATAGCTGGCTGTCTTGGCAAAAAAAGGTGGGGTTCTTTTGTGAAGATGAGGGAGAATTTGAATTAGAGAAGAAAAGAAGGTATAAGAAGAAGAAAGGAAGGAAGGTGCAAGCTTTAGGGAAACTAATAGAAAAGATGTGAGTTGAGGGACAGAGTTGAGGGAACAGAGCAAAATCAAATCCTGAAGACAACGGAGAGAAAAATGCTATCTTTTAAATAAAACTCATGTACTTGGGGTGTAAAGCACCACATACCTTGCATGACGGAGTCATTGCTAGAGTTTCTTCCTGCTGTGGTGCACCTTTTATGTGAATGGTACCACCCTTTCAGGGACTGCATTCTCAGTTAGATCTGTCTTTCATTGTCTCCCGAGCTGGAAGATGAGAGTTTCTGAATCATACTTCTAATGACTTAAGAGCTCAAGTACGGTAGTGCCCATCTTAAATATTCTCCATCGTGTAGTCCTTCTGGTAGCATTTTAAAGGCCTGTAGTTGATGAGACTTCCTATTATCTGAATATACTGTTCTGGGTGAAAATACTGTAGCTTCTTTCTAAAAATAAAAATGTGAATGAATAATTCCTGTGGGCTGGCTGAGGCTGTTATACTCCCTGTATTCCTGGCTACTTATTTTCACCCTTCAACATCATCTGTAATCTTCCATGTTTTCTTAGGCTTCAGTGCTGTCAGCTGTTTCCATTACAAACTAGAGGTAATTTTAAGACTTTTGAAAGGACAATTGATAAAGCCCTGCTTTGATTTTAAAAGGAGACTGACAATGCTGTTATACCCTCAAAATGTCTTCCTTTTAAAAATCAGTTCTTTCTGTATATGTGATTATTTATGTCTCAATTGTCCTTCCCACATGGGAATAATAAGATGTGGGAAGGGGAAGACTGGAATCCATGATTTCCTGGGCATCATGGACCAGGCTATGAAAATAAAGCTATATCCCATGCCCCCCCAAAAATTAAATAACAATCTCTAAAAGAAGAAATTTTACATGATTGCTGTCTTGTGTATGTGATGAAAATAAAGTAAGAGGAGGGGAAAGAACTGAGGATCTCTCCAAAAACCCAAGCATCAGTTCTGAGTGAGAAACCTGGGTCTAACATAATTATTTAGGCTGCAGTTTTGCCCTGAAGACTTATGAGTGGATTTTTTTGGGAAACTGTGTGTTCGTATTAAAATATGTTTCATATGCTTGTCTGGAATATTATCTATTCTTGTGCTTAAGAAGAAATTGATGAATATTATGGAAATCAGAGGATTTAAGAACGCTATGTTGTGTGATTAAGCAAGCTTTGTGCTTGCAGCGTTAGTTGAGACACATGCGTTACTTAAAGATTTCTTCTGATGTGATTCTTGATGATGACATTTTTCTTACTTATCTGTTAAATTAAGAGATTAAACAACAATGTTGACAGCCATTAACCTTACATTTCTTTATAACTTATATGATAGGATTCTGTGAGGGAACTAAAACTGTAAGAAATTCTTCATGGATCCTTTCCAGAATACGTAAGGGAAATTACCTTTTCCTATGGCACATTTGTGCTTACTGGAATATGTATTACGTCATGTTTCAGATTAAGGTACTTGGCAAGTATTTGACAAATGGGAGAAATGTGTAGCTTTCAGTAATCTTCAAAAGCAAAGTCGGAAAAAATACTGGTCACTAGGAGGAAACAAAAATGAGAAAGTGCACACCAATTGAAAATATGCTTTGGTTTTTACCCCTGAAGGTATCTCAGGTTTTTCAAACCAGTGTTCAAGGAAGAATATAGTATTTTTAAAGGAAAATAGGAAGACAGCTTTGCAGGTGGATAATTCGCAGATGCAAAGCTGTAACTCAGGCAGAGCTAGGTGCTGCTCGTATTTGTACAGTTCTTTTCTCCTTTACATGAAGCATAATCTTAACCCTGTGGAAGGCAAGACACTTTAATTTTGTAATTGTCCAGAAGATGCAGTGCCAGTGGAGTAATGGAAATGTGTGCATTACTAGCCTTCTAAAATGTCGCGGTCCATGCTGCAATGGGAAGGATGTAAGCACAGAGTAAACTAGTTTTCAGAGTGATACAGCCCCTAGAATGTCATAGTATTCTTTCTCTAGTCTCTTTTTGTTTAAAAAAAACCATGTATTTTTATTCTTGCTGTTATAACATGCATAATAGTGATTCCAGAATAAAGGTGTGGAAAATTTGCAGTATTTAATATACTAGCCTAGATTTGGAAGTACTTTATTTTAGTGTGATGAATGGATGAAAAGTGGCTGCTTTTGCCATCCAGAGTTGCAGTAACAAAGTCAGTTTTTTAAGAGACAAAGGATTCTGACTAATGGATTGTCATTGGTAGAAATTTAGGGGAAGTAATAATTTCATCCTGTTTTTCTGGCATAATTTACTACTCCATAATGAAAGTGGTTGCATGAAATATGGATTACTCCAGAGCTCATCTTTGACACCTGGCCCTCAAAGTTTCATTTTTGAAACTTCAGGTTCAACAGAGGGGCATTTGAATGGGGGAGTTCTACATTAGAAAAACCTGTAAAAGTCTTCAATGAAGCTTTTCAAACGTGATATAGTTCTCTGAAATTCATGTTTCCCAGCTACTGCACTAGGCTTTCTATGCATTCCAAATGGAGAAAATATATATTCTACAGTTCTCTTTTTCTTCTGTTTGTCAAAGATGTATCCTGTACTTTTTATTTCTCCTTGATAAAATAGTTTTTGTGTTGAAATTACTAATATGCTGAGAAAAGATAATGGAATTTTAGTGTGATGGGAGGATGCTGAGATACTCAAACTGGTTCCATCCCCATTTATAGTAAAATCAAAACTCTTAAGATTACTGAAAGATTTTTGAGAAAAAAAACAGGTCTGACTAGGTCTGTTGTATGTTCAGAGATGTATAAATTGTAGGGCAGCAAAGGTGTGCTTATTTAGCTGCTGAAGAAGAAGAAGTTCCTTCTAAGAATCTGAGCACATGTATGTAATTGATATATGAAGCACAAGAGATGCAAAGTCTGCTTCAGGAGAAAATACAAGATATTTTTCACTTCATAGCTGCTGCTTATAGATTCTGAAATACTTTGAGCTGCTGACTGATGAGTTATTGCAAGGACCTGATACAATATATATTAATTAAAGAGGAACATGCATTTTGGAAAGCTTCAGATCATTAAATGGATAAGAAAAAGAGAAGTCACAGGAGATAACAGTGAGAGTGTAAACTTGCACACGTTTAGTCTATTAACTAGAGCTAAACTAAGCAAGGTATTTTCCTGTATTAACCAAGGTATTAACCCATATTTCTCTGTGATAACTATAAATATTAAGTGTTAGCACTTCTAGGAGCAGATACTGTCTGAAAACGTATCATTAGTTTTCAGAAAATGCAGACAATTAAAGATTTAACCAGAAAGAATTCATTCTGGTTTAACTCAAAACAGCGCACTTTCCTACCAGAAGCCAAGTGCACAGCTTGTGCATGATTTTTTAAAATGCCGAGCTGCTAAGTTCCATTGCAACTTTTTTTGTCTGCTCTAAAATGGAGATACTCATCCTCCTAGAGGCTTTTAGAAGGCAAACTGTGAAGTCTAGAAGTTCTTTGGCCCAACCAAGCAAACCTTGGTGCAGAATTAAGGTGAAAAATAGCTAGCTTCGTTATACTGCAGACTGCCCTGGAACCTTGGTTAACCTCAAAGCAGCTCTTTAAGGGGCCACCAGCTCTTAAAGGTGTAGCTGGACCATTTCCACAGTCCTAAAATGATGAGTAAGAGAGCTGGCTCTACTTTCTCTCTCTCTGAGGGCAGCTTGTGGCCTACTCGCAGCTGCAGCAGCAGAATGTAGTGTATGCACGTGTGCTGCTGGCTGTTGTTTTATGGTCAATGACGGGGATCTTCCATATGATTACTAATGCTTGGAGTTTTTTTCATAAGTCTTATATGACAGGTGCCCCCCAGTTCAAGGGGACTGACTATTTTTTTGCCAATTTCTCCTGGGATGGTTCTTTCTGGAGTTAATTTCTGAACTACTTTTCTTATACAGTGTTCCTAAACAACTTGAATAAATTGTTTCTTGGTAACATTAATATCCACAAAACATGAAGGTGTGTTTTTTCAAATAAAGCATTTAGAGTATAAATAGCAATTCAATTTTTTTTAACCTTCTTTCCTTTTTCTAAGATATTTTTTCGAAAGTATCCATGTGGATAAGATGCTGGGTTTTTCCAAGTTCCTTTACCATTTGGTAGTATAAGTGAGGTAATCTCTGCTTTAACTGTCCCCTGAATCTAACAAATTTTACATTTAGAATAATGTAAATTGGTATAGTTCTATAAATATTTTTTTCATTGTTGGCTAAATAGCTGAGCAGTGGTGCTTTGAACTTGTGTGAGAGATTTTAATATGACTGATATCGTCACTTTTCCATCTACAATATGAAGGGTTCAAGTCATTGTAAGTTGTTAAACAGTGTGTAAGCTGCGCAAGACTGCTTTTCTTATGAAGTGATGGCTTATGATACCTGTGTGTGTGTTAGACTACATCAGATAGCAAGCTTGAAAATACTTTGAAATGCAGTCTGGTTAGTGTGACCCTCTGCCTTCAGCCTCTTTTACTGTCTGCTGTGAAAATACCTAGGAGTTGTTTAGATACAAAAATATGATATTATCTAGTCCAGGTGTATCTGTGTAGTTAATATAACTTGAATTGCGTATGATATTGAGGTTATATCTACTAATGGGTAGTGATTATGCAGCTGAGATCAGGAAGTAAAGTGTCTCTGGAAAAGCAAAAAATGGCACAATTATACTAAAAGTGTTTTCAGTAAAAAATTTGAAAGCTAGAATGTCATAGTGTAGCAAATCAATGAAACACAAACTAAGTCATTAATACAATTTCTTCTTAATGGATTTTCCAACTTAATGCCACTTACTGTGGCATAACTATGTATGTGATGCTTAAGTTCTAACAGTTCTAATGTTTTGGGGGAAGGCTATACAAGCGATTAAAAGTCTGTACATTACTAGAATTAGGAGAGTGCCAGTAAAATCTATCTTTTTCTCAATTTAACACTAAATAGGCTTTACTTGCACTTCCCTGAAGAAATGTGGTGGTATCTGCAAAATGAGCTGTTAATCTAAGATGCTACTTTTTTCTAATTGATACCAGAGCAAAAGTTTGTAGCCATAAAGCAGGTCACCAGGCATTAAGATTATTTACCTTGTTCTCCTTGTCTACTTTAAATATGCTAACAAATGCTAAAGTAAATATAGTAATTGCTGTTATTCTTACATTTCTCTTTTCTAACTCTTGCCGTCTGTAATGATGTAGTGAATCTGTGTGTAACTTAGAGTTCTGGTTGAAGTAATGAAATCACTTTCTCACTAATGCATCAATGTATTTGAAGCTGAAGTCTTTCTGCAATCACTGCCTGTTATCACTGCAGAGCCATTAACTAATAGCTTCCATCCTGGGACAATGGCGTGGTTAGAGCCTGAGGGAAAATAATTTTCTGTAATAGACCTACAAGAAGCACAAGTCTACAACAGCTGTATTTTGTAGAAGCAGCCTGTAGCAATCAAGTATTTGTTACTATTTTTTATCTATCTAGTTCTGGTTTTCTTATTTCTGCAGTAAAAAAAGAGTTTCTCTCAGAATCAAGAATGAGTGTTTTGTTTGCTTTAACTACCATATCACCCATATCACCATTAAGTGAACTGTAAAATC
The DNA here is from genome assembly GCF_032191515.1 of Phaenicophaeus curvirostris. Classification (NCBI taxonomy): domain Eukaryota; kingdom Metazoa; phylum Chordata; class Aves; order Cuculiformes; family Cuculidae; genus Phaenicophaeus; species Phaenicophaeus curvirostris. Next base: position 42,773,006 of record NC_091394.1, read on the forward strand.
AGCATTGCTGAGGTCAGAGTTGAAAGGAAGATTATGCATGAGCTACCTGGGAGTCAGAAGAGCCTTGGGCAAGTCCTTGGAGCCTACAGCAAAGGTGTGTAAGGTGAAAGAGGAGGAAGCCTATGCTGATGAGATCCCAGCCTAACCTCAGCCCAGAGAAACAAGAGATGGTTATTGACCCCATCTGAGGAACTCCCACATACAGACAGTTCTTCATATGTAATGCTGCCTCTTGAGGTTGTTGGCTGTGGGACTGTTTAAAACAGTCTTGCAGATAGGAGTGGAGTTTTCAAAACAACACACAAAAGGCAGTATCTGATGCTGGCTCTGTAGCCCAGCTGGGATAGGTGTTATAGTGTGAAACCTTTTATTTAGTTATTGCCTAGATCCAAAAATGCCAAGAGTGCAGTTTAAGTTTGAAGAAATGAAGGCTGCAAGAAACTAGTATAATGGGAAATTCTTGACTTGGTGTGCTCAAGGGTCTGTTACCTGTTCTGCCACTTTGTAGAAACAGCTGCTCCAACCTGGCTCCTGTGATTGCCGGAACAGGAGGGGAAAACCTAGAATTTGAAAAAGCAAGCTCTTAGTGTATGCTTACAAGGGAAGTAGTTGTGAAATGCATGTCACTATGTCATTGACGTCAGAGCACTTGTGCCATATGCCGGGGGGGAGGTGGGTGCAGTTCTGTTAATTAGTAATTACCATTACTAGGCTCCAGTGTCTTGCTCCCACTTGCAAGTTCAGTTCACCAACCACCGAGTGAATATTTAAGCACTTGTTATTACCAGCGCCACCACTAGCCCATTTCAGCAGTCCACAGATATTAATGTTGTTTGCATCTGTGATGTTGAAAGAATGGAGAGGAGTAAGGAAGACCTAAAGTAGAAGCTTAGGGTGAGGAAAACCAGTAATGTGCTGCTTTGCTTTACTTCTCAGTGAGAAAGCTGGCATACGAAGACTGAAGAATAGCCTAGCGTTGCCCCTAAGGTAATTTAGGCAGTATTTTTTTCCTTTAGTCAGGCTGAATGCCTCAGTGCAGTTCATAAGCTATTTAACAGCTTAGGGTTTTCCTCAGTAAGATGTATGGATATCTGAATATCTCTTGAGAAAAAGGAAAACAAGTAGTGCATTAACAACTGTTCACAAAGGTTTTTAATCCTTCATTCTATTCTACTATTGAGACCTAGGATATTAGCAGGAATGCTGGAAGGCAACTTTGTTCCAATCAGGAAAAATGGCAGATATATTACAATGCTCTAGTTTCTCTAATTAATTCTAAAATTACTTTAAATTTCATGCAATAACTAATGTGTGTTAATCTTGATCTCTGCAAGACTGTAATGGCTGCTAAACAGCAGCATGTATCAATGATTACAATGCCTGCTTGAAGCTTGTGCTAAAAATGTTGGTAAAAGAGAAACAGTGCCATTTCTTAAGCGGGGTGGGGGGTGGATGACAGGAGTCAAAACGGGTAATCTTCCCCTTTGTGAATAGTTTATTAATAATTTGAGTTCCTAGTAGATTCTTCCATTGTCAGGTTTTGTAGAAAACTTTAATTTATTTCTGAAGCCTGTTTTATCAAGCTGGTTGTGGAGAATCTTCCCTGTATTGTTACCAATCAAGCACATGAAAAGCAAAATATGGATGTTTTAATTCCCCATTCCACAGCAGATGTCACAGCAGTGAAAGTGTCCTTTCACTTTGGCTCAAGCATATTGCTACTACGTTGTGCAGAGGATCTCTGTTCACTGAAGGGAGCATCTGTTCAGAGCCTTGATTTTGCCATTTCTCCAACTACCACTGTGACTTGAGTCTGCCTTTAATTATCCTAGGAAACATTTACTGGAAAACTAAATTGAATACATGACAGTATTTGTTTTGCCAGTTACAGTGAAATAACCCATCAGACAAACCAGATTGTTTAATGTTCATACAAAATATATTCCTAATAGGCAAAGGGCTGGTAGAGCTTGCAGACACATTCACCAGAAATCTCTCAGCTGACATTGCTGTTCACTTCAGATCGCTGTGTCTGGAATGGTAGTAGCTGAAAGTCTGACAAGAAGATTTTTAGTGTTAAACCATACCTCAGCTGTGGGGCCAGAACTGCCTGCAAGATTTTGGCCATGCTTCTCCTCTGCCACAGGTTATGTGCATGCACTACCCCATGAGGGTAACCTTGCTGTGCAGGCTAGAAAAGAGCAGGCATGTATCTGAGTGAGTCCTTGCTCCAGGCAGTTTAGCTGTGGACTGTGGTCAGTCAGTTTGGAGAGGGTCTGAAAAGTGACTTTCTTCCCATGCAAAGGGAAGTGTCACTGCCTGGCAAGGCCCCTGTGTGGTATGTCAGACCTTGCTCCTGTCCCTGCACTAGTGGCTATTTCATTCCCAGACAGAAGCTAGAAAGAGAGCAACTTGTTATAGTCTTAGTTTTTGTTAAATGTTTGAAGTAGTGACACTCCTGTAGTCATTTAGGGCCCAGAGGAACACCTTATCACACATTCCTTTTGTGTGTATGCATATATCCACCTAACTTGATAATTGTACTTTATATGAGCCTATGGCTGGTACCACTGCATCAATAAGGCCAGGCTCAGTAGCAACCTTGTTACTCTGAATTGAAAATAGGTATAGAGTATCTTCTTCAGTTGTCTCATTCATTTAATGGATGGGAAAGGCTGCAGCTGAACAATACAGTAAATCTGATGTTTGGACAGCACTATAAGAAAAAATTTGCAACTGCAACAGAAAGTACAGGTCACTTATAAGTTGTCTTTGGTAGTTCAAATTTATTCCAGAAATACTGACAGAAAAAATAGTAGAGCAGACTGTAGATGAGATCAAGTACAGTTAGTAAGCAAACCTGTGATCTGCTGCTCTGGGTAGTTTATCGTATCTTAGCTAGTGTGAAAACAACAGGTATGGTGAATTCTCTGTGGTGTGATTTGATTTGGCAGATATATGGCTGTCATATGCCAGTTTGATCCAGTTTTCATTTCTTATGCTCAGTGACCAACCCACTACTGTAGAGATCCAAATCTTATAAATGCAGACCCACTTTTTAGAGAGCTTGTTAGTATTTCACAGTTAAAGAAACATTAATAGCATTCCATTTTGAACATGTTGCCTGTAGAGGTATGCTGTATATATCACTTACACACAAACCTTATAAAACTAATGTAAAAGTCATGTAGTTCTGTCACATACTTTTATCATTTTAATTCAAATTTTTCTTATTTGTAAATCAAGCATTGACAACACTTCCTTCTTTTTCTTATGGAAACTAAGCAATTTCTAGCCTAAATTTAAGTTCAACATCTCTTCTATCAAGAAGTGACTTCCTGCCTTGATGTCATTTCATCTTGTCATTTCATCTTGTGGCTTACCACAAGATTAGGCAGGCAGCAGAGTAATAAACTGAGAGACTATCCAGTTAAATCATCTAGGAATGTGAGGAGGGTGAAGAACTTCACTTTTTTGGCAGGATGGAGCTAGTACATTTCATAAAAGAATATACCTGCATGGAAACAGTGGGCGAATTTGCCCCACCCCACTTTGGAGTTCAACATTTTAAGGGTTTTTTTTGTGTGGAGATGGCAGTTTTACCAGTATCCATACAGAGTCAGTGATGTGTTTTGTATTATTTTTAATATTTTATGATGAAACACAGGTTTTCTTAGTTAATATTGTTGTGAGAGAAGCCTTTATTCAGTGAATTAACATCCTAGAAGGATGTTGGTTTTAGCTATTTGCAATTTAATCTCAAACAATGAGCATGTGATAGAAGACTTGGTAAAAATCAGAGTTAAAAGCCTTGACAAAATCATCTTACCTTTCAATATAACTTAGTGGAGATATCTGTGAATATCTAACTTAAAAAGCCATCTCATAAGTAAGAGTATACCTGCTTCCAGCCTCCATGGTTGGCACAGTTGGTATGTCATAAGCAAAATTATTTCTTTACTTGTTAAGATGCCCAATGATACATCTTGAAGAATGTTCTCAGTGTTTGGGTAATGCTGGCAAATCTGACAAGGATGACAGGGTAGGTGAATTCCAAGCACTACTTTGCAGCATTGGGTCTTGAAAGTGTAGTTGTACTCCATTATGTTGGCACAGGGGTATTTCCATACACAGCATGCTCCTGTGAAAACAATGAAGGTAGTTTGACTTTTCTCAGAGAAATCAAATGCTTTTTCTTTTCTGACTCCCTATTTTGATATATGGTTTTGAGTTCTCTAAATTGCTTGTATTTCTTCCTTTTTTGCCCATTTTTCATCCTAATATTTTTATAGCATGCTACCATTTTGTAAAATGTTTAGATCTCTAGTGATTAAGCTTAGAACATTATTCTTCATTACTATCTCCTGCAGCATGCCCTGTAATAGAAACTAATTTGAGTGACACCATTTTCAAAGGACTTTTTTCAACCCAAATCTAGGTCGAGCTGCTGTCTTGTACCAATTAGGCACCAATGAAGGAAGTCTTGAAGCTTCTTTGGCCCACTGATTATCCTTGGTGACTCCTATTACAGCCTCCCAGAGCTATAAATCTACTATCTGACATTCGTTGTCAGAATGGGTAATATTTGTAAACTAGAAGAACCGGGAGAGGTAACTTGATTCAAGCAACGAAGGCCTGATATAGCTTTATAAATGTTGATATGTTGATGGAAATGTATTTTTGGTCTGAATATTGGCTAGTTCCCCTGCTGGGGGGTTATTCAAATTCAGTTGTCTAGAAAAGGTGGTGAGGTTGTTCAGGAAAGGTGAATAGATTGTCTCTGGTTGCTTACAATAGGATTAAGAGTGCACCTGTGCATTTTCCATTATGAAAGGGTCAAGTAAGGGTCTGGAATTCCATATATTAAAAAGGATACTTAATTTTCAGTTATCTTTTACAAATTTTCTACGAGAGTATTTGTTATGTGATATAAAACTGCTACCCTCATTTGCCTTTTGAAGAAATAGTCAATGTTGCATGTTGTAAATGTCTATTTGTATCAGCTATGTGGATTATATGTAAACAACTTGAAGCTAATAAGATAACAACATTTTAGATGCGTAGTTTATTAGCTGTGATTTAAAGATATAATCAAAATTTTAGATTCATCTTTTTAGTTTTGCATCATCCAATTTGATTATCAGTCTCTAATGAGTTCAGTGCAGAGAAAATTAGTTCAGTGTGCTGTCTTTCATTTTAAAGCTTTATTTAAAATTTTATGGCTGCACTGTTTAGTTTTGAAATATCCCAAGCAAATATTTAATTGTTAAGAAAGAACCATTTTCAATGAGTTGGGATGTGTTTTTTATTATTAACCTTACTTATTGTTCTAAGTAGAAGGACTTGTCAAATGGACAATATTGGCAAAATTTACAAAATATCTTTGTTGAAACACTGCAGTTATTTTAAGTTTTCTGTGACTTGCTGACTTTAAACACTTTCTTTCAATTTAAGTATATATTGAGAGTTTATTTCAGAGAACTATAAAGTCACTGTTGAAGTATTTTTAAAAGTTTTCCACCATTAGAATAGTGTGCAGGTGTGCCAAATTTTAAAGCAGAAGCTGTACAGAATTTAATTAGATCTCATTTTACCGTTGTGTGAGCTGAAATATATTTTGGAGCTGTCAGTTGGAATTGGTGGATTGCTGTGAAGACATTTTTGTAAAGAGTGTTAAAAGCATGCTGTTAATTCAACTGCAGGATCTCTTTCTGCATGCCAGGGCTGTTCAATGAACATTCTCTGTGTATTTTTCTGCATATTAGATTTCTGGATCATCCCATAATCCCACAGACAACATCAGATGAGTTCATGAGGAAATCTGTGAGGTGCCTGACATTTGTTCCTGCATCAATAAATACTGTCCTGTTATAGCATAAGCATAAAGTAAAAACATATACTTCACTTTGCAAATATGAGGCTAGAGGTATTTGTTGCCCTTAAGGCTGTGTGCTAAGCAGTGTGCTATGCCAGGGCCAGGGAGGAGCACCAGGACAGAAAATTCAATATTCTTGTACAGATGTATGAGACAAATTGCCAGAGGGTAGGCACCTGAGTTTTATGGGCCTGCTGTGGACAATTGCTCATCATTGTATGAAGCATACATAAACAACGTTGCCATGTATTCCATGTTAAGAAAATATAACTGCACAACTTGGAACATCTCCATGAAAATTTATTCATCTAGTCTGTCCAATGTAATGTATTAATGCCTAAAACATTTCTATGTGTTCTCAGATCTCGCATCCTTGAAGCAAGTGCTGGGCTGGCATCTTCAAAACTGGTTGAAGAACAGTTTTCCTGTTTTGCCAGCTCTGGTTTGTAAGAACACAGAACTAGTTTATCTAAATAAATTGTTCTCATAGTCAAATTCCCATGGAAGGGAGGTAAATTCCTGGTGCATTACCAAACTCAGCATCACTCTTCTCTCCATTATGGCAGAAGCAAGCTATGGGCTAGGTGTGTATGAAAAGTGGGACAGACCTTCCATGTTGGACTTCAGAGGTGTGCCTGGGGCAGTGTAGGTAGTCTTGCAGGGTTGTAATGCTGTTAGAAGGCAGCAAGCTGTTTCAAAATGCCATTTGTGAGCATTGCTTTCCAAACTGCTTACAGCTGCTATATGAGTATTCTCATTACAGGGTAACTTGACTGTATTTGGTACCAAATTTAAGTCCTGATTTATGATGTCAGTGCTATAAGGTGATTGTCTGTAAAAGACTAAACACATTTTGCCTGCAGATTCCACTTTGTTACTGCACCAATTTTAGGAGCTATTGAAAACAAATCAGGTCGCTTTGTAATAATTCAGAAGGTTACTACTTATCTAGGTAGGGATGGGGTTTGTGGGTATTTGGAGTTTAAGTACATGTGAACATTTAAATAAATACTTGCTGTAGTTTTCTTCTGCAAGTTTAAAATAAAGTTTGGAAAATGATTAGGTTTACTTTTTATAAAGCAAGGGTTATGTTGCCCTTTGGGTTCCTTTGCTTAGATATTTCTGTTTAAATGTAGCACTATATGTCTTTAAAACTGACATTGGGATGCAAAACAGACTGGAGACAATCTGCTTTTCAATATATAGAACAAAATGTTTTCTTAAACATTATTTTCGGCTAACTAAGTTAAGGCCTTAAGATAATAGAAGCAACAAATACTGAACTGTTTTTTCAGTGCTTTGTTCCCTATCACTCTTTCATCAACCAACCAAATTTTAAATTGAAATTGTAAGAATGAAGTTTTCATTTGACAAAAGATAAAAGATTATTTTATTAAATTTTCATGATTGCACATGGATGCATTCTCTTCTTAGTGAACCTCCACCTGTCAATGAAAAGGTCAGCTATTTAAGAGATATACCCCCTTTGCGTGTGTATCTCTGCTTGAAATTTGGATTTTAAAGGTGTTTCTACAGCTCGTTATTAATTCTATGCAATGCAAAATCTCGACTATATTTTTGTATCATGTTAGATACAAAATTCCCTTTTGGCAAAGAAAAGAGGTTCTTTTGCTTATGGCTATGTCCCAGTTGAAACAATAGTTTTTCCTTGGAGATCTTCCACAACCAGGAATACGATTCTTTCAGCAGGGTATGGTGCACATCAGCTTCTTGTTTAAGCTGATGAATTCTCTGGGGATGCTAAGAAATGTTCTGTTCAGCCTGGCAGTACTAATCCAAAGAGACGTAGAAGGGAAGAATAAAACCCCTATGTTTGGAAGCATGAAAGCATAGAAGCTGGTGCTGTGAGTTTTGGTTAATCAGTTAAGGTTTTATTTTTATTTAAAAAAACTCAGAAATTTGAGTATTTCAAAATCATACACAATGACATACAATGTATTGTGGTAATCTCTCATTCACACAATGGATTTCTTTGGTTTTGGGATGTGAGAGGAAAGCAAATTAACTCGTTTTCAAGCAGTCTTATACTTTGTTTTCATTCCTTGTTCAGAAGAATGAGAGAAATAAAATTAACAAAATAAAATTTGTTCTTTTCACCTACAGCTGTCCATAAATAACAGCAACTAAAAAATCAGTTGTGTGAACTTACTATTATTTGTTCTTTTTAACAGCAAGTCCTGTACTTTTCGTCTACACCTGACAAAAAGTTGACTCCTCTAACCCCGTTTTTTCCTCCTGTTAAGTACTGATCCATATTAATAAGCAATGAGATACCTTGATTCATGGACATTATCTCTTTCTACCCTTCCAGGGGTCACAAGCACAAAAGGGATGAAGATGATGCAGCTAGTGAATCCAGTAAAGAATCTAGCAATGAAGATGAGGAAGGAAGCAGTTCTGAAGCAGATGAAATGGCAGCAGCACTTGAAGCTGAACTGAATGACTTCATGTGACATTCATGCAGAAGATGAAATTTGTAATTATATTTTACTTCTCATAAATAGACTGGACTTCAGATGAGTCCTTTATGTCAGTACTCAATGTTTTTCCAAAATGTTTGTGTATATTTTGCAAAGCAACACAAGAGGTCACACATTATTTTACAAAATTGGAAATAGATGTTTTTAAGGTGTTTTACTAAAGGAAAGTATACTTTTTTAAACAAAAAAAGTATTAAATGGGACTTGGTGTGCTATGCCAAAGACATGTTAAGAGCTCTGCAAAACCTTCATGTACTGGACAGTGACACAAAGATTTACTATTAAACATACAGCTGTTTAAAAATATTGCAGTCTGTGGTTTGTGGGTAAAAGCCTTCAAAAAAGACGAGATAAATGAGATGGAATTGTCTGGGTGTAGTGCAGCAGGATCTTGATGAACTGGTGATCCTTTCCCAAAAACAAATGCTATGAAATGTGAGATGATTTTTAAAATAAAAAGAACAATTTATATTTGTATAGAAACGGAGAATGTGATATGCAAGCTTTGTTAACTCTGGACTTGACCCACCTGTCATTTGCTTATAAGAGAATACATAATGATCAAAAGTCATATTTTTAAGTTACTTTGTGGAATAGTTGGGTTCTTTCAGGACATTCTTTAGATTTATAAGTTTTTTTCTCTGTAACCAGAAATTTAGCACAGCATACTGTGTGATCCTGTACTGCCATAAAAAGCGTATTCACCCATTCATGTTGTCTTTGAAAGAATGATTGCTACTTCAGTCCAGACAGGATTTAATTTCTTTGACAAGGAATCTGATGTAAAGTTTTTGTATATTCTATTTCATATTTGACCCATAAAACAGATTTTCTTTCATTTAATAAAAATTCATTTTGTACACTTCGTTTCCCTTTCCTGTTCACTTGCTTCCATCAAATACAAGGCACCTTTCTGTATTATCTTTCCTTTACTCTGCATGAAAATAATGAAAAATATTGAAAGCAACTGCAAATTTGTAGATTCAGGGAGGTAACTGAGGCAGAGGAGAGAAACACTGGCTCAGAAAATTCCCTTTTCTTTGCTATGTGAACTCTGACATTCCAACATTTTCTTGGGTCTCTTTGGCCTCTGAAGATACCTTAGAAGTTATTGCTCCAGTGTTGAGTTTCTGAGGATAGAACAGTGGTTTTATTCTCAGATGTTAGCAATAGGAGAGAGAAATCCTTTTAAAACATGTGAGAGTAGTCATTAATTCAGATGTCATGGTTAAAAGGAAGTACTTTCTGGTTCAGAAATACTTGATCTTAGCACTTATCTGTAAAACAGAATATTTCAGTACAATCTCTGGTTTGTAAAGAAGAGCCTAGTTTTTCAAAGCTTTATAATGGCAATAAAAGGAAGACTGAGGAAACAGAAGAATCTTTTCAGATGAATGCTACTTCAGAATGCAAGGTCAGCATCTACATGACAGAAATAGTGTTTTCTGTCCTGAACATTTACACAGGTGCCATATAGCTGAAGTGTACAGTGTTTTGCATGCTCTGTGAAAACAGGCAGGATGTCTCCAAGTGAATTGCATTGTTTAACAGAAGAAGAAGACTAGTGCTTGTAAAATGGGAAGTAAAAATCCTTTTTTTAGTAACTTGGATGCAGTCTTGACAGCTATCAGAGGATGACTCCTTGCAATTAAATAGGAGTTGCTGGGTATGTTCTGTGTTTTCTTAAATGAAATCCAGTTGAATTAATTTGAAATAATACCAATTTTTTGGGTTGCCGTGATGCTGTAAATGACAGAACAAATTTTCACAGAATAACCAGGTTGGAAGAGACCCACTGGATCATCGAGTCCAACCATTCCTATCAAACACTAAACCATATCCCTCAGCACCTCATCCACCCGTGCCTTAAACACCTCTAGGGAAGGTGACTCAACCACCTCCCTGGGCAGCCTGTTCCAGTGCCCAATGACCCTTTCTGTAAAGAATCTTTTCCTAACGTCTAGCCTAAACCTCCCCTGGCGGAGCTTGAGGCCATTCCCTCTTGTCCTGTCCCCTGTCACTTGGAAGAAGAGGCCAGCACCCTCCTCTCTACAACCTCCTTTCAGGTAGTTGTAGCGAGCAATGAGGTCACCCCTCAGCCTCCTCTTCTCCAGGCTAAACAACCCCAGCTCTCTTAGCTGCTCCTCATAAGGCCTGTTCTCCAGCCCCTTTTAGCAGAGACTTATTCATTCTGGCAGATAAATCTCTTCCAGTCACGTAGCTCTCAAGCCCTGAATATAAACACAGTAAACAGCCTGCAAGCAAAACTTGGTAGTTTGCTGTTAGCTCAGCAATGTTCTGCCTTCATTCAAGCTGCCTCTCGGATGCCATGTTCCCAGTGACTCATGCTTGTGGAGTGATTCTGTACATACAAAGTTTAAGAAGCTTTTTGGTGCAAAAGGCCGTATCCTTTTCCCAGTTTTATTTTATAGCTGCCACTTCCAGTTTAACTGGTGGTGTATGTGTTCCACAGGAGTCCTAGAAGTGATCAGCACTCCACTAGACCAAATACCATTTGGACCCCTGCGTAAAAACTGAGTGAGGGCTCTCTACTAGGCTGAGAGCTGCATCTGTCTAGACATGTGCTGCCAGTGAAGACTCCTCCACCTCTGCAAAAGCCTGCAGTTGGTGCTGCACACAGAGGCCCAGGGAGGAAGCAGCACACTACCAGAATTAAAGCTGAACAGTTCTCCAACAGCTGTTACTGCACAGACAATTCTTGTTTTGATATTAATTATTCTGGTAGGTTTCACAATTCCTGCTCTCCAATCCTCGGGGGTGGAGGGGATGTATGGCCAGAGTATGGGAGAGGTTGAGAGGCACCAACCTATTGCTCACTGCCAGAGCAACATAGAAGGCATTGAATCTTCTTTCTGTTGAGAAGCGGACTCCTGCTTTTTCAGGGAGCTGTACCTAATAAACTGGTCACTGACCTCTCTTCTGCACTAATGGGAGAGAGAAATGGAAAGTGAAAATGTTGTAAGTTAAAAGCCCTGGCTAACATGCCAGGAAGTCTTTTGATGCATGAAGTTGCCACTAACTCCCACTAACTTGTTCTTTTCAAGATACGGTGATCCACATCTCTTGACTAGTTGTTTTATCCTATCTTTTTGGCCTTCCTCTGTACCTTAGGACCTGCTGCCAGGAAGGGCTGTCTCAGAGCAGAAGCAAAGACTTGACTCCCACTGAGGTTGTTGACCTTCCTGGATGGTGTTGGTTTTGGAAAGGGTAGCATGTGTGGAAGCGGGTGTAGAAGGGGCATAAAACACACCTTGCTTCATTAAGCTTCCTGAGCACAAACTATCATTCCTGTACAGGGAAGATGGCTCTGACAATTGTTTAAAACCAGGTAAGAGCAGTCAGTTCAATTTAATGACTGGCAGTTTTATGTTTTACATCATAATTTTCCCTCAGAAGTTCTTCAGAGAATGGGAAGACAGCACAGCTCTGTGTAGGCAATTAGTGGGACCTTCGAGAAAAGCAAAAATCATTGTGTAGTGGCCAAACTTTTCGCACATGTGCTGGGTGAGATGGGCAGAGGAGGCGAGGGAACAGCGTTGCTTAACACTGAGATGTGAAAAACTCTAAGCATGCAAATACTTTCACTGTCAGATTTTGTGCCTATGTGGAATAGGCCCTTCCTCTGTAGAGGGTGGAAAGTCTCAAGCTTCCTTCTTGGCACTACTGTTTGCAAAACGAGTGACTGTCTTATAAGCATGAAAATCTATACACACAAACCTGGAGCTGTACCTAAAGTTTTCTCAGTTCTGCCCATTTTTTACTACAGTGAACACTGCAGTAGATGACAGGTCAAAGAATGAATACATAGTAGTCCTATTAAGGAAGTGGATCTCTTCATGTAGCTGAAAATTCAGCATGAGAATCATATAATCACTAGGTTGGAAATGGCCTTTGAGATCATCAAGCCCAAGAAGTCTCCCATAAATTATTAGATCAGGCTTAGCCAAAAGGAAAACATTTGTGAATAATTTTTAATTAAAAGCAAACATACAGATTTTTTAAAACAGATTTTTTAAGTAGAAATGTTCTGTGGTAGCTAAGTGTTCAAATCAAACAGATACCACAAAAAAAAAAAAAGTATTTACATGATACAATAGTTAAAATACAGGAAATGCTGTACAGGAAATGCTCCTTAGCAGACCCTCCAAATCTCCTTTGTTTTCCTTGTCTAATTCAAGTTTATGTCCACCATGCCTTATCTCAGCTTGTCTCCTTTGCTTCTTCACTGAGCCCTAGCCATCAAATCCCTGATTACATAACTGAAGTATCATTCTCTCGTCACAGTCTTTACCTAGTAGGTCCCAGTTCTCATCCCCCACACACAAGTTTTTTTATACATTTGTTTTTCTTGTCCAATACCACCTTCTGTTGTCATTTCAGAAGTGTTTGGAGCCCAGCACTCAGCACAGCCTCCTCTCCCCTCCCTCTCTGAGGAACGGGAGGCAGCCATAACGGATCCCCCAAAGCAGTATCATATACAGCAGACTGGTCTGCTGCAGCTGCAGGCTCTTCCGCTTGATCTGGCTGGGGGTTTTTTCTGCCCTTTCATTCTAATGAGATCTCCTTCCTACTCACACATAGTTAATAGTTGTTATTTTATCATATTGTTCTGATCATACCAGCCTTTCCCCTCCCCATCTAAATTACACTAAAAGAACATGTAGCAGTGCCTCTTCTTTCACCTGTCTTATCTTGCCACAAAAATTCCAAAACCGGCGCAGGATTTAAGGTTTCCTCCCACAGAACAGCCCCATTGCAGGGTCTTCCACTTTCTGATGTGTTGCTGCTCTCCCAGCTGCCAGCCCAGCAAAAGCCTTGTATTCCCCAGCCTGAACCCAGCAGATACTGAGGTAGCTCTCAGGCATGGCCACACGAGTAAGGCACAGAATCATAGAATACTCTGAGCTGGAAGGGACCTTTAAAGGCTGAGTAGTTCAGGTTGGACCTGCACTGAGATCTTCACCAGATCAGGTTGCTCAAGAGCCCCATCCAAGCTGACCTTGAATGTTTCCAGTGATGGGGCAGCCACCACCTCTCTGAGCAACCTCTTCCCGTGTTTCACCACCTTCACTGTAAAAAACTTCTTCTTCATATCTAGTCTAAATCTACCCTGTTGTAGTTTAAAAACATTACCCCTTGTTCTATCACTCTGGATCCTATTAAAAAGTCTGTACCCATCTTTCTTATAAGCCCCCTTTGAGGAACTGCAGAAGAATGAAGGATTCAGTCTTTGACCCATTGTTCACACAGGCATTACCGAAGTGCTGGAGGCTTCACAAAGCCCATCTAGGTAAGTCTTGGTTTCTTCCAGGTAGGAAAGTAGCTGCCACAGTTGTTTTAATTAAGAGTCTTTGACTGGGTTTATTTTATACCTATGAACTATAGTAACAGAACAGTATCAAAAGGAACAGGGAAGTGAAACCACTGTCTTTCCATAGGCTGGGTGTGAGTGCTTCAATGCAGAGGTAAGAACATCTTCCATCTAGAAAAACTTAATTCATCAGTGTCATACAGCTCCTAACCATAAATGGAGAAACTTAGCTTTGCTTCTCACTTGTGTTCCTGTGTATATGTCTCAGCTGGTTCATTCCCAGCAGCATTAACTTCATTTTCCCCAAGAGCTAGACCAGCTGCTTTCCTGAATCTCCACTAGGCCCACATATCCCCTTGTGATCTTTCTTCTCCAAGTAAAATGATGGAATCTGTTGTCATCAATAAATGCATATAAACAGAGAAATTCACTTATCACAGAATAACCAAGGCGGGAAGGGATCTCTGATGGTCATGTCCAGTCAGGCTTTGGATGCCTCCAAGGATGAAGACTCAACAGCTTGTGCTCGATTGACCTCAGAGTAAAAAGTTTTGGTTTTGTTGGGTTTTTTTAAATATATTTTACCTTTTTTAGGGATGTGAAAGGGTTAAAAACAAAAACAAAAACAAGGACAGGGAGCCTGGCTGCCAATGTATATGCCATACAAGTTCCTTAACTATTCCATGATGGGTAAAACAGAGGAGCCATAAGGTAGGTTTGGTCCTCGCTCTTGTGTTTCACAAAGAGCTGAAGCTTTTGGATGCATGATTGCCAGAAGCCTGTTGTCTTTCAAGTCGATACTAGCCACTGTACTAGAGAATTCCCTAGCACGTGTTAAGGAAAGTGTGGATTTTAATATATCCATGATAGATTTTTTTGAGCCACTTGAGATTTTCATATTGGAACAAGGTTTGAAAAGGATGCCAAGCACCTGGAATGCAGAGAAAACAGACGTGAGCTAAAATCCAAGGCCCTGTTTTGCAGAGCCTCTGTTTCTGGTACAGCAAATTATCCCTTTTGCACTTCTTGTTTTCAATCACTTTCTCGTTTTGCTAAAGGAGCAGAGATGTCCTGTGGTCAGATCCCAGGGCATGATTGTATTGTTCATATAGCCCAACCCCAAAGCACTAAGATAATTTGCTTGGCAAGGTGGGGGCTGATTTTGACACAAATTCTGTACAGTGTGTGCTGAGCAGAGGTCAAGTTTGGTATGTTTGCATTACTCTATATTGCACTGGCACTTTTTAAACCCCCTGGAGTTCTCTTCCCTCTGCAGGTGTCATGACCACAGAGCCTGTGCTGCCGCATTAATGAAGTCAAGCTGCCTGCATGAGACAGAACTCACCTGGCAGAGGATGTTTCCCCTGGGATGATTTTTTTTTCTTTCACTCTCCGTCCTAATTCTGTTTCCTGACAAGACAGGGAGCCTCGCCCAGTAGATATAAGCATGTATGGCAGGTTGATTTAGCCATTGGGTAGGTTTAGCAGTGCTTTAAAGATTGAGAAGATGCTATCCTGTAATGCCAGAGGAAAGAAATGTGTATTTTGCTGCCATACCTTTGGGATGGACAGCTGTGTCCACAGTTTGCTATGTGCTGCCCTCTTCCACTGAGCTGTCCTCTGTGAGTCAGTGTGTCTCACCAGGAGATTGGGAAGAGGGGAGGAGCCAGGTGCTCCTCTTGAGTTGCCTTTCTCCGGCCTGTCCACTGCTTTCCACCTGAGCCAAACTCTCACCGGAGCTGGCAGACAGTAACCATATTACAAAGCCATGTAAGTTTAACAGATGACAACAAAATGTCCATCTTTCTCTGTATTTGCTGCAGGACACGATGATGCAGGTATTTCTACTCTGCCCCTTCCACACAGGCTGCAGGAGTTTTGAAAAAAAATGAATTGCAGTGACAGGTCTGTGCTAATGGGAACCATAAGAGAGAAACACTCGCCAAGGCCCTCAGAAAGGCTGTGTCCTCCTCCCTTTCCCTTCTCTACAGGAGACTAGCATCTCTAATGCCCCAAGAATGTTTGCCTGCCTTGTCTGTCAGATTTTAGATGGATGCTGTTGCTCTTTCACAACAGGCAAGCTGTTCTTGTTAAAGCACAACCTACCATTGCTATTGATCAACCGTCACCAGCAAAGCCAGTAGGCAACAGCCTCCTCCTCCTCATGTTGCATTCAAATCAAGCACCATTGCTTTTTGGCAGGGAATACAGCAAGAAGTTGGGAAAGCTTTTTATCTTTTCAGATCCACCACTATGGATCTGAAAGACCTTATCAAGACAGAAGTATTAAATGTGTTACATAGTGGCAATATAGATGATCTTTGGGAAGTTCTCTGTTTTAATTAAGTGGATGTGTTTGGTCCTCGGAGAACTAAGCATGCACTTGGGTGAATAAATTTTTTAATAATTCAACTTTGTCTCTCCTAATCTTATAGCTGCAACCCACAGAAAAGCTCTCTCTTCCTTCACACTGAATACCAAATGAAGAATGCTCCATTTTATTTCTTTCTTTTTTCTTTCTGTCCTTGGATCCAAGTTCTCAGTCAGCCTCTGAGGCCACAGGGGAGACCTATCGCAAGACACATGTGAGCAGCAGGATTGTGCTGACTCCACAGGCCACAACCATCAACGAGCATCCTCTTGGACTCTCCCTCTATGGGCTGCCCAAGGAAGCAGCACGGCCTCTGAGCTTATCCCAGAGTGATGGCTGTGTGTCTTCCAGTATAGGTCTGCTTCACTGTCGCCTTTCTCTCAGTGCTGGAAATGCTTTCTTGTGTGAAACACTCACAGTTCCCCCAACAGCTGGCTCCTCCTGTCAGTAATTCAAGACACTTTCCAGTACATGGTTTTTGCATTGCACTTAAAAATCTCTCTTCCTTTGTATAATTCAGAAGAAAGCTAAGGAGGAGAAACCAGACCCTAACAGTCTACAAGTTGTGCAGTGCCAGACGAACTCATCTCTCATGACAGAAATTATCCTTGGCATGTATTTAATCTGAACATACCCATCAGGCAAGGAAAGGCATCAGTCATTTTTCCAACTCAAGGTACACTCTACAGCTGTTCCTGATAGCGCTGAGACATGCATTGGATTTAGCACCACAATTTTGTGATGCTGGTGTTATTCTCTAAGGTTGTATGGCTGCAATCTAAAATAGCCTTTCTACAGAAGAAGTGTTTCCTGGGGAAATACAGAAAACATCCCACTACTCCACACTGTGTCCACCCACATTTATAGGAAACTGCAACACAGACGTCTGCGTATTACAAACCTGGGATGCTTTTAAGGACAAGATGAGGGGGAGAAATCTGGGACTGTGAACAAAGGCTGGACACTATTTTCTTATGTGAGAGGGTCATTGGTCTACAAGGGGAAGAAGGATGGCAAAATAGCACTTCATTGGACTAGAAATTGTCCTCTACAGCACGTGCCCAGAGCTGTTTGCAGCTCAGTGTGATGTTATCAGCCCAGAACCTATTACTGTCCTTGTAATTTGAATAAAGCCTGTGTACAGGCCACTCAGCATTTGCTTTATTACAGAAGGGTGGCTCTGCTCATCTGTGTGCCATCTGCCTGCCAACTGGTGCAAACTGCTGCACATCATGGGTTCACTTCTGCTGTGACCCAATGGAATGTCTACTTTATTTGCCTGCATTTGACATCTGTGAGGCTGAGGCACTAACAGTCACAGTGAAAGTGCTGAGGAATAATTCCGTAAGTAATTCCTGTTTTCTTCCCAGCTTCTATCATTTACCCCATTACAGTATTGCCTGCAGCCTTCAGCTGCTCTTTGCTTACTCAGAGTTGATAGTTTTCTGTGATATGTCCTTCTCTTATCCACACTGACTCTTCACCTAGGCAGACTGAATAACTTCTCCCGCCACGTCCACTAATGGTGGGTTAGTGTGAAGACAACTGAAGTACTCTGTAACTGGGATGTAGCAGCTATGTGCTACATGATGCAGCACACATCATGACACAAATGGCAACAGAGAAACAACCACTGCTTGCAGAAAGCAAACCCCAAAAACACCGACAGTGCAGGAGAGGACCAGATTGCAACTGAGCTGCATCGTGGTTACCTTGAGCTGCACTTAACCCCAAAACAGGGATATGCAAACAGCACAGTTCCCTCTGCTGCCTCTCATAAGGCTTGTGCTCCAGACCCTTTACCAGTTCATCGCCCTTCCCTGGACACGCTCCAGCACCATGTCTTTCTTGCAGCGAGGGGCCTAAAACTGAACATGTGGTCTCACCAATGCTGAGTACAAGGGCAGAATAACTTCTCTGGTCTTGCTGGCCACGCTATCTCTGATAAAAGCCAGGATGCCATTGGCCTTCTTGGCCACCTGGGCACACTGCTGGCTCATCTTCAGCCGGCTGTCAACCAACACACCCAGGTCCTTCTCCACCAGGCAGCTTTCCAGCCACCCTTCCCCAAGCTGGTAGCATTGCATGGGGTTGTTCTGTCTCACATGCAGGACCCTGCACTTGGCCTTGTTGAACCTCATACAGTTGGCCTCAGCCCATTGATCCAGCCTGTTCAGATCCCTTTGGAGCTTCCCTACCCTCAATCAGATCGACCCTTCTGCCCGGCTTAGTTTCGTGTGCAAATTTACTAAGGGTGCACTTAATCCCCTCATTCAGGTCACTGATAAAGACACTGAATAGAACTGGACCCAGCACTGAGACCTGTGGACATCACTTGTGACCATCCTCCAATTGCTTTAAACTCCACCATTCTCTGGGCCTGGTCATCGAGCCAGTTTTTAACCCAGCAGAGGGTGCGCCTGTCCAGGTCAATGGTAGCCAGTTTATCAAGTAGGACACTGTGAGAAATCATAGAATCATAGAATAGTTTGGATTAGAAGGGAAATTAAAGATCACCTAATTCCAACCCCCCTGCTATAGGCAGGGACACCTCCTATCAGACCAGGCTGCTCAAGCCCCCATCCAACCTGGCCTTGAACAGCTCCAGGGATGGGTCATCCACAACTTCCCTGGGCAACCTCTTCCAGCGCCTCACCACCCTCATAGTGAAGAACTTCTTCCTTACGTCCCTATCCACTTTATACCCATTGCCCCTCTTCCAATCACTACAAGCCATTGTAAACAGTCCCTCACAAGCTTTCTTGTAAGCTCCCTTCAGGTATTGGAAGGCTGCTCTAAGATGTCCTCGGATCCTTCTCTTCTCCAGGCTGAACAACCCAAGCTCTCTCAGCCTGTCCTGGTATGGGAGATGCTCCAGCCCTTGGATCATCTTTGTAGCCTCCTCTGGACCCATTCCAACAGTTCCATATGCTTCTTATGTTGAGGATTCCAGAAATGGACACAGTACTTCAGATGAGGTCTCACAAGAGAGGAATAGAGGGGCAGAATCACTTCCCTCGACCTGCTGGCCACACTTCTGATGCAGCTCAGGATATCGTTGGCCTTCTGGGCCGCGAGTGCACACTGCCAGCTCATGTCGAGCTTCTCATCAACCAGCAGCACCCCCAAGTCCTTCTCTGCAGGGCTGCTCTCAATCACACCAGCCCCAGCCTGCAATGAAATTGTGGATTGCCTCGACGCAGGTGCAGGACCTTGCACTTGGCCTTGTTGAACCTCATGAGGTTCTCCCAGGCCCACTTCTCCAGCCTGCCCAGGTCCTTCTGGATGATATCCCATCCTTCCACTGTGGCAACTGCACCACTCAGCTTGGTGTCATCTGCAAACTTGCTGAGGGTGCACTCAATCTCACTGTCAGTATCATTGATGAAGATATTAAACAGCACTGCTCCCAGTACAGATCTCTGAGGGACACCACGGGCGTCACAAATCTTCATCTGGACTTTGAGCCATTGACCACTACTCTCTGGATATGACCATCCAACCAGCTTCTTATCCACTGGACAGTCCACCCATCAGATCCATCTCTCTTCAATTTAGAGGGAAGGATGTTGTGGGTGACCATGTGAAAGGCTTTTCTGAAGTCCGTGGCCTTTCCTTCAACCTTCAAGTGGGTCACCTTGTCATAGAAGGTGATCAGGTTAGTCTGGCAGGACCTCCCTTTCATTACTCCATGCTGAGTGGGCCTGATCACCCGGCTGTCTTATGTATGCTGTGTGATAGCACTCAAGATATCCTGTTCCATGACTTTCCCCAGCGCTGAGGTCAGACTGACTGACCTGTAGTTCACTCTGACCCTTCTCATAACTCAATGCTTGTAGTTCTTATGTTATGATTTTTGCGTGGCTTCCTTCGGAGAGATTTAGCTAGCCAGTATAATTTAACACATTTATATTGGTAAATATAGCTGCACAACTCTTGTGATGCACTTCTGTTACAAAACCCACTACACTCCTTCCATCCCCATGTTCCGGAAAAGTAACCGGCAGGGTAAGAAACCAGCGTGGTTGAGTAGGGAGGTCCTGAGAGACATCAATAAGAAGAAGAAGGTCTATGAGCTTTGGAGGAAGGGGCAGGCATCCTGGGTGGACTATAGGGAGGAAGCGAGAACGTGCAGGGGAAAAATCAGGAGGGCTAAGGCCCAACTAGAAATCAGATTGGCCAAGTCTGTGAAAGACAATAAAAAATCTTTCTACAAATACATCAACAGTAAAAGGAGGACTAGGGAGAATCTCCAGTCCTTACTAGATGCAGAGGGAACAACAGTAACAGGGGATGAAGACAAGGCTGAAGTACTCAATGCCTACTTTGCTTCAGTCTTTAACAGTAAGGAAAGTTGTTCCCTCTGCGCACAACCCCAGAGGTTGGAGGAGCAGAACGAGGTTGCCACAATCCAAGAGGAGGTGGTTAGAGACTTGCTTGCCCAGCTAGATGTCTACAAGTCTATGGGGCCGGATGGAGTCCACCCAAGGGTTTTGGGGGAACTGGCAGATGTGCTTGCCAAACCCCTTTCCATCATCTTCCAGCAGTCCTGGGTTACTGGGGAGATACCACTGGACTGGAGGCTGGGTGATGTCATGCCCATCTACAAGAAGGGGCACGAGGCGGATCCGGGGAACTACAGGCCTGTCAGTCTGACCTCAGTGCCAGGGAAAGTCATGGAACAGGTGATCTTGAGTGCTATCATGAAGCACATGCAAGAGAGCCGGGTGATCAGGCCCAGTCAACATGGGTTCACAAAAGGCAGGTCTTGCCAAACTAACCTGATCTCCTTCTATGACCAAGTGACTTGGCTGATGGATGAGGGAAAGGCTGTAGATGTAGTCTTCTTGGACTTTAGTAAAGCCTTTGTTACAGTTTCTCATAGCATTCTGCTTGAGAAACTGTCAGCCTCTGGGCTGGACAGGCACACACTCTCCTGGGTGGAAAACTGGTTGAATGACCAGGCCCAGAGAGTGGTGGGAAATGGAGTTAACTCTAGCTGGAGGCCAGTGACAAGTGGGGTTCCCCAGGGCTCAGTGCTGGGTCCAGCCCTGTTCAATGTCTTTATCAATGACCTGGATGAAGGCATCGAGTGCACCCTTAGCAAGTTTGCGGACGACACTAAGCTGGGTAGAAGTGTTGATCTGCTGGAGGGTAGAGAGGCTCTGCAAAGGGATCTGAACAGGCTGGACTGCTGGGCTGAGTCCAATGGCATGAGGTTTAAGAAGGCCAAATGCCGGGTCCCTATGCAGTGCTACAGACTAGGAGAAGTCTGTCTAGAAAGCTGCCTGGAGGAGAGGGACCTGGGGGTGTTGGTTGACAGCTGACTGAATATGAGCCAGCAGTGTGCCCAGGTGGCCAAGGAGGCCAATGACATCTTGGCCTGTATCAGAAACGGCATGACCAGCAGGTCCAGGGAGGTTATTCTCCCTCTGTACTCGGCACTGGTGAGACCGCACCTCAGATACTCTGTTCAGTTCTGGGCCCCTCACCACAAGAAGGATGTTGAGGCTCTGGAGCGAGTCCAGAGAAGAGCAACAAAGCTGGTGAAGCGGCTGGAGAACAGGTCTTACGAGGAGCGGCTGAGAGAGCTGGGGTTGTTTAGCCTGGAGAAGAGGAGGCTGAGGGGAGACCTTATTACTCTCTACAACTACCCGAAAGGAGCTTGTGGAGAGGAGGGTGCTGGCCTCTTCTCCCAAGTGACAGGGGACAGGACAAGAGGGAATGGCCTCAAGCTCCACCAGGGGAGGTTCAGGCTCGACATAAGGAAAAAATTCTTCACTGAAAAGGCAATGGAACAGTCTGCCCAGGGAGGTGGTTGACTCGCCTTCCCTGGAGGTGTTTAAGGTGCGGGTGGATGAGATACTGAGGGGCATGGTTTAGAGATTGGTGGGAATGGTTGTACTCGATGATCCGGTGGGTCTCTTCCAACCTGGTGATTCTATGATTCTATAAAAAACATCAAGGCCCTGAGGCTGAGCTACTGTAGCAAGTTGATTTGAAACATAAGTTTTGAAAATATAAAAATAGGCTTCTAGCAGCCTGCCTGACAGAGGCAGAGAGATTGTGTAGGCAAGTTGTTTCAGAAGACAGCTGTGCAATGGTTATTAAGAGCTGTACTTCCATAACAACAGTGCTGGGAGGTTTCCTTAGTGAAGAATGATAAGCAACTTTCAACTCCTTCTTCACTGAGACCTGGAGGCAGCACTGTGTTTGATCAGCTCTGATGCACTCCCCTTTAATAGCTAAGCAATACACTTCACTTGAAGGAGGAATAATAGAGTGTTTTCTCCCTCCACTCCCACAACCCTCACCATTTTACTTTCAGAATAGCATCTTCCACTGTTGGTTATTGTTATTATCAACTGATTTCCCCAACCACTGCTTTAACAATGCTTCTAGGCATTAAGCAAAGACTGCTGCAGCATAATTGGATTAATTTAGAGACTGACTTTGAACAGCATAATTGATTTGAATTTTAATCCGTTTTCTCTAGCCACTTCTTTCACTAAAAATCATGATGTGGCAAGGCTTGTGAGTTCAGGCACGGCTTCAAGTCTTCCACAGGCAAAGCCCTCATGAGTGGGAGCTCCCCCTTGCTAAGTGGGTACCTTCATCATGTAGCTCCATGTACCCTATCTCTGGGCACATCTTCATGGACCTTTCTTCTGCCACCCTGGCTTCAGGTGCCAGAGAAATCATGAACTGACTCACTTCTCAAACATCACTGCAGGATTTGAGATTATTGCTGCTTGTAGAGGATTAAAACTGAAGAGGAAATGAAAGCCAGGGTCAGGGTGGCCATAGTATGACTCCAATTGCCTTTTTACAATCAGGACTGCAAGTCCCCAGCTCTCAGAGCATTAGGGAGAGACCTTTCAGTCACAAGAAGCGGTCCTGTTAGTAGGAACGTTTCAAAGGCTTTTGTGCTAGCACTGCTTTCACCATGCCCATCCAAGCACTGACCGCAGCACTGGCTCCCTTGCCTATTTCTGCATCAGGCTCATTAGTTCTCCACTTGGGGTAGTGAGGGCCCTACAGGGCCCCAGGGGGTGGGTGGCACCAATAATGCAAATGGTAGCATTCACAGTGGGTGGAAGGCCAGGGAATTGAAAAGAAACATTTTTCTGCCTGCTGATAAATACCACCATGTGCATACATGTCTTGGAAACTGGTGAGACTGAGGTGACAACTGACCCAAGGCCTGTTGGACTCAGAGGTACCTCACGCAACATGACAGCTTTCATTGTCTGGCACATCAAGGTCATTGCTGATACAGGGCTCAAGTGCTGCTGTGACCAGGGAGCAGCTTGCCTCACCTCCCCCGCAGAAAACTTGATTCAGGGGTCCTCTGTGGCAAGCTTGGCTCTAACATGGCTGCATTGCCAGGCATTTAGCTGTGTTGCTGTAGTACTCAGCGCAGGAAACAATGCATGTTGCAATGATTTCTTCCCAGGTTTTGATTCTCTCTGTCTCCCAGACACAGGTGCAGAGCACAGAGTGCCTTGTAGATACTGCTACAGGGCCTGCAAGTGTCAGGTTCTTGAAGCAGCATGCGCTCACTGGGGATCCCCAAAACAAGCTTTTCGGTTTGCACCCAAAGCTTTCTTTTTCCATGTAAAACATCCACTCTTGACTTTTGTCATGCATCGTCACCAGTTGCTAGAAAATGAAAAGCTTTGGGGTTTTAATCATAAAGTAAAATAATTAGGAAAATACCAGCCAAGCAGTGTGCCTGAAGCTCATTCTTGCAGGTAGCTCTGAGCTCCCAGTCCCATTTCAGCTCCTCTCAGCTGACTGCAGAAGCCTGCAAAGGTGATTAACATATGCGCTTCCCACTATGGGAAGGGACTTGTCTGGGACATTAAGGCAGTGGTTACCTCAAAGACAGAACTGCCCAGTACTAGGTAGGATCCTAACATCAGTCACTCAGCCTTCTAAACATTACCTGTCATGATTTATACACTGTGAATGGGACTTCTGAATTCCCACAAAGCCCAAGGCTGTTGCCCCACTAATTTCAGCAAAATCAAAATGTGTGTGTGATGTGCGTGTGCGTGTTGCAGAATTAGCTATCAACAGAGATCTGAGAGAAAAGGGAGAGGGAGAGGGAGAGGGAGAGGGAGAGGGAGAGGGAGAGGGAGAGGGAGAGGGAGAGGGAGAGGGAGAGGGAGAGGGAGAGGGAGAGGGAGAGGAGCTCATGTCTTTTAGCACATAATGGCCAGGATCATTGTAGAAAGGTTCATAAAAACACATGCTACAAGGCATATAATAGTTTATATCTGCTTTTTCTCCTGCTTAGTATTCTCTTGCAATAAATTTCTTAATGGTTTATTGAGTTAATGGAAAACAAATCCAAAATAACAACATTT
The DNA here is from genome assembly GCF_032191515.1 of Phaenicophaeus curvirostris. NCBI lineage: Eukaryota > Metazoa > Chordata > Aves > Cuculiformes > Cuculidae > Phaenicophaeus > Phaenicophaeus curvirostris. Next base: position 42,797,457 of record NC_091394.1, read on the forward strand.
AGCTGTTTCCTGGAAGTAATATTTTGCTGAAGTGGCCTCTGGCAAACTGATGTCAGGAAACATTTCCTCCCAGTGTCTGAACATTATTTTTTAGGAGGTCAGCTTTGCTAACTTTTGCTAACTTTGATGCTTGCACTCCTCAAATGCCAAGAATGTCACAGCCACAAACACTTCAATCTTGTGTCTCTCCAGCTCTCAGGCTTTGGTAGGAGACATGCCCCTGTGATCACCTTCAATTGCTTGCCTTTTGGGTTTTGCTCCCAGCTTTCCTGGTAGCATAAAGCCAAGAGAAGACAGGTGGACATCAGAAGTGATAGTGCTCGGCTCATGCAGCACCTCTAACTCCACTTCCAAGAAGCTAATTTGACTCATCCACACTCATGCCACCCATTTGGCAAGGCAGAACTGGAAAGATGTTGGTGTAAATCACTGAGATGATGATTCTCTTTCCCTTTCAAGCATTCAGCTCAGCCTTAGCTTTGGCTTTTTAGCATCTCTCTACGCAGCAGACCTGCTTCAGCAGCTGCCCCGCAGGTGGTCCTGATAACTCCCAGCATTCAGTCAGGCCACATCTCACCTAGTGGCTTTCTCCTACTGCATGGCTTTGGCTGAGTGCAGGCAGACAGCTTGTGCTCATCACAGTGCTTTTTCCAGTACCTGGAAAAATTTTCCCTCTTCATTTTTCTGTCTAGGTTAGTCATGCTCCCTTTTTCAGATGGACACTTTCCACACAGATATTAATATTATGCAGGCTGTAATGCACTGGAAAATTTATTTTTCCTCTTCCACAAATATCTAAACTTACCCCCCATACCTAGGTAACCTGTCTATCAGGGCCAAATCTCACCAATATCTTGGGGTGTTTGGGTTTGGGATTCTGATTCAGGCTTGTCTAGAGAAAACGTTGAAAGGTCAGTACATTTTACTTCATCCAGCAAACAAAAACATTGAAACATCAGTGCATTTTACTTCATCCAGCAAATTAAGCTGAAAGCCACTCAGTGCTACTGAATGAATGTGCTGCCTGAAACCAATATCTACCTGCAAACACAGTGTGATTAATTTGGGTCTGAAAGAGTTTTATGTAAGTATTGTTTTACTTTAATGTTCTCTTTACTTCTATCAAATCTTTAAATCCCTCCCCAAAGCCAAGGTTTCTCACAAGTTGATGTCTTGGTGTTTTCACTCAATAATATTGACTTCCTAATGGCAGCAGGGGAATAAACCAGTAGATTAAACTGTCCAGTCAATTGCCCTCCTGCCTGTATTATGTGCGTTATTTCGCACTGTACATATTCAACATTACACTCTATGATCATTAACGCAGTGGGTGCTGTTAGACAGTGAAAGCCAGCAGCATGCTAATAAAAGATTTAATGAATAATATGATAACCTTGCCAATAGCTACAGAAAAGTTCTTTTAGGGAAACAGGAACTGTCTGTTGGTTCACACTGTACATGAAATAGGGTTGTCTGCACTAATAAGCAAATGTTCCTTTCTTACAGGGCTGCTGTTGAAATGCCAGCCCAGGGGGAAGACTAAGTTTGAAGGAAATATCCATTTGAATCAGAGAGGTGGACAGAGAAGACTTTACCTCCTAGCAACTCACAATCTATGGTATATGGCCTAACTGCTCAGCAGGACATTAATGCTAAGAAATTTAACTAGCGTCTTTCCAAGTTTCAGCACTGCCAGGTTGCTGAGCCATAGCATAATTCTGTGTTTCCTAACTTTGCCATAATGATGCTTTGCTGATCTGAATTACTTCTCATTTATCAGATCGTCTTAATCTGATACAGAAATGAACAGCCTATTCCAGGTGTGAGACTAAAAAGATTATAGCTATGTATTCCAGCCTAATAACATGTTGTCCTGGATATTTTACTTTGCTATCCAGCATTGCAACTACAGTCCCCTAAGATTCTCTCCATGTTGTTTCTTTGCAGAAAGACAAAATGTTTATCTGATTATGCATGTCTTAGATTGTTCCTTCCCCTTGTGAATTAGAATAGCTTTTCATTTTAATTGCATTTTAGTCCATAAATGGTATGTCATTTTCTCACTTTCTCCCTGTATTTTTCATTTGGTTGAGTTCTTTCCTATTTTTTTCATGTGTTCTTTGTATTAGTAATTTCCTTCAATTTAATATATCTGGGACTTTAATTAATATGTTCTTTATCCTCCACTTTAGATAACTAGTAGAACCATAAAAAAACAGATACATCTTATTTAACAAATGTTTCTGCTGGTGTCCCTGTTGAACCATAAGTTGTTTCTTCAATCATTTGTTTATAATGTTTCATTTTATTTTTAAAGGACAAGATCATCTCTTGACCTATTAAATGATGCTGAGATGAAGGTTCAGTGACACTCTTGTAAAATATTCTATAAATAAGCTCAGATATAACAGCAGGAGGAGGTCAGATGAGATGACCATTAAAGTTTTGTTGGTCTGCAGAGTCTGTATTAGATATGTTGTTGTCACGGAGCCATTTGTTTTGTAATTTTCCTGTTGTCTATTACACTTGTCAAAAAAGGGTTCTCACAAAGACATGAGTTTTCTGTGACATGCATTATTGACTCTTTTTAAATAATTTATTACATTCCCCTGAAAGGACACTACCTTTCAAAGGAAAAAAAATGGCTTGTCTTTTTTCTATGACAAAAGCACACCAGAATATTGGAAACTAGAAATTACTTTTTCATGGTTTCAGAAGTTCAGCAAAGCCTTTTCATGATTCTTTGTGTTTTCAGTGCAATTAGTCAAAACTCTGGCCCCAATTGCTGAGTGCATATGGAAATCACCCTCATGAAAGATAAAATCCTGGGTTTCACAGCGTAAATCAGAGTCCTATTTTTTGAAGCATAATTCAGTTCTTCCAACAACTTCTTGGGAAATGATTGGTTCCTTCTATATTTTTCCTTGTTCCAAACTCTATGTACAAGAATAAAAACAAAAAAAAAACTGTAAGTGTGATTAAATCCAAGATCTTCAAGAGGAACACATTATCCCTGTTTCCCCATTTACCCTTGTATTTTCCTAGCTGGTATAAAAGCAGTTACTGTTACATCTTTCTAATTTCTCTCCTTGTGTTTTTTGTGGCATTCTCTACTTATGACATCCTAGCCTTCACACTCTCAGCAATACTCTCAGGCTTTTAAGACCCACACACTTGGAAGGAGAATGACTATTCCTCTCCTGGTGTTTATGCCACAACCTGGTCAGAGCAGGAAATCAGATCTTTTCCAAAAATCCTCTACAGCTTTTACTGATCTTTAACCTTCCAGAAAGCCTTGGGCTGTGCCAAATTACTAACGTTTACATTAGTGATACAGTTACTGGCCTGTACTACAAGAGTCCAGTTGGGTTTCATTGACTCTTGTTGTTTAGTGGGAGGAGGAGGACACTCAGATGCCCAAGACAGTCCTCCCTAATACTGAAGGACTTCTTGCAAAATCTCTACATCTTTGCAAATCAATTCCTTAACAATATTTCTTTTAATGATGTTTTTCTCCCTGCTCACTTACAAACAGTCTGAAATAGCCCACACCTCTCACATTACCATGGTCTGCTTATTTAGAGATCACACCCGCATTTTATGTAAGGAGTGTACGTGCACTTTCCTTGGTCCAGTTTTCTTTGTGATGAGAGATTTCCTTATGCAGGTAATCAGCACCTCAACCATTCTCCATTCATCATTAATTACAAGTCCCTCATGACCTGTAAATGGCATTGCAGAACCGCTCACACAAATGCTGTAAAAAAAGATGGTTTAAAGCACATAAAGGTCTCAGCCGAGTAATCCCTGCCTGTACACATAATCGTACTGACAGAAGCTTTGTAGGCCCTAAAACAGCATCAAATATTTTGAAAGCAGACCTGATTCTTTTCTGCAAAATCAAACTCACAGGAAAAACATAGTGTTGCCTTGAATTAATCTAAAATAAGCAATGACACAGAAAAAATATAGTGGCACATGACTGTAAAGCACAACTGAAGTGGTCTACAGGCAGTGAGTGGCTGTCAATGTACATACATTTGTTCATTTGTTTAGCTCGTAATTACATAGACTAAATGGATTGGTCTGACAAAAAAAAAATCTGTTCTCCCTCAGTTCACTGAATATTTCCTGCTGAATTGGGATTATTAAATGATAGTGCATAATTTTGCTAATGAAACCTGAATTTTTTCTCTTTTCTCCCTGGTAATAAACTAAGGCAATTAATCCCAAATGTTGAGCTGATGAGTAATGATTCCTTTTAGGAACAATGTTGTCATATTCTAGTACATGTGCCAGTTCTTTCTTGATCTCTATTAATCATACAGAGACCAATGACAGTTTACTAAATTTTGTTGTTCAGCAAGCTCCACATCTAGTAATTTCAGATGGTTTAAAGCAGACCTTACACAGGAATGTAAAAATAAACAAGAACTATGCCATCAATTAGATCTACAATTAAATCTAATGATTTTACAGCACTAATGCAAAAATGCAAAAGAAAACTTCATCTTAGCCTTGAAAACTGGTTTTAAATAATGTAAGTTATATTTCATAACACAGAATCCTTGAATTTTTTTCCACATTATAGCTGGGAAAAAAAATGTACTGTTAAATTACGAGTACCTATACATATAACACATTATCCTAAGACAAATTTCTGAGGTTTGTGACATTTTCTTCTATTTCCCTTACCATAAAACAGAAGCAAAATATTAATTGCACTAAAGAAGGAACATCAGAAAACAACATCATTTCCACTAGATCAAAAAAACCAACTCCCTGTGTGTCGCTTCAACCAAAGCACATCAGCATGCAGTTGAGATGAGACTGAAAATAGTTTGTTCCATGCTCTGCTTCTTCACAGCCTTGGAGCTTGGAGTCCATCGCAAATGCTACGGTGATGCCCCTGAGGAGGCTGACACACCCTTTGGGGTACCCAAAGCTGACAACAGCGTTGCCTGTACTCTGGCTGGACCAATTCTTGTTTCAGTTCTGCCTGAGCAGCGAGCCTAGTTTGCCTGGATGCGTTGATGCTTTGCTCAACATGTTTCCACCCCAGTGCTATTGCTGCTCTGACTCCTGGCCAAGCCCTCACCTGCTCTGTCTGAAAGATGAACCTTGCACTCAGCTCTTAACTTCCATTTGTCTTCCTGCAAGCCCACCGCAGTTCCCCACATTCTCACTCCAGTCCCATTTCCACTCCCTGCTCTAGTGGCAGGAGCTTCTTTGAAGCCTAAGAGCAGCAGGCACCAAGCAGTCCTAAACATCGAGGCCTTTGACTGTGCTAGGTCCTGCCTGCAGCTTAATGAACAGCCTAAATCTGCTCAGCCCAGCACACCATACCCCTAGATTGCTAAAATACTGCTCAGGAAATAAAATGACACTGTAAGCTGAAGCACTAGCCAGAAAACCATCCACACTGCACAGAGATCTGCCTAAGTCTGTGCTGAGCTTCATTCCCAGCTCCACACAACTTAACGACTGCTTTAATGGGAAATCTGTATTCCTCTGCCTCTAAGGTGCCATCTCACTCATCTAGAGGCTGTCTTGAGAACACAAGTGCTCTCCTTCACACACAGTTTTTTTATTGTTCACATGTTCTCTTTTTTGGAAATAGTAAAATATTTAAGCTAGGAGAAAGAAAAGGAAAGGCATTCACTAAAACTCCAGGGGCTGGCATGCTTCGTCTTGTTCACCAGCAGTTGACATTTTTCAGCTTACCTCTGCTGCCGCAGCTCTCTGGTAGCACAAAACAGCCTCAACTTTTTTTATTTCAAGTGTGAAATCCTGTTCTGGATGCAGGGTGCAACTACTGGCTAATATTCACTTGGATGGCATTTTCTGACAGAGGTGGCTGCCACAGTCTAAAAATGCCATCAGAAACACGTGTAGGACCTCAGCTTGCGTTTTAAAATACAGCACATGTGCAAGTGCTCTGCTGATCTGAAGGCAGGGAAAGGGGAGCAATGATCACAGAAAGCAGGACTTTTTAAAAGCAGTTGGTAACTCTGGATTTAATTTTATCCCTACACACGCACAGATTGCTGCTAGGTCTATAACTGATGTTGTAAACTGCTCAGAGTCCCAGAGCTCCTCTGTTAACTCTTTAAGACCAACAGCGAGCAGCTTTGAAAGTTAACAGTCAATTTGCTGTATCAGTTGCCCTGGCAGTCAGTTGCAATGGTGAAAACTGAACCAGGGGATCCAGGAGGGTTTCTGAAACAGACAGGGAAATTGGCTTTCAGCAGGCTCCTGACTTCTGCTGTAGAACAGCTTCATTGTTCACAAGAGAGCTCTGCATCCAAGCATTGACCTAATTACTAAATGCTGCTCTTGAAGGCCCTGTTTTCTGTTTGCTATTTGACGTCTTTTTGGAGAACTCTGATTTAAAGGCATTTTCTTCCCATTTTCTTGAATCACTACTCTAGCTTTGTGCTTATGCCAATAGCCTTTGGGCTTCGTCTATAGTGAGTCTGGAAATCTTTCTTTCTCCTCTCCCCAAGCCAACTACGTTCAAACACAGTGCTTGTGGAGAGGTGCTAATGTGTTCTCCCAGGCCTCTTCAGACATGATTCAAGAGCTGGTAGTTAAAACCATAATGTAGAAAAATGCATTTGCCCAAGGATACATTTTTCTCCCATTTTTTTTTTAAAGCAGAACTATCTAATTGTCTCTGAGAAACTGAGCCAGAGCTCATTTTACTTTGTGCATGCTTAATTATAGCTGGGTTACAATTTAATAGCAGATGTGTTTTATCACACATGTGTTTCACAGAATCACAGAATCACAGAATAACCAGGTTGGAAGAGACCCACCGGATCACCGAGTCCAACCGTTCCTACCAAACACTAAACCATATCCCTCAGCACCTCATCCACTCGTGCCTTAAACGCCTCCAGGGAAGGTGACTCAACCACCTCCCTGGGCAGCCTGTTCCAGTGCCCAATGACCCTTTCTGTAAAGAATTTTTTCCTAACGTCTAGCCTAAACCTCCCCTGGCGGAGCTTGAAGCCATTCCCTCTTGTCCTGTCCCCTGTCACTTGGGAGAAGAGGCCAGCACCCTCCTCTCTACAACCTCCTTTCAGGTAGTTGTAGAGAGCAATGAGGTCTCCCCTCAGCCTCCTCTTCTCCAGGCTAAACAACCCCAGCTCTTTCAGCCGCTCCTCATAAGGCCTGTTCTCCAGCCCTTTCACCAGCTTTGTTGCTCTTCTCTGGACTCGCTCCAGAGCCTCAACATCCTTCTTGTGGTGAGGGGCCCAGAACTGAACACAGTATTCGAGGAGCGGTCTCACCAGTGCCGAGTACAGAGGGAGGATAACCTCCCTGGACCTGCTGGTCACGCCGTTTCTGATACAAGCCAAGATGCCATTGGCCTTCTTGGCCACCTGGGCACACTGCTGGCTCATATTCAGTCAGCTGTCAACCAACACCCCCAGGTCCCTCTCCTCCAGGCAGCTTTCTAGACAGACTTCTCCCAGTCTGTAGCACTGCATAGGGTTGTTGTGCCCCAAGTGCAGGACCCGGCATTTGGCCTTGTTAAACCTCATGGCGTTGGACTCTGCCCAGCGGTCCAGCCTGTTCAGATCCCTTTGCAGAGCCTCCCTACCCTCCAGCAGATCGACACTTCCACCCAGCTTAGTGTCGTCCGCAAACTTGCTAAGGGTGCACTCGATGCCTTCATCCAGATCATTGATGAAGACATTGAACAGGGCTGGACCCAGCACTGAGCCCTGGGGAACCCCACTTGTCACTGGCCTCCAGCTGGATTTCACACCATTTACCACCACTCTCTGGGCCCGGCCATCCAACCAGTTTTCCACCCAGGAGAGTGTGCGCCTGTCCAGCCCAGAGGCTGACAGTTTCTCAAGCAGAACGCTGTGAGAAACTGTGTCAAAGGCTTTGCTGAAGTCCAGGAAGACCACATCCACAGCCTTTCCCTCATCCAGTAGCCGGGTCACTTTGTCATAGAAGGCGATCAGGTTAGTCTGGCAAGACCTGCCTTTTGTGAACCCATGTTGACTGGGCCTGATCACCCGGTTCTCTTGCATGTGCTTCATGATAGCACTCAAGATCACCTGTTCCATGACTTTCCCTGGCACTGAGGTCAGACTGACAGGCCTGTAGTTTCCTGGGTCCTCCCTGCGGCCCTTTTTGTAGATGGGCACAACATCAGCCAGCCTCCAGTCCAGTGGGACTTCCCCAGTCTTCCAGGACTGTTGGAAGATGATGGAAAGGGGTTTGGCCAGCACATCCGCCAGCTCCTTCAGTACCCTTGGGTGAATCCCATCCGGCCCCATAGACTTGTGACTGTCCAGTCGGGCTAGCAAGGCTCTGACCACCTCCTCTTGGATCACGGGAGCCTCATTATGCTCCTCTAGCTCCTGGGTTTGTACACAGACAGAACGACCCTCCTTACGACTAAAGACTGAGGCAAAGAAGGCATTAAGTACCTCAGCCTTTTCCTCATCCCCTGTTACTGTTGTCCCTTCTGTGTCCAATAGGGACTGTATGGTCTCCCTAGTCCGCCTTTTATTATTTATATATTTGTAGAAAGATTTTTTGTTATCTTTCACTGACTTGGCCAATCCAATTTCTAGCTGAGCCTTAGCCCTTCTGATTTTTTCCCTACACAATCTCACTTCCCTCCTGTAGTCCACCCAAGAGGCCTGTCCCTTCTTCCAGAGGCCATAAACATTTCTTTTCTTCTTGATATCCCTCAAGATCTCTCTATTCAACCAAGCTGGCTTTCTCCCCTGCCGGCTTTTTTTCCGGACCACAGGGATGGCTTTCTCCTGAGCTGCTAGGACCACCCCTTTGAAGAGCTCCCAGCCCTCCTGGGCTCCCTTGCCCTTGAGTACTGTCTCCCATGAGACTTCACCAACCAGCCTGCTGAAGAGATCAAAGTCTGCCCTCTGGAAATTTAATGTTACCGTCTTGCTAACCACCCTCTTCACTTCACCTAGAACAGAAAATTTTATAATCTCATGGTCGCTTAGTCCTAGGCGTCCACCTACCGCCACATCCCCTACAAGGCCTTCTCTGTTCACCAACAGGAGGTCCAGGAGGGCACCTTCCCTGGTTGGCTCATTCACCAACTGTGCAAGGAAGTTATCTCCCACGCACTCCAGGAACCTCCTAGACTGCTTCCTTTCTGCTGTGTTGTACACCCAGCAGATATCAGGCAGATTGAAGTCTCCCACCAGAACGAGAGGCATCGATCTAGAGATTGACCGCAGCTGTTTATAGAAGAGCTCATCAGCTGCTTCTCCTTGGTTGGGTGGTCTGTAACAGACTCCCATCACAAAATCTACCTTCTGGTGGGCTCCTCTGATTTTGACCCACAGGCACTCAACCTCCTCATCTCCACAATCCATCTCAGTGATGTCCAAGTCCTCCCTTACAAAGAGGGCTACCCCACCTCCTCTCCTACCCTTCCTGTCCCGTCTGAAAAGCTTATACCCCACCATAGCCGTACTCCAGTTATATGAGTCGTCCCACCACGTTTCCGTGATGGCAACGACATCATAGGCCCCTTGCCCTACGACAGCTTCCAGCTCTTCCTTCTTATTTCCCATGCTGCATGCATTGGTGTAAATGCACTTCAGCTGAGCTGCCGAGCCTTCAGCCCTCCTAGAGGGAACAGGGTTCGTTCTCAACTGCCTGGTAACTGGAGTAGTTGACACCAGAGTGCCTGCATCTCCCTTAACACCCCGAGGTGTGTTCTCCCCCACTTTTTGTGCGGTGAGGTACTGGTGGTCCTCGCCCGCGCACCCTCTCCCAGTCACCAATTCCCCACATCCAGGCTCATTCCTGTCTAGCCTGGGCTCAACCCCCTCCCCCTTCACATCTAGTTTAAAGCTCGATTTATGAGCTTGGCTAGGTTTCTGGCAAGGGCTTTAGCCCCCCCAGGAGACCCATGTGTCCCACCCTTAGCGAGAAAGCCTGGGGGTGCGTGAGCCCCCCCATGATCAAAAAAGCCAAAGCCCCTCTCCTCGCACCAGGCTCGGAGCCAGGTATTAATCGAATTTTTCATCCTGGCTTCCCCCTCCTCTCTATTTAGCATTGGGATGGAGCAGAATACTACTTGTGCCCCAGAGCCCTCCATCACTTTCCCAATTGCCCTGAAGCCATTCTTGATGGCTTTGGCCTTTTTGTTTGTTAGGTCATCATTACCAGTTTGGACCACTATCAAAGGATAGTAGTCTGTTTCGTGAACCAGGGAAGGAAGTTTTCTAGCTACCTCCTTCCCTGATGCACCCGGTAAGCAGCAGACCTCTCTGTGGAGCGGGTCCGGTCTGCAAATGGGTCCCTCCGTTCCTTTTAGGAGGGAGTCCCCTACAACAATCATCCTCCTCTTCTTCTTAATGGAGGATTTCATTACTATTTTTCAGTTTGCCACCGTTTAAGGTTCTGTGATAGCTCTTCTCCAGAAGTTACGTGGGTCACCTAATGCCCTTTCCACCCATGGATCAATAATGCAAGTGATGTGTGGAACTGCAAGTGGTTTGGGTTCCATTTGGAAGATGGTGCCTTCCATTTTAAAAATAAAATATTTTCCTGATTTTTCACTGGCAGTCCAAGATTTTCTGTACTATACAGCTCTTTGGACATTTTGTTCTTTTGATTCGCTCTTCCAGATCATATATTCTTCTGTCTGTAAATGCAGTTTCCTATTCAACTTTTATCTCAGTATTCTGTTGTGGTGGTTTGGGCTGTTAATTATCTGAGTTAATTTTCTTCCTCGTAGCTAGTATACTGCTGTGTTTTGGGTTTAGAACGAGAATAATGGTGCTAAAATGCTGATGTTTTAGTTGTTGCTAAGTAGTGTTTAAGTTAGTCAAGGACTTCTCAGATTTTCACACCCTGCGAGTGAGAAGCTGAGAGGAGGCAGAGCCAGAATAGCTGACTCAAACTGGCCAAAGGGATATTCCATACCATATGACATCATGCTCAATCTATACGAGGGTCAACACAAAAAACCTGAAACTAACCTCGTAGCTCAGGAACCAAGAGTGGAAGGGGAGAGATAAAGAGATGGTTATGTAACATGTTCTAACCTGTCCTAGGGCTAGATAGTCATGGGTGGCGCAGCACGTGGGAGAATATGGACAAATATCTAGAGAAATTCTCACCTCCGGTGGTCTGGAACTTCACTCCCAAACAACTACAAGACCCTGATGCTCTGGATATTCCAAAGAGGCACAATTTGCCATACTGTGCTGACCTCTGGTCAGTATATACCAAACACTTCTCGCTATTATGCAGCACCCACAGGGAGAAGAGAGGGAAAACCAACCAACAGGCACTGCTTCTACTCCACCCCTCCTGACAAGCACTGTGGCTAATTCAACCCTAGTGACAGACACAGTAGCTGAACGAGAGAACCAACCCATGCCAGTATCAGTAGCCTCTATATACAAGAAAAAATGGGCACACAAATGAGCTTATTTAGTAAAAGATGACAAAGCAGGACCATCAAGGGAACAGAAGGAAAAGCCAGAACCAGAGGTAACTACTCAATCCCTATTGCTGGGTGAGGTGCGAGATATGTGAAAAGATTTCAGCTGCCATCCAGACAAGCACACTGTCACCTGGCTGCTCTGATGCTAGGATAATGAGGCCAGTAGCTTGGAATTATAGGGTAGGGAAGTCAAGCAGCTGGGATCCTTGTCTAGAGCAGGGGGCATTGACAAAATGATAGGAAAAGGGACACAAACCCTCAGACTCTGGAGGCGACTCCTATCAGGTGTAAAGGAAAATTATCCCTTCAAGGAAAGCGTTATATGTCACCCAGGCAAGTGGGCTACCACAGACAGAAGTATCCAAAACCTGAGAGAACTAGTCATGCTGGAGGTGATTTATAATGACCCAAGCACCAAGCAGTTACCCACAGATCCAGATGAAGTCCAGTGCACGCAACCCATGTGGTGGAAGTTTGTACCAGGCACACCATAGCTGCATTACAACTCATTGGCAGTACTGGCCTGGAAAGATAACACAGGACCAATTATGGATTGATTTGCTAGCCAACTCTGGCAATATAAAGAAAATTTCTCTTCCTTCCTACGGGTCTGTGTCTCGGCTGAGGAAAGACTGTCGAAAAAACTGTCCCAGGATGTTTAGTAACCGAAAAAGGAGGCTGTGGAGAAACTGTCCCCTGATGTCCAGCAACTCAAAAAGGATATGTACAACTCTTTGCCTGCATGGATCAGTATCTCAGCTATGAGGCACTCCTCTGCTCAAGAGAGAAAAGGCATGAGGAAGTTGAAGGCAAGGTCTACCTTGACACTAGAGGCACAGGCACAAGTTGCAAGGAAAAAACAATCACAAAAGGGAGTTCTGCAGAAGAATTCTATTTCATGGTCAAGTTTGTAATTTTCAGAGATTATGCAAACCATTCTCCCTTACTCCACTGAAAGCCTGGCACACACTTAACTCCTTTACCTCATTCTGCACCTTTGAATGTACCAACCCTATTTTTCCTTAAGATGAAGCTCCTATTCTCTTGCCCTTTCTTAGCCACTGTTGCCCCTACCTCTCTCCAGCTTCACAATAAATAATGCTGAAGGGTCAAGAAAAGTGGTCACTTAATGGCATTTATGTTGGTGACCTTCATTATTTTCATACCCGCCTTTAGCCTCTGGACATAGACCACTGATTCATTCTACATTTGGCCATTTGAGACAATGTGTTGGTGACTTACCATTATCATGGCTAATTCAATGGATTAAATACAGTCTAGGCTATGCTGGAGCTTGGCTCAATGCCTATTAGAGCACAAGCATCTTCTGCCACAAGCAAATCACTTATGATCAAGAAAAATAAGACAACTCTATGCTTAGGTGTCTAAATCCCAGCATGAAGTCCATCAGCTTTATTTCATAACTCAACCCTTAGTGAAACTGTTCCTGCAAGACACAGGTGTGAAGATAACTTCCAGAGTCTGTCATGAAAAGTTAAGCTGCAAGTGTTGTTTTAACACTCTTCCTGAGGCTAGTTTGACACAGGTTCTCAAATATGATCAGCCTGAGGTTGAACTTGTATATTAAACACTTTCTAATGTAACGTGGAACAATTTGCACTAAGTGCCGTCTGTACAGCCTAGCCTGAAAAGTGATGGAACAGTGTCTTCCTATAGTTGCCGTTTTTGTAAATTCATTAATCAGACTTGCCTGAATCTAGGTGAATTTCCCAGGGCAACTTCACTAGGCACCCACTTCCACTATCCCTCTTAAGGTAGCTACACACCATGATCGGTACTTGTCTATGTATTTGGTAGCCAATGACCCGTAATTCATATGCAAGAAAGAGCTACTACGAAATATTTGGAAATAAAAATAAATTTCTTCTATGCTGTAATAAACTGAATGGGTTTGTATTACAAATAGTGCAGTGCCAGGGAGGGTACCTTAAGTATAAACACTTCACACAAGTATCTTTTGTTCCAGAAAGGTTGAGATGAAGGGTGGGAGAAACCACTGATTTTTCTGGTTTTGTCAATAATTTACTGAGTTAATTTGTTTCCTGCATATGAACAAGTTCATGCTCCTGGGAAATTGCTACATTATTATAAATTGAATTAAGTAGTAGGATGAAAAAAAAGCATTTGCATGGATGTTACTTACATACGCATTGTAATAAAGGTCAAGATTGTTATATGTTCTGCACATTTAATTGATCAATGGTTGAATTGATGAAATGTTGAATAGTTTAATTTTCCCACTGACAAGCTAGTTGCTAGGTGCAGTAGTAGTGCAAGAGTTAAGCCTGTCCAGTGACAGTGACCTGGTACATAACGTTCCTCTGATTTAACAAGTTGGTTTATCTCTAGTGCTTTGGGTCAGGGAACAGAAAAAGAGCTAGCAGATTGAGAGAGGCACGAATTCCCAGTCAGAGGACTGGAACCCTCAGCCCCAGCTGTGGGAGGTCTTTTCCCCCACAATAGTGTCCCAGGTTGTGTGGAATTGATTCATGAGGTGTTTGAAATCTATGTGAAGTGAAGAGAAATAGGAAAGTTTTAGCAGCAAAGGAAGCAGCACAATGAGAAACACACAAATAATTGGCATATTTCTTTAGTGTAAGCTCAGAAAAAAAATTGTTGACTTCAACAGGATTATAGCAGAGCATGGTATTTTTCTCAAAAATAGAAAGTTAAATGAGGAATAGCATATTTGGTAACATCATAAATGAAATCTTAAGAAGTAAGCTTATTTCTCTTGAATAGAAATTATCATTAACTGTGGCTTTACTTGGAATAAGCCTAGGAAAATGGTTGCCCTGGAAGGCAATTGTGTTCAAGTTATCACTTGATAGCCTACTGAAGGCCAGTTACTGTAGCTCCTTCCAGCACTTTTAAGCAACAAGGTCTGAACCCCTGGTCATTGTAGTAACTTCCTGAGCACCCTCACGTCCCTGGCAGCTCTAAGACCCTACAGGGCACATGGTGAGCAAAGAGCATCTTCTTTCTGTGCTGCATCAGGACAGCTTTTTCTCACAGTAAGACTTACATGCCTTGTTTCCACAGTATTTCGGGTTCAAAGGTAGTAGGTACCAAGAGGATAAAATGCAATTGTTTGGCAATAAAAAAAACCATGCCGAAGGCAGCCGAGATGACTGTGGCTCCTTAACAAACTACCTCCATGCTCCCCCTTGCTTCTCAGTCCTTCTGCTCTGACAGTTCCCTCACTGCATAATCAGAAAAGATTCCTTCATCACAACAAGGGAGAAGGAGCCAAAAGCAAAAGGTTCTTTTGTGACACCTCCCGTTGATGCAGCCCCTACTGGTGCTTATGAACAATCATCTCCGCCCTGCAAATTCTTAAAATCCTTTTTTTTTTTTACCACAAATGCCACTGGTGACTCTGGGCATTCATTATATGGGTATGCAATCACTCGACTTTCCTGATAACTGTTTTGTTTGCTTGTTTGTTTTCAGCCACTCTTTTGCGATGAAGCAGTAAATGTGATAAGCAAAGTAGATAGTACATCAGTCTTGCTCTCATCAAGACTAAATACTGTGAGAAAAGCCTCAGTTATCACACAAATCTGCTTAAATAATTCTGGAGGTATCACTGCTGAAATTACTCATGTTCTTTGTTCTGCTTTGTGCTATAACTCAGCCACTGGCATTTGCAAAAAAAAAAAAGAAAAAAAAAGTAGTTTAAACATCATTCAACTTGACAAGTGATGCAAGACACATCAGTACATCAGACCTCCCTTTACAAGTCCTATTCCGTTTATAAAGACACATTCCTAATACGAGCCATGCCAGAATTACTGGGGTAACCTAATTCCCTCTCTCCCCTCTACACCATCATCCTCCGGATGCCGGCATCCTCACTGTTATCTGCAAATCCAAACTCTCCTTTTCTTTAAAATCTGTAACTAACAGGGTTCACAGATAACAATGTGCTGCCCTAAACCTTCCCTTTCAGGCAGCCTTTCTCCCCTCTCTCTCATGTACTATCATCATGTGTAGGAATAGCATTCACATGAATAATTTACCAACAGCCCACTGGTTGTTCAAAAGCCACCCGAATCCCAAAAGGTGACTGTGCCTTAGGCAGATGAAATGAGTTTTGCGCACAGTTGCTTGGGACCCATCTGTGGCCATGTGTTTTCCTCTTAATCTTAATTGCTAGGTAAAGAGCAAAAGCACACTCACCAAAGCTCACAGGTTTCTCTAGTTAATGTCAGAAGGTGCTGGAACAGTAGGTCTGGTTTTTCTTAAGAAAAAAATGCCACACACACCAGCAATATGACATTAATCACAACATGAGCAAATAATTTACCTGTTTCTTTTCTATTCAGTGGTAAGTGGGTTCAAATCCAGAAAATGATACTCTCAGCAACTTTCATAGCTAACAAATGCAGTGCTGAAGTCAAGAATAGCACATTGCTTCCCAAACCCTGAAATTTGTTTCAAAAGCTCTGCAGTAACTTTGGCTCACACAAAGAAGATGAAAATGTTCATAAAGTCTTTAAAAAGACTCAGGGAAATTCACAAGCCCACTGACCTCTTGCTTAGTGAATTCTGTGGGCTGCATGCTCATTACATATAGGAGTCTGACATTTCCGATGCTATTTAATTTATTGTTTCTAATGGCAAACAGACTGGGTGAAGAAAAGCTTCCAGGCCAGTTCTCAATGCAGTCTTTATAATGTGTTTTTAATAACAGAGTGCTGTGCATGTTCTGAACAAAATCTCTTTTACTTCTGAATGAAGTCCTATGACAGCCTGAATGGTGCCATAGGCATCAAGATGAAGAGTGCTTTTCTGCATCCTTTTTTTCCATAAGATGGAAAATATCAACCTCTCTGCTGACTCAAGGAGTCCACAAGTCATCCTCTAGCAGTTCCCCAGGACACTGGTCATGCCAGACTCACTGTGCACCCAGGCTGGCTTCAGACTAGCCCTTCCATGGAAGCCACACTCTGCTTGGGTATGTCTATGCTAGCTTTGCAGTTCAGATTAGGACCACACTTTTGAGAACAGTTTCTTGTTTCTCCCCATCTATTCTGCTTGGGTTCATACTGCCTGAGCTGGAGTCCTTCTGCAGGACTACTGCTATTAATGCTACTAATAGGCATCGAGTCCTCGCAAGCACACTGCTGCTAATCTGAAAGAAAAACTCCTGAAACACACAGAGTGTAGATGTTGGACCCATGGCACCATTTTGCTCCTAATGTAGACATAGCCATCATTCACTGTTAGTGCTCTGATCCATTTTGTACCTAGAGTGCTGCAACACATGCAAAGCAAGCTGAATAATGCATAAATTCTACCTGTCTGGTTGCCTGTCCACAGAGGAAGCTACTGTTAAGTTGCTGAGTGGGACTGTAAACCTACTGTACACTAACTCTTCCTGTAGTCCACTTCCAGTGGCAGTTTACTCTTTCCTGAAAATTGCGGCTTCTCCTTCAATAAGAATTTAAAGCTACCTTTTTTCCCTATGCTCAAAAGCCTCCAGAAAACAGGAATGCTAGATGATTAAATATGAATATCAATCAGCTTTCAGAGCACTTTGTTAAACTGTTTCTAACTGTTGTGTATCGACATTGAGAATTACAGGGAATGTACTTCAGGTCCTTTTTCCAAAATTGACTACAACTTACTGAGAAAGCCTTAGTTCTGAATAAGAGAGTCAACACAGGAGCTTGGTTTTGTTTAACGATCCGTTTTAAAAATCTGAAACTAGTTAATTTAGATTTTTTTTTTTTCTGAGAGCCAGAGTGTAGATAAACCCCACAGAGTTCATCCTAATGTTGTTTATTATTCTTCTCTTACTGTCCTTGATTCTCAGCCAAAAGGCTCAGGAGAACCCTTCAGACAGCAAAGCCTGTAACACAGCAAATACAATACTTTTAGATGAGATGCTGAATTTACACAATTAATTGTATTTAAGAAGCATTAACCCTTGAGGTTGAAATTTTGCACAAAGCAGGTCAGGACCAAGCTTAACACTGTCAGATTCTTTTTCCATTTGTTTGGCTACCTGACCATGTCTTCATTCAGTAAGTACGGTTTCATCTCAGAGCCTTGGGCACTTATGTTTGGTTTGAGAGATGAAACAATTTCCAAATTGCTTGCAGTTTAGGCTCTGTATTTCTTTTCATTTATAGAACATTTTATGCCTTGGTATTTTGAGTGGGCAAATCCCAACACTATCTAAATATGTTTTCAGCCTGAGCATGGCTGCTGTGGTTTGTTATCCCAACACGGAGGTGGACATATGTTGATTTTTATATTTAAAACCTTTGTAGACAAGCAATTTCTGAAGATGTGGTATGGTCTATAATCAGGCTAGTATTGCTGCCTGTGTGGGAGGTACCTACGTTTGGCAATTTGGTCAGATCCCTACCCTGGGACAGTTTACAGTCTAAGTTTGCATCTGCTCTGGAAAAAGTAGTTGAAATCTAATTGTATGTGTTCTCAGAAAGTTCTTGTTTTGATAAATGCTGTTAATAAGTATGTCTGGGTCTCATTTACAAATCAAAGAGCCAAGAGGCTAACAGTTTCTTGCTTGGCAAAGTTACTTGCCCCTCCAGCACCCCCAGGACTCTGGAGTGAAACACCTTCATACATAAGGAGTTTAATGAGGTTTCTGTTTCTGGGTAGATTTGCATGTACTACCTTAAAATCAAGTTTAGTTTAAATTGGAAGGTGGCTTGTTTGCTCTTTGTTATGACTATGCTCTTGCAACTGGATGCAAGAGATTATAGAGATCCAAATTCATTGTTGTGACTCTCAGTAAAGCTGCAGTAACTTAACATGACGTATAGAAAACTTCCTTCCCTGGTCCACGAGACAGACTACTATCCTCTGATAGTAGTCCAAACTGGTAACGATGATCTAGTAAACAAAAAGACCAAAACCATCAAGAATGACTTTAGGGCCTTTGGGAAAATGATGGAGGGCTCTGGGGCACAAATAGTATTCTGCTCCATCCCATGGCTAAATAGAGAGGAGCAGGAAGCCAGGAAGAAGAATTCGATTAATGCCTGACTCTGAGCCTGGTGTGAGGAGAGGGGCTTTGGCTTCTTTGATCATGGGGGGGCTCACGCAGCCCCAGGCTTTCTTGCTAAGGATGGGAAACGTGTGTCTCCTAGGGGGACTAGAGCCCTTGCTAGAAACCTAGCTAAGCTCATAAATCAAGCTTTAAACTAGTTGTGAAGGAGGAGGGTGTTGAGCCCAGACTAGACAGGAACGAGCCTGGACGTGGGGCAATGGTGATTGGGAGAGGGTGTGCTGGTGAGGACCACCAGTACCTCACCACACAGAAAGTGAGGGTGAACACACCTGGGGGTGGTAAGGGAGATATGGGCACTCTGGTGCTAGCTACTCCAGTTACCAGGCAATTGGGAACAATCTCTGTTCCCTCTAAGAGGGCTGAAGGCTCAGCAGTGCAGCTGAAGTGCATTTACACCAATGCACACAGCATGGGGAATAAGAAGGAAGAGCTGGAAGCTGTTGTAGGGCAAGGAGCCTATGATGTTGTTGCCATTACGGAAACGTGGTGGGATGACTCATATAACTGGAGTGCAGCTATGGTGGGGTACAAACTCTTCAGGCAGGATAGGAAGGGCAGGAGGGGAGGTGGGATATCCCTCTTTGTAAGGGAGGACTTGGACACCTTTGAGATGGATTGTGACGATGAGGAGATTGAGTGCCTGTGGGTTAAAATCAGAGGAGCCCACCAGAAGGTAGATTTTGTGATGGGAGTCTGTTACAGACCACCCAGCCAAGGAGAAGCAGCTGATGAGCTCTTCTATAAACAGCTGGGGTTAATCTCTAGATTGATGTCTCTTGTTCTTGTGGGAGACTTCAATCTTCCTGATATCTCCTGGAAGTACAATAGAGCAGAAAGGAAGCAGTCTAGGAGGTTCCTGGAGTGCGTGGAAGACAACTTCCTTGCACAGCTGGTGAATGAACCAGGGTGCCCTCCTGGACCTGCTCTTTGTGAACAGTGAAGGCCTTATGGGGGATGTGGCAGTAGGAGAACGCCTAGGACAAAGTGATCAAGAGATGATAGGGTTTTCTGTTCTAGGTGAAGTGAAGAGGGTGGTTAGCAGGACAGTAGCATTAAATTTCCAGACTTTGAACTCTTCAGAAGGCTGGTTGGCAAAGTCTCATGGGAGACAGTACTTAAGGGCAAGGGAGCCCATGAGGGCTGGGAGCATTTCAAAAAGGAAACCGTAGCAGCTCAGGAGAAAGCCCTCCCCATGTTCCGGAAAAAAAGCCAGCAGGGTAGAAAACCAGCTTGGTTGAACAGAGAGATCTTGAGTGATATCAAGAAGAAGAGAAATGTTTATGGGCTCTGGAAGAGGGGACAGGCCTCTTGGGTGGACTACAGGAGGGAAGTGAGATTGTGTAGAGAAAAAATCAGAAGGGCTAAAGCTCAGCTACAAATCAGATTGGCAAAGTCTGTGAAAGATAACAAAAAATCCTTCTATAAATATATAAATAATAAAAGGAGGACTAGGGAGACCATACAGTCCCTATTGGACGCAGAAGGAACAACAGTGACAGGGTATGAGGAAAAGGCTGAGGTACTTAATGCCTTCTTTGCCTCAGTCTTTAATTGTAAAGAAAGTTGTTCCGTCTGTGTACAAACCCAGGAGCTAGAGGAGCAAAATGAGGCTCCCATGATCCAAGAGGAGGTGCTCAAAGCCTTGCTAGCCCGAGTAGACACCCACAAGTCTATGGGGCCGGATGGGATTCATCCCAGGGTATTGAAGGAGCTGGCAGATGTGCTGGCCAAACCCCTTTCCATCATCTTCCAACAGTCCTGGAAGACTGGTGAAGTCCCACTGGACTGGAGGCTGGGTGATGACGGGTCCTGCACTTGGGTCACAACAATCCTGTGCAGTGCTACAGACTAGGAGAAGTCTGGCTAGAAAACTGCCTGAAGGAGAGGGACCTGGGGGTGTTGGTTGACAGGTGAATATGAGCCAGCAGTGTGCCCAGGTGGCCAAGAAGGCCAATGGCATCTTGGCTTGTATCAGAAACGGTGTGACCAGCAGGTCCAGGGAGGTTATTCTCCCTCTGTACTCGGCACTGGTGAGACGGCTCCTCGAATCCTGTGTTCAGTTCTGGGCCCCTCACCACAAGAAGGATGTTGAGGTTCTGGAGCGAGTCCAGAGAAGAGCAACAAAGCTGGTGAAGCGGCTGGAGAACAGGTCTTACGAGGAGCGGCTGAGGGAGCTGGGGTTGTTTAGCCTGGAGAAGAGGAGGCTGAGGGGAGACCTTACTGCTCTCTATAACTACCTGAAAGGAGGTTGTAGAGAGGAGAGTGCTGGCCTCTTCTCCCAAGTGACAGGGGACAGGACAAGAAGGAATGGCCTCAAGCTCGGCCAGGGGAGATTTAGGCTGGACATTAGGAAAAAATTCTTCACAGAAAGGGTCATTGGGCACTGGAACAGGCTGCCCAGGGAGGTGGTTGGGTCACCTTCCCTGGAGGTGTTTAAGGCACGGGTGGATGAGGTGCTAAGGGGCATGGTTTAGTGTTTGATAGGAATGGTTGGACTCGATGATCCAGTGGGTCTCTTCCAACGTGGTTATTCTATGATTCTATGATTCTATGATTCTATAATAAAAGAGGAAATACCAGAGCTGTAACTCACAACAATATTATTTCCACACTAAAAGTATATGGGGTGTTTTTAAGCCATCCCCACAGTACCTCTATGATGTCTTCTGTGACTTTCTTAATTTCCTTTGTTTATTTAACTCTTGCGATTTTCCAGCGTAGGTAATTTTCCCTGAAATAATTTGGAAAATTTGCTTTAACATAAGAAGTATGTCCTCCTTGCCGCAGGTTATATGGTTTATATACACATAGTTTGCACCAAATTTTAATTTCTCCTTCTTATTATACCAAAGAACATAAATACACATAAAATGTTATATTCATGTAATATATACACATGGCCACAGTTCTAATGGAACATTAATATTTTGCATGTGTGTAACCATTTTACTCACAAATAACTTGAGGGGAAAACTACTGCATTTTCTGCATTGCTGTCATTGGTAAAATTATATTACCCTTCCCCACTGTGATGCTATCTGCAGTATAATTTCTTAGCTCTCAGAACTTTGTTCGCATCAGCTGCCCTAAACAGAAGTGGTTGCAATCACGTAAATAGAAGTTCAGCCTTATTATTTCCCTGTTTGAAAAATAACTCATACCTGAAGCAAATGATGCTTTCTTTCCCTTTCTTGTTTTACCCTCATTTTCTTCACTCCCTACAGCTACAAAAATAATTATCTCCATGACAGGTACCAAAATTTTGCTATCTGCCTCTCTCTCCCTTCAAAAGCACACTCACCAGCACTTTGTGACAATCAATCAAAAATATTACAATAATAGTTTTCAACATAGTCTCCTCAGACACATCCCTGGGATTTCTGTCTGCTATTGGAGCTGAGGAGGGGGAGTCTTGCTTCCAGGGCCTTCCTTTCATCCCTGTCACCTATTCAGAGAAATGAGTTTCTATACAAGTCTCCATGGTCTACACACATTCCAGGTGCCCAAAATTCACGGTCACCATCACCTTCACTCCCTCTTTGTGTTTCCTCTTTTTACATGGGAATCACACATAAACTTCAGTTGCCGCCTGATGCCACTGTTTCTAGGCATGTCCCCTGCAAAGGCCTCCAATTCACCACTCCATTCCTTCCAGACAGATGGAGAAAACTCTTCCGCAATGCAGTTTGCAGCTAAAACAACTTGGCTGACTGGAAACCAGGGTGAAACTATAAACTTACAACTATAGTACAGGTTCTTACTGCCTACAGCCATGTCCTGTTTCTGTGGTCACAAGTGAGGTAATTTAACCACGGTGGCTCAGATTCTTCACCTGTAAAACACATGTACTGACTCATACATAAACCCTAATCCCTAATACTGCTTACCCCCAAAGAGTTCTGAGAAGCTGAATATATTTGAAGGGTGCTTTTTGACACTCAGCTGACACATCTTATTGTCCTTTAAAATCTTTTAAAGGTAAGATTATACAACTCTGGATTAGATAATACAAATCCTAAACCAAATTCATCATGTCAGTAATGACAACCCAGATGATCAACAAAAGAAATCAACAAAACCAGCAATACTAAGAGCCATCCTATCATAACTGTAAAGGAAAAGGAAGACTTTCTTTTTCAGAGCTCTTGGACAACAGTCCAGCTTTCAGATAAGAAACCTTTAAGCATCGCACTTAAACCTGCATTTTTTTGCTTTATGAAAGTACCTTTCAGAGAGCACTGCAAGCATATAAAGTGTACATGTTTCTAAGTTAATTACTTTAAAAAAAAAAAGATTTAAAAACTTTTAAAGTAATTGAAGAAGTTCAACTGAAGTACACCCTGGCTTCTGCGTTTGCTCTGTCACTGCCATTGTAGCTGCCAGCTGTGGAACAGAGGCAATGGAAACACTAGTGGAATGGATTAGGAAGAAATAGGTAAACACACCTGCGATGTGTTTAATCATACCCTCTTTGACATAATTGGGACTTCAGGTGGTGATTTCATTTGGATCATGACCAGATCCAGCTAGAAACCGACATTTTTAAACTGGAAGACTGATGAGACTGTACCCACGCTACTGCGTTAAAAAGAGCTCGTTGCAGAAAACCATAGAATTGTCTTTTACTTGCGATAGGAACGCTTGATTGTAAATGAAACTTGATTGCATTTACACCAGGCAAAAACAGAAGCAAGAGTAAGTAGGAACAGTAGCTATCTCACTTTTCCACAGGCATGAGCATGAAACAAAGTTGCCATTTTACCTTTTGTGGCCCAGTTTTGCTGCCCCGTTCTACAGAAGGACTGGAAACTGGCTTCTAGCCTCACTGCCGCAGCTGTGGGCGTTGCATGAGACATAACGTTCACATACAAGACGGCCCACAAGGAACACAAGTACAAAGCAGCAGAAAGGCTACATCACTGTGTGAAGAAGGCTAGAGTCAGAGATCTGGCTTTCAACATCAGTTCTTTCAAGAACGTACAAATATGATCCTGTCCAAACCAGTTCACTGCTCCATGCAACCTCATCTCCATCTGTTTGGAAAAGTGGAATCATTTTTTAGGGTAAGTGGTGTGGACCTCATAAATGGCATTCTGCTATTGATCATAGCTATCACACAGTTCTTGAATTTATTAAAGAATTTAGGGAATAACAAATTGATTAATACTTTGGACATACTCAAGAATGGAATTACACCTGCGCAGTCACGTTCACTGTTGACTTCTGGGGACATGCGACTAACCACAAGCAGTAGGGCTTCACCCAGTAAAAGCAAAAAAAAGCAGAAGTGGACCTTCACCCTGAAGTGAATAGTATCAGATTAGCATATGACAACCTCCAAATGGTTTGTCAAACTACTGAATAGGAATTAGAAGGGGAAAAAAAGACATACTAAAGGTATACTTTAGTGGATTTTTAAATGGAACATTTTGATGAAATGCAAAATATACACAGGTGAAGCTAAAAGGATAAATAAACAAAAGAACAGGCACAGAAAAGTAAATGCATGAAAATCTCATGCCAGTAGAAATATGTCCTAGGCTATGTGTGCCATCAAGCAGCAAACAAATGAAAATAAATAGATCTTGCTGTATGAGAAAGGCTAATAGTTTCAATAGTTCTCTAGTATTGATAAAAACAAGGTCAAGTATTGCAACAGCTATTTCATTTCTACAGCTTTCAGCTGAGGAAAGTGACTCACAGAGAGTATCCAAGAATCAGTGCCAAGACAGAGCTGAGAAGGATATAAGTGAGGCTGAAAGGGTGGTCCTGTTTGTTTGCCTTTTCATAATGGAAGAGCAACAGAATATGAAATTAAATTAGAAGGCAATATATTTAAATCAACAGTTTCTTTTTCAATGTTATCTTGAAAATCAAATGGTTCAAAAGCAAGGAACTGAACTTGAAACTTCATATATTTTGTAGTGAATGTAAGCAATAATCAGTAAAAGCATGAACCATCCATGTATAAATGAAGAGAACCTCCCTAATATCTACAGACAGTATCAACAAAAGAGCATGGGGATGGAGAATATCTCGCAGGAGACGTGCAACCCACTGGCTACTCTTGCCAGGCTTGTTAGGGGGTATCCTCATAGCTGGTAACTGCAGATAAGGTTTGCTGCTTTCTCCGAGACACGCAGAACCGGCTCCTTGCAGAGACAACGGGCTCTGCCTGGGATTAGCAGTTTTTATCAAGTTTAATCTGACATATTCTTGTAGCTCAGCCACTAACCGAGAAAAGACACCAATTAATACACACAAGATCTTCGGTTCTTTCTTAAGAGGCATAAATAACGACAGATGCTGGAAACTGGCCAGAAGTTTCCCAAGGGGGAAGGAAACACTAAATGAAATTTGAATGCTCGCCGCAATATATGGTAAATAAATATAAAAAAATGTAAATACTGACAAAAATCTGGAGCCAGCTCATAGCCACAGAACCGTTTTGAAGAAACTGGCGAGAGGCACGGGAGGCACCTCCGGACCTGCGTTTCAATCCTTGCAAATCATTTGCAACGCGCTGCGGTGCCGGGGCTTTGGGCGCGGGGGGAGCCGGCGGGACCTCCTCGTTACCGAACCGCAGAGCCGCGACGTTTCCCGTTCGCTGCGGCGGGGCGAGCGCCCGCAGAGCCCGAACACGCCCCCGGGACGCGGGCACCGAGCGGTGAGCAGCCGCGCCCTCCGTCCCGCGGGGGCCGGTCCCGGCTCTGCCCCCGCGGCTCGGGGCTCAGCCCGCCCCGCCGCCCGGACCCGCGTCCATGCCGAGCCCCGCAGCGCTCGGCGGCGACGGCCCCGCCGGGGCTGCGGCTTCCAAACGCGCCTCCCTGGACGCGGCCGGGCGGTCGGGAACTCGGGAGAACAGCCCCGCGCGGCCCCGGGAGACACTCGCCGCGGGCGGCGCTCACCTGCCGGGGCCGCGCCCGCCGCCAACAGGAAACCGAACCGGGGCCGGGACACCGACAGGGGCCGGCGCGCCCGCTTTTCCGAAGTGCGTTGAACTGGGGCTCGGGCTTAGGTTTTCTTTCGGGGCGACCCTCGGCGGGCGGGGGAGCCGCCGAGGTGCGCGTCGCCGCGGGGCCGAGCACGTGGCGGCCGGCGGGGGGGGGGTGGGGGGTGAAGGGGACGGTGCCCCGGCGGCGCGAGGGAGCGGCGGGGCGACCGCGCTCGGGCCCGGCGGGAGGAGGCGGCGCCGGAGGTGAGAGGGGCTGCGGGCGGCAGCGCGGTGCGCGGGAACTTTGCGGCTCGCCAGCGGCACCGGCTGCCCGCCGGCCGGGTCCCTCCTCTCCCCGAGCCGCCAGGCTGAGCCGTGACCGCTGCCGAGCCGCCCGTCCCCGTGACCCGCGCCCCCCCCCCCCCCCGCCCCGCACCCTCGTCTTACCCGCTCCCCGTCCTCCGCGCTCCCGGCTCCCGTCCTCCCGCTCCCCGTCGTCCCCGCTCCCTGCGGTGGCAGCCGGAGGCTCTGGAAGCTCTGGAAGGGGCACCTGCTCCTGCCTGAAAGTACTTTTTTGTCTCTTTGCCTGCTTGGCGGTTTTTTTCAGGGTGGCGTTCGTTTCAGTGACAGAAATGGGGCGTCCCGAGCTGTCACGGACACACCGTGTGGTGCCTTAGCATGTAACTGCCCAGGAGCCCTAAATTCTCTAGATTTTGCCTGTGCAGAGTCCCCGCCGGGTTCCTGGGCCTTTCTCACAAAATTAAGTCTTTACTCAGCTTGCAACGTCTGCTAAATAATATGTATAGCTAACAAGATTATCAATTTCAGGTTGAATCCTAAGCAAAATTTGCTCTTATTATGCATGTCAGTCATAGTTAATGTTTGCTAAATGCGTAGTAAAAAGTTGAGTGTGTATTCTTAGTAAGGTCAGACCATAAATTGTGACGGAATATCGAGGGTCTGTCTGGACTCAGAACCACAACGTATGGTTTTAATATACCAGCTTCAGTACCGGCCATGAAGAAAGGGGGTTAAGATTTGGCCTGAGGAAGAAGGTTCTTGTCTGTAAAACCCTTGACAAGTCTGATCACTTCTACCAGAGTCTTTCTGAAGAGGCAAGCTCTCCTTTATGATAGTGCTCGTGCTTGAGTTTCTTTTGCAAGAATAACTTCTAACTGCATCTTTCTTCGTAGGGAAAGAATGGCAAATCTCCACCTGAGGGCATGTTTTTAGTTCAGCCTGCAGCACTAAAGTTATTTTAGAAGTAAAGGTGTTTCTCAAGTCTGCTTATCCCGGCTATTTCCATGGTTCTGAAATGACTTGAGGCTGACCTTCAGAGAAAGAAACCGGCTTTGCTCAGAGGATTTCGAACCTCTTTTATTTGCTTTCCTTAAAGCTTCTCTAAAGCAAACAAGCAGAGCATTTGGAAAGAAACCTATGATTTAATATTCAGCACTTCCTTTCCCTTGGGTAAAAGCTGATAGACCTTCCTACTTGTTTTTGGAAAGGTTTCTAGCCAAGTACAAAAGATCAGATTTGACACTGCTAAAGTAAGATATGAGGTAAGGCAAAGGGGAGTAGTCTTTTTTTCATACGTCACTACTTATGTGGGAAAATAAAGTTAAAAACTAGGCAAATTGTCTCAGGTTTTTGGTTTTTTTCCAATCACACTTCTATTTTGGTGGGTTAATCCATGTATCAGTTGCTGTGAAAACTCAAGACTTACACCTTTTAAAAAATATTAGTATCATCACCAGATACTTTCAGGCAGTACACTGAGATGCTACTGCACTGGCTAGGAGATTAGCAGCATTTGGCCTTGTGCCTCTGGTCTTGTGCCTAACGATACTTCGTGGGAGCACTGCATTAACTGTCAATAAATGTCTATCATCTCTTTGGGCTTAATTATGGAATGTTTTTAGAGCAGCATACAAAATAAAAAAAGCAGCTCAGCTTTTAAATGTGATACAGCCCTGTGCATGAATAACTCGTGGTGCCTGAATCTGTTGGCAGTGTCCCCATTAATAAAGCCCTGCTTTGTTTATGTGGCTTTGGTTTTGAAGCCCTAGAAGGTCTGCATTAATTTTTGTTTGTTTGTTTGTGTCCCTTTAGCAGCTCCATGTTGATAAAACAGATGAGAGAAGAGTTGCATTTCTTTGCTAAGCAGGGTGTTTAGACAGGATTCTGATGGTCTTTGCATGCTTCTTGTCTTTCCCTTTTCTTTGTAGTTGTGTTCGATTTTTGGGAGAAATCCTTTTAAATGCCTGGCTACGATTTCAGGACAGTCTAAGAAATTTCTCGCAGGTAATCGGACTGTGCATAGCACTGAACCCATACTGTCTGCAATCAGACAGCATCAGTGATCAAGCCAGTGTTGGATGGATTCTTATACGCTGTGGAAACCCTTGTACTTCTGTAGCGCAAGTCTTGTCTAACCAGAGATGTTAGAGCCAGAAACGCTGGTGGGAACTGATAATGTTGTAGCTAACCTGTGCCAACATTGTGCCACGGGTAATGTCATTAGATGGTAAGAGTGCCCAGGTGGTGAATTATTCCAGAGCATTGTCTTCCGAATGCTCAGCATAGCTTTTAGTTTGTGAACTGGCACGTAGACAACTGTTTGATTGCTTGTTTTGAGTAGTCAGGGGAAAGACCAAGCTGCATGTGATCACTGTGTCCGCAGATTGGAAGGCAGAAAGAGAGGCAGCATATTAAGACTGAACAGGTAATAAAAAGAAATGTTTAATTTGAATGGTATTAAGGGAAGAAACAGAAAACAAACTGGGGGTAGTGAAACTTCCTAAACATTTTCTAAAGGTCTAAGTGATTAAGAAGCCTTTCTTCTGTTTTGAAAATTACACAGGCAGAGTGTTTTGAAAATTACACAGGCAGAGTGTTTTGAAAATTACACAGGACCAGAGTGTTAAATTTGTGACGGATCTCAGTAGGGAGTTCAAAAACTTTGTCAGATGTATACAAGTGACAAGGATTGAAATTGTTTCCTTGCAAATGTTTTGTAGCTCTACTAAAAAAATGAAGCCATATCAGCTCTGACCAGATGTCTCTTTAAATATTCAGTGTGTCTTGCATTGCATTGACTAGCTTATTTGCTTAATTAAGACCTCAGTTTTGATTTATGTGACTTGCATGTTTCCCTACTCAGATTAATATCTTCATCAGATTGATTATGATACCCTTTATAATCAGTGGACCTTAAAGCTTTGTTTACATCAGTCAGGCTTTTTTTTAGGTACCTATTAATTAAACCTGACAACTTCAAGTTACTTTGTACTACTTCCCTGGTATATTCTTATTCTGCATCGCAGCTGAACTTACATCCTTTTGCAGGAAACAGTTTAGACATACAGAAAGTCAGGCTTCATTGTTTCTGTTTCTCTTGTGTAGTGTCTTGCCTGTGGAAGACCTTTTCCTTGCTCCTCGCTTTTTCTTTTTTCAATGGGACTAAGACTCCAAGGGAAGATTCTGTGCAGTGTGATTAAATGGTGAGCAGGATAAAAAAATAACATTTTTTTAAGACCCTGGTGCTGATCATGTTGTTTGATGCAAGGCAAGAGGCCGTCCCCTGACTTCCCAGCAGAATAGGTGGATGCTCCCCATGTTACTCAAGATGAAAGAGGGGCCAGAGTCCCTGTGCTTCCTTAATATCATCCTTCTGCTCTTTACCAACTCTAAAGTTGTCTGTAATGTGTTACTAAAAGCTGATGTGCTTTAGGATGAGTGCTTTACATTTTAAAACTTTCAGTATTTCCACTAACCTTAGGTGCATGTATTGCACTGAAGAGCAATTTCTGGAGCATTATTCTTATTAAATATTTAACATTTCTTGACCTTTTTTCACCCTGGAAAAAGATAAGAATAGTCTCCTAGCTTCTTAACATGAACTCTGATAATCATTCAGGTTATACCAACTAATCTGCTGTTTCACAACCATTTGTGATAAAATCTAAAACTTAAAAATAATCAGACTCAGAGGTTCATGGTATTTTTTCCAAACTACAAAAAATCGAAGAAAGAGTTGTAATTACTGTAATTGAATCAAATCAATTTAATATGTTCCTGATCCTGAGTAGAAAAGGTCTCAAATGAGCACTCTCTCATTGTGTTTCAGGATTCTAAATAACTACATTTAAAATAAGGATAATTGAGACTGTTATCTATGATTGTAACTATTGGTAAAAATAAACATAAAACCACTATGTTTACAGGATATCTACACAAATAATGGTTCTCCCTGCTCTGTGCTACTTTTTTAACTAGTGTCTTTGGTTTTCTGAGCTCTCCTGGTAGCATTTGTGGATTCTGCTAAAAACAAGACCTCCAACTAAAGTGTGTTGAACTGGAGTTCTGCACGACTGGTAAGCAGGAGGTAAATTGATATTGGACAAATAGGAAAGAACATGAGCATTGAAAAGAAAAAGTGTTGTACTCAGAATTCTACTCACGATTCTAGGAATATTAAAGCAACCTAGAAGAAACAAAAGTAAAAGCATTAAAAACATCCTTTTAGCGTTGTTTCAGAAGGTAAAGAATTATATGTGCTGGTGTTTATGGAAATTATTCTCATCTTATTTTTCAGAGCTTTCTGTTTCTTCAAGAAACAAACAGTGCTTAGACTGAGATGGTACCCTCAAAAAGCACTTTGTATGTATTAATGGGGGGAGGGTGGACATTTGGTTAGAACCATTTGTCTCAGCCTTCTATAAATGGCTCCATTAGCAGAATAAATAGTCTGATACCACCTGGGCAGGGAATAACATGTAAGATCCAACATTGTCTGTGTGCAGTGTTGTCTTGTGCCAGGATGCCCACTGCTCACCCCTCAATGAATAGTAGCTCCATGAGAACAGCGGTGGGGGTGCTGGTGATATCTTTCTCCGTCTGAACTCCCATCACTTCCCATGTGGACAAGAGTGCTGTTAGAATCATCGAATCATTTAAGTTGGAAAAGACCATTAAGATCATTGTGTCCGACTGTTAACCTAACAAGTCCACAACTATGTTGGCTTTGCTTGGTACACCTGGGATTTGAGCATGGTCCCCTGGAAACTTTGGAGAGGAATGATAAATGTGTTTCTTTTCTGAGAAGAGCCATTCTAAATGTGTAGATTTTTTGCCATTCTGTGATATTTTTCTTTAAATGTTTCTAGTCAGAGACACTACTGGAATTAGTTGAAAATCAGTTTTGTCAGATGTGCTGTGAAGCTAGTTCCTTACATGTGTTGTTATTTTATGCATACTTACCTCACTGTCTGAATTACAAGACCTCTGTAATTTTAAAATGTCTAAGGAGAGACTGGAAAGATGAAGGAGAATAAGTAAACCAGTCAGATTTCAGATAAACTGTCCTCTGGGAATTTGGCACAGCTGTGAGAATAATTTTTTTGCCAAGCCTTGTACCCCTGAAAAATACACCTAACTTTAAGTCTAGCTTATTTCTGGAACTATGTGATTTTATCTATCAAGGATTGAATGGAACTGGATCCTGAATGAGAAGCTCATTTCCACACTTTTTTTAATTTCTTTAGTTAGAACTGGATATAAGCTGTTGCTTGTAAATCTTTGTCACATCAAACTGGCTTTGAATCAAGGGATATCTCTTAGGGCTTACTATGATGACTTTGAAGGTGTGAAAATTTGTACAATCTCAGTCTCTCCCTTTTACCTCCTCCCCCCTCTTGGTCCATCCCTTGCCATGGGGCTCAGCAGCGCATGGATCATGAGCCCTCTTTCCTGTGCTTGATACTGCTGCTGGTTCAGATGGATTTGGGATTACTAGGCGGTAACTGGCTTGAGCTGGAATGATTTAATTCACAGCTAAACTCAAAACTGGTTACAGCTGAAGTGACACTGAATTAGGTGAACAGCAAAATAAGAACACCATATTCAGCATGAACAATGAGAACATGCTGGCTTAACTGCACAAGTGATGTGGATTAATGAAGGAGATTATATGTGAGTCCCATTATGAGTTGAGGTCTTGTTGCATGCATGGGTGGCATGAAGCAGTGTCAGCCAGAAGCCTAACCCACTGTTGGAAGTTGGTAATCACAGCAATGAACAGATTTTCAGTATGTGGGAAGATGTTCTGGGTGAGTTTTTTTGTATTTTTTAAAAGAGGAATATCCTGCTTTGGAAATGAGATGGAAACAATTGCTAGAGAAAGTGAATTGTCAACATTAAATCATTGAATGGTCAAAACAGTAAGATAAAAGATAGACTGAGCTTGAGGGAAGATGACAGGCTTTTGAATTTCTCAGAGTAAAGTGCAGGGATCCTAACTACTCTTTGCTGAACAGATTGTGATGGGCAGTAGCAGAAACAATTTCTTTCCTTCAGATCATCAGTGCAGGTTTTTTTTCAACTGGTAAGGCCGGGGAGATGAACATCCATGGTGACTCTGCAATCACAATATAAATTCATTCAACAAAACTGAGTGAAACCCAAGTCTCTTTAGTTTAGAGCTTTTCAAATATTATTCCAAGGCTAAAATCTGTATGGGTTAGGATTCTACTTTATTCTGACCTTCAAGGATGAATTTTTTACTTGGTTCTCAAGAATGAATTCTCTTTCCTCACAAACCACCTTTGATAATGCTATTGATTTAAGGAGGAAATTCTTTAAAAAACAGATATTTCCCAGGACATGGAGCACATCCTCAGAAATTTTAATTTCTAATTATGACATCAGAAATTATTGCTTTTGGAGATTATTGTAACATGCTTCTAATTAATGAAGAGTATGATAGACCATCAAGATTAATACCCTTTTCCCTTATTTCATGCTTCCTTTCCTCTTATTTTTTTCTTGTAGTGAATTTGCATTTAAATTTTGATGGGAGAGACTTGTTGTGTGTCTCCACAGGCAGGCTAGTACCATTTTGTTACCATTACTGGACCTTCAGGCTGCAAGAAATTGTTCAATTGAGCTGTTATATTTGTTTACAGAACACATGTTGACGTTGTTCTGAGCTTACCCCTGTGCTCAGAATAATGACAGGTATTACCTTCCAGACCTAAGCAATCAGTGAAACCTCAAGAGGCTTGTTTGTGGTTTCTGTTGATGTGTGTGGGTAGGCTTACTTTGAATTATGTAATTTATGTGATGTCTTTCAATATCCAGAAGCACACAGTAAAATCTTTACTCTGTTATGTTTAGTTGTGGAGACTGTTCCTGTGGCAGTATTCATGTTAATATATTCAGTCTTTGTTCTCAGATAAGTTTTATGTATCTTTTCCAGTGTGTCATTCAGATGAACTTCTGTACATTGATTAAGGGAAACTCATGGTACCATATCGGTACATCCTTAGGGGACATCTCCACTCTTCAGCCTACAAGAAGGCAGGAACAACTCCGGTCATAGCAGGTCTAGTTCAGCTACAACTGATTTGCTGTAAGTTCTGCACACAGAATAATTTTCTTGCTGTGTTCTTGTCTAATGTTTTGCAAGGTCATTTATTCAGGATTACCTTTGAGCTGTAGTTTTTACTGTTATGTGATGTCTGTAAAGTCACCAGAGAAAACATTTTTCAGAGTATGGCTCTAAAAGCAGTGAAAACCTTTGAAAATATATATGGATTAGGGAAGGTGGTCAGGCTTATGTTCCAGACAGAAATAAGAGAAATTGAAGAAGTCTTTTCAGGACAATTTGAAGTAGTCTTGAAGCAGGTATTAAGCTCCATTTTATAGCTACTGATTTAGAAACAAAAGGTTGAGTCCTTTGGGACTTGGAAATGCACAGTGTGCACAACCTTTACTTTATCCACTGAGAGTATAAGTAGCATATCCTCCACACTTTTGAGGGTCTCAGCGTTTGATAATTGTACATTACAAATCTCCCCTTTTATATGTATACTCTTCAATGTAAATGTCACTAAAATATTTTTTTGCATTAAATTGAGTGTTTCCCTAAAACCCTTATTCTGAGTTCAGCCTCTCCTGATGGTTTTATGAGGCTTCATGCTGCGAAGGCTTCCTCTGACTGTAGAAGGACTTGAATTTGTTAGGGGCTCTGCAATGGGAACAGTTTCTGACTAGATGGCAGGGGAATGTTCTTCTGAGCTATACTGAAGCAAATCAAAGAAGCGTGTCCAGATCTTCCTTGTTATAAATGACAGCACATCTCAGTCGTAGATGTTTGTTCTTTTATTTCTTTGTAATTGTACTGTGGCCTGGAGTTAAACCCCTCAGAGTTATGGATTAGTAATATATTGCCCTTGGGCTAAGCAAGAGTAGAATTTAGAGGTTTATTTTATTTTATTTTTTTCCTAACTTTAAAAGATTTTTTTTTAAAAGAGCTTGTATTCAGTGCCTATCCCTGCCAGACTTTACCCTTTGTGAGTCATTCACACAAGCCATCCTACTGAAGTTGGAGTCCTGAAGCTGGTGGACTCATGTGAGTAAGGGGTTTGAAGACTTACAGAACATTTAAAAACTTTAATTTATCAGATCTCGTGCGTTCTAATTGCTACCTCACAGTCTGTATGCTTTATCATGTTAATAAGTGTATAACTATTGTGTTTCTCTGTATCTCTGATAGCAAAAGTAGTAGACTGTGACAAAAAGCACGTGTTCAAATGATGTACATGTGTATGTGCGTGCTTCTCAGAAAAACGCTTTTTTGCTCCATATCAAACATAGCTACTTATGCAACAACTTACTTCAATTGTGAATGCTGCATTATTATTTTTTAAGATTGTCTAGAATTAATTTATTCCCCAGTCCATCTTTACCCTAAATGAGACATGACCGGTGTATGATCCAAGTCTCGTGTTTCAATACATTCTAATGAACTTGATTAATTCAGCTGTTAATAAAAAAAGTGTTATAAGGGAGTACATTGCTATAGGCATGTATCAGTGTGAAGAACCAAAGTCAGATGAAGATTTGTTGTATCCTGGCCTTCATGGTGTTAGCAGCATCTTAGACAGGATAGATGTCATCTTTCTTTACAGTACTCTGTCATTATCAATTTAGAGATCTCTGCAGGGTCCTGGCATTGTACAGTGCAGTCCTGGCCTTGAACTTTGTCACAAGAGCTATCTGAGGCTCATAATGACCTACTTAACAGGATTTTGATAGTGCTTTGCTTCTCAATAACCTGGTTATTACCTGTGTACTTTCCTTAGTTCAAAAAAACCTCACTTGCAAGCAGAACTGTTGAGACAGAGTACAGATCCCTGAGGACTTCGCAGAAATAATTTGCAATCCTGATAGAGAGCATTATTTTATTAATTATCTTCTTCCATGAATCTTGAGATCCACTGCAGTATGTCAGTTTATACCACAGTCGGCATTCTCAAAAGTGGACCATTGTTATAAAGAAAAAAGAAAAAGTAATTGTACCACAGAAAGATCCTACTCTACAATTTTTAAGTTATTCTATGCGTCATTGGAGATTCCAGTGCAAAATTATATAACGAGACACAGCTGCAGCTATGTTTAATAGCATAAAAAGGTATAAAACAAGTCAGGCCCTTTATTTACAGAATGTAAATGAAATAACAGTGTTTGGGTTTAGGAGCAAAGTGCTTCTAAGAGCAAGGTCTGTCATGATTGCACATCATGAGGTTTCTTGAACCTTCCAGAGAATTGTATTATATTAGCCACTGATTTTTCCATCCCATTTCCATTTATAAAAGCCAGTCAAGATAGTCTAACTTTGAGCCCATTTGTTGCAGGATTTTCAACTGGCCATTAAATGTATTCAAATAGTCATAGCACAAGCGTAATTTTCCACTTTAAGTTAAAATAAGTTAGTGTAAAATCACACAGACTGGAATTTTGACTTTAGGTGGTACCAGGTCAAAGTAGAACAAGAGTGTTCAGTCTGGCATTATTTTCAGTCCTCTGTTGTCATGAGCTTGAGTTTTGTCTCCATTCATTTTGTGCATTCACTTACCCATTCACAGGAATAACAGGTGTCTTGAACAGCCCTCTAAAGTGTCTTCACAGTCATCTGCTGCATATTCATAGGGCTGTCTCTGAAAAAAAAAGGTGTAGGACCTTTACAAGCTAGGCTCAGCAATGCCTGTCTTAAGGTTTCTGAATGAATTCCTAAGCCCTAGATTTGGTTTTGGTGCTGCCCACACCATGTGCATCCACTACAGGCAAGACCCTGAACAGATCTGTTCTGTAATGCACTCCATCCTGCTCCACGGTTACTCAACTTAAGAGTTGTGTAGTGTGACCAAAAGCCTTTCTGCAGCCTGTGCAGCCATGTTGCTGTTCTCTGGAAACCATAGTACTAGAAAGCATGGGAACAGGCTGGGAAATAGACATCAAGGTATCTCTAGTGTAGGTCCAGGATGCAGCCAGGCTTTGTACCTGTTTGCAGAAGACAGAAAGCGCTCCAGACTCAACACCATCATTATCATTTGGGTTTTTTTTTTCTCCACAGGAGTATTTCTGAACCTCTGCCACATATCTAAGGCTGAGTCAAAGCTGTGAGCAGTTACCTCTGAGTCCCATTAAAATGAAACATTCTTCAAGAACAGTTACCCTCAATCCTTTGAAAGGACAGAACTGAGCCAGCTGTTTGCTTTGGAAGGGCAGTGAGCTGGGACAACAGTGCTCTTGAGCTGGAGCCATGAGACTAGGAAGTTACCCTCTAGAGTGAAAACCTCTGATTCTGAACATCTAGGGCAGTGCTCTGGCTTCTTGGCTGGGTGTTCCTTTCAACTTCTATGCTGAAGCTGTTCCACTCATGGCATAAACTCTTAGGGATGGATTGAGAAGGCAAAAGCGTGAGGGAGCATGATGCTGTGCCCTGTATTGATGGTGGTACATAGCTTGCTTCTTATCCAGTGCGAGGGAAGATGAAAGATAGTAAATGAATGTGATAATGAAATGGATATCCCTCTGCCACTTCTGTAATTTTATCTAAGCCAACTGGTTAGTGTTGGAGTGCTAGAAAACAACATGTGGGTTTTCAGGGATCCAAGGATGGATTTAAAACCATTTTTATGTTGCTTACTCACCCATGTTACATTCCTGCTACGCCAGTAAGTTCTCAACAGCACAGCAATAAGTACAATATTAGTACAGTTATGGTTAGGTTTTTGTAATTATGTAGTAGCACTTTCATTCATCAGTTTTTGTGTCTCTGAAATAAACAACATGATAGCAGTGCAGATTGTTATATCCATAGCCCTAAAGGAAACGAAACTATTTTAACAGAAAATGAGACAAAGCTCATTAAGAAAATGTGTTTGTGTGTCAGACTGGGTGCTTTCTTCCTTGCAGTTTCACTCACTAATTCTGATATTGTTCTTGCCGATACTAGCACCTGCCTTTCTTTGGAGGGACATCCTCACTGCTTCTTGGGGGAAGGGAGCAAGGAAATATGAGACCTGACCCCTGACTTCTTTTTTTTTTTTTTCTTTAGTGGAGTGTCAGGTATGGGTGTAAGAGGGAGCTGCAAGTCCCTTAGAACTTTGTGAAGGCAAGGTGTATGGCAAGTGATGCCAAAGTCCTTTTGGAGGAGAGGACAAGGCAGGCTGCCAGGGAAGTGGAGTTAGGAGTGCCTTCTGTGACCTTGCATGCAGAACATGGCAGGAGAGAAGGCTTAAGTGAGGTTTCAAGTGGAGGTCTTGGCTGGAGCTTCCATTTTAAAGCTTTTTGAGGGTAATAGGTTTATTGCACCTGGGAAGGGCTGGGAAGCTAGTGGTTGTGTGCATGGCTGGCTAGCCAAGATAAGGACCAAACTATTAGTTTGGTGCAAAAATAATTGCTGGTTTTGTCACTGTAAACTGTGGTGCTTCTTTATGATTGAATTCTTATTTAACTCTGTTCAAGTAGTATACCATTTTAAAACATGAAATTAGTGGAAACTACTAGTAACATCAACCAAACATTTGGCCAGGGGACTGTCAATAAATGTACTGCTTGACTTTGGTTCCAAAAATTTCATAATGGAAATGAGAGCCTTGAAGATGAGGACGCTCGCGAATGTCCTTCTGCAATAGACAGCCAGGTGAGAGCCAGTATTGAAACAGACCCAGGCAAAACAACTAAAGGAGTTGCAGAAGAAATAAATGTTGACCATTTAACAGGTGTTTGACATTTGCACCAAACTGGAAAATCCAAAAAAGCTTCACAAATGGGTGCTGCATGAGCTGAATGAAAATTTTAAAAAATCACTGTTACGAAGTCTGCTCTGTCCTTCTTTAGCACAACAAAAATCCGTTTCTTGGTGACATTGTGACATGTGACAAAAAAATGGATTCTATACAACAACTGACAGCCTTCCATACAGTGGCTGGAGCAAGGCGAAGCAACAAAACACTTCCTGAAAATGAAGCTGCATCAAAAGAAGGTTATGGTCACTATTTGGTGGTCAGCAAGTGGAGTCATCCACTACAACTTTTGAATCCTGGAAAAACCATCACAGCAAAGAAGTATCGTAAGGGAAACAACAAATGTACCAAGAACTGAAATGTTTACATCCAAAACTGGTCAATCAAAAAGGACCAGTTCTTCTCCAGAACCGCACCTGATCTCATGTCTCAGAAATACCTCTGTGGAAGCTGTACAAACTGGGCTACAAAATTCTATCTCACCCAGCTTACTCACTAGACCTCTCTCCCACTGATTACTACATTTTCAAGCATCTCAACAACTTCCTGCAAGAGAAGGTTTTCAACAACCTAGCAGCTGCTCAAAATGCTTTTGAAGTATTCATCAGTTCCAGGACTCCAGAATTCTATGCTAGTGGCATAGACAGACTTGTTTCTTGTTGGCAAAAATTGCATGGATTCTAATGGTTCTTGTTTTGGTTAATACATTTAATTCCAAACTGAGTTATACTGCTTTAAAGCACAGGAACAACCACAAGGCTACAGATAAAATGAAAAGAATAAATTTATTTCCATTGCCTCATGATCCAGTGCAACTCCAAAACACCACCTGGGCAGAGGAAACACAAATGGAAACACAGGCACTGCAGAGCTTGGTCTTTGCTCACAGTCCGGGGCAATTCCAAAACAGCACCCAAGCAGAAAAAATGCAAGCGGGAATGCAGGCACTGTGGAGCTTGGTCCTTGCTAGAAAAAGTGTGTGTATAGCCTGCCCCTTTGCCTGCATTTGTCAGGGGAAAGCATGTGCTTTGGTCTTTCTCACAGCAACGCTGGAATCTCAAGCATGTTTTCTAGGATGGCCCTGAATTTCGCAGGCCTGTGTTACCTAAACACAGAAGATTCTGCTTGTTAAGCATCTGAGACTAGGCAATGATTAGCATGATTTGTATTTTCTGCATTCCAGCTGCAAGGTCTCTT
Source organism: Phaenicophaeus curvirostris (assembly GCF_032191515.1). Classification (NCBI taxonomy): domain Eukaryota; kingdom Metazoa; phylum Chordata; class Aves; order Cuculiformes; family Cuculidae; genus Phaenicophaeus; species Phaenicophaeus curvirostris. The sequence goes on from NC_091394.1 coordinate 42,836,216, forward strand.
AAGTGTATTTACAGTTCCTCCTCAGCAATCTTCCACTATATTCTCACAGTGATTAAAAACATCAATTTTTTTTTGCACCGACCTAGTATAAGAGCTTTGACTATTATCGTACTGGAATAGTCCTGATTCCTTATGGGAATTGGTGTAGTAGAGCACTTTGAAGAGTCTGTTTGTGCAGAAGATTCTGCTCAGCCTTGGTGATGCATAGTGAAGTGCAGTGCAAGGGAGTCAAAACAATACTGTGGCTTCCCTCCACAACCTCCTAACCCCGTGTGCTGCTCACATGGGATCAGAGACAAAAAGCCAAAGTCACATGCAGAGTGAGAGACTGTCGCTTCTCTCCATCAACAGCTTTGTGTCTGTGACTCAGTGTGCCACAGACCCTCAGAAAAGCCTCTGTCCCTGTTGCATCGCCTGGTGCAAGGTGTAGAACAGAAGCATCTGCTCCTTTCAGTGGTCCCTAAAATGTTGAAGACATATTTCAGCACCTTAAGATGGGGTGAGAAGCCTGGAATTACATACCAGCGGCAACATACGCACCGTTTTGGAGGAAGACTGAGCTAGTAGACTGAAGTACACAAGAGCTCATTTGCTCCAGAGAGGATGTAAGTGAAGAAGGGGTAGATAGTAGCATATGGCAGTTCAGCTCTGAAACGGCGCTGTGCAAAATGGCACCTCCTTATTTAGCAGATTGGCTTCCTCTGTGGGTGCACTAACTTGATTTTGTAGAAGACCTAATTCTTTCCTTGATAACTGAATAGATTTGGTCTGGAAATAGAGAATCTTATGGTTCCTCTGACTGAAGTCAGAAAAAGTGGGAAGAGGAAAGACATTATCAACTTCAAGGCAAATAACATATGTTGGAGGAGAATTTTAGGAGACAGCATACCAAGATTTTAGGCCAAACCCCGAGAAAACATTTGGAAAGCATTTAAGAAGTAACTGAATGTAGAAAAAAGAATAATGACAAAAAGTCTGTTTACTTTCATTTGCTCCTGAGCCAGACAAAATCAAAGGAATATCTTCACTTAACCGTGGACACATGTTGGAAACATCTGCTGATGCAGATCTTCCTCCTCCTGGTCTGAGAGATCTGCAGGCTGGGAGGGGAAGCACAGGTAGGAGGAAACAGGGGCTTAATAGAAAGGGAAATTGTATTTTATCTGGTAAGTTGCACATTTTATGGTCACTTGAAGCTACCTTAACCTCGATCTTATGCTCTGTGAATCGCCTTGAAGAAGACATGGATCACCGCCATAAGTTGGTTAGCAAGTGGCAGTAAGTTGCTGACACAACTAGAGTGATGTAGTTGGAGTAGACCTGGAAAGCCAGCTATGACAAAAATAGCTCAACATAACTGATAGATTTTGTTTTCCTGGCCACACATAATTATTATGTTTCAAATCAACATAAGAAATACTCATTTTCAGAGCTAAATTAGAGCAGGAGATATACAGAGTATTTTATCAAATTTTTACTTTCCAGCATTTTGGTAGTCTGGTACAAATGTTGCTGGACTCACCCTCCTGAAGAACAAAAGGAAATAAAGACATGCTAAAATAATCCGTATCCGTCTACCTTGGAGAAAGCAGTCAGATGGTGTGATTTCACTCAAAGTAGTAGGAGTATTGTAAAAGTGATCTGGAGAAGGAAAACTGAGAAATGTTTGTCTATTCATTGACTAGGAAAGGGTAGAAAACGTATTTTTCTAGGAAAAGAATGCACTTTTGGTTTTATGGTTTGTATAGTATGCTCCAATGAAATAAGACTAGTCCAGGCTAGAGATGCATGCTCCTAATTTGTCATTACCTCTTGTCAAGGTTATAGCCTGTCCTTAGGTCATCTTACACTGGTATTGAATTTCAGCAGACCAAATTTTGAAAGTTGTTGGAACTGCCAAAGGTAATCAATTGAGATAAATCTGTGGAGGAAAAAGAAGCTGAGGGAAGATGAAAAGTGCTGACAGCTAACTTGGTAAACTGCAAGCCTTAGAGTTACTTGTGCTGTCTAGCAGTAAGAAAGAAGCCTAATAAAAAGAAAGGAAACTTGATGATAGTCTTCTTCCTAGAAGATAAATATGAGAAAGAGGGGCTGACGGAAGGTTAAATGTAACTGTCACAGATGCTCACTAGAAGTTACAAGCAGTAAAAGCTGCAGAATTAAACCAAAAGGAATGGGAGGATTTAAAGTAACATTTATTGGAGCATAAAATAACTCACAGAAAAAGGTTTTAAAAACAATAGGAATATAAGTCAGTAAAACAGAATGATTCTGAAATGAGCTGTTAATGCACCAATTACACAGTTTGGTTTGTTCTGTTTATGCAAGTGTTTGCACATTTTGAATTTTATAATAGTCTCTGACCAGATTAATTTTCATTGAATCGGATATGATTCTTTTTATGCAGAAACTACAAATTTATAAAGGGTTACCATAACAATAATTTATGGTATTAAAACTTAGAATGCGTTACTCAGTATGCCATATCCTCTAGATTAAATAGGCAGATCTTCATCTGGCTTCTGTTTTATGTGTTTACAGGCAGTCAGATATAAAAAATCTACGTTTGAGCATATACAGCTGCACTTGAAGACATTTGAATAGCTGCATAGCTAATTAGCTGATACAGTTATGGGCTGATACAATTATGGTATTTGTACATACAAATAAGGAGGCAGTGAAAATGTAACCTTAAATATAATTTATTTTTGTCACTGTCCTGATAATTTAATAAACTACTGGTCATTGCTTATTGAAAGTGTCAGGAATATTTTGTTTGTTGCCCATGTATTCTCTGTGAGGAATACGCTAGCCCTGTTGCATTAGAGTGTACAGCTGTGAGCAAGGATGACATCAGTGCACAGAGCAATACACGAACAGGAAGGGTGAACCTCAGTTTTTGAACCAAGTACTGAAGAAAACTTTGCTGGATGAAAAGGTGATTTAAGTATCATTTCAAAACTCTTGTTTCAGAGCCTGTAGGGATGAAATCACAATAGCTTTGGAAGTAGGATTTAGGTAAATAAATGACAGAATACTTTTTCCAAAATTCAGCTTCAGTAATCCGTATTCAGTCAATTTGTAACTTTGAAGCATAGATCTGATGGCTAGAAATAATTGAGATAAAGTTCCATGGTGGATAAAAATTTCAGGTCAATTTTTTAAAACGTATGACCACGTGATAGGTGATTTATATATGCTATACTGTGTAAGTGTAATTATGCATGTCTCTCTGGAAGAGAAAATGGATCTGATATGAGAAACTGGAACTAATACATGGTGAGGTGATGCTGTGAGACATTTATTTGGGGTGAAAGGGTCCATCAAATATGCTCTAGTGGAAAATAATTTGGAGAGTAAAGAAACTACTTGAAAGGAGAAGAGATTTGCCAGACTATGAGAAGCAAGAAAAGATACAGCTAGTGACTCTTTTGCCTTTTCATTATGAGGAAAGTAGCAGAAAGGGGGCTCATAGATGAACATGTTTTATTCATGCTTTAGTAAAATGCAGCTCAAGATTGGATTGAAGGGAGTGAGCATTGAACGCTGGCAGGGGTATAAGAGCACATGTCCGTAAGGGAGATGTTCAGTAACAACTATGACACATCCGAGAGAATTTGGATTGAAAATGTCTGTAATGTCTGTAAAATTCTTCTCCACTGTCCGTATGGGATGGCTTGGCTGGGGGTAATGGAACTTTTGCTGCTCCTGTCTTTCTTGTATGGAAATAAAGGTGTTTAGGAGTGGGGGATGAAGTGAAAATGAAGATGCATGTTGTCTGTTCTCTCACCTTGTCCCCATCTTGTGCCTACAATTTTTGACACAGAGTTCAGGAAGGCTCCATTGTAATGATCTCTTAATTCTCTGTTTTCTCTTCATCATGTCATTTAGTGGTACCACACAGGTTCTAGTAAGTCTGCTGGATCTGAGGAAACAGTGGTTCTCTGTGTGCAAAATAACAATCAGTCTGAAAATCTTAACAGGTTTACATGCAAAAAGAGCAAGGACATTCTACACCATTCTGTATCCTGAATTAAAATGAGCCTTCTTAATTTAGATGGAAGTAGGCTATCCATGTTGCAAGATGGCATCTTTATCAGCTGTGTATTTATAACATTTTATGACAATGTGACAAACACAATATCCAGGCATTCTGAAATAGCTACCAATTAATGCTCATATGATGCCAGTAATACATTATGAAAAGTAGCTTGCTTTACTGCCACGGACTAGTGAATTCAGTGACACTGATTTTCCTTTCACTGTAAGAAATTCTCAGTTGTATTAAGTCAGTAGGAATGCAGAGTATGCATAAAACAGAGGGAAGAGGCCAAAAGCATGAGATCCTAGCATATGTATAACAGAAAATGTATCTACATGATTAGCTTTACTTATTCTTTACAGCTGGGCTTTTGTTTTATATAAATATAATGAATAGCAGGATTCCTAGGGTTTGGAGGAAATCAGCAGGTTTGTGTTGTTATTCCTGGAGAATGCAGTGTTGTTTACAATCCTTTGGTCTTACTTTACCAGTCTGCGATCAGGAAGGCTATTTTTAGACAACAACATTTATCCAACAACATTTACCCAACAACATTTATCCAAGTAGGGCTGACTGATCTGATATTATTTGACCCCTTTGCTGGCTTCTCTTTTACCATATGGCTTTCCTGTGTGCTTACGTGCCTTAGAACAGATGCATGAGTACTCTGAAAGGGAAACCACAGCCCTGTATTACATATCTGGCAGGTTTTCCATGATGCCTTTGTATGACAAAGGTATCTCACCTCCAAAAATAAGGAATTTTTGTGCTCTGTTTTCCAGCTTAGATACACATTCACAGTTATATACATGCATATTTCTAGCTGGTTCCCATTACGAGTGTCATTGTATGAACCAACACCTGATCAAACTACAGACATCTGAAATTTCATGTACATGCTGAGTACATGCAAAAACAGTATCTGCAGTGATCAGATGTGAACTTAAGTGAACTTGAGAATTAAGGTGTTATCCTCCGTAATACAAATTGTTTAACATGTTCAGCTTGGATAAACCAGGAAGCATTTAGTAATAAATATGGTTGCCTGATGTGAATCTTAGGGAAAACTTGTTCCAGAATAGCACTTAACTTTAATTACAGAATGTTTCAAGTTTACCTGCACCACAACACAGTAGAAATCTATTGATTTTTTTTTAACAGCACTTCTGCTGTTTCAGTGTGTATCTTATCTCCATGGAGACATCAGTTGATACGCAGTGCTGTTTTCTCATGTAGAGTACCATACTTTAAAAAGTTATGAATATGGAGGATCTTTTATTGGTGCCAAAAAAAAAAATCAAAAATAAATCCACAAGGGCTCTGTGTGAAGAGATTTTCAAAGGACCTAAAGGACACTGTGTACGTAGGACAGTTTTGGTTGCCCAAAGATAGGCATCTGGTGCTGTTTTAGATGTACTAGCACAACTTGCTTGGCATCCAGCTGTTGCTGTTGAGTCACATCTCCTAGGGTGTCCTAGGTTGCACCAGATGCTTCTCTGCAGGCACCAATTTCATGCTCCTTGTTACCACTGGAAGCTAGTGAGGACTGACTTGACCCTTGTTGCCACCTGACCTTACACTCCTGATGGCTGTGCTTGGAGACTCACAAGAATTTCATGTCTCAGATCTGATGTCTGTCATTTCCCTGACTGTTCAGGAGAATATATGTACATACACACACATATACATATAAATATACATATATAAATGTATGGGATATATATAGGGGGAAAATACAAAATTTTATAGGGGTCTGTTTACATGTGTTGATGTATATTTAAGCACGGGCTTAGTACCACTTATGCATTTAATTGGTAAGGGTGTTCTTATGTGATATGGCAGACTAGGGTCCTGACTCCAAGAGAGGCAAAGAGCTTCTCATAAGCTCTTTGTCACTTGCTAACTTACATGAAAAGTACAGGGATTCAGCATATGCTTGGATTAAACTCTAAAATAATTGTTTGCTTTATATCACATTTATTGCTATTCAAAGCCTTTTATTCTTCATTCCTCCTCTTCCTTTGCAGTCTTTCAGAAAATTACGTATTTCTTTGTGACTTATTAGTTGTTGTAAGCATAAAAATACCAAGTGATCTTAATTCATTATTACGCTTTATCTGAAAGCAGTACAATTTGTATTTCTTAGTTGGCCACAAGAGGTTTAGCTAAATGTTTTATCTCTAGTGCTCTCTTCCTGTAAACCCATCTGTGTTTGCTTGTGTTTCATATTTATTTCACACTTTGTTTCCCTTCTAGATCATGAAGGTATCCTTTACAGACACAAAAGCATCCATGTAATGACTACAGAGACACTGAATTTAGATTATAAACTGGACTCACTGTATAGCATTGATAGGATCTTTCCTGCTGGCCAATTCTGTCTGGCAAGCTTTCCCTGGGTCCCCTCTGCTCCAGCCCCTCAAAAGCCTAAAGATTGTCCTCTCTAGGAGCCAGTTTCCATAACTACTTAAATTCCTTTTGGCTAAGTTGAAGTGAAGACTTGTAGAGTATAACGATACGCTTCAGTGCAGTGTTTCTGAGACCAAATAGGGCTGCAAGTTCCTGCCAGAGTACAGAAGTATTCAGAAGTGGAATACTTATTTCATGCAGTTGTATGGGACTGACCTCGGGAAGTAAATTTTCTTGTTAGGAAGGGAACTGAATGAAGTGGAGAGCAGCTATTTGATCAGACCTTAAGGTAAATAGTTCTGTGTCAGAGTGAGCTACTGAGATTACTGAATGCATTAAATAAAATGAGGTCATTTAAAGTGTAAAATAAATAATACAAAAAGAATTATGAAGTACAAATGAGATTACATGCTTTCCTTTCAACCGTCCTCATTAAGCAGCTGTTAGCTACTTATTTACTGATCTTTATTCAGATTTTTAGATGCTGATATCCCTGTTTACTTTTTACTTGATGAGAAAGCAAATGGGATATGAATTCATATTTTATGAGATGTTATTTATTGAAAATTTTCAGGAGGAGAGAGAAGTTATTTCTGTGTGTGTTTCTTCAATGACTCTTCTGTGTTAATACTAGAGAAGAAAACAATAATAAAATAACATGGTAATGACAAAACATAAATTGAGATAGCTAAATCTAGAGTGTTTTGTTGTGTTGCATGATACAAATATCACAGAGGTGTTCAGCACATAAGCTGTGTGTCTTAGAAACACTTCTACTTAGTGCCGTCACTATGGAGGAAGAGGAAAGGGTCTGTGCAGGGAGCAGGCTCTAGATTCTTTAGTGGACAAGACATACCAAATATTTACCAAAGTACACACTTGAAACTGAGCTGGAGTCTAGCTTTTTGTCAGCACCTATGAAGCTCCACTATCTTTCTCATCTACCCAAACATCAAGCTTTTCTTCCCTGACAATGCTCCAGCCACTGTGACCTGATGAGTTAGACTTATCTTACTCAACTGCATAGCACCTGCGAGGGAGCTTCCTTTGGCAGTCAGAACACATAGTCTGAAAGAAAGAGGTGCAAAGTCATTCCTGCACTTGGCAGTCTTCAGCTTCTTTGAGAGCCTGTTGGACCTTCTGCAACACAAGAAAGTTAGAGCAGCTTTTTGTTACTGAAAGTGAAATAATCATACTTATCCTCTTGGCTGCATAACAAACTGGCTAGCTACCGTGATGGCCCATCAAGTAGGTAAAGGTGGAATAAAGAAAGAGCAAGCATCCTGGAGTCACAGAGTGGGAAGAAGGAACTTACAGAAGCAACATCCTCAACTCTGCTGGCCTTATCACCATCTTTGTCACCTTCCTCTTTTTCAATGGTAATGGAGTTCCCACAGGCCTGTTACCCTTTGTAGACATAGTTGACAGCAAAGTCATCCAGGCAGGCACTTGGAGTGAGAGTTCTACACAGATTTCCAACATAACCCAGATGCAGGCCAAATTGGCTTGTGCAGTTATAGTGCTTTTGCTGATGTAAAGCCTGTTTGTGTGTCTGTGCAGCACCACACAGTGAGCCTGCCTCTACAGAGCTATGCAATATGCAGTCGAAAGTTAGAATGAAGAGAAAAAGCTGCTCCACTGACAACCCTGAGTGAGCCCTGCTGTAATGAAGTCTGAAACACCTCCTGAACAAAGCCCTTAGGTTAATTGCCTCTTGATTTTCCACGTTTAACTCATGAGTACTGCAAACTGCAGCTCATGGAGGGAAGGGAAGGCTGGGTGGCAATGAACTGAAGTAGCTTGGAACTCATCATCTTTCTAATGGTAATAAGATTTAAAGCGTAACAACATAGGGAAAGAAACCAGCAGGCTTGGAGTGTGCCAGAGATACTGGGATGTGACAGAGTAATTTATTGTTTGTAGCATTTGCAGAATAATATATGCTTTATGAGTAACAACATGCCCTTTTGCAGCATGAAAATAACTGCTCAGAAACAAAACCCTGTTAGCAGTAGTGAAAATGTAAAATAAACTCCATACCTCTATTGTATCCTGACATTTCTGTGCCTCTATTGCTGTTGCAAATAGAACGATGGTGAGCAATCTAGCAAAAGCTGAAGGAGCTCTGAGCAGATTCTTCTCATGGAGAGTGTGAACTGTTCATTTGCTAGCCCAATTGCAAGAACAATTAATAAATAAATAAATGCCGTCAGCATCACCCTAAGATCTAGAATGTTTTCTTAATGTTTACATTATTTTCTTACTCACTTTTGTTGCCCCAAGAGCTCACCTTATTCAGTGGTTCATATAAATCTGTTGGGTCAAAAACCTATGGAGTGGAGGGACTGTTGTTAGAATTGAGTTTTTCACATTTCTGTCACTGAAGCAATTCTCTGGCAATGTTGTAGCAGAGTGTGTGTGTCTATGACCTCTGGTCTGCCAGTGTTCTCCTGCAAGATGTCAGTGAAATGTTTTCATCTATTGCACACCTGGTTAATTAGCCAGTCAGCCTGCCTCTTGTATCTGTTCCAATTTTTTTGAAAAGGGAGGTGATTATAAAGGATTTGGTATGACTGTTGCAGATATTGCACATAACTGGGTCAATCATAGAATAACCAGGTTGGAAGAGACCCACCAGATCATTGAGTCCAACCATTCCTATCAAACACTAAACCATGCCCCTTAGCACCTCATCCACCCGCACCTTAAACACCTCCAGGGAAGGTGACTCAACCACCTCCCTGGGCAGCCTGTTTCAGTGCCCAATGACCCTTTCTGTGAAGAATTTTATCCTAATGTCCAGCATAAACCTCCCCTGGTGGAGCTTGAGGCCATTCCCCCTTGTCCTGTCCCCTGTCACTTGGGAGAAGAGGCCAGCTCTCTCCTCTCCACAACCTCCTTTCGGGTAGTTATAGAGAGCAATAAGGTCTCCCCTCAGCCTCCTCTTCTCCAGGCTAAACAACCCCAGCTCTCTCAGCCGCTCCTCATAGGACCTGTTCTCCAGCCCCCTCACCAGCTTTGTTGCTCTTCTCTGGACTCGCTCCAGAGCCTCAGCATCCTTCTTGTGGTGAGGGGGCCCAGAACTGAACACACTATTCGAGGTGCAGTCTCACCTGTGCCGAGTACAGAGGGAGAATAACCTCCCTGGACCTGCTGGCCACACCGTTTCTGATACATATTTTACTTGATTTTAAAGCCATCATCTTCACAGTGGAATCCATTCATTGCCACAGCATTGTGTAGATAAGTCCATCAAAAGTACAAATTTTTTAAATCTGCTTCAAGCTGCTGCAGTATTTCCAATTCACCACACCCCAAAGCTGCAAAATCTAGATGTTCCAGGGTAAAGACGGGGCAGAATAAAAGTGAAGGGCTCTTGGAGCTTCCCACTCCAAGCAAGGAAACTTGTTCATTATGGAAATGCAACTTGCATTCAGGGTGAGATCTGAAGTACCTCTGGAGTACCTCCTCATTTAAAAACATGTCTAGAGGACAGGATTCCTACATTCTGCCCACAGACAGTAGGACAGACAATGCTCAATGCATGAAGCAGCAGTTATTAATCTTTTGTCATTATTCCCAGTGCTCAGTGTGTGGCATCATGCCATACAGGTCAGGGTCCACCTCTGTTTACAGGTCACCTCATCCAAGGACTCTGAAACTGCAACCTCCTTTTTCTTGTCAAGTCTTAAGAGTCTAAAATGAAAATGTATTCTATGCAATGATGTTAATAATTAACTGAAATAATTTTGACTTCAAAGATATGCTTATATTTAAACACGGTCTGTTTTTTAGGTCAATGAACAATTGACTTATGAAACACACACAAGAACATCATCTGTAAAAAAACAATGCAGATGCATAAAATCTGGTGTTAACTAATTAAAGCTAACAAAAGGAGCTAGATAATCTGTATACAATTTAAAATATCTAAAACCTATGAGTACTTGATAAAAGCACTTATTCATAGAATCATATAATCATTTAGGTTGGAAAAGACCTTTAAGATCATCAAGTTCAACCATAAGCCTAACACTGCCAAGTATACCGCTAAACTATGTACTTAAGCACCACATCTACAAGCCTTTTAGATACCTCCAGGGATGGTGACTCAACTATTTCCTTAGGCAGCATGTTCCAGTGCCTGATAACCCTTTTGGTGAAGGAATATTTCCTAATACCCAATCTAAATCTCCTCTGGCACAACTTGAGGTTATTCTCTCTCATCCTATCATATTTGAACATGTATATCTACAATCATTCATACAAACCTGTGAATGACCCCAGAAAAAATATAAGGACAGGTACACCCATCCATTTATTAGGAAAAGTGCTCCAGCAAATTATTGTGAACATATATGAATGTGAAACTGGGCATCACACAGTGAAACCTTATTTCCAGTCAGAAACCTAGTTGCTACATTTTGTACTAAATCGAGCATATTAATCATCTGGGTAGGAAGCTGCTAAGTATAGAATTTAAAAAATCAGTAGAAATAAAAATATTGTTATCAATGTTAGAAAGGGAATAGACCTCATGCTAAAACCTGCTTTTTCCCCCTGTAGTGATCTTCAAATCCACCGGAACACCTGAATGATAATTCTGTGATTTGCAGACAGCATGACTTGTTTGGTTTTTCATGCTTCTGGGATTTTGGCAATAGAAATGAGACAATCTGTTTAATTTCCTGGGTGAGAGGAATAAACAAAGCTGATTTAACGTACTACACTGTCTGTCACTTTTGCATTTGATAGTGCCATTCACATTGTAACTTAGGCCAGTTGTGGATGTGTAATCATAACTGGAGTAGGTATTTTAAATGCTGGATTTTGATGATTGGTTATTCTGAAATACAGCAATCGAAGGACAGGGAAAGAAATATTTCAGGCTGGCAACTAACACTATCCTATGTAGCAAAGTCTAGTACTGTATCTGAGTCTCGTAAGCTGGCTGATTAAACAGGATTAATGATTAAGGCTCCTAAAATAAACTTATGTATTATTCAGGGAAGGAGAGAAACTTCCTTGTCTAGTAGCTGCCACTATTCATGGTCAGAAGTACCCTGTTAGCGTGGTTCAATCACTGACCAAGCAAGCAAATGCAGACAGAACACATTCTAAAACTAGGCTCTTGGGACTGTATTCTTAGTTCATGGTTGCAGTTAACAGGAACTGGATCAAAAAATCTCCATGGTCAATCTCATCTCCTCAGACTCGGGGAAGTATAGCTCCTGATCTGAAGTCTGTTCAGTTTAACCCACCACTCACTTCATGCGTATATGGTGTCTCTGTTCAGATATTCAGCAAATATGAACTGAGGATGAAAGCACACTGTAGAAAAGTGGTTTTTTCTTGTAACCAAATGAGAGTTAATACCCCTAAACAAGTAAAGCATGGTTTGAGCATGATGCTCTTGTTTTATTACAAGTAATAATAATCCCGTGGGAAAAAAAAATTCTGCCTAACCCTTGTAGGATCTGCCTAAACCTTGCAGGCTTTGCTTGGATTTTGCTGCTCAGGATACAGATAGTTTCATTTAGTGAAATACACTGTGAAAGGTCTCTGTATTTTAGGACATTTGTGAAATCCTGAAGCTCACTAACCTGAACAGAATTGTGTAATTCTGAGGAGAATGTAAAAGCAAGCCTTCCTCTGCCTGTACTTTATCTAGCACATCTGCCCTCATGTGCTGTGCAATTGAAGTGTACAAATCACTTCATAGGAACAACAGTTAAATTGCATTTAGAGTACAAAAATAAATGGGCACTGAAAGCTTGTGGAAGTGCAGAAAAATGTTGGTTTGTGCTATGAAGATGCAGCTAAGAATCCCATACCTTCAGGTAGTTAGTTGGACGAAATCTATGATGCCTTAAAGATGTCACAGTGTTAATACTTTCAATATTCAGCTCTGGCAAGAGCTAACACTAGATAACTCATAATCTGTCTAACGGAGACAAATAGCTATGGGCAGATGTCAGAATATTTAATGTTGAGTCAAGTTGATTGTTCATTTAACAAATTGAATTGTTTCAGCTAATTAGATAGCGTGGCATAAATGCAAAGAAGGATGTTCAGAGAAGAAAACTCTTCTTTTTTTCCTCCACTAAATAAATGAAACCCTTGAGGAAAATGTACACCCAGAGTAGGCAAACAATTTCCGGCTTCACATGCTGAATTTTACAACCTCCATTTTGGAGCGACTGTTCCTGGGCTTTCTGTTGGACTGACCAATGCAGCATCCTCCTTGTGGTCCCAGACTACTCTCTGGAGAAGCCTATATTCTGCTCCAATAGTACATGAGGAACTCACCTTTCTCTGTTAGATAGGGACATCTCAGCTAGGTGCGTAGGACTGCATCACTCTATCCTGTAACTCTGATGAAGAAACGAACAAATTGAAGGACTGTTCAAAAATCCAGTACCTTTTCAACTTTTTGGTCAATTGCCTTTTCTAATCAGGAATTATAATGTCTTGAGAGGTTAGGGATATTAAAGTTTAGTGAAAATAAATAAAGAAATATATAAAATTCAGCTTTTTGGGGTTACATATAAAATACTCTGTGTGAAATCAACCCTTTTGTACTTTGCAGTGTATCCTTGTATAGATTATAGCAGTTTTGCACTGGTCTAATTTTCATTTGTTGTTTTCTTCTGTGAACATTTTGAGCAACATATATAGCAAACAAGTTTTATTTGCATGTCTTCAGGATTTTTAAAATCTTAACTCTTTAAAAATTGCTTTCAGCACTGATTCAGACAGCGTGCAGAAGGCGGCTTTGATGCTTCTGGTTTAATCAGTGTTACTTAGTCTCACTTTCAGACCTTACAAAACAGTATTTTCATGACATAGAAGTAGCAAAGCAACAGGCAGAGTTCAGACCCCTGTTGTGCTAGTTGGGCTACAAATATGCTTAGCAAATTTGAAACAAAAGTTCAAAGCAAAACATGAGAAATACTGTGCATATCTTTGTATAATAACACTTCAACAGAAATTGGAGTGCCGAGATAGCAAGTCTTTGATCTGTATAGCTGTGGTTGACCTCGTCGTAATTTTGTGTCCAAGTTCTAGTCCCCTGTCAACCTCACTGCAGACTTCTTGATGCGTACTTTTGTTCTACTTGGACACCTGTTGAATAGTTCCCTTAGCAAGAGAATTTGAATATAGACATGACACAGCTCCCAGAGAATAGTGTAATGTGGCCTTTAAAGTTATGAGTGCTCTGTATACATGGGAAAGCATCAGGCCATGCAAAGATGCCAAATGTCACACAGAGTCACAGAATAGTAAGGGTCGGAAGGGACTTCTGGAGGTCCAACAACGCTGCTAAAGCAGGTTCACCCACAGCAGGTTGCACAGTAATGCATCCATGCAGATTTTTAATATCTCTGGAGAAGGAGACTCCAAAACCTCCCTGGGCAGCCTGTTCCATTTAGTGCCCATTGCCCCTTGTACTATCACAGAGAACCATTGAATAGGGTCTGTCTCCATGCTCTTGACACTCACCCCTTAGAAGCTTATAAGCATTGATAAGATCCCGTCTGCCTTCTCTTTTCCAGTCTAAAGAGACCCAGGTCTCTCAGCCTTTCTTCATATGCAAGATGCTCCAGTCCCCTGATCGTCTTCAACCTCCTTGACCTGCTTAATGTGCCCCAGGATACCATTGGACTTCCTGGCCACAAGGGCAAATTGCTGGCTCATGGTTAACTTCTTGCATACCTGAACTCCCAGGTCCTGCTCCACAAAGCTGCTTTCCAGCCTCTCAGCCCCTCACCTGTACTGGTGCAAGGGGTTGTTCCTCCCTATTTGCAGTACTCTATACTTGCTTTTGTTTAACTTCATTAAGTTCCTCTCTGCCTGACTCTCTAGCCTGTCTAGGTGTTGCTGAATGGCAGCACAGCCTTCTGGTGTATCGGCCGCTCTTCCCAGTTTTGCATCATCATGTCAGGTCTGAATGTGTTAACTTAAGGGTACAGAGCAATAGATTGGGATACAGTGATGCCCTAACTGAACTATGACACCCTGCTTGCTTTTGTGGCCAGCAGGAGTAGGGAAGTGATCACCCCCTTGTACTCTCCACTGCTGAGGTCACACCTTGAATACTGTGTTCAGTGTTGAACTCCTCACTACAAGAGAGACATTGAGGTGCTGGACCATGTCCAAAGAAAGTCAATGAAGCTAGTGAAGGGTCTGGAGCACATGTCTTATGAAGAGCAGCTGAGGGACCTGGGATTGTTTAGCCTGTAGAAGAAGTGGCTGAGGGGAGACCTTATTACCCTCTACAGCTACCTGAAAGGAGGTGAGTGCAAGTCTTTTTTCCCAAGTAACCAGTGGTAGGATGAAAGGAAGAAGCCTAAAGTTGCACCAGGGGAGGTTTAAGCTAGATGTTAAGAAGTATTGCTTTAGTGAGAGGGCTGTCAAGCGCTGTAACAGGCTGCCTGGGAGAGTGGTTGAGACACCATCCCTGGAAGTATTTGAAAGATGTGTATATGTGTTGCTCAAGTACATAGTTTAGAGGCGATCTTGGCAGTGTTCAGCTTATGGTTGAACTTGATCTTAAAGGTCTTTTCCAGCCTAAATGATTGTGTGATAAGGAGTATACAGGGAGCCATGTTCATGTTCAGTGTGGACAAACCGAGAAGCTAATTCCCCCCAAATCAGGTGAAGACTCTGCCTTCTTGCTAAGCTCTGTCTGCTTTATTTTTATTATATCCTTACAGTCTCATTTCCCCTTTTTTGTTTGTTTGTTTGGGATTTTTTGTTGGGGTTTGTGGGATTTTCTTGGTGGTTTTTTGCTTTGGTTTGTTTTTTTTTTGTTCTTTGGGGTTTTTTTTTGTTTGGTTGGTTTGGTTTTTTTTAATCCCTGTATTATTTGCACCCTCTCTTCATGTTTCCACAGTTCCTCGCAGGGACTCATAACTGGGAGTCCAGGTTCTACCATAATGTAGTACAGGAGTAACCTGGATCTCCGTAATTTCTTTGTCCAAAGAGTAAGCTGTAATACCACTAAACGTATGGTAAATTGCGTGTGTAAGCTTGACTATTCAAATAATTTTGTGTGTTGTAAATTATAAATCACGTCACAGTACAAAGTTGGAATTGCTTTGGTCGTAGTCAGAAATGTCATCTTCCAGCACATCTCTGACTGGAAATGGCTGAGCATTGCAGAATGGATTCACTGACTCAGCTCTAGTTGGACTTGAGAGAAAACACCATGTGGTCACCCTAATCTATGTTTCATGTCTGTGGCTTTATATTATGACACAATGACCTGTGCTCTGCCAAACTGTGTTTCATTTCACAATGAAAATCTTAAAACATTAATTACTAAAAAGCCTCATGTCTTCCTCTTGCTCCCGTAGTACAAGTGCAAACCTTCAGTACTCTATAATTTACAGCAGCAATTAAAAAGTGACTATTCACAAAATCATGGAGTAGTTCAGCTTGGAAGGGACGTCTGGAATTCATTTAGTTTAACCTCCACTTCTTAAAACAGCATCAGCTAGAACAAGCTTCTCAGGATTGTGTCCAGATGTGTTTTGAATATTTCTAAGGATGGAGACTCCACAACCTCTCTTGGCATCCTGTTTCAGTGTTTGACCACCCTCACAGTACCAATTCTTCTGTGCAACTGCACACAGACCTTTTAATTCCTCCAATTTGTTCCCCAGACTGCATCCATTTGTGTACAGGTGCTTCAGAGAGCACTTAGTCATGATGATTTCCCAGAAAGGTACGAGTGCTCTGCCTGTGACACTTGCCTGTAGGCATATCTGCATTCAGGTGCATACGCTTGATATGGTCATCCTTTAGCCCTCTACTGCTGATCACAAGGTCTCCCCTGGCCATGTCACCATGCACCCTCTGCTACACAGCTTTGTCCCCATAGCTGCTCATTTGAAGCTCTCCTCACCAGGCTGGCCAGCCTGTTGGCAGGGATGCTTTTACCCAACTTTTCATTCTTATTCAAGGCAACTTGAGAACAGTGGAGCCTCATATAAAAACATACATGACTTAGATGGAAGAATACTGATAAAATGAGATGCTGAAGAATGTTTGCAAGAAAAGTGATGATAGCAGGCAAGCTAAAAAAGTAGTAAGTAGGGGAATAGCCTCCCCTGCAATGAGAAAATAATTCAACAAAAAGGAGAATAAGAAGCAGTTGTATGCTTCTGACATTTATTTATTGCTTAAAGCCATTGATGAGAAATACCTGTATTTTAAATATCTCAACTGTCTGCTGTTGACAGAATTTGGCTAAACTTGTGTGTGTAGACACACACATACGCATGCATAGGTGGCCAAAGAAAGTACTTATTAGTGAACAGAAATTCTTCTGCTTTACTTAAAAAAGAAAAGAATCCACAATATGCATGACCCACCCTGAATGTATGTATCATCATCAAACTGAAACATTCATACAGCATTTTAAAATTATGAACAACAAATATAGAGTCAAATTCTGTCCTGTGTCCCTGCAAGGGGCAGCTTATTACAGTCTGTGTTTTAATAGTCTTTCTTGCACCCATCTGTCAGATTAAAGGGTAGAAATGCCAACTGGATGATAATGTAGGATCATTTCTGGAAGTATTGGCTTTTAAAGTTAATCTTCAATGGGATGCTTTACTGTAGGCATGTGCATACATTAGATAACCTTGGCATGCAGAGAGTATTTTAATACCCACATAATTTTGAAGCACCCTTGAATATTCAGTGAAGGTCACGACACATTCCATGCACATAAGATCAGAAACAGACCTTCCAGGGCTTATTTTACCTCACAGGATAGATGCTACACTGGGAGCCAATAGTGATGTGTTCTCTTTTTCTGTAAGACACTTCAGAGTGGCAAAACAAGCTTTTCTGTGCTGTTCTGCTAACATCTGAGCCCTGGTATAAGGCAACCACCTCAGAGGTGCCAATAAGAGTAATATGTACAACTCTCTCCACATGCTTACCTTTTAGCTAAGATTTCCAAAACAAATGCTGTCGACTAACAATGTATTCTGGATCTAATGTGGATTCTGGGATCCTGGAGTATTTGCCTGCTTACAGATTTTCCTATTGAGTTAGATATTTCTGGGAGGCAGGAAGAAGTACACATAAGGTAAGATTCAAAGTAATTCTGTGAAATTTATGTGGCCCCTTTATGAAACAACCTGCTACACAGGGGAGAGGAGAACAGCAAACCCTGGGCTTGATGTCAAAACGATATATACTACTTTTTGTATGTTGGCTTGTGTAACAAGTGAGGCATGAAAACAAAAATGTAGTGCCCTCAGAAGTGGCAGTGAATATTTTATCTTATCAACAAAGCAGCAAGTGACTAAATTCTTAAAGCGTATGCCATACTGACAGTGCGCTCTTGTTGTGACAGTAATGATATTTGCAATCCCAGATGCACTCAAGCCTGTCTTTAAAAGCACCCATTGCTTAGTAGGCATGTTGCTGTCTCTTACCCTTTACTGGCCCTTAACCAGGCAGAGTAGTTTTTCTTTGTTGTTCCTGTTGCCCTGTATGAATGGATGTTCAATCAATTTTTTTTCCCAAAGTGAAAATGGAGAAATTTTGGCATTGTTAGTTCTTCAGAAATGTTCACACTACTAAAAAGTACCATTAGGTAATTGAACACACCTTTTTTTGTGCATGCTAATCAGCTTTTCTGTGACTTTTTACAAATATCCAGCATAAACACCTTTCTGAAAATTAGTGGCTAGATCCTCACAGAAATGGAGAAGTAGGAGTACCACTGCTATTCTGTGGTTTGACTGGGTTGGTGAGAATATTTAGAGGGTGATTCATGCCTGTGAGTAGCAACTATTCACTTTCTGACACGGTTTTGACTAAGTCTAATGAGTTAAAAGTTATTGAGTTGATCATAGATAAAGGAAGATGCTGCTCTGGGAATGTGGATTTGAATGTGTGTGCTCCCTGGTTTTTCCTAGCAGCCATTTGTTTGGTACCCTCTCCAGGCTGAAACTTGAGATTTGAAAGGGCATTGGAGAATGTTCCTTATAAATTATGCAGTTACTGCCTCATGGTTACTGTCTTGTTATCAATAATGTCAGACTATACTTCATGCCTCAACTTTTTCTCCTGCCTTACCGTCTTGTAACGTTTCTACATTCCCCACTTAAGATTGCTTCCCATCGCTGCATCCATTCCCAACCCAAGTCTTCAGTGTGGAGTTGCAACCATCCCATGCTGATTTCTCATTTCCTACTTCATAGTTCAGCAATTTAGGAAGTTTTAGATTATTTGCCTATGCAATTGCATAGGAGATATCCTAGTACAGTTTTGGAGAGACAGCTTTGGAGAACATGGGTGGAAAGCTCTAGAAAAAATGAGGAAGCAGTATAGCAAGTGAAAAAGTATGTTCAAGAGATCTGTGGGTTGTGGTGTGGTAAATGGGAGCTAAGCAGAAGGCACACAATCAGACCCATTGTGCATAATGCTTGATCTGGTAGGGCAGAATGCAACAACAGATTAGCCTACTTGCCCATGTGGGCAAAACTACTTGCAGCAAGAATCTTTTATATCAAAAAACGCTGCAAACTTGCTCCCTCTTCTTGTAGCCTGACTGGGAAAGTAGGGTAAAGTCCAACTCTCAGCTTCTTGCTTTCCACCACCCCTTTGAGATCAGTGGGAAAAATTTGTTATCCAGGAGTAAGAGCAGCAAACGGGTTGCTTCCAACTCGACTCCATTGGGTTTGGTCTCCCATTTCAGAGCTGCTGCAGGGCACCCTGTCCACCTCCTGCAGTCAGAACCACAACAGAGCCCCTGGTAGCTGCTGAGGCGAGCTCTGTGCCAGACCAGTGTCTCTGCCCATCTCCGCTCAGTACTGCGATGCACACCTCCCTGCAGGAGATGTCACTAGCCTGCATGTCAGGCCCCCAGCACAAGAAGAAAAGCTTTCTATCTTTTAGAAGTGTGGCTGTTCATGTAGATATGCCCAATAGAGCTTTAATGCAGTTAGTTGGGGTACTTGTGGCAAGTGGGTCTTAGTAGCACACATTTTCTGTTCAAGTACGCAGACCTTCTAGTATGCAGGCTGCGTATTAGCTCCCATATATTCATTGCTATTGGCACTTGGTGAATTTAAACTGGGAATGACCAGCATTGCTGCAATCACATTTCTGACTGTACTGTAGGTATATTTGTAGGCATTTTTGTAATAGATACATTATATAGATGGACCAAAATAATCAAAAGGCCATTTGCAACTAAGTTTCTTTATTAAGTTGCTAAAATGTGAATTGCCATTTATCCAAAAGACTCATTTTCCCTTCCAGTATCCGCTGACATCCAGAGTATAGCTTGAACCTCTAGAAAAGACATTTCTGAAAATTATAATGCACTGGATTTGTTTCCATTCATTCACTGATTAATCAACCTAGAAGTGCCATCACGGCTTCTGAACTTACTGCAGTTTAAGTTCTTTCACCAAGCAGATAGTCCTAAAATAATAGGGGAAAAAGTAATGCCATGGAGAAAGTTTCTTCACATCAAGAGGATACGATTGGTTTTAATCTAGCCACTCCCTAAATGTGTTGTAATTTTAAAATTCTGTTTTACAGATTGACTCTCCAATCAAGGTCCAGAGGTATTTTTTTGAGTAACCTCTACCTCCCTATGGACTTAGTAAATCTGTCACGAAATGGCATTGCTTACTGGGAATGCTGATCCTGAGTTCACCTCCTACTCCTTCAATAACCTGGAAAACCTGTGTGAAGTGCAAACCAAGAAAGGATTCTTCTACAAAAAGGCCAAACTTCTGCACCCTAGGGAAGACCTGTGCTGCTTAGCCCACCTGGAGGACAGGACCAGGTTTGTGATCATCAACGTAGGTGGTATTAAATACAAAGTTCCATGGACCACCTTGGAGAACTGCCCCTTGACCAGGCTTGGGAAGCTAAAATCTTGCAACAATTATGATGAGATCATGAATGTCTGCGATGATTATGATGTTGGCAGCAATGAATTTTTTTTTGACCGTAATCCTAGTGCCTTCAGGACGATCATGACTTTCCTGACAGCTGGGAAGCTGAGGCTTCTCAGGGAGATGTGCGCTCTTTCTTTTCAGGAGGAGCTTGTGTACTGGGGGATAGAAGAGGACCACCTGGAATGGTGCTGTAAAAAGAGATTGCAACAGAAAGAGGAGGAGGCAGATGAGTCCAGGCTTTATGAAGGGGAGATGATATTTAGTGAAACTATGCAATGTGCCTTCCAGAACAATAGCCGATTGAGTTTGTGTATGCGAAAGGTCAGGGATATGGTGGAGAACCCCCACTCAGGGATCCCAGGAAAGATCTTTGCTTGTATTTCAATCTCTTTTGTTGCCATCACCGCAGTCAGCCTCTGCATCAGCACCATGCCAGATGTCAGAGAAGAAGAAGATCGGGTGAGTGCAGCTTTTCTCAGAGTAAAGTGTGTTTTGCATTGTTGTCTCCTCAGAGAAAGTGATGGGCAATGTCACTCCAGCAGTCTTGTAGGTATTGCACTCAGTATTTATGATGTAGAGGGCTGGCTGATGTAGAGCACAGGAAGCATTATGTCACTTAATATCGAGGGAAGATTGGGCCATATTCTGCCTTGCCAGCACAGCTTTGCCAGTTCTCACTAGCAGACAGCTTTACCCAACAGATTTGTTTTCTGACATCTCTAACTAGATGACAAGCTAGTTATTGCAAAACTATTGAGGCTTAATGTTTTCAAATTCGGTTATTAAGAGCTAGGAGATGAGTTTTTCTTAAAGGTACTTTGAACACAACACTTTGAATGAGCTCTCAGTACCCCACTGTAAAAAACACATCTAAAATATTTTGATTCTGAAGGCGAGATAAATGGCAGGGAAGCTGAGGCAGGAATTTAACAGAAGAAACAAAGCAAAGCCCGAATTTTTAATCATGCTTAGTATTCTCATGTGTAAGTTGTGGATGCTGCATGCCCTTGAAAATTAAGTCTTACAGATATTTTGTTTATTCTTTAATTCAACACATTTCCTAAGGGTTTAGTCCCTTATTTGTGCAAGCAGCTCAGTTTCCTAGGATTAGCTGTATGTAGGACAATGTGAGTTCATCTGAAGATCAATAGAGGAGGATACTCACATTGTCATTACATGTGTGCTGAAATGCCATCTAAAGGGTCATTACCTGACAGGAGACATTTACTGGTTTGTAGCATTGAGAATAAAAAGCCTGATGATGGAAAATTTGCCCAGCAACTCCAGAGAGGTGCCTATGTTTGACTGAGTACCTCATGTGCAGTTAAACCCACTGTTTCCTTGTGAGATGTGCTCAGGTTAGATATCAACTGAGTTGTTTGAATTGGAATCATACTAATTCAGCAACAGCCAGGAAAAAAGACAAAACATTTGGTATGTTGTTTGATATTTGATTTGTTATAAGTTTTTTATTTTAAAAGCTTGTTATGATATAAAATTTGAGCATAGTAGTACTGGGTACTAGTTAAAACTATATTATCTTAATAATTTTTTTAAAAGATCATTTCCAAGCCATGCCTTTACTGTAATTAACCAGCAGTGCCCCTGTATGCTGGATTTTTAAGCACAAGGGATATTTTACTGTTGAAAACTGAGATGTATTTAGTGTTCAGATGTTCCTGAGTTTAAGTGAAAGCTGAACAATTGCTTTCAGAATTATCAGAGTTTAGCACCTTATATTTTTACTCGTGTTCTGTATATAAATAGAGACCCATAATAGGCTAATAATATTAGTTAGGTGGAGCAGGGTAATAATAAGGATAGAGCAAGAACATGCCTGGATTTCTTGGTAAGCTGGGGGCCATTAAAAGGCGCACATTTTCATAGTGAAATACAAAATGGTACAGTAAAGAAGAACGCAGACTTGCTCTTGCAAAACCAGAGTAAGTATCCCAAAGCTACTCCAAATAGGATTTAGGATGCAAGCAACTGAATGTAAGTTTGTGTTGCAGCATAGAAACAGAAGGGTTAATGTGATCCTTAAATGTCTGAGCTGGGGAATAGTGATTAGAAGCTGGGAGATTATTTTGTGCCTGTATGTGGCATTGGTGAGACTTGGCACTAGAATGCTGCAGTCAGTTCTCATGTTCGTATCTTTAAATGGTGTTTTGAAAAATTGGGGAGGGTGCAAAAAACCCTGTAGATATTAGACACCTGGGAAAAATGCCATACCATAAGAAATTTTAACATTTCAGTTTATTTATATAAAAGTAAGAGGATTCAGCAAATAAGTGATTTTTTTACAGGGAGAAGAAACCTTTAATTTACGCAGGGAAAGAATGCACGGTTAAAAGCTGAATCCAGACAAATTCATGTGGGAAACAAGGTGCTAGCAATTTATACCACAGTGATTAATTACTGGGGCAGTATAGGAAGAGAATTAATGGGGTTTGTATTATCTTATGCTTTTAGTTCAAAGTCAGTGCCCTTCTAGAAGGTAGCCTTTAGTGTAAAGACACTTTACATCAATCAAAACTAAATTTCTGATTTCAGTTCAAGTTACAAAGGTGAAATGCTTGCAATACAAAGGTGATCAGAAAAGAAAATGATCTGGTGTTTTTCTGTACTATTAAATTCTAAAAGCACAGAGTTTCTGTAAATAGGCTTTGTTCTGCCACAGAAGGACTGTGGAAGGAATAGAAATTGTTATTTGGTTTGAGACAAAAGTGGTTCTCTAGCACAGGATACAGGTGAAGGATCACTTAGAATCATAGAATCATAGAATTACCAAGTTGGAAAAGACCGACCAGATCATCGTGTCCAACCATTCCTATCAAACACTAAACCATGCCCCTCAGTGTCTCGTCCACCCGTCCCTTAAACACCTCCAGGAAAGGTGACTCAACCACCTCCCTAGACATCCTGTCCCAGTGCTCAATGACCCTCTCTGTGAAAAATTTATCCTAATGTCCAGCATAAACCTCCCCTGGTGGAGCTTGAGGTCATTCCCTCTTGTCCTGTCCCCCGTCACTTGGGAGAAGAGGCCAGCACTCTCCTCTCTACAACCTCCTTTCAGGTAGTTGTAGAGAGCAATGAGGTCTCCCCTCAGCCTCCTCTTCTCCAGGCTAAACAACCCCAGCTCCCTTAGCCGTTCCTCGTAGGACCTGTTCTCCAGCCCCTTCACCAGCTTCATCGTTCTTCTCTGGACTCGCTCCAGAGCCTCAACATCCTTCTGGCGGTAAGGGGCCCAGAACTGAACACAGGATTCGAGGAGCGGTCTCACCAGTGCCGAGTACAAAGGGAGAATAACCTCCCTGGACCTGCTGATCACGCCGTTTCTGATACAAGCCAAGATGCCATTGGCCTTCTTGGCCACCTGGGCACACTGCTGGCTCATGTTCACTTGCTGTCAACCAACACTCCCAGGTCCTTCTCCTCCAGGCAGCTTTCCAGCCCAACTTCTTAGTTCATCGACAAAGTTCCTCACCTGCTACTGAATCAGTGCAGGTCAGCATTCTATCTGAGCTGTAATTAGTCACGCAAAGAGTCATACACAGATTTTGGACCTGCACAAATGGGTTTAAATACCCATGCAGATCTTTTCAGCCTCAGTAGGGCTGGGCAAGGATTCAGACATCTGCCCACATGGAATTGCTTGTAGGATCAGAGACCTTGGTTGCAAACTCCTTGTGTTCCGTCTGTACATGGCTTAGCAAGCTGATGCAGCTCATCAAATAACAAATGCAGAGAGAAGTCAGTTTATGTGAATTCAAAGTCATGTTAGTCATCCTGAGCTGTATTCCTAGTACCTAGTTTAAAATTCGTGCCCAGGGATAGCTCTTTGGTCTGATTTTGCAGTCTGCTAACAAGCAGAAAATGTGTGTGAATCCCTCCTAGCTAAGGAACAAATAAACAGTAAATATTATCTCAAGGACACACTGTACTTGGTGTGTACATTTTCCAGGCTCTTGCTGGCATTACTCTTTTTACAGTTCCATGTCAGAGGTGTTATAGAAACCTTGGCTAACAAGCTGTGGTCTTTTCCTTGAGCTGGCATTTTCCAGAAAACAAGAGCTTTATGTGCCACCTACCTGCCCTGGTTTTGCTTCAGGGAAAGAGACTGGTTGATCATGAACAAAAGCTTGTTGGAGAGCAATTTCTTAATACCATCTGAATGGACCAGCTGTTACACCCATTGATGTCCTGCAGTGACCTCAAGCAGGTGTAAGCATGGGACCACAGAAGTAATTACAAAGTGGGTGAGGAAATTCTTTTAGGTACCTGCCTCTCTCTTTTAAAATACAGAAGAAGAATCAGTCATATATTTTTTTAACTTTATGAACTGTTACAGATGTTCTAGATGACAGTGGCAATCCCTGCTAGTTTAGCAGGAATGGGAAAGATTGTATTCCTTTGTACCATAGCTGTCTTGTTCCTACTAATAGTCATCCTGAGCACTACTCTTTTTTTGGAAGTAGTATCATGTATTTCAGATGCTGCACAATTATCAATGAAGCTAACAGAATCAGATCCTAAACTACTTTTTACTTACTATACTAGGATATATATTTCATCTTGTCAATTTTTTTTCATTTAGCTTTTATTTACCGATTAAGTTAAATAAAAAATGGCAGTCCAGTGATGTGCACAATAGCTGCTTCTGGAAGTTTCAGGAAAGGGACATTTCAAATGTGTAATTAATTTTTAATTTCAAAATTTTCAGAATGGGAGATTTCTATGGAAGGCCTAGATTTAATGGTGAAAAGTCCCCTGTTCAGGCAAGATACTGCTGAGACAAAATCATAGCAGGAGCCCTTAGGCACTGAGTTCTTTCAAGACCACCACAAAAATGATCTCCAAGACATGAAAATAGCCAGAGGCATTTTAGACATATGATACCTTTAAGTGGGCTGCTCAACTCCAATAAAACGGCAGGCATCTAGTGACTCAAGGAAAGCAGCTAGTATATCATGGGAGTCTTAAACCAGTTGGGGATACATTACAGCAAAAGCTTTAACAACATGGTGAGAGCTGAACAACCAAAAGGCATTGAGAGATTCAACTGAAAGCCAGTCATCATACTAGACACTTCATCTTTTTTCTTAGTGAAAACAGGAATGTCAGCCACTTGAATCTGAAGAAGAAAGCTTCTTTCTTTTGTTAGACAGTCTTCCTCATCATAATAAAAAGATGATGTGTTCAAGAGATTAACATTCAACACTTTGTCCTGATTCACAAAAGCATTTATAGGCTGGAGTCCCACTAAGCTCAATCATTTGTAGTACCACAATGTAAAACAGGACAAGAACATCAGAAAGTACTTCCTTCTTCGCTGTGCATTTGAATGTGTTGGGAAAAGCTAGTCTAATTAAAGATGCTGTGATAAGAAGTTACAGTTCAATAATCTTCAGCTGAAGAATCTTACAACAAAGAGAGAGACTCATAAATAATGAAGTTAATAATAGCTCATAAAGAAGCCTGAAACTATTTAACTTTCTAAGCTTAATTTACACACTGTGCTTCAACTTTCATATTGTTGAGGATGGGAAATAGATAAGTTGTGAATGTACACTTTAAAAAACCTTGTGGCTAAAGATTTAATTTTACAAAGGTACACAGAAAAGTAATTTCAGACAAGGTTAAGAGAGATTTGTATAATGATTCTCAACAGCTTTTCATAGACAAGCCATTGATGTAGGGGCTGGAGGTTGATTGAAAACTGGCCAAACAGACAGGCCCAGAGGTTGGTGATCAGTGACGCAAAGTCTGGTTGAAGGCCTGTAAATACTGGTGTACCCCAAGGGTCATACTGGATCCAGTCCTGTTCAACATCTTCATTAGTGATCTGAAGAGTTAGGCAGGGTTTGCTGATGATGCAAACTTTGTACAAGTGACTGATAAGCCACAGGGGCATGCTGCCATACAGAACCACTTCTATAGGCTGCAGAAATGGGCTGACAGAGAACTTAGAAAGTTCATCAAGGAGAAATGCAGAGTTCTGCATCTGGAATGGATCACTCCCATGTGCCAGTATATGCTGGGCATCACCCAGCTGGAAAGCAGTTTGGCAGAAAAGGACCCAGGGGTCCTGGTGGACACCATGTTGAACATAAGCCAGCGATGTGTCCTTCCAGCAAAGAGGGTTCATGGTATCCCAAGTATCATTAGGCAACGTTCTGCCAGCAGGTTGAGGGAGGTGATCCAGCCTCTCTCCTCAGCACTTATGAGGCCACATCTGTGTCCAGTTCTGGGGTCCCTGGTACAAGAGCGAGATGGGCATACTGCAGAAAGTCCAGCAAAGGGCCACAAATTTGGTTAAGGGACTGGAGCATCTCACATATAAGGAAAGGCTGAGAGAAGCTTTGTTTAGCCTGGAGAAGAGAAGCCTCTGGGGGATACCTCATCAGTGTGCATAAATACCTGACAGGAGGGTAGACTCAGGCTCTGTTCAGTGGTGCCTAGTGGAAGGAACAGAGGCAATGGGCACAAACACAGGGGGTTTCCTCTGAACATCAGGAAACACTTTTTCACCCTAAGGTTGGCTGAGCACTGGCACAGGTTGCCCAGAGTGGTCATGGCATCTCCACCTGGAGATATTCAAAAGCTATCTGGACACAGTTCAGTGCAGCCAGGTGGCCCTGTTTGAGCAGGTGAAGAGGGCTGGAGCAGATGACCTCCAGAGGTCCCATCCAACCTCAATCACTCTGTGATTCTGTGGTTAAAACTAGTGATTTGTTTAAGTTTGTAATCTAAATAGGTAGCTAAATAGGAAGAAATCTAAGTATTCAGGGCCTTGGAGTATCAGAAATTCCAGACATTTTGTTGAATGAATATCTTGTCTCAAGACTCTTGTAGTTTGAGGTACTTTGGGGTGGGGAAAACTGTTGTTTTTACTTTAAATTATTTTCTTATTTCAGTGAAAAAAATGTAAAGGTGCACAATAGTTGTTACTGTTAGTGCTTTCTGCCCTAGGATGGCACTCTGCTTGAGAGTGTGGAAAGAAGCTTTTTGTTACTGGAGAACATTTCTTCTTTTGTGGTGGTTCAGCTGGTTTTCTGCATGCAAGACTGAGACTTTCTTGATTTTAACTTAGAGCCATACGTTTATGTGATGCATAGATGGTTTGTTTACATCAATGAAAGTCTTAATAAATTGTAGCTTGTGTTTTTCTTTCTTCATGGAATAAACTGTTCTAGAAATAGCAACACAGTCAACATAAAACATGCATTTTAAAAAAAATCTCCCTGCTGGTATTACAGATAACTATTTAGAGTGTATAGGCACCAAAGGAGACTTCATATAAAAATAATTTTGGGGAATTGGACTAATTTCTCTGGGGATCGTCTAAGAATTCATTATATCATTCTCTCAGCTCTGCTGTTTAAATGCAGAAACCATTAGCAGTAACTATACGACTAGTTATAGCATCTGAACTGATCTACTGTCCCCTATGTTCTAGTTTACACTTTGTGTTTCCTCCAGGCAGTTCAGGCCACAGCGGGCTGGAGGCCAGGGAAAGACCAAATGACTCAGTTTTCACCTGCATTTTCTACAACATTGTGCACAAGGTAGTTCCTGTAGACACGAGATTCATGTTCACTTTCACGTTCACATGCCCTTGCCTTTGTTTATTTTAACTAAAGTGTTTCTTATTTTTTTCTTTCATAAGCTTAAAATAGGTTTTCTGCTTGGATGATAATTGGTAAAATGGTAACACAGCCCAAATGGTAACACAGCCCAAATTACAAGCATTGAGAGCATCCTTTCCCCACAGCTTTAGTCATCAGCACTAACCAAAAGTTTGCTTTGTTGTTTGTGAACAACCTGCCTCATCTAGGTTCCTCACCTCTTCTGTGTAGTCCCTCACTTAGACTGTGAATGCTTTGGGACAGAAAGTCTTAAACACAATGTCTATGAACCAACATCATAACAGAAATAAAAATTGCATTTATACTGCTGTTCATGTACATGGACACATTTCTCATGTCTTAAGCTTTGAGCTAGGTTTCTAAGCAAGGAAATTTTTTTTTCTTTTCATCAGTAAGACCAATTTAGTTCATGCAAGATGCAGTTACAGCATTATGTCTTCTTACAGTCCAGAACTGAGTAGTAACTGCAAAGTTCTGCAGTGTAAGTCTGAATCATCATAATGCAGTCTCCCAGCTCCTGTTTGACAGTCAGAGAAATTTGCTCTATGTGTTCCTTTTCAAACAGCTTAGGTTAGTCTGAAAGCAGTTGAAAGTGATGAGGATTGAAAGAAACAAGTGATGTTGCTTCTGTGGGTCACGCACAGAACTTTAATACCAAGGAGTCAAGAACTTCAGCAGTGCTCAGTCTATACCTTAAATGTTGACTTGTGTGGGGTTTCAAGTGGTGGACATTTTTTATCTGATTCCCATGGAACTTTCAAATGTCAGACTAATGGCAAAGTAAATATCAAGAAATAGTGAGCTTGTCCTTTGATCATTTTGCTGGGAACTGTGCTTGCCTGTGAACCATCTGCATGATACAGCAGACCCTAATGTAAAAGAACTACATGTATTTATCTTTCCTTTGTGGAACTGAATCTAAATCTTCCCTTTACTGATTCTCCAAATCCAGCTGTTGGCATTAGAGTATCTCAATATCAGTTTAGTTTACTGAGCTTGATATCATTAGATGCTTCCTACTAGGAAGCACTTTTGGTGCAGTGAGTTACTGGTGTCATTGTTGCACAACACATTGCCCACTGCACCTGCTCTTCCCACCACTGCAGCTGTCTGGAACCCCCAGGTCAAGTAGCTTGGACAACTCTTTTTCAGAGATAGACCTTCCCTTTTGCAAGACTGCTTTAAGCTGTTAATGAATAGAAAATGTTTGAAGGAATGATTTATTGTTCTTAATATTGGTTGTATGGACAGAGTGCTGGGTTGGAGATCACTTGCTTCTTTTGCTTGCTTCTCTTGGGAAAAAAAAAGAATAAATTACTTTCTTTAATACTTCCTTCCTGAGGGAAAGTTGATCCAGTATTCCTGCTTGATTTGACTTTAGCAGACATAGCTAGTTGTTATGTAGTGGCAGCTTCTTTAAGAGAAGATAAAGGAAACAGAGTCCCAGTAAGAAAATCTTTCTCTGCTGTATCAGAAGGGTTAAGAGAAATGTTGTCTTTTCTTTCACTAAGAGTTGCTTTAGATTGGGACACACACACACAATGACACTGTGCAACAGGTTTGTGCAGAGTCCCTCAGTGAACCTGCAGACCCTTTACTCAAAATTCTTGATCTCAGCAAAGTTACTGCCAAAGCTGTTCATGCCATGGCTTTTTCCAGCTTTGGGTCGCACTGAAGCACCTTTTCCTGAGTTGCTTTACTGAAGTAAAGAGAAAATTTGTATGGAACAAGGGGCTGCCCTGGAGGATTTTAAGGACAGTATGTTACAATATAGACTTTGCAAACCACATGAAAATCTCTCCAGTGTTTTAGGATTAGAAGTAAAAAAATGGAGACAGTGTGAGACAAAACCTGGGTAAGATAAAATTTCTGTTGACTTGTTAGTAACTTTGTGCTGTGCTAATGAACTTCTTCAGTTTACAGGATATCTTCTCATGAATAAAAAGAAGGCTTAGGTCATCTTTTAAATATTGCATAAACATGCTGCAGAATGACATTAGTGATAAATAATTAAACAGCTAAGACTCTCCCATAAAAGCATTTGTAACTTTGACACGTTGTTAACTGGTTTATGTTTGGTTTAATGTGTCTAAACCAGCAGAGCATGCTCCATATTTAGTTTCGTTTAATATTTCTCTGATTCCACCACCATAACTAGTTGGTTTATTGTCCTGAATACCAGGTAAGTCATTCAGGAGTCTCTGAAGCAATCTCAGGATAATTGTTGCTTAGCTTCGAGCCATTGTTATAAAATTATTACAGATATTATAGCCTGCTTTGTAATATCCTGAGAGTACAGCACAGCTTCTTTACTCCACAGATTGCTCCACTACCTTTTGCAAGAGAGCTTTTGCTGTATGGGCTTACTGCATACTGTCCTAGTGTATTGAAAGAGGGAAATCTTCCACTGATTTTTAATAAAAATATCACCTGGAAATTTCATCTCAGAGATCCAGGGGAGGTTGCTATCAATTCTGGAGGTTTGGGATGAAAAAAAGCGCCTAGATTTACGTTTAGCTAGAACTTATATGACTAGGCTGAGGTAATGAGCTGATTCATATGCACAGCACTTAGAAAATTGCATTAAATCATTTAAAATTATAGATGCTTATTGCCCAAAATGTAGTGATTAAAATGAAATATAGGAAGTTTTTTAAATTAGGGACTCCTTGCAGTGTCCATGGAAACACTGAGATTCAAGACAAATTAAGGTAGAAGAGTGGTATACAAATGAAAGAAATAAGGTTTAAAAATTTTTGCAATAGGTTTTTAACAAAGACTTGGGAAAGAACTAGGAGAAAACTATACTATAAGCTCATTGGATTTTCTAAAGGTAAACGTGACATTAAGTTCTAAGTAAAACCATGAAAAAGGTGGTACTGAGTGCAGTTGGCAACATTTTTGAGGATAACAGCATAATTAATTCTAGTCTATGCAGAACAGCACTCAAGAGTGAAACTGAATATACTTTTTATAATGTTATAAAGTTTTCTGACAAAAACAACTTCTGATGTAGGTACTTACACTTCTGTGGGATATTTGAATTAGTGACACACAACATGAATCCTTAATAAAAATTACATTTTTCATAAACTTTCTTCCCTTATTAAATATTTTAATAATTCCTGTTAGATCTCGAAGTAGCAGAAAACTAATATTGGAAATCAACATCCAATGACAGTATATGCAGAAAGGCATGCAAGTGTTTTTGGTGTTGGGCCAGAGCTACTTATGTGTGTTGCTGGTGGTCTGGGAGAAAATACAAAATAATTAAAAATTAAATTTGCAGGTAGCAGAAATCACACACTAGTCAGGGACTGGAAGTATTGCAGTAAGCTGAACTGATTCAAGCATACAGAGGTAACTGCATATTCATCAGCAGAGAGTGCAGCCTGGAAGTGTAGAGAGCATAGAAGGCCCAGGACAAAACACCCTTTTGGAAAGTGAGGGCTCCAAAAAGATATAGGGACCCTGGTGGACTGTCAGCTGTACACCATTTCCCATCTGACATGCTGGGTAAGATGCAAAGCATTGAGGCTTGAGATGCTATGTCCAGATTGGTATCCATTAAGCTGGTAAGTCAAAATAAAAGTTAAAAAATTGTTTAAAATCTGGACATTCTGCTTTACAGTGAGACACTAGAAGAGTTTTTCATGCAGTAAAGAGCAGAATGAGAATGCCTGTGGACATCAGTGAACAATAACTGGAACCCGCAGGTAGACAAACTCATGCTCGAAATAAGGTGTTTTACAGTGTGGGTAATTAACAACGCAAACTGGAGATGCTTGAGTACATCTCATACAATTTTTAAATACATTCTGACGGTCCTTCTAAATATGGTGTCTTAACTCAGTTGAAATCATGCATGTGATTCATGAGCCGCTTGGTGAGATCCTCTGCTCTGCAGGCAATTGGCTCAAGAGCCCCTTCTGGCCTTACAGATAAGTGAGCAATTGCCATCCTGTCCCTGACTCACTTGTGCAGGAGTGCAGTCTCCCTGCACAGGACGTACCAGTGAGGATGATGAATGTCTGGCGTTTCCTTGGCCCTGATGAGATGAGCAGTGGCAGTTCATAATTGTGATTAAAGGCAAGGGCAGCCAAAAAAACTCAGAAGCCTAGGAGCTTTCTGAAGAGGAGTGACATGGGATGAGTCTGGCCCTGTGAAGGCAAGATACTGACCAAGGTATCTTGTCCAGCCCTAGCTGTGTTTGTAGGGGTGCTACAGGGCCGGGTAAACATTACCAGCCGGGCTTCATCCCTCACAAGCAGGATGCCTCAACCAGAAGAGGCTGTTCACCAAGATATGTGCCAGCCCAGCCCTCTGACCATTCATTGGCAAGTTCCTCACACCCTCACCTTCCCATGCAGGCACACATCCCCTCCAGTTTCCTCTGCTCCAGATAATTTTCTGAGCCTGGATACAAACAGGAAATAGAGAAAATAATGTGAAGGTCCCAGCCATCCAATACATCCTGAGCCATGCTGGAAACTTGGCAAACACTGCACTGGGTAAATATGACAACAGAACAGAAATTGCAGTAACTGCCTGAAAGGTCCAAGCATTGAGTGTTTGTGCACAGAAGCTGAGGGTCTTTTCTCTCAGTTCACAGCTAGTTGCCTTCATACAAAGTAGAAACACTGGCTTTGATTTAAAAAAAATTTAAAGCAAGTCAGGCAGTTCTTGCATTCTGCTCTGCTGTCACAGAAAACACCATTACTGTTGCTTGAGCAGAAAGGGGGAATATGAGAAAGAGTGCAGGGTTTCACAGTGGTCAGAACCACCTTGCAAAAAATTCATCCTTTTTTGCAAGTACAGGAATACAGCTTACAAAGTGCAATGGGGTTGTTCAGCTTGGAGAAGAGAAGGCTACAAGGTGATCTTATAGCGACATTCCACTACCTGAAAGGGGCCTACAAGTAAGCTGGGGAGAAACTATTCATAAGTGCTTGTGGTGATAAGGTGAGGGGTAATGGGTATAAACTGGAGAGGGGCAGATTTAGGCTTGATATAAGGAAAAATTTCTTCACCACGAGAGTGGTGAGACACTGGAAGAGGTTGCCCAGGGAAGTTGTGGATGCCCCATCCCTGGAGGTGTTCAAGGCCAGGTTGGATGGGGCCTTGGGTAACCTGATCCAGTGGGATGTCCCTGCCCATGGCAGTGGGGGTGTAAGTTGATGATCTTTAAGGTCCCTTCCAACCCTAACTATTCTGTGATTCTATGATTATTCTCCAGAAATCAGAAGATTTGCTAATTTGCGAGGAAACTAGGCTCCTTCATGTAAAAGCTCAGGATCAAGCATTTGCTTAGATTTATATAGAAAGGATTTTTTTTAAAAAAAAATAATTGTAATTTATAAGCCTCAGGGGACATGAGGCCTCTATCATAGCAAGAAAATAGAGTGGGCTGAGGAGGACAATTTCTAGTTCATGTGAAATCAGGGGAAGAGGGGGGCACTTGTCAGCAAGGAGGTTTCTGGTGTTTAATTATTCTGTTGGCGTTCTCTTTAATTTCAATTTCAGTGAAAAAGTGGGCCAAACCCAAGAAAGACATTATGGAAATCTGGAAATAAAAAAGTTGAAGATAATAGTTACTCAGAAACACTAAGAACATAAGTGTTCCTAAAGTGAATCTGTCCTTCGGAGGACACGCTGACTTAGTGAAATCATTTTTTTTTCTGTGTTACTATGTCTGTCCATGGCAGTGACTGATTAACAAATTCTTTGTGCTGAGCAGCCCCCTGAGGTCAAGCTGTGCAGGTCATGCCTGGTCCAGGCATGTCAGGCTGTGTGAGAGCTGTGGCCGCACCTGTGTCACAAGTGGGTGTTTCTCATAGAGGGGATCTGCTGCAGGGAAAAGCTGCTAGAAAGCAAGTCATATGGGCAGTGCCTTGTGAAATCCTGCCTCAAATGCTGTAGGAGTTCATGTATCTCTTATACAGTATCTTGTTCTTATGGACTGTGTCTTCTTGTGTAGCTGTTTGTCTTCAGACAATTTCCAAATGGCACTGAGATACAGTACAATTGCCGAAGCAGATCCCAGATACGACTAACTAGTATTTTGACTCAGAATAATTGTTCAAACAAATGCAGTAAGCCTATTCTTGGACATACAGGTTGTAATTCTTTATTATTTAGAGCCTACTTATGTCTTAAACACATGCACAGCCAAAAACTATTGACAAACCAGGTAGGGATCTCAGACCCCCAGAAGGCCCAGCTCCAGGAGTATCAAGTGCATCATTTTGCTTTACTACTTGAACGTAACAGGAAGGTAGGGCTTGGAGGGGTCCTCTGAGGTGAGTGCAGTCCCCAGTTGTCATGGCTACCACATCACACCACCATTTCCATAAACAGAGCAGCTTAACCTTAAAAGACCTCTGGCCTTCCCTGTTCTTGGAGGGGGCATTTTTGGAACCTCATGTGTCTTCATGTGTCTTCAGTGTGTCTTCATGTGTCTTCATGTGTCTTCATGAACCTCATGTGTCTTCAGTGTCCAGATTCTGGATGCTGGTGTAGCTATTTCTTCTCTGCCAACTCCATCCTTTTGATTAGTCATGGGCTGTCTTTGCAAATAGCTAGTGCAAATGGAACATTTCAGGTCCCCCACCTTCCCAATCCTACCTCACCTGTTGATTGCCACCTGCTGAAGGGTTTGTCCATCCCAGCCACTCCTAAACAAAGTCAGCTGTTCTAACAGAACCAACCAGTGACTTATCCTGTTTGACTTTGAACTGAAGAGTACGAAGGAACAATCTTATGCCCTATTCAGTGGGATGAGCTGGGGACTGTAAACTGCCAGATAATCAATAGAAATAGAAGTACTTTCAATATCTCCAGACAGACCTGAATTAGAAGATTTGACTACCCCATTACACAGTGCTTCTCTTCATCCCCTTGGTTTATTTGTAGACTGCAACCATGTCTCTTCTCTGTCTTCAATTGATGATGGTAAAGAAGTGCACTTAATTGCCTGGTTTGGGGACAGGTTTTCTATTTCACTAGCCCTCCAAGTAATCTTGGGTTACTCTCCCATCTCACTCCAGTTTGAATCATCTTTGTTGAACATGGGTGGGGTTTGAACAAACAAAATCTTTCACTTATATGTTAGGATCTATCAGCAAACTCCAAATACAAGTGTTGGGTTTTTGTATTTGGTAAGCGAGAAGAAATGGATGTCAAGACTTGTTACAAGGTTGAAAACTGCAGGTTGTGAGCAGCTGTGTGTACCCATTGTAGTGGAGCAGATTACAAACACAAGAAAACCAAAGAAATACAAAGTGAAGGGAATACTAGCCCATGAGGTAGGCAGTGAGCAAGCAGGAGACCCTTAAGAAGCACCCTCAAAGAAAATGTTACCCAAGGTGCATCACTTCTCTTTAAGCTGTACCATGGCCCCTCTTTCCTGGTGTGTGGTATGATCAGAATGGGAGACAGTAGCAGACAGCCGCCAGTATGCATATTGTTCCCTCAAGTTTCTCCCAGCTGCAGTGACAATGTCCTAGGGGTTTTAAGATGCTAGATATCTTCACATCCCCACTCCAGCCTCTCCAAGTGAGGTACTGTGCTGTTCCTGGTAGGCATCTGAAAATCTGGCAAGTTGATGGTATTCTGTTTCATAGGTATTTATGATCTGTTTTAGTCTTTATATATTTATTGCTTCTTCAGATTTTACTTTTTGTTTGCTTTCCATGAAGTAGAGCCAGATAACATTTGTTTCCCTCTAACAAATACCATTGCCTTTGGAGAAGTAGGTGCTAAAAGTGGGTGCAGGTGTGAGAAAAGCTGGTTGAGAAGATGATATTAATAAGAAGGCATTTTGTGCATCTGTACTACTACTTGCCTGCTTTCCATTCCCAGCAATTCTACTGTGGCAAAAAAAAAAAAGGACAGTGGACTGAAGGATCTGTCTGCATGCAACAGGGAGTGTACATGAAGGTGGAAGGCAAATGGAGGACAGCCTTAGGGATCACAAGAATAGCCTTGTCTGGTAGCTGGGTGATCAAACTGCCTGTGTCTTGTGTCTTTCTCCACAATTCAGATGTATATGCCAAATCCATGCAGTCAGAGTACAGCTGTTAAAAAGGCATCTACAGCACTTGCAGGGAAAAGGTGGCAGTTAAACAGGTGTCAAGGCTCAATATTTACAGCTTAGAAACCCTAGTCCTACCTACAGTATTTAATTTTGGTTGTGTACTTTGGGGGTGAGATGGCCAAAGCAAACTGCTTGTGGATCAGACAAATTACCTCGAGGAAACACATCTGGTTCCTCTTTGAGTGCCATCTTGAGTGCCATCTGTGTCTCCTGGCTATTTTGTCTACAGCAGTGGTCATAGTTAAACTCCTCATGCACATGATCTTGTCTTCCCTTCTGTTGACTTCCAGACCTTTTTCTGAGGTTTCCATGAACGCAGTCATTTGGCTTCATAGTTACCTGTCAGAAGAGCACTTTGAGCCAGAAATGCAGGGGACGTGCAGGCAGCTCTGTCTCACTAACCCCCTGGCTACAGGACTGCAACTGAATAGCACAGCATGTAATTTTACAAGCTGCTTAACCTGGCTGTGGTTTTTAGCACACTTTAGCAGTCACCACAACCTTTTGGCATGTCCCTTTTTCCAACTGAGTTCCATATTTACTTGCAGCTTCACTACAAGAATAAAAATAACACACAGAGAGGTTTTGAAAAGGGATGATTTGCGGCTGTGGTGCTGCCTCAGGATTAAAGGAAATCCAGAGAGATAAGTCTAAAGTAGGTATAACCCCTGCCCACCTCCTTGCCCTTTCTCTTTGACAGAGACAAGTTTTACAGGAACAATTGTACAAGAGCTATCTTGTGTCCATTACATGACTGCAAACCATTTGTGGCAATTGTCCCTGCTGAAGGCAAGGCTATGGTTACCTTTTCTAGCAGGTGGGCTGAAGATATAGCACAAACTCAGCTCCAGTTGCAGATCAAAGTGTGTAGAGGAGGAAGCAGAGAGCTCCTTCTTTGCCCCTCAGCAACTTTAAAAACAGAAACCGTTACTTTGAATTCACAGCCAACCAGCTTTGAGAACAGACTGTTCAGTAGCTGAATCATCTTTGCTCAAGAGCACAAGAAATGCTTAGAGCAGGCTGGCTGCAAGTTCAGCCTGACCCTACCATTAATGGCGCATATACTGAATTACAATCAAGTCTGTAGGTAGTCAGTGCCAAGGAAAGCACGTCTACACCCAAGGGCAGGGGGTCACACGGCCCTTCCAACAGTGGATCACATCACAAGAGTTGTGCACTCATCCTTACTGTGGAAATGTTGCTGTTTTGCTAGAATTTTTCTCAGGGAAGGCTTCTTCATTTCACAACAATAGCTGGGATGAGGGTGTGTGGTGATCCAGCACCCTGTGTTCCAGGCACTACTGCAGGCTGGAACAGAGCCAGGTGCAGGCTTCCACCCTGTCTGCTTCTGAGCAGGAGCTGGGGCTGCTGTTCACTGAAACAGGCAGTTCAGCCTCCAGCCCAGATCCGAGAGGAACACCCTCAGCCTCTGACCCGGGTACCGTAGTGCTCTGTGCAGCGCTGTGCCCAGGCTGTGGGCAGACCTTGTGTAGCAGCCACAGGGACTTTGTCTGCAGGTCCCTTAATGCTGATCTCTGGTGCTGAGACCTCAGTTACAACAAAATTTCAAGAAGTTCCACATTTTTGTTAAAAAAGAGTTTGATCTGATGTGCACAGAGAAACATTTGAAATATGTGAGCCAAAAGGCTCAAGTAGCAAGGAGCAAGTGGAAAAGAATAAAAATATCATTTTAGAAATGTCATGATTTTAAACTTATGTAAGTATTTTTGTGTGCAGTGCCTCTCATGTTTGGGTTGTTTTGGGATTTTTCTTAATATATATGTTTGACAGGGAGGGAAATCTTCATTGCAAGGGGAATTGGGCAGCATTGAAACTTCTGCCTTTAAAGTGCTGTGGAGCTGCTGACCATACCAAAATGTGTGTGCAAAGCAACTGGAGAGGTTAGAGGTGACTGGGCTTTTGACATCTTCTAATACCAGAGAGGGGAGATGGTGTCAAAGCCTGCAAGAATCTAGAGAAGAGTCAGAATTTCTTCTCAGGAGACCAAAGGACAAAGGCAGGGTCAAGAAATCACATAACACACATTGGAGAATTTTTCTGAGGCACAGTACAGGAAAGAACTGGTCAAGGGGATCCTGCAAATCAAAATAAAACATTTCTGAAAAATGCCTGCAGTTTTTAGGCAGAGCATACAGAGCAATGAGTACAGCTGTACAGCTGGATTTGAACTCCAGTGACACCGGCATTTCTTTTTGTAATTTTTCTTTTGCCAAAGAAACCTTTGGAGAAGAAAATGTTTCCTCCAAAGAAAGACACTGTGGTTGGCTTTTTGACAGCAAATTTCTATAAATCCTAGTGAAGGAGACTCACTTTAATTTGACCGCATAGAATTACTCACTGAGACCTTCATTTATTTTCTTGTGTCCTGAGTTGACATTAGTAAAGGCCCCAAAATCCCATGCAACTGCAGATATTTCCCCATACTCAAGTAATTTCTGCATGGGAAAAAAACCCTGCTTGCTGTTGAAAAGAAACACATATACACCCTTAAATACATATACACATATCTACATCTTGTAAGGAACAACTGTGTCCATATGTTTTTACTATACCACTGTTTCTTGTAATTGAATGCCTAAGATATTTTTTGTTTAATGGCATGGTTATGTGCACATTAATAAAGAAGAATCTTAGTCTTTTAATATAATCTTAAAAATATATAAAAACGTTACAAGATGAAGAAATCTGGTTAGTCAGTATAAGAGCTACAAAAAGTAAAAAGTGGAATATAGTTGTTACTGTATGTGTTTATGGCCATGAGTCAGTATAGCTTCATTATATTTTTTTGAGAACATTTGAGATTTGACACAGACCTATTCTGGGCAGGATGATATCCTATTCTGTTAGGACTTATTTTTCTCTTATTCCAATAGCTGATTAATTCTTGATTGCTTTTTTCCATTTGTGTGTGTCTTTCTGTGCATTTTTGGGTTTTTTTTTTTCTTGATTGGAAAAAACTTCAAAAGCCTAAACAGAGTTACAACATCCGCTTGGACTCAAATACATAGTTATAAGTTTCACAAAGAGAAAAATGGCACTTTTTTTATTTTTACAATGCTGTAATCAAGGCCGGGGTGGGGGGCTGCTATGAAAAGCAGCAGCTGCAGCTGAAGGAAACAAAACACAAAACCCATAAAACACATTTTTGGTGTTACTGGTTTTGATTTCATATCAGAATAATAAAAGGTTATACCTAGATGATATTGAAACATGATCCAGGGGACAGGAAGACATTTAGTTAGTGAAAGAAAGGCCTCTGGCAGGTTAATTGAAATTTTAGAGGTCTGTTCTCTAAAAGACTGTTCAGACTTTCTTATTCTCAGTACAGCCTTCGGACAGAGCCTGGCTTGTTCAGATTGCAATAGGTTAATAATGATACTGAGAAAGACTAGCACTTAGCTGAAGATAATTATGCAATAGCTAGAAGAGAGGATTGTTTCATCCTATTGAAATGAACTCTGTGTAGCGGAGCATTATCACTCCACTGTACTGAAAGTAAACATTTCAGCATTCACAATGTTAGCTGTCAGCTGTGGGTAGTGAGAAGAGCAAGAGAAAGCTCGAGCCCACCATCAGCTCTGGATGGAGAACATTTCAGCTCTTCATTACAATGATGGGCAAAGATGCTAGCTTGATTCTTCTGTGCTGGATGACTTGACCTTCAGATACTGCCATGCGTCTCACGCTCAGATGAGCAAAGGTTACCAGGCTGCTCCTGTGCTTGCATTTTTTTATGTAGTTCTGCAGGAAGATTGGAGCCATAAATAGCAAAGCTGTAGGTTTGTGAACCTACACAGGATAAACATGCCAGAGTGTGGGAGGGCAGATAGAGTCTTCCAAAAGTCATCGCCACTTGTAGTCCATTAATGAGGAACAATTTTCACTCCTGTTTGCTCCCACACCAAAACTCACATGCTTCAGAGAGTTTCTCTTCCTTATGCACCAAATAAAGAGTACTGGGGGAATTATGAGCGAAATTAGCTATTAAATGCCTTGTAGATCTATTTCAAGGCTAAATTCTCCATAGGCTTCACTGACTTTCTTTAAACTTTTATTGGTATGAAAATAATATACATGCACCCCTGAATACAGAATGCTTCCTGCCAGATAGGTCTCTTAAGGCAAGCTACATCTTTGTTTCCATACGTGATGGTCCAAGTAGTGATATACCTCTCAGAGAAAGCAATTTGCATATGAGAGTTTTTTCCTTCTTGCCATTGCTGGTACTTTGCCCAGGCCATGGCTGTTCTTCTGTGGGTTGTCTTCCTAATGTCTCAGCCTGATCCTTCTGTGCATGTGCAAGCATAGCATCAGGAACTGCAAATCACAGGCAACCATTGCCCTTCGGTGTGAGATCAAGTGTATCGTGATGTGAGATTCTCAGGCAGCAGGGCTCTGGGACAAATATCTGTCTGATGGCTGGTTTCTTGGTAATAAGGTAACGAGTTATAGCGGCACAAGCAGAGTCCTTCAAATGACTTTGTGAACTTTGGCTTATAGAGCCTGATTTGTGCAGTAGTAAGAAAGCATCTTGCTTCCGTCTCTGATGGGAGATCCTGACATCTTTATTATGCTGTGATAGGAGTAAAGCCCCTAAAACCAAAATGTATTGTCCTATGTGTCAGGATTGTGGCAAAACCATTTATTTATGACCAAATTATTAATCTGGTTTGGCAGATATAATTTAAGCTCCTTCTAGTCTTCCTACTTGCCAGCATTGAAAAGACGCCTGGCTATCTGAACTACTACACTAGTAAAACAAGATTATCTTTCTTCCCTGCAATATGCTTAAGATCTTGACAGCAGTTTCAATGGGACATATGATTTTCCTTTCCATATCAGTATGACCCGCTGGGAAATAGTGGGAGGTATATCATGTATCAATTGAAAGTAGAATTAAAAAAATCTTCAAATATAAAACACTACAGCCTTTCATCATGTTTAATACAAGGACTATAAATGCCATCTTTGAGGATTCCTTTTCACTTTTTTTTTATCTTATCGACATCTTTTTAGTCATTGTCTCTCTTCTTAAGCATGAAATGGAGAGGGTGCCTTGACATTTTAATTATCATGTCGAGGTAACACAAGGCTTCATACTCAATGTGATGACACTGCTCTTGCTGCCGGCAGTGCAGCACCCCTTGGAAAGTGTATATCCAGTCACTCCCCCACATTTTGGGGAATGCTGTAGTTAGTGGAGAGGGCAAACATCTTGTAACTATTTTGATGTTTTCTTTCACAACAGAGAAAACTGTGCATAAACACTTAGAGAAAGATGAAGCTAGGATGTGGTGCTGTGCAGTAAAAATTTCTTTGCCTCCACTTAGCAAAAGACACCTATGGTGAGCGTGTGGGCAAAAGTGTTTATAGATGTGTCAGATTCTCAGCTTCTCCAGAGCATAAATGGAAACAAGCTTGACACAGCCTCACCACTCTTGAGTGATACTGTGTTGCTATAATTTAGCTTAAGCAGCAAAATCAGGTTTTACACTGGTGCTAACCTGTTGCATTCAGGGTGAGTCACGTACCCCACTACCATGGACTATCTCCTTTATTCTTAAAAGAGTTTTCAAGAACTGCTAAGAGTCAAACTGGCTCACTGAATAAGTATACACTTTCCTTAAATAAATATACACTCGCCTTCCACTCAAAGCTCCCAGAGCATTAAAACGTTCATATAAGTGAGCATTTACAGAGGAAACAGGACTACAGGACTAGTCCTATAATTGTCCACATGAAAATCTGTTAGCAAGTCCAGCTGAATAATAATCAGCTTTTTAAATTATTAAAGAGAATCAGCATAGTATTTGTGCTGTTGAATTAACAATCAAAGAGCAGCCATCACCATTGTTATTGTTTATTGCTGTTCCACTGTGCCAGGGCTGGCTTGTTTATTTTCCACTAAGTGAGCCTGTAGGGAAGTGCACCTCTTCCAGTGCCTCAGGACGCTTGGGAAGGGCATTATGGTCATTAGTTGTTACAGGTGAAGTAATTGAAAATGCTTATCTCTCCAGGCCATCCCATCTTCTTGTGGTTCTTTTTCTTTTGGTACTTTGTCTTTTAGAAATACCTACATTTGTCAGTACTTTATATAAGCTTCTGACTATAGGGCTAGTGTGTTAATAAATGTTCACTGGAATATAAAAAAAATTCTATATTCTGTGAATAATAGATTATAGACAACACCAAAAACAAAACATAAAATACTGTAGATGTTTATGAGCCATTTATAAACAATTTATTATCGATCAGGAAGGGAGAGATCACCCATTTATTAAAATCCTTGAATCCTGTACTAATCCTTTCTAAAGGGCGCTAAAGGCTCCATTCAAAATGAGGTGTGAGTCACTTGTCTTTCAGCTGTGGGCTGCCTGACCAACAGCTGACAGGATCACACCAAATTCTTGGCAGCCTCAGGATACTCCTGACTGTCGTTGACCTGTTCTGCAACGAACACATAGAAGTAGCTCTGGGTTTAGTTATCCATCCCAGCTGCTCTTAGCAGTGATGATTTTACTTTGGTACCTAGCAATTCATACCCATTTCATGTGGCACTTTCCTTAAGAACTGTCACTCTGTTTCTTTGGTTAACTTCCAAGCTAAATCTTTTTCTTCCCCCTTTTCTGTGTTTCCTGCTCCTCTTCTCCCCAGGGTGAATGCTCACAGAAGTGCTATGACATCTTTGTGCTGGAGACAGTGTGTGTGGCATGGTTTTCATTTGAGTTCCTGCTGCGATCCATCCAGG
Source organism: Phaenicophaeus curvirostris (assembly GCF_032191515.1). Taxonomy (NCBI): domain Eukaryota; kingdom Metazoa; phylum Chordata; class Aves; order Cuculiformes; family Cuculidae; genus Phaenicophaeus; species Phaenicophaeus curvirostris. The sequence goes on from NC_091394.1 coordinate 42,879,120, forward strand.
CGGAGAACAAGTGTGCTTTCCTGAAAACGCCACTCAACATCATCGACATCCTGGCCATCTTGCCTTTCTATATCTCTCTCATTGTGGATATGGTCTCCACGAAAAACAGCAGCAAGCCAAGCGGGGGAGCTGGGAATAAGTACCTGGAACGAGTGGGTCTGGTGCTGCGCTTCCTGCGGGCTCTGCGTATCCTGTATGTGATGAGGTTGGCACGGCATTCACTGGGGCTGCAGACGCTGGGGCTCACGGTGCGACGGTGCACCAGAGAATTTGGGCTCCTCCTGCTCTTCCTTTGCGTTGCCATGGCCCTCTTCTCACCCTTGGTGTACTTGGCTGAGAGTGAACTGGGAGCCAAGCAAGAATTCACAAGCATCCCCACCAGTTACTGGTGGGCTGTGATCTCCATGACAACTGTTGGCTATGGGGACATGGTTCCTCGTAGCATCCCTGGACAGGTGGTGGCCCTGAGCAGTATCTTGAGTGGGATTTTGCTGATGGCTTTCCCAGTCACATCCATCTTTCATACCTTTTCCCGTTCCTACAGTGAGCTGAAGGAGCAGCAGCAACGAGCAGCAAGCAGGCAGATGTGCCAGCTAGAAGGCAGCACCGAAGTCCCAGGTGGCGGCAGTACACAGGGTCTCAGTGTCACATTCCCACCAGATGCTGCTGGGCAGGAGGGATGGCCCATGGTGGACCAGGAAGCCAAGAAAGATTTTTGACTCTGAACAGCTGAAGACACAGCTTGGCAGCACAAGAAGAGGACAGTTCTGCAAAAAGAACATCTTGAACTGCATAAATGAGGGGCAGACACACAAAAATTTATCCCTAAAGACCAGCTTTTGATCCTGAGGTCATGCTGAAAAGTGCCCCTGGAAACACTTAAGAAGTACCGCTTTGCTCTATCGCTTTTCTTAGGGTCTTTCTTTTCTATTGAACAAGTATTTTTGACAAACTGCAAGGAGCAGCTGTTGAACATAGCCAGCCAGGAGAACGTAACATGGAGCACAGCCTGTGCTGGGTGCTGTTCGGCAGAGCAGCCAGCACTCTGCGTCCTCCCTGCTCAGTGCTGCTCTGCGTGCAAGGGGTGAATGAGAGAGCTCCTCGTACTGTTACAACCCATGCACGCGAGGGTTGTTTCGGCAGCTCCACCGCAGAACATGAACCTCAGACAAGGTGAAGGGGTGAGGGCAAAAGAAGGGCAGAAACATCCCTTCAGCTTTCCCGGGGGTTTGGTTTTGCCTTTTCCACATATCAAGCAGGGCAGCCTGGGCTGCTAGCTGCCAGCTCCAAGTTGTGCGCTAGAGCAGTATGCATTATTTAGTAACTATGCATATTTACCACCCTAAGCTTTGTAACTTAGCCCCATGACAGAAGTAAACATAGACAATCTTCCTGACTATGGGACTGAATGTTAACTTTTTTTTTTCCTTTGCTAAGAATGGAATATAACAAATACCTTTACAAATAATGTCATTTCTCCACTTTCTGTTAACTTTCTCTTATGTATCACAAAATATGTTTAATGGATGACTAAATTTGAACTACACACAGCTCACGAATGGGAGAGTGATGTTATACAAGCAGTAAGTCCCAGCTCTGCATACTCTTCCTCAGCAGTGGTGCCTGCAGCGACTGCAGTCATGTGCAAGCAGGAGTAGTTCAAACCCGGTGAAGTCAGTAAGATGCCTTCAGTGGGCTCTGGCCCAAGCTGCAGCGTAACAGCTGTGCTCTACATTAGGAGTACATTTTTTCTCCCCACTAAGAAAAACACAATCCTATCACCTAAAAATTAGAATTATTTTTCTGTCTCTTCTTCCTAATTCTCAAAAGAGCTAAGGGTTTTAATTTAAAGGGAAAATGAATCATATGGTGGCATCTGCGTGTTTGTTTACAGATACCAGCCCCTGAGCTCTACAGCTCCCTCTCTGGAGAAGCTGGGCCAAGTCAGTGTGCTGCGTGGGTCTTTCACTGCTCCTGCAGGTGGGATATAATCAGGGGATGAAGGGAAATGGAGCACAACTCTTTCTTGTACCTGCACCCCCATTTGTATTACAGCCATGCAGTGTTGGCCTCTGTATTCCCCTCCCGCCAGGAAGGGAACAAAAGCTGAGGTACTGAAAGTGGGATTTGTCTGGTTTGTGTTGGTTGGGGTTGTTTTTTGCCTCAGAATAAGTTGTAACACCAACCTTACATTAGCAAACTCCTGTACTAAGCCATGCCTTATAGGGATGGAGTAAGGGAAAATGTAAGGTTACACTTTAATGAAAATTAGAAGCTTTGTTGATGAATGGTTGCCTCTGATGATTCAGGCAAGAGGGGGGGAGGCAGTGTTTTGCTGTGCTGCTGTGAAGCCATGCATGCCTGTACTGTAGCCAGGATCCCATGTCACTGGTCCTCTCTGCCCCATGGTAGCCCTGGTGCTGCTCCTTTGCAGTCCTATCCAGGCCCAACAGCCCTGCAGCGCGGCAGAGTCACTGGGCCAGCTACTGTGTTTTGTTATGCAGCTAGAAGCAACCCATGTGATACACATACAGCTCGTGTGAGTGCTGCAAGAGATGGAGGCAGCAAAACTGAGCCGCCCCCCCTCACTGCCTCTGGGGCTGCATCTGGGTTTCCAGACTCCCAGCTGTATTGAACTACATGCAAACCAAACACAACCACTTGTGCCAGGGCTCTACCCATCATTCACAGCCCATCACCACCAGAACATCTGCTCCTTGTGCCAAGCAAGGAGGGCCAAGGGCCGGTGGATGATGCCTCAGCTGACTCTGACTCCTGGCAAAGCAACACCAGCACTGGGCTGTTGTGACTCATGAGATATTTTAATTTTATTATTTCTTTATTCCTGATGTAGACATTAAGGCTTATTAAGGTTAGGCATCAGAGATACAGCTTTGCAGCCAGGTAAATGCAAACCAGCAAAGTGAGCAGTGGGGTGGTGATGAGGGGCAGCAGAGCATTTTATGGTGGTATTTGTGTGTGCAGTCTTCACTTGGGACCCAAAATATTCACCACGTGAAGCCACAAGTTCGCCTTTCATGGTACTTTGGTTCATGCACATCAGGTACTTTTAGAGCTACATCTCTGCTGTGAATGCAGTGATCATGGCTAGCGTGCATACAGGGTGCAGTATACATCTCCTCAAGGTAACGAGGCCCATGAATGATCAGCAGCATTAGCTGACTCTTAGAAGAGCCATGTTAGAGTAAACATCCTTCCAGAATTATAGTTTTCACACTTGCATTGCTAGCATATAACCATGAACGAATGCCGCTTTTGCCCCTGCAGCACGAAAAGACATCACCAAGACATCTAACCCCAGGTCAGCAGCTGTGTAGGAAGATTGACACACATCCTACTGTTGCTGTGCTCCATCGAGTTTCTATTGTCCTACAATAGTGAGTTCTTTATATTTTCAAAAGGCGTATAATTAATTCTAGCACACACAGTGTTTTAATAAAGTGACAAAACCCACCCATCATGTATGTTAGTCAAAGCCTGGCTTTCAATAAAGCTTCATTTTATGTATTGAGATGGCAGATGAGGAAACAAATACAAACCAGGAACATTTTAAACAAAAGGAAGCTGGATAAATTTGTGATATGCACATTGCCAGACATAAAAGAAGAGTGAGTTTCACACAGCATTTCTGTTGTCACATGTGATGCCTATTACTTTTGAGCAGCTACTGGAGAACTGTTGGTTTTGTTGTGTATAGTTGTTTTTTTGATTTGACATTGCACACACATGATTTAAGGCCATTTATCTCCAACTATAATAAATGCTACACTGCTGTCTGCACACATGGCTGGTGCCAACAAGTACTCATATCTGTTCCTTTGAAACACAATTTAGTTCTTCATAGTTGTAGCACAGTGGGTTTGCCCCAAGGAAAAAAAAAATTCCTCTCTCATATGGGACAGAGACTCAAAACGCATGTGAGCAGAGCTGCCTCTTCTACACAGCCATCTTGGTTGCAGCACATGTGGGCACACAAATTCTGGCAGCTGGCAATAATAATGATCCAAAAATTGTAATTGTGTTTGAGAACTAAAGATGTGGTAATTGGTAAATTTACAGAGTTAGAGAGAATTGTGCAAAGTCAAACACAACTCCTTCTGCTTGTGTGGCAAGTGAGCAAAGCCATCTCCTGCCTCACAGCAAACTCAATTAAGAAAAAGCACTAACCGTAAGAAAAACATGACACTGGTACCACCCCATCAGCAGTGAGGCAGACAGAGGTTGCTGTCTCACATTGATGGGGCCAGAACAGACAGTATATGGCAGCAGATGCTTCACTGGGGCAAGTATCCTTGGCTCTCTCACAGGGCCTGGTGCCTACAAGCTGCATTCTTAGAAGAGTATGAAGCCTTGGGGCAAAGGAGGAAAGAGGCAGATGGAGAGGTTGACGGGTAGAGAAATAGTGTGGCTCTGCTGGCCCATCTGAGGCTCAGCAATGCCCTTCAGTCTCACAGCACAGCTAAGCCAGCACCTGCCAAGAGCCAAATCCACATAAATTGGGACACGGAAGGCCACCATCTGTGTTTGCTGATGGGACATTTCCAGATGCTGGCATGTACTGGGGACCTGGCTGCATTACATGGCTGTTTACAGGAAGATCTGCCCCCGCTCCAGGGCGTACCTCACATTTTGTTCTAGTCCATGTCTCTTATTTAGTGTTGCTGGCACAGGTATCCAGGCAGTGTGTTTATTTACTGGCATATTGTTGACTTATGCATTAATATTCTTTCCGTTACAAAAAGCCACCAACAAAGCTATCAGTCAGATCCTTGAAGCCTTCTTGGCACTCAAGCCTAAGCTAAGGATCACAACCAAATTTAACAAACAGCATCTGTTGGCCAACTTTTGCTTCACCATCCAGTGCTGTATTTGAGCTTTGCTTTTTGTGGAGCCACAGTACAGAGCATTGCCTGCCCTGCACGGCTGAGGGACAGCTCTGTCCCGAGCTCAGGGCCAGCCTAGACAGCACTGCACAAGCCAGCAGGGCAAGAGCCTCGCTGCTCCCCTGGCTGCTGCCGTTCCCAGAGGCGGCTATGAAAGCTCCTATTTACTGAAAGAGCTCCCCAGTGTTTCATTTGGGGCCAGTACCACTACTAGCTTCACCTCCATGAGTGTGAGAGTGGCAGCCAGTAACACCAGTACTTTTGGGGACAGACAGTGCAACCACTGAGTAATGAGCAGGCCCAGCTGTTATGGGAACTGCCTGGGCCATTGCCCTCTGTGGTCCCCACTGCCCTCAGACTGTAACAGAGCAGGCAGGCTTTACTCTCCACCCTCTTGTTTTCCTCATCCTTAACCCCCACTTCACTGATTCACCTACCTTTACCCTTCCAGGTCTTGGTTTTCCTGAATTCCCTCCCTTCCAAGAGTCTTCCCTTCAGCCCCATTTTGAGCAAGCTCAGCCTCTCCTATCTCTCTCCTGCCTTTTCCAGCCCTCTCTCCTGTGCCCTCAGCCCTCTCTCCTGTGCCCTCAGCCCTCTCCCCACATCCGAGCAGCCAAACAGCCTGCAATGGCTGCCCAGCAGGGCCCAGAAGCCACATATCAGCCACAAGGCAGGTCCTGACTGCCTTGGCTTGCTTTCAGGTACTAAATCAACATCAAGAGAGGTCAAGACTCCTCTTGCTACCACGATTAGCCATAAGATGACACAGTTTTCTCATCTTCTATGCAGAGGCTGCAAAGAGCGTATCTCTCGGATGTCTCCTGACTTTGTCCTCATTATGCAGTTTGCATGATACAGGTTTTTTTTTAAGCTACATAATAATCTGTCAGTGATTGGTTTTTTTACTGTGAGCATGAGCATCACAAGCATAGAAGAGTTAAGTGTTCATGAGGGTAAATTTACCCCAGGATGTATGGAAAAGCAGGGGACAGAAATCGAGAATCCCTGTCATGCGTCATGACCTCAGGACAATTTATGCCTTGTGTTTACTCATTTATCGGGAGGAAAAAGCATGCTAATTATTCCTACAGGCAATGCTCTAGACAAGATGACATATAATAATAGTTAAGAAGCACACATCTTATATCTGAACAAAACAAAGCAACAATAAAATTTGTATATAATAGGTAATATTTATTTAAAAAAAACATTGCAACTGACAGAGAAAATAAACTCCATGAAATGTACCATACAGTCAAAGAGATGTATTTGAAGTAATTGATTTTTCATTCTCTGAGGTGATCATTGATACAGATACTTCCTTGTCAATTAAAGAACAAAACCAAAGTTCTGTAACATTCTGTCCCTAAAGTATCTTGCAAGATGCGTTCCTGGCCTAGAGTCCTACTTGCTAAATGCCACATACAGAAGATGAGTTCAGACATGAAGGCTTCTCTTCCAGCATTTGCAGCTCTGCTGTGATTGAGATTGACCTTCAGAGCTTGCTGGTTTGGGTACTGGTGACAAACTCAAGAATCTGCCCACGGAAGAGTCCCAGAAGGAAAAATCAGCAGTTGTTTTATCCTCAGTAATACCTGTAGTTTAAAGCCGAAGCAGTGGCCAAAAGTGTGCATTCCCAGGTGAAGCTATAACATACAGAAGTGTATTTCTTTAGACCCATATTTTTCTTATATCCCCGTTTCAGAGACTATTACAAAAAGACCACCATATACAAAAATCTTATCATTACAAGTTATTAAAAAAAACCCCAAACTTCAGACCATTAAAACACACAAGAAAGTGTTCATATACAGTAGAAATACAATCCTCATTTAAGCAGTGTACCAGAGAAGCCAGTTGCTAAGTTTTCAACTGAAAAAGACAAAAGCCCAGACATTCCTGTAACACAAGCAGAACATTGGAGAAAAGAGGAACAAAACATTCATAGTCTGCCATGCCAGGTACATTGTCTTTGTAAGGTCACTTCAGGCCTAAAAGAGTATGGTATCAAACAAAGAGCGTAGAGTCAGTGCCCAGGCAGAGCATTTTGTGCCCAATCCTCAGAAACAGCAGCTCTTCTCAGCTTTGCTTCACTCATGCAGACCTGCCTGGCTCTGCTGGGGCAGGAAGGATTCCCTGGGGATGTCCTTCCTTCTACCTCCAGCAGTGCCCCCACCAAAGGGCAGTATGGTTTGGCCCCAGGGCGGGACTTCTGCCCTCAAATTTGGGCTTCAGCCCTCTGCCACCAATACATCAGCTCCAAAACCGAATGGCACAGGCAGTGGGAGCTCCGATGTCAGCCTCGGACTACCCACAGAGTGAGAGGGGCACAAGTCTGTAAAGCAGCACAAGGACAAAGCCCACTCTTCCCTGTCTCATAATGGATATTCCCAACGGAGTGTCACACAACCATTACTGCATCCACCTGATGCTTCTCCTCCAAAGGACTGTTTGCCAGTGATGAAAACAGTCCAGACTCAGATCATGAGGTTCCCAAATAAAACAGGTTAGGTGAAGCAGTATGTGTGATTTACATACTGAAATTTTTCAACTTAAGACTTGCTGCCATTGGCAAGAAAACATAAGCTCTTGGTCTAATCTTTGAGAAAAAATGATTCTCAAAAATCTATCACTTGCCTGTGGTCACATGGGATTTACCACACAGCAGAGAGGGAGCATCATGAAGAAGAAAGCAGTGCAGGCTTAGTTCCTAAAATTAAGCATCTTGCTATAGCTGCCTCTTACCAACCAAGGCAGTTTCAGGACAGTATCTGGCAGAAGCCCGGGGGCTTGGTCACAACCCGCTGCGGGTCCATACCACCTGCAGCTGCTAGACATGTGCAGTTCTCAGAAAGGTCATGGTGATCTACGCTGGCAAACAGCCATTATAGTCAACATCCACACTTACAAATAAACTCCACTCTTTCAGCTTTCTCAGTTCTTCTAAGTACAGGCTGCTGATTCTTCTAAGACCCTAGAAAATCTTAAGCAACAGAAAAAGGAAAATGTGGACCCCTTCCTTGTCGGGTCAAGGTAAGAAACACCTCAAAGCACAAAATGCTTCTTGTTTGGCATTAAACAACATGAATACGAATCTCAACCTCAAATAATCAAGCTGTCAGATGCTAGTCCTACTCCACAGGATACAGCTTTTCCTCTGTCTCAAACTTTTTCACTTCCCTGTCTGCGGCAATGGAAGTAGAGTTGCTTCTACCTTTGTGGCTCAGCCGCCATCTGGAAATACTTGCCTGGCAATACTGGCAACATGGGCCACACACCTGTGGGCCTCTTGGTTTGCAAAAGACACCCTGCAGCCCAGCTCTGTCCTGTGCACAGCTGCAGGAGCAGTGCTGCCCCAAGTCCAGGGCAGGCTGCTCCCAAACCCTATTGTGTCAAAGCACAGCTACCTAAGTTACCCACAGTCTCCTGTGAGCTCTTCCTCTTGGCTCACCACTTGACTAGCTGTGCCTGCTGTGAACATGGCTCCAGCATCGTCCATACTCGGACCCCCTTCATCATCTCCTTGATGTGTCTGCCTGCCACACTGATCCCACACCAGGGGTGAACATCTGCCATTCACTCTTCTGCACTCTGATGCTTTACACTGTGTACAACTGGTTGATTTCTGGCTGCTCACCTCTTTGCCGGGCCTACCGCTCTCACCTTCTCTACTCACCAGACACCCTTCTCAAACAACGGAAAAAGCTCTTGCATTTGCTCTTCAGTACTTCTTCCTACATCTTGGAGATACTGAATGCTCGCACATGCCACAAACTTCCTGTCAATATAGACTTCGTATTCTATAAACAGGTGAAAGTTTCCAACAAAATATCCTATAATTTCTGTAGTGTAACTTTTAAAATTAGCATTGAAAACACAAACCATCCAGCCCTTCTGATTAAATATACAAACATTTGTGAATTGATAAGGCTCATAGGTACATATGCAAAAATAAAGTGCCCCTCACCCCACCAAGACACAGTTCTGTACAGCTAAGTCTGAAAACAGAGAGAGCAAGTTATTTAAAATAAAACCTCCTGAGTGCAGACAGATTTTCAATCCTTGTTCTCATTTCTGCTTTCAACTTGGCAACACAGGAGTATTTACAAGTGGAAGAGGAGCTGCCATGGCTGACTCCACAGTGCCGTTGACCTGTAACGTGTCCAGTTAAGTGCCTCAGAGGGCCTTGGTGCTGGCTGGGTGTGCAGTGTGGGACACAGGCTTTTGAGGGTAGTAGCTGTACAAGTAAACCTGCAACAGGATAGCAATGTCCACAAAAACCTGCAGGAGTCCACAAATGGAGAATTGGAAAGGTGCCTGATTCAAGATGAAGTAAACAGTCTTGAACGTGTCCCCGCTGGTCCACATCAGCACCATCTTGACACTAAAAGACAGAAAAGAAGGCAAGAGTGTTTATTGAGAGTAACTTGACTTGTGATTAGACCTGCCATGCCAGAGGATCCCACCCACTTTAGCACAGGTTTATACTCAACAGTGGGCAGAGGCTCCCCTCAATGAAGGCAGACACTGTGCCTAGCCAAGACATGCAGCACTGTATCTGGAAGGGTGGATCCAATTCTCTACCCCACAAACTGCAGCACTTTTATCTCACCAATTACAGCTCCAAATGCCTGTGGGTATTAAGGTATCCAACATTTTAAAATATCCAGCTAGGCTACTTGACTCAGCAGTGCTCTGTAAACATGACTGCCACAGGCGGACAACACTGACCATAAACCAAAGTAAAACAGTGCATGGAAAACAAAAGGCAATTCATCCCAGCAGTTACTTCATGTGCATGTAATTTTGTGCTCATGCAAGGTGAAGTAACACACAGGCTGCTATCTCATGCACGCATAATTTTTTAGCATGTGCTGGAATAAACACTTCTGATAGACACAAGAACCCATTACCTACTGCAGAAAATGCAACCCCAAAAAAATCCAGAAAGACATATAATCGAGGAATACAGAAAGAGGGGAAACAATGTGCCTGCAGCTGTTACCAGAAGGATGAACATCACTAGGGATTTTTATCAAGGACACAGATCAAAAGCAATGCTCAGACTTCCTTTTAATAGCTATCCTTGCTTTCTTCTTGCTGTACTGCTGAGCCATCTCCTGTCAGCTCCTGCTTCCCCCATCAGAACAGAACCTCCTCACTCTGAGGAACAGACCATATTTTTGTTCTAACAGACCATATTTTTTTCAGTGCCCTCAACAAAATGGGAACAGCTAGATCCTGAAGGCTGTTTCAGAGCTTCACGCACTTTAACAGGAAAGCTTTTTAAGCCGTTGGATAAGTAGTAGTGGACGAAAGCTTTGTAGTTCACAGTATGTGCATTGTGCATGATTTGTCATAATTATGAGCAATTATGTTTTGCTGGCATTGACTCCAATTCATCAAATGCAGTCAGGCCCTTGCAGCAGGGTAGGACTTAATGTTCATTTCTCAAACATTCAGGCAGGGAGCTAGCACAATTTGTATTTTAGACACAAATACACAACGCTACTGCAAGTCAAATGCTGCAGTCCACTCCCTCCCCATATGAGAAGGGTGGCCAAAAGCATTGGTTTGTAGTGCCCCATCACACTATGGAAACGAGCATTTTTGGAACTCAAGCCACATGATTGAGAGCATAAAACAGGTCTACAATCCTACGGATCTTCCAAAAAGAGTTTCTGTGTGGAAGTGCAAGCAAGGACATGATGTTGAGCAAGCAATCATTCCTCCCCTCAAGGTCACTGTAAAAATGTAAATAAATAATTGGAGAAAGAAAACATCTGCTGAACCCACAATGCCATTTGGCTTAGTGCAAAGAGCCTACGTCACCTGCCTTGTGCATGTTCCCAGACACAACAAATTGCCTCATATCGCACTTAAGAGAGGTCTACAGATGGAGGCGGTGGGGAGGATTGTTTGGGATTTTAATTAGGAAGGATAATAAACTTGTACCTTGACTGCAGGCAGCCAACGTTTCTCCTCCTCTGAATTTAAGCTTCTCAGTGTTTTCTGGGCAACTGATGACAATTGTGAATCTGTGCTGGCATGTTTGGAGATCCTCACCAAAAGCACATGCTAAACCTGGCAGGTCAACCTAACTGCTCACTTTTGACAGAAAGGCAATCAAGAAATGCCACAAAATATCTGAATAGGAATTTAATGTGCAAAGGATTTTATTTGTCACATATTCCCCATGAAGAAAGCTGGTTGGGTTTTAAAAGTGGGCCCCCGGTGCAGTGCAGATGTGGAGGAGAAAATACACACTGTCAGGAGATGTATAGCCTTTGGGACTTTATTCTCCCAAAGAAAGAATAATCTCTGAGGGAAACCTTATGGACACACACAGTTAGTAGCACCACAGGAGGCAAGCACTAGAAGCACATCTCTAGCTGCATCACATGCTGTGCTGAATTTGCCAAAGCAATTCTTGGTTTTGCTAGGAAGCCACCTGCAAACTCAACATCGTGCTGGGTAACTTGATGCATGCTCCAACAGCCTTTGCATGTTCCAGAGCCTGCTCTTCAACTTCTACATCAGACACTCAAGGAAATCAGCATCATGCCTGGGGTTCTCACTAGAACATGACAATGCTCTTTACACAGGAAAATATCAATTTGTCCTTGAAATAAATGATTTTTTAAAATGTAACAGGTAGTCTAAAGAACTAACACCACAGGTCTGCCACTGAACTCAAAAATATACATCCTGCTCTGTGCAGTAGCTTGGACAAAAAGCAGAAAAAACCTGCAAATCACTAAAAAATCCAAAATAAAACCACTTGATGTTTCACAAAACCTTAGTCCAGCAGCTGCCCAGGGTTAATGCAGTATTCTCAGAGCCTAGGGTTCATGCTGAGCAGTGACTGGGGGGACACTAACTGCCCTTGAGAGAAGAGACTGGAACTGGACAAAAAGAACATGTCCAGCACAGACCTAAAGGTGCATGGGGTAACCAAAAACAGCTTGGCAAGGAAGAAGTGAGAAAAGGCAATGAAGAGCCCCAGAGGAAAGCCAAAGAAACATGAGAGGATCAAAGAGGTCAGTCAGATGAGGAGGAGGTAGGAAAAAGAGACTGCAGCAGGGCAGGGAATGATAGGAACAGAAGAGAACTGTGAACTTGGGACTTGGAAACTACTTGAATTTGGGGTGGACAGACAGAGGAGTACAGCCTCAGACAAAGGTATTCAGGGTTGTATTTGGTTTGCATGGCAATGCTGGAGGGAAGGGAAGCTACCAAAGTGGCTTCTGTGAGAGGCTGCTAGAAATTTTCCGTGTGTCTGACAGAGCCAATGTCAGCTGGCTCAGTGACAGACCTACTGCTGGCCAAGGCTGAGCCAGTCAGTGATGGTGATAGCACCTTTGTGATACCATATTTAAGAAGGGAAAAAAAAATCCCTGAGCAATGGCAATTGTGGAGTGAAAATATGTGAGAGAAACAACTCTGCAGACATCAAGATCAGGGAAGAAGGAAGGTGAGGAACTGTTCCAGGCACTGGAGCCCATGGTGAAGACCATGGTGAGGCTGGAACAGCTGGATGCATCCTGAAGGAAGCTGCATCCTGTGGGAAGCCTGTGCTAGAGCAGGCTCTTGGCAGGGCCTATGGACCCTTGGAGAGAGTAGCCCATGCTGGAACAAGTTTGCTGGGAGGACTAGTGACCCTGTGGGGGACCAATACTGGAACAGTCCATTCCCGAAGGACTAGTCCCCATGGAAAGCACCTATGGAAAGAACCCATGCTGGAGCAGTTTTTTGAAGAACTGCAGCCTGTGGGGAGGGTCTGCATTGGAGAAGTTTGTGGAGGACTGTCTCCCATGGGAGAGAACCCACATTGGAGCAAGGGAAGAGCTTGAGGAGAAAGAAGCAACAGAGGCAATGTGCAATGAACTGACCACAACCCCCCTTCCCCATTCCCCTGTGCTGATTACAGGGAGGAGGCAGATAAACTGGGAGTGAAGATGAGCCTGGGAAGGAAGGAATAGGAGGAAGACATTTTCAGGTTTGGTATTATTTCTCTTTATCCTACTCTGATTTTGTGTGGCAATAAATTAATTTACATTATCTGAGTTTGTTTATCTGAGTTTGTTTTGCCTGTGATAATTGGTGGAATGACCTCGCCTTATCTTGATCCACACATCTTTTATTATATTTTCCTCTCCCGCTGTTCAGTTGAGGAGGGGGAGTGATAGAGTGGCTTGGTGGGCACCTGGTGTCTAGCCAAGGACAACCCACCACAAGGATGAAGTCAGGGAATGAGCAGAAGAGATGTGCATTGCCCCAAGGCCCCCGCCTCATCATTCTAATGTCTGCAAGCAACCTTGAATGCCCCCAGTGCCTTCTCCAATTAAATACTTGTCTCACTCTTCCAATGCCTGCCCTAGGGAGAGGAAAATCTACAACTGCTGTCAGTTCTCCTCCACCTCAACCAACACCCATTTGCGCACACAGCCTGAAAGTTTCAGCTTACTGAGAAACCCATTGCATGTCTGTGTGGCATCTCAGTGGGAAAAGCGCTGCTCCTGCCCCCACTACCACATCACAGGCTTCAGGAGGCTGAAAGGAGCAGCTGCAAGAATTTTACTCCATCAACATGATTTCTGCCATCTCTTAATTTCCAGATACTCAGGTACACTAGTAATGGTCCTCCCCTCTTATGTGGGCAGTGCAATTGTCTTGTCCTTGCTGCATACACAGATGCCATTCACAATAATGCAACAGTGCGTGCAAGACTCTGCGTGACTGTTCGCATGGATACACCCCATCACTGCTTTAATACTTCCAGCTATTGTGTCACTTCAGGATGCCACACGGGACAGAAAAGCCAAGTTTTATCCACAGCTTCTCAACTTAACCTACTCACTTGGGGAAGAGAGGTAGTCGCTGTATTTATTCTTAATTTTGGGGTAGGAAAAAAAAGAAACCAACCTATCTTTGGCAGATAGCTGCCCCTTACCTGCTCCAGAGTAGAAAGATCAGTTTCTGTGCAGAAAGGGAGGGTTTTATTGCCCAGAACAAATAGTTGTGGGGAATGAAGAGGGGAAAAAGGGAGAGCACACCCAAGCCCTTCCTCCACTGCTGTGCTGTAAACCTCCATTTGCTGAATGAAGCTCCAGCTCCTTCTTGCAAACCATGCAAGGCTTATTTTTAACAAGCTGCTAATACAGCAAAGGGGGCAGCCCTCCAGTCTCAGCTTTCTTTCCCAGCAGGACTCTGCAGGCCATGTGACAGAAAATCTGAGAGCCACATGATGGAGCAGTGGCTCCAATGCTGGCTGCCAACAGTGGTGAACAAGGCCTCTATGTGGCTCTGTTCTTTTGCAATGCCACGTGCCAGGTGCCACTGGCTGGCAATATGCAGCCTGTTGGCATACATCTGGCCCTTGGCTGCACCGTGCAAGAGAAAATGCTGCGCTGTTATCGTAGATGAGGCTTTGCTGCAAGAAGGCCAACCACAAACACTGTCTGAGACTGGACAGCACAGCAAAAGCAGGATGAATGCAGGAAAAATTTCCCAACCTACCTCATAAAGACCAACTTCGCACTATATTCCTGCCATCTGCAAAGGCATGTGAGCGAAGGTGTTCTTTGCAGCACTGGCTACACAGCTAATCAACTTTTAGGTGTAAATAACCTGATTTCTTTCCTGAAACAGAACAAAGCCAAGTTTTGGAGATACTGAAGAAAGGAAATGCTCACCTTGTTGATCTTGAGGATACGGTCTAGTAGGACAACACAACTACTCTTAGTACAAATGAGTGAGCAGGTTAGGGGTGCACAGTGCCAAGGAGCAACTTGGGGAGGCAGAAAAAAACAAATGGCAGCATTCAGTTGTGTGACTGTAACAGAGATGCCAACTGGAGGGGCAGGAGGAAGGAACTGTGCTGAAATAGCTGGTATTGCCAGAGGCTGAAGCAGACTTCTGGTAAAAATAGTACTTCCCAGTAATGTAAATCAGTACTGCAGTATCCAATGACAACCAACATCCTAAAAGCAAGTGCCTTCCTTACAGCTGAGCTTGTTACAAGGAATGGCTAATGTAATAGAAGTCATTATCGAGTCTGTGCAAATTGCAGTTGACCACAAAAAGGAAAAGCTGGTGTTATCTCAACTGCTCTTAAAATCTGAAAGAGCGCTTATTTGTTCTGCTGTTAGAAGTAATTTTGCGAAAGACACCATTACTTCTGATGAGCCTAGGGGTGCGTTGCTAAATGCTGTTTTTCAAAATGGTCAGAATTCCTTACAGTGCTGCTGTCCTCTGCCACTGATAGCAGATTTCATAAAGACACCATACCAATCTTCATTTGATAAATAAATAAAAGGCATGCTGAAAACAGCATTCACTTTTCTCAAGGAAAAATTTGCTTCATTCAGGTTTGTTGTATACCACGTATTCATTTGAAGTGACAGCAATTAGAAGCAAAACCCACCTATTGGTACATTGTATCTGCAGTCAGCCAATAAACCACAATTTTTACAGAATAGTCCTGAAATTATTCAGATGTGAAAAGAGTAGAGTGCACTCAAAAGGAAAAAAAAAAAACCAAATCCAAAACTTTCTGTTGCTTCTCTTTGAGGAACTGCACTAGAGGCTGAGTAATTTACAGAACAGTGAGATTAGTCAGATATTTAGGCTCAATCCCCCTCATCCAGGGCTAATGCTAGTTGAATAAAAACTTTTCAGCATCTTCATTTCTTCTGCTCAAAACCTGGTTATAAGAGTCTCACATCTCTGGATTTTCCACTGGAGTCTCTGCACACTCTGCTCAACTTTAGTCACTTCTTGGTCATTTAATCTTTCTTCTTTGTTCAAGTGAAAGAGCAAAAATTACAGAAAAAAGGATCTTGTATGAAGCCCCTTCTTCCTTCTCCCTGGTAAACCAGATGGTCTTAACTAGTTGCAACCATCCATCAAAATAACTTACAAACAGTAGCACATTAGCAGAGCTGCAAAGCAGCGATCTACAGAACACAGGCTGGTACTCAGCATAAAAACTACACAAGAAGACAGGCACAGCAGCACTCGCTTCCCATTTGCACTCTTAATTTTCTCACATCAATGTTACGACTCTGCACGTTTGTAGCTTAACACACAAATGCAAAAATAGCCTGAAAGCTGGAAGACACAAAGAGAATGAGACATTAGACAGTTACTTCCATTGGGAAATTCTGTCCAGACACTTCAGCACAAATAACAACAGGAGGTACGTGTTGCCCTAATGTAATTACATCCTGCTACAGTCACAAACGTAGTGCTAATTATTGCTCAGTCAACAAACTCAAAAATACTAAGCTATTTTCAGTACTAGAAAAATTAGTAGAATTTATTGGCCTTTACCTACTTCGAAAGTTTGCTGGATTTCCCCCCACCCCCACCCCCATCTCAGGCAACTGGACTCTTTGTTCAAGAATCAGTGGAGGTTGACCACAACTTCTCCACATCACAGCGAAGTGCTAGGCCAAGATACAGGTGATGTTGGATTAAAAAATGTTGACTTTTTGGATTGCCACAGTTTCAGACATTTCTTCATATATTAGCACTTCACTTACGTTAAAAAATGGTGACAGTTCTTTAAATGATCAGGGATATTAAAGTAGAATAAAATCATTTAAGAGCTGACAAAGTAGTATTTCCTTCAGGAACATGATCCACATAGAAACTGCCTATCTTGAACACTGCATTTGGTTTTGGGAAGCAAAGAAGAGGGTACAGAAGGCATCTCTCCTGCAACCAGCTATTACTTCCCACAAGCCATTTGCATGGGGATGTCTGGAAGAGAAAGCAGATTCACTTATAACATCCTGACTTTGGAAAACTTTCAGCTCCTATTTGCAGCTCCAAAATAGTCTACTTAGAGAAGACAGCAAGCATCCATAACATTGCACTTCAATCAGAGGTTGGCCTGCCTTCAACAGTGAAACAGACCAGAAAACATGAAATCTGAATGCCATGTTATTTTTAACACTGCACAAGCCAAACAAAAATTAACAAATAGAAGATTTGTTCTTAACAAAAAGCCACAACAAAGGCTGAACTAAAGAGAAACAAAGAAAGTAGTTCTGAGCTAACCAAATTGTTCAGCCTGCCAAAAAAAGTTGAAAGAAAAAAAAAAGGTTAAGAAGAAAACATTGGGATCAAAAATCCAAAGCATCTGAAGTTTGAAAATCTGTAAACTAAATGTGCACACCCTAAGAAAGGTCATTCTGTGTGAGCAAGCATAGATCTTGTTTTCAAACACTGCACAGCCAGTTGGGAATCCAAGCATGAAACTGTTTACCAGTCCTAGTGCTCTGCTTCGGGAAGAGTGTCTTACCTCACTTCTCAACAATTCCTCTGAGGCTGGAGTAACACTGGCCATTTGCAGAGGGAGCCATTTGTCTAGCTCTGCAATGCTAGTAGGAGCAAAGAGGAGCATGCAGTAAGAGATCCAGCATTTATTTTGGATCTCTGGAACCCAGCTAAAGCAGTTGAGTTGAAGCTGCATGCATGGGCAATGGATACCACAGAGAGCTGCAATACAAGCACAAACTATCTGAAAGCTCCTGTCATTTTCAAGGACTGAATGCATCACTGAGGAAACTTGAAATTGAAGATTTCACTGTGGAAAACGATAAAGCAAACAAATGCATAAAGATGCAATTTAAAGTGATTGTTTGTTGGTGGCTTCTTTATTAATAGGTACATTTTATGCAGACTCACATATAAACAACAAAGTTTTATAGAAAAATTGGGTAAACAGGTATTTGTCAATTATTTTTCCTCATGAACATCGTTTTCTAAACTCCAAGCAGCAGCAGGTCAGCGGGTATTTTGACCATACTTAGCACACACACCCAAAAGCCAGTATTTGTTAGAATATGTCTGTCAAAGGAGAGACAAGGGGAAATGACAAGGCACACTACACAGGGCTGGTGGACAGGCCAGGATCGCCGGTATAGCCTCTGGCTATTTCAAGCATCTATGCTGAAAGTTTAGCCTGTAAAAGTCCAGAAACTGGTAACCCTTAACAACTACAAAATATTTCTAGTACTGTACAACTTATGCTGCAGAAAGAAGGGCAGCAGGTGTTAAAATAAATCTCTTCTGTGGATCAGAGGAAAGACTTGAACCACAAATCACACCAGTACACTTCCTGGCAGGAGACACAATGGATGCTGGCCAGACTACAAAGCTCAGGTCTACTTAGACACGTAGTAAAAACAAATATGAGACAGGCTCTGCTTCTGCTGCTGGAAGATTTGGAAGCTTTGAGACCTGCTCCTATGCCAGGGAGCAGCTTTCCTTTGGTGCTGGGGCAGCAAATCATGTTGTACACAGCTCGCAGAAATTCAGTCAGCTGCTAGTGCACACAGTAATGTCAATTTAATGTAAATGGTGCAGAGCAAACCTAAATTACACCACCCTTTAGCTGTCACTCTTGAAGTTGTTCTGGAGTATCTGTCCTCCTTTCCCGGTCTCTCACCTTCCACTCAAGGCATTACAATAAATGGAGCTGTAGGCACAACTGCTGGTTAATGCTGCTCTAGATGCTCTCATGCTGCACAGCTAGCTGAACCAGTCATCTTGGCATCCTGGGGCGCTCACACCACCCACAGAGAGGTGGGCAGCTGGTGAAAGGGCCATCCTCATGTCCCTGCTGCCATGTAGCTGTCTGGCAGCAAATCCCAGGAAGCAACACTCCTTCCCATGGCTCACCTCCCTGCAGGGAAAACTGGCCCCCCACACCCTGGCTGCTGCAGCCAGTGCACTGCCAGGAGGGACACCACTGCTGTGCCTCGCAGGGCCAGTCCTAAGAGATGGCAAAACCATGTACCTGTGTAACACCACTCAATGTATTTCCTTCTCTGCATCTAAAAAACTTGCAACACATTCAGTTTGAAAGGTAACAAAAAGACAGGAAGAAACAGAGCCTTGCTTCAGCACAGCTGTGTATCCCAAGGCTCAAATCATAGCATTTTTGAATCTTCCTTTCTTCCTGCCCTAGACAACAAAGAAATCATTTGACTCTTCATCCAATTTAACTTGAGGCAATCTGAGCACAATTTTTCCCTTCATCTTCGTGAAGTAACCAGTACATAGCCTGAGTGCACTTTTCCTGCTCCAATTCAATAATTCAGTACAAGGTAACAGTCCTATCTCTACTGCTTACCTTGTTCTAGATGATTAGCATCCAAGGTTGTCGCCAAAGCCAGCACTCCAAAGGACAAAATCTAACAATATTACAGTCATTACTTTTCATGAATTAATCACATCCTTCAGCTAGCAAAATGCTTCTCACATTCTAAGAAAACACTGGAGAAATGAAAATGCCAACGCATTAGTGTGAAAAATGAGAATGATCACTCATTGACAAAGATCTACCTTCTGGTCAGCTTACTGCCCGGAAATAAGGTAAGATTTCTACAAGAAACAAAGCTCTCATTATTCTCAAAACCACTTTACCATCATAAGGAAATAACACCCTGCAAGCTCTATATGAAATTATGTCAGCACCTAAGATTTCATATAAGATGCCATTTCCTTCCACGTGCATGTGAGCACACAGAGATACACAAGTGAAGTTCATGGTGACAGTAATGCCCCAAGCACCTGTGTGCTTTTCTCAAAGGAAAGCCCTGCAGGAAGGCTGTGCCACCACAAACCAGTGCTTTCTGATCCATTTCCCATGTGCAGCGTTACCACTGACCAGCAGCACTGCAGAACAGTGCTTTGAAGCCCTGCTGTGGACAGAACTGAATGCTGTACAGAGGAAATAAAAGCATCACAATTACATTTTTGTTAGAGAAAAAAGACACTTCCAGAAAATTTTCATCTTTGAGGTGCCTTCATGATAAGATCAACCCTGACCTTTTGTGACTTGGCAAGACCTGACCTCAACTATGCAAAATACCTTGCATGACACTTCCTTGCTCCCAGAAAAGAGCGCCCAAACTTAACAGAATGCTTTTTTTCATAGAAGCATGATTAATTTTCTCTTGTATTTCAAATTTTCAGAGCATGGAGAAAAGCACCAACTGAAGAGAGCACTGATTAGACATGCCAGCAATGCTTTATTCCTATTACTGTAAAGAAGCATTGAACTATTCGTAAAAGATGAATGCTTTCGGTTTGAAGTAATTTGCTTTAAATTTACTTTTTAGAATTGATGGGTTGAGGATCCAGGGGAAGAGAAATGAGAAAGACATTCAATATGTGCTACAGCTTTAGCAGTCCACACTGTGCTACAATCTGGGTAATGCTTAAGCGAAGTAGGTATTGCTGCTCACACTACCAGAAGTGCTGAGAAAATGAGGGAAGGAAGGTCTCCCACTCCCTCCTGGGTTTTCCCACCTGCCTCTTCCTTCATTCTCAGATGTGTTGAGTGCACGGGGCAAAAAGAACTGTCTTTGGAGCCTCATATTGTGCTGCTGCAGGAACACCTCTGGGGAGACACAGCAGGCAAGCATAGAGTTCAATGCAGTACTGACCCCCGCACAGCAACCCACAGGCCACATGTCTGCAGAGAGGAAAACAGAAAGTGCAGTTTCTTGAACCCAGAGCACTGAACAGGGAAGGGAAAGAACATGAGATTAAAGGTAGAGAGATCACAGGTCTGCTGTAACTGAGAAGAGTGTCTGGAGAAGAATCTGTTTGCTTCCTGAGATCAGAACAAAATGGTTTCAGTCTATCTGTTCGCATGCTGACAGAACTCTGCCCTCGGTCTGAGTGCACTCAAGAGACACAGCCTGTTTGCTTTCCTGATGTAATAACACTGCAAAGAGAGAAGAAATTAGCAATTTTTTGAGGAATAGAGACCATTTTATTCATCCTCTTAACTCTAAAACAACCAGAAGGGAATCTGATGTTCCTGTGTTCCAGAACCACAAATGAAAAGAGGAAGAGAGAAGAAAAGCTCTAAGTGGTAAGCATTGCTGTTGTACCAAAGCTTAGAACATCCAGCCATGAAAATTGTTTACGGATTACCTCCCAAACTCCTGCAAAATCCAAAAATGAGAAACTCCAGACTATTTTATATAAAGGACATCATAAAGGACAACAGTAACCAGCTGATCAGCACTGCACGAGGATAAGAAGAAATGTCAAAGCAAAGCAATGAAACAAGTAAAACTGCCCCGGAAAATTCTATGAATGCTGGCTGGAGCCTCAGAAGCAATGACAATGATTTTTGCAGACCCACAGAGAAAACTAAAGATCTGAGTAGGAAGAACGAGCATTTATGAAGACAAATTAATACAACCAAAGAACTACTGTAAATTATAGTAATAGTGTAAAATAGTCAATTTGTAAACATGGTAACAGACAGTTTTGATTAACTTAGTGCAATAGGAAAGGTAGTAAAACTAAGGAATGGTCTATATAACACTAAGTACAAACCACTTTGAAGCAGTGCTAATCATTTTGCAGGTACTCAATGTATTTCTGGCTCACAATTAAGACCTTGACTTCTCAATTTGCCAGGGTCCCAGATTTACCTTTTAGTTCCTAATTTTTCTCTTGAAAACCACGTTCTGTTTATAACTTCATCTCATATGATTGTCTATACAATTCTGTCTGTAATGAAGAACTGCTTTTCAGCTGGGTCAGATGATGATTAATTTGAACACAGAGACTTTTTTTTTTTTTAAACTAAATGGCCCCCACTTCTTATACTTCCACTGACTGCTTAATATATATATAGCTGCTTCTATTTTAAGAGTAGACACCATTATACCAGCATCTGGAGGCTACAACAACAAAGCCTGAGAGAAACAGTTCTCTCTCTTCAGCAGCTTCCTTGGTGTTAGTCCCTAACTGGAAACAATGCACTACTAACTCAGACCACCATTGTACTGGCCAGTGTCTGCTTTATGTACATGGCATACTCAGAAAAGGAAATCTCTTATGCAGGCATCCATTATCCCTACTCTTATTTCTTTGATTATGCTCTCATCCATGCAGTTTCTGTCAGTGAGAAACAGGAGTTAGGAAGGAGAACCAACACTGCCATTGCCTGCATTATACTCTTTTAACTTTCCTTCTTTTTAGAACTTTTTAAGTCCTTTCCCAGATAACTTCTCTTTTTACTTTACTGAACCTCCACAAAGAAGCACAGATATGTAACAAAGTTGTTCTGTCGATTGCACCTAGCATGTCTTCAATGGAACTAAATTAATTCTTTAGTTAAGAAGCTAATGCATAGCTAGTGCCCAAGCAGAAACATCCACAATTCTTGCTACTTCTCTCTAGCTTAGGGGGTTGTTTTTAAACATCCGAACTCCAAAGGAAGCAACTTACTGGAGCTGTTTTACCTATTCACTATTCAAAAATTCATGTGGGCTAAAAAATCCCAAGAAACCACAGGAGTGGCATTTTTACAGCACTTGCCCAATCTCCTCAAATCTCTCTAAAATCTCACTAGAGGAGATGGTCAGATATTGGTTAGCCAGTCCTGAATAAAGCCTTCTCCATGTGTTCATCACAGCACTTGGCTAATCCAAGACAGGAATTAAAAATCTAGCAGTTTGCATTAATCTTCACAGAGTTTGAATAAAGCCAGAATTTGTCTCTGGAACAAACACTGTCCTCAGAAGTCAAAAGCTTCTCTGTATCAGAGCTGCACATCACGTAAAGGAAAAAGATCTACAGCAGGACCAAAATAAAAGCACCCCACAACAAAACTTTATCTCCCTAAGAAATACTGCCTTCTTGTATTTTTAGTATTAGAGGAAATAATAAAGAGGAAATAATATCTCAGGATATATGTTTAATGCAATTTCTTCTTTTCATACCTCTTTACACTGCACTTATTTCACTGGATGCATTTCAGATAAACACCTGTTCCTAACTAGCTCACAGCTGCAGCGTACCTTGTAAAACATTTCTGAACGGAAAAGCATTCTTATAATTTGCAACTCTTGGCTCCAACAGCTTCTGAGACAATAAATGGTGATTGTTTCTCCTTCAGTGACTCGTGGCTTTTAATCACAGCAATAAATGCAGTACCTCCACAGGAGAGACTAAATATTTTCTTTATTTCATCACACAATAATCTGATTGAATGCAGTACTGACATTTTCCTCATTCAGCCTTTTTAATCCAGATTGCTCAAGAGGCTCATAGCAATACGCAGGCAGGGTACTCGATTGTGCCAAGCTGTCTCTAGGAGGCAAAGTTTTGAGCCTTTATCCAATGTCAGCAACAGACAGAGGATGTGCAGAAAGAAAGTTCCCTTTAAGCAGACTGAAAACTGGCCATGAGCTAGAAGAGAGGCTTAGGGTTTATGGTTAGAATTTAGGGGTTTGGTTCAGGGTTAGGTTTAGGGTTATCGTTAGGGTTTAGGGTTATGGTTTGCAGCTAGGGTTTAGGTTTAGGATTACAGGCTAGGAGTTAGAGGTCAGGGTTAGGGTAAGAAGGACAATACAGCCACTAGCATTAGGGTTTACAATTAGGGTTAGAGTTTAGGGTTAGGGAGAATACAGCCACAAGGGGTTTTAGGGGTTCATGTTAGGGCTAGGGTTTAGGGATAGGCTTAGGGTTTAGGGTTTATGGTTTAGTGTTAGGGACAATACAGTCATTAGGGTTAGGGCTAGGGTTTAGGGGTTACGGCTATGGGGTAGGGACAATATAGCAATTAGGGTTGGGGTTAGCGTTATGAGGTAGGGACAATACAGCCACTAGGGTTAGGGCTTATGGTTAAAAGTAGGGATAGGGATAGGGTTTAGGGGTCAGGGTTTAGGGTTAGGGTTAGTGTTTAGGGTTACAGTTTAGGGTAAGGGTTAGCCTTACGGTTAGGGTTAGGTTTAGGGACAACACACCCCTTCCCTGGTTCTGTCCCTCTGACCTTGCACACGTATACGCAGCCCTGAGCCAGGCACAGCACATCCTGCCTTGCATCCCGCATGGAGCCAGGGAAAAGACAACAATGCACACCAGGAGCTCACCAACCGCTGCAAGAGGACCTTGCTTTTTGGAGTCATATGCTTCCAAGGCAACCATCTATGGGGCATATTTGAGTACCACGTGCAGTGTGACTTCAGAGATTTCAAGATATGCAGCCCAGCTCAGTCCTACTGCCAGACCTCTTCCACAGACCTTGGGAGATTCTGCCACCCAGCAACTCTGAACTCCAAGCAGGGACTGAAAAGAAACTCCCTTGGGCTGGAGCAGCAGCTAATAGTCAAAAAGGGTCACTGCCAGTGACTTTGACGAGCTTTTATGAAAAAGTTTCAGTGAAGGGCAGTTATTTTTTCCAGAGTGGCTCTGCAGCAGGAATGCAATACAGGAGACCGCTCAGGAGCAAATCCACACTTATGCCGTCCCAGGGCTAACACATTCTTGTGTAGGCCAACACACCCACCTACAGCTTTGTCACAGACATACAGAGGAACACTCTCCACTCCCCTGCTTTGGTGGAAGGAGGTCTGATGGGATTAGGAACAGTGCATGATAACACTGGTTCCTGCATGAGCCTGTGCCTCCCACAGAGATGAGGCTCTCTCCTCCTCTGCATGAAAGCATACACTTCCTCCCCGCAGAAATGCTGTTGTCCCCACAAGGATATGATTCTTACAATGAACAGACCAGTAGGTCCCTACCTGCATGCAGCAGCACTGCTGCAAGATCTAGAGCCAACCTTCCCTCCATTTCCACAGCCTCATGTGGAATGCTACCTTTTGACTGCAGTTTATTAGAAGGGGACAGCAACTTCGAGGCAAGTACCTCAGAAGGAGTGGAGACCCAAAGATAAATAGCAGACACAGTTCTTGTCTGTATGGGTTTTGTTACAAAGGAAAAGCAGTTAGTAAGATGAGGAGCATCAGATCCCAACTGTGGCAGTCAGTATCCCTGCCTCCTGGAAGATGGAGGAGAGGCATGTTTTTGATACCAGTATCTTGAAATACACATAATATAAAAAAAAACTTATAAGGGATGAGTAATCTTCTAGCCCCATAACGCTTTTTTTTTTCCCATAGGACATGATGTCTCCTAAGCTACTCCAAATCTCCTAAGTTGAGGTTGCTTTCTTCCTTTTTCTAACCAACACAAACATAGTCATGCCCATGATTCTAATCTACCCTGACAACTACTAATGTTATTAAATTAATCCTTTACTAGGTGACAGGATAGAACTAGTTAGGTTTGCAAATATTCAAAAGTGCTTAAGTGCTTGAACAGAGCTCTAAGTTTCTTTAAGTACTAAATCCAAAAGTAATCAGATTAATTGTCAATGAGAACATCACAAAAATTTCTGTTCCTTTGACTGGCTTAGTTCTGTTTGCTTAAACATAGAAAAATTTCCACCCTTTAATTAGCAGCCCACCTGGGCATACACTACCTTCCCTCCACAAAAGCTGTTACTCAGCATGCATCTCCTTTCTGCTTTGTTTCCATCTCTTTCAAATGTCTTTGGTCTCTGCTTTCTCAAAGAACAGAGTAGGAAACTACGAGACCCAGTCACGAGAAAGCTACAAAAAGAAGGAAAACAAGACAAGTAAGGAAAAATGAAGACCTAAATAAAAATAATAAGTGAGGAGTTCTACAGAGATATCAAAGAACTCAAAGACTCATTCGGAGGAGTACCACAATGCACGCAGCTGTGACTCTTTCACTCCAGCCATGCCCTATTACAACAAACAAAACTGACTTAGCTGCAGATGTCTTCTGGATGTTTACCTCAGACATTGAGCACATTTTCAGTAAGGACTTTTCAGGCAATAGTAGACTCTCAAAGGGCATCCCGCCTGCCACCACAGCCACTCATCCCATTTACATGTCTCATGGTCTCTAGTCTCAAAGTTTGTTTATCAGAAAACGATTGCTACCTTAAGCATGAGACATCCTCAACTTCTTGTTTAAACAGAAAGAGGTGACTGAGGGGCAGAGAGGGACTGTAGGGTTATTTGGTTGCTGTCTTCTTTCAGAAACTACACAATGTTTGAGGAGTCCGGCAGGACACCTTGATCAGATGTGGCCACATACTGTAACCTTATTCTCCATTTCTATTTTGTCAGTTTACATTTATGAAAAGAATTATTTGCTAAAGTAGAAATAGACCTAACACATCAGCTGCTGTGTCCCACTTTGCCCCAACTCAGACACAGATGCATGTTGCTTCTTTTCTCAGCCAAGCCATAAGGACCTCCAAACAACCTCTCCTCTGGCAGTAAAGTGATGTTTATAAGGGACATCGGCTCCACTCTTGTACCACAGCTGACAGACTACCGCGGTTTAAGAAGTTATCACCTCCAACCAGGATATGATAATTGTCCAAGAGATCACTAAACAGAACAGCTTAATTCTCATTGCTCTTCCCATTAAGCTTAGAGACACCTGACATCCATTTTACTTTGCCACTGAGGCTTGCTAACAGCATGTCTGGCAACCAGCCATTATGACACAGCTGATGAGTAGAAGACCACAAGTTCAATTGCTTCTGGCAGTGCAACCATCCACATGCACATTATTTCTGCACTAAGCAGAGGGCATCAACTAGCTCCCATCTAGTAAATACTCATTCAAGTTCATAAACTTAATCCTTTGGGTAGCCTGTCTGGACTGCTACATGCTCCCTCCACTGCTTCCAGGACTGGGGTCTCTTCTCTAATGTGCTTTTACACAGAGAAGCAGGCACAGGAGAAGTTAAGAGGAAGTATTTCATCAGCTTCTTCAACAGAAGGTAATACACCAACCTAGTATTTTCTTCCTCTTTATTACTTTTGATATACAAGCTCTTGTTAGTCCACTGCTGATTAACAGTGTAGCACAGCTTGGGTTGAACTTCAATACATTGCTAACGGCAACAGCAGTAATTTTATATGTTTATTTTACTAAAACATTTCACCTGGACTTGGACAATGGGTCAGACCTCAGAGGTGTACTGGAGCTCCCGCTGCCTTCAGCAGTGCTGCACCAGCTCCTACAGACAGAGAATCCTACTCCAACAACCGCTGTGTTTTCAAGTAAAATTTAGAAAGATGACACTGTCCTGCCTAGAAAAGTATTTCCATGCTACACAGAAATTTACCTGCACACCTTTACTTGCTTTACATAAGACAAACACCATACCTCATTCCTTCTGTAGATCTGTTTTGGTAGTTACGGTAGAGCTGAGGAACACCTAACATTGCCTCGGTGAACACTGCAAGGAAGCCCAGCGTTTCCACAAAGAGAGATGAGTCAAGCCAGAGGTAAGTGATGTAACCGGTCACACCAGTGAAGGTCAGTACACACTGTACGTAGTCTGTAAACTTGCTCCAATGCCAAAAATAGTTCAAGTCAAAATCTGCAACAGAATAGGAATGGAAGAAGAATGAAATCTCTTTTCCCAACCCAACTCAAAGATAATCAGGGTGGAAGTGAGAATTGGGAAGGGAGTCACTGTTGGTCTTGGGGGCCTGGGGGAGGTAGAAAACCAGGTTAAGGTTTAAAAAGGATAAAACTAAGCCAAACAAACATAACAAAAATTTTTTTAAAAAGTAGTCCTACCAAACTCAAAACTAACAAAAAAAATAAAAATTAGGAAACTTGACAAGGAGAACATTTTTTTGTAGGGGTGTTAAATAAAGATATACAACAAAGACTTGCAAACTACCAAAATATTTACAAAGATGACTTTAAAAGAGAAAGCATTGACCTTCAGGAATTAAACATGAAGAACTCTGGATACAACCCAACAGAGCTGACATAGGAAGCCTTTCACCAAAAACTTTGTAATTCTAAGTACAGGCCCCAAATCACATCAGTGCAAGTGCTCTCTCTCTCTTAGGTCTACTTCAAGCTGCCTAAATCCAAGCTGCCTAGGAAGTCATCTGAAGTGCACAGCTCTGTTCCCTGGCGTGGTACAGCTGCCTGCCGTGACGGGCAAGCTGCCACGAGCAGCTGGTGCAGCTTTACTGAGATAGGTGCAAGACAGAGACAAGAATCACCCCTGGAACAAGGCCTCCCACAGACATCGCCACTTCTCACTCCAAGGGCAAAATGTGCTTCGCTCTTGCCTTTGCTGGTACTGATGAGTGCAGAGCGCACACCATTTCTACATCCACCAGAACAAAATGCTATGCCATCAAACACAATATCCACTCTTGAGGAATTAAGAGAAAGAACAAACCAGCTATGCATTTGCTTGACACATTAACAGCATATCACCAGCAGACATATAGCTATCTTGTTGATGACTAATAAAATACACAACCCCATTACCGCTGACTGCATAGCAAAATAACAACGTAATTTTAATATGAACTCTGAAATATCTGTTCATTAGCAGGTGTTGTTCAAGTCTTCCTTTCTTAAAAGGAACAGTCATTAGACTTTGTTACAGTGTTTAACAGATACCACCTCAGACCAATACTTGAAAACTAGCAACTGCTGGTAGCCACAGGCAAGAACACACGAAGCACACTCCTCCAAAGAGTTCCAGTCCTAGAAGAGAACCTCTTGGCTCTCAAGATAGCTATATAGTTGTTACACCTCAAATCCTGGACTCCACAGCATTAGTTTGGATTCTGGTCGCCATGCTGCCTTGGGCATCGGGATCCTTGGCTCACTCATTAAACTCTCCCAGCAGCTGTCTGGGCTTCCCTGCATACACTATGTTTCTCTTCCCACACTCCCTACTTGCTCAAGGATCTTTTTAAAATACCCATCCCTGTACACCAAATCCCCAAGTGCATTTCCCCAAGCATTTTCATAATAGAAGTGAAAGAACTAAATCCACAAGGGGTGTGGAAGTTTTGGAATTTCATGGAACCAAAAAAGTCAACATTCACACAGCTCAAACAGATACATGCTGAGGCCAGCATGGACTCATGCAAACACTTAAACATGCAATTAACTCCTGCTACACCAGCTGTTCATGTGCATATTCAGTACTGCTGCACTCAAGTCCATTTCCATTTATATAACTACTAATGTCCCTGAATCTAGTCTTAGGCAGCCAAAAAATCTGGTCATGATGATAATGTATTCATCACCTTTTGTCTGAAATTCTTAAGTATTATTTCTATTATAGCAACATACACAGATGAGAAAACTATAGTGTGTGACATATGACTTCAGCTGAAGCAGGAGAATCAATTACTAGCACAGAAAAGAGACTGAAATTCTCTTTTGCTCTAAATTATCACAATGCTATATAGTCTCAAGTTCTCTACGCTAGGTTATAACTAAGTTCTAGCTTCTGCTACAAATTTTGCTTGGTAATGTTTTCCTGAAAGAAAGACAGACATAATGTGATAAGAACAACTAAAACCTTGGTAATAGCCTTGCGGAAAAACACCTGAATTACCATAAAACCAACCTAATACATAATCACTAATTGCGCTCCTTTTATTTTTTTTGTATTTTCCAAAAATGTACTGTATTTTCCAAATACCGAAGTCTATTTTTACTCTACACATCACTGAAGTCTGCATTACCAACTACTTCCAGGAAGAAGTAAAAGAATGACTGAACTAAAAAGAAAAAAAAAACCAACCAAACATGTAGAGAGCAGACAATACAACCAATATTGGGACTTCTGCCCCAAACTCCCTCAGCAAACATCACCCCTTTCCTTCAAAAGAACAAAAATGCACAAAATCCCACTGCACCACAATTTACTTATATCAAAAATCTTAAAATCTGTCCCAGTTAAATCTGGATGCACATATTTCTACTCTGTGAAATGGGACGGCACTGCTTGCACAGCTCAGTCCATCCACTAGCTCCCCATCCTGCCCAGAGGACAACTCATTACATGAGTTGGTAACCACACTCAGTTAATGCTGTTCAAATGGTAACTTGCGGTCACCAACATCCAGGATTGATCTGAGCTGGCATTACTGCAGTGAAAGGTACTCTATCTTATTACCTATGCCTGAGCTTTTTTAATCCACTCAGTGAATTGCATTTTAAACATGTTAATCCACTGAAAGATGAGAGATATATGTTGGAAAATCCTCTTGATACTGGGGTAGGAGCAGCTCAGCAGGTACTTAGTGCACTGACTGGAGAGAAGTCTACACAGCTTGAGGGTGAAGAAAGATGAGATTAGAAGACCTCCTCTGAGAAGCACACCACACGTCAGATATGAAAAATGTAAAGCAGGCAGAGACAGCATTGCAAATAACCATGGTTTGCACTAGTCAGGCCATAACGCAAGCAGAAAACTCTATTCTTGTGTGGGATAGAGGCCAAGTGACACACAATAAGAGTCCACAGCATCAACTTTCACTTAAGGAGGACACAGAGGTCCAAACAGTTACATTATTTTTAGTCAAGACGCATTTTCTACGAAGTCAGCTACCATCTTAGTTCCTTTTGGGAAAGTGAAGCAGAGACTTTGACATCCTAAGAATTGTTTACTGTAGCTCTCAATTTCTCTTGCTAGTTACATCACATTTTGTGCCTTGACCTTTCTAATTCTGTACCTACATCCTTGCACTACATTCATTTACACTCCTCTTCGGTCATTTGACCCAATTCCCACTTTTTGTTTGGCTCCTTCTTGCATTTGAGCTTGCAATATACATTCCCTGTCTTAGTGAGGTGGGAGAGTTTGCACTTGAGCACTTTGTATAGCTTCACAAAGGAAATGAACTTGTTCCTTATTATGAAAGCTACTGGTTTTATTTTACTGTACTCCCTCCCTCTCCTTATAAATGCCATGGACTCATAGTCATCCATTGAAACTGCCTTCCATAATTAAAACCTTAGCCTCCTGTACGGAAAACACTGCTCACATCCTAAGAGCATGCTGTACAAGCTCTAGTCCTGAGCGTCTTTCTAAACAGGTATCTGGGTAGCTAATCCTCCTCCCCCCAGGGTTATAGCTAAGTCTTGTGCTTTGGAAGACTGCTGTTCAAAGAACCTCCGATTTCCAACACCTAACTCAGGGCCACAATGTTCGCCCATCTGACCTGACTAATCCTGTCACAGCCTACTTCTGCATGCTATCAAAGGAGTCCAGGCAGAGCAGTCAGATGTCCAATGCCTCCCTTAACAACACTGGAATCCAAAACCTCAGGGCTTAGATGCTGTTAAAGAGCCTGATAATAGTCATTAAACCAACCTTGAACAGCTACAAGATGTACTCATGTCTGGGAATTATTTCAGGTTATTATCCATGGTCTGTTTATTTTAAAATGTACACACAGCTTGAGGATGCAGGAGCTGGAACCTACAACTCTGCCCTGCCTCCGAGTCTCTACCACTGGGCTACGGTGCAGCAGGCTTCCTCTCACATATTCTTTTGCTTGCCTCAAGACACTTGTGGTCTCTCCTGTAAAAAGGGTGCAGCTCTGAGCAGCAGGCAAATACAATGTCCCTCCTCCTACCAGCCTGCCAACAAAGGCAACTCCTTGAAAGATGCAGACTTGTAACCCCACCTGGCAATAGAAATTAATTCAGACCTCTCACACTTTGAGTGAGTGCTCTAGGCTATGCACAAGCACTACACTCAGCAGCAGCATCTTAAAATCAATAAATTTTGCCACATTCTCTGAAACGACTCTGCCATAGGAGGTGGGGCCTAGGCACTGGATGCCAAAAAGGACTTTTACACTTGCAGTCCTCCAGCTGCAGTAAATCAAGCATTTGCTCTCCCCACCTAGCTCATTCTGAGCAGCTCCCAGCCAGCAGATAGGTTTCTCCAACGCTCTGTTTTGAAATTCCTGCATACCCTACAGGGCACTCAGGAAATAACTGGAGTGACAAAATCAGGAAGGCTCTGCATGACTGTTACCAGGCAATCCATAACTTCTTCTCTCACCTTCATCAACTACATATCCAGCTAAGCACTTTCTTCTTCCTTCCAGAAACAAGGAAGGAAGCAGTATTATAGACAGGCAGTAAGAACTGATACATTTAGCCTTTCTTTCTTCCTTTTTTAAGAAGTCATAGAAACCTGCAAAATGCTGTCTGAAGCCAGTATTTCTTTTACACTCACTGAGACCAAAAAGGGACTCATTATGTTTCACGCATGGTACAAAATAGAAGAAATGAGAGCTGAGCATCAAAAACTTCTGGGTCTGGTCCAAACTGCACTGCTTCTGAAAAATATTAAGGAATCCACCATCCTGCATGGTCTCTATATCAATGCTAATACCACTGTTCTCCATCTCCGTTCTTCTAGGCCTGTGACCTAGGAATTTCTGCATCTCTATGTACTTTTAAGTATCGGCACAGCCCTTTCTGCACAGTCCCTAAGCATGTCTCCATGTGCCTTAACCTTATAACATTCCTGTCTATAGGCTATTGTCACCTGACCTTCACACATATGCATAGTACCCAAATACTGCCACTTTTTCTTTTCTAGCACATCTAAGATGGAAGCAGAATAGTCCAGAATTTTAAATCTTCTGAAAACACCACCCCAGCCTATAAGAAACAAACTACCGTAATTCAATAAAATCAATTTTTGACATCCTTTAGTCCATATAGTATCTTTCCTTGGCCACATTTAGACCGGTATCAGAGTTTCAATAGAGCCAATTCTCTTAGTCTTTGACTCTGCTTAAAGCCCCAGCACAAAGTTCATATGAGAGAGAGAAAACATCAAACCTTAATTGCAGAGAAGGCGGCTGAAAGCCTGACCCAAACAAACCAGGAAGATTCATACAAAGACTGTTTGTTTTAAAAAGCTCACTGGAGGTTTTGGTACTTGGTGGAGGACTGTTGAGCACCTAAAATTAGAAGCTGAAGTCAAATGAAACCTCTTAAACATCAACATTACCCCCGTCTCCCTCAGATATCTTGTCTAGTTTGAAGGTAAATGCTTGTCTTTGTTTTCCCTGCCACGCTTTGTGGTGTCACCAGCTTCTAAACTCCCCTCTACTAGGTTTTGTCACATTAAGTTCATGTTTCTTCCCCACCATCAAGGTTGCTACCTGTTCTTCTTCCTCCTTCTCAAAAGAATTATACGTAACTGGGCTGAATTTTTGCTAGCACTGTTACCCCTCAGGGCTTCTCACTGATCTTCCATACTGTCCCTCAGCACAACATACCTCTAAGTATCAGCAACTATTGTGCCCTCCTCCTTCAGGTCCTAGTAGGTCCATTCTACCTCCTCACCAAAGAGAATTAGTAATCGCAAGGCTCAGAGACACGTTATTTATAAGTACTTTAAAAAAAAAATCACACCCAAATGCACTGGTAAAAATGCACTAAAAAAAGTCAAACAATCCACACTTTCTGTAACACCCTGCCTTTCTTATTTCTTTGCTATTAGGTTGATGCAAAAATAATTTCTGTTTTTAACCATCAATTCCAAAGCAGTATATCTCAGCTTAGAATAAAATTTATTAAATCAAAATAAGAACAATTAGAATCCATGGATTTTTGCCAACAAGAAACAAGTCTGCCTATGCCAGTAGCATAGAATTTTGGAGTCCTGGAACTGACGGATACTTCTAAGGCATTTTGAGCTGCTGCTTGGTTGTGGAAAATCTTCTCTTGCAGGAAGTTGTAGAGATGCTTGAAAATGTGGTAACTGGTGGGAGAGAGGTCTGGTGAGTAAGCTGAGTGAGGCAGAGTGTTGTAGCACAGTTCATGCAGCTTCCACAGAGGCATTTGAGAGGCATGTTGTCAGGCACTGTCGTGGGGAAGAACTTGTCCTTTTCAGTTGACCAGTGCTGGAGTTCTTGGTGTGTTTTGGCATTCTCTTGGTGATACTTCTCTGCTGTGGTAGTTTTGCCAGGACTCAAGAAGTTGTAGGGGATGATTCCACTTGCCAACAATCACAGAATCACAGAATCACAGAATAACCAGGTTGGAAGAGACCCACCGGATCACCAAGTCCAACCGTTCCTACCAAACACTAAACCATATCCCTCAGCACCTCGTCCACCCGTGCCTTAAACACCTCCAGGGAAGGTGACTCAACCACCTCCCTGGGCAGCCTGTTCCAGTGCCCAATGACCCTTTCCGTAAAGAATTTTTTCCTAACGTCTAGCCTAAACCTCCCCTGGCGGAGCTTGAGGCCATTCCTTCTTGTCCTGTCCCCTGTCACCTGGAAGAAGAGGCCAGCACCCTCCTCTCTACAACGTCCTTTCAGGTAGTTATAGAGAGCAATGAGGTCACCCCTCAGCCTCCTCTTCTCCAGGCTAAACAACCCCAGCTCTCTCAGCCGCTCCTCATAAGGCCTGTTCTCCAGCCCTTTCACCAGCTTTGTTGCTCTTCTCTGGACTCTCTCCAGAGCCTCAACATCCTTCTTGTGGTGAGGGGCCCAGAAATGAACACAGTATTCGAGGAGCGGTCTCACCAGTGCCGAGTACAGAGGGAGGATAACCTCCCTGGACCTGCTGGTCACGCCGTTTCTGATACAAGCCAAGATGCCATTGGCCTTCTTGGCCACCTGGGCACACTGCTGGCTCATATTCAGTCGGCTGTCAACCAACACCATAAACTTCTTTGATGCAGCTTCGGTTTGGGGAAGTGTTTTGGTGCTTCACCTCAGTCCAGCCACTGTGCAGAATGCCATCAGTTGTTGTATGAAATCCATTTTTTGTCACGTCACAATGTGACAAACAATCAAGAAATGAATCCTTTTTGTTGCACAAAAGAAGTGCAGAGCAGACTTTGTAACAGTAATTTGTTCTTATTTTATTTCAGCTCATTTGTGAAGCTTTTCCAATTTTCCAGTTTGGTACAAATGTCAAGCAACCGTTGAATGGTCAATGTTTAGTTCTTCTGCAACTCCTTTAGTTGTTTTGCATGGATTTGCTTCAATACTGGCCCTCAACTCGTCTATTGCAGAAGGATGTCAATGACCCTCCTTATCTTTACGGCTCTTGTTTCCATTAAGAAATTTTTTGAACCAATGTAAAGCTTTACATTTGTTGACAGTCCCCTGCCCAAATGCTTGATGGATATTGCTAGCAATTTCTGCTGCCTTATGTCCCCTTTCAAATCCATAAAACAAAATCACTAGAGTTTGCTTTTTTTCCATCTTTAATTCGAGAGCATAATGTAAAAAGGAACAAACAGTGAAAACAAAACCAGTAGCATAAATAGAGCAAACTTCATGCCTTAAAATTTATACTGCATGAACACAGTTAAATAAAAGTATAATCCACAATAAATATCACAGTTTACAATGACAAAAACAACGACTATTTTTACACCAACCTAATGCTTTCCTGACCTTAAAGGTCTTTAGTTTAAGGAAAACTTTTAAATACCACATAGAACGGTGGTCTTGACCAGAGATAATTAGCAGTAACACCTATAATGACCATTTTATGAACCTTAAAAAAGAGAAATTAAAAAGTTGGACTTCTTTTAAGAAGTTTTAAAAGTTACTACACAGAGTACAAGTAAGAATGAAAACCTAAACCAAGATATTTATACCCTGGACACCTTGCATGCAGGTGACAGCCTTTGCTGTGATATCTAGCATAATTTGGTTTGTACACACCTTCCGTCTATGGGAGTCTCACAGCAAAGAATAAAAACATTTTAGAGAAAAATCAGGTTGACCTTTAACTCATCTTTGACACTTTTCTTTGTCCTACAAAAGGATGCAGAATAATTTACCAGGCACCATTACCAGTCCCTATCAAAATTTTGTGTGTGCATTTATATAAACACTTAAACATGCTTGCATACATGTACATGCCTCTTCCTCACAGTACAACTACTAATATTATAAGCATTAAAAAGAAAGCAAAATTATAAAAGCAAGCAAGGAAGAACAAAGTTTTCTTTACAGAGAAAGCTTTAGTAAGTATGGTATCTGTGAGCAAGGCTCCAGCTGTCAGGCTCAGAGACTGCGGTGAATGCCAACTGAGCTGGGAAATCCACATGGAGCAGCTGTCTCTGCACATCACTGCAGAATAAGTGCAACCAATTTTAGGTGAGCCAGAAGCAAACTCTCTTCTTGCACCTTCCCCTAAAAAGCCTGCAGAAGTGTTCTCTGGACTATTGTCTTCCAAAACAAGGACATTTCTTGGAGTTCTCCATTTGCCAGATGCTTTCAAGGCAATCTTGCATGGCGTAAACTTGCAGCTCCTTACCAATTTACTATATGCCATCAAAACTCTCATTCTTCACAAGTCCAGCTGAGAGAAAATACCAGGTCTGTACTTCTAGAGCAGGCAAGTAAGATTAGGAGAAGAAAAAAAGACAGACTAACACTACCACAGATACATATCTATATCCCTGCTAGGGCAAGGCATTTAACTTTAATCCTATATATCTAAATCAAGGTAGTTATAGCACTATTTCCTCAGTGAAGACTGGCCTCCTCAGTAACTTCAACACTGAAATTATCTGTTGTATTACTGCTACTTTTACTTGTTCAGTACAGAACTCGTCTCTCCTCTTTCCCTTCCAATGTATTTGCTGTTCTTAGTCACTGTCTCCATGAGATTGTCTCAACAGCTGGTAAAGGCAGCTGTGAGCTGACTTACAAGATGACTAACGAAGGAGGACAGTTTAATAACTAGGCAGATCTTAGGGCTAGGAAAGCCATTCAATGAGGCAGTACTACAGAAAACAGGCTATGTATTTCAAAGGTGGAGGGAAAGCACCATAAGCAGCTTTAAAACGTGTGAGAGAGAGAGCATGAACCTCATGAGGAAGTCCTCCTCTCAAGGCACAGCATGGGAGTGAAATGGCAAGCCTACAGAGTACCACAGTGGAGTTTTGATGACTCTGGGCGGTCAATACTTTCACTACAAATACTACTGATTCTGCTCATCTCCTATGCCAAGAATGTCAAAAACCCTAAAGCAAGTCAAACTAAATAAATAAATCCCCGAACCCTTCACCTGCAAGCACAGTTCTGAAGCAAGGCCTTTGCTCCCAACTGTGCTAACAAGGGAGGCAGCAGATTAGAGAGAAGCTCACTCTTCTTTTGGCTAGATACGCCTTCCTATCCTAACTATAGAAAGAGACTTCTTTTTCTGACAGCAAGCTAAGCATGGATGATGAGAATGTCACAGCAAGAAGAACGTGTAGTACCAAGTTACTATTTTTACAATCATTTTAACAATATTTTACACTATCCTCAGCTCAGTTTATCTAAGCTATCACCCACAGCCCTACCAGGCAGCACACAAAGGCCTTGAGACAAAAAACTAAAATGGAGTTAAGCTCCGCAGAGCAGGCAAACCTTGGCTCCAAATTCCCACAGTGGGAGTTATAAACTCTCTATGAAAACAGTTTAGTTTATTTTTAATAGTACTGAAACTTATTCTTTGAAGTTTAAGTCTCAGAAGATATTAGGACTACTATAATATTAGAAACAATATGCACTTATACTCATTCGAAGACTGCAATGACAGAGATCTATAAAAGTTCTTCTAAATATTATTATACAAAACCAAGCTGTACACTAGCCCATACCCAGGCTGACTCAGATACCATGTCAGGGATTACAATGCCAGGTTGCATGTATAACACAGCAAGTTACTCCCAGAAACTATGGGATATGGTATATGTTACACATCTATATATGGAAACTATCGTATATGCTGCCCTCCCTTTCGAACTACTGATCTGTGGGGAAATTGCTGAATAGTCAGTAACTTACCTAAGAAAAATAATCTCTTTTTCAGCCTTATTTGAGCTTGACCTACCTGAAACCACATCTCCTCTGTTGTGAAGACACTTTTTTTTCCAGATACATAAGTCAGACAGACATACATGCATATGGAAGTGTGCATACAACAAAAAGCTAAACACTCCTACTAAAAATATAAACTCCTCTCCTCATTTAGTATTTTTGGGTGAAAAGTTTAATCCTTGTTTCCTAGGTAACCCACTACCAGCCTAATTCTTGCCCCCAAATTGGCCCTACTAATTTAGCATTAAAACAGAATAATGCTTTGTGCAGCTGCCTTCTTTACTAAAATAATGTCATGTGGCCTGGTAAACGTTTCTTGGTAACTGCCTCCATTAACTTCAGCATGACCTATCTTAGTATCGATAATTTAACACTTTAAACTCATCACAACCATGTCAGATTTCTGCGCTTTTATTCATTTGCCTCTCTCCTCTGCCTAGTCCCTGTGATGCACATGAAAATGTCAGACATGCTTGCTTTAATTATCTGGATGGTATTATAAAGATGCTAATATCTCAAACTGACTGCACAACATACTCCATTTCATAGGGGTTCCTTTCAAATATCTATTGTAGTTAAGAATAATAGAGTAGGCTGGTGTACAAAAATCCTGTTTTGAAAAAAAGAAATTAGTATTTTTGATTTTTGTTCTATGCTGGAACAAAAGCAAGAGTTTGGGGAGGATGAAGAGAAAGGTAAACATACCGATGGGAATTGTGAAATAAGTTCCCATTTTTAACATCTGTGATTTAAATGAAGGACCTTCTGCCTAGCTTCTTCCATGTCTTAAAGGAACACCCAGTCATGACGCCATCACATCACGACACATCTCCTCTCATCATAAACTCTGCCCATACTAGATGAACAATTTTGACCAAATAAATTCATTTTGATAATTTATGTGTGTGTTTGAAAAGATGTGACCATTCACCAGTGACAGCCCTTATCCCCAACAATCAATTCACAAATGGAATTGGCCAGTAGTAGCAAAAATTCTCAACTTATAGTTTCTCATTTGCTACCACTAACATCATTTAAGCATACTGACATTTGTAAAGTTGATTATGGAAATTCACCCACTTTTTAAAGAAAAAAAAAAAAAAAGTAAATCGATGAAGCTGGGAATAATTTCAATCTCCATATAACTTTCTAGGGAAAGGGGGAAAAAAAGGACTTCTGGAAGTAGGGGGTTTCCTGAACCTACATGCCTGCAGTTTTCCTTCACAGCCTTTAAACCAATGCTCACTCTATATCAAGTTTGTACAGATCTATACTACTGTATATAATGACCGAACAGGAGGTATTTCCACACAAATTACTTCATTGCATTAGCAGGAAGAATTTATAGGGTGGGAGAGCAGTACATAATTTCACTTAATTGCTTGCAGAGTGCCTTACTCATTACAGCACTTGTAACTGGAAGCGCCAAGCAAGACAGAGCTCCCTGAAAGAGAATTTCCCCTTCAACTTCCCAGCTGTTTAGTTTGATCACAGATAATTTCCTGCTTTGACATGAGCAGTGGTTATTGTGCAAGATGCACTTCTGAATACCAAGTCTCTGAACACTTGTGTCTGCAGTTTCATGCTCCATAGTCAATGTATCTTCAAGATCTGGAAAGGAAGGTAATAGTAGTGGATTTGGGTCAGTTGCTCCGTCATGAACAGTTTGGTGGTGGCACAGGTGCACATTCATAAATTGTTCACATTTCCCAGCAGAAGTTTGAGCTCCTCTCACCCCCTCAAGCTACAGCAGAACAACTGTATAGCTCCCTAAAGTTTCTCATTGAAGCAACAAAATGTGGCATTTTCTGAAATAAATGCTCCTGATTTTACACGCCAAGGAGTGCAAAGACAAGAAAGGACAGTCTTGTAAAAACTTAACGTTAACAAGGAGTCTTTCCAAGTTTATGGTGGTTTGTATAAATGGACAAAAAACATCGGGGTGGAAGGATGCAGAGAATTTCAAGACTAGCAACCATTTCTTTCCAAAGGCTATACAAACTGGAGATAAGGGGACAAAAAAATCTACCCAGCAGCAACTGCACGGTATCTGACATTTAGAAAGCAGCCTACTAAAAAGTTACTTTAGGTAAGGAAAGGATGGGAAAATTTTTGTTATCACCAATATAAAGATAGACTTCAAATTTTAAAGACTAACTATGCACACACAAAAAATGCAGTTAGCTTGCAAACACTAATGAAGTGAGTATGAAAACCAAAGTAGTCTATGTATTCCAGAAAGAGCATGTTTGGTGCCGATTCTGATGGGAAAAAAATCCTAAAACTCACATACCTTGAGCAAAGAAAGAGCAATGTTCTGAATATTAAAATGTTGCATCTCCCAAGTTCTCATCGGACTTTTGAATTGCAATGAGTAACAGTATAAAAGATAGCTTTAAGCAGCTACCAAAAATTAAAAATATGTTTCCCTGAAATACTCAGGATCTCTCTTCCTTTCACTAGTTTCCAAGTCTCCATGGAATTATCCAGGATGAACAAGACACCTTTTTTCAAGTGCAAGTAAAAATAAATCTGCCAGAACTGAATTCTGGGGGTTGGATTTTTTTCCTTACCCATGGGAGGGAACATAAGATCCCAATGTGGTAGATGCAATTTGTAAAGATCACAGAGTAGAGCAAAGAGAACGCAGGCCACATAATAAATGCATATGAAAGGAGGCGTTCATAATTTCAGGAATAGTGATGGTATAGTTCCCTCCACAAGGAAGGAAACTTGCTGATCTCTAGCAATCCCAGTGTCTAGAGAGAGACTGCATACACCCTGACCCTCACCATAAGTTCATGATTCATCAAAAAAATTACACCTTTTCTGCTGTTGATTCAAGAGGATACAGGGAGCACCTTTGCATGAACAGCTGTTACATCCTTTCTTCTCCAACCTCACTTATGTCATCTCTCTGTGCAGGCAGAGACTGCATGTGATGCTTTCAGTAACAAGATAAAATAAAATAAAATAAAATAAAATAAAATAAAATAAAATAAAATAAAATAAAATAAAATAAAATAAAATAAAATAAAATAAAATAAAATAAAATAAAATAAAATAAAATAAAATAAAATAAAATAAAATAAAATAAAATAAAATAAAATAAAATAAAATAAAATAAAATAAAATAAAATAAAATAAAATTCTGATGTTAAAACCCATTTATCCTGAAAAATAAAACAAATTAAAATTTTAAACTGTTATTATGCACACATCTTATGAAGCCTATGTTTGCTGAAAATTTAAATCATTGAGCATCTACTGCATAGTTTTAACGACTGAAGTACTAAATCTAAAGAATGTACTGGAACCAGATCTCAAAAAGTTGACTGTTTCTGCAAGAAAAACTTTTTACTTTTTCAATTTAGCTTAATAAAAATCTCATTTATTCAAACTGTAAGAAACTGGGAGCTGAGTAATGCCTGCAAACAACACATCTTTGAATAGTGACTGAGAGTACGGAAGGACAAGATACCTGCCCTCTAATGCAGGTAAATTAATTTTACAATGAATATATCTAAAAATAATACCTGCTTTATTTGGTTTTCTTTAAAAGCATGTTTCCACAAAATGGACCTTCAGTACAAATACTGCAGTTTATTTACATTTTTCAAATTTAAATAAGTTATTCCACATTTCTGTTTGAAATCAATTTTTAACCAAAATGGCTTAATATAAATTACAAGTAAAAGTAATCTAATACATGACTATTTAACATATTTTTTAAATTATAAAAATATAATTTGAATGGATTACATATTACCCTGTATCATTACTAAAGCGTATAGGTATTACACTTCCTTCATCAGCAAGAAACCCTATTCAGCGTAATGACTATATAGCTAAACACACCACCACATGAACCAAGCTTTCTTTTTTGAAGTAAATGAAGGATATAAAATCACTATTTTTTTTCCCATATTGATAATTTAAATAATGAAGCAAAGGCAGCTCCAAACCCAACCACCCTCACAAAGAAAGAGAAAAAAATTTTTTACAACGTAAGACTTCCTTATTACAGCATCAATGAAGTCTTTGGAAGTCATATGGAGGTAGCTTGGACCTTAAAGCAGAACAACCGTTTGTGGGACAAGACTCCCAAGTAAATTCAGGAACTGATAAGGCTAACAAAAACTTCCTTCCACCTTAATCCTGTCTCTCCCCTGACAGCCCTCCAGCAGTCCAGGCTGTTATCTGGAATGCAGCAATAAGCCAGTGCTGCTGCACATCCTTTGCTGTCGCATCACTAATCATCTAAATAATTTGTCCTGATAGGTAATGTAATCACCTTTTCTGAAGTAGTCCATTTAGGGTGCATGAAATCGCAAAAATTAACAAGCTCGAGGTGGAGGCCAAGACGACATATTACCTGTGGTTGAAAGTTGACTAACATGTCTCAGTGAAGATGAGAGTACAGGCAAAGGAAAAAGGCACTTAAAACACAAAGTTCAGAATAAACAAATTTCTTATACTATCAAAAGTACAACAGAGCAGGACTGTTTAGTTATTAACTTATATATATAGGCCAAGTCTGTGCTACTGGAACATTCACATCCAACAGCCTCCGTGCTAACTGCTGACATTTATGCCATTTTCTGTAACACCCACCTCCCCAATACACAGGAACAGAATTGACAATAATTCATAGACAACCTTCTTCTCTCCAGCATTTGTAAGCCGTTCTTTGGGCACCTGTTAACTGGCAAACATCAAAGGTGACAATTGTGCATTCACACCAGAGGGGTGTGAATTGGTTCGGCTTTTGTCCTTCAGTATACCTTGGGCCTGAAGGTTCATAAAAAATTACTCAAAAATAAATATGAATAAAGGCAATTGTGAACTTACTGTTGCAAAAGTACATCAGTAAAGCTTAGTAAGGGAGAGGGAAATTTTCCATGATGCAGTGCTGATCTCAAGGCACAGAGGGCAGCATTCATATCACCAGGCTTGAGAGATCTGGAGTCTAACCCATTTGTCTAAGTGAGGGATTCAGACCCTTTGCAATCAATGAAGATAGAGACTGGCCTGCCTTCAGCTCCCATGGACAGCTTGAGGAGTCAAGGGTAGGACCAGAGAACCGGCCTTTTAGTTTGCAGGAAACACTGAGATTTCAGACATGTCTCCATTCCTACT
This sequence comes from Phaenicophaeus curvirostris, assembly GCF_032191515.1. Lineage (NCBI taxonomy): Eukaryota > Metazoa > Chordata > Aves > Cuculiformes > Cuculidae > Phaenicophaeus > Phaenicophaeus curvirostris. Next base: position 42,921,684 of record NC_091394.1, read on the forward strand.
CAGGAGGAAATCCCACTCTTTCACATACGCATGCTCAAAGACAGGGAACCAGAACCTAAGAGCTAGGGTGCTTGCTTCAGGCTCCCATTGGGGCCCCTCTCTCCTGCCTGCAGCCTGACAACCTGGGGGCCATCAGAGTCACTTCGCAAGCAGGAACCTCCATCTCAGTCTCTGGCATCCCATGCTAGTGCCATGATACTGGCTTATAGCCTAATTGGAAGGGTTTCAACTCCACTTTCAGAAGGCTAAAAGCATTCAAGGGCAGAGGCAGACACAAACTAAACAGGGGATGAGGGCAAAACAGAGCTGACTACATACAACCTTTTTGTGACAGCAAGAGTGGATTCAAGAACTTACAGGAAAGCAGGAGGACCTAAGCCCCCTGCTCTGATGCGTCCTTGCTTACCATTCCCATGGGCTACAGATAGAAAGAACCTAGGTTCCACTGCTTCATTTTCCTGCTTCAGAACTGGGACATAAAATGCAATTTCCTGTGTCATCTCCCAAAAGCAAACAGCCCAGGGAGACAGGCTATCTGCAGCGTAGCAAAGCTCTTTCTCTTTTCTCACTGAAACATCCATCTAGGGCTTGAAAACCATTTCCCAATAAACACAAATGGGGGAAGATGTGAACCTTTCAGTAAAATAAAGCTATCCTTAATAGTTTTCACTCAAATATGGTCACTGTAGTGCACCACAGGTTAAAAGCACGGCACTTGCATCTAAATAGAAAAGGTTCTATTTTGTTTTCCCTTGATGCAGCAATGAAAATGGCAAAGCACTAACACTTCAGTGCAAAGTGCCTTTCGATATCCAGCATAAGAAATCGTCTTATTAACACATTGTTATTTATAAATAAGAGCTTCAGAAATATAGACTTATAAAATCTTCCCTATTTCTAGCTTAGTAGAAACTAGCAACTTCATATTAAATATTATCACTTTTCTTCAAGTAAATGAAGGACATAAAATCTAGCAAAAAAATAAATCAGGCTGAACACAAGCATTAGTGGGCAAAAGACATCATCTCTGAAAGGACATGCTGATTGGGAGAAGTGGTCTATGACTGAGAGCAAGGGAAGAAGGAGGAAAAGGAAAAAAAGAGGCAGAGGATCCAGGATCTTGTTCAAGGCAGAGGATCCAGGGAACTACAGGCAGGTCAGTCTAACCTTATCCCTGGGATAGTTATGCAAGAAGTTCTTGTGGAAATCATTTCAGAGCACTCGAAGGACAAGAAGGTGACTAAGAACAGCCAGCATGGATTTACCAAGGGCAAACTGCACCCGACCAGCCTAACTGCCATCTATTATGAGATGACTGGCTTTAAGAGCAAAAGGAGACTAGTGTATATAGTGCCTTCAGCAAAGTTGTTGACAGTATCCTACAGTATTTTTATTAGCAAAGTATCAACTAGTAAGTAGACAATAAAAATGGTATAACATCAGCTTGGATCGTGGGAAACACAGGAAATCCCAATTAGAATTGGAAGAAAAACTTTTTCACCATGAGGATGGTTAGACACTGGCACAAGTGACAAAGAGGTTGTGGAAACTCCATCTTTTGAGATAACGACAGCTCACCTGGACATGGGCCTGAGCAACCTCATCTAACTAGGCCTGCTTCAAGCAGGGAAATGGACCAAACAATCTGAGGTCCCTTCCAAGTCAAATTACTCTGTGACCTTGTTTAAGGAACTGAGCATACAATGTCACATGGCAAGCTCAAGAAGTGCAAAAGCTTCTCACATCTACCAAACCAAAGCCATAGTTTTGCTGCATCTGTTCCTTAATGTGCATGATGGGCAGACAGTATTTGAAGATTTAGATGTTTCATTGTCAATGTTACTGAGGCAAGTAATTACTCTGGCTCCCACCATGAAGGAAAATGTTTTTTTAAACCTGGACAGACTAGAGAGCTGTGTGGGGAGGAAACTCAGGAAGTTCAACAAAGACAAGTATAAAGTCCTGCATCTCAGGTGGAACAACACCATGCACCAATACAAGCTAGGGATTGAGATAAGCTGGAAAGCAGCTCTGCAAAGAAGGACCTAGGGGTCCTGACAGACAAGTTGACATGAGTCAGCACCATGCCCTTGTAGCCAACAAGGCCAATGGCATCCTGTGGTGATTTAAGAACAGTGTGGCTAGCAGGTCAAGGGAGGTTATCCTCCCCCTCTATAGTGAGGCCACATTTGGAGAACTGTGTCCAGTTCTGGACTCCCCAATTCAAAAAAGACAAGGAACTACTGGAGAGAGTCCAGTAGAGGGCCACAGAGATGATTAGGTGACTGGAGAACCACTTGTATGAGGAAAGGCTGAGAGACCTGGGTCTGTTTAGTCTGGAAAAGAGAAGACAGAAAGAGGACCTTATGAATATCTACCGAGCAGGTGTCAAGAGGACTGGGCAAGACTCTCTTCAGTTGTGCCCAGTGACAGGACAAGCGGCAACAGGCACCAACTGAAACACAGGAAGTTCCACCTGAACAGGAGGAAAAGCTTCCTTATTGTGAGGGTGACGGAGCACTGGGACAGGCTGCTCAGGGAGGTTGTGGAGTCTCCTTCTCTGGAGATATCCAAAATCTGCCTCAATGCGAACCTGTGCAACCTGCTGTAGATAAACCTGCTTTAGAAGGGAGGGGTGTACTAGATGGTCTCTAGAGGTCCCTTCCAACCCCTACTGTTCCGTGATTCTGTGATTCACTATTTCTATAGTGACCACCGCAGCCCTAAAAGCAAGATTAGACTCCTCTCCAAGGTTCCAGTTGAGTAGTCCAGCCGGCAAGAATTGGAAACACAAGAGCACCCTCATGTGGCGAGATGTTGCTACGAGCTCTCCCTCCTCACGCAACAGCAGCAAAATTTACATTTAATTTACAGGTTTATTTCCCCACCACATCACGGACGAGAAGAGGTGCTTGTGCCACAAGTAAAACTTCTGTCGGTGCACAGACTACAGCAGGGTGACAGGGACTGCCAAAGGGCTGGGTAGGGGCACCGGGAGCCAGAGCAGCACTCCAGAAACACAGCTCTGAGCCATGTCTCCTGCAATATTACCACTCATGCCAAGTCTCACTGCCAACCTGAACACCACCCTCTTTTCTCCCAGCGTTAAAGGACAGTTTTCCCTCAATTTAAGATTAAAACTAGAGTTTCCTGGTAGCAGATAGGACTTTTTCTTTCCCCTGCCCTTTTTTTTTTTTTTTTTTTTTAAACAGACAGGCTGAGAGAACAAAGGCTGTACTCCTTCCCAGTTCACCCAGCCACTGCAGTGTGCACTTCATTCTGCATGGCAAAGGAGAGGCCTCCTCACTCACTCTACCTAACCTGCATCCGCACCCTGCCTGTCCATCCCCATCCAACCACCTTTCTCCCAGCTCTTTCTCCTTGTAGTGGGTAGGCTTTCAGGAGATGCATTAAGCACGTAAGTCCTGTGAATTGCATTGGAAGTAAATGAAAAGAATGGCCTGGTTCCATTTTCCTGTAGAAGCCATTCCAAAGTCACAAGGCTGGTGCAAAGGAAGGGTTAGAAGGCACGTAACTCAGGTCTGACCATACTGTTCTACCACCAAATAATGTCTTACTTCAGACTCAGTAGAGATTTTACAAGTCTCTGGCTGGCCATTTTCTCTACTGGCTGTAAGCTGAACACTTAAAGGGGACTAAACAATAATTTTAAAATGTTCTAGTCTCCAAAACATAACACCATCCTGCAAGTACTCTGCTGTGATCAATAGTAAACACACGTAACACCTTCTCAACTCCCTGTTTTAGGGATACAGATGATGTATATTGTTTGATTACCACCACATAACAGGTGTGAGAAGAATTAACATGTGATGCAAAACATTACAAAGCTAATACAGCTGACAAGATTAAGAACATAGTGTTTCAGATTATCATACAAGTATTTCTCTCTAGCTAATAAAATATATACCCTACTGCCAAATGGAGAAGTAAAAGGAACAAAAGGATTGTATTTTCAAATTGTTTGTAGTGGTCACACAGTAAACGATTGGCAGAACATTTTTTTTAGAATCTTGCAGTAGCTTAGATTGGAAGAGTCCTCTGCAGGACATCTTGTCCAGTCTCCTGTCCAGAACTAACCTGTTAACATTTAAAAACTGAGGATATTTCACTTTACCAATTGGTACTTTGGACCTTTCAGATCAACAGTGGGTAGACTTTTAAATTATGATGATGAACCAGTTTAACTACAAGTTACTGTGCACTACAATAATATAGAAGTAAAATGTTATTGCCCACACTACACATAAGAATAACCCTTTCAGCCCTTAAACTGAAACCTCCAAAGCATTAAACTAAAAGAAGTTGAGGGTGACAACTCCACTTTCCTGAGCCTTTTGGAAAAAATAAACAAAACAAAACAACTTTTTACAATGACCCTTCCGATACAGCTCACAAAGTTCAGTGCTACTTATATTTACTACTGAATGTAAAATATTCACTCAGTGTATCAAATTGCCTGGTGGAAAATGCATGGCTAATATGTAACAACCATTATACATCAACTCCCATATACAAACTCATAGGAGAAAAACATTACTGGCCAGGTAATTTTCATTGTCAAAGGTACCACCTCTGAGTGGAAGCCTCAAGGAGGAATCTTTTTCTGTCAAGTTGCCAAATGACAAGCCTGGAAGCTAAAGTTCACCAATGGTTATAAAAATTTTTGGGCAATCTAGAACTAACTTTCTTGCATGCTAAAAACATTTCCTGAAATGCAACACATCCATCACATTTTATGGTGTGCAGTTATCCCATTCTCTGTCCCACAAGGGACAATGACCTGACAGGTGGCAAACGTTCTTCTCAGTTAACTGGTCTAACTGATAACAAGTTAAACTCGGACAAAAGTAGCTTCCAAACTGAATGGAGCTTGAAGCTCACTGCTTCTGTTTAAGACCATAAGGGCTTGCAGAGCTGAAAACATTTTTCCATTACAGGGCATTACCACTCCACCTGCCAATCTTAGTCTCATCCTAAAAGAAGATAAAATACGTATACTCCAACCCAAAGCCTGAATTCAGCAGGAATCTGTTCAATATCATTGTGCTAACCAAAATTCCAAGAAGTGGAAACACCCAAACAAGATCCCTTTCCTCACTAAATGCATTACCTACACAAAAAGAACAGCAGGTCAGCAGCTAAGAGTTGTCTACCTGGCAGATACATGTCATTCCATTCAGATGGCAGTCAGACCCAGTAAGAAGTCAACATGAACTGTGCTGACTAGCAATGTAAGACTGCAACTTGTAAAGAAGGTTCCATGTGCTAGCATGAAGTAACAGGCTCTCCACAGATCACACATACTAAACCAGAAAGCAGGAGTAAGACATCAGTCCTTGGCATTTCTTCATGTCTGGAAAGAAACAATATTTTTTTGAATGCAAACCACATTCCACCAGCTTACCTTTCTCCAAGAGGAAGCTCAAGACAAAACATGAGGCAAGAATTTCTAGATGTCTGAAAACTGACTGTTCAGTTTAACAGTATTATTTAATCAGTCTAGACAGCTTCTGCTTTACCTATTTAACTCTATCTCAACCCACAAATTCTCTCACTTTGATTCTCCCCTCCATCCCACTGCAGCACAGTCAGAGTGGCCATGTGGAGCTTAGCTGCCTACCAGGGTAAGCCCACAATACAGGGACAGGTGTATTATTCCCTGTGGCTTTACTATAACTATTGATGTATCTGTATTGATGTATCTGTTCACGAACAGAGCAATAAATCTGAAATCAGCTTAAGACCTGGAAGCAACTGCCTCATATTTCATAGATCACTGATGCATAAAATTAATCTTCCTCCTTTCTCCTACTGCAGTGTTTATCCATGTCTCCCATGAAAAGAAACAGCTGGTGATCACCTTTACTTTGATGCATCTCAGCATTTGCCTCCTACATGTAAACCACTCACATGCTGTGCACTCCCAGAAAGACCTGCCCACCTGGACCCCCATCACAGTATCTGATAAGTCTGTGGATTTATTGCAAGTCTCCCTCTCCCCTGCTTGCTCCCTCACACAGCCAAGTGGCACAGTTGCTTCCAGCACCAGGAAACAGGGGAATAAAAGAAAAGCCAATATTGTACTGTAGCCAGGAACGTGCTTTCACACAGAGCTCTATGTTCCAGTCTGCAACAAGCACAGAAGCATGCAGCAAGCACACCGGCCTCATCCCACCACCTCACTTTGGGGCTTCTGGGTGTCCCATGTTAAGGAAGTGTAAAGTCAGACTACGTTTATCTCTTTGCCTTAAACATTTTGGCTGAGGACTACCCACTTGTGGCACCAGCTTGTCTGCAGTGCCGAGGTTCAGCGGGGGGCAGTGCAGGAGCAGGCACAGCTCTCCCTTGCTGGGGCGAAGTCAGGCCCCAGAGCTGCTGCGGTGGGGGGACAGGATACAGCCGTTGCTGCTGCCCCCGCTACCCCCGCCACCTGCTCGCTTCCGGCGCGACAAAAAGAGACGGGCTGATGGGGGTCGGACTGGTCTTATAAAGGGCTCTCAAGGAACCAGGGGAGGGGTCTCGCTCTCACTCACACACTTCGATCGGCCACCCTGGACCACGTGTTCCCGAGATCATCTGCTGCCTTCGATGTGGTGATTTCTTTTCCTTCTTTCTCTCTCTCTCATTACCTCATGGTGTGCGTGTTGGATCTGATCTGAGGGACCTGAGTTGTTTTTGGGAATTCGTTTCTGTAACTTTGGGTGGTTGCACCCTCCCGTGCCTTTGCTATGCGCCCCGGTATCTTGGTGTGTTCATGTTTGCCGGAGCCAGAAATAAATACTGCTTTTGATATTCACCCTGGGAGTGACCTCGGGATCGCCACAGAGACAAACGAATCCAATCCCCCCGGTCAGGGCCGGACACGAGCGTGTGGCTCGTGAGTCCAGGTTGTGACATTTTTCGCGTTGTCAGCAGGATCTGTCTGTTTGTAACGGCGACAGGGTGAAAGAAAACGGTGATTTCTGGCACAGTTAGGATTGCTCCCTGGGATGTGCCCTGTTTCTATTATTCCCACTCATCTCTGGTGCTGTTGGGGGTGCTTGGAGTCCTGGTAGCTGCCGTGTGGGAGGTTGCTCAGAAGGGGAAGTTGCAGAGACTTAAAATTATGAGAGAAAATGAAGAGTTGAAGACAGTGAATAAGGCAGAGCGGAGAGCACAAAAGGCACTGGGTGACAGGAGAAGGTCAAGGGAGATTCTGCGAGGTAAAGGACGCTTTTGCATGAGGAAAGATGCTGACATTACTGTTGCTCCAGGTTCGTTAGGCCGGTGGTGGAACGGGTTTTTCGAGTTTTACCGAGGAGACTGCAGATCGGGCAGGGGAAGCGGCCACCTATTGTTGGGAGAGGGTGCTGCCCCATCGTGCCCCCAAGCTCGGACCCCTGTTTAAAACAGATGTTGCTTGCGAGGGAGAGGATAGGATTAGACTTTCTTAGCAAGAACTTGAGGGACTTTACAGACCAAGAAGTCTTTTGCTGTTGGATACAGCCCCAGAGCCCGAGCAGGTGGCTCGGCAACAGGGTCCTGTTGATGAAACAGAAGGCATCGGGTCGCCGCTGCTAAACGGTGGAGGGGGGTGTTGTGAGACTGGTTTTTCTAGTTCGGAGCATGAGGCTCATTGATTTTGGGAGGAGGGGGTGGTGAAATCGGATCCTATTCCCGATTCTGATCCCTAACTCCAACCCCTGATTATTATTAATGACGGGGTAGAATGTAAAGTCGTCTCTCTTTGCCTTAAACGTTTTGCCTGAAGACTGCCTGCTTGGGTTCAACAGGACAACGTAGGAGCGGGCACCGCTCTCCCTCGCCTGGCTGGGCTCTGGACCCAGAGCTGGCTGCGGCTGGGTGGAGGTGATGCAGCAGCGGCTTCAACTGAGCAAGTTGCACCCTCAAGTGTCACCACTATGGACAGAATGGACCCGAGTTTTCGATCTGACTCCTGTGACAAATGCTTAGAACGGAGTGGAATGTAAAGTCAGACTATGTTTATCTCTTTGCCTTAAACATTTTGGCTGAGGACTACCCACTCGTGGCACCAGCTTGTCTGCAGTGCCACGGTTCAGCGGGGGGCAGTGCAGGAGCAGGCACAGCTCTCCCTCGCTGGGGCGAAGTCAGGCCCCAGAGCTGCTGCGGTGGGGGGACAGGATGCAGCCGTTGCTGCTGCCCCCGCTTCCCCCACCACCTGCTCGCTTCCGGCGCGACAAAAAGAGACGGGCTGATGGGGGTCGGGCTGGTCTTATAAAGGGCTCTCAAGGAACCAGGGGGCAGTCTCGCTCTGTCCTCCATGCTCGCTCTCACTCACACCAGCCTGGACCACGTGTTCCCGAGATCATCTGCTGCCTTCGATGTGGTGATTTCTTTCCTTCTTTCTCTCTCTCCCCCGCCCCCCCACCATTACCTTATGGTGTGCGTGTTGGATCGGATCCGAGGGACCTGGGTTGTTTTCGGAGATTCATTTCTGTAACTTTGGGTGGTTGCAGCCCCCCGTGTCTTTGCTATGCGCCCTGGTATCTTGGTGTGTTTATGCTTTTCGGAGCCAGAAATAAATACTGCTTTTGATATTCACCCTGGGAGTGACCTTATTGGCCTCCGGATCACCACACAAACTAATCTAATCCCCCCGGTCACAGCCGGACACGAGCATGTGGCTCGTGGGTCTGGGCTGTGACAAGAAGCATACATGTCATCCTAGGGAGAAGGCATCTAAACCTGTTCACGTCCATGTGCAGCTACGCACGGACAGAGGGCGTGGCAGTTGGATCTAAGCTCTCCTTATGTGCTTAACTGCACAGCAGCTGTACAGGGAATTCAGCTACTAGAGAGCATGGTGTAAAAGTCACATACTTCCAATGAAACCAAAGTGCTACCCACAACTGGGCAAGGGAAACAGTCCCTGTTCTGTGCAGGACGTTGAGGCCTGGACAGAGAAGCACATTGTGCACGCTATTTACAGAGAACCTGTGGAAAAATCACAGCACATACCTGTATGTTTGCAAGCCAGGCACTCCTGCTGAACCCAAACAGACTGAACAGAGGGAACGAGAGAGATGATTAAATAAACTTTTACATCCTTCACAGCGCATGTAACATATTAGTGCTGTTCTGGAGTATACCAACACCCAATTTATCACAAGCCAACTCCTGCACTGCGTGCAGAAAAAGGAAGAGATGAAAGTGGAGTTATTTACTAGGCTGTCACAATGCCAGTGGAAACCATGTAGCAGATGACTGCACATGCTTAATTCACATCACTATTTTCTCTTCATTACTCTGCAAATACTAACACTGTGAAATTAACTACACAGACACTTTATGTTTTTCCTCTAAATAAAAAAATGCAGTTTTAAATATTTCTGCAACAGGTATTTGGTGATTCTAAGTTTTTGTCTTTTTAAATTACTACTGTCTTAAAATTTAACATTACTTGGATAACTTTTTGTTCAGGCTGAAAAGCAAGGTTCAGCATTCAGTAATACAGCAGATTTTAAAACCAGCTTCAGAGAAGGAAGAAAAACCCTTGTGATCTACCAGAAGTGTCCTTCAAAATATTCAAATATCTACTTGGAAAAAAATTAAGTCACATTCACCGCGAGATTTGTCTGCCACACCAATGAGATCATTTTAAACAACTTCAAAAGATATAGCCTCTTTGGAGCAATGCCTTGTTTAACGTTTTTGCTACTTCTGACCAATCTCCAACACTCATAGGACTCAAAATACATACATAAGAAACTTGTATTTTAGTGTAACAGAGTAAGACATTTATTTATCCACATTTGTTCTATAACAACTCATCAAGAAAAAAACAAAACAATAAACATCACTCAGCTTTGCTCACCCTCAGCAGTAGCCATCAAAAGCAAGCAGGCACCAGGTAGAACTAAATACTTATAGAATCATAGAATCACTAGGTTGCAAAGGACCCACTGGATCATCAAGTCCAATCATTCCTATCCTACTTGCATTAAAAAATAAAGGGAATAAAGTATTATTCCTTCAGAAATGGAGCTACTTAATCCTTTTTAATCCTTCCTTTGCCTATAAAAAGAGGGGAATGATTTTATTTCTGTATGCAATCAGGAAACCCTACACTCTGGGGCCCACCATACTGTAAATTGTTTATCTTACTTAGGTCAGTGATACTGCAGAAACTCTCTCCCACACTCCCAACTCCACTCAGCAGTGGAAAGTTGGTTTTCAGAGTAATGTGCCAGATAAAGCCTTATTCAAATAACATGTGGAAACAAAGTGGCATTAAATGGTTTGTTGGATTATGAACAATAATACATACCTAAAAGCAATCTCAGTGAGCACAGCAGGAGCTCAGTTCCTATTCAAAGAGAGGCATCAAACAGATGCCTCAGTATGTTTCTATGAAGTTCACCTGAAATTTATTGGTAGACCAGTACATTTTCAGACTAAGAGTTCAACAGCTGTACAACAAAATAGCGTTCATGGACAGTCAATCTACTACAAATGTAATATACAGAGCATTTCTATGTAACTGGAAAAATAAAGTAATATAATGGTTTCTGAATCCTAAAAGTATTCTGAAGAACATTTTTTACAGCACTGAAATAAACAGGGAAATGAAAAAGCCTTTTTTTTTCTTGAACAAAGGCTTAATCAAAACTCATTAAATTGGAATGCACTGCAAATACTCCTCCTTACCTAACCTCTTAGCAAGATTCCCCAGAGCTGCAGCAAAAGAGCAGAACTGTAGGACATAGCTCATTTAAGCCCTCTGTAGGCTGAAGTATGACTTATGCTTTGATGTAAAGCACCATGCATCCCACTCTTTCAACCACCAGGACGTACTTCAGCATGTACACTATACATAAACACCTCAAAACATTTCTGACTTGTTTACACTAGGAAGAACTATCAAGTTTCAACAGACTTGCCCACTCCAGTCTTTAAACTTCTCAATAGCAGCATAAGACCATCCTGTTCCTTAATCGTTAATTCAATTCACCCTACTTTGCTAAGCAATTCCAAATGGAACTTCAAGGAATATTTATTAACCAAATGTTTCGGACTTAAACCAGTTGGATTAGTTGCTTTTCTTCTACAAACCTCAACTTTCTAACCTATCAAACCAAGCAAATGATTTTTTTAACTAAAAGAAGAAAAAAACCCTGAAATGAGTAGAAGGTCACATTAAGTCACTTATTTCTGTTTCATTTTAACCACTTGAAGTGTTTTTAAATAATCCACTCAGTCATAACCAGGAGCACAGTTTCTAGCTTTGACACTGTACATAAAGCATTGCTGAATACTAGTGAAGACAATAGGAACACAGGCACAAGGAATACAGGACTGCTTAAAGTTTACATTCCATTGGTTAGCACTGCAAGCCAGTGACAATGAATACAAACCAGAATTAAAGACAAACAGAAAAACAAAATTTTTTGATACCACACCCAGGAAAAAAAAAAAATGAACAAAAGGAAAAGGTGCTTTGCACTGGTATCAGACCAAAAAAGGCAAATTTCCTAAAGTGTGCATTTTTTGCCTCTAAATCTGAAAGGGAAGATCCAGAAGATGAACCATTAAAAGACAGTCTTTTTATCCTTAGCAGGAATGGCCTTACAGCTTCAAGAAAGCATTTGGGTTAATATTAACTCTTTGGTAATGTTTCTCCAGTTTAACTGTGTGTGTCAACAAATACAGAAGAAGAAACTCTTCTTTTGCACGAGTAATATTCCTCTTTACCCTGTATTTCTTCAGTTGCCCCCTTACTAACAGCTAGTATCTAAAAGTCGCATTTGGGGAACTTCGCTGTCTCTAGTCACAGGTTATAACTTCCTCAATGTGATACAACCCTACAAATTTTAAACAAAATTACCATGACTTAACTAAAACTGCCTTTCCAAACCACTAAGAACTGAAAATAGTGCAAAGCTAGTTTGCACCTAATATTTCTTCTTCCTTAGGCATCAAGTGTTGTGGGAAATTTCTTATCTAGCATTCTGAACAATGCTGAAAGATTCTCTGTATTTTCCCTAGTTTCCTCCAGAGTCAGAAGAGGAAGAATAAGAATTGGAAGAGATGGATCCCCGTATCATGTAATATTTTGCCTGTCTAGCTTGGGGAAGGAAAAAGGAAGATATCATCAAGACATGCAATGCAGTGATTTCAACTGTCTTCAAAAAAATAGTTTCTGAAATATAGCTGAAAGCATCTTTTCCTCAATGAAAGTTAACTGAATGAATTAACTACCAATAAAAGTGGGTAGGGGTAAATTAAAAAAAAATAATGAAATGCACCAGGTTTTAGTATGTCAAGAAATAGGTAATGGAAACATTCTCTATAGAAGTGATCATGCAATCATTTCCAAGAATAGTTACCAAATGTAGCAAAGCATGAAATATGTAGTTGAGAGAACACCTTCATGTAGAATGGGTTTGTACAGTACATACCCAGATAGGATCTCTTGGGAGGTGCTTTGATTTCTTCATCTTTACTATCTGCAGCTACATCAAAAACAGTTGGGGGGGGGGGTGGGGGGAAGGGAAGGAAAGACAAAAATACTTGTATGATTAAATGCAACAGTGGGTCTTTTAGTTAAAGTTTAGTCAGTTAGTACATTTTGCCTATAAAAAAATAATAGCCAAAACACACCAGAAATTTTAGCCTCCATGCTTTCTATAAGGCCCCCACCCCATGGTGTTTATAGTCGAGCAGTAGGAAGTCCCAAAACAGTCTCAATACACAACCCAACAGCTATATACCTAGGGGGAGAAAATGAAGGCTTAAAAACAGGGAACCAGACAGCTTAACTCTTGCTTTATATACTTTTCATGAACAGCAAAACCCAAGTCATTACCTCAGCGACACTGAGTGTAGATACGCACGTATAATCAGCTAACACAATCCAGTTGCCTTGCTTCCTGTGAAAACCATTACTCTAACAGTTTCAAAAAGCCTGAGGTTTTGAATCAATCATATCAAGAAAGGCAGAGTAGACCCCATCTGCAACCATTCTGCATGCTAAATTTTTTCACTCTAGCCTTCCTCTGCCAGTTGAATATCATGTATTACACAAGAGTGCTTTCCAGTGCCAAAATCAGATCCCTCTTCAAGGGATCAGAGTGCTATAATAAGATATAAGTTATAAAGCAGCTTAAGACAACCAGCAGTTGGAAGGAAGACAAAACTGGATGAATGACCATCTTCATGTAAAAACACAAAAGGCAATGTTCTGCTTAGGGAGCCTGGGCTGTACTATAATACGAGAAGACATCCAGAAGCCCATTTTTAACAAATGCTGTCCACTGCTTTTCAGTATCGTTCATACATTCAGGGTGATCAAAATCTGTCACAGTGTCTTGCGTATAACTGAAATGGAATCTTTGTTGGGGATAAAAGAAGGTGTCTGTCTCTCTTAAGAATATGAAGAAACTGTTCTGTTCTGCCAACATTTTCAAGAGGGACCAGATGTTTTTAGCTGTCTGTATCGGTGAGTACCTTGACTCAATAATGAAGGGGAGGCTGAAGCAAGACAAGTCACATGCATCTTTTGCTTTTCAATATTTAGCTCTCTAGCATGGTAGCACCACCATGCCCCAGAAATATTACAGTACTTTGAACAAAAACAACTATAACAAAAGAAACTACCACTGAACCTTAAGCCTTTCTGTTCTGAGGCAACAGCACACAGCATAAGCACCATTGCATAAGGAGAGCTATTGTTACCATGACAATGGTACCAGGAGATCTCCATTAAAGCATTCAAGTTGCAATTAAAGTGGTGTTAAATGAAGGATAAAAGATGAGGAAGCAGTGTTCATGCCTGCTGATCTGATCTAAAGACTCCTTCAAACAGCTTTCAAAGTATTCATACACAGGAGAGAGAACTAACCCATCATTGAAGGTTTTAAAATAAAGTTTTTCTGTTTCTTCTTGTTTTGAGTTCCGCCCCCCCCAACTCAGAACAGTTAATAACAGGCTAAATAGTCAAAGTTTAAAAAATAATAAAACAATTGGATATATAAAAAGGACTTACTCTGTCTTTGATCAATAAATGTAATTGAAAGATAAACTTTATGTACACAGAAAAAAAAGTCAGGGAAGGAACGAGATGGGCTCCAGCACTTTCAACTTACTTTCACTTAAAAGACTCCCATAATAGAGAAGTAACTGAGAGGAAAAAAATAAAAGGTTTTGCAAGTTTTCCTAATAAATTCTCTACAAGAAATAATTAAACACTACTGGAAAGAGATCAGGAAGACTGTAATTTTCATGATATGATAGTTAACTTATAAACGGAAGTACAAGCATTTCAACTGAATGGCTTTATGTCTACATTCTGAATTGCTACAGACATGTATTTTAACCCAACAGCACCACAAAACAGGCTAAAAAATACAGAACAAGATTGTCAAGATTAGGAGAGGCTGCTTCTTAATGCTTTAAGAAATTTTAAGTAGATTCCTTCTGAACAAGTTATTACTAAATAGACCTTAACTGTAAGCCAGAAGATATAAAAGACAACTCCCACATAACTCAAAACACATTGTTGAATATATACTCATGTGACTGGGGGGCAAATACCACGTTTGATAGTAATAAAATAAAGCAGCAAACTCCCTTCCACTGAAATAATCTAAATTATTTTGGATTTGCATTTCCTAACAATTTTGGATTACGTTGCAGAAACATTCAAAGTAAGGATAGAAATTAAAAAAGAAAAATGTTTAAACTGAAGACCATCCATGTGAAAAGTTTATATTCAATATTTATTTCAATATATTCAATATTTTTTTATTTCAATATTATATAGAAACTGCACAACTTCCCCTGAGGATTCTGCAAGGTTAACCAAAAACACTGACTTCAAACCTAGCTTCTCATGGTCCCAGTAAGCTATGAGGAAAGAAAGTAAGTACACAGATTTATCAGCTTGCCTATATCACCATAAAACTTAAACGATAAGATTAGGAGTAGAATTAGACACATGGAAACTCCTAGTCAAATTGTGCTTGAAATACAAACCTATGTCTCTGCCTTGCTTGAAAGAAGCTTCGTATGCATTTATATGTTTATTCTGAGTCATCGCGTTATAGTTGCCCTTACTAAACATCAATCACAGGTAAAAAAAAGATTTTAGCTGTTCTCAAAATTTGTGGGAGGATGCAAGCCTTTTGATGAAAGCAAAGCAATAAAGTTCCACAAACAGGTAAAACCAGTCTGTGTAGCTAATTAAACACACGACAAGCCGAGTTTCAGGAAAAAAGATCAAATGACAGAACACAACCTTGAGGAGTAGCCATCACCTGGTAAGGGATAAACTGATTATCCTTTAGGAGACTGTATGTCTTTCAGGGAGAGTTGTTTAAAAGAGAGCTATACACTAAACTGAAAAGCCTCCCTTTTTGTCCAAAGGCTACCAAAGGAGCCTGCCAGAGTGTGTGTGTAAACATGCACAGGGATCATTTCCCCTCAGACAGGGCAAACAGAGAAACCTTTCTGCCACTTCACAAAATGCTAGCACACAAACCAAAGGAGGGAGAAAGCATACACACCCCCCTCAAATACCTCCTGGATTTGGAAGCAGTTTAAGTCATTCATCCTGCCAGACTAACAAACCTAGTGAACACAGCAGCTTGTGTTTGGGAGCTGGAGTGCATCTCCTCTTCCACATGAATTCACTTACCTGAATAGTTCCACACTACACTCCACAATGAGTGGGAATGGAAGTGGCTTCCTGAGCTATTAAGATAAATTACCCTACTGCACAGCCAGTAGCTGCTGCCTTCTAATGATGGCTATAAATATCTGGAAACAGATCAGATCCTCAGTTATTAGGGAGTGAGGGAAGAGAACAGATGGAGAGAATAAATTATACATCCATATTGGCAAAACAAACAACAAAAAGCTGACAGCATTAATTCTGTTCTTCTTGTTAATAAGCAGTAACATAAAATATTGTATGTCAAAGCCAGAGAAACACAAAAACTACTGCTCTTACATTTCTTATCTGGAAAAAAAAAGCAGGGACTTTCCACAAAGCTTGAACATTTCATTAAATAAAGAATAATATTCTGGCCCCGACTGAAAATACCAAAGCCTAAAAATTAACTAACAACCAAAATAAAAAATACATGAAAATTCCCATAAATCCCAAACTACAGCTCAAGAAAGTGGTATACAAAAAGACATTTTTGCAACTATGATATGACAGCACCTCCTATTGTCACATCCAATAACTCAGAAAACAGAAAATAAATTGTCTACAAAAGAAAATGTATGCAATTGCAAAATAAAATTTCAGATAATAGCGTATGATTGTACCCAAGAACTTAGTAGAAAGTAGAGCAGAAGGAAACATCCTATGCTGGCCAAGATCTCAAAAAAATCCAGGCTAGCACAATGGCTTAACAGTCATCTCTGTATTCAGTGGACAGTGTGAAACATTAAGGAGAATGATTTCTAGACTGAATCAAAACCTGTCTGAAATAAAATTATGGCTTTACACATTTATCTGGAAAAAAACAGTTTTAAAAAAGCAGCTCAGGAGCTGCTACATTGAATTATCAAGAAAGGAGACAGGATTGCAGACAGAACTTCTGTCCAGAATACAGCACACTGCTTTCAAAAAGATTCACCTTGGAAAAGTCAGTAGCTGTCACTAACCTGCAAAAGATCGGCGTTTTATGTTGAGCTCGTTGGATACACGTACTTCAGTGCACAGTTTCAGCATCAGTAACATCGTAAAGATCATGATAATGCTTTGCCACAAAAGAGGGGATTCAAAACGCCTTCCAAACCTTTAAAAAAAAAAAAGGGAAAATAAAATGTATAAAACATCTCAAAGATGACAAGTGATGTACTCAGCTACTTTCATTATTTGACCTAAGGACCTGAAAGAAAATCCTAATAGTAACAGGCTGAGGAAAAGAAAGTCACCAGCCAAATCTAAATGTAAATGCAGTAGATCTGTCACAAACCCCTTGCAAGAGTATCGGAGAACTACGTTACAGCATTCCTGTGCACTGATCCTAGAAATTCTGAAACCAGAAACTTAAGTCTTTGTTTCCAAAGCCAGCAGCAAATCTATTATTCAGAAAGGAAAAGCAGATTCATGGAGCAGTCAATGCAGTACAGAGAGATCAGAGAGTTATGTCACATTAATACCAGTTATGTGTCCTTTCCACATACACCTTCTGTAAATTTCATAAGAATTTCTGTACAAAACTTACCTCTCTCCATTTTTTTTCGTTTTAATATGTAGTCATGAAAACTTGCCCTATAAGGAAATAAACACTCAAAGGTATTAGCTTGCTAGATATAGCATACCATCTTCCTACAGCGGGGAAAGAAAGGTCTTGTCTACCTCTAGACAGCTGAGTGGAAAGACAAGGTCTGCAGAACACACCAATCAATTCATGAATTTGTGTCTAATTTGGACCAATGCTGGGGGAAGTAAGAATACCAAAAGATATGGGAACTCAATACATAATTTGTCCTCTCCTGCCTTACCCTCTGCCTCAAATGTAACTTCTGCTTGCTCACAGATGATGCTCAGTGGGGACTACTGAGCCTTTCCTACACATAACAGAAGTGAACTTGGTTTGTGGCCAATCCTGACTGAAGAGCTTACTCTTATGTGATTGCATAAGGCTCTGACACAGGAAAATTAAACCCTTCAGTGAAGACTAGTGATGCTATAAGTTTCTCTTCCTGCATTACTTGATGGAAGTTCAACAATCCCCACCAGACACACTAAATAAGTGCATTAGGGCTAAAGGGTAGAAGCGTTTCATATACAGCCCTCAAAGTATATAAAATTTAAAAAAATAAAAATAAAAATTTAAATAGGAAGGTTGCACACACAGTGCAGTGAGCTGCTTCTCTGCGCTCACTTCAGCCAGGTTTTATGCCTTGAAGACAGAGATGCTGAGGAAGGGATTTGGTGAAAGCACATTGCTATGCTCCCCAACTCCTTCAGCCTGCAACACGTGGCACACAGGCTTTCTAAATTTCTTCACAGCACAGTTACTAAGGCCATTTTCTGAGCACACCATGGCAATCTTTGCCGTCCTTACAGTTCCTGTTCTGTTGCACCTTGGCAAAACAAAATTTCTTACACTTGGGCTAATTTCATGGCAGAGCTCTGTGTCAGTAAAAACCAACTAGGTTCACCATCACACTCTCACTCTCTGCATTTCCACTATAGCTATTTCACTAGAGAGACATTTTTTTTCCTTACGAGTCAACTAATAAGGAACAGGAAAGAGACTGGAAAGCCCTTGACTAGCTTCCTTGGGAATCTTCCTGTGCAGAACAGCCAAGCAGCCCACACCAATAAAAACACCCAAGTATTTCCTGCCTAACTGCATAGCACTAAGGAAAATTACAATGTCTTGAACCTCAACAGCACTGCTAAAGACACAACCAGTAGCTACCAAAAGAATAGCATTTGTGTATACCCTGGTCCTCCACTTCTTTCTACCATCAACGGATTTGTTGTGAGCCACATGACAGCCGTTACCCTAACTAATGTGGAGGACATTACAAGGAAGGAAATAACGAACACAACTAATGCATGTAATCACAGGCAGAATGTGCTCCAGATAAAGCTTTCACTGCACTAGACAAAAACTGCAGGGGAGAGGAACAGAAGTTTGGCCCTACCTACGGCCAATGTCCATGATCCCAAAGCTCATTCAGCCTGTGTTGCTGACTGTGGCCAAGTTCCCCTGAACAAATGAATTCACTACTGTTATATTTGTCTCTTATTGAGGGAATGAGGAAAAAAACATGGGAAAGACTTCCTTAGAATTACAGAGCAGTTAAAATTGTTTACATTAGGCTGAGAAAAAAAATCCCCAAATACAAATGCATTTGCATGTAAAAAATAAGAGTAATGAATTTAAAAGGAGCTGAGCTAGAAGCGCAATAAGCTAGATGCTATTATGACTGTAAATCCAGTGCAGTTCAACAAGAGGTTACTTTCTCCCTGCTGATGAGATTATTGGCCATTCATGGGTGCCTTACAACAGTATTGCTTGCAGTATAAACCTCCACCCACCACAAACACCTATCAGCATGGCCATGTGCTGTTTCATCACAACAATTTGCCACCATCATAGCCTTACTGGAAACAGGACTGGAAATACTGCTGCAGATCTTCTACCCCTTAAGAACTAAACAACCACAAAAAAAGTAAAAGAACAGGTAGACTAGAAATCCTAAAATTTTTATAGGGACTTCAAACAATGTATAACACCTGAAGCTTTTTTTTTTTTTTCAATCCTCCAGCCAAAGACAATAAAGGTTACACAACAAAACATACTCGTGTGAACTGTATCTTCCCAAACACCAATCCCCAAACCGAGTCTCACAGGCAACACAACCAAGACCAACAGGCAGAGTAAGCAGGAGACTGTTTACATCACACTACCTGGACAACACCACGGTAAGGAATACTAGTGTCAAGGACCACTGTTGGGTTCCTTGAAACTTTAACAGTAAATCTAGAACACTCATTTTGCTCAGGATCATGGAACAAACATCACTCCAAGCTGCTTACTCTACTTTGCATTGTTATTAGTGACTGCCAAAGCAACACTAACCCAGTTTAGGAGTCCTTAAGCCAGCTTCAGCTAGGAGGAGCACTGTAAGGTGCGAGCCCTGCATGGAGAGCGTTCTGTTACATGTTCTGCTTACTTTCTGCCTCACAGATTTTATTCCTATCTTTGCCAAAGCAGGAGCCAGGAGAGGAGTAACATTAAAGTAGATTATGAGAGAAAGATTAAGAGCCTTAAGATACTATAACAGGCTCACTGACAAGAACAACTTTGAAGTCCTAGGGATGAAGGGGTCATGAGCATTATTCTGCATTTTCACCCCACAACTACAATGTTATGTGACAAAGTGAACAACCATGATATTTGCAGGATTCTGGGAACTTAGACATCACCTCAAACACGGACACAAACAGCTTTTCGCTGTTTATTTAATACTGTGAAAACAGAGGAACTCTTTTTCCAGTACTAGTTAAATGTGCAAATAAAGAGGGGGAGGGGCTGACATGCTATTAGTATTTCAACAGCCTTAAAGCAATTAATGCTTGTTCAGGGTGATGAAGACAGGAGAAGAGCCAGAGCAGAGACAAACTAGTCATTGAGAAAACTAGGTAATTCCATCAGTATGACTTGACCCTCTCGCAATAATCCTGCTATTCCAGTTCTGAGCCTACTCAAAACAGCAAATGCCAATTGTGCAAAAGTCTAAACCAGCCTAAACACAAAAGGTTTGCTTATCTCTTTTCCTAAGATGTCTCTGAAAAGAAATTGATTGTTGTTGGTACAACCAGACCACCATCACCCTGACTGCACTGTCTCCTATGTCCCCAGAATGGAAACCACCAAAGTGACTACCAGCCCCACCACTCCTGGTTGACTTTCTCAGCTCTTTGGGAAGTTAAGAGATTCTAGGCGAGACAGAACACATGCAGGATACTGCACACACTATGTGCAGAACAAGAAACAAACTAGTTTTACAACTGGATCTCTTGATATTAGAGTTTCTCCTCCACACATGAACTTCGTGGACTCTATGGAGCACCCAAAACAAGCTTCTTGCTTGGACATACAAAATCCTACTTTTACCCTTACTTTTTGTACAGAAGAGCAGTGCATTTTACCGTTGCTCTCTGGCATTTATAAAAATGAGAAGGAACTGTGTAACACTCCCTCTCCACGTCTGAGCCAGAGTCCACTAGTAGGCTATATGGAATGCAAGCTTTCAAAGTGCTACTCACTATGTCAGCTTGGTTTGTAGCATCAATCCCCCTTCCCCATATGGTAAAAGGTGGCTATACTAATTTTAGTCTTAAAACCCAGAGTTTCCCATTCCCACAGAAGGTCCTATGAACAGACATCACTGGCCCACTATCAGAAGAAGCCAATGCAATACCCAACAGCAGTGACCTGATTCACAAGTAGTACTGTAGGTGCTACAGGAAAAACAAATATGTAAGAATCTACCCCAGACAACAGCAAGTGCAAAATTTTCCTATAAACTACATCCAGCTGCACCCATCTTGGTAATCCTGTACTCATGACAGGAAGTTCATTCCACTAATTCCATCAAGCACAAAGAGCTCCCAGTTCTACTGACATTACAATTTTCAGAACTGCTTTGTTTCAGGTTAACTGGTGTGGAATGGGTAGAGGGTTACCTTTGCTCAAAAACAACCATAGTTTTTGGCTTTTCCCTGACTGCATGAACTTGTTCCATAGTTTGTCTTAAGGCAACTATTTTGTGCAAACAACTCCAAAACGGGATGATTTTTTACAGTTTCAATTTCTGTGCTGTTTACTGTATGAGCTTTAGGCCGGTAATCCACAAAATTGCATCTCAAAACCTTCGGAAACATTACTGTCTTCCTGGAAAATATACAAGCCATATTACACTAGTACATAAAACATTTTATAGACTGCAAAACTGGAAAAAAAAGTCCAGAAAGTCTTTGAGCTGGAGGAAGTACAAGTACTTTTGGCTGAACTTAATCAAGATACAAAGCATCGTCCTCCTAACGCCTAGTCTAAATCGGCCCCTCCCCAATTTACAGCCATTCCCCCAAGTCCTATCACTCCATGCCCTTGTAAACAGTCCCTCTCCAGCTTTCTTGCAGGTCCCCTTCAGGTACTGGAAGGTCACTATAAGTTCTCCTCAAACCATTCTCTTCTCCAGGCTGGACAACCCCCAGCTCTCTCAGCCTGTCCTCGCACAGGAGGTACTCCAGCCCTTGGATCATTCTTGTAGCCCTCCTCTGGACCCATTTCCAACAGTTCCATATCCTTCTTATGTTGAGGATTCCAGAACTGGACACAGTGCTCCAGATGAGGTCTCACAAAAGAGGAACAGAGGGGCTGAATCACCTTCCCTTGACTTGCTGGCCATGCTTCTTTTGATGCAGCCCAGGATATGGTTGGCCTTATGGACTGCAAGCGCACATGGCTGGCTCATGTCATACTGATTTGAAGCATTATATAAAGATATAACAATAGATTATTACTAAAAATAAAGCTAAACTCGATACCAAGTCTAGTCATAGCACAAAATCTGCTTTTCACACTGTTAAACGGAGATTGCAATGTGTGATACTGTGAGCACAGACTGGCTACTTTTCAAAACAAAGGTTTTTCAGGATCCTCCTTAAAAGGGCCAAAGACTTCACAATAAATCAACACCTTGAACCACAAGTTTGCACAGTCAAACTTCTACTCTCTTTTTCCTGAAAAAGAGCCACGCCCATTGCCATCCACATGCAGTTTTCATCCTTGCAGACCAGTTCTCACTGGTCTGCTTTTCTCCAAAGTTCTGGCACATAACTCATTGTTATACAAGCTATATGCACTGTCATTGCAAGGCCAAAAACACAAATGAAAACAGAAATGTCCCTTTAAAGACAACCTTTTGAGACACTGAAACAGAAACATGAAAAATGACTTAATGGATAACGTGTCACTAAAAAAGAGAAGTTCTTTGAGCACACTCTGAAACTGTGAGATTAAATGAGAGGAAGTCAGGCAGTACATGCATTGCACCGAGTCCTCTGAATTTTAAAAAGATGCCTTGCCATGGGAGACTCTGATTGGAGGAAGAAAAATTGTGAAACAGGTAACTGGGAACAGATTTGTTATCCTTGATCTCAGTACACTGTTCATTGGTTACTGTCACAGTGCATTCCATCAGCTGCAACTCTATTGACACACAAAATGAGCCAAGATTTGGAAGTAAATATTTGGAGGGGAGACAAAAGGTCAGACTGCAAAAACCATACATTACCAAAAAAACCGAAAAAAACAACAAACCCAAACCTCCATGATAAGGAGGGTGGAATACGCCAAGTCGCAAATAGGCAATGAGGGAACTACCACCACAGCTGAGGTGAACCAAGTATAGTAGAACCAGAGGGGAGAGGCGTAACTGGCTCTGTTACGAGTAACAGAAACAGATCAACACTACTCAAGAGTGAAAACACAGAGGAAACATGGCATAAAAGGCAGGAACTGTCTGTTCCTGTTGTCTGTGCATCTGAAATAAAAAACATTCCACCAGATGAGCCTCAAAACTCAAGAATATATTAAAACCAGAGAAAATCTGAAAGTAACAACAAAAATGAATTACAGAAGCATCTTTGAAGTTAAAAAAAGGAGCTATCCCAATAATTAAAGGCATGAAAAGCAAAACAACTAGAATTTGAAAAATTTTAAGGTCTACCACTTTAAGTACTTCTTTTTGGATCAGGGTAGAGGGGAAGTCAAGAGGGATGAATCTGGCACAAATCATATGCTTAATAACCAAGGCTAATGAAGATAAACAAACCATTTGAAAACAGCAGCCACACACAAGTAAAGTTTCCAGAAGAGAATTAAGGTCTGGACTGGTTTGCTAAAGGAGAGGAGGAGTAATCTCATCAGCTGGTACTTTGAAAGTCAGATTGGGGAAAAACTACACACAACACAATATTACTGTTCTGTTCCAGCACAAGAAAGGATCAAATCATTTAATAAATTTAAAACAAAATAAACAAAAGCCTTCTAATTCTCTCCAGTGAATATTACATAGACAATTAAAATCACTCTGCTGTTTACACCAAATAACCCACAGTGCTGCATCCCAGACACTACATAAGCCACAGGTGACATTAAACAACTAATGCAAAAATTGAATTGCCAAGCTGCTCTATGGATGTATTTTAAACACGGTTCACAGATATCGCAGGCTCTTGCCCTGTTATCTGCCTCTAATCACCTATATGCCCAAGGATAACATCCACTTCCAGAGCTGCTTTCATGACTTATTGGTGTTTACAATGAACTACAAGAGATGCCTAATCTCTAGAAGTAGAGAAGCAAAACATTCTCCCAGGGAAAACTGAATTATCATTATACAAGTCTTCTTTTCCATCTTTTAGTTCAAGAGAACTAGAAAGAGGTTATTAATTATAAAGTACAGACAAAAAGGTTTCTGCAGGCTCACGCCTGCAACACTTCCCCACAGAAGTGGCTGTGCCACAAGCCAGCAGCGGGCCTTGTGCTCCCCCCGTAGCTAGAAACACCTATGCAGGTGCTGTGTGAAGCCATTCAGTGCCACCACCAAGCTCCAAGATGACCAGAGCCTACACAGAGCCAGTATGCGTCAAGGAGTGCTACTGTTATGTGGCTTAAACGCTCACAGTAAAAAAATTCCCTCTCATTTGAAATGCTGACAAATCTTTTAACAGTGACATGAATTATAACTTTTCATTACCCATAGTATTTTTTCTTTTGCACATCTCAACTACAAATACTTAAAATATATTCAAATTAAAGATCTTTCAGTTCTTCCACAGCCCAAGTCTCATTTAGCAGATGTACTCGCCTGGGTTACCTAGAAACTGCCACTATCTCCATTCCAGTGCCAATCAGTTGAATATTTCAACTCCCTCCAGTGAAACAAAAAAACTGACAATTTGTTTCTCAAACTGTCAACTTGGGCTTTTCACTTCTCCCCCTACCAGTTCAACTTCTCTTTCTACTTTTTTCAGCAGCTGCTTCATACACTTCAACCCAGGAAAACATGGGTCCAATGGAACAAGTAGCTCTTATCTAGTGATGACTCCTCAGTTTGACTGCTAGCTGTGATCCCAAGAGAGTGGCTCCCGTTTTCTCCACTCCAGCACAGCACCTACATTTTACATTTTGCTGCATGAATCCAGGAAGTTCCTTATGCTTAAAGAGTCATAGGAGCTTTAAAAAGAAACTGGAAACCAACAACAGGATGCAGCCTGTTACCTATCAGTTCTTTGAGCGCCACAAAGCAGCACCCCATACTCAAAATGTTCCTAGAATATTTTCTTAGTTCTTAGTTTCAGTTGTTTCCCAGACTATTTCATCTTTGGTTTCTGAAGTTTCCCAGTGTTGCAGCATCTATATTATAAGAAGTAATGAGGAATATAAGTTATTAAGAGTCATGCATGGAAATTACACCCTAATAATATTTTCTTTGTCCAGCAGCACAAGACCTAAATGCAGAAACAAATCTGCTTTTAAATACTGAAAATAATTTTAAAACCGAAAAGAATTTGCTTTGAAAGATAGATCACCTTTTGCCTATTTATAAAAAAAAAAAAAAAATCTATATTTTAATCTGCTGTTGTGCATGGAGCTCTAAAAGTGAACACTGCTCTGAAGCCAGTTGGCAACCCAGGAAAATGCAAGAACATAGGACAAGTGTCTCAAAGACGTTAATACCAAGTAGATGCTGGAATAAGCATGCAGGACCAGGCCCTTCACTCTGAGGATGGAACAAGAGGGGCAACGGAAATGTAAAATACAGTCAGCAAGAAAAAAGACCTGGCTTAGAATAAACCTCTCTCCCTTACCAACAAGTTAAAAAGTTGCATCTTGGAACCAGAGCCCTAATAATCAGACCTGGCAAGGGTAACAGACAGTGCTCCTGAACCAAGATCATTTCACTCAGTGTGGATTTACCCACTCATAGAAAGATAAGATGTTCATAGATTCACGAGGTTGGAAAAGAGCTTTGAGATCATGAAGTCTAACCGTACCTGTCCAATACTAAAACATATCCCTGAGCATCTCACCCACCTGTCTTTTAAAAACCTGCAGGAAGGGTAACTTAACCACGTCTGTGGGCAGCTGTGCCAGTGCTTGATAACCCTTCAGGTGAAGAAATTTTTCCGGGTGTGTAACCTGAACCTCCCCTGGTGCAACCTGAGGCCATTACCTTTTGTCCTATCGCCCATCACCTGGGAGAAGAGACCAACACCCACCTTGCTACCTCCTTTCAGGCAGTTGTTGGCAGTGATAAGGTCTCTCCTCAGCCTTTTGATCTTTTAATGTTACAGAGAGGGGGGAAAAATATGCGAAACATCATTTTCTCAAATTCTCTTCACCCAAAGGATTCTCAGGCACTGGCACAGCTGTCCAGGGAGGCGATCGAGTAGCCGTCCCTGAAGATGTTTAAAAGACGGGTAGGTGAGACGCTCAGGGATGATTTAGTATTGGACAGGTACGGTTAGACCTCACGATCTCAAAGCTCTTTTCCAACCTCGTGAGTCTATGAACATCTTATCTTTCTATGAGTGGGTAAATCCAAACTGAGTGAAATGATCTTGGTTCAGGAGCACTGTCTGTTACCCTTGCCAGGTCTGATTATTAGGGCTCTGGTTCCAAGATGCAACTTTTTAACTTGTTGGTAAGGGAGAGAGGTTTATTCTAAGCCAGGTCTTTTTTCTTGCTGACTGTATTTTACATTTCCGTTGCCCCTCTTGCTCCATCCTCAGAGTGAAGGGCCTGGTCCTGCATGCTTATTCCAGCATCTAGTTGGAGACGCTCAGGGATGGATTAGTATTGGACAGGTATGGTTGGGCTTGACGATCTCAGGTGTCTTTTCCAACCTAGGGATGCTATGACTCTACCAAATACTCCAAATCAGAGTTTTGCAGCTAGCAACCGACCCAAAAGGACGGGCACCGGGCAGGAGCACAGACACCCCCCAGACACCAACTCACCAGAAAAGTATCCGCAAAATGTTCGCCACCAGCAGCACGAGGCAGACGTAGGTGGAGAAGCCCTCGACGTTCTGCGAGCGGCGGATGTCGCGGTACTGCGGGATGTAGGGCACTACGCCGCCGAACACCATGGCCCCCGCCGCGCCCCACGACACCAGCTGCCGCATCGGCACCAGCGCCCACTCCGGGCCGGGCGCCTCCATACCGGGCGGTCAGCGACGCTCCGCGCCGGCACGCGGCGCCGGGACGCGACCTGCGCCCAACGAGGGGACCTGAGCGAACGGGGCGGGGGCGGGCAGCCCCGCCCGGGACAGCCCCCCCCACCGCGTCCTCGGGACCCCCGCCCGTCCCCCGCCCCCTCCCACCCCGCGATCTCCCTGCCCTCCCTCCGTTCCTCCCGCCTCGGGACCCCCCGCCCGCTCCGTCCCCTCCGCCCCCGGCTGCTCCCTGTCAGGGCGCCCCCGCGGCTCCCCCGCCGCGCCCCGCTCGGCCGGAGCCCCGCGAAGGGGCTGCCGCCTCCCCACCTGCTCCCCGCGCCCCGGCCGCCCCCATGTCCCCAGCTCGCTCCGCTCCGCAGCCGGAGGTGGGGGAGGGGGCGGCGGGGGACGCCGCGATGACGCAATCGGCGCCTCCGCCAATCAGCGCCGGCACCGCCCCCCCCGGCACCGCCCGGCCCAGGCGCGCGCGCGGCGGAGGGAGAGCGGGCAGAGGCGGATCCGGGAGTGGGGTCGGAGGTGGCGGCGCCTCGTGTGCGGGGCGGGCTGTGCGGGACTGGTGTCTGTGCTGCAGCCTGTCCCCATCTCTAATGCAAGGTTCTGGGCCCCTCACAAGAAGGAGGATGTTGAGGCTCTGGAGCGTGTCCAGAGAAGAGCAATGGAGCTGGTGAAGGGGCTGGAGAACAAGTCTTACGAGGAGAGGCTGAGAGAGCTGGGGTTGTTTAGCCTGGAGAAGAGGAGGCTGAGGGGAGACCTTATTGCTCTCTCCAGCTACATGAAAGGAGATTGTGGAGAGGAGGGAGCTGGCCTCATTTCCCAAGTGACAGGGAACAGGACAAGGGGGAATGGCCTCAAGCTGCGCCAGAGGAGGTTCAGACTGGATATCAGAAAGAAATTTTTCGTACAAAGTGTCGTCAGGCACTGGAACAGGCTGCCAAGGGAGATGATTGAGTCACCTCCCCTGAAGGTGCTTAAAGGATGGGTGGATGAGGTGCTGAGGGGCATGGTATAGTGATTGATAGGAATGGTTGGACTTGATGATCTGGTGGGTCTTTTCCAACCTGGTGATTCTATGATTGAAACTGAATCTCCAGCTTGAAAATTTCAAAAATTTTCAGCCTGTCAGGCAGAGCTGGCTCCGAAGCTCCAACTGAGCATGAGATTTCACTGCTGTGAAGTTCCTGATAACATTAAAATCAGACCTTGGAAAGCAATAAAAATGCTTAAGAATTCTGGGAGAATTTACCCCATAAATAAGTGGGAATATAATAAATGGGAAATACCTTCTGTCCCCAGCTGTTATCTCAGGGCACACAATGGATGGAGATCACTCCTTGTGTTGCTCAGCTCTGATAATGGGTGCTCGCTTTCTAGAACTCAAAAACGAGTCTTACAGAGTTT
The DNA here is from genome assembly GCF_032191515.1 of Phaenicophaeus curvirostris. Classification (NCBI taxonomy): domain Eukaryota; kingdom Metazoa; phylum Chordata; class Aves; order Cuculiformes; family Cuculidae; genus Phaenicophaeus; species Phaenicophaeus curvirostris. The sequence goes on from NC_091394.1 coordinate 42,949,857, forward strand.
ATTAGCTGGCATTTAGGCATCGCTGCCAGCACAGTGACACTGAGCAGGGTGCCTGCTTGCAGCTCACCCCTGGAGGGAGGGCACAGGGCACCCAGCACCCCACAACAGAGGTGGAAGGAATGCCTGCAGAGCCTTCCCACCTCACTCACTGCTTTCAGATGTGGACCCAGATCTTGCTCCCCTGCCTTTGACTTCTTGTTTTTTTCCTAAGAGTCGAGAAACTCCATCATGCTTCATGGAATTTCCAGTAGCTCTCAGGAACTGCAGTCCCTCCTTTACTATGTCTATGAGATGGAGTTACTTTCCCCAATTTTCTGTGAAAAAGGGAGAGAGAACTTGCATCTTCTACCCAAAATGATCAGCAAGTCTTTCTTATTGCTTGCACTGGGCAAATGCTGCACACAGGTGCCACGAGGAGCTCCACAGAATCATAGAATGGTTTGGGTTGGAAGGGGCCATCCAGTTCCAACCCCTCCCCCGCCATGGGCAGGGACACCTCCCACCAGATCAGGCTGCCCAAGGCCCCATCCAGCCTGACCTTTAACACCTCCAGGGATGGGGCATCTACAAACTCCCTGGGCAGCCTATGCCAGTGTCTCACCACCCTCATGGTGAAGAATTTCCTCCTAATGTCTAGTCTAAATCTGCCCCTCTCCAATTTACAGCCATTCCCCCTAGTCCTATAACTCCATGCCCTTGTAAAACATCCCTCCCCAGCTTTCTTGTAACCCCCTTCAGGTACTGCAAGGCTGCTATAAGGTCTCCTTGGAGCCTTCTCTTCTCCAGAAGATGGCACAGACGCTGCATCCTTTAACTGCTGCTTGAAGCGGCAGCACACTTTAGTTACACTAAAAAGGATGGTTCATCCATTTATCCTTACAGGTGGCTGCACAACTGTCTTCCAAGTTTGTTCCTTTGGGCGCCACATAATACATAGACACATTGCTTCCTTTCTTGTATGTGCTCCTGCTGCTCATCCAGCAGGGGAGAAATGAGATGGGTTTTCCTGCAATTGAATGAAACATTATTTTGTGTTTTGTGTCAGCAGTTGTAAATGTTTGTTTTGAGTCTTGAACAGAAAGGAGTTGGATTAAAAACATAAATAAATGTTTGTTTCAGGCCTTCTGAAGCCTTTTGTTTACTTCCCGCATAGCAGCACCTTAGTCAGCTGCACCATTTCTGCCACCTGCTAAGTTTTAGCAGTGTACAAACATGCACACAGGTGTGTTTTGCAGCACATGAACCTTCGCCTTATTGCAGAACAAAAATAGCTGCAAGTCTTCTAACCGGACTGTTATTCTGTCAATTGATTTTGAAAAATGACTATTAAAATCATTCTATCTTCTACATTAGAAAAATGTTGTTGCGCTGAAGGAAGCATAGGAAATCCCTGCAACACATAGGCTAAAGAGACAGTGTGGATATGTTCCAAGTCACTCCTCAAACGCACTGCACAATAAATGCTGTCATAAAGATTATGTGAATTCCTATGGTAGTCAAATTCCCTTCAATTATCACATTATATCTCATTCTACAACTTTAGTCATGGTGAGATTAGAAAGAAATATTCACTGTACTGTTCATAAAACAAGTAAATGGGTCTTAAGAACCTTGAAACTGGCCACTTTTTCCAAGATGTATTATCACTAAATCAGCAGTCCTCTCCACTTCCAATTTTCTAAAGCAACCTTACTGCAGCTGGTGGCAGAAGCGATCTCCTGGCTCTATCAAACACTGATGAGCTTCTGGTTTTGCAACTGATGGGCAGGATCAAGCTAATATTAACAGGAGTTACTGCTTTATTGTACATCAGCACTTTTTCTTCCTCTTTCTGCACTGATCTTAGTAAAGAGAGCATTGAGGACTTCTGATAAATGTGCACAGCCTACAAGCCCATCTCTGGGCAGCAATGCCGTGCTTTGCCCTGAGGAGAAGGAACTGGGACCACATTGGCCGAGCTGCTAAGATTCGTCTCTGTACTTGCACTGCTACCATCTCCACAGACAAATGAAGACAGAAACCCAAACCAAGCATGCCAGATAAGCAGCAATCAACCTGACAGCTGGCAGAGATACATGAACCCTTCTTCAAGCCATTACACTCTTGATAAAACAGAGGAAAGTTCAGGCAAGGGGAGAAATAAGCAAACAACAACATATCACACAGGCAAGAAGTTGAACCAGGACTGCTTAACCCACAACCTGTTCTTTGGACAAACAGGTCTAGCTGACTACAACTGTTTCTTCCCCACATGCTCTTCATATGCTGTTGCGCATGTCCCATGGGCACAGGGTCACCTCAGCTGGCTGGTTGCGTCAGAGGAGCCTGCGGGCAGCTCCCACTCAGCACCAGCTGCTGTGCCTCATGTGCAACCTTGCCTATGTATAACAATGCAGCAAGGAGTTCTTACATCAACAACTTCTAGGAGTAAAGATGTTTTCTTGCGAGAAAACATATACTAGCTCAAAGGACCAGAAAAAAGGAATGTTTCCCCAGATGGGATCTGCAGTGTGCTGTGGGAAAATCTGTGCAGGCTCCATCCAGTCCTGAACCAATGCATGTTGCCCAATATTAGAAGGGGCATAAGGTTTACTCACTATCTATATTCTTTTTTGTTGTTGTTCTGTCTTATTAAAATGGCTATTTTATTAAGCCAATTCTTGTTTGAGCTTCCTTGCTCCAGGCACAAAAAGAGCCCAGCACCACCTCCCTATATCTACTCCCTGGGACAGAATACTCACTAATTACAGGATCGCTGCATTCCGCAAGGACCTGCTGATACTGGGGAGTGAGATGGAAAAGAGGGTGTGCAATGGGTTGACCCCAGCCAGCAGTGAAGCCCCCACCCAGTTGCTTGCTCACTTCCCCCCAGCAGGATGAGGGAGAGAATCAGAAGTGTGAAACAAAGAAATAACACTTCATGGGTTAAGATAAAATCCATTTAAAATAAGTGATGCGGAGGCAATCACTCATTACCTCTCATCAGCAGACTGATGCCCAGCCAATCTCTGACAAACAGAAGAAACTATCCATCCTCCAACCCACAACTCTCCAGCCCATTTTTATTGCTGAGCATGATACTGCATGGTCCAGTATGTCCCTTTGGTCTGTTGGGGTCAGCTGTCCTGCCTGTTACCTCTTCTGTCATTTTGCCCACTCCCAGCCTATTTGCTGGGATGGGGGCAGATTGAGAAACAGAAAAGGCCTTGACACTGTGCAAGCACTAGTGCGCTATCAACATTGTTCTGGTCACAAATCAAACAGCACTGTAAAGGCTGCTATGAAGAAAGTTAATTCCATCCCAGCCAGACCCAGCACAGGGAGTGAAATGCAGTTTGGGAAATCCTTGAGCTAGCTTTATCTCTGAAGAGTGAGCGAGGATGTAAGTGCAGTGTCTTAAGTCTCACCAGAATTCATCTTTTTTCCCTCTTGTTGAGGCTGTGGAGTGGCTTGGAAGCAGAGAGAGAAAGAAAAAATTGCATAGAAACTATAGCTTCAGCAAGATTTGAAATACCACCATGTGATCTGGAGTCAGTAGCACTACAATCCCCAAACTATTTTTCCTTTCTCTGTTCCAGGACAAAGGGCTTCTGTTGTACGCACTTTAGCACACTCCAGGTTTGCTTCTGCCGAGATATGTTTAGCATCTGTGGTACACATAAGAACATCTTCTACACACATGAACAGAACCAAACAAATTTACACTGCCTTCACCGGGAGCAAAGAGTGCAGCAGGAAAAAAAACAAACTGAAACCTCCCAATTTTATTGTAACAATTAAGTCTAAGACAATAATCTAAATGAGACAGACACAAACACTGCAGTCTGATTTCTCCTGATACCCCAAAGAGCCACATCTACAGCTCCTCCTCAAATAAAACAACATTCATCCGAGAAAGAAGCTGAACATCCTCACGCATCCTCTGAGCCCCTCTGGCCAGCACCAAAAGTGGGAGCAGCCTTGAGGGTCCCCCATGTCCCCACTGTGACTTGAACATAAAGCTGCCTTGATCTGGAGTCAGATGCGCTGCCGTTGCACCATGAGGCTATGCCAGTTCACCCCTTCCATTTGCTATGGAGGGCCAAGTCTTTAGTGCTCTTCTGCCCAGGTGATCCTTGTGCCCAGTCTATGCCTGCAGCATCACTTGGTACCCTCCAGTCCTTCTATATCCTTGTCTTTTCAGACGCATTTTGCCAGGCACGCTTTGCATATGCATCCACAAGACTCCTGCTGGCAAATACCATGTGAGGCAGTAAAAAACAGTGCATTGGCTAGAGGGCCTCCTACAGTAACCAAGTTGCATAAAATACTCGTGATTCTCTTAGCACCTCCCACCTCTACCGCAAATGTTTCTCAAGTGAAGCAGGCAGGCCACTGTCAGTAAAGGTTTTAGTCTTAAAAGCACATTTGCCAAGGATCTTTGTTTCAGGCAAGAAAGCACAACCTTTCCTACCTGGGACAAACTCCTAGTTCTCTCCTGCAGCCTTTCAGGAGGGGAACTGCTCAATGAATGTTCCCCCCACCCTCATTGTCCAAAGACAGCAGGAATAAGACTGAAGCAGAAAGCAAAATAAGAAGTAGTATCTCTTACCAGCCATGCCTAGGAAACAGCTACAGATTCCTAGATCATCACATAATTCAGTAAGCAGCAACTAAATGGGTGATTTTGTGAATTATGCACAACTCTTCACAGAGCCAAAGGATGCCACCACACCAGCCTCTGTAGCCAAAGCATCTACATTGAGCTTTCTGCTGCTCCTGCAAATGGACGTTTGTCCCCAATATGGAACACTTAGAGAAAATGCTATATCCTGTTTTCTGTTGCAGCTGCTTAGTGATACGTGATGCTCATAGTGCAGGCAAGGAACTTTTGGTAAAGAATATCTTTAATCCTGGCAGTTTTCTTTCTGGAAACACATGCAGAAAGGGGCTAACTGAACAAGTTTCACAATAAGGGGATTTGTAAGCAGCAGACCCATTAAGCAACACTTTCACTGAAGGCAGAGCACCTACATCAGGGGTCATTCCACTAGTTTCCCAGACACTGGAATTACCCACGCCTCTTCAAAGATACAGAGCCTGATATTTGAACCATGCACAAACACCCAAGCTTTTACTATTCATCTCAAGTGACTTTTCTTTCAAAGAAGCTCTACAGTTGTCAGACACCATTGACCTGAACGACTTTTCACCATGCCTGAAGCGTTTGCATTTCACTCACCACATCTTTCCATGCTTTTAAATAACAGTGACTTTTTACTTCTACAGATATTACAAGATGAAAGGAAAGCAATTGTCTTCAGCAGGAACAAGCTTTTAGTGAACTGCCCTATGCCCGAGTCAAGAGAAACATGTAAATGTTAACCACCAGCACCATTTAGGATTTCAGCATATAAAAGCTGATGACCTAGCACAGCCAGACAATTTTTCTGTACCTTGTGTCCTACTGAACAATGATTTCAAAGTACACAAGAGAAGATTCTTAAGAGAGAGGCAAAGACCAAGAACAGCATGACTCAAAGACCTAACCCTACAATCTGGTAGCAGAAATGCCATGACTGTGATGCAAGAACTAGCTTTTACCTAGCCCTTTTCTCTTCAGAGAAAACTTTTACAACCTACCATGCCTCTGCCAGGAAGGGAAAAAAATCCCCAAACCAATCACAAAATTGCAGTGTGATTTGCATCCACCCTTCTGATCTACAACCAGACAAGCTGCTGTGGTGGCCCAGGAATACTATACTTCTTGCCTCCTTCCAGGACTAGATTTCCTATTTTCTTTCTTATTACACATATAATATTAGTCTTTTTCTAAGACTCTCCCTCTCTGTCCTCACATGCATTCCAACGCAGCCCTGAGACAGACGTGATTGGAGCACATGACAAGAGAACTCCTGATCCCTGGTATATAAAATCTCTTTGGTCAGCAAAGAGGAGAGAGAAGGGACTTTACGTAATACCAGACGACAAGAGTAATGCATTTCTACAAAACAATTCCTTTATTGCTGCACACGGCAGGTTTTTACAGCATGGCATTGCATAGCAGAGGCATTGAACTTGGAGTTTACAACTATAAAAGCTTAAGCATACTTTTATTTCCTGTATTGCTACCCTGACTTCTGTTTCCAGATTTGGAGGGACTGGAATTTCCCAAGAAAAGAGCAAGACAAACACATTTTGAACACAATTTCAACATAAAATCACATTGTAAAGAGTTCCCAGCACAGGCCTGCAGTTCTGAAATAGGATGGCAGCAGATGGCTCCCCAACATCCAGGTCACCCTATTTTTTATTTTTACTTCATGTGCTTCATACCAAGAAGAGATATTTAAGTTGAAAGTGACTAGAGTCTAAGCTTTTTATTGAAAAAAAGAGTAGTTTAGAGCATATTTGGGCATGGAAAAAGAATTTGTGTTGTCAAATCTTGTCTTTTGTCCTGCTCCCTACCCCCTTAAGGTCTGGGTTCATATTCATTGCCCACATGAACTTCTTGGTACCCTTTTAGTAAATGAAGTATTCTTTACTTACTGCAGTAAATGTTTTTATGAGCACTGGTGGCACTGGTTGTTTACCAGTCTTCAGCTAAACTTTTCTTTTTGAAACCACCACCACCAAAAAAATAATATATATACATATATTCTCAACTTCCATTAGCCTGTGCATGCCTAACACAAATTATTGTTTTTAAAATATCACTCATCTTACCTTCCTGGATTTCAGATGCTGATAATGTCTGGTAACAGCTCAACTCTGAAAAACTGAGCCCTCTGAAGCGGGGGAGAATAGAGGATAGCAAGGCAAAGCCAAGCTTACCAGGTCTATTTTAAGTAAATTAATTGTTAAGCAAAGTCTTTTTTGTCTTGCTGTTTATCTCTTCTACTCTTAGGCTTTCTAGAACTTTGGAACTCCTCTGCAAATATTTTTGGCTTTAAAGACACTTCCATTTTTTTCCATAAACCCAGCTGTGGATTATTGGACTAATTCAGCTCAAGATTTGAACTAGGAGGGCCATTCAAATTAGCTGTGGAGGCCACAAAGTCAAAGAACCAGACCTTTAGAGGGGTAAATGGTGAAATGGTGAAATATTTTCTGCAGTTTTCTTCATATAGTAATTGCCCTTCCTCCATTGCTATGCTGGTGGATACTATGGTTTTTAGTCTTGACCTCACTGATCTGTCTTGCAAACAAAAGGGGCTACTTAAAAAAAGCCTTTACCAAATCATGCTTGTTTTCTGTTGAACTCTAACCTTTGTTCAAGGCATCTGGACACAAGCCGACAGAGCTGCTTTGACTGTCTCAAGGGGAAAGCACTGATGCCTAAGACAGAAGCTGTTCTGGCCAGACGGAAAATCAGGAAGACTACAGCTGTTTATCAGGAGTAAAAATGCAAAAATAGTACACCTCTACTATTTTCTAGGGGTAAAGAGATTTGTTTGGAGCAAATAAACAGGTAAGAAGCATCAACTGTTTCTTATTATTTACACAACAAAACAAAAAAGCTATGTGATTGCAGCCAGTGACTAAGTACAAATGCAAAGCATATCTATGTGCATATTATTGTTCAAATTTTTTTATCTAGAAGCTTTCTAGAGCAGTAGAGCAGTCAAGCTCTGCAAAATGTACTTGATTTTTCTCTCCACAACGAGAAAGGCAAAGAGGAGAGGATCTGCAGGAATGGGAAGATAAGGACATACTGACGACATTCCGGGATTATGGGAAGCAGGCAGTAAGATGGAGGTTTGCTTTGATGCCAGAATCTCACCACAGAGATGAACACACCTTCCCAAATGAGGTGAGGAAGGTCAAGAAGGAAAACAATTAAGTTTATTAAGATTCTAAGTGGTAAGTTAGAAGAAATAATCTTTCCAGCATTTGAAGTCACTACTAATTCAGGACAGAAATTTGTTATGAATGAAGGCACTATTAGGTGTTTGGCATATTTATAAAGTAACAGAATAATGAAATCTATTGCCCAGCAGTGATACTCTCTAACCACATAGGCATAGTGAATTTACATTAGGCAACAGCACCAAGGACATCTGTGCACACAACAAGATACCTCTGTGACAGATGCACCAGGAACTTTTTATGCTACCAAGCTAAAAAACACAGGGATGACCTACATGCTAGCACGACTATGAGAGGCACCACCCAGTTCTGGCTGACGTGTTCAGTCTTGTCTGATGACATGTTCTGGTACAAGGAAATTCAACAAGCACGGTATTTTAACCAATTCATATTACAAAACCAATTACATGGGAGTATAAAATATCTTTAAAAAACACTTTACAAATTGAAAAGAAATATTAATATGCATTCAGTCTTGTCTGTTGACATTAGGAAGAAATTTTGCACGCTGAGGGTGGTGAGGCACTGGCACAGGTGTGGGGGGTGTGGAACCGGATGAACTTTAAGGTCCCTTCCAACGCAAATCATCCTATGTTGTATGAGTCTATGATTCTATGACCCATTCTGGTGCAAGGAACTTCAACAAGCACGGTATTTTAACCTCTTTGTATTACAAAACCAATTACATGGCAGTACTAAAAGTCTTTCTAAAAAAACCTCTAAAAATTAAAACGAAATTTTAATATATATAAACCAAAAGAAAACAAAAAACAAACCAACCCAAACTTGTGCCTTGCTGCTGGAGAAGGATTTTCGTCACTTAATTTGTCATTGCAGTCCTGTCATAAGACAGATGAGATTCTGTCTAATCCTAAGAGCTCTGCAGATCAAGCCCCAGCCTCCCTGTCTTGCGGCTGCACCATGGAGTTGGGATTTTGGTGGGAGGCAAAGGGCTGCTGTGAGGTGGCACCACCTGGTGCCCCCGGGGCTGCTCAGAGCTGGGTGCGCGGGGTTGCTGCTATTCCCTTGGGCGGCGGAGACAAGGGGAGCAGGGCTGGGCTCCTGCCTCCTTCTGTGGGGTCCATACTGGGATCAGTGCTGCTTGATATCTTCATCAATGATATTGACAGCGAGATTGAGTGCACCCTCAGCAAGTTTGCAGATGACACCAAGTTGAGTGGTGTAGTTGCCACACCAGAAGGACAGGATGTCATCCAGAGGGACCTGGACAGGCTGGAGAAGTGGGTCTGTGAGAACCTCATGAGGTTCAACAAGGCCAAGTGCAATTTCCTACACCTGGGTCAGGGCAGTTCCTGATTTCAGTACACAATGGGGGCTGATGTGATTGAGAGCAGCCCTGCAGAGAAGGACTTGGGGGTGCTGATTGATGAGAAGCTCAACATGAGCCAGCAATGTGCACTCCCAGCCCAGAAAGTCAACCATATCCTGGGCTGCATCAAAAGAAGCATAGCCAGCAGGTCGAGGGAAGTGATTCTGCCCCTCTATTCCTCTCGTGAGACCTCATCTGGTGTACTGTGTCCAGTTCTGGAATCCCCAACATAAGAAGGATATGGAACTGTTGGAACAGGTCCAGAGGAAGCTACAAAGATGATCAGAGGACTGGTGCACCTTCCATACGAGGGCAGGCTGAGAGAATTGGGCTCGTTCAGCCTGGAGAAGGCTCCAAGGAGATCTTATAGCGAACTTTCAGTACCTGGAAGGGGACTACAAGAAAGCTGGAGAGGGACTGTTTACAAAGGCTTGTGGCGATAGGAGAAGGGACAATGGGTATAAACTGAGGAGGGGCAGATTTAGACTAGACACAAGGAAGAATTTCTTCACTATGAGAGTGGAAAGACATTGGAATGTGTTGCCCGGGGAAGCTGTGGCTGCCCCATTCCTGGAAGTCTTCAAAGCCAGGTTGGATGGGACCTTGGGCAACCTGGTCTGGTGAGAGGTGTCCCTGCCTATAGCAGGGGGATTTGAACTAGATGATCTTTAAGGTCCCGTCCAATCCAAACTGTTCAATGATTCTGTTCCCCCCAGGCAGACACCCTGCTGCACCAGCTGTGGGATAATCTTCAAGCTCTGACTGAGAAGATAACGCTGAGAAATATCCTGAGCCAAACCCATGCTCCTGGCTTCACGGGAACAGGCTCCATGCTCCCATGGCTCCTCCGAGGGACAAGGCTCAGGTCCCCCCTGCACAGCAGAGGGGGATTTGCCTTTGGGAACCAGGATACTCTCTTTTCTCAACATCGAATTAAGTTATAATGATTGACGCTGCTAAAGGCTTAAGATGTAAAGACAGTGGATTTGTCACCCACCTCCATTTATTTTTCCTTTATTGAGAAGGATCCTAAAAAAAAGGCTTTACTAAAAGGAGTACCAGCTCCCAACCAGCCAGTCTCTGTGTGGCAATTCTTCCTTTCAAGTAAAATCAGCAGCCGATTATCTGTAAAGATTCTGAAGGTCATTAAAAAAGCAATCATCTTCAAAAATGCCACTTAAATCAGCGTATTGCTGCGCGTTGTTGGTTGACAACCAGCTGTTGGCTCTGAGCGTGGGAAGCTAAGTCCTCAGAAAGAAAAACTAAGACATGCCCCGGGGGTCTGTGGTGCCCGGTCCCTGGAGGTGTCCAAGGCCAGGTTGGACAGGGGCTTGAGAAACCTGGTCCAGTGGGAGGTGTCCCTACCCATGGCAGCAGGGAGTGGCCTCTATGAAGGGGCTCTGAGCTTTCTCATTAGGTGGACTTACCGAAGCTACTTCTGCTTTCACAAACTGTGAGTTTATTAAATTTTCCATTTTTTTTCTGTAACTCAACCTTTCAGGAACCAGTTGCTTTAGTGTAAAAGAACAACATTTTAGCAGCACTCATATTTTGATTGTGTGTATTGACCATATGGTATCACCTAAAATAGTTCCTCAGAAAGGGAACAAATATCACTCAGAAAATACTTCAGTTCAGTCATGGCCGTACAGGAAGGTATTGGAAAATATTTAGAACCTGAATGCTTAGCTATTGAGAAAGAAAGTGGGGACTGTCTTGTAATAATACAACCTTGTGCATACTTCATTTTACATTACTGTTGAACACGAATAAGTAAGACACAACTGGAAGAAAGCTTCTTATTTTTTCTCACATAAGAAAAAAAACCCCCAAAATTTGAATACTCTCATTTATAAATAAAGTTATCTTTAACTTTTTAATTGAAGAAATGGGCAAACGCATTAATGATCTTGAGAAGAATGTTGCTGACCTGATGACAGAGGCTGGGATAGAAAACACCAATGAAGAGTTGAAAGAAACTTAATTAATTTTTACTGTGTTTTATGTAGTGCCACTATGGGCAGCACCTAATATGAAATTATTGTTTACATATTTATTGTACCTGCATTTACTTGGATTTTAAAGTATACTGAGATATTTTAAATTACTGCGGATTTCTTTTTGCCAAGAGCCAAAGGATGCTACAGCTTTTTTCCAAAGAACACAGACTGCAGCTTGGTGCATCTGTTCCAGCTGAGTGCCGTATACAAGGGGTAGTGCAAACTAATCCCAAATACATACACTGAGGCTATACATTTGTCATAATATATGTGGCTTAGAGAACTCCTTCCCCCCATTCCTGTCCCTCAAGTCTGCTAACCTAGCTGACTGGGCATTCTCACTGGTATAAATGTATGTATATCTCTTTTTAAGCATGTTTCAGCTTCCCATTGTGGCTCAGGGCACACCTCTTGAATACAATCATCCCAAATGCAGCAGTAGTTCGTTCTTGCAGCAGTAAGATGGGAAAGAGAAACAATAAGTTTCGTATAGAAAATAAAATCATGCTACATCTCAGGACTGCATGTTGGATTTTGTATCGCTACCTGTTGCAAATGCCACTGCCCTTCCCTGATGGATGCTTGTGTTTTCAGTATTTATAAAACAGCATTGCTTGTGTTCCATGGGTGCGAGTGATGTCCTGATTCAAACTGAGACATATCAATTCTTTATGGCATTTAGAGACTGCTTAACCAGTGAAAGACAGGAATAGCTGTAAATATACTGAGTAACTAAGGCATCTGTTCGTTCTGATGCCTGTCATGATAAACCACAAAACAATTTTCAGAAATATAGAAAGACAATCCATAGAGATTTCCTTTAACTGTACAGAGATCTTCCTATTTTTATGCTGAATCACATTTGTGAATAATTAAACCACTTACCTATTTATTCATTGTTTCTTTGCAGCACTGAAATGAGGATGTGATGAAGAAAGGTAAAAGAACAGCACTGCCCTGAAACCAGTTTACAATCAGTCACCTGTCACCAAGAGTCAGTGAAAACAAACATACTTGTATCGTGTCATGACAGAATCTATTTTTTTTAAAAAACTGTTGCTTCTGGGAAAAAGTAGAAAGCAGGAAGGCTGCAGTGAGGTGGATGTTGGTCTTTTGTCCAAAGTAACAAGTGATAGGACAAGCAGAAACGACCTCACGTTGTGCAAGGCGAGGTTTAGATTGGATATTAGAAACAATTTCTTCACCGAAACGGTTGTCAGGCATTGGAAGAGGCTGCCCAGGGAGGTGTTGGAGTCACCATCTCTGCAGGTATTTAAAAGATGTGTAGACGTGGTGCTTGGCAGTGTTAGTCTAAAGGTTAAACTTCATGATCTTAAGGGTCTTTTCCAACCTAAATAATTCTGTAATTCTGTATACTATACAATCATTTTGTTTGATTTTAAAGGCATCTCCACACAGCTCCACGGCTATCTGACTTCAATTAATCTAAATGGGACACTATTTCCTATAATTGGGAAAGAACTGTTAAGTTTCAGGGACGGCAAAACCACTGTTTTGGGTAGAAAACCACATCCTGTATGTTGAACTTATCCAGTCACAAACTTTATTCATGTATGAAAATGTTTCACTTATTTCAGTATTAAAATTTTCATATTTCTTTGTTGCCATTTTAACTTAAATTCTCAGAACAAGATCCTTCCAAGACAAATGTTTTCCATTTGCATGTACCATTTTGATGCTTCTTTACATGTTTTACATTACAAAATGCACCTTATCATATTTGATGTTATCACAAAAGTGTCTTCGCAAAACTTGATAGTTCCAATGAATCTAAACTGTTCTGCAGCAACAGAAATGGCAGTATTTGAACGGATTACAGCTGGTCAGTTGTTACTCTTCACAAGCCACCCAAGGCTGTGCACATCCATGCAGATAACATCATCCACGTATCATATTGTGCCAATTTCAGTTCTTTAGCCATTTTGATGAAGGAGTCTGTCTTAGAGACGTTGGAGCAGGTAAAGAATTTTAGTCACCAAACATGTCCTGAACAAGAACATGGTAGAGTCAAAGAAAAGAGGACATCTGCACTAACTTTAAGATTCTTGTCCACAAAAACATTGCCACTTTTTGCAGGAAAGATTCTGAAACTTAATGGGAACCTCTTGCAACAAACATAGAAATTGAAGCTTTACCAGGTAAAAAGAATACCTCAGCTAATAAAGGATAAATATGCTTTTTTAAAACATCAGCAGGTGTTAATACTTAGCATCAATTAGAATCATAGAATCATAGAATAACCAGGTTGGAAGAGACCCACTGGATCATCGAGCCCAACCATTCCTATCAAACACTAAACCATGCCCCTTAGCACCTCGTCCACCCGTGCCTTAAACCCCTCCAGGGAAGATGAATCAACCCCCTCCCTGGGCAGCCTGTTCCAGTGCCCAATGACCCTTTCTGTGAAGAATCTTTTCCTAATGTCCAGCCTAAATCTCCCCTGGTGGAGCTTGAGGCCATTCCCTCTTGTCCTGTCCCCTGTCACTTGGGAGAAGAGCCCAGCTCCCTCCTCTCCACAACCTCTTTTCAGGGAGTTGTAGAGAGCAATGAGGTCTCCCCTCAGCCTCCTCTTCTCCAGGATAAACACCCCCAGGGCCCTCAGACTTGTTCTCCAGCCCCTTCCCCAGCTTCGTTGCTCTTCTCTGGCCTCACTACAGAGCCTCAACATCCTTCTTGTGGTGAGGGGCCCGGAACTGACCCCAGGATTCGAGGAGCGGCCTCACCGGGGCCGAGTCCAGAGGGAGAAGAACCTCCCTGGGCCTGCTGGCTCAGAAGATGCCCTTGCCCTTCTTGGCCACCTGGGCCCCTGCTGGCTCCTGTTCACCCAACACCCCCAGGTCCTTCTCCTCCAGGCAGCTTTCTAGACAGACTTCTCCTAGTCTGGAGCTGCACAGGGTGAATTTGTATCAAGAAATCATTCCAATCTGCACTGCAGTCATAAGCCCTGGCTGACATGCAGCTTTGCAGGAAAGGAGTGAGGTCTAGTGGACAAGGTGACTGTGAATCAGCAGGGTGCCCTTGCAACAAAGCCTCCATCCAAATATTTACTGGTCAGTATTAGCACAAGTAGAGCCAGCAGGTCACTCCTCTTTATTCAACTCCTGTGATACCACTTCCAGAAAAATGTGTCAATTTGGTGGCTTCCCAGTTCAAGAAATCTATTCCACCAAGATATGGTGGAATACAAGGCATATGAGGGTTTGAGAAAATCCTGTTCTTTCAGCCTCAAGACTAAGGCTTCTTGCTGGCAACTACCCCACGGTAGAGTATGGGGAACAGTTGGGCTGTTGTTGGAGGTGTTTTATATGACAGTTAATAGACTCAAGCTGCAACACAAGAAATTCCAGCTAGACACTTCTTCAGCTACAAGGGTGCTTAAGCATCAGAGTAGGTTCTCTGGAAAGTCTAAGGAATCTCCATCCTCAGAGACACTCAACATTGGACACCGTCCTAGGCAACCTGATCAATAGGACTTACTTTGACTGGGAGGCTGATGGTCCATTCAAAATAAGTTATTCCTTAATTAATAACTACTGTAAACCAGATTAACCTAGGTAGAAACTGGGACCCCGTGTTTCACTCCCTTGACTCAATCTAAACCCTCCAAAACACACCTAAGACTAAAAAAAAAAACCCACAACCAAGTTCTGTGTCTTGTTACAAATTGGACCAAAAGTAGAGGTATCTTCTTTCTGTGTAGTCTGGCTTCTTTTTTCTTAATCTGCAACTATGTATATATTGGTTAAAAAAAAAAACCCAACCCAAACAAATCATACAAGACTGGCTCTGTCACCACAGAACAGAAGCTGTCAGTAATGCAAATGGGAGCTTAAAAATCTATGCCACAGTGGAATCCAAATCAAGCCTCCCAAGTACATATGCATTTAGCACACCATTAGACAAAGCCGAGGTCAAATGACAGAAAGCACAGCTCATCCTTTCTTCAGCTGTTGGCTTTGCAGCCAGCTCCAGAACTGCAATTACCCTTCAGCACTGCAGAATCTGTAAGGTATTTCAAACTGACGACTGTATGCGTTAATCTCCATGAAAAAGAAATCCATTGTCACAAGTCAAGTAAGTTGATGGGGGGGGAGAGGGGGGAAGACGTGCACAAAGTCATGGAAGATGTTTTCTCTCAGTTTTGCTAAATATTAATAAATGCACCTTAGTGTTCTATCCCTGCTTCTAGTTGATACAGAAGACCAAGATACTATGCAAGGAAATCCAGACAGAAGTGATAAACCTTCATCTTCAACATTATGACTTTGCATCCAACTACCTTTGGTTTTATTCCTAAATTTAATTGGCTAAAGAAAATTAAGGTAAGTGGAACTAACTTTATTCTTTCAAAAAAGCTATACTATAGTTTTCCCAGATTTCATTTACTTTTGATACACAAATAACAGTAGAAAAGTTTCTCTCCAAGCAGGACTTTTGTGCACAAAAATACATAATACCAAGAGGACAACAACACAGAATAAAGTTTTTATAAAATAAAAACAAACAACTCAAAATTCAGCAGCAATATTACTGCAGTGAGGCAGTTCCAGGATTTGTGACTTCTATTTTTCCAAACAGACATAGAATCTTTTAAATAAGTCAAAAAATGCTCAAAGTTGAAGAATTTGTAGTCTTTTAATATATATATATATGTATACCTACAGCAGAATAAATTTAAGTGGATGGTTACAAAAAAAGGCAGCCCCGAAGAAATATCAGTATCTGTATTTAGTAGAATAATCTTTTGGTGATACCACCAAACCTCGACCTTTGCGGGCTCCTCTATAAACAGTTTCTATAATATCAATCATCTCTTGCTTATCTTCCATTGCCCAGTTGATCTTGTTGTTATTACCTGTACCTAAATCAATCATGATGTGTTTGTTCCTTTAAAGGGAGAAAAAAAAAACAACAGACAAATTAACATGTTATTATAATTCAGAAAGAAGCGTTATATCCCCCACAAGAATGCTTTGTAGGATTCAAAAGAAGCCCTTATAACAAACAGGCTTGCAAAATAAGCATCACAGAAAGAGTATCCACTCCCATCACTCAAGTTGACATTTTACTGCCTGTTTCTAAAGCTAGAACAAAGGCTGCAAACGGGCCCAGTTTGCTACTCAGTGCAATTAAAATTCAGCACACCCCATACTGTTTATATTTCTTTCCCATTACTCTCTAACACCAGAGTTCCATGCTTGTTAGTAGCACATTTTATCTTATCAATGTAGACACCTTAGCTTCAGGAAAACCTTAATACTTGGGTGTATCTTTAAAGCAAGTCTGACAAGTTTGACTGCTGTCTTACTGCAACAGTCTATACAAAGTTTCAGATCCAAAACTAAACCAAACAGATAATAGAACCATTTTTCTCTATCACTCGTTTGTACTTCTATCAAAACATTGTTACTTGGCTAACGGGAAAACAAGAGATTTTCCTATTTAACAGTTTACTCTCTTGTACAGCAATGAAAATGCATTTAGAAATGAACTACTAAGATGCTATATTTGACACAAAAAAATTTAACTGAGTTACATTCTAGAACCATCATGTACCTGAAGAAAAACATGACAGTACAGGGGTCGTACAACTCATACATCTTGTTGAAGTCTGGTACTTCAGTGATATCCACAAGATAAATAACAGCAAAGTTTTTTACCTAAACAGAAGAAAACAGGAAATATAAAACCAATAAATATTACCAAGCCTTTCATTATTTGTACTACCTATTAAAAGATATAAGCTTTCATTATTGCAACATTTATTTTCCAAAACATTAAGTCATAGAGTCACAGTTAACAATCTTGCCATCATTTTTAACAACCACCAATTAACAAGGGAAGTATTTTTAAATACAGCTAAGATGCTCATTTCGTATTAACTGGAAGGATACCATGCTACATCAACATCCAGAGAAACAAATGCCCTTTATGTACAACTGAGACCTCACAGTGACATGCACAGCTATAAACAAGCAGAGTAACTGCTTTCTGCAAGCCAAGCTGACCCATTTTGCTTCTGTTGTCAGCTGTTTACAGACTTTAAAAAAAAAAAACTAAACTAGAATGTCCTGACGCCTGTCACCAAGTACTTTTCCCCCTCTAAATCATCTTATTTGTTTAACAAGGCTCATTGAATGAAAATAAAACTGATGATAACAAAGCGCTAGCTTTTTTGAGAGGGGTAAAACTAAAACAGGAGCTTAAAAATTTCATTGGTAATGAAAAAAACCTTGATGAGAAGCTATTCTCTGGGCAATTCTGGTAAAACAGGCTTCCATTTTGCAGAGTAATTTAGTTAAATTGCAAGAATCCCTTCCCTTTAATGTCATAGTTTATGTCTTCATTCCTGAAAGAAAACCACATCACATTTTTGTTTCCTAGATGCAGGATATTTGATCTTAAGTGGAATTATGGGAAGTTCTAGTTTCTAAACTTAGCTCATACACATATAGTAGAAATTAACAAACACACTACAATATAAGTCAACAGGCACCTAAATTACACAAATCTTTAACTGTAACTGTACTCACATATTACACCATGAGTGCACACCCTTGACCCCCTGTCCTTACTTACATGCAAAAACAATTTCATTTCTTCTCATCTGACTACATAAAACTACCAGTCTGCAGTCTAAGATTTGACAAATTTACTGTTTGCCACAGTACTCCCCACTATTAATTTTGCTATAAAACATCTGGAAATGCTATGATAATTTCTGCTTGATGTAAAGATTTTTAATTTTGGTCCACAAAACAGATTAGACTATACTAGAAAAATATTATAACCATCCTATCCTGTACTTAACCATCCCAGCAGGCACTTTAACGGAGAAAGTATGGAGATGTTTGTTTACAAAAAAACCAGAGGCACACAGTAAATAAATTCTGATGGACTTCTGCTCCAAGACAGTTTCTAAATTATAAGAAATAATCACACATCAAAGATGTGAATAATTATCAGCAGTGAGGAAAGTAAAATACCTTCTGGAACAAAACAGCATTTAAGTAGCTTTCAGTTTGCTTTTATGGAGCCAGTTATAATTCTATAAAGAATTATATATAATTCTATAAAGAATTCTATAAAGAATTTAATGAAAACATCCTATTTAAGCCATGTTTAAAAAAATACAAGAGGAAATGCCTTGAAAACCAAAGTTCTTCATAATATCAAACTCCAACACTCTCTGAAATGACCACTCACACCCATTTCAATTTTATATGAAAGATTTCTAAGATGCTTAATGGGATGTTCAGAGTCAACAATTTAGCTGAGAAGTGACTGAGATTACTCCCTGGTTAGCCTTTGGAGGCCAGACAAAAGACAGTTGTTTAGTTTGTGGTTTGGATTTTTTTCTTAAAAAAGGAAAAAAACACCCCCAAAACCAAAACACCAAACAAACCAACCAAGAAAAGTCATTTTCTCATATAATTTCTTCTCCCACCTTGCTGACATTTTTGGCATCAGTAGCACAGCTTTGCCATGCAGAGAAGTTTCTACAACGCGGTTGGCAATGCCAAAAAAAAAATGAAGATAGTCTTTGCACCATTTTATTTAATTTGGAGATTAGAACATTATTTTAAGTTAAACCAAGCATTAATACAACATTCTAAGGACCACTTTTTCACTGGAAGATTGGTGCGAGGCAATTATATGTCACACCAGAAGACAGAAGCACTGCTAACCCAAAATTTTACTTCCAAGAATTGTGCACTGCACATAGTACCAGAACAACAAAACTTTTGAAGTAAGTTTTAAATTATATACATTACATTTAGTTGAGCTGTTGCAGAGTCAGCAGTGCTTCTTACTAGTAACAGCCTAAGATTTTAGAAAAGAGTACCAGAGTATTCAAGTCTTAAATAAATTGTTACATACATCTTAATCAAAAGGACTGGATCATTCAATTCACCCTTGCACAGCATATACGCATTATCACTGTAATCCAAGTATCTTCAACATTAACTGAGTCCTCCTTCTCTCCTACATTGGAGTAAAAGTACAGCTACCTACTTTTATAGAAGTGAAACTAATGACAGTCGCCTGCTCAAAATCTTGTATGAAGTCAAAAGCTAACCTCAAAGCTAGATACCAAGTTTCAAATTTTAATTCAGAACTTTAGAAGTGGCTCTATTTTTTCCCCCTAGCTTTCTTCATTTCAAATCTGACAAGATTACAGCCCCTAATCTTGCAAGTGCTTTGAATAAGGAACGTGTTTTGCTGAGTTTGGACACTGGCTACCAAGGTTGCGTGTGACAAGGGCCTTGCCATGCAGCACTCCAGTATAGATAGCAGCACGAATGTTGGGATCTAGGCCTAAGAAGGAACTAGACAAAAACATGAGTAGGAAGACAAACAAGGAAAGAGTCACAGAAGCACCACAGTGGCCTCAGTATCTATTGTTTAGTGGCCATGACAAGCCTGCCCTGTCTGGCACCAAGAGGCATTTTATTTCAACCCAAGACAAGCCCTGCAGAACTACTAAAATTCCTCCCTCCCTCAAGAGTATTGACCAGTTTTATAGCCTGCAGAAGTACCTATTCTCGCAGACACTACTTGAACAGAGATACAAAAGTACAGAGCAGCATTCCAACCAGCTTCACACACAGCCAGCTCTAATTCCCAAGGCTTTAGCTTAGGCTTCATTTTAAGCAAAAGGAACTGAAGCATTTCTGGATTCAGGCTGGTATAGTTTAGGAGTTGATCTATACTTCAGCTAGTAAGTCTGCAGAGACAAACCAAAGCTTAACCTCTCCTCATGCACTGGGGAGTGAATCTATCCCCCAGACAGTTATCAGTTCAAAAACTACATTTCTATTTAGAAAAAGCTTCACTACCAGTTCAAGGTACTGGTTGCTAAGAAATTTTCCTCCTGATCTTTTAGTTATAAACGGTGTGACAGATGGTGTTACCTCAGGCAAGAATTAAATACAACCCTAAGCAAGCAAACCATACCAAACAAAAACAGTTGCAGCTGTAACAATTGAGACTCTGCTGAGGTTGTTAAAGTGAACCAAAAGTTTACTGTCCAGAAAATATGGAAAAAACTACTGGTATTTTAGAACTTGGACACATAATTTATTCTGGAAGCACTTAACCTCACAACACACACTAAAATACAGTAAATTTGTTGCAGTAAGTCAACTGCTTTCTGAAAAAGCCCCAACCCTCTAGTGATGGACCTCCTTTTGGACAGCTCCACTCTTGTTCAACACCCGAAGATAAAAATATTTTCAGCAGAAAACCAAGACAGATATTAACTTTTGAAAGTACTTAATTCTGACACTGACTTCCTCTACCCATCTTTCAATTCAAAATTTTTTGTCTTACCAGGCCATCATAGCTGCTGTTCACAGGGACAGGATGGAGTAGGAGACTAAAAACCAGGGAGCAGCATGGATTCAAAATTTTATCAGACTTATTTTCATTGACTGGACTTCAATTCTGGTTTGTTTGTTTGTTTTTCTTAATTACTGTAGCTTCATGGACTAGTCTATGTCACTCAATGCATGTATAAAAAAAGCCAAGTACAGTACTGCCTTGCCACATCTACAGGCTATTTTAACACATCACAGAACCGTATCTGCTTGGTGGACTATTAATATATCTTTAAACAGAAAGGCCCAAGATTATAAAGCAGAAGAATCTATACAACTCCTAACATTAGATACAGATTCTGTGTCCTATCTTGAGCAAGGCCACGCACTTGCTAGCAAACAGAGATGTAGGAAAAATCATATCCCAGACGAAATAAGTTTCATTTGCCCTCCAAAGTTCTCCCTCCTGACTTTGGCAATATCATTAAAAATAAAATTAATGCATTCCTACAACATGATCAATGACTACAAAGAATGGCAGCAATCATGAAGTTCCTTTACATTTCTGTTAGGGGTAAGCAATACTCTTTTCAGTTAAGATTTCAGCTCCCTTTAAGCAGCTATATGTTATCTTATGGCCTAAAGTGCACACAGCAATTACCTAAGGAAATCTGAAACAAAATCCAAGATTCCATCTTCTTATCTTCCTAGGTTTCTACACAATGATTTTTATGTTTAGAGGTCTTTATGGGCAAGGAAATCACAGGAAAAAACTACAGGAACTGAGACTAGGTTTTGCAACAAATCATTCAAGCTGAAGAAGCCTAGCAGACCTGCATTACTGAAGAAAGTCTGTACTGTCAATATTTATTTGAATTTTTCTTTCTAATTATGCTGTAAGTTTAGGTGATAAATCTATAGGGGAAAAGAGAAAGACACTTCACTGCTGAGAGATGTATTTACAGCTAACATTTTCAAAAACCGTAGACATAAGTATATGGATTAGCTTTGCTGAACTTTAAATACAAGCACCAGTAACTATAATACCAACATGGTTTTTTATAGGTCTTTCTTTCCGTGCCTCCCTTTCTTTCCATCTCTTACTGTTCATGAAATTTTAACAGACAGGCAGAGGCACAACTAATGTTCCAGCAAAAGCCACAGCTATTCACACTTCTGATTACAGTTCAATAAGTGCGAAACATCTGAATAATCCTCCCTAAGCCCACCTCAACCCAACCCAACCTGTTGGTTAAAGTCACCGGGTTTCACAAGAGGTTACCTGTTTTATAGTATTCGGTCCTAGATAAATCATGTTTTTTAAGTGAAAAGGGGGTATTAAAGTAATTTAGCAGCCAAAGCCCTGTATTTCAGGGGATTTTTTTTATAATTGGAAACCTCCTTGCAAAAAAATGTGTATTTTCGAAAAAAGGTGTTCCAGAGAAATTTTGTGAAATTCAGTTCTTGGATGTTTGACAAAGCAAAAATCTAACATCTTATAATTATCATTTGTTTTGAAACTCAGTGAAACATTGCTTCTTTGTCACCTAAAACAGGGGAAAAAAATGGTCAACTATAAATGGAATAAATTTCAGTGAAAGTCATCCACTTCATATTTTCATATAATGTTCTGGTTTCTTTTTACTCCAAAAGGACTGAAACTGAAAAAAAAAAAGGTTTTCCTCTTACAAAGTACAGATAAGTATCACTACTACCCAAAAACCACTGTGGACTACAGTATATTGAACCATGGTAACAAATGTAAAATACGGCTACATTTTCTTCAAATGTAGTATGCAATTACAGCATATTAAAAATCTGTATTATTCTCCACTATAAACACCTGTATGATTGGAACATTTACTCACTCTTTAAAACAGCAGAGATCCAAGCATGGCTTGTAAGCAAGAAGATGAGGAAGGATCTCCCCCTTTAATTTGCCATTTCTGCAGAGGGAGATTTTTAAATAAGAAGTTACATTGTTCTTTCTTCTCCCAGTCATCCCTAACTGCCAATACCTCTGCTAAACTGTCAAGCATCCTGCCAAAAATCAATACTAACAGTACCTGAGCATAAGAAACTCCCATCACGTCAAACAAAAAATGACTAAAGCAAATGAAGTGACAATTCCTTACTGTATTCTATTATGTCTTAACATTTGGCTATACAGAGAGATCTTTCATTGTAAAGATTTCAGAGACAGAAGCTCTGTTTATTTAAAAAGAATATTAAAAGAGAAAGGAGTGAGTACACCACAGAAAACTCTCTAACAACTTATGGAGTATGCATGCAATTTTACCAGAAGACGGCAAACTCCTTTCCTTACCCAAGTTACCGTTTCTGGTTCAGATTTTTTTTGCTTCATTCTCTATGTGGTTCAGTTAAGAGCAGCTATGCAAAACCTTTACTGAACGACAAATTATAGCTGATTGTTTATGTTCACAGTTTAATTTCACTTCAGTATCTATCCTTCTTAAGTGAGTGACCAGCTGTCAGTAGGCATTCAGTTTCCATCTCAAATCAGCTTTAGAATTTGGCTCCTAAAATTTATGTCAGCCCATGCAACTCAAAAGAATACCATCAGTCTCCACAAATATGACTGCTAGATTGACCAACGTTATCCTCTACATTTTAGGATGTCATCATTTTTAGGAGTCAAAATGAAAGTACCTTATCAAGTTGTAATCAAAATGAAAATCTACAGCTACTCTACAATCTGACTGTGAAGTGACAGTGCTGCACTACCTACAGCCAGAGTCCTACTACCAAGCACTCATTTCTGTTCAAATGCTGATGTTCATTAAATGATAAACTATTAATAGGCAGCAATTTTGATTTCAGAACTTCCAATACTCTTCTGGGTGGTGAGGCACTGGTACAGGTTGCCCAGAGAAGTCATGGAGGCCCCATCTCTAGAGGTGTCCAAGGCCAGGTTAGGTGAGGCTTTGAAAACCCTGATCCAGTGGGGGGTGTCCATGGCAGAGGGGTTGGAACTGGACAATCTTTAAATCCCCTTCCAACCCAAACCATTCTATGATTTTTTTATCCCCTTAAATACAACAAGCATCAGGGTAGTTGATGACTTTAGGAGACACTTAGGAAAGCAACTAAGCAGCCTTCTTGCTGCCTCCTCAAGCAAGAATCCCTCTCCAAAACTCAAGTTATAACCTGTCTCAGGCTTTGTATAAACCGTGTGAAATACTGAAAAGCAAAAAAGCCCATCTCACATCACAGCTCCAGTTTACCTTCTCAGCAATGCTGTACAAGACTTCATCCATTTTCATGCAGGTTGGGTCCCAGTCATGTCCAAAGCGGATGACCACAACTCGGTCCTCTTCTGACAGGATGGCCTGGTCCACCTGCCATCCATTGTGCAAGTGCGGCAACATGTACGACATCTTGAAGGGCAGCTAGTGGGCCTGCAGGATGACAGCAACCACCCAGGAGCTGACAGCCTGGCCTGCCTTCGAGCTGGCAGACCCCCCCACAAGCCTCCTGCAACAACGGCCTCACTGGCCCATGTCAGCACTCAGTGACCGCAGCCCTGCTGCCCTGCAACAAGCCCTACAGCTCACTGGGTGCCAGGGCCAAAGCCGAGCTCCCAGTTCTGATACCAACACCACCAGCAAATAAACCTTTTAAGACTCGCTTTGGAATTTCAGAAAGCAAGCATCCTTCATCAGGTCTGGGCAACACGAGGAGTGATTTCCATCAACTGTGTGCCCTGCGACAAGAGCTGGGGACAGAATCTACTCCCACTTATATGCGTATGTGTAAATTTTCCCAGAAATCTTATGCATATCCTATTACTTTCCAAACACTGATTTTAGCATTATTATTAACTTCACAACAGCCAAAACTCTTGCTCAGTTGGAGCTGGCTCCAGCTCTGCCTGACCCTGCATTTGAGATGGGGGAAGGCTTTAAACAGAGGGGACTGCAGAAGAAGAGACGTTCAGCACAGATCACACTGCCCATAAGACGCTATCGTCTTCAAAGAATGAACAGTGTCTGGGAAAACACTGCTTGAAAGAAAAAGAACGCTGACAGAGGGGCATTCTGTCTAACATTCAAAGAACACAATTACTCAGAAGAAATAACTCTCCTTTCGCTTAAATCAAAAGCATTCCACTTTTTGTAATAGTAACAACTTCTTGTAGCAACCCACCGCCCCAGTCCCAGTCCGCGGTCGCGGTCCCGGTCCCCAGACCCAGACCCAGTCCCCAGTCCCGGTCCCCAGTCCCGGTCCCCGCCTCACCCCAGGGGCCTCCTTCTCTAGGCAAAACGGGGCAACGCAGCGCCGCCAAGCTCGAGGGAGCGGAAGCGGAAGTGACGACAGCCGTTCGCCCGGCCGGGCCCGGCTCTGGGCCGCGGGGCTCCCCGGGGGGCGGGGAGGCCGCTCGGGCCGTACCAAGGCGGGGGGGGGGGGCTCAAACCCAGCTCGGACCACACCAAGCGGGGCAGGGGGGAAAGGACACACATAGAATCATAGAATCATAGAATAACCAGGTTGGAAAAGACCCACTGGATCATCGAGTCCAACCATTCCTATCAAACACTAAACCATGCCCCTCAGCACCTCGTCCACCCGTGCCTTAAACCCCTCCAGGGAAGGTGACTCAACCCCCTCCCTGAGCAGCCTCTGCCAGTGCCCAATGACCTTTTCCCTGAAAATTTTTTTCCTGATGTCCAGCTTGAATGTATTATATTTCTCATGTATTATATTTCTCATAAAAATCATGCATATTAATCACATCTCCTACTACGAATTATAATAGGTGTCCTCCCCTCGTGCATGCTCCTCACAGTCCTTTACTGAGCCTGAGGTCTGCAAAGCAGTTCCCTTATCTGTTTCATCAGCCTCTGGCCCCCTTTGAGGCTTCCATATGAGGTTCAAAATAAACGTTATCTGGACTTTCCATCTTTTTTGTCTCCTGAAGTACAGGCCTTCTGCAGTCCTCGTGCTTTCCCATTCTTCTGTTCCTCAAATATCACAAAAGGAGAGGACTTTTAACTCCCTCATTAACTCCCACGATTAGATTAGATATTAGTACAGACACTGCATCCTATATAGCAGCTCACGTTGGTTTGCACAGGGGTACGATGACATTGCTGCCCGAGGGGCCAGGGCTGCCCGAATGGGAGGGTGGGTTGTGCCGCCGGTCAGCTGGCCGGGGCAATGGACATCTCCCCATGCAAGTGGGACGAGGAGGCGCGCCACGGTGGCTAGCGCAGCAGCCCGAGCCGTGCTGCTGGGTGGCACCGCAATGACGGAGAAGAGACTACCACAGCCCAAAGCTTTGAATCTCTGCTACTGACTGCCCTAGAGATGTTAAATCCACACCACCACCCTGTGCCTCCCTTGGATTTATTTATTTTATGGTTGGACTTGATCATAGGGGTCTTTCCCAATGTTAACTATTCCATGATTCTATGTGTGTCCACATAGAATCAAGGTGATATTGCAACAGGGAGAGCAGCTGTATGTGTCTCTTGGTTACAGAAGATTTTGTCAGTGTATTAACCCACAGCAATTAACATCTTCATGTTGGACTTAGCCCTACTTGTGGTTCGAGCGCTGTGTGAAAATACAGGTGCCTTTGAACCAGCTGGCTCACAGCTGCATATCCATCTTGTGTGCTTTCTTCCAGATGCCCCCTGCACCCAGAGCCGACCCTGCCCGTGGGGCCTACACTGACAGCCCCTGGCAGCAGCCACGCTCTGTCACAATGCAAGGATTAAACACACCGAGCAGACATTTCAATTGCTTCACTGATCAGCAATGAAACCGGGACCTTTCAGCATTAGGTTTCCGAGCTGAGCTGGACACTGTGATAGGGTATCTCAGGACAATCTTTTTGCTTCATTAAGGGCCTACACATTGTTCTACACTGTGCTCTAGGACAAGAGGAAATGGCCTCAAGCTGCATCAGGAGAGGTTCGATTAGATATAGGGAAAAAATTCTTCACCAAAATGGCACTGCTGAACAGGTGCACTGGGAAGCAGTAGAGTCACCGTCCGTGGAGGTGCTTACAAGACTGGTACATGAAGTGGTCAGGGATAGTTTAGTATTGGACAGGTATGGTTGGACTTGATGATCTCAAAGGTCTTTTCCAACCAAATCATTCTCCGAAAGGTCAGGTCAGCTTGCAGCAGCCAGGGAGAAAAGCATATTTTCCACTACATAAACCCACACCAGCTTGAGCTCTGTCTGCGGAGAGCGATCGTGGAACGGGGGTGTGAATACCAAAGTGCTTTGCCCAGGAATTGCGGGGCTTCCCAAAAACTACCAAGGTCCTTGCTACACCGCATCTTCTTTCCAGCAAGTCCCGCGCCGGGACGGCGGGAGGAGACAGCCGGCAGCTCCCTCCCACTCCAGCACCAAGCGCTCCCTCCCCGCAGTCCGGCCCGCTGCCGCCTCCCCGGAGGATTCCCCGCAGCCGGTAACCAGGGCCCGGGGGCTGCCCCGTCCGCAGGAGCTCGAGCGGCGGAAAACGAAAACATCGGAAGGAAGAAAGCAGCCCTGGGGTAATTCTTTTGTTTGTTGTTCTACTGTAGAGGAGCTGGTGGGAGGGGTTTATTCTCCATAACTCTTGCTATGAACTCCATTTACAACAGGAAGAACTGTGCAGGTTTATTTCGCTCTGATTTGACAAAGTTCAGAGTTGAAACAGCAGTGCCAATCAACAGATCTGCAAGTGAGCTGTTCCACAAAATAAATAAGGCCGGCAGCTTCAGTAAGCTCCAATGCCATGTTTTTTATCTGCCTACTTAGAATCATAGAATCATAGAATCACCAGGTTGGAAGAGACCCACCGGATCATTGAGTCCAACCGTTCCTATCAAACACCAAACCATGCCCCTCAGCGCCTTGTCCACCTGTGCCTTAAACACCTCCAGGGAAGGTGACTCAACCACCTCCCTGGGCAGCCTCTGCCAGTGCCCAATGACCCTTTCCATGAAAACATTTTTTCCTAATGTCCAGCCTAAATCTCCCCTGGTGGAGCTTGAGGCCATTCCCTCTTGTCCTGTCCCCTGTCACTTGGGAGAAGAGGCCAGCTCCCTCCTCTCCACAACCTCCTTTCAGGTAGTTGTAGAGAGCAATCCGAGTTGTATTCTCAAAGTTCTCTCTGCAATGTGACCAGAACTTAGTACACATACGTTATATCAAAGTGTTACGTGCGATTATAGATGTATACATACATGGAAGCTCATAATTTTATATAAATAAAAAACGTGAGGAGAAGATAGCTTAAAAAAAAAAATTTAGTGATACTGCAGATGATACTAGTCCCAAACCAAAATTGTCGTACCCTTAACAGGTGGGACATTTCGCACGCTGGACAAGACATCTGATATTTGAATAATTATGTTCAGGAGGAAAGCATTCAGTCTGTTAAAAACAATTCCCTTGATGTCTGACCCTTTAAATTTGGCTTCCAAATTTATTCATCCAGTTATTGCTTCTCATGGACATCTCTGTCACAGGACAAGTGTGGATTACAGAAAGGCACAAGACAGCCCAGGTAGTGCTGGAGGACAAACAATAAGCGCTCCTCAGACCAAGGTTGGTATCTGGAGAACCTCCTTCTCTCTGCAAGGTTCCTTTTAGTATTTTTAGCTTGCTGCTATCAATATAAGTTTTTTAAGATTGTACCTGATGCTAGCAGAACCCCCAGCTCTTGAACCAAAGCTGCAGTCTATTAATGGTTGATGTGCACATTGAACAGGGCTGAAATTATGGCAGACTCAGCATGTTCACACTACTTGAAAGATTAATTACATGTGACTGACCTGTTTCTAGTACATCAGCTGGTTTGTTTAAAACTAAACCATCTCTCGCTGCATTGCAGTGTGGCTTCCTCATGGATCACCTTTTTGTTTGTGAAGTTTCTTTTCTAAAATTAATGTGCATCAGACTCTGACCTTTGTGAACAGTGTGTTGTAATAGAGGAGGAAGTGGTGATGAAAGCAAATGGTGTATTACAGTGCTGCTTTAGCCAGTTGATCATATCTGGTGCTCAGTTTTCCATCACTTAACTGCATAACATTTAGTTGCCTTCCAGCCTAAGTTGCTGCAGGAGCATCAGTTTGTGAACATCAAGAAGCTGGACTACACTGTCACAATATGACATCAAATCTTGTCTTTTATTCTGTGTCATTCATTCTGGAGGAAAATCTAGTTTACCCTTCGAAGGTCATGTTGTATGATAACCTAAGAAATATACAGACTACAGCTGGGGAAATTTGCACAATTTTCACAACCATACAGGGCTGGCAAAATACTTTGTTTGCAGTTGGCAATAAATAGATTAGATATATTTAAGAATGTAGTATTTCTTTGCAGTATGGTTGTACTAGTCATCTCATTGCTTTGTTTGCTGCTGGTCAGAACCAGTTAGTGTTATCAGAGAAGCTGTTCATGGTGAGCTGCAGACCTGTCCTAACATGAAGACCCCTTCCAGCCAATGTACAGCAGCAGACTGGAACTGCAGCAGAAATGCAGGTCAAGGCCAGGATAAAGTACTATTGCTGGTGCCAAGATTATAAGCATTTAATGGCTGCGGTTTGCTGAGGACAAGGGCGAAAACGGCTTGACAGAAACTTCCAGTCTGCATTGACACCTTTTTGTCAGAGGTTTGGGTTCACGTTAGTCTCTGAAGGCTTTTGTGAGAGGAATGAAGCAGCAGGAAATTCCTGCCCAACACCGTGTGTGCAGAATAAATCAGCATAGTGCTCTGGAAAGTTGTTCTGATTAGTTTAGGTTTCTTAGGCCCAAGTGCACAACGCAGAATGGTACAGAGACTTAAAGTAAGTGGAACACAGCAAACAGAGTTGTAGGAGATTAGACATGAGTGTTGCTAAGTTCAACAGCAAATATTCGCCTACTATTTGTCAATAAGTGCTGCCTCTAATTAGGTATGTGGCTGTTTGTGGAGCCCCTATCTCATTGTAGAATCATAGAATCATAGAATAACCAGGTTGGAAGAGACCCACCGGATCATCGAGTCCAACCATTCCTATCAAACACAAAACCATGCCCCTCAGCACCTCATTCACCCATCCCTTAAATACCTCCAGGGAAGGTGACTCAACCACCTCCCTGGGCAGTCAGAGCCAGAGCCCAATGACCCTTTCCATGAAAACATATTTCCTAATGTTCAGTCTGAACCACCCCTGGTGGAGCTTGAGGCCATTCCCTCTCGTCCTGTCCCCCGTCACTTGGGAGAAGAGGCCAGCACCCTCCTCTCTACAACCTCCTTTCAGGTAGTTATAGAGAGCAATTAGGTCTCCCCTCAGCCTCCTCTTCTCCAGGCTAAACAACCCCAGCTCTCTCAGCCGCTCCTCGCTCCTCATAAGACTTGTTCTCCAGCCCCCTCACCAGCTTTGTTGCTCTTCTCTGGACTCGCTCCAGAGCCTCAACATCCTTCTTGTGGTGAGGGGCCCAGAACTGAACACAGGATTCGAGGAACGGTCTCACCAGTGCTGAGTACAGAGGGAGAATAACCTCCCTGGACCTGCTGGTCACACCGTTTCTGATCCAAGCCAAGATGCCATTGGCCGTCTTGGCCACCTGGGCACACTGCTGGCTCATATTCTGTCGGCTGTCAACCAACACCCCCAGGTCCCTCTCCTCCGCCTGGAGGAGAGGGATATTGTAGGATACAATATGTTTGCATGAGTGTTGCAGAGAGGACTGAACTCTAAACTGTCTGGGCAAGGGAAAAGTTGTGGCATAAAAGACTGTTGTCAGTGGGACTTACAGTATCACCTCTTGTGCTCTTCTCCATTGGTTCAGCATAGAGGCATGGCTGTGCTAAATTTTGTGGTGGTACGTTCAGGTACAGATCTTGATGGGAAGATCTGAAGGGAAGCAGTGTAGCAGCTGTCCAAGGCTGACCCCTCATTTGCAAATTTGTTAGACCTGAACTATTCCTGACAGATGTTTGTCAGACCCATCTGAACCTTAGTGCCTCCCTGCACTACCTGCAACTTCACCAATAGGCAAGAAACTTTGAGCAACTTTCTAGTGGCCTCTATTTCGTACCATCACTTGTAAAAATGAATTGTGAATAAGGTCAAGAAGCTACTAGACTTGTATGAAATCAATATTGATTCAGAACTAAAAGGAAACTATTTGAGAAGAACACCTTGTGGTACTGGATTTAGATCTAAGGGGATGGATATTCCTTGGTGTTACAGCTTAAATTAGCTCTTAGTGAAAGTACTGGGAAGTTGCCTAATGTACTACACTAGTACCAAGTGACTGTGGATTTTCTCTGTATCATTAAAAGCAGTATTGCGTTCCATCAGTTTCCTGTTTTACAGATGTGAATTTAAAGGATCACTATTTTAGGGGTGCTCTCCTAAACAACTTCTATTCCCCTGCTGCAGGTCATGGCGAAAGAAGAGTTGCCGGGTGTTTTGATTTTGGATATAGGAGGAACTCATGGTGTGCTAGAAGACCTTGCAGCACTTTTGAAGAAACACTTTTGTCTTATCACCATGAAGGAATTTCTTGAAAGCAAAAGAGAAATGGGCAAAAAAATCCAATCTATTTTTGTGTTTGAGTGCAGGCCAACTATTGACCGGGAGCTTCTAGAAAGCTTGCCTAATTTAAAGGTAATTGGAAACTCTGGAGTTGGAGTTGATCACTTAGATTTGAAAACGATTGCTAGCTTTGGTGTAAAAGTGACCAACACCCCACACGCTGTGGCAGACTCAACAGCAGACATAGGAATGGCCTTGATGCTAGCCTCTGCTAGAAGACTGGTAGAAGGTAATGTTTCAAATTTTTCTTGATCTTAACTGCTTCTTTGGCATACCTCACTTTTACTATAATGCAGATGAACTGTCTGAATCAATATTTAGGTTGCTTTTGTGGGGAAAAAAAATCTGAAGGCTCTATTTTCAGAGGCCTCTGCTTTTCCTCTGTCTCACTTCTTTTTAAGGCCGTGGTGACAAGAGTAAGACCTTTGTCTAAGTTATGCACTTTAAAGTCACTTGTGATATCCTGTTTGGAATAATGTCTGGGGCTTAATTCTCCTCTGCCTGTTCACTGGATGGGTTGCTTATAGCTGTGAAAACTGAACACAAAATGCATCCAAATCAAATGTCACCACTTCTCCATTTCCCCTTGCAACGAGTGCTAGGAGCTACAGGAGGGTACAAAGTATTAATGGCCATGTCCCCAGCTCTAGAGCAGTAACTATTGTAATTCTTCATTTTTTTTCCTGCTTTTATGAAGAGTTTATCTAAACCAATGGGTTTTATCCAGAAGAGCATCAGTATTATTATTGAAATAGCTGATAATCCTTTTGACAAAGTTATTCCAAACTGGACTGCCAACATTAGTGCATCTCCTTAAAGGCAGGTGCTTTCCCCACGTTCCCTTGATATGCAGTGTCATTCAGGGGAAGGAAGGTGTCAGTAGAGACTATCACAAGAAGTTGCCTTTATCTTCAGGGACTGAGTCTTCTGTCACTGCTGCTCAACTCCTGAGCATAAATATCACCTCTTTCCCCATGATGTTTTCTTCTGTTGCATCTTGCTGGACCTCAAGTTCTTCATATAAAAGCTCACCACATACTCAAGTAGTGGTGCTGCTTTGGATTGTGATTCAGGAGAGAAATGGTGAGATTTACCCCAGCTTAAATAAGTCAATGCTTGCAGGGCACTCGAGTGTCAAAAAAACTATTTTTGAACTTCCAAGAAAATACTCTGGGTACAAAAGAGTTAATTCCTTGAGGAGCCATTCCTCCCAGCACCTGGGAGCCAAGCAGTGTTACTGGGTCCAGCCCTGGCTGCCGGGAATAGCACCATACAGAATCTTCTATACACTGGTCAAAATTATCAAGGATGTTTTGTAAGGGTTGCTCCAGAGCCCCACTGCTGTGATATTGAGAAACTTTTTCTTTCCCCTAAACCTACATTTGTGGTTGGTTTGTACGTATTTACACTCAGGCTGCCAGATTGCGGTTTCTCCAGACACAAAGCATTTTGCTGTTGACTGGCTGGGAGTGGAAGTAACCCAAGCCACTCTTGGGATCATCGGGATGGGCAGCATTGGATACAAAGTAGCTCAGAGAGCCAGAGCCTTCCACATGAGGATCTTGTACCATAACAGGAACCGAAGGTAAAAACATCTGGTTTCTGCAAGTAATTAGCCAGGGGGTACTGATGGAAACCACAGCTCTGCTATATGTCTTCTGATTTTCCTAGGCATTAGTGACACTTGGAAGTAGCATGGGGAGCACCAGCATGCTACTGCTTCCTCGCTTTGGCTCCCTACGGCTCCCCTCTGGAAGCAGCTCCCCCTTGCTTCTTGCACTCACTGCACTGGATAGCTACTAGCAGTTTGGAAGAAGAGTTGTGTGACCTTTCTGAAGACTGTCCAAGCAAACCAGGCCTTGTGCCCTCACTGTGTCCCCTGTCCTGCTGCACTCTTCAAGCTTCGGGCTCCTGGCCCACCCTGACAATCACCCCTCTCCTCAGCCCAGCCATTATTGCTTATCGCACTGGCATGAATCACAAGTGTCTTAGCTTCTTTTAGATTTACGGTTCCCTTTCTTGCAGACTTCACTTCCCCTTCATTCCTTTTCCATTCTAATTCTTAACTCACATGTCAGATGAGGAGACGTTCTCCAGGGATTGGCACAGATGCAGGAAAGAAGAGCAGAGTCAGACTGCATCCTCCTATACCTAATATTGCTTGCTCGTTTTGCTTTCGTCACTCCTTTAGTGCTAGCTCTAGCCTGTTTCTCCCTCTAGCCCATATCCTTCCCACCTCCCTTCCACCATCTCTACCTGTCAATTGTCTTTTCCTTTACTTTTACCTTGACCTCAAACCTCTTGATCTCTAATGCTGTTCCAGACCTCTCTCGGGTTTATTGAATGTTAAAGCCAGTTAGAGATAATTGTGTCAGTTTGGGAGTGTGTGTGTTTTTTCCTCAGGAGAAAGGAGGAGGAAGAGGCGGTTGGTGCCCACTACTGTGAGAAGATGGAAGACTTGCTACAGCAATCTGACTTTGTTATGTTGGTTGTGAACCTCACTCCTGAGACTCACAAACTGATTGGGAAAAAGGAGCTGGGGCTGATGAAACCCACAGCTACTCTTATAAACATCAGCCGAGGTAGGATGGTCTAAACTCACTGTTTGTCACTCCACAGCTAAGACTATGTTTCATCTGATTATGTTGACATTCCCACCTCCAACCTCAGTCTGTGATGTCCCTGTATTGTTGGAGTCATGAAGTAGCCAGCAGTCTACAAATGAATGACTGATTATAGAACAGATGCTGTGTTCAAAGGTCCTGTGGAATGTAGGGGTGCTCATTAGATGTTCTGTTCTCTTTAGCCTTATCCTAAAGATGGCACTTTTTTTTTGTGGAAGTAAATGAAAGGTTTATAATCATTGATGATGGAAGGGGTACAAGGAAAAACATACATTTCATTTGGAACAGCTGTGTAGAAAAAAAACCTCACATGGGATTACAGATCTGTTGGTACTGAACAAGCATAAAATGAGAGAGGTTATAGTTTTAGCAAACAAAGCAGAGATATAAAAGTGGAAAGCTTGAAGCAATTAAATGGTTTGTCTATAATAATGTGGGTCGTCATGTTGAAATGAGGAAAAGACTGAAACTGGTCACATCCTAGGAAAACCTTTATGCAGTGGACCATAATCCCTTGTAATTAAAGATTAAGAAACAAGATTTCTGGTTTGTTTGGTTCATGGTAACTAGAAAGATATTCTACTTTCTAATAAGGTGAAGATCGTTTAAGTTTTCTCACTTGAGATCTTTCCCCACTTCCAGGTAAAAACGTGTTCATTAATTTGTCACAATAGCACTAGGTTTAATTTCAATGCAGGTGCAGTTATTGATCAAGATGCATTGGTAGAAGCCCTCCAGAATAAGATTGTTAGGGCTGCTGCTCTCGACGTGACATACCCTGAGCCTCTGCCAAGGTAAAGAAACCTGTTTTCCATTCTGTTGATCTGAAGTGTTTTAAACTGTGTGCAAAAGTGTGCTGTTGATCTTGACCTCCATGGGAAGTCTCTCTCACTTTTTAAGGGCAAAATGTCAACCTGTCTCATAAATAAATGACAAACTGTTTTCTTTTCCTGCAATTGTCAGTTCTTTGCTAGCCTAACTGACAGGCAAGGTAATGCGACCAATAAAGAGGAAGAAGAAATGGGTAAGCAAGCTTCCCACAACTTTCTGCTGGTTCTGTGCTTGTGACCCTTTTATCTGAACATGCCATTGCTTTTTCCTGAGGTTCAGTTCTCAACAACTAGCATGGGATAGCTGCAGAGTAAATTCCCTTTGTAATACTTTGTTCTTTGTGTAATACATTCTGTTCTTTCTGTTTCTTACAGAGATCATCCTTTATTAAGATTAAATAACATAATCATAACCCCTCACATTGGAACAGCAACAGTCCAAGCTCTCCGCATGATGGCAGAAGAAGCAATAGCAAATATGTTGGCTGTTCTGAATGGCCAGCCCATTCCAAGTGAAGTGTTCCCCAAATGATGCATGCCAGATGTTATCACTAAGTCTCATATGTATGTGAAGGTAGTATTTCTTACAGCAGCAATTTAAAAAAAAAAGAGAAAAAAGGCATCCTGTTCCTGCACCACTGTTGTTGTCATGATACTGAAAACTGTCTTCTCAATAGACTTGATCTGTACTGTTACTTACAATTCTGAAAAATAAAGTAGAATTAATAAAAGGGATTTGTTTGAAGATTTTAAACTAAGCATTTATGCACTTTGGTATCTTCAGTCCATTATTTCAATAAATATCTGTATTCTGTTCCCAGTGCTTGCTGGTACATAATGATAAGCAAGTACACCAAGCAGTTTGTGTAACACATTCAAATATATTAAAGGTGAATTGATTGTTAATTCCCTGCAGAATTTTGACTGTATCCTGAAACACTTTTCAGCCAGTAGTGCAATATTTTGGTTTTATGTCAAAACACTGAAGAAAGCAGGCTCCCTTGAAATGTTAGTTGGCTTAAGGTTTTCTAAAGCAAGAAAAATTCTGCTTCATCTACATGTTAAAGCAGAGCAAATCACTGAAAAAGCATCTTCAGTTTTCCTGAGGGGGTGTTTTGAAAAGGGAGGTAAATCCCAAGAGATTTAGTTCCTCTGTGCAGACAAACCCGATGCTTTTATTTGAGTGGCCATGAGACAATGGTATGTCTACCACTGAAACCATACAGATGAGGGCAGATCCCAAAGCAAAATTAGTGATAAGTCCTAATTTACAGCCCAGGGTCAAGCATTTTCTTGCATTCTTTTTCCCATGAGCAAGCAATGAAGTCAGGAAATTCAGTAAAATGGTTGTCAACTCAATAAAATCAGGAAGCCTTTCCATGGTTTTGCTATATGGTCAGACTTCTTGAAGGGATGGTAAAGTGAAGTTTTAGCACAGGATGTGTCGACAGGTGAAGAGTTAGACATTCAGATGCAAATAGCGAAATACCACCGACAAGACAACAGCAAGTAGTGCTATAGGGGATTCCAAGATCTTCAGTGGTCGAACAATTCTCCCTGCAGCTCTTCCCAAATTCTTATTGCTTATCTTCTGGAAAATCAATGGTAGCTGTAAATAGTCTATTTAACAACAAAAAAAAGTGCTGTCAGTCCACAGACCCCTTGAGACCCACTAGCAGATGGTCAGTGATTACTGAAAAAAAAGCCCCCACATTTGAAGTGCAAAAGTCCTTCTTGGAAAATACTTGCCTAAGTATCTATTGCTTTGTTAACTTATGATGGCCTCAGGAGAAGGCTGCAGTTAAGAAGTCACTGGTGTCTCTTCAGAACAGCAGGCTGCAAAAATCTCTGAACAAAGGCATTTAAAAATTAACCTGATAAGTCAAAGTTCATGATAAGCTGTGCAATTTGTTTTCAAGACCTAGATCTTCAATATTTTTCTAAATTACTTAGACATGGTAATTTATGAATTCACGGTAGGGAAAGAGGTTTATTGCACCAGACTATTGATGGTCTGAAACTAAGTAACTGATTAGGAATAATTGCGTCTTACAAACTGGGTGACAGTGACAAAAAAATTTACAGACGAGAGACAGAATTTATTCGGACTTGATTCTGTGAATACCTCTGATGAAGGAATCCAAACTCAAGATAAATGTACAAACAGTAACAAGGTAGAATTCAAAGGTAAAAGTACAAGTACTAGTAGGGCAGCAGGAACTTGAAATACAAAAAGAGGATTTGTAGCAATGCGCAGGTGCATGAGAATCTGTACCTAGTAAGGATATGTAACTTTTTAATAGAGAAGGTAGTTAATCTTATGTGTGCTTAATAAGACTGGGATAAAGCCAAGAAAATTTCATAGAATCATAGAATATTTAGGGTTGGAAGGGACATTAAAGATCATCTAGTTCCAAACCCCTGCCATGGGCAGGGACATTCCGCTAGATCAGGTTACCCAAGGCCCCATCCAACCTGGTCTTGAACACCCCCAGGGATGGGGCAGCCAAAACTTCCCTTGGTAACCTGTTCCAGTGCCTCACCACTCTCACGGTGAAGAAATTCTTCCTTATGTCTAGTCTAAATATGCCCCTCTCCAGTTTATACCTGTTCCCCTTCATCCTATCACCACAAGCGTTTATGAATAATCCCTCTCCAGCTTTCTTGTAGGCCCCTTTCAGGTACCAAAAGGCCGCTATAAGATCTCCTCTGAGCCTTCTCCAGGCTGGACAACCCCAACTCTCTCAGCCTGTCCTCATATGAAAGGTGCTCCATGTGATCATGTTTGTAGCCCTCCTCTGGGCCCGTTCCAACAGTTCTGTATCCTTCTTATGTTGAGGATTCCAGAACTGGACATAGTACTCCAGATGAGGTCTCACAAGAGAAGAATAGAGGGGATGGCCACACTTCTTTTGATGCAGCCTAGGAAGTGGTTGGCTTTCCGGGCTGCCAGCGCACGTTGCCGGCTTCTCATCAACCAGCACCCCCAAGTCCTTCTCTGCAGGGCAGCTCTCAATCATGTCATCCCCCATTCTGTACTGAAACTGGAGATTGCCCTGACCCAGGTGTAGGAATAATAGGATAATTTATATTCTTAGCTTACTTCAGGATATTTAAATAGTAAAAATCATGCCTACAGGAGGAGATCTTAGATGTAAATAAGGCAAGTCCTGATAACTGAATACTTCAGTAGAAGGCAGACATGTGCATATGGAAGTTTTACTATGAAATCATAATGAACCAATAAGAGAAGTTATTGCATCTTAGTTCTTTGTCTAAATATGTATGAATACCCTGTAGTCAGAATGAACAGGTGTGTTGATTGTGTTAAATGGCTGTTACAGGCTTAGGGAAGAGTGGCTGGGAAACCATGTGGCAGAGAAGGACCTGGGGGTGTTGGTTGACAGCCGACTGAACATGAGCCACCAGTGGCCCAGGTGGCCAAGAAGGCCAATGGCATCTTGGCTTGTATCAGAGACAGCGTGGCCAGCAGGTCCAGGGAAATGATTGTGCCCTTGTAGTCAGCAACGGTGAGGCTGCACCTCAAATCCTGTGTTCAGTTTTTGGGCCCCTCACTATTAGAAAGACATTGAGGTGCTGAAGTGTGTCCAGAGGAGGGCAACGAGGTTGGTGAAGGGGCTGGAGAACAAGTCTTATGAGGAGTGGCTGAGGGAACAGGGGCTGTTTAGCCTGTAGAAGAGGAGGCTGAGGGGAGACCTCATCATGGCTTACAACTACCTCAAAGGAGGCTGTAGTGA
Organism: Phaenicophaeus curvirostris; assembly: GCF_032191515.1. Taxonomy (NCBI): domain Eukaryota; kingdom Metazoa; phylum Chordata; class Aves; order Cuculiformes; family Cuculidae; genus Phaenicophaeus; species Phaenicophaeus curvirostris. Next base: position 42,988,139 of record NC_091394.1, read on the forward strand.
AGTGGGTGTTGGTCTCTTCTCCCAGGCAGCAAGTGATAGGATGAGAGAAAATGGCCTCAAGTTGCACCAGGGGAGGTTCAAGTTAGACATTAGGAAAATATTCTTCACTGAAAGGGCTGTCAGGCCCAGGGAGGCGTTTGAGTCACCATCCCTGGAGCTATTTGAAAGATGGGAAGATGAGGTTCAAGGACAGGTACAGCCAGACTCAATGATCTCAAAGGTCTTTTCCAACCAAATGATTCTATGACTCTATGATTCTATTCTCTTTTCCCTCTCAGATCCTTACCTGCACATGGCACTCGGAGACACAGTTGTTCCAGACCAGGTGCAGCAGCTGGACAAGGGGCACTGGTGACAACTCTGCAGCCTGGTGTTATCAGGGCCACAGCTTTGGCTGTTGCCTACCTGGGACTCCTGGCCAGGCTCACCTTTCTGCTGAGGAACAGGCAGGGGCAACAGCCTGGGCAGGGCTGCTCTGCAGCAGGCATGGGTCTGGCAGAGGCAGCCCCACACACCCCAGGGAAGGAGGTCTGTGTGGAAGTGCCATGAATACCAGTGAGATGCAACCCAAATCTTAGGTCTGATAACAGGCCAAAGGCAAGTCTGGGCACCAGGAAACAGCAGGAGGGGCTTGTGTGCAAGGGGAGCATTAATCACTCTCCATAGAATCACCATATGAAGCTGCAGCAGTGCTCAACTTACAAATTGCTTTATTGGAAGGTGCAATTTGAATGAATGAAAAAACTTGAGTCATCCCTTCTTAGACCTGCTGCATTGCCCCAGGGCTTCCCTCAGGTAGACTTGTTTCCCCAATACTAGGCTGAAGTACTGTGGTTCTCTTGGGCCCAGAGACTACCTAGCTGCTGTATAAAGACACTTCTGCCAGCATGGTGCCTCATGGAGTTAACTGTGCTGGCTCAATTTTGGAGCGGAAGAAGTTTAGTCTTGTTATCAATGTGTGCCAGGACATCACTGTCCATTATCTGAGCTGCATAAATACCGCTCAGACCATTGTGCAGGGTTAATGCGTCAGGAAGGCTTCATCTTCTCTTCTGACACAATTCAGATTGCTGCCTAATGGCAAAAGTCTGTTTCTGGACAAAAGAGTACAGTATAAACTCCTAACATGCCCTTTTAATGTTCAAAATTTCTTGAACACTGGTGGTCAGGTTCTGTAGATGTAAGTAGGGTTTGTAAAGTTATACTAAATTAATTTTATATTTAAACATAGTGCAAAAGCCAAAGTTGGACTCCTCTTTATTTGGACAAACAACAACAGGTAACTTAACTATCTCTTTTTTCGTTTCTTCCAGGGGTCATGCATTGTTAAAATTAAAATCTGTCATTATAATGCCTCACCTTGGCATTAAAACAGACAAAGCTACTTAGGTGAAAACAGAGGAAGCAGTTGAAAAATTCTAGCAGCTATTAATGGTCTTTTTCCCCCATCAGTGCTAAAGGTTTCTATTCATATGTTTTCCCCATTAAGGCTGGGTCTTGCATGTCATTATAAAACAGCTTTTACAGTTTAATTTCCTTGTGGATAAATGGATAAATGTGGATAAATGCATTACTTTTCACTTCCAACCATAGACAGATGCATGCAGGCTTTAAGTGGCTCTAGGAAAAACAACTTCTGATTGCCAATGCACTTCTCGTTCTTGCTAGGCTCCCTAGTCCTAAAGAAAATGTAATTTCAGATGACATAATTTAATTTGTTTCCATTGTATTAGCTATCAAAAACAATAAAGTAAGCTACTTGTCTAGAAATATTATTGACTTTCCTTATGGAAGTCTCCATTTAAACTGGCTCCTGAGACACAAAATGCTGACGCAAAAGTCAATTTTCAGAAATGTACTCAGAATCACTTATTCAAAGCAGACTGGAAATTTAAAGTAGTACCACTAAGGAAAATTAATCTTCAAGATGAACATGCTACTATATTCGTAATACCAAATTTATGTGCAGTCTACCTACAGATTTTCAACTTCGTGCAAATATTTGAAAGACCACACAGAGCCCTCTAAGCCTCCAGCACAATTCTGTAAATTAGTGGCAACACAAAAGTCTATAAAAACACATGCATCATTAAAATCTAAATATATATGTCTTCCTTTGTGTCACTGCGACTGGACATTTGTGAAGATAATTATATTTGAAAAAAAGATATAGCAGGGAGCTTCACTACTGCAAAGAGAAAAAATACATTGACAAAATGTTTTTGTTACTACAATTATTCCAATATTGTAGAAAAAATCAAAATCCCATGGCTTTCCTGCACTTATATTACTATCGATCATTCAAACTCCACAGGCAAAGGGTATCTTTAAAGCATCTTTAAAGCATTCTTTAAGCATTCTTCTGGCTCATGGACCTTTGTAAAGCTTTGTAGGAAACAGTTTGCTGTCCTCTCAGTCGTCTTTACGTCTAATACTCTTTTTGTCTTAACACAAGTCCAAAAGATAAATAAACCAATACACAATTTGAAGGGGCAGTGGTACACATTTTATTATGCAGTATTACTTTAGAATAGTGTGATTATTTAATCTATCATTAAAATTTATAGCACTAAGTGCAGCTAGGATTTTGATTGCAGTCTCATGCATATTTACAGAGCCATTTCCACCTCCTTTTTCTTGCAAAAGGTTGTAATTGGAGCTTGCCAAAAGACACTTCCTTCCACCAGTTTAACATAGGATGATGTTAATTAGCTGGCAGGAAATTTAAGACTGCTCCGGGTACCTCCCTATTCTTTGATATATGCCTTCCATTGTCACCAGTATGACCTTGACAAAAATAAGTTAAGTTTACTCTTTCAAACTAAAAGGCTAAGTAATAAATTACAGAGCTGAAAACAAAGCTACAAGAAGCTAAAGTAGCAGAGAGAAAAAAAATACCCTTTATTAGATCAATATTGTAAAAGTGGAAAAAACATGCAAGTTTTTTGCACATGCACACTTTTCCCTGGATATGAAGCAGGAAACATAAAACCAGATACCATACTTCACTTCATTTCCAAATAGACAAATAGAACATGGTTGGCATTTCCTTTGAGTTTTACCTCTGCTTGGGCAGATATTTCTGGCAGATAGTTACAGAAGTGCTTCCCACTGCTTTAGACTGGAAGACACAGTGCTGGAAGACAGGATTCATGGGACAGCAAGTCATGGGAATGATGGATTGACTCACATATGCCTAACAACCTGTAATTCCATGGCTGGAAATCATCACTTGAAGGACAGCTTTCCAAAATGTGTTCAGGAAGCAATTACCTCTCTTTTAAAATTACATTGCCAAAAGTGGCCCTTTGTTCCTTGCCTTTCCTTAATCCATAAATATTTATTGAATAATATAACATTAACTGGCATACAGTTAAGGAAACCTTCCTGTGCCTATTAGATGCTCTTTTCCATCTCTGCTATTCTGCCTAGATGGTGCTTGGAAAACACAATACATCGAGTCTTATGATTACTAAAAATAGGTCAAAAAATGCAGTGGCCATGTGAGCAAAGAGATGACCCATTACTGCTCACTCTGTTTGTTTGAAACATTTTGACAGACAAACAGTACATGATCTGGCATAAAGCACTACTACAGTGGTCTACTGGGAGAGCTGGCCTTACCTGTGGCAAGCAGGTGGGTTAGTGGTAACATTTGATGATGGTTTAGAGTCAGTGAAAACAAATGCATTGCTTGGGTTGGCTCACCATATAGATTTCCTGCCTTTGCTTCTTTTGCCCTATGAATCATGGCCAACTTCCATGTAATGTGTTAAGCTGAATTACACGGCATTGCAATGTGCTGTTAGTTTTCTGTTTTAGAAAGAGATCTATTACACCAGCACTGTGACAAAGTTCTCTGAAATTAATAATTGTCTGTGGATATAGGGAGAGTAGTAGTGCACATTCTGCAAACTTCATTCCTGTAATTAAATATTGCCATTGGTGTTTATGCAATATGGCAGGGCAAGCTGATGACTGCAGTGTCAATAAGGTGCTTGCGTAATAATTGTTTCTTAAGTCTTTAAGGTACTCTACAAATTAAATCTACTGGTGCAGTACTCTAATCTTTTTTTTACTTCAATCAGAGTTAGCTTATGGTGACTGTTGTTTGGTTGCTGCCCACACTCTACTGTCTGTGATGTTCTGTGTTCCCATAATTCAATCAGTCCTTAAGCCACTCAAAATATAAATGGCTTCCTGAACTCTTTTGTTGTGTATTTTGCTATACAGATATATCTCCTATAGAGATATATCAGCTCCCTAACCATAACTTGAAAATTATATATTAAAGTTATACAAAAAACATTGAAGCCATCTGAGTCCCTCCACATCTAACTACATAACACACTCATTTTCTCAACATTTGATATGTATGTCCTGTATATTTGCTGTAAAAAAGTGTAACATTCCTTTGACTATTATTTTTTCTGGCTCCTCTGTCTACTTGCTTCTTCATTTTGTTCACTCAAATTCATCAGTTCGATATACACAGGGAAAAATTACTGTGATGTCCTTTTTAGAGGTTTGGGGTTTTTCTAACCTTCATTACTAAAATGTGGTAGAATTCCTTCCTTGATTCATAGCCAGAACTACTTGCCTCTTTGGGAGGGACTTTACAATGGTCCTTTGATCTCAGGTATTGTAAAATGAGCAGCAAGTTAAAAGATCACCCATTATACCCTCTCTGCAAACTTGGAAGCAGCTGATGTGAAAGAGGGAATGTGTAAGCATTTTAGGCTTTGTTGCTGTTCTTTAACAAAAAAAATTCCAGTGGACTTAACTAAGAATCCAGTTAATATACTGTAACTCCATCTTGCTAGTTAATTAATTTTTACTTTAAAACTTAACTGTCTGAAATCCATGTAGGCCAATGATGCTCAAAAATCACCAGGATAACAAGAGCAATATAAGGTTTTGCATAATTTTATAACATTTTATTATACTTTCGTCATTTTATAGAGGATTTAATGCTGTATTTAACTGCTTCAATGTTCAGCATATCAAGATGTTTTTAGTAGAATTCAAGAAGACGCCATTCTGTAATCCATTCTTTTGCAAAGCAAAAGCGCAGTAATCCAAGGAAAAAATGAGTCCCCAGCATCCTTTTTAGAAAGACTTTTAGAAGCATATAAAACATACAGCCCCATACACCCAGAAGCACCTGAAAACCAAAGAGCAATTAACATGGCTTTTGCTAGTCAGTCAGCCCCCGATATTAGACGAAAATTGCAGAAGATAGAAGGGTTTGAAGGGAAGAATCTAACTGAGTTAGTAGGGATAGCAGAGAAAGTTTATAACAATAGAGACTTGCAAGAAGATGACAGGCAGACAAAGAGGATAGTAAAAATACTGGCTCTACACGAGGCAGGAAAACAGTCAAATGCATGGACAACTTGGAAAAATCAACCAAGAGAAATAGGACCACCTGGGAAGGCAGGATGGACTGTTCAGCTAGACCTGGACCAGTGTGCATACCGTAAAGCAAAAGGACATTGGATCAAAGATTGCCCTAAGACGAAAAGCCCTGTGCTAACAGTGAAAGACTGATGGGGCTGTGGTTCAGAACCCCTCCCTGAACCTCGGGCAACCATTGAAGTGGAGGGGAAACCTATAGACTTCATTGCAGATACAGGGGCCCAGTTTTTGTCACTAATATAGCCCCTGGGGAAATGATCTAATGAGAAAATATGGGTACAAGGCACCAATGGAACTGAGGAGCACTCCTGGACCACCGAGAGGACACTAAATTTAGCCTCTGGGACAGTAAAACATCAATTCTTGGTGCTACCAAACACCCCGTATAACCTTTTGGGGAGGGACCTCCTCCATAAATTAAAAGCAGGAATCCAGTTCTCAGAAAGTGAACTGACTGTCACCATGGGGCAACCTGTAGTACAAATGCTAGTTTCAGCCGTCGATGAGCACACGATTTATGAGCCTGAATATCGACCACCCGATGACTTGTTGCAAGATCTCATGACAGAGTTCCCTGATGTGTGGGCAGAAGGAAAGCCGCCCGGCCTAGCTGTAAATCGACCACCAGTGATAGTACACCTTAAAGCTAATGTAACACTGGTGCGAGTTTGGCAATACCCCATCCCCTGGACAGCGAAAGAAGGGATCAGAAAGCATATCGACCGCCTTAGACAATATGGCATTCCGATGAGATGCCAGTCACCCTGGAATACCCCCCTGTTACCAGTTAAGAAGTCAGAGACGGGTGACTACCGTCTGGTCCAAGATCTGTGAGAAGTAAACAAGCAAGTCGAAGATATTCACCTGACAGTCCTAAACTCGTACATGCTACTTTCACTCTTGGGACCCAAACGGGTCATATATACTGTTTTAGGCTTAAAAGATGCCTTTTTCTGTATCCCGCTTGCGAAGCAGTCACAGCCATTTTTTGCCTTTGAGTGGACAGATACCCAAGAAGGATTCCAGGGACAGCTTACATGGACAAGACTCCCCCAGGGGTTCAAGAACCCACCCACCATATTTGACGAAGCACTCCACGAAGATTTGCGAGACTACAGGACACAGAACCCCAAAATCACTCTGCTACAATATGTAGACTCCCTGCTCATTGCCGCCGAAACCTTTGAGGCCTGCCTGCACGGTACTAAAAATCTGTTACAAACGCTACAAGAGAAAGGTTACAGGGTTTCAGTGAAAAAGGCCCAGATATGCCAGAGACATGCTACCCATCTGGGATTTGATCTGCATGAAGGAGTTCGCACGTTATCGGAGTTGCGGAAGAGAGTAATAACCCGATACCCTCAACTGACCACTGCAAAACAAGTAAGAGAATTCCTTGGGACTGTGGGATACTGTAGACTTTGGATTCCCCGGTTTGCAGAAATAGCTCAACCTCTATATAGTTTGATCAAAGGCAATCCTACATCCATCAGCTGGCCCCCAGAGGCAGAAAAATCTTTCAGAGAATTACAGTCTGCATTAGTCAGTGCCCCTGCTTTAGCCATTCCCGACATAACCAAACCCTTTCATCTCTATGTAGATGAGAAAGTAGGGGTGGCAAAAGGGGTCCTGACTCAGAAACTGGGACCGTGGCGGAGGCTGGTAGCCTACTTCAGAAAGAAATTGGATGCTGTGGCAGCAGGATTTCCTCCTTGCCTCCGAATAATTGCAGCCACAGTCCAGTTAGTCAAAGATGCAAGTACGCTGACTTTAGGACAGGATCTTATTCTCATGACAACTCGTTCCATTGAAGGCCTGCTTCGTACTCCACCAGACAAATGGATCACCAATGCGAGACTCACGAGCCACCAGGCACTCCTCCTTAATGAACCAAAAATCACTTTCAGGCCTCTGGCTGTCTTAAATCCAGCCACCCTCCTGCCTGAAGAACTCGACGATCAACCTCATGACTGTGGAGAATTCCTCGCTCAGATCACCAGAGTATGACCAGATCTCAAAGATACCCCACTCTCGCATGCAGAAATAGTTCTGTTTACAGACGGCAGCAGTTGCATCAACAATGGAAAAAGGTATGCAGGAGCAGCAGTAGTAACTACTACACAAGTAGTTTGGAAAGCAGCCTTACCCCAGGGCACATCAGCACAAAAAGCTGAACTTATTGCCCTTACCAAGGCTTTGCAAGTGGCAAAAGGCAAAATAGCGAACATCTAGTGGACAGTAGATATACCTTCGCTACTGTAAACGTACATGGCGCTATCTATAAAGAATGGGGGCTGTTAACAGCAGAAGGGAAAGGAATCAAGAATAAAGATGAAATACTATCCCTCCTGCAGGCCATTTGGGAGCCCAAACAGGTGGCAGTAATATACTGCCCCAGGCACCAGAAAAGCACTGACAAAGTCGCCGTAGGGAACTAACTTGCAGATAAGACTGCGAAACAAGCTGCACAAGAAATTATTAAGTACAGATGCTAACTACAGTACCTGAGCCGGTGTTACCTGAAAAGCCAGAATGCTCCAAAGAAGACTTAGCCTATGTAAATAAATGGAAAGGCGAAAGTCACACAGGGTCCTAAGCAAAGACAGACACAGAAAAAATTATTCTCCCATATAGGTTGGGGAAGAAATTAATAAACCAGATACACCAGGGCACACATTTAGGAACTCAGAAACTTAAAGAACTAATTGGAAGCTGGTATCAAATATTAAAACTTAAATGGATCATAACAGATGTTGTAAATAGATGCCCACAGTGTCAGATAGTAAATGCTGGCCTGAAACCAGTCAAACAGGGGAAAAGACAAAGGGGTAAAGAACCAGGAATATATTGGGAAGTAGATTTTATGGAAATGAAGCCGGGAAAATTCAGATACAAATACTTACTTGTGTTTATTTTCAGGCTGGGTAGAAGCATTTCCTACAAAACATGAAACGGCAAATATAGTAGCAAAAAAACTGCTAGAAGAGATTGTACCCCGGTTTGGACTACCCATAGCAATCAGAACTGATAATGGGCCTGCATTTGTAAGTACAGTCTCCCAAACCTTGGCAGCAGCAATAAATACCAATTGGAATCTGCACTGTGCCTATAGGCCACAAAGTTCAGGATAAATAGAAAGAATGAACCGGACATTAAAAGAAACACCGACTAAATTAATCTTAAAAACTGGCGGTGGATGGGTAGACCTCCCGCCCTTCGCTTTATTACAAGTACGGTGCACCCCCTATGTTAACCATATTACTCCCTTTGAAATCCTGTTCAGGCGACCACCACCTTTATGTCCACGCCTACAAGAAGTAGCATTAGCTGAAATATCTGACCAAACTGTACTCCAGTCTTTACAGGCCTTACAGGGGACCCTAAAGGCGATACACGAGAAAGTGCGAACTGCATTCACCACAGAAGCAGCTGACCCACACCTGTACCAACTTGGAGATCTAGTATGGGTCCACCGACATCAAGTAGGAAACCTGGAACCCCGATGGAAGGGACCATACTCAGTCATCTTGACTACACCAACGGCAGTAAAAGTAGATGGCCTGAAGCCCTGGATCCACACATCCCACATCAAGAAAGCAATGAAAGAAGACACACAGATGTCAACGTGGGAACTGGTGCAGAATTCATCCGACAACTATGGACTAAAACTAAATCTCAAAAGAGTAAAACCCTAAACCAGGTATCATTGTTAATTACTGTCATGCTTATAACAAATCCAGGCGCAGAAGGGAATCCTTACCAACCTATGAATGGGAGATGGACTCTGACAGATACCCAGACAGGCCGAATCTTAGCAGAAGTCAATACAACAGATCAACCGGTGTTTAAAGTTGATCTTTGTAAATTGATAAGTAATATTGACAGCGGTTTAGGCACGGGGGAGGGAATCTGTACCATGAATGATCCAGGATAATACCATTTCGTTCCAGGAGTTCTCCCTGCCGGATGCAGGGAACCTCATTTAGAAATGATCCTCCAACATACTCAGTTTTATCTCTGCCCAGCCAATGGAGGACCCAACTGTCAGGGTGCAGGAAATTATCATTGTGCTAATTGGGGTTGCGAAACGATTGCACCTTGGACCGACCATGACGCCTATATATCCTTCAGTTGGACCAGTAGGCCTATAGCCTGTAATTATAATAGCCTAGGAACTTGTAACCCCGTAGAGATTAAAATAAAACTCTGGTAGTCCATCCTCGGGGCAGGGTGGGACCTTGGATGGACCTGGGGAATTAGAGCATGTATCAGTGGAAACGACCCAGGTATGGAATTTACTATCCAACATCAACCACTCCCTTACATACAACAAGGAATTGGGCCCAACAAAGAAATCTTTGAACGTAGTCTCCCTAAACTTCCTATAGATCCAGAACCCATAGACAACTTGAGAACCACAAGTGGGCCAACTGAACCTGAACGAGAAAACCCGATCACTGAACAATACAGTGACCGCGTAAAAGTAGTAGACCCAGCCAAATACAACAAATGAATGTTGGCTCCCAGACCACCTTATTATTTTGGAATTGGGACTATAATCGGGGACCTCACTAATATCACAGATTGGCGAAATTGTCTGTGGGTAGACAGGATAGTCACTCTCCAGGAAGTACACAGGAAAGGAACTTGTCTAGTGTGAGAGGAGTACCCTATAAAAAAATCACCATATAAAAACTACTGTAGCCAAACCATTACCTTACTGAGAAGTAATAACAGTGAAGAAAACAACCTCTTATAGGTCTGTTAGGTCGTTTATAACGACCTAACAACACATGGTTTGCCTGCACCAAAGGACTAACCCCCTGCATATACCGTGCACATTTCCATGTGGAACCAGAGTTCTGTTTAATAGCTCAATTACTTCCGCAAGTTTATTATTTTAGCAGACAGGCAGGATGGGAACATCTTCTACAGAACACACCACGGCAAAAACGAGCAGTAGCAATTCTAATCCCGGCTCTCATAACCGCAGGTATAGCAGGATCGCCGGGGTTAGGTATTGCCTCATTAATAAATAATGATGTCCAGCTTAGAAAACTCTCTGAGCAGGTAGACCTAGCTATCCAACGACTGCATTTCTCTATGGAAAAGCTTCAAGAGCAAGTGGGATCGTTAGTGGAAGTAGCCCTACAAAATTGGAGAGGTTTGAAATGAAAATTTTGTACCACAACAGGAATAGGAGGTAAAGTTTGTTGTGGCTTTGTCACTGCTTTTAAATATTATTTGTAACTTTCACTATCAAACAGGTCTCCTCTCAGTGTTGTAATAGGACGATATGCTCTCTGCACTATTGTTATCAAATATTGTAGCACGAAGCAGCAAGGGCCACAGACCATGGCCAGGTTCACCCAAAAGTCCGAACCATCATATAAGCTCATGGTGGCCAAGCAGGGTGGAAGTCAGACCAGGGCTGCAGAGAGCTTACAAACAGCCCTGCTGCCGCATCGCTGGGATGTAAGGGAGTCTTGCGGGGTGGGCAGGGATCTGCTGGTGCCCTCAGGGCCACAACAATAAGTTGCTACTTGTTACTGGCTCTTCATTTTAAGTGGCAAAGTACATATACTTGCTTCAAGATGGTCATTAATTTCCCAGTTTATACAGACAAAGAGTCAGGGAGGAATGGGAGAGATACATCTCCCTGGTCTCCCCATCAGTCAGGGCTCCTTGATCCTATCTGTTGTATTGCTGACATTGCAAAAGACTGAGGAAAAGAGAAACAATCTGGCAGGACAACTGTTCTGTGATTCAGTTGAGGAAGGGATGCAGCTCAACCTTTTAGAGCCAGCTGATGTTGAAGAGCCAGATTTGCTGGCCTGTTTGCTTTCTTCTGGATTACGTGTATGTGCCCTTCCCGTACGCTGTGATCCCCATCAGGCCCATGCTATCCTTTTCTTTTGTGGGAATCTGATGGAAGTTGGGCAGTACGTGCCCCAACCTTGTCCTGATATGGATCAAATGTGTCAGCAGGTCCTGCAGCATGTGGTTTCAGTGAACCACCACTGATACACAGAGCACGCAAACTGCTGCTTAACACTAATTTCTGAAGATTAATTTCTGAAGATCCCCTTGCCCTTCTTCCTCAGTAATTTTCAGGCAACTTCTCAATGCAAAGGAAATTAGTTTCAACATCAGTCTTGCTTTTGGGTTGGAAAAGAATCCCTGTTACAAGCAGAAGTTGTGACACAAATGCATTTATTTTATTATTTATTCAGTGAATTTACATGATACTATTTTCCATCTCCACAGGTAAAATACTGCACTTCGGTCTATAGTGCACTTGATATTGTGGGAAACAGCTTAACACTTTCCTTTACTGCATTTTGGTGGTATAACTGGCTAACTGCTGTGCACTACATAACAAAGAAAACAATGAAGAAACCTTTTCTCTAATGATGATTTGAACGTTTTCTTGTTGCTTACACAGGAGTTTAAGTTTTTTATTTCCCCCTTCAGAAACAAGGAAGAAGAAAGTGCTGTTGGAGCTATTTATTGTAAGAAGATAGATCATTTGCTCCAGCAGTCAGATTTTGTGTTGCTGTCTGTGAACCTGACTCCAGAGACGCACAAACTGATTGGGAAGAGGGAGCTGGAGCTGATGAAACCCACAGCTACTCTCATTAATATCAGCAGAGGTAGGGTGCAGAATAAACAAAACTGCATTATGGTTTGCTGGCACAAAAAGTCCTGGGAAAACCCACCCTAATATAGCATCTGTCACTCCAAAATCCGCAGTAAATTCTCTGATTACTGAATTATTTAGGTGTCTGTGGTCTTATCTGAGCATTTAAGCATTTCTGTAATTATGAGCAAGCAGGTCACTAAAATGTTAGTGAGCTTGGAGTGTTAGTAGCCTATGTACATTTGTACAACCTCCTACTTAAGCTTTTTATTTATTTAGTGCAGTGTTGTTGTTAACATACATCACAGTGGCACAGCCCACCCTGAAGTCTGGCACCATACTTTGTTTTATGGCATTACATACTGCCTTTTAAAACCCCTGATTGTCCCACTCTGATCCATGTACCCCAGCTTTCTCCTTCTGCTTCACCACCCTCTCTCTGCTGCTGCTTCTGCTTTGTGAACAACGCTAGTCCTGCTGTTTGCCTGACCCCATTCCAAAAAAGATGGTGAGAGAACAGTACAGAACATGTAAATAAGGTTATCCTTTTTACTGTAACCGCAGCCTGCTTGTGGGTCAGGATGCTTTGGTGGAAGCCCTTCAAAACAAAGTTATTAAGGCAGCTGCTCTGGATGTGACATATCCTGAACCTCTGCCAAGGTAGGACATGTGTTTAAGTTAAATACAGGTGAGTGTACGTGTGTAGTTCAAACCAAGCACAAGTTTGTCAGCATGTAAGAAGTTACATAGTTTTGTTAGTGGGTGTGCATGACGTATGGGCACTTGTACTGGAACGGTGTCCCTGATCCTTCCATCCTAGGCAAACAAAATTCACACTGGCTCATTTGGATGATTTGTTGCATAAAAAAACCTACAAGCTAGGCAGCATTTTGGACTCCTCTGAGTATGCTTGGGCCATGTGATTAGGTTTTATATATAATTATTATTATTATTTAAATATCCCCCTGGCTCACTTCAGATGACAAAATAACAGCAGTGTGCCCAGGTGGCCAAGAAGACTTGTATCAGAAACGGTGTGACCAGCAGGTCCAGGGAGGTTATTCTTCCTCTGTACTCGGCACTGGTGAGGCTGCTCCTTGAATACTGTGTTCAGTTCTGGGCCCCTCACCACAAGAAGGATGTTGAGGCTCTGGAGCGAGTCCAGAGAAGAGCAACAAAGCTGGTGAGGGGGCTGGAGAGCAGGTCTTATGAGGAGCGGCTGAGTGAGCTGGGGTTGTTTAGCCTGGAGAAGAGGAGGCTGAGGGGAGACCTCATTGCTCTCTACAACTGCCTGAAAGGAGGTTGTAGAGAGGAGGGTGCTGGCCTCTTCTCCCAAGTGACTGGGGACAGGACGAGAGGGAATGGCCTCAAGCTCCACCAGGGGTGGTTCAGGCTGAACATTAGGAAAAATGTTTTCACAGAAAGGGTCATTGGGCACTGGCTCTGGCTGCCCAGGGAGGTGGTTGAGTCACCTTCCCTGGAGGTATTTAAGGGATGGGTGAACGAGGTGCTGAGGGGCATGGTATAGTGATTGATAGGAATGGTTGGACTCAATGATCCAATGGGTCTTTTCCAACCTGGTGATTCTATGAATCTATGAATGCTTTGTGAGTGACTGGCACAGTATTTTTTTCCTTTCCCAGGTATCACCCTTTGTTAAAGTTGAAGAATGTTATAATAACTCCCCACATTGGAAGTGCCACTAAAAAGACACGCCTCCTTATGATGGAAAACATGATCAAAAGCATACAAACATGTCTTATGGGTCTTCCTATCCCTCGTGAAGTATTACTGTAAAGCGGCCTGCATTTGATGTTCAAACCATTAGTGTTTGTTCTGGTGTGAAGAAGCGGTAATTCGACCACTCTTCATGTAATTATCCCATATGCGTTACACAGATTAAACGTGTAACATGTGTTTAAGTAAAAGTGATTCTGTGTGGAAAACTGCATTGTTTTGTCACAAACATCAAGGGAAAACTTAGGAGTCCAGGGTCTTGCACCCATGCAGTTTATTTTGCTCACCTCTTCTTAAAATTGCCTATCAGTGTAACACTGAATTGAAGGATATTTAAACTGTTCCATTGCCACTGAGGGTCTGTGTGGCACAGTGAACCACATTCGGTATGACAGCCCAGCTGTTCCTGATGCTCCAGCAGTGACGCTCATCTCCTGGGTACAGCTTGCAAGTCTGGGTGGCCCTTGAGTGGAAACACAGCAGCCAGGTCTGCTCTCGCTTCCAAGATCACTTATCCTGACCACAGCGCCTGTGCTCGGCTGTGCCTGCTTGGCGTGTGGCTCTGTGCATGTTTGCATCCTCTGCCACTGTGCCCACAGGCAGCTCTGATACAAGAAGCAGTTGTTATTATTAGAAAAAGTGGAATATTTTGATTTAAGCTAGGAGTTAACTTTCATCCAAGTAACTGTATTTTTTTGAAAGTTAAGCAGAATGTCCCTCTGATAGCATGTTTTTAATAGCATGGTTTTTTTCAAATAGTATTTTTCCAGACACTGCTATGTCTTGTCAAAGGAATTCAAAGGAATCGACTCGCAGATGTAAGCCCAAGTACCTTTATTTTTGCTACCAGGGAGAGCACAGGGTCCGCACCCTGCAGAATGTACCTCTGCCACAGTGAAATTTCAGTCAGCTTATATGGCGATTTTATAAAACACTCCATACATCCTATGGTTAATCCCGATAAGCAAGCAGCTGGGTTACACAACTTTAATTCCTTATTGTGTCTATTATAACTAGTTTTACGGTTTCCTAGATAGCGATCCGTACGTGCCCAACAGCAGCTGTCTCAGCAGCTACCTCAGCTGTACTCGGCACTGGTGAGACTGCACCTTGAATACTGTGTTCAGTTCTGGGCCCCTCACCACAAGAAGGTTGTTGAGGCTCTGGAGTGAGTCCAGAGAAGAGCAACAAAGTTGATGAAGGGGCTGGAGAACAGGCCTTATGAGGAGCGGCTGAGTGAGCTGGGGTTGTTTAGCCTGGAGAAGAGGAGGCTGAGGGGAGACCTCATTGCTCTCTACAACTACCTGAAAGGAGGTTGTAGAGAGGAGGGTGCTGGCCTCTTCTCCCAAGTGACAGGGGACAGGACAAGAGGGAATGGCCTCAAGCTCCGCCAGGGCAGGTTTAGGCTGGACATTAGGAAAAAATGTTTTCATGGAAAGGGTCATTGGGTACTGGCAGAGGCTGCCCAGGGAGGTGGTTGAGTCACCTTCCCTGGAGGTATTTAAGGGATGGGTGAATGAGGTGCTCAGGGACATGGTTTAGTGATTGATGGGAATGGTTGGACTCGATGATCCGAGGGGTCTTTTCCAACCTGGTGATTCTATGATTCTATATCGCACCCCTGCAGAGGGGTGAGTCCCTAAGACGCTGACTTGTGTTACAAAGCAAAAACTCAGAATCACAGAATCACAGAATCACAGAATAACCAGGTTGGAAGAGACCCACCGGATCATCGAGTCCAACCGTTCCCATCAAACACTAAACCATATCCCTCAGCACCTCATCCACCCGTGCCTTAAACACCTCCAGGGAAGGGGACTCAACCACCTCCCTGGGCAGCCTGTTCCAGTGCCCAATGACCCTTTCTGTAAAGAATTTTTTCCTAATGTCTAGCCTAAACCTCCCCTGGTGGAGCTTGAGGCCATTCCCTCTTGTCCTGTCCCCTGTCACTTGGGAGAAGAGGCCAGCACCCTCCTCTCTACAACGTCCTTTCAGGTAGTTGTAGAGAGCAATGAGGTCTCCCCTCAGCCTCCTCTTCTCCAGGCTAAACAACTCCATCGTATTTGCTGACTCAGGTTTCAAAGCAAAACCCCGTAGTTGCGGTAAGACCGGCCCGGCTTCGTCCAACAAGCTTTAAGCCGCACTTGACTCCCTTCGTTGACACCTCCGGGGCGGCAGGGGGCGCTGACGCCTCGGGGGCGGCCTGGGGCGCGGGAGGACCGGGCGGCGCGGGGCGATGTGGGGCGCGCGGGCGGTGGTGGCCGCGGCCCCGCGCTGGTGCCGCGCGCTGCGCGGGGAGCGGAGGCTCCTCGGCAAGATGCTCCGCAAGAAGAGGTGCGGGCGGCGGCCCCGGGCGGGGCGGGGGCCGGGACACGCGGCGCTGCTGTCGCGGAACGGGGAGCAGCGCTGAGGGAACCGAAAGCCGAGCACCGATTCGTCTAATAATTGTGTTCTTTGGAAGTTAGAATGTCCCTCTGAGGCGTGGGGTTTTATGGCGTGTTTTTGTTTATAGAGGTTTTTATAGAATCTTTTCTTAGTAGCATTTTTTTTTTTGTAGCATGTTGTGCTGAGAGAGCTGGGGTTGTTTAGCCTGGAGAAAAGGAGGCTGAGGGGAGACCTCATTGCTCTCTCCAGCTACCTGAAAGGAGGTTGCAGACAGGAGGGAGCTGGCCTCTCCTCCCAGGTGACAGGGGATGAGAGGGAATGGCCTCAGCTCCGCCAGGGGAGCTTCAGGCTTGATATTAGGAAAAATTTTTTCACAGAAAGGGTCATTGGGCACTGGCTCTGGCTGCCCAGGGAGGTGGTTGTCACCTTCCCTGAAGCTGTTTAAAGGACAGGTGTATGAGGTGCTGAGGGGCATGGTTTAGTGATTGATAGGAATGGTTGGACTCGATGATCCGGTGGGTCTTTTCCAACCTGGTGATTCTGTGAATCTCTGAAATCCTTGGTAGTGCTACAAATGCAGGAGGTTGTGGTGGGGTGGGTGCTGGTCTTTTCTCCCAAGTGACGGGCGATAGGACGGGAAGGAATGGACTCAAGCTACACTAGGGGAGGTTCACTTTGGACATCAGGAGAAATTTCTTCGCTGAAAAGGTTCTCGGGCACTGGCACAGCTGCCCAGGGAGATGGTTGAGTCACCATCCGTGGAGGTGTTTAAAAGATGGGTAGATAAAGTGCTCAGGTATGGTTTAGTATTGGACAGGTACGGTTGGGCTCTATGATCATAGACTCATAGAATAGTTTGAGTTGGAAAGGACCTTGAAGCCCATCCAGTTCCAACCCCCTGCCATGGGCAGGGATACCTCCCACCAGACTAGGCTGCCCAAGGCCCCATCCCACCTGGCCTTGAACCCTTCCAGGGATGGGGCATCCACAGCTTCCTTGGGCCACCTGTTCCACTGCCTCACCATCCTCATTGTGAAGAATTTCTTCCTAATGTCTAATCTAAATCTTCCCCCATCCAATTTTGAGCTATTTCACCTCATCCTAATACTCCATGCCCATGTAAAAAGTCCCTCCCCAGTTTTCCTGTAGTCTCTTCAGGTACTGGAAGGTTGCTATAATTTCTCCCCAGAGAATTCTCTTCTCCAGGCTGAACAACCCCAATTCTCTCAGCCTGTCCTCATCTTCATAGCCCTCTGCATGCATTCCAACAGTTTCATATCCTTCCTATGTTGAGGATTCCAGAACTGGACTCAGTACTCCAGGTGGGATGTCATGAGAGTGGTGTAGAGGGGCAGAATTGCATCCCTCAACCTCCTGGCCATGCTTCTTGTGATGCAGCCCAGGATACGATTGACCTTCTGGGCTGCAAGCACACATTGCTGTCTCACAGGTCTTTTCTGACCTAGTGATTCTATGATTCCCCCCACTTCAGCTGTGGGTGGGGGCTTTGCTCCCCGCACTGCTCCCTGGCTTCGGAGCGTGGTGGGGGCACAGAAACATGGGCACTATTCTGTACATTCAGGTGGGCGGCTGTTTAATTCCACAGGGAACCTGTCATTCCTCTTAGCCACTGAAAAGTAAAGCTGCTTTCCTTTCGTCTTCCCCAAAGGAAGAAGTTTTGGTATGACAGCCCTACTCTGGGATCTAAAATGGTAAGTACAGGCTTTTCAGGTGCCGAGTTTATCTGTGCCAGGAGGAACAAGCTTATACTTCTGCCATTGTGTCTAACTGGCAAAAGCATTTTCTGGTGGGGAAGTAGCGGGATTTTGTGAATGAAAACCAGGGTGCCAGTTTCAGTGTGGCATGCCAGAATTGCTGTCAAGAGAAGCCATTCAGCTCCCCATGGCTGTTTTCTCTTCTGTGCTGATCTGTCATCCATGCCAGCACTCAACAGTCTCTTGCATGTTCTTGAGTCTGTAGCAGAGAACTGATCCAGATTAAAACTCTTGTGTAACAGCTTCGTTTTACTTTTATGGAAAACAAGATTTTCAGTATGTTTTTCAAACACGCAGTGCTTTTCAGTTAATACATGCTATATTCTAGGAAACGGATTTATTGAGCTGTATAACATGCTACAAAATAATAGAGAAACTAAGAATCCTTTACTGTACTATATGACAGTCAAATATGTTGTGAACAGAAATATTCTTTATTGAAACACCTGATACATAAGACCTATATAAAGCCATCACAGCTGCAATAATGGAATTCTGATAGCAAACAGTGCACAAATCTATATAATTTCCTGATACAAATTTGTAACTATTGATTAATGTGTTGGGGTTTGTTTGTTTGTTTTTAAAGATATATAAACCAACCAGGTTGGCCTCTGTAATTCAAGATGACCAGACAAAAACTAGGAAAGAAGATAACATACGCTGCAGAGTCTTGAACAGTCTTATTCATAAAGCTGTGGTAGATATGATGAATACCTGTGAAATTAATCAAGAAATTTGTGATCTCAAGCTGGAAATCTGCAAGGCAAGTAACAAAGCTACAACTTGTGTTGAGCTACTCTGGCTATACCTTCAGGTCAGCATGGCGTGCCAGAGGAGCTCCCCTGTGTTTTGTGTTGTGTGCAGGAGGAGTTTTACTGTGTTGATTCTTGTGTGACCGAGCACATCAAGATGAGACTCTATTTTCATCTTGCACACTAGAAAAACTTTGCCTGTTGTACCTGGCTTAGTAGACCTGTGTTGCTATACCGCAAATGTAACTTAGGCAACTAAATGGTGATTCTCCTGGTATGACTCTTTTATTCTGTTACTCAGACATGTTCATTTTACCTTACCCTTTCAGGAGGAGGTGCTTGGTTTTAACAACGTAAGTGTGTGTTTCCAGGAGTCTTTTCTTCATGCAGCTGTGTGAGAATCGATACCTCTGTGTCACTAGCCAGCATCATTACATAGGCAGAAGCCTTAAGTGGGGCATGACCTTAGTTTAAAAAAGGCAAGCCTAAGAAAATGGCATTAGCAAGCTAGGTTGCGGAAAGAATTGAAATTTGTAGCTAGTGTTGCCATAATTCATTGGTTTAAAAGGGATGTTAAAGCTCTGATTCAAGAACTAAGTCTTCAATTCTTGTTTGTTGTCTGTAGTTTTTTCTTCTACATTTGTAGTTTTGTTAAGATGAAATCATACCAATGTTCGGCTTAAAAGCTTAATGGACTTAGCTTTGTTAATTAGAAGCATGGAAAAAAATTGTACCTCATAGCTGCCTCTATGATGAGGGGTTTGTCATTTATGATTGAAACAGATATTTTTGCCAGCTGAATTCATTCTGTCTTCAGGCAAGCAATTAAAATTACATGGGCAAGGTGAATCTTTTGGCTCTATATGTGCAGTAACCTTCACTTAATATTTCTGTCTTTCTAGGGCTTTGAGATTTGCTGGTCTAACTCAGATGGCACGTCTGTACATACAAAATACTGGCTGGTGTAGTCGAGCCAAAGGAGGCACTGCTGTAGATGAAACAACTTATAACATGAGAGAGAGAAGGAAACAGCCTTCTTCCAAATATACTACAAACTTTATTAGCATAGTGTTTAGTGTTTGTGCTGCACTGCAATGTGACTGTGACTCCGTCCTGATTTACTCTTGAGCTGATTCTAGTCTGATATTGTTAACTTCCATTATCAAAAGAAATTTTCTAGTAAGCTTTCTGGACTCTGTCAGAATTTGGGTTTTTTCAGTATGAAAAGTTAAAATTAGATGATAGTAATACAGATAAGAATCATGCTTCAGGCCTGACGCATCAAACTTCTATCCAGTTGATAACATTACTCATGTGATGATGAAGAAATGGGTTGTGTTAGATAGGGTTGTTTATGTGCTTACATTAGGCTTGTTATGGGAGATGGGGAGGGTTGATCCTGTAGTAAAAACAGCCAGTTAATGGTCACAGTGGGTTTTTTTAATGAGTGGTGAGTTTCCCGGGGAAGGAGCTATTTGGTGTTATTTGGTATGTAATTTGGGTTTTGGGAGCAGTCCATACTGCCCCGGGAAAGAGTAGCACTGTCAACAGCAGTGTGTGATGCAGTTTTCACTCCTGGGAGTACTCTGATAGAGTTGTCTTTTCCTGCTAATGTATGTAGATACCTGTATGTTTGAAGAGTTAGTTTCTGGACTAGGTAACCTCTAGACTGTGCCTTCCAATAGGAAATTTATGCTTTTTCCTTCTTCCTTGACTCCTTGCTTTGCTTGAGCCAGATAGGTTATTAGAAATTTGCTGACTGCACCCTCGTAGCGAGAGTCTCACGTGTGCTTCGGCCCCTGCACACCATGCGTTTCCAATTGCATGCATGACAGCTGTGAGTATTGTCTGTCAGTGAGCAAGTGGTTCAGGCACTGGATTTCCCCAGCCCACTTTGGTGCTGGAGGGACTTTGACATCGCAGTGGCACGGAGGGTACCTTTTTTTATGTCAATATCAAAACCACACTCTGTGTGGGCGACAACAAACTAGGCAGTGTCACAGGTCCTTCTTTAGCAGAAACTCACACTTTCAACTGTATTCCGGAACAGCATGTTGTTCTGGACCATTTTTGATGGTAGCACCGTCACATTGACTAAATGTAGCACTGTCAGTAATGCACAGGTGTTAACAGGCTTCATTTAGTCTTAGTTGGAGTGGAGATAAGGCCATGAATTGCCTAGATAAAAAAAGTCCTTTCAAGTACTGAATGTGAATCTTATTTGGTGTTTAACTCTGCCTTTATAAAGGCACCATGTAATTATGGCTCTTAAGAGTGGAGAAGGGAGAAGAGATTCTAAGAATTTACATATCCGGTTTGGGTCACTGTGTGCTTGTTCATGGATTAGAGACTTCGTTGTATACAAAATGTGTATATGCATGTAATTTAAAAAAAAATTATCTTTTTGCAGGTGTCGCTGGCATCAAACTTTTCAGCATGTCGTGTGTACTGGAATCCCGCTTCTACTACGGAGAAAGAAAATTATGTTGAAAGTGTACTGCAGAAGAGTGCTCCACGTATACGGTGCTGCTATGGGATAAATAGTTAGACCACTGTGTAGTTCATAGCCATATGATAGTACCATTTCTTTAGTGTTTTTAACAATCTGTATCTAACCTGTTATGATGCTTTAGATTTTTAGGTATTTAGAGTCAGAGCATCTCCTGTGATGTGCCTCACAGGGCAGGATAGCTGTGTTAGACCAGCCATGTATTCTCTTGCTGGAGCACAGCTGGCTTATTTGACTTCTGTGCTTTCCTAGGATTGTACTAGGCTGAGCAGAAAGAGGAGTCTGGATGGAGTTTCACTTTATTGTACTAGTGGCAGTAGACTGGACACACCATGCACGGCAGTAGGCCAGATATGATGCTGCACAAGAGAACTGGCAATTACAACAAGTATCTCCTTGGAGACCGGGCAATTCTGATTGCTAGGGACAATTTGGACCTCCAGAAGGGATGGCTGATATTACAGAAATCGTAGAGATTTGTGTTTCTTTTTCTTTCTTTGGCTTGCCCTCTGGTATCCAGCCAGCCTGTTGGAGGATCAGGGCTTCACTCCATGGGGAAGGTGGCATTGAAGGATACTTGTAGAGTATCATAGAATGTTTTTTGTTGGAAAGGACCTTAAAGATCATCTAATTCCATGGGCAGGGAGATCTCCCATCAGACCAGGCTGCTCAAGGCCCCATCCAACCTTGCCTTGAACACCTCCTGGGAGGGGTGTCACACCCAGAGGGAGACAGAGTAGGACGTAGAACTGCTCTTAAACATCTAGTTTGTTACCTGTAATGTTACAATCCTAAGTCAAGAGTATAAGCTTAAGTCTAGACCAATATTAACATCCTGTAAGGGTTTGTGAGGGACTATACAACCTGTCTGGAGTTCAATGATAAAGTCTTTTTAGATGTTTCCATAAGGCTGCTGCAGGTGAAGTTTTTGCAGATGTTCCAGTGCTCGGAGGGATTGGATCCATGATGTTACATTGAGATCAGTGGGGGTCTCGGATCAGCTGAGAGGGAGCTCTGATTATGACCTGCTCCTCTCATTCTATTATAGTCCCTTCTGGAGTGATAACATCTGAGGTATCAGTCAGCCCAGCTTCTTATCTTCTTCACCTTTGGTCAATGATGCCACTGGTACAGGACACGGTGGATTGCTTTGGTCCCCCTGCCAGTGCAGCCTCCATCAACATGTAGGGATCCAAAAACTCCAGGGTTAGACAGCAGGCCATTTCCAACACACAAAACTCAAGGTTTCCACATCCATACGTCATCCAAGTGCAACATATATTGGTTTCTATTCATAAATCTTAATAATACTTCTGCTTTCAGGATCACCTTTGATTCTTTGTTCTGTGGCTATGATGTAACTGCATACTTCCACTGATATGCGGGAGGGGGTGACCAGGGGCCAGTTTGGTCATCCTGATAGGCAAATGAGTGGCCAAGATGTAATGGTTAGCTCATGTTCCCTCACTCATCCTTGCTGCACACACGGGCTTTGATGTGGCTACTGATGTGGAGTGGCCACCAGACCTCTGTCTCGCTCCTCTCCACCCGATGACTCAGCAAAGCAGTAGCCCTCTTCATCAGCATCAAGGGGAGTGATATGTCAAGGGGATATCCACAACTCCCCTGTGCAACCTATTCCAGTGTTTCACGACCCTCATCGTGAAAATTTCTTCCTAATGTCTAGTCTAAATCTTCCCTTCTCTCATTTAAAGCCATTCCCCCTCATCCTGTCACTCCGTGCCTTTGTAAAAAGTCCCTTCCCAGTATAAGGAAGATGAGTGAAGTGGGGAAAAGACCTGCAGCAGCCTGTGCATGTAGGAAACAAATATAATATAGTCAGTACTCTGTGGGTCTGCAGCTTGTAGTTTTTGTGGGTATACATTCAGGCCTGGGATTCTGCAGGTCTGCTTAGTGGTGACCTGGATGGATACCAAACAAACTATATCCATTGCAAGCCATATCCTTAAATTTGCAATACTACTGGAATTAATTTAACATGTTTTCTCTGTCCTGGGGGTACTGTACTGTTACTCATACTGATCAATGCTGTATTTTTGCCAGGTATCTTCTGACAAGTCAGCAGATTCTAGGAAATGCACCCCCAATAGTATTTGTAAAAGACAAAGAAGCTGCAGCTGTAAAGGAGGTAATTGTAATCTTTGACTCAGTGTACGAATAGAATGATACGCAAACATAGTGACTTAGCATACCATAATGCTTAGGAATATGGAGAGAGCTGATCATTCAATTGCTCTACCAGTCGGCATTAAAAATCAGTCTTTGTCTGTACCCTTTCATCTTCATGTTCCAAAGCATTTTAGCAAGGAATCTTGACTAAGGATGACACTTACATACAATGTAAAAGAATCATTGTAGTTACCACCTCATGAACTATTTTACAATTAAAATTTCTGAAGTGACGTTTCAGAGAAGTTTGTATTTAATATGTATTGTCTTTGTATGCTTACAGATTGAGGAATTATTGTCAATTGCTGATTTTGGACCTCCAGAAGAAGAAGAAACATCTCAAATTGCTTCTAGGTGGGTTTTTTAAATCAGTGTTTGTTTTCATTTTAATTAAGATGTGTTATCTCACAGTTCAGCAAATGGTGTTGTGAGGAAATAGAAGGGAGAGACTTTTTAGAAAACCCCACCAAAAAGGCATCTTTGCTTTTAAAAGTATCAGTTTTATTTATCAGGCCCTTTTATTAACAGAAGAGGCTATGGAATAGCCTAGGACAAAGCCAATATGTAATCAACTGAGAAATTAATTGTAGAAGATGGCATTTTATTTCGTAGCTTAAGCTTTCTTTACCAAAATTACACCCATTTATTAATTTTAAGGGAAAATATTTCTTACAATATATGGTCTGGTTTACTTTCATATTTTAGTGCAGACACATTTCCATAGGGTATTTTGTTACTGCTTTTTATGCACTGGTGGCTTGCTGCAGACCATAGGTTTGCAAATAGGGAAAGGGAAGTCTTTTTAATATATAAATGAGCCTCTGTTAAGCTGTGGAGAACTACAGGGGACAATTTTGTCACCGCATAGTATATATACTTTCAGAGGCAACTAAACAAGAATGTGATAACAGAACACAGTCTTAGCAATCAAGAGTGTTTTATGTTTATACTCTGAGTAACATAGTCATCAGGCTTGTTACTTGCAGACCCAATACTTGTTTTGGTATTAGTCTCTTTACTTTTATGAGGGAAATTGTTTTAGAATTTCTAAGAATTCAAGGCTCAATGTGTTTGTGATAATTGAATTTTAAAAAATTGCTTTGCAGGAGTTTGTTTCTTGCTGGTAATTTTCTCATGATGATAAAAGCTCTCTGTTTACCAGTACTTTTCTACTTGGCCAGGTTTTTTCTGGTATAAGTTTGGTTTGTTATACATGAGATAAAGTTCCCTGACAAACCTCCCTAAGTTAACAAAAAGTAAGTTAATTGAGCATTCTTCTGTGAGGGATTTTTGGCTATTGAGGGATAGGGCTGAACAGTCTATTGGAATAATGATTCTGTGGACTGGATGCCCTTGAAGCTGACAGCCTTGCACTTGTCTGCTGCAGTCTGTTGGTGGAAATGCCTTTTGTGCCTTATCTTGCAGGATGGTTCACCAGGTGCAAATCAGAAATAGCTTCTCAAGGAAAATAATTTTTGTGACACCCTTTCCCACAGGGTACCTAACATCTTCCTCTGTTTTTGCCTTGTGAAAAGACTTAAATCAAGCTTAAGGTGCCATATGCTGTCATTGCAACGCCTGTCTGACGTGATTTGGACACAGGCTGCTGCTTCTTATTTCTTAGAAGAGCTGGGAGAAGTCTAACTTCCTTGGAACTCCCTGGTCCAGTGCTCATTCTGTTATCTATGCACACCTTTTCCCAGAAACAGTTTCATCTGTAATGTCATTACTTCCTCCAATTAAATCTGTTGATGCGCTGGGACACTTACACACAGCCTGTCCTTGGACACACAGTATGGTGGGATCTCTTCCTTCTTAACATAGGGAGCACAATGCTGATCACACTGCATTTAAGTCTGACTGGAAACTCCAGTTTATTTCTGCATTACTCAAGTTGTTGCAATTAGCATTGCCCCTTAAAATATACATGGGCAAAATAAACCACATTTGTTTTCCTTTCCACAGTGAACTGCTGTCTTCAGCAACTCAATCTTCAGATTCACCTATGTGGTCTAATCTTTTTGGTATTGATCATGAACTGCTGAATAAGCAGATAAGGGACTACAAAAGACTGAAGGTGTCACGAGATACAGAAACTGTTGCCTGGACAGAAGAGCAAGAGCAGCAGCTTTCTAAGATTCAAAAGAAAATGAAAAAGAAAAAACCAAGAAATCCTCCTGATGATGACATTACACCACAGAAATACTTGCTGGACAGATATGAAGCTGATTATTGGGATGATAACACTGAATCAGTCTCAGACCATGAGCTGGAGGATGAATTACAGGAAGAAGTAAATGAATTGGAGACAGATGATGGCAAAACTCTAAGCCAGCCTACTGATAAACAGAAATGAAGTGAAAAAGCCACTCCCTTTAAGATGTAGGCTGCCAATAGCAAAAGAAGTCTGCCATAGATACTGAAAAATTAGTTTCGTACAGCCTGTTTACCACTTCCTCTTTCAAACAAATAGGTTTGCCACACGTGGGCGAGTTTGCTAGCACAAGGTTTGGATGCTATTTGTGGCATAGTGTTAAGCAGCTTTTAAGCTGCTGTAATTGTATGACTTCCAATCAGAGAACAGTTTTGTAATTACAAAATATACATAGTGCATCACTGAGTTAAACTTCTTGCAGTTCTGTTGATTATTTCCAATAAAACTCTGGTTTCTGTATTGAAAGAAAACTTCTCTCTTTTTTTTTTCTGAGTGGTCTGGATAAAAATAATCACAAAGTGATACTGCCTGTTATTCTAAGGTCAAGGAAGGAAGAGGGAAGCAAAATAATGACAATGGCACTCAAAGGGTGGCCTTTGGGGCACAAAGACCAGGACAGGTTATTCTCTAGAAGATTTAGTGTATGAGGGAATTCTTCCCACAAGAAGGTGAAATTTGTTGAAACTATGACCAATAAAGTTTAAATCTTGAAAGAAAATAAATTTATTTATTTTAATATTTAGACATTCACAGTTGTGGAAGGGGAACTGCAACCAGAAAAGAGCAGAGAACTACTCACTTGTTGGGTAAAATTGGGCAAAGCATTAACTGTGACTGAAAAAATATATTAAAGATCCAAAGGCGGGAAAAAAGCAGCAGGGAAGAGTGCCCCAGTAACAGATCTGGAAATGAATGAAGAATTGCATAAAAAGTGAGAATAAAGCTCTCTGGCTCAAAGCAAGTAAGAAGTAATAGTGTGAGTGTATAAGGGAGAAAAGCCAAAGCTTCAAAAAATGTTTTAACTAACAAGGTTGTAAAAAGGAATTCTACCAGAAATAAGCAACATTTAATTCCACTAGTTAATGGGGAAGTAAAGAAAGACAATGCAGAGGAGGTTGCACTATACAGTCTTATACTCTAGTTTTTGAAAAAGATTTGAAAGACAGCAAGTATAAGCTCAAGAATATAAAAAATAGTCTAAAGGATTTTTAGGTTGAAGAGAGGCGTGCAGGTCAGCAAACAAAACTAAAATTCACTTCAGGATATTTCATTATCTCCTAGAAGCATATTTTGAAGACTGATTGCCTGTGGGAATATGGAGAGGATATGGGTTATGAAGGTCCATAGGATATTCCTATAAGCTGTTTGAAGCTAGTATTGAATAAGGGTCAGGATCTTGTAAACATATGCATGACTTCCATTAGAATCATAGAATCGCTTGATTGGAAAAGACCTTTGAGAACATCAAAAGCCCAACCGTATCTGTCCAATACTAAACCATATCCCTAAGCACTTTATGTACCTGTCTCTTAAATACTTCCAGGGATGGTGACTCAACCACCTACCTGGGCAGCTGTGCCAGTGCCCAATAATCCATTAGGTGAAATTTTTCCTAATGTCTAACCTGAACCTCCCCTGGTGCAACTTGAGGCCATTCCCTCTTGTCCTATTGCCTGTCACTTGGGAGAAAAGACCAGCACCCACCTCTCTACAACATCTTTTCAGGTAGTTGTAGAGAGAGCGATAAGTTCTCTCCTCAGCCTCCTTGTCTCCAGGCTAACTAACCCTGGTTCCTTCAGCCACCTCTCATAAAGCTTGTGCTCCAGCCCCTTCATCAGCTCCACTGCCCTTCTCTGGACATGCTTCAGTGTCCTTGTAGGGAGGGGCCCAGTTATTGTAAGTGTATTAGGACACACGTTGAAGCTGTAGCTCACAGTAGTACTTGCCGAATTTGAAGTAGGTGAATAATCACACAAATTTCAGCATGACTTGTTCTGGCTTTCCAGGAGGTCAACCTAAATTTCATGGGATGGACAAACTTTGAATTAGATGCTTTAGTTTGTTTTCCAGTGAGTGAAGGTATTTATCATGGCAGAAACTGCTTATGTGCAATATCATTGTCAATCCAAGCTGGCCATGAATTTAGTGCAACTTGGCAACAAAGCTCTTACCTTTTTGAATGAATAACAGGAACCTATTAATTGGTACTTGCTAAATGAATCCGCAGGACACTAAAAACTAGTTTGTGCTGTATAAAATGTGAGACTGTCCTAACTCTACCAAAAGGTTGAAAAAGGAAAAAAAAAACTTACATAACAGACTTTTGAATGAACAAAGAGAACAATGTTGATTACCTCTGCTTCTTCTTTAATTTGGACATCTATAAACTAGGTTTGCAGTTCATATATTAGATTTCATGTAAAAACAATCAAAACCATCCTCACTGTTGGCCCTCCTTCCTTTACTCCCTTGTTAAGCAAGTGAGGGCAGCTGACTTGGTTGCCACAGGCAATGCCATGGGAACCACACTTTATTCAAGAAGAGAGATGGCCTAGTACTTAAGCAAGGTTGTCAGGGGACGGGACAGCTGTTCTGAACCTGGTGATGAGGAAAACAAAGCAAAAGCAACTAGAAGAGGTGGAAATCTTAAAAGCGACCAGGCAGGACAGACTGGAAGGAGAAACAGCCCAGAGTGTGTGGGGAATGGCACAGAAGAAGATGGGCGGGAGCAGCAGTGGCCTCTCCCTTACTAGGGCTCTGCCTCAGCAACCGCTGGCTTCCCAGGGAAACAATGTGGGAAGTCTGCGCTGTGCTTTGTTATATTTTTGCTATGCTACCTGTGTAACTGTAACCTCAAGACCTTTATAGCTGTAGAAGACAATAAATGAACGTTACAGTCAATATGAGTACTATGAACTATAATGATTTTCAGAAACCCTTGATTTAGTTTTTTATGTATTATATAACCACTGATGGGGAAGAAACTTCTGGGGCCTTCAGACCCAGTCCTCTACCTTTAATGGGAGCCACAGACTGCAGTCCTGTATTCAGCTGTTAATCCTTGTTAGAAATATGCAGCTGGGCATAATTGTTATATAACATTGGCAGAATCAGATATGCAGCTGAATGTAAGCAACTGGTGTCCCCCTGAGCCTGTGCTTCATCACTGGTGTTTGAATCAATGTGATGAGTCAATGAGTTTTAAATAATATGAGAATTTTCATTGCTTCCTATGCCTGTCAATCCAAACCTTCCCAAACACTCCATGGTCCTACAAGTGTGTTGTTCAGGTCTAAGTTTCAGACTGAAAGTAAAGAAATACCTCAGTTATCCCTCCAACCTGATTATTTTAGCTGAAGTCCCGGTCCTGTATGGGGCTAATTTTTCAATGAGGGCATATAGTTCCTCTGCTTCGTTTTAACAAATCAGTTTGATTTCTCTGACCCCTCTCAGACCTTGCCGTGAAAGTATTTATGCATTTTGTATCTTTTCAGAACAGAAGTGTCTCTCCAGAAGACTTGCTGAGTAACAGTACTGCAAACAGGCTGACAGCAAGTTTACTAATGGCACTGCTAGCTGGTCACGGGAGGTGACTCTACTCTGCACTGGTGTGGCCTCATTTAGAGTATTGTGTGCAGCTTTTGGTGCCACAGCATAGAAAGGATGTCAAGCTACTGGAAAGTGTCCAGAGGAGGTCACAAAGCTGGTGAAGGGTCTAGAGGGGAAGCTGTTTGAAGAGTGGTTGAAGTCACTTGGTCTGTTCAACCTGGAGGAGACTGAGGGTAACTCATAGCAGTTTATTGCTTCCTCACAAGGGAAGGAGGAGGATCAGGCACTGATCTCTTCTCTCTGGTGACCAATGATTGGATCCGAGGGGATGGCAGGAAGATGTACCATGGATAGGCTGGATAGCGGGAAAACATTCTTCACTCAGAGAGTGGTGGAGCACTGGAACAGGTTCCCCCAGAAAGTAGTCATGGTGCCAAGCCTAATAATATTCAAGAAGCATTTGGACAATGCCCTCAGACATGGTGTGAATGTTGGGGTTGTCCTGTGCAGGGATAGGAGTTGGACTTGATCTTTGTGGGTCCTTTCCAAGTCAGGTCATTCTGTGATTCTGTGTAACCCTCTCCAAAACATGTAACTCAAGGAGAGTGACAGTCTCCTTACTCATTTGAGTCAGAAACACCGCTGACAAAAACGGCATCATGCCAGGGAAATTAGAAAACCAAGCTGCACATCTCACCCAAATCTTATTTTCTGTCCAAGGATTTACTTATTTGTCATTAGAGCCAAGCTACCCTTAAGCTTTTCTTGTATATGTAAAATGAAGAAATGTAGAATAAATGCTCAGCAAAGAGAGATTAGTATATTGCCCAATGCTTTGCCATTTTGTTCTATATCTAACTTTGCAAGAGGATAAGTGAAGTAAAAAATGTTTAGTTTTAAAACTTTCAAAACTCTGTAGAATATGCCCTATCAAACCAGAAGAAAATCTTCTTTAACTAGGAATAATGTGTTGCTTGCTTATTTTTATTGTATTAAGTCACTGCTGATAGTACATTGCTGCACTGCATTCATGTGTGCTCAATGGTTAGTGACCAGTCATTCTCATGAACACCTAGCTAACAAAATATCACACTTCAAACTACAAGATTAAAAATGCAGAAATGTTTGTCTGTTGTGGTAACTGCTTCTGACTTTTTGTGGTAGTATGTTCTTCAGATAGTCCATCTTACCTGGTGAGCTTTGCTCAAACTTACTGGAAAATAAATTGTAATGGTGGTGAAGGGTTGAAAGGGGAATTTGTACAAGGAGCGGCTGAAGTCACTTGGTCTGTTCAGCCTGGAGAAGAGGAGACTGAGGGGTCACTTCATCGTGGTCTGCATCTTCTTCACAAGGGAATGAGGAGGAACAGGTGCTGAGCTCTTTGATGACCAATGATAGGACCCAAAAGGATGGCAGGAAGATGTGCCACAGGAGGTTTAGGTTGGATATCAGGAAAAGGTTCTTCAGGTTCTTCACTCAGAGGGTGGTGAAGCACTGGAACAGGCTCCCCAGGGATGCAGCCATGGCACCAAGCCTGAAAATATTCAACAAGCATTTTGACAATGCCTTCAGACACCCAGTATGAATGCTGGGATTGTCCAATACAGGAGCTGGACTCAATGGTCCTTGTGGGTTTTTTTCAGCCCAGGACATCCTAACATTTTAAACTGCCACTAGATTGCCCTTCAGGATCCTCTTCACCAGACTGAGCCAGCGTAGCCTTCTTGCATCTTTGGTGTACCCTATCCATCACCACAG
This sequence comes from Phaenicophaeus curvirostris, assembly GCF_032191515.1. Classification (NCBI taxonomy): domain Eukaryota; kingdom Metazoa; phylum Chordata; class Aves; order Cuculiformes; family Cuculidae; genus Phaenicophaeus; species Phaenicophaeus curvirostris. The sequence goes on from NC_091394.1 coordinate 43,019,070, forward strand.
ATTTGACATCTGGCTTCTCTAAGTAGTTGCTGTTTTGCTGTTCCTCACCTTCCTGGACTGGGCTGGTAATGTACATAATTTTGAGAAGAGTGGGAAGAGTGAAGTTAAAAGATATTGAGTGCTTCAGTCTTTTCCATGTTGTCTATGAATGAACTGTATGCACCATTCATCAGCGGACCCATATTTTCTCTTGACCTCCGTGCTGCTGATACAATTGTAGAAATCATTCTTGTTGACCTTTTCAGTCCTAGAAAGATTTAGCTACAGCTTACCTCTGGTCATCCTGATTTCATCAAGAACACCTTTACACTTACACTTTTCTTTTTCTGCCTGCCATCATTTCACCTCAAGTACGCTTTCTTTTCGCCTTTCAGATCAATGGCAAAGCAAGGAGCCTTACCTACCTTGCTTCTTTCCTACCCTGTATAAGCCAATGTTGACTCCTCTCGAGTCCAAGCCCCAGCTGTGCCGCTTACCTTGCTAGCCTTTCTCCAGAGCCTCAGTTTGGTGATCTGGTGGTCACAGCAACCCAAAGTGCTGTCTATGACCATATTTGCCATCACTTCCTTCCTGTTTATGAGAAGTAGGTCAAGTAGTGAATTACCTTGTCAGCTTATTCAGCGTTTGCATTCAGAAATTGTGATGAGTGGAGCCTGGGAAACTCATGGACTGCTTTCACAGTCCTGTTTTATTGTCCTAGAAGATATCTGGATGACTGAAATTCCACACAAGGGTAAGGACATGCAATTGAGGGCTTCTCATAGTTGTCTATATTTCATCCACTTCATCCTCCTACTCAGACAAACTTTAACAAAACCCACCACAATGTTATTTTTCAGTCTGGTATTGAGTCTGAGACTCTCAGCTAGCAGGTCTACCGTGTCACGCAGACAACCCCTGCACAAAGTGCCCTGCTATTCACAGACATGACTATACCTGTCTATGGATATAGACGTTTGTGTATGCGTTGAGTCTATGAACTTAGGAACTGATTATTAGTAGCACTTTAAAAATCTAATTCAAGACAGGGTCAAAGATGTTGATCCATTTATTTATGCTAAATTACAATATATCTGACTAGCAGGGCAAGTATAAAGCTGCTCTTGGCTCAGCAGATGATCAGTAATACTTACAAGTCAGCATCAACAGATATATTTGTGTTACCTAGAAAACAGGTTACTTTTATGCACCTGTTCCTATCTAGCTGACTGGCATGTGAATACCATTCCACAAGACAGTGAACAGTTATTCCAGCATAGAAAAGTGTGGGCAAGCACTGTCCATCAGGAATGTTTAGGAAAAGATGTTGGAAAGGAGGCAGGCAAGTTGCAAAACTGCTTACAAAGCAAAAAAGAAAAACCATTCTCTTTTTCTCCAGAGGTCTGGGCCTTTTTTTCAGTACAGCTCATAAGTTATTAAAATAAAATATTTACAAGTTAGTTCCTCAAATTTTTTTTAATAGGCAAGAGCAGACCTCAGTGTAGTCAAGATCAACACTTAGCTGAAGTCTAAAGGTTAATATTGATGAAAAAACAGTCTAACTGCCCAGCTGGCTAGACTATCATTGCTGCGTTACTGCTGCAAGGTGCTAGCAGTGGTGTTTATATCCGTGCAGCCTTAAAACTGATTAGACCGTCCAAATAAATGTGTGCCTGACTGGGCATGTTTGCACTGGACTGATCTCTGAACTGGCTCATGCTAGCAGAAACAAATATGAAAAAACCACACGGTTTACAGCCATAGTCAACCTGCTGGCTCACGACCCAACTTGCTATGAAAGAAAGATTTTTAGATCCATTGTGATATTGAACTAATTGCGGTAGAAGCCCAAATAACATGAAAACATTGTTTTCTGTTCATAGATTTGGCATCCTTCCTGTTGAAGAACTGATACTTAGTCCAACAATGCAACTCTGTCACAAATAATAAGTGTTCCCACCAAATTTACGTATTTTCCCCAATGGTCAGCTGCAGCCAGGAAACACCTGGTACCTCTAGACAACAGTTTCTCCAGAGAGCACCCTTTCACTGGCTGAATGCCTAGGGGAAACACATCAGTGGCCATGTACCACAGTTACAAGGACTGGCATCATGGAAGAATTGAGCACTGGAACTCCTACCCGTTCCCTGAAATCTCCCTTCTGTTCTAAGTTTATGGTATATGTGCAGAAAGCTGTTTCCTTAAAAATGTACGTACAAATGCAGAATGTGCAGAAATTAAGTGCTTCCTTGGAGATGGAGTGAGGCAATTACCTTTGGGACAGTTGTCCTTACTCATCATGAAACTCGAACCCTCCTGTTATGTCTCATGCTTATCCAGATCTTTTCTCATCTAGGATATTGATACCCCTTCTGATGGGTAAGCAAGAACAGTCCTTTAGCCCAAACATCCTCAACATGATCTTCCCTTACAGTCATTATCCCGCTGATGGTTGTTCAAGCAACTGTACTAGCCACTTGGGGACTGGCAGCTCTGGTACCTGCTTGCAAACAGGACTTTGATAGCTGTATTAAGCTTAGATCCAGAGTCACATAGCTAGATGTAAAACTTATTCAAGGATAAGTTCTTAACTAGTTAGGTAGGATGAGAGCTCCAGAAATCTGTGAGGAGGCTGAATAAATTAAATATCTGGAGGGCTTTTATATTAGCATCTCCAGTGTTTGCATTCCTGATATTAAAAACATGATCAGAACTAGGCACCTCACAACCACTCTTAGGTGCTCCACTTTGAAGAAATTCGAGGTCCAACCCAAATACAATGAGACTGTGCCTGTTACTCTCTTTTCTTTAAGGAATTGAGAAAATCAACTATGATCACCTTCAAAATAGTTCCATTCTGCGTCGGCACGCAGCTGCATATGATACTGCCAATGTTCAAAGCAATTCCACAGATCATTTTCTGAAAGGCTGTTGAGGATCTCTGTCATTTTTGCTTTCACATTTTTTACTGACAAAAAACTTATTCCTCTGAGCATCGACTTGATCTTTGGTATCTCTGCACTGTAAGCTGCAGACAATAACTGAAAAGTTTTCATCATGGATTTCTTCAGTTTCACAGGAAACTCTATGATAACTTGCTGTTCACTCTTGCACACCAACATTTTCCAACCAAGGGTAAGAAGATGTCTGTATTTGAATGTGACCACTTGTACTAAGTGGAGCAATCAAGTTGAGCCTTGTCTCACTGTGACAGAATAGAATATGTTCAATAACCATCTCTTTGTCTCTCCTCGCCCAGGAGAGCTGAGTTCCTGAACTATAAGATTAGTCTAGTCTTCTTCGTGTTGAACCTCGTACACTCTTTCTCATCATCACCATGCCACTCCTCCTTTGGTGCCATTGAATCCAACTGAATCTGCTCAGCTCTTTTAAGCCCAACTCCACAATAACCTCACATTTTTCCACCTTTCTCAAACAGTTGTTTGTTGGCCATGAATCTGCTACTGCCTGTGACTTTTACAATTTTCCTGAGACTGTAGCAGTCTTCATTTGGACCTCTCTAGCTGAATTACGGTATGTGGCAAACTATCAGATAAGATAACATGAAGATCCTAATCTTGAAAAGGTGGTCTCAGAACATCATCTAAATTGGCCTCTTCATCTGTCTTCTTTTCAAGCAATACCTAGAACTTGAAGAAAAGAAATTGTATGTGCCTATATTATTTAGAATTTGCTTTGATACTTTGATAGAACCAATACATTCTTTTTCCAAACCAGATAATTCTACTGAAGAAATTATCTCCTTCCTGTACTATCATCAGACTTGTGTACTTCTCACACTTAACATAAACTTAATATCTCGCAAAATATAAAGTAAACATTTCCTATCAGTCAAGACAAGATGTCTGAAAGGCTGTGCAATGGAATATTTTCTTAATCATTTTAGATACTGTCAACTTGGATTTACGTGTCAAGTTTGGGAGCGAGAGCAGCACCACCCCTTTCCTCCCCTCTCCTCCCCTCCCCTCTCCTTCCCTCCCCTCTCCTCTTCCACTTTTTATTTTTCCACAGCAATATTCCATTAAACCTCTGAATCCATACACGAGGAGGGATTGTTCAGGGTGTAATATAGCTAAAGCACTATAATTGTAAATAAAAATGTTTGTTCCTTTGTGCAGAGGGCAAAGGAATTTCAAGACTAGAAATAGTAAAATGGTTATTATTGCATTTTTAAATAGGATTTAGAACTTTCTGCAACTGACCATGAACACTCATAGCACCATACGTAATGATTTGTTAATTGTTTTGGACTATTACCTTTCAAATGAACAGGAAAACTTCTATATACGCGAACAGTACAAGATCAAATATTTAAATATTTACTTAATTTTTTCAAGTACATGCGCAGCATCCTAAGCGGAGAAATAAGGCTATAATTTATTTCAGAAAACTCCACAAACATTGGGCTGGGACTGGCCAAAGTCAGGGAAGCTTCTTGGAATTAGCTGCCATTTGTTGATTTTACACCTGGTACCTGCTTGGTTTGGTAATTTAAAAAACTCCGCTTAATGTTAAATCTAGTAAAAACAAGCAGCTAATTATTCTCATATAGATTAGTCTGCAGCTCTGTTAAACATCCACTATTTTATGTTTTCTTTTATCTCATCTCCTATCAAACATCTAGCACATCATGCTGAGATGGTGTACACATCCGGAAATGTACCCTTCCTTAAAGACTACACCCTAACTACTGTGGCTATATAAATAAATACATACCTGAATTACATTACTTCTAAGAATTTGCTAAATATTATTTCTGAGCAAAGAAAAATCTTAATATGTGATATGTACATAATCTAGAAAGAAGCTATATGATACCGGCTTGTAGCTTCCTCAGAATACTTGCTTGATGGAAACACTGTCTTCACTTAACACTGTCTTCAGTGGAAACTAGCAGAAAGGCTGGGTAGGCTAATAAGAATCTCTATGTATAAATACTTATTTATCACGTAAATTACATGTGACATCAAGCACTACAGGAGAATTATTTGCTGATGAAACCTAAACCAGGAGAAAATACATGGGAGAAAAATATTGCTCAGTCTTTGAATACAATCACCAGTTCAATACAGTTCAAAATAATGTAGAAATATTGGCGTTCTAGCAGATTTCATGTGCTTTATTAGCCCTACTGTGTGAACTGAATATGTACTCCTGCAGAGTTATTCAGCTCCCTTTGGTGTTGACTGACATAAAGCCATGCACTTCCAGAACAAGCTGGGGAAACCTGGATCAAACTTGAAGGGACGTTTGACATGGAAAAGGCAGTGACTGGCAACACCTAACACATTGTTATAATTAGTTTTTAAATCCTCTTCTAAAAACAGGGAACATCTGAAAAAAAAAATCAATATTTTATGTGCAAAGTGTTGGCTAAAGCAGTGGTGATTGTTCTAACATTTTCAATGTTTGCATTTCCAGACTTCAGAAATTATGAAAAGTAAACAGAATTGTGTTTCTCAATGCAGTTCTCAAAGTAGAAACATTTGTAACTACTGAAGAATTTATTTCCTGCATTACTGTGTATATTTTATGATTAATTTTTTTTGAGTGGATACATTTAATCTTTCTAGGCATACTTTTATCAAATTTTACTAAAATGCTTGTAACGTAAATGAAGCTGAAAATTTCCTGATTATATTGGAAATTAAGAAATATCTGTTCATTTCTAAAACTAGCTTGATTTATTTTGAATGTGAATTAGTGCCCGAGACATTGAATAGTGAATGGATTCGGAAACAGTCCTTGCTTATTTCTTGTTACCTTTACTTCTCAGTTTCTGAATTATTAATTCTTTTCTACAACATGGCCTGAATTTTTAAGACCCATCTTTCTTTTAGCCAAACAAGTCACATAGTTTAACATTAATTTTAAATCTATTTTTGTAGGTAAAAACACATTAATAAACATTGTTTTGTTTAGCAAAGAGATCTTGCTTTAACCATAATTAACAAATAATTGCGATAAAATTTTCCTCTGGAAATCTTTACATTATGCTCATATAAAAATATTGATATAGAATATGAGGAGAGATGATTTCATTAAGTATCCAAACTAATATAAATGTTTTAGGGATAAATATCGAGGACAAGTTAATTTGGCATAGATATCATATTCTGGTATACGATGTGATCTATTGGTTTCATTCCAATGGAAACTGAGGCTAGAGATTGGTACATGTTTATATTGCCAGCACAGAAATTAAGAACCATTGTGTACTTTCCAAATGAGGGCTTGAGTTCTCAAGAAAGTCTCGTGTCACCTAACTATGACAGTATCTCACGGCAGAGAGTGAAAACAGCAAGTTGTGATTAAAATATTTTCTTGTGTAAATGAGATAATAGCCTTCCTGGAAAAAGCTTCTCTATCTTTTTTTTTCTTTTACAACAGTGCTCAGTTTTTAAACTCTGTCATCCTTTTAATTTCTGCAGCACTGACCTGGCAATGTACTTTAAGCTGTAAAGGTAATCAGACTTTTTGAATATGGTTACTTTTTGTATAACTTCTGCATGCCTAGCATTATGCTTTGCCCTTTCTTTATGTGTTGTTTCTTGGGCTCCTTGTCTTCTTCTAGAAGAGAAGCTCATTTCTTCTTGGTAAGAACTTCCTTGAAAAATCTATCGCTTTCAGGCATTCTAGAGTTCAGTGGAATTTGGGGCTGACCTAAGGGAACACACGTGCCAGCTTGCATCACAGAACACTAAGCACAGTGGATAGCCTGCTATTTTAACTGGACTCCAGTGAAAAGTACTTCAGCTCTTAATACATGAATTTGTTTGAACTACAGACTTTGGGAGTCATAACTGTAGGGTATTATTACTTAGGAAGACTGCATTAGAGAAAGCTCCTTGCAGGGAGCAGAAGAATGGGATGGTAGTGGGAGACCAGTGCATGGCTCCTTTGGAAACTCTTCCCAGGTTGTCTTCTGTTTATCCACAGTCACGACAACACTACAACAGTCAAAGAAACACCTTTCTCCGGCAAAGTAAATTTAAGGACTATGCAAAGGGAGAACATGTAACTTCTATTTGTTGGGAAGAGATTTTGTAAAGTAATTACACTAATCTTTAAACTTCCAGGACAGGCTGATGGAAATATTCAACAGACAGTTTTGAATATGATCACTCGGACTGGTATGCGCTACAGCATCTGTTTGAAAAGCAAGGAGAATTTTGCTACCATTACACTAATATAAGTTGATGTGGGAAATGTATTGAAGGGTTGAAAAGAACATATATTGAGTGGAAATCCCTGTAAAGAGACAGAACAGGTGGGGTTGGACCAGATGGCCTCTGAAGGTTCACTGCTGACCTCAAACTTTCTGTGGTCCTGTGTAAATCAGGAGACATTCCACAGTTTTGCTGTAATGTTCAGCTGTGAAAGACCCTTTCACAACTATTTTATCTGAATCTTAATCCTTTGCTTAATCTTTTTAACACATATATCGTTTGAAAGACTCTGAAATTATTTGGTGATGATTCGTTGCAACAGAAGTTGAATGTTGTTGGTCATGTGGGAGCTACTAGGCATTTCCATTTTGGCGAAGCTATATTTAATTATTTTACTTTATGAATTATCACACAGCAACTAGTAACTTCATTTGAAATGCTACATTTTAACTTACTGGGACATACCTCTCCCAGCACTGTGTAGTAACAATTTTTTATAGTTTGGTCCTATAACAGCTATCATCAATTTATCTTTCATAGACGTCCGCCCTTTTTTCCATCAATGTTTTTGAGTCTTGACTTACCTACATCCTGACTGCATATACAACTGTGCAGAATAGATGTGGCTAATAATTTTATATCATACAAATTTTTAATAACAGAAAGGTACCAACACAAAAACCTTACAAATTAATTCTGTTTCAGTGTACTTACTATGAGTGTTGACTGCAAAATAAGTAATTTTCATGGGCACTACTGTAAAAAGAAACAGAATAATTTCCTGCCAATGTGAATATTTCATTAGTATTACTTCTTGACAAGATATCAGTCAGTCTACTGCTGTGGTGTTCATGGGCTTTGATGGGCGCTGGCCAATACCTTGGACTGCATATGAGCTGTACGTAGATAAGCACTGAAATAGTATGGCTCCCAAGGCCAATGACAAAACTCTCCTTGAACTTCCATGTGATCACCATTTAATTCACATGGTGAAGACTTAAAAGAACCTCTAGTTGAAGTAATTCGTTTGCACACCCCTTGGAAATGGCCTGAGCAAAGTCACGACAACCTCATGAAGAGCAGGAAGACTAAAAGCTGCCCCAGAAGATGGGAAGGATGGCAAGGAGCAGGTCCTGGTGTGCCAAGCATGAGATCTACCATGGCCCCATGTGCCTCCAGTGTAGCGCACCTCCAGCCATGACCCGGCTCCTGGCTGCCCAGCCACAGAGCCACACCAGCCATCTCAGCATGCAGAGCTATTCACACTCCTGATGGGGCTGTTTATGTTGTGGTTCTTGTGGTATGACTGTTACCAGCACAAAAGATCAGTTCTGCTTCCATCTTGCATTCATCAGAAACTACCTGCCATCATGGCAGAACTAAGAACTGTGTTCAGTGCTTCATGTGGAGCCATCTGGTAGACATAGCTCAAAGGACTGTTGGAATGGGTCCAGAGGAGGCTAAAAAGATGATCAGAGGGCTGGAGCACCTTCCATATGAGGACAGGCTGAGAGAGTTGGACTTGTTCAGCCTGGAGAAGAGAAGGCTCTGAGGAGATCTTATAGCAACCTTCCAGTACCTAAAAGGGGCTACAAAATGGGGAGTGACTGTTCACAAAGGCTTGTAATAGGCCTAGGGGCAATGGGTATAAACTGGAGAAGGGCAGATTCAGATTACACATAAGGAATTCTTCACCATGTGAGTGGTGAGGCACTGGCAAAGGCTGCCCAGGGGAGCCGTGGCTGCCCCATCCCTGGAGGTGTTCAGGGCCAGTTTGGATGGGGCCTTGGGCAGCCTGGTCAGGTGGGTGGTGCCTCTGCTCATGGTGAGGGGGCTGGAGCTGTTTGATCTTTAAGGTCCCTTCCAACCCAAACCATCCAACAACTGACTGTATGATGATGTCAACAGAGGGGAAATCCACCCAGGATGCCCGGGCCTCCTAGCAGGTGGAGGACCGCCTCGGCGGGAAGCGTGAGCCACGCCTGGCGGCGGGAGCCTCCGCCAAGGGGCCCGGGCCCCGTCTCCTCGCACGGGCCGGGGGTGCGGCCGGGCCCCACGCGCTCGCCGGTGGCTCCGCACGAGGCTCGACACCGCCCCGCGCACGGAGCCAGACAGCGCTGCCGGGAGGTCACGTGGAGAGCACGATGCCGCCAGGCCCCGCCCACTCGCGAAGGACGTCACGTCCCAGCTCTCGCGAGAGCTCCCGGCAGCGCCCCCCGGTGGGCGGGGCACGTGACCCGGGTGCAGGTGAGCCCCGGGGCGGGGGGTGGACTCGCGCGTGGCCCCGCCTCCCCAACCCGTCCGCCCCCCTGGCGGAGCCAATGGGCGCGCGGGGCGGGGCCCCTTCCCATTGGCCGGCTTCACGGCATGCAAATAGAGCTCCTGACGTCACTTCCAGGGATAAATCGAGCGCCATTTTCCCTTTCTGGCTGTGGATGAGGAGCGGGAGGGGGCCGGAGGGCGGGCGCGGCGCGCGCGGAGGCTGAGCCGAGGTCAGTCCCGGGCCCCGGCGACGCCGCCGCCCTCTGGCTCGCGGCGTGCGGAGGGAGCGCGGCCCGCGGGGCGGGGGCAGCGCCGCGAGCTGCGGGGAGGCTGCGGGGGGCGCGGGCGCGCGCGGCGGGGCGGGGTGCGGCTCCCCCTGCAGGCGGCGCGGGCAGGTGCGGCGGGCGTCGGGGAGCGGGGAGCGCCGCCCCTTGGCGGGGGTTGGGGGGGGGTCGGGGAGCGGGTTGGGTGGGAAGGGACCTTGAAGATCATCCAAGCCCGATTCGTGGGCACGGATGACTCCCGCTGGATCGGGCTGCCCAAAGCCTCATCCAGCCTCGACTTGAACGCCTCCAGGATGGGGCAGCCACGGCTTCTCTGGACAACCTGCGCCAGTGCCTCCAACCCTCACAGGGAAGAAATTTTTCCTAATGTCTCATCTGTATCTCCCTTCTTTCAGCCCAAACCGGTTTCTCCTCATCCTATCCCTGCGCTCCCTGATCAAGAGCCCCTCCCCAGCTTTCCTGCATCCCTTTCGGTAGTGGAAGCTGCTGTAAGGTCTCCCTGGAGCTTTCTCTTCTCCAGGCTGAACGACTCCAGCTCTTCCAGCACACTTAGTGCTTTACGGTGCCTGCTCGCTAAACGGCTGTTTAGAACCACTTCTGTTTCTTAATGTCTTGTCAGTACTGAAGTGATGGGGTATCTAAGGAACTGATTTAACTGGTGGTCCTCGAGTCTCATGGATGAAAATACTTAATTCTAGGCTGTACAGGTGTTTGAAATAGCTTGTGGGGAGCCATAATGTGCATGGCAACGGTATGTGTTAGAACTAAAATGTTAGTGGAATGCAGAATGACATTAAATATTCTTGTGGTATTTCAGCAGAGATGAATTTTTTTAATAAGAAAAACTATGAATAATGCAAACAAACATAACCTATACAATGCAAACTATTAAAACCATTTGAATATCCCTGTCTTGTGCTTGCAAGTAAGTAGTGGGACGTTCTTTTTGTCCTGATTTGTAAAAGGAATAAAAGATAGATATTTGAATTATCCTGCAAGGCTTCATAGTTTCGTACTATCAAAACTATTAACAACTTTGTTTCAACTGGTAAATATTTAAGTACTGAGAGGTAGGCTGTTGGGTGAGGATTAGTGTTTTTCTTAACAGCTTTTTATCATCAAAGCCAGACTTTTGAACCCCAAAAGTTTTAAAGACTTATACTGAAACACTTAAAAATACTTTTGGAATCCCCAGTCTAATTTATACTTTCAAAAAGACTACTAAGATTTCTATAAACTTTAATTTTAAGTTTGAACAAGAAAATAGGATTTCTTTAGAGCAATATTTAGACCAACTGTATGTAGTATTTAAATAAGCTATATTAAAAGCTGTAATGAGAAGTATCGTTCTAATAGTTCATTTCATAAAAGCTTCTTTTTTTAAAAAAAGAAACAACAGAAAATCACCACCACCACCACCCAGATTATAGCAGATCTTCAGACACAATGAAGAGCACAAGAACACAGCTTTAGAATGCCTTAAGTTTTACCACTGGGAACTCGTTGATTGGGCTGTATTGTGGAATGCTAGTAGAGCTGGCTTGAGTCTAAACACTTGTAACACAGCCTCTTTTTTTTTTTTTAAGTTCTGTCTTGCTGAATTATTCAATTTGTGGGCTGTCTGTGCTGTGGACTATCTGTGCATCTGTGAAATGTCTTTGAGTCATACAAGACTGAACAGTGCAGTACAAACACAGTTGTATGTCTTTCTAGAGTATCTGGGCTTGGTGTGTGACTCTCCTACTCATATCTGCATGGGGCTGATAAGTCCTACGGGATTTGAGTAGGCTTCATGTAGGTAGATGCCCAAGTCCTCTAGAATGAGCTTGAGCCCTCCTGGTTTCAGTGTCCGTCTCGTGCTAACGTTCAAGGGAGTCAGGCACTGTGTGAGTCACAGTGCGTTAGGAAAGCTCCATGAGTTTGAATGGTACAGTCCCATCTTCTCTTCTGACTGGTTTTGGGTAGCAGAGACTTGATTGTGTGCTAATGAAGCATCACAGCATTTAAACCATGGTAACTAGATTTATTGACCTAAATTTGTTTTGCTATGACCTTTTAAGTAAGGTGCAGGTTGATGCACTGTGTCTTTATCTATATAATTATGCACCTTAATGCTTTTTACTGTGCTAGCCACTGTTGAGTAATGGCCAACTTTGTATTGAATTAGATGACTGTTTTAACAACTGCGATTTGTAGCCAAGAAAAGGGCAAAATTGTTGTGGCCATTCGAGATCTGTAAATCAAGACCCCTAAAAGCTTCTGGTTTATTTAGACAAAGAATAAAACATTTATTTTTGTATCTAAGATTTTTATGAAGTTGCACTCAGATAGAAATTGGAATTTGGGAAGATAACATTATTTTGTTGATTTGAACTACTCTTAGTAAGTTTTATTAATCTGACTCTTTCTGTTGTCATTTCTATTTACAGTGTGTTAAATAACGTACAAGAATAGTATCAATTCTAATCAATTAACTATTTTTCTTTCCAGGAATCAAATCTTTCAAAGGTGTTAAAATGCCTAGAGATGTTGATAGGAAACTATATGCATTTCTTCCCTCTCCCTCCAAAGGCTGGATAAGCTTTGGTGGTGCCAGCATACTCTTAAATCCAGTTAGGCCTCTCGGAAGGCACAGATAAAAATCGAGGGAATTGAACCATCCATGTAATACGCGGTTGAGCAGATATCCTGATATGACTTCTTGGAGGGCTTGTAAGTTTGCCAGAAACAGAACTGAGCTGATGTGAGTAAAATTCGGCATAGCCTAGCGTTCGCCTAGGCAGTTTCTCAGTGTGCCTGTCCTAGCTGCTGTTGTTGCCATCCAGCGTTCTTTAGATTCTAAGCATTAGTACACTGCATGCTGCCATTTTAATTTTCAGGAATGAAGTAGTAGTTATTGTTTTCTCAACTAATATTGAGTTATCAACGTGTAATGAGTTTACTGCAATGAAAATAAAGAATTCTTTATTGGTGCTTGTAAACTCTGATAACTGCTGAAATAAATATAAGTTGGTAAACAAACCTTTAAAAATACTTCCCACCCAAATGTCCTAAAACTTCAAAGTCTTTATAAAAATCTCTTGCACAGTCACTAATGCCAATTTATTAGATAAAAAGTTATAAAAACTAAGAGTGATTGCATTTCCAAAGATCCAAAATTCCATAAGCCTTTCATAATTTCCCCTACTACAGATGGCTTTATAAACGAGATCTAGTGAAAGCCAGCTTCCTAGGGGCACATCTGGAGATCTGGCTTCTATGTGGATAATTTGCTGTCTAAAAAGGGTTACATTGCAGCCTTTTTCTCTGCAGATATGGGTTTTTCCTCTAGCTGCCTGTTTTCCTGAAAACTCTAGAAACGCATGATTATCTAGTTTACTGTTGGATTTTGCTGGATCGTATTTGCATGCATGTGGAAGGCACATCTGTGAATCTTCATTGCTCCAGCTCTTTACCTGCTTCGTATTTGATTTGGTTGCATGTGCCTAATTCCCTTAGGAACACAAACTAAAATGATGCTGATTTGATGTAAGGAAAAAACCTTTCACTGTGAACAGGTCCCATCATTGGAAAAGGATGCTCAGAGGGACTGTCAAAACTATCTGTGGAGGTTTCCAAGACTTATCTGGCCAAGACAAAGAGTACCCTGCTTGTTACTCATTGTCGAGCCTCCTTTGAAAAGGAGGCTGGACTTGGTGTCCCCTTGAGGTCCCTTTCAAGGGGAATGAGTATTGTTCTAAGAAGGAAGGCAAGTAGGAACTTGTTTTGTGGTGACTTCTCACTTTGAAGAAGTGAAATGTAGTATTTTTGCTTTTTTTAGTGCACAGACATAGTCAAACATAGTTACTTGGCAAACTGGGAGTCTGTTTTGGACTGGTTAGAGACTGTCCAGTATTAAAATACTACAGTACTGCTGGGAGGAAAGAGTTGAATTTGTGATCTTTGTGGCAAAGCTGGACATAGATGGATGTGATAATGCATGATTACAGGTGTTGTAGAAATGAAGTGAACCTTTAGTGTTGCATAAAAGTCCAGTTTGCTCTGTCATTTGGGGGTGTATTCTAAATGAACCGTAAATGCAGTGATAGGTTGGTGGGTAAAATGCCTGAGCAAGGGTTTAATGACCTTTTTGGAACAGTTTGGGACAATACCTCTTTTATTTTGATGTTAACTTGCCATGATTCTGTTCATGAAAAGGTACTGTCTGAAAACTTGATTGATTATCAGTTTTTTGGAAGCTATGATTAGAAGTAGTTTAAGATAAATTTGTCTTTTAGGTAGGCAACATGATAAAAGGATCAAGACTCTAGAGCTACAGTACATTGGGCTTAATTTCAGTATAATTCTTTCATGTTTAATTTGCTGGTTAAGAATGGGATGTGTACCAACAAAACATTGAGTTTAGTAATGCACAGAAACAAAGTGCAAGCTAAGGCTTGAAGAATGTCTAAAACGGAAGGCTTCGAATAATAAAGAGTATAGCAATCAGGGAGTAAAACTGAGGGCTTGAGGGAATAGGCTTAGAAAGTTGAAATTTTGGAGCCTTTATGATGGGGCCTTGATGGGATGCAGAGAATGTTAGATGAATAACTTAGTTTTACTCCCAAGCAGATTGTTTAAAGACCAGCTGAATAACCTTGCCCATGATACAGAAATATGCATATTTTTGGGTTGAAGGCCAAAAACTTGAAAACTGGAAAATGGGTAACTTGTATTCAGGTTTCTTTCTTTGTTGATTTGTTTTGTTTCTCTTTCAGATTAGACATTAGGAAAATTTTCTTCACTGAAAGGGTGGCACTGGCACAGCTGCCCAGGGAGATGGTTGAGTCACCATCCCTGGAAGTATTTAAGAGACAGGTAGATAAAGTGCTTAGAGATATGGTTTAGTAGTGGACAGGTACGGTTGGGCTTGATGATCTTAAAGGTTTTTTCCAACCTAGTAATTTCTTTCTCCTGGATTAATGACTTCATTTCAGAAAAGTTGCTAGTTAATAATTAATTCTTGAGATATAAGGATGTTACATACTATACCACCTGTGCAGAAGAATTTTTTTTGGGGGAAGGTAGATGTGCTTCAAGAAGTGTCTGTGTCACCTTCAGTAGCACCAGTGTATCAGTTAAAGGACAGAGGTGGAGGAACTGTTTCCAGTGGAGCCTAACATATTGAACCCCGTCTTCTTCTGGCTGGATCTGAGCATGAGGATGTCCTGTCAGCTCTGTTACCTGCAGTGGACCACGGGGTTGGTGCATGTAACCTGCCGTCGCAGAGGGTCTGATCATAAAGCTTCAACTGGAAGCCATGCAAATTGACAGTTGACTTCACTTTAAAAAGAGGCGTTTACATCTTAATTGTATTGCTTGATTGGTAGAATGCTAGACTAGTTACTATGATTTATTCCATTCTGTGCAGGTTCCTGTTCCACACCCACCCCAATGGTATCAAAATGTCTTCCAGGCTTCTTACCGATAAAAAATACTAGAAAACAAGACTAGCATCTGTCAAATGGGGCTCCCTCTCCATTTCTCTCTACACATCTTTCCTTTGGGAGGAGAAGAGGAGGAGAATAGCATGTGAGTTGTTTGAATTTTAATTAAAGAGCCTCAATTTTATGTTTTGTACCTAAAGTTTGTTGCTTTTCTTCTTGAGTGATATCATACAGAGTAGAAAAAGATTGCTTTTTATTTTTTGCTTTTTGTTGAGGCTTACCTTTCAGTATAAGTCTTACGTGGGAGGGCTTTTTGCAACTGTTTACAGGGAAGTCTTGCCTTTTCAGGGCAAGTATTTCATGTTGACGGTGATCTTGCCTATTTCTGAGAAGTGTGGCTTTCCAAGACATTCAGGACCATGAAGGCTGAAGTACTGTTTGGGGATTTTCTTTATTTTTTTCTTCATATTAGAACTTATTCTGGATGGATGATTTTTTTTGCAGTGAAGAGTGGCTCTGTTGCATTCTGTGCCCGTTTAAGTTTCTTGAATCTCAGTCTAAATTGCATTTTACTGTAATATAGGGAGGAGGTGATAAAGGCACATGCTTCTGGAGTGAAACTCATTGAGATACCTTATGATATACTGGGAGCTGAAGATGATGCAGCCATAGCTAAGCTGCTCATGTGAAAGCCTGGCTGTTTGGGAAGTTCTAGACCCATCTTGTTGTTATGCTCCACACAGATGGGCAAGCATGCTGCACAACCCTTCCAATAGGTGACCTGCAGCAGACAATCTGTCTTTCTATAATTTTCTTTAGTTGTTGTCATCTTCACTCAGGTGGTCTCCAGCTATTGATGTTTGCTGAAGGGAGCAGGGAAGGATATAAATTCAAATTCTGGAGAAGGAAGAGGTGGTAGACCTATGCATACTTCTTCAGAGAAGGAGACATAGAAGCATACAGTTATTAAAAAAATTGTCCCAGTTCAGCCTATTTAGTAATCAATGCCATACGTTAATTAAATTTTATTTCTACTGCACTAGTACTGTAGTAGGTGTTTTATGCCTATGTCCATATCAGCTTACAGCAGCAGAAGCTTCTGCAGGAAATTCGGATTTTATTATTAATCGTATTTTAAGCATGTCCATGCATGACAGCAAAACTCATTATCAAAGAGGCTTCTCATCTTGACACTTAACATTCAAGGCAAAAACTGTTGAATACCTTTCAAAATGAGGTGATAGTAATTTTCTGAGTAGAACTTTAGTAAAGTTCTGGTGTTAGTATTCTCTTGCAAAAAATCTACAAAGCACAGTACAGTTGCCGTATAGACACAAAGAAATACGAAAGGCAAAAGCTGTAATTTTGTTTAGATGGGAGAGGAGAAATGTGAAGGCTTTCCCCCCCAACCCCCCCAAAAAAATCAGAATCTTTCATTTAAGAGGAAGCAAGTGATGGGCTGTGAAACAAGGCCAGCCTTTGGGCTTAACGGTTCTGGATTTTTGTATTGAAGTACGTTTTTCAGACTTCAGTTTTTGTTTTAATACTGTTAAATGCATACTGTTAGGTGCCTGTGTGCAAGTATTCCATCACTTTTTTATTTCTTTTTCAGGAAAAGTGCAAGATGTTTCAAATTCCTGTTCAAAATCTTGATAATATCAGGAAGGCTCGAAAAAAGGTGAAGGGCATTCTTGTGGATCTTGGGCTTGACAGCTGCAGGGAGTTGTTGAAGGTAAAGCATTTGAAATAACGTAAACCAGTCTGAAACGTAAACCCTTGAAAAGTATTTCACTTTTTAGTGTATATATAATACTCCTCCACCACAGATCTTTATGGTGTGGCCTTTACTTGAAGGATTACTCATGACCGACTGTTCCTCTGTTGGGGTGGAGTTTAGTGTTCTACTAGGTAATGTTGGAAGAAGTTCTGTTTCTCCATGAAATGTGTTATTGATGGTACTGCTATTCTCTGCTAGTAACGTTTCAACAAAAGGAAACGGTACAGCTTTAGGAAACAACCACAGACTAATGAAATGTTATTTGTGTGCTACAGAGAAACTTTTTGGTGATTCTTCTAAAGCAGATGAGGACTTGAATCAACTCAGAGTTATCCTGTCTCATATCACAGGCAAGCCTCTGAAAAATAAACAGTCAGTATTTCTGAAAATGGAGAAGTAATTAGGCCCAGTCATCTTGTTGCAACTTTTAAAATTTGTGTCCAGGGAAAAATACTCCACACATCTCATAGATTCCTAGTTCAATTCTGTGTCTTAAAGTATGTGGAAGTGTACTGGGGCATTTGAAATGAACGCAGTACCATTTTTGCCACTTTCTGGAGAAGGTGGTGAGCAACAAGCAGGAAGAATTTACACCACCAGATTGGCAAACCTGACACCAGAACAAGTGCAAACACAGTATTGTAACTTAGTGACTAAACAGTAGAGTATTTCAGCCGGCTGGTACACAGGCTCTTTTCACTGTTCACTATGTTTATGACTTCACATTGACCGTGGTCAAGAGTTTGAGTTAATTCTGTGCAATGGTACTGAACTAAGTTAACTGTCTGTAGGGATGCTGTTGTCTTTTGTGCTGTTTTTTCTGAAACTGGAGAAGTAAACAATTGGAGAAGACAATCCTTAAGATCTACATGCATAACTAATTTTGGAACATTCTTAGTTATTGCAGTTGAACAATGTTTGATGTATCTAAATGTTGTATGAGCTCAGGGCTGTTAGTGTTCTTCTCTTTTCTTACTGGTTTTATTGTGTTGTATATTTTTGTAATTAAATCTCTAAGTCAGCAGCTGTTCTGACACTTGAGCATAGGAATGTTTTGCTGATACTAGTATTTTTGTTCTGGAGTTGATTGCAGTCTAACTTTTTGGTGGCAGTGTGGGGTTTAATGGTGAATGAGAAAGAAGGTGTTTTGTGTTTGGTTGGTTGTTTTTTTGAGGATGGTGTGTGGTTGGTTGGTTTTGTTTCATTCTTAATAAATGGTGGTGTTGGGTGAACCAGTGAACATTTCCCTTCTGGAAAAAGCTCTGTGAAACGTGGACCAAAAAGTACCATGTATTTTTGCAAATCATTCTCCTTCAACCAAGTTAATAGCTTCAGCTTAATTATTCCAGGTAATCTGGGAATGGTTTTGGTATAATTTTAGCAGCAAGAAGAATGGTTTTTAGAACTTCATTTGTACTCTGATCATATGGAGATGCAATCCTTTTTTCGGTAGAATAGGATGTGTTGTGTCTTAATAGGTAAGAAGTAGCTTTTTTAATCCTCGGATATTAAGACTGATTTCTGGACGTTGTCCTTGCAAGGAGGCTGGACAATTTAGGAAATGGTATGAAATGATATGATAGAAACTTGACCTGCCATGTGGTGTTAAAATCAGTGTTATATTTCAGCTCTTTCAAAGCATTGTAGGTTAGGATTTTAAAAATAGTTCTAATAAGGCATGGTAATGGACGGTGGTTTGAGGAGGGTGAAGAAATTTCATGTATTGCTACTATCTCTGTAGCTTGGAGACAAATTATTTTTTAGGCTAAAAGTTCTTTATTGATCTCTGCTAGGAAGAAAACATGAGCCTTTTTGTATTAGTTTATTAATTTGGTTCTCAAAGTAGTACTTTTAAGTACACTGTAATGTCAGAGGCTTTCCTTAAGTAAACTATTCTAGCTTCTTAACTCTTCATTTAAACTCTGTTTTATATTTTTGTTCTGGAAAACAGTGATGGCCTTAAAGAAGGGAAAACAGTTCTTAGTCTTAAAATGCTTTTCTCTCAAACTTAGAAATACTCACTATGCATCAGGATGTATCAGGCTTCTTGGAGGGTTTTTATTCCCTTGTTACCTTTCCCTTCTCCTGTTTTCTGCCCTTCCTCAAAGTGAGAAATGAGGGAAGGGCATAACAAGTTAGCCTATCAAAGCTTGCTTCTGGAACATCAGCATGGATCTCTTTTTAAAGCAAGAGTGCAGAATAGCCATTTGCAGTGCTGACTAATTGTAGTAATAAGAATGGTTATCTATCTTTATCAGTCAATATGTCTCTGTAGGAGATAGTCATTTCAGCAAAATTATCTACGCTTAACTGTCACACGCATTTGGTTTGTGGGAATCTGGTGTTCAAGGCTCTTGGTGGAGAGTACTCAAACCAAAACCAGAACATGTTTGGGGTAGAGTATAAATGTCAAAACTGCATGTAATTCACTCCTGTGTGTTTGACAGAAGAATTGTTAGTATTACCTTATCAAACATATGTAAGAAAACCATTGTGTTCTCCAAGGCTGTGGAATTTCTCTTGTTCCATGCAGCTGTTGTCCCAAAATTCATGAGATTGTTAACCTGGTGTGCAAGCCTGTAATACAGAGTCAAGGTACTGAGTTTTATTCAGTTTGTGCAAAGTGGGTTGCTAGTCGAATAATCTCACAAAACTAGCACACTTCAAGAAAATTTCACACTGTTTATCCTACTCTTAATTTACATATCTCTGCTCATAATTACATCAGACTTATGCTTATTGGTTATTTGTCTTTTTAATTAATAATCTATGTCTTAGTGGCTGGCGCAGTCCTCGCTTGCGATGTAAATTAACTGTGCATGTACTCTAGTGTGGAAGTTTTGCGTAGGAGGGTTTCTTTGGCCAGTGTTCTGTGAGGGTATGGTCACTTCTATTACCTTTGTCCCGATTTCTTCAATAATTATGCTGAATTCACGTTGGCTGGCAAACCTTCAGCTTGGGAACTTGCTGAGGTAGTAGTCCTTCTTTTTGTTTAGACAGGTGTATTGATTTAAAGCCTTCCATGTTCTTTTCCATACACAAAGGAAGCTTGATTACTTTCTACAGATCCTTAACAGATGCTAACCTATCTTAGAGAGAATGAGGCTTTACATTGGGCTGTTATAGCAGCAGTAACTGATGCGTATTTTCAGTTGTGTTTTTACATTTGATTCTCTTATATCAATTCCCCCTTTTAAGACTTGGCTGTAGAGCAATCTTATTGACAGGCAAGTCTTATTTCTATTCTGTGGCTGTAATACTTATTCCTGTACAACTAATATTAAAGAGTGAGAAATTAAACCAATAATTACATCTGTAAAACACCCAAACATGACGCAAGCAATCACAGTAAGTATCACTAGTACTTTTAAGTTTTGTAATAAACTTTGTAACTATTCTATTAAGGGGGAAAATCCTAATCCATGCAAAATTGTTTACTATACTGTTTCCATTGTTTTTATATTTCAGTTTGGTTTTGCCACTTGTTGAATGGTATCTCATTTTTTTTTCTCACTCTTCTGTTGCATTTGGAATGTGTACAATGAATCTCGTGGCTGGAAGTCATGTACTGGAGTATGTAATGGCAGTGGGGTTTGTTGATTCAAATATCTTTTTAAAGGAAATAGAATGCATGGTAAAGAGATCAAATACTTTCTGAATATTCCTTTCTTATTGCTGACAGCAAGACAATTAACTGTATGAATTAATGTATGGAAAAACATATAGAGTCATTAAGGTTGGAAAAGACCTCTTAAGATCATCAGGTCCAACCATCAGCCCAACACCACCATGCCTACTAAACAATGTCCTTAAGCGTCATGTTTACACATCTTTTAAATTTCTCCAGGGATGGAGACTCCAACGCTTCCCTGGGCAGCCCGTTCCAGTGCTTGACCACTCTTTTGGTAAATACATTTTTTCTGATATCCAACCTAAACCTCCCCTGGTGCAACTTGAGGCCATTCACTTGGGAGAAGAGAGTAGCACCCAGCTTGCTACAACCTCCTTTCTAGTACATCAAAAGGACTTACTTCTTCTCTTGCTGGGGGTTATCATAGCCCTTATTAAGGCTAATAGTAAAATCCATTTTAGTTGACTCTTTTGGCATAATTTGGCAATTTGTCATTTAAGGGTCTGATTCATCCTTTCTGCTCTACCACTGAGGCACCCAAGGCGTGTTTAATTCCTGTTTAATCTGTAAGAGTTTAGATACCTCTTTTACCACTTTTGCAACAAAATGAGGTCCATTATCTGATGACAATCCTGGTATTTGAAATCAAGGAGCTATTTCTTTTAACGATTTTGTGATCACTTCTCTGGCTTGGTTGGTGTGGCATGGAAAAGCTTCTAGCCAGCCTGAAAAAGGTAACTACAAAACCAAGAAGATATTTATGTTGCAGTTTGGCAGCTCTGAGAAATCCATTTGGCAGTGCTCACCTGGGGTAATTCCTGTAATTTAATTTCCAGGGAGAGTTTTCCCTTCAATATTTTTGGTTATTTCTACAACAGAGAAGGCGTTTTGTAGTAATGGTATCAGCTAGAGTTGGCATCTTTGGTTCTATAGTGTACTATTTGACGCTATAATCATAGCATCTGCTCCTGTATGAATGTCTGTGCAAATTGTTAATATTGTGGCACATCCGCATCTCTTTTCTCTGCAGCGATTAACGCATCTCGAACTTTATATTGTAGAGAAGATTGCTAGGTCTGCTTTCTGATTACCTTGAATTACAGTTCCTTGTCCCTTTTGGTGGGCTTGGCTGTGAATTGTGGCCATGCGCTTTGTTCCAGTACTGCTTGCAATAGGTCCAAAATCTTTGTCCCATATTTAATAGGTGTTCCTTGAGAAATCAATAGTCCTCTTTTTTTCCAAATAGCTATCAATTCTGCTTTTTTTCTGAGGCCAGTGTTGAGCTTCAGTTTCTTTGCCAATGGTCAGTACCACACACCCAGCTTTCCTTTCTCCTTTGTGTACAAAGCTGCTGGATATATTGCCCTTTCCTTGGAATACTGGTGCAAGTAATGTGACAGAAGAGCCTGATTTTTTTTTTTTCCTGGAAGAAGGGGGAAGAGGGGTGAATGAAAGGAAGGAAATGAAAATAACGGGTATTTTAAGTTATTCATTATGTAACTGACTGTTAATGAATACTGGAGGCACTGTCTGAGAAGCCAGATGAAACCAAGCATACCCAGAAAGACAGTACTAAACAAGGCCTCAGTGTGGCCACTAGCACTACAATTTGTTCTTCAACTCAAGTGAACCTTCCTAACAGCTTTTCTGTAATCTCTAATAGGAGTGTTAGCTCATATTGAACAACGTAGTCTATTTGCTCACCTTAGGACAATGGCAGACAATACCTATGTGAGTATCATTGGTTCAAGTATTTGACAGTTGTTAAAGTCTTGATGCTACCGATTCATTCTGTTCCAGTTTGTACCAATTCTGACTGAAAGGACTTCAAGCCATGTGTCTAGGTGAGGAGGGGGTGTCACTCTCTCTGTCGGTGACCGGCAGGAGGGCACGGAGCCTCACCTGGGGATGGATGAGGAGCCATCTGTGTGCCTCTGGGTCAGGATTAAAGGGAGGGTAGGGGCACGTGACATGATGATAGGGGTTCCCCTATGGCCACCAGACCAGTAAGAGCAAACAGATGAGGCCTTCTGTAGACAGATAGGCACAACGTTGTGTTCACAAGCCCTGGTCCTCATGGGGGATTTCAAACACCATGATACCAGTTGGAGGGACAACAGAGCAGGGCATAAGCAAGCCAGATGTTTCCTGGAATGCATTGATGACAATTTCCTTCAAGTGACAGGAGAGTCAATGAGGAGGGATGCTATACTGGATGTTGTTCTCACCAGCAGGGGAGGGCTGGTGGGGAATGTGAAGCTCAAGGGAATGACCGTGAAATGGTGGAGTCCAAGGGCGTTAGGGCAGTGAGGAGGGTGTGCAGCAAACTCACTACCCTGGAGTCCACGAAAGCAGGCCTTGGCCTCTTCAGGGATCCCCTCAGTAGGGTACCATGGGATAAGGCCATGAAGAGAAGAGGAGGCTGAGGGGAGACCTCATTGCTCTCTATAACTACCTGAAAGGAGGTTGTAGAGAGGAGGGTGCTGGCCTCTTCTCTGAAGTGACAGGGGACAGGACAAGAGGGAATGGCCTCAAGCTCCGCCAGGGGAGGTTTAGGCTGGACATTAGGAAAAAATTTTTCACAGAAAGGGTCATTGGGCACTGGAACAGGCTGCCCAGGGAGGTGGTTGAGTCACCTTCCCTGGAGGTGTTTAAGGCACGGGTGGACGAGGTGCTAAGGTTTAGTGTTTGATAGGAACGGTTGGACTCGATGATGCGGTGGGTCTCTTCCAACCTGGTTATTCTATGATAAGGGCAGAGGCGGGGCAAGAAAGCTCTTTATCGGGGAGTGTAGAGGAGGATGAGTGGTAACGGTTTCAAGTGGAAAGAGGGGAGATTTAGATTAGATATTAGGATAGATATTAGGATTAGATATTAGGAAGAAATTTTTATGCTGCTGGGATTGGGAGGCAGTGTTTCAGGTTATCCAGAGAAGTTGTGGATGACCCATCCCTATAGGTGTTCAAGGCCCAGTTGGATCAAGTTTTGAGCAACCTGATTGAGTGGGTGTCGCTGCCCATGGCAGGGGAGTTGGAACTGGATGATCTTTGAGATCCCTTCCAACCCAAACAATTCTATGCATCTATGATTCCAGTTTTGATTTTGGAACTGCAGTTCTGCAGATTTCTTCTTTTTTCATTCAAAGTCCAGTGCTTGTTGGCCTTTTGAGATATTGTATCACAAATACTGAACTTGTTCTTGGGTTATTTGTGCTGTTCTCTTTGATACTTGGTACCCAGGCAAAGCTAAAAAGTTTGTTATATCAATGGTAGTTTTTGCAGTCTTCTCTCCAATCAGTCCCAATAAGAATGACGTAGCAATGTAATATTTTGATTACCTTGCTATTGTTCCAGTTCTTTTGCCAGTACGTTACCAAATAACATAGGGCTATTCTTGAATACTTGTGGCAGCACCATCCAGCATAACTGCTTTCCTCCCTATCATCGACCTGCCTCTCTCAGAGGCAAATAGTGTCTGGTTCATTTACTGGGATGCAGAAGAAGGCATCTTTCAGACCTAGTATAGTAAAACACTTAGTCTCTGGAATTGTAGTTAACGGGGTGTAAAGTTAGACAGAATGGAATGAGTAGTTTGCCTGTAGGCACTGGACCAGCCTGTGTTCTTGAGGTTTAGGTTTCTTTATAGGCAGAATGGGAGTGTTGTATTCAGATTAGCATTCTTACAAAATTCCAAACTTTAAGTATTGATTAGGGCTTCCAGTGCCTTTATGACTTCCCAATTTATTGGATATTGTTTCTTTTGGTTTGACTCCCAAATTCAATCATATATTTAGCAGACTTGCATTTTGTGCTCTTCTCATTTCTCTGTAGCCCATGTAAGGGGAATTACAGCATCTAACGCTTCATTAGGAATGTTTTTTCCTTTTCCTTTGATGGCTGCAATCTCGAGAATCCCCTATGAGGCATGGTTCTGCTTTCCATGCTTTCTCTGAAAGAATACGTAACTGAACTGCATTTTCAAAAAAGGTTATTTGTGTGTTAAGTACAAAACAAGTCTCTCCCGAGCAGTGGCAATGCGCATTTCAGCATATAAAGACATTAATGTGTTAATTTCGTGTCACCAATTTTGCACTCTTAGCTTTAAAGAAAGGTCTGTTCATTTGCTTTCCCATTGCCCCAACAATAGGAATGTTAAATTTACTTAAAGGTCCTTTACAACTAGTTATAACAGAATGTGTGGCTCTACTATCTATTAAAAAAATCAGTAGTTTCATTCCCCAGCTTTACTGGAACTAGAGGGTTGGCTAGGGATGTTTCAATAATGTCCCTGGTCCTCTTCAATCCAGATCTATTTTTGCTAACAAGTTAGCTGTCTCCCTGGTCTCTTCTTGATGATTATACAGTGACCGCAGCTTCTTTTCCAGTGTTCCTCTTGCTGGCGATAGGCACATTGGTTTGTTCTCAAAGGGAATTTCTATTGTGTTTGTCCATGACCTCTGACACTTCCCTTGTCTCTACCTCTCCCTTGGTCATCTCTTAAAGCTGCTAATAGTGAAACCTGTAATTTTGCTATTTTCTTTTCCCCCCTCTTTTTCTAAACTTCATCGTCTATGGATATTAACTGGGAGATTGACATTCCATCTGCTCGATCCGCTTCATTATTTCTTTCTAATATCCTCCACAGACTGACCAGTGAACAACATGTTAAATAATTTCTTATTATTTGCACCTTGTGGATGATTTCTGTCTAATATCCCAGTTGGTTCTGAGTGAGAAAAGCAAATATACATATGATAATTCGTACAAGGTACCCCCATGCTTACAAATCAGAGTTAATTGTAATATTGTGTTGTACTTCAAATCTTCACACCATTTTTCTCCTTCTAATTGATATTGTGGGCACTGTTGATTACAATACCATATTAAATTTGACGTGGGGCTTCCCCTCCAGTTTTTTTCCAGTCCTTGAGTATGCACCCAAGAGGTAACTAAGGAAGAATTTGCTGGGAAGTAGCAGCACCCGCTACTGAACCAGAATCAGAACATGGGATTACTTTCCCTTTGTTTGTAGCCAGCAGCTTATAAAATGTCCTTTAATCTTACATGTAGAAATGAGATAGATATAAAATAAAGAAACCAGACCGGAACCAGGATTTCATACACGAGAAGCAGTCCAGAACAAACGGGTTAAAAGTTCCTTCATTAACCTTGTGCGTAGAGATGAAATAACCAACCTTACAGCCCTACTGTGTATCTTTTTTCCTGATGTGTATTAGGTAGTATTTGTCTGAATACTTCCCAAGAGGTCCAGCTATCCCCCCTTCTTTACCCCCACAATACCTCTATAGTGTTGCACCGTTGAGCTGGTCACTGCTTGGCTGCAGGAGAAGAACTGATGGAGCACCCAGTCAGACAGGTTGGGATGTGCTCTGGAGTCCAGTCAAGCCTGTTCTCCCTGTTGGGTATGGCAAGGTGAATCTGGGCAAGGGTGTCATGGGGTCCTATCTGAGTTGCCAAAATCTTGTCCCAGAACTCAGTGAGATCCTTTGCCTGGTGTGCAAACGGACAACACAAACGTTCTTTCTAAGGTGTTTGGCTGAAGGGCAAATAGGTGACTTGTTCACCTAAGGGGGTTGTTTATTGTTGCTCTGAGTTGTTCAAGATTCTCCTTGAGAAACTTGAAGCTAGAGAGCTTATTGCAAACTTGGCTAAATTTTTCTGAATTCTTAAATTCACTAACCTGATTGCCTTCTATGACAAAGTGACTCGGCTGCTGGATGAGGAAAAGGCTGTGGATGTGGTCTTCCTGGACTTCAGTAAAGCCTTTGACACAGTTTCTCACTCTCTCAGTTTCATTCTGCTTGAGAAACTGTCAGCCTCTGGCCTGGACAGGCGCACACTCTCCTGGGTGGAAAACTGGTTGGATGGCCGGGCCCAGAGAGTGGTGGTAAATGGTGTTAAATCCAGCTGGAGGCCAGTGACAAGTGGGGTTCCCCAGGGCTCAGTGCTGGGTCCAGCCCTGTTCAATGTCTTCATCAATGACCTGGATGAAGGCATCGAGTGCACCCTTAGCAAGTTTGCGGACGACACTAAGCTGGGTGGAAGTGTCGATCTGCTGGAGGGTAGAGAAGCTCTGCAAAGGGATCTGGACAGGCTGGACCGCTGGGCAGAGTCCAATGGCATGAGGTTTAACAAGGCCAAATGCCGGGTCCTGCACTTGGGTCACAACAACCCTATGCAGTGCTACAGACTTGGAGAAGTCTGTCTAGAAAGCTGCCTGGAGGAGAGGGACCTGGGGGTGTTGGTTGACAGCCGACTGAATATGAGCCAGCAGTGTGCCCAGGTGGCCAAGAAGGCCAATGGCATCTTGGCTTGGATCAGAAACGGCGTGACCAGCAGGTCCAGGGAGGTTATCCTCCCTCTGTACTCGGCACTGGTGAGACCGCTCCTTGAATGCTGTGTTCATTTCTGGGCCCCTCACCACAAGAAGGATGTTGAGGCTCTGGAGCGAGTCCAGAGAAGAGCAACAAAGGTGGTGAAGGGGCTGGAGAACAGGCCTTATGAGGAACGGCTGAGAGAGCTGGGGTTGTTTAGCCTGGAGAAGAGGAGGCTGAGGGGAGACCTCATTGCTCTCTACAACTACCTGAAAGGAGATTGTAGAGAGGAGGGTGCTGGCCTCTTCTTCCAGGTGACAGGGGACAGGACAAGAGGGAATGGCCTCAAGCTCCGCCAGGGGAGGTTTAGGCTGGACGTTAGGAAAAAATTCTTTACAGAAAGGGTCATTGGGCACTGGCTCTGGCTGCCCAGGGAGGTGGTTGAGTCACCTTCCCTGGAGGTGTTTAAGGCACGGGTGGATGAGGTGCTGAGGGATATGGTTTAGTGTTTGATAGGAACGGTTGGACTCGATGATGCGGTGGGTCTCTTCCAACCTGGTTATTCTGTGATTCTGTGAAATTATTAACTTAAATTATCAATTACATGATCTTCTGGCTCACTGCAATCTACAATACACAAAGGGATGCTCACATTTGCCTGGTGTGGACAGGAGCCTGGTGTGGACAGAGCCCTGTAGATAGGACTTTATATTTACTTGAGTGCTAGATGCTTTGTTTCTTTACGTTGCTCAGTATAGCTTGTGTTGCTTGTAAATTTTGCATAAATATTGCATTGGGGTTTTTACCACAAACTATTAGATTTATGAATTGCACAGCCAGTGCCTCATCTATGATGTTGTGGTGTGCTGTTGAAGCTAGCCTAAGGTCATAAGAAATGCCTAGCAAACAGATATCTAGCTTTTCGAATATTTTTTTTCATTAAACTGGTGTTTGCATATGTGTGGACCTCAGAAAATTGGACAGGACCTGAAGATTTTGAGTAGTAGCTGGCTTTATCATGAGGAATACAAGCTGCTCTGATGGAATTGATTGGAAGAATACTGTAAGGAAAGTTGTTTACCCCAACATGGTTGTTACAGACATAATACTGTTGTTTTTACAGCTTGAGAAAAAAATCACTGATGTTCTTTGATATAAGCTTCTGGGAATGTCTAAGCATAGCAGTGCTGTGAAGATTTAGTGCTAAAACCTGTTGCAAACTAAACCATAGAGGCAAGTAAATATATTGAAGTAATAGTGAAATATTACAGATTTAAGTGGAGGAATGTAGAGGGAGAAAATATCTTTGTGTTCACTGAGAAGTTGTCTAGAAGCAATGAAATGAAAGTGTAAATAAAATTTGGACTCCTATGTTTCTGGTTATTGTGAAGCGTTCAGAATTTCTACCATATTACAAGATAGGCATATGAACAAGTGTTTGAGGTAAAATAAATGAAAGAAGGGTCAAGTAATTTCTTTGAACTGAATTTTGAGACCTGTATCTGAATACTATACGGAATTGCCATTCATCCTAGGTTTGTGTAGTTTTTTCTTTTTTTTTTTTTTCTCCTTGCTTTGCATTGAGACTTTTTTTTTTGTATTCAGAGTAGACTGCAAAAGCAAATTATTTGTTGGTTTCTGTTTTCTTCTAGAGTCTTAAAAGCTTTGACCCAGGTGAAAAACACTTTTGTAGCACTTCATGGAGTGATGTCTCTCCTTGGGAATCTGTGGGCAAAAGGAAGGTATGTATATTTGTATTGGAACTACATGGATGTACATGTGGAGCTGCTGAATTTATCACTTTCAGAATTTTTGGAGAAGTTAAAATACACCTTTTAGCTTTAACAGGTAAGTAGTAATCCAGGGAATAATCTTCTCTCTCCTCTGTTCTTCCCTGTGATGCAGCTGGCTATATATGTTGTTTGCTGTCTTTAAGGATACAACCTTGAACAGACGTCACACTGATGTTCTGCCTTTTTAGCCTAATCTGATGTGTAGGCTTAACGTGCTTTTGTTTTTTTTTTTATTGGAAGGGTGAAAACATAATTGCATAGGTTTGAGTGGATCAAGCTGAAATTATCTTTCGCTGCTTGGGATAGGGTTGTAGTGGAAAACATATTCCTGTTACATTTGAGTATGCAAAACGGCTTTTAGTTTTATATAGTTGGAATCTTTTGAGAAGCTAGAATGTTCAAGAAGGGCAGGGTTGAGATAAAGAAACCAAATCATTTATATAATTTTATATTCTAGCAAGTTTCTAAGATACTGTGTAGAGCATAGGGGTATATCCAGAAGAAAAGATAGTCTTTTCTTAGTCTTGCTGAAGAGTCATAGGGTCTCCTGATGGCTTCCATGAGGAAGTCCTGTCCACAGTGTATAAACAGTGTTGAGTATCCTCTTTTAATCCTGAATCAAAAGGTAATGGTTTAGAGCAGTGTGGTGGTGGTTTGCCAGGACTTTATCTGCTTTTACCATCTCTAAAGCAAAAGCTTCCATGTGTAATAGCTGCATTTTTTTAACTAAGCCTCAACTTTTCGGCTGACCGAAACAAAAGCCACTCAGTCTTTTCTACATTTAGTAGAAGGTAACCCCTCCTGCCCTTCAGGACCTTTGTCTGCTTTGTCTCCTAGTTCTACATTCCTGAATGTGGGTGCACACATTTAAGACTAGAGGTTCATCTGTTCACATGAATTTGTGGTTGAGAGTCAAATGTGACTTGAGTAGGTCCGTAAAGACAGATTGCATCTAGCCTCTTAGTGCCACTTCAGATGAAGCTTACAGTTATCTTCAGTCAAGATTGCCTTTAGTTTAGGTGAGGGAATAATCTGTATCTGTCCAAAAAACAAGATTAGAATCTGATCTGATGAACTTCAGTGTAGAGTTTGTAATGTGTTGCTGTGGAACAGATTTGCCAAGCTATGCCTTTTGGATACTAAGCTTGTCCCCATCCATTTTCTCTGAACAGGCATGGTTCATTGAGACATATAATTCATGTATCTTGACATCATGCTGCCTTCATTTGGGAGAAAAGAAGTTAGTCCTTCAGGATGTTCTATTCCAAAGTTGTTGCCATGAGGGGAAAAGAAGTTGTTAGTGCTACACTGAAAACTCAGTAGGCTGGAGAAGATGTCTAGTTGAGTTGGTGATTTCTACTGTTCATACTATTTTTAGGGAGATATTAATAATTCTGGAAGAACTTTGGGTTTGGGGGGGCTGTCATGTCTTTCTGCTTTTTCTCTAAATTGTGGGGAATGTGAGGCTAAACAATGGGAAGTGTTAGTGCATTCTGGAGTATGTTCTTTGAAGTGGGACTAGGTGAGGTTTTTTCAACTACTCTAATAACCTTTTTTGGATTCCATTTGTACAGTTTGGAGTTGTGTTGGTCAACCTCCAAGACAGTTTTTCTTAAGTGGCTTAGAATTCTTACTTTTTAAAATTTTCTAGAAAATTAAGATGGCTTTAGTAAACTGTAGTAGTACTTGTGAACATAAAAAGCAGCTTAGATGTGTATGCAAGGAGAACATGCTGACAAAATTATTTTTAAGGTGTCTGTGTGGAAGAGCTGTATTTCTTACAGAAAATGTCAGAGTAGCAGACTTCCACAAACTTCTGCTGAAACAGAATTTCTTGGGGATTTTGCATTGTTAGTGGGGTTTTTTTTTTGAGTTAAGTAGTGGAAATTTAGGTTTTGCACTTATTTGATAGGATTTGAGGTACAGAACTTTTTCTTTTGCTGAAGTCTTGTAATTTTTACCTCTATCAAAAAAGAAAGATGTACGAAGGTGAGCAGCGTTATTTCCCCTAGACTTAGCAGTATGCAGGTACTGCAGGGGTTTCTTAGTGGTGTACTGCAGTGCTTGTTGATGTAAGAAACAAAACCGTCACTAGTATGGAGTAGTAGATTAATTCCGCACTTTGGACCACTTGCTTTTAAAGTGCAGTATTCCCATCGCACCTAACAATTGTTTAGATTTGACAGTAAGGAAATATTTACAGTGTATTACACTATGGTATAAGTTTATGGAGACAGAAAGCCTCAAACCAGAAATGAGGTGTGGGAGAAAGTAAAAGGTATACGAGCCCAGTATTTAAAAACACACAAGCTTTTCTAAGACTCAGACAACCAATTAAAATAAGCAGTCACCTCTCTTTGTGACCTGACTTCTTCAGAAGTAAGGCTGGTGAGGTGTAGCTTTTGATAATGCTCTGTATGCTTCGTTAGTTGAGTAGTGTTGGTGGCCTTTCTCTACTCAATATACTGTAGAAGTAAGATTGAGGCTTCTAATTTGCTGTGATGCTGTTTACTACCAGCTGAGACCGGACACCCAAAGACTGTAAATAGAGCATAATTCACTGATACCCCCAGCAGCCTTAGCCAACCCATGGCTTTATCTGACCCAGTCTTTTGAATTGGGAGGTTAGATTTTGGTTATCATCAGGAGATTCTTTTAGTACTGCTAGTAGGTGACAACTTTCATGGCTACATGAAATGACAAAAACCCTGCACTAACTTCTGCTACAGTTCTTCACAACATGACTGACATCTGTGTCGTTGATCTAGGTAGGCTGGGTGCTGTAGTGGTGGAACAGCATGTTCCGTTTGGATGGTGTTTTGTAAGGAACAGAAGTCAGTAAGGTGACAAACACACATCTGAGGGAAGTCTTCCACTAGATGTTTGAAAGTGCAAACCAGTCACCTGGTTATTGCTGTGACTGATTGTGTAGTTTTTGGCAGGAGCCAGGGTTAACTTCCTAGGAAGTTGATAAGCTCTTTGGAGAGAGTGAATCATAGAATCACTTGGTTGCAAAAGACCTTTGAGATCATAGAGTCCAACTGTACCTGTTCACTAGTAAACCATATCCCTGAGTACTTCGCCTACCCGTCTTTTGAATACCTCCAGGGATGGTGCCTCAACCGCCTCCCTGGGCAGCTCCTGCCAGTTCCCAATAATCCTTTCAGGGAAAAAAAATTTCCCAATGTCTAACCTGAGCCTCCCCTGGCCTTTTTTGCCACCTGGGCCACTGCTGGCTCATGTCCAGCTGGCTGACAACCAACATCCCTGGGTCCTCCTCTGCCAGGCAGCTTTCCAGCCACTCTTCCCCAAGCCTGTGATGGTGCACGGGGTTGTTGCGTCCCCAGTGCAGGACCTGGCCTTGTTAAAGCTCTTACCATTCATATGAAAAGTAATACTGTCAAGTGACATGTTACTGAGGAAGCAAGCAAGTTTAGTGGAAGGTAGTTAGGTTTATTTTTATACAGTTAAAATATTATTCTGAGAAGCTTTGTAATGAGTGTGCTACAGGAAGTTAATCAAAGAAATCACTGTGATGGTCTGTCCAGTATGTTGAGTTAATAGAAAGAGGTCATTGCTGCTTTATCATGAAAGAGAGTTTAAGAACAAAAATGTTCTTAAAAGATCGGTCTTCTGTGGCTTTGCTGGGAGAGGTACTTTTGGAGACCTTTCAGCTCTAGATAGGATATTGAAATACACACATGCACACAGACCTTTACTTTTTTCTCCTCCAGTGGTTAGTAGGTGTCCCTGAACTAAATAAAGCCTTAGAAGTGTCATTTTAAAAGGACTGCTGTTCCTAATTGGAATAGCTTCACTTACTTTGTATAGTGGCATACAAATTCTCCTTAGTGTTCTGTGGTTCCCATCTTTAAAAACAAACCTCAGAATTTTTACTTGTGAACTGGAGTAGAATTTAACTCAATTAAGGCTTCTTAGTAAATTGTGGAGAAGCAAAACACACAGAAATGTTTCTCCCTTTAAATATGTCATTTTTAAGTCTGCTTTTCAAAAACAGATCTTCATGAAACTGAGAAGATAGCATGTTGTACATCCAGTGACGGCATTTTTGACAGGTGATAGTGCAGACTTACTTACAAACAGATAACAGATTTAGGAACTGGCAGTTTCTAAGTGAATGTTTTTGTTTTGTTTGCAGAGATACAGAACAAAGCCATACTGCTGTAGCTTATGCAAGTTCTCGTCAAAATTACTTACTTCATTCAAGAATCACTTACACCGTTACCATGAGGATGAAATGGACCAAGAGCTGGTGGTTCCTTGCCCAAAATGTGCATTTGCTTCTGATCCCAAAATAATGGGAAAACATATCCGGATGTTTCATTCATCTAATAAAAGAATACAGAACTATACAGTCAGCATTTTGGATGGCATGAAACAATTTAGGACTGACATCATAAACTTTACATGTCTGAAATGTCACTTTACAGACACGTTGTATTACAATATGAAGAAACATGTGCTGATGAACCATTTTCAAAACTTAATAAGTACATATTTTGGCCAGAAACATGATGAAAGCAAAGAGGATGCTATTGAGCACTACTGTAAAAAATGTAATGCTTCTGCAAACAGCCAGGACTCTTTAATGTATCATGTCTTGACAGCTGAAACACACAGAGACCTGGAAAACAAACTTCGGTCTGTGATTTCAGAACATATTAAAAAACCAGGACTTGTGAAACAAATGCATATTGCTCCAAAGCCACCCCAAGGTGTGACAGTGGCTGCTCCATCTGCAGGGACTGCCACTGTTCCAGGAGGTTCTGTCACAGCTCCAGCTTGTGTCCAGCTTGCATTTCCACAGAATAATCAAAACCAGAGTGTGGCACAGCCAAAAGCAGTTCAAAACACAGTTAGATCACTAAGTGTTCCAAGTGCTTCTGGTAGCCTTCCACATACAACTTCTGCTCCAGTAGTTACACCATCGCAGGTTACTCTTGTATCTAGTAATATTCCTATAGGTCAGGATAACATTAATATTCAGCCATCACCTTCCCAGCCTATCATCGTTTCCCATGGGCTCCCCCTTAATCAACCTGTAAGGGCTGGAGCTACTCCTCTTAATCAATCTGTTGGGACCGTAAATGGAACTGTGGCTCCTGCAGTTCTTCCTCTTAATCAGTCTGTCAGGCCTGGGCTTTTTCCTATTAATCAACCCATTGGTACTATAAGTGGTCCAGTTGCAGCTGGAACACTACCTGTTACTCAACCTGTCAATCCTGTAAATCAGCCGGTTGCACCAGGAGTCCTCCCTGTGAATCAGCTGGTTGCACCAGGTGTTCTCTCTGTCAACCAGTCACTTGGGAATATGAACAGACCTGGGGTCCTTCCTGTGGCGCAGACAGTTACGTCAGGGGTTCTCCAGCTTAACCAGCCTGTTGCCTCTGTTGTTCCAACCAGATGCCCTGGCAGAACTGGGTTTCTTCAGCTTAATCAACCTGTAGCCCCTGCAGTTATCCCAGTAAATCAGCCAGTTCAACCTGCAGTTTCTCAAAATGCAACTTTTTTGACTGCAGGTTCTATAATTAGGCAGTTGATTCCGACTGGTAAGCAGGTTAATGGGATACCTACCTACACGCTGGCACCAGTTTCAGTTACTTTGCCTGTAGCTCCTGGGGGTGGAGTAGCAACTGTTGCACCACCACAAGTACCCATGCAGCTAATGCAGTCTGGGACAGTAACTCAGTTGTCACAGTCACCAGCTAGTGCACCCTCTCCTCCAGTGGTTTTGATGTCTCAGAATATATCATTACAAGCCCCACCACCTGGTTCTGAAACAGGTCAGGCTATCAGACAGGCTAAGCAGTGGAAGACTTGCCCTGTTTGCAATGAGCTCTTCCCATCAAATGTCTACGAGGTGCACATGGAGGTGGCCCACAAACATGGTGCAGTAAAAATAGAGGAAACCCTGGAACCTGACAAACTTGCAGCTTGTGCCCCCTTTCTGAGGTGGATGACAGAAAAGACGGTCCGCTGTTTCTCCTGTAAATGTTTTCTCTCTGAGGAAGAGCTCATGAAACATCTCTTGATGCATGGCTTAGCTTGCTTGTTTTGCACAGTTACTTTCCATGACTTAAAAAGCCTTGTGGAGCACAATAAAACTACACACAATGGGAAAAAGCAATTACATGCAGATTATAGCAACAGAGGCTTTCAACTAGGTAATGATGCTCAGGGTGACCTTGTATTTCCACACTTTGATTTCAGTACGGTGTTACCAAAAGAAGACATTGGTGAAAGAGAAGTACATTTGGCAGTGCTTGCTGGGCTAAATTCAAGAACGCTTGTCCCTGTTTACATCAAAGTGAAACCTCGGACAGCAGAGGTGAACAACAGGTGCAAAGAAAAAGCGTTAACCTGCCCCTTTTGCTTTGGTACGTTTGTTAGCAAAGAAACCTATGAAACACATTTGAAAGAGCGGCATCATATAATGCCAACTGTACATACAATTTTAAAGACTCCTGCTTTCAAGTGCATCCACTGTTGTGGTGTGTACACTGGAAATATGACTCTAACAGCTATTGCTGTACATTTGCTCCGTTGTAGAAGTGCTCCCAAAGACAGCAACTCAAGTATGAAGATGCAGCTTGAGCGTACTGAGAAGAAAGAGCTACTGCTTCTGAATGGTGAAAAGCATGTTTCTGTGGTATTGAAAAGGAAGCAATTGGATTCCTGCTTTATTGCAGAAGACCAAAGGAGTAAGGAACAGCAGCCTCTGAGCTTAAGTAGTGGCATAGCTCTATCTCCAGAAAAAGAAGTGAATTCAGGAGTAGTGCCTTTCAAGCGACAAAAGGTTAATACTAGGACTGAGATGAAGAGGCTTCCTTCTAGTGAGGATCTTTGCATTTTAGCGGTAGATCCTAAGCAGTATGATCACAATTCATATGAAGCTCAAAAACAGTTTTTGACAGACTACTTTCACAAGAGGCCATATCCTTCTAAAAAAGAAGTGGAATTGCTTTCCCTGTATGTATATGCGTGGAAAATTGATGTTGCGTCATTCTTTGGAAAAAGGAGGAATTTATGCTTAAAGGCGATCAATAATCACAAGCCATCTGTGCTGCTGGGTTTCAGTATGTCTGAACTAAAAAATGTCAAGCACAGTTTGACTATAAAAGATGAACCATTAGATACGTAAATGAGCTTTTTATAACAGCTAAAAGCAACCTGCAATTGTATACGTATGAATTTAGCAGTTTATTGTGTTACTTGTTTTAACTTTCAGACTGGCCTGTTGAAGGGTGCAATAGTTCCGAAAGTCTTCTTCAGTTGTGGCTGTTACTGTGAAAACCACGTGTAGTTGTGTATTTGAAAAAGCTAAAACCTTCAGACTTAAACATCTGGAATTTGTTTTAGCTTTTTAGTTTTGCTGGAGTAGTATTTTTTTTGATTGGTTGGTTTTTGTTCTGTTTTCCTTTCTTCCCCTCCAGGCTCCCATTACACTTTTTATACCACCGTGTAACACCTTTGTCCTTTTAAAAAAATAATTATTTTTCTGCAATGTTGGCATCTTTTCTAAACAATAAAATGTATAATGTTGGTTAAAATACTGAGATAAACTAAGTGAAAATCATCTATTTGATTGTGGTTTTAAGTCCTAATCTTTTTGGCCTGTTTTGGTTTTATCTACTGAAGAACTGATTTTAGCCTTTACATCCATCACCCCTCCAAATTCCCTGTGTACTCGTAGCAATAAAATACATGGCAGTCTTTTTTTCCCCTCAGTCAAAATACACGTGCCAGTTCAGTCTGGTGACTTGTGGTATCTAGTATTAACATGGTGGGGACTGAGGGGCTTTGGGGTGCCTGTTGAAATGTTACAATGAATTGATTTGAAATGATTGTGTTATTATCTGTTAAATAGATCTTGCAAACCAGAAGTGGTTTTACTCTTTTTGTTGATGTTGAAACCAGTTGTTTTTTTTTTTTTAAATACTTGTTCAAAGCTTGGTAGCAGCATTGGGTTTCTTTTCTTTTTCAAAAAGCAAAACTGCTTTGGAGTCGCTTTGATAAGCAAAGTATAGGACTTATCTGTGAAGCCCTGTCCAGAACCCACCAAAATTAGATGAAAAATCTGATTTCTATTTTAAATTGGTGTTGCGTTGGTTTCGAAAGGACTTTAATCCAATTCCATAACACTGATATTAGCAGGGACAAGTTTGACTGGATTTGGTTGCTCAAAGCCCCATCTAACCCTGCCTCAAGCACCTCCAGGGATGGGGCATCCACAACTCTTCTGGGCAACCTGTACCAGTGCCTCATCACCCTCACGGGAAAAAGATTCCTCCTAATATCTAGTTTAAAGCTTTCCTCTTTCAGCCTAAAACGGTTACTGCTCATCCTATCCTTGCACTCCGTGATAAAGAGCCCCTCCCCAGCTTCCCTTTAGGTCACGTTTCAGTACTGGAAGGCTGCTATAAGGCCTTCTCTAGGCTAAACAAGCCCAACTATTAGCCTGTTCTTTTGTGGGAGGTGCTCCAGCCCTTTGGTCATCTTTGTGGCCCTCTGGATGCATTCCAACAGATCCATGTCCTTCCTGTGCTGAGGACTCCAGAACTGAACAAAGTATTCCAGGTAAGGACTCACAAGAGCAGATTTGAGGGGCGGAATCACATGCGTAAAGATTAGCCAGCATAGATGCACCTACTTGGCTGCTGTTGCTCAAGGCCAATGGTAACAAACAGAGCTTGAAATGTGACCACCCATGCATCCAGTGTGGGGTTGTACAAACCCATTGCTGTGGTCGGGGCTGTGAGCTTCTGAAGCAATGAACGCGGTTTGGGCAGAAAGGTGGCTTTGAGATGAGCATATGCACTTCAGCTGCAGGGAGGTGTGTGAGGTGGCTCTCCAGGCTAGGGATCTGGCAACCAGTGTTTCCATGGGCGAGGGTTACTGGCAGCAGCACAAGCAGGGGTGAGCCTATCGTCTCAGCAAGGGCAGACGAGGTCCTCTCCTGCTGGCTGAGATGCTCCATTCACTGTGTTTGGAGGGTTGCCTCGGGCTCAGTGGCAGTGCCACTTGCCACTAGGCCTCACTCCACACATTTCAGTGCCTCTGGGAAACTGCAGAAATCTGAGCACAAGTGCCAGAAAGTAACAAGGGAAATGAACCACTAACAAGCATCGCACTGTTCTGGGCAGCCTGTGTGGGACCAGTTACATGCTGATTCCTGCGAAAAGATCCAGCCTAGCCATAGACTGAAAGTCTAGCCAACAAGGACATGGTGCTTGCTCTGTGGTCAGAATGAGCCACAGAACTGGCTCATTTAACCTCAGCCTCATTGGTGTTTGAAAGGGGAGTGGGAGCTCCCCTTCAAAAGCTCCATGAGGGATGGCAGCTGTGGGTAAATTTCCAAAACATCTGTCTGTGCCTGGGAGGGCCTGGACTTTGCTGAATGTGGACTTGACCGGAGGGAGGTTTGAGCTGGTCACTGCAGAAGTGAGGAATGTGAAGAGGAGCCGGAGTCCCTGGATGCCAGCGGGTCTGTGGGAGCGGGCAGTGCCACAGGGGAGATTTTCCAGTGACCCTTAGAGCTATGAGGCCAAGGTAGCCAGCGCTCCTTACACTGAAGGGGCCCAGGGCTACCAGGGGACCACATCTCCTCAAGCAGAGCAGAGGGACTTCTTGCAAGCAAGACCTCTGCCACCATATTCTTCTGATACCATTTCTGTTCTCTGTGGGGTATACTAGCTCTGACCAGAGGCTTTCTAATAAAAATTACTCCAGAATATTATTATTCTAAGAAAAAATAAAATAAAATAAAATAAATAAAACAAAACATTTAAAAAATTGCACATGCAGTTCTGAATGCTTTAGTTTGGGACAGCAGGGATGACCCAGAACAACAGCAGCAGCAATAAAAAAACTCCCAGTACAATACTTAAAGCTCCTGGGGAACAGAACTTAGCAAGAAGATGTATGTTTTTTTTAAAAAAAAGATAACATTTTCTCAGAGCAGATGCTTCTTTGTGCTTCTTACTGTTGCCCTAAGCCACACATACCTCTGGGGCAATGAAATCAACTCCTCATAGAAATACCTGACAGTATTGGGTGTGGGCTTCACTTCCTATATACTTTTTCTGGTTTTGACGTAGGTGGGAGTGGTAGCTGTCCATGAAATCTGTTATGTGCATAACTTTAGCTTTATACTGCTTTGTGACTGAACATTATTGGATCTGCTTTCTTTTGCTGGCCGGATTTTCATGCTGTAAACGGAATATTTACAGCATGTTGAGAAATAGAGATTTCTCTTTGGGAAATCTGCAGCATGAAACTTTTGATTACAGTGATGTTACATAACATACACACATACAGTGACAAACATTTAGCTGGTGAGGCCAGGCCCATTCACTCTCTGTGGGTGGAAAGAGGTTGATTTTTAAAGGAATTGGAAGCGCAAATATTTACACAGGCATTTTTAGAGGCATTCACAAACCTTATAAGCAGATCCAGATGAGAAAAAGGGGATGAGCAGTGGTCGAAATACAGCACCAGTGGCAAGTCCTGAGCAGGGCAATAAACCCTGCAAGCGTGAATTTAATTAATTAAATAAATAAATAAATAATTTTTTTTTTCCCCCCTTCCCTCCATTCTGCTAAATAAAGGTACGCTATTTGTGCTTGTATGATGTAAGTCAGCTTCCACTCACCTATCCCATGACCATGAGAGGTCTGAACTGCAGTCCCTAACACTGGGGATGTGACCTCTTCTGGTCAGAGGTCCTTGAGAGAAGAAACCTTCTCTGGAGAACCTGCCTCAAGAATAAGTGGGAGCAATAACAGGCACTGGTTTAATTGGAGACTCAGTGTGCATGTTGCTGGGGTGGGTTCAGAGCCAGCATAATGGAGAATGATCCAGTCACGTTGCAAACAATGCAGAGAGCCTCTGAAACTGCATGGAGGTCTGCAAGTGAGAAGGAGAGAGTTGTACCAGGCAAGTAGTTGAGGCTCAGCCTGAGGATGTCCCAGCCTCCACTTATATTCCTTTTTCTTTTCAACAGCAGATTATATACATTGTGCCCATTAACAATTGCACAACAACAATTCAACTTTGCCGTAACTGGGTCATCGACAGGGGTGGGATGCTTGGCTTGCTTTGTGAACTGAGGCTGAATTGTGTGCAACTTGGCTCCTCACCTGTCTTTCGAGTTCTCCCGTTGTGGAGGCTCCCCATATTAAAAAAAATATGGTGCTGACATCTATTGGTTGATATTCAAGACGTTAATGTACTAGTAATAACATAATGTCCTTTCTGAATGATAGACAAATGGTCCAGCAGCTCATGAAATCACCAGACATGTTGTGGAAGGTTTAGTTTCCCTTGTCCTTTCCGGTCTTCTCCAGTGGTAACTTCAGCTATAACTTGGTTTCCTTATCTGCTGGTTTTCCCTCTCCTGAATTAAGGCAGTAATGCTGATTTTACTGTAATTAATGATATTTTCATGTCTGTGCATGTGAGTTCCTTGAACAACCAGGATTTTCCAAGAATCTTAAAGAAGTTTACTTCTTTGCTCACTAGAGTTGAAACCTTGAGTGTGTGTCTGTATGAGGCCATGTCTGTGTCTGATCAGCCTCTTCAAATACCCAGTTAAAAAACTTTGTAGATTACTGGTGACAAAAATTATTGTCACTGATTTGACTGGTATGCTTCTCAAAAACCATTCAAAAGCACCATGCCAGTTTATGTACTGGAGAATTACATTCCTGGGACAGTTCTTAATACTTCCCAATGGGCATCTGTAGGAGAAGGTAAAGTTATGTAAGGTGAGAGACTTACCAGGCTTGTGCAGATTTGATTTTTGAGAATGAAATGTCACGGAAGATAGAGCTGAAGCTGTAGAAAAGTGCTAGCTGTTTTTCTTTTTTTTTTTTTTGAAAAAAAGAGAAAATTAAAAAAAAAAGCCAAACCAGTTGCATTTCTTCTAAATTAAAAAGAGCAGAAATGTAAGTAAACTTATGCTGTGATGCCACCTATGGGATTTCCGTGGGGAACACAACCCTGGCCACAGTGTTTATATTTTTAATCTTGGGGTTGATGTTTTGTTTTAAAACCACAAAAGCATGATGTCCCCCTGAGGCTACCAAAATAAATGTTTCCCACACTGTACCTAGCTATTTCTGTACTTCATTCAAGGAAAGTTATACTCCTTCTCGGAAACTTTGGTATACTGCCTCCTTCGAATACAAATCTAAGCCAAACACCTCTTACAACTAATGATCTGCTTTCAGTTTCTGTTACAGTCCACAGAAGCATTTCTAAAAAGACCATTAGCACAGACTAGATCTGTCTTGTTAAAAAAATCATTCAAGTAGTACACTACAAAATATCTTTTGAATTACTGAAGAGATAACAGCAGTGATTTTGAACCTGGGAAACTGATACATGTTTTGGAAAGTAGAGGATTTCTGTATTAAAAGATTAGCATTTTGAAACCATAAATAAAAACAAACCTTAAAAAAGAAATCAAAAATTTTAACACAAATAGTCCAAAGTGAACATTCTAGCTCTACAGAAGTGGTCTGAGCATTACACCTTCAAACTATAGACATTTGGGGTTTGGCTGCGAGTCTTTCACTAAACTGTGACATTTCACAATGCAGGGAAGGCCATAATATATGAGAAAAAACATGTACCTTTGAGAAATATGTAATACGCATGTAATAAATTTTCAACTCACTTGACTTTTTTCATCCACAGAACTATTGTACGGCTTGAATTACCCTAGCAATACACACAGCTTTTGTTTGAGTCAAGAGGGCTGCTGGATGTTCAGATACTTTTGTTCCGACAAGCAGGGACTGAACAAATTCAACCTTCTCACTGAGTCAGTTCTGTTTTTTTTTTAATAAGGTGTCAAATACCTGCCTGGTGGATGCAGACCAGCAAAATGGTTAGCTTATATAGTGCTACTCTAAGCTTTTCTAAGAACCATGGAGTGGTTGAGGTGTGAG
Source organism: Phaenicophaeus curvirostris (assembly GCF_032191515.1). Classification (NCBI taxonomy): domain Eukaryota; kingdom Metazoa; phylum Chordata; class Aves; order Cuculiformes; family Cuculidae; genus Phaenicophaeus; species Phaenicophaeus curvirostris. The sequence continues at coordinate 43,060,721 of NC_091394.1, forward strand.
ATCTCTTCAGATCGTCGAATCAAACACCCTGCTCAAAGCAGAGCCACCTAGAGCCCAGACTGTGTCCAATCATGTGTTGAATATCTTCAAGGGTGCAAAATGTACTCAGTCTCTCTGGGCAAACTGCACCAGTGTTTGACCCACCTCACAGGAAAACTGTTTTCTTGTGTTCAGATGGAATTCGAGGTTTCTCATTTGTGCCCATGTCTTCTTGTTCTATTAGCAGACTCTGATGAGATGAGCCTGGTTTCCCCTTCTGCATTCCCTCCCTTACAGGCATCCATACACATTGATGTGTCCCTTAACCTGAGCCTTCTCTTCTCCAGGCTGAACAGCTGCTACTCTCTCAGCTTTTCCTCATCTGTGAGGTGCTCCAGTCCCTCCCATCACACTGACATCTGCCAGTTCTCTCTACGTTTGTGCGTGCAACCTCTCCAGACCCATGATCTCATGTATGTCCTCTGTGTTTAAACACTGTGTGTGATCCTTCTCCACAGAGGAGGAGCATGTCTTTCCTGCTACAGACTTCCCCTCTGGTCTCAGGCACCGGGATTTCCGATGCTCAGTCTTTGCAGTAAAGTCTGAGGTGAAGAAGGCCTGGAGTACATTGGCCTTGCCTGTGTCCTGGGTCACCAGCCCCGAGACGCTTTAAGCAGAAGGGACACATTTTCCCAAGTGTTCCATTTTTTTCTAAATTGCCATAGAAAACACAGAGCCTAAGTTTTTGTAATGTTCTAAGCGCTGTGTAAGAAAGGTCTGCTTATACTGGCAAGTAAATATTGAAGTCACAGCTACTGCAACTAATGGAAAATGCAAAAATAAGCTGGAAATAATGGTGGGGATCTACACAATGATAGAAATTGTGGGAAGATTCCAAGAATATGGAAAAGAGATATCAATCTTTTCTTCATAGTCTTAAAATGACTGTAAGGAACCCTATGATCATCACTAAACTTTTCCAGCTGTGCCCATAGCCTTTGCTATGCTGCAACAAGACACACAGCAACAAGGAGGAATGGTTAAGGGACCTGGCATATAATTTACTTTTACCTGGTGCCTTGTATTAGCCATAAGCTGAAGAAATAATCAGCAATTCCAAGTAACATTTTCTTTTTGGGGAGAAAAAAAAAATATAAAACCACGCTAGAATATTCTGTTATAAAAGCATAGTAAATGTCAACTTACTGTTTTGTGGTGGTATCCTGTATCTTTAAGAGAATTGAGTCTCAATAAAATGAGATTTATGAAAACAGGGAATCCATTGTACATAGAAGGCCACATCTGATCGTTTTTTAATACATTATTCTATCTAACGCTATACTTGACCAGACACAGATGATTTACGTGCTAGGAACTGCAGAGGTTGCTACTAGTGACAAAACCTGTGTTGCACACCCCTGGCTTTGAGGATCCATTTTGTCTTAGACTGTACCAGCAACATACAGAGATCAAAGACACCTCCACCCCATGCAGCTTGAGAAAGCTACAACTTTGTTACTTTGTCTTCATGATTGCTCTAACCTGACTTAGCTAAACTGAGTTTATATTAAAAACACCATAGTTTATATTAAAAATACCATTTTTTTTTCTTGTTGTGAAATATGTATTCACATTCCTTACATCTTTTCTTTGACTCACCTGTGTCTTGAGTGAGCTCTTTGAGCCGAGGTTCAGGGATGCAGTAAGTCCAGCATTACAGGTCTGAGTTCAGAAAGTACTCCAGCCAGGGGCTGCTGATCCAGAGTTTACATTGACACTTCAAATCTGTTAAAAAAGCAAAATGCACAGCCTGACAGCTTTAAGACATGCACAGAGAATGTGATTATGACAGCGTTTGTTTTCCAGTATAAAGTCCAGCCAGGCTACTCACCGGGTCTTGTGCTCTGGCCAAGCTGGGAGCAGGTTGTCACATTCCTACTTTCGGTCTGGACGAAGTTAGCACTTAGCTGAGCTGGCAGTGTACCCAGCCACTGCTAATGACAATGCAACCACAACCTTGCTGGCAATAGCTTGGTTTCTGCAAGGAATAAATGGCTGAAAATATTTCAATTTACTTTCATACTCCAAAGGAACTGAACTGCTGCTGGTGGATGGCAGCTGCTAGCGGCTCCTGACCAATGTCAGCTCTTGCACTGGTGCTTGGATGCTGCTCCTATTGCCCTGACTGGGAGCTACCAGCGTGTTGCTAACTCAGAGAAAAATGAACTGCAGCCGATGTATCTTTAGACCTTTTTGCACACTTGCAGCTAGATAACACTGTGAATAAATTGCATAACAAAGCAATAATTTTGATCCTTCATCTTTGTTTGCCAATTGTACTTGAAATCCAAACTTAAAAGTATTAAATCCCCAAATTTGGATTCTTTACTAAAATAAATTGCTAAATTGTCTACAATGCCCAAGTGTGCTCTTCCTGAAGAGCCTGATAAAGAGCTTGATATAGGGCACCATAAGATAAATATACACATGTATGTATCTGTGTGTATTTATATATGTGCAAGTGACTATATCTTTATATGTATTTACTGACATTACTCCTGCTGCGGCAGTTCAGAAATTGATTAAATAGTAGATGTATACAGCAAACAGTAATAATCCATCCACTCCTTCCGCTGTCAGTAAACAGTGCAAGAATTATAAATCATCAAACTGAAGAGCAGGCTTTATTTTGAAACCTGCCACACTAGGTGAGACGGCTTTGCAAAAAAACCTGATGTTCTCCTGTATATCCTAACCTGCTAATTAAATCCTTTTAACCCTCTAGGATTATTCAGAAGTGCTTTAGAAGAACCCTAGCTTAGGGGAATCAGAACTGAACAAACAGACTGAAAATCTTTGCGTATACTGCAGCTGATGCCAAGATCTAGGCACAAAAGAGTAAACTGGGAAACTCGGCCAAATACAACAGAAAGCTTTTGCCAAAACACAAGGATGGCTCTTGACAGCAAGAATTTGCAGGATTATTGAGCAGTGTCAGAGATACAGACAGAACAATCAGCACACTTTGGCTCAGGTTACTCTCGTTTTACTAGACCTGGCTAAATGAAGTTGAAACCAGCTTTGAGTAAAGTAAATCAGAGAATACTTCGGGGGGTGGGGGGGAGAATATATTTATTCTAACAATGGACAGAGATCTGATGAACAGGCATTTGCTAATAAAACATTTTAGAAAGTAATTTAAACATTCACAGATGTGTTACATATACCTATAGATAATAATCAGAACTGTGCTCTAGTATGTATGTTGACTAGCACTGTTCTGATCATCTAAAGAAAAAATTTAAGGATAAAAAACATTCTTTATATAATTGATGATAAGGTTACCACGTTATTTCATGAGTTCTTGCATCCTCAGTAAAGACCATCCTTAATTTTTTATTCTCCTTTATGTCCTAGGAACTGCAAGGAAACCCCCTACTCTTTTAATAGAACTTTAACTTCTTAAATATTTTACCTTTGGGTAAGCCTCCTTCAAAACGTCTAGAATGAGTGTGTTTTTAACCATCTCTTTTTACACTGAATAATGCAGAAAAGGGGGTGGGGTGGTCAGTACATAGGATTCTGCAGCCATGAAGTACTAAAACCACATGTACTTAAAATACATGAATGTATTTCTAAGTAGCAGTAGCCAGTATTCTGAGAATAACGGACTGATATTAAGGGTTGCTTTTTTTCCCTCACCCCAAACAGCACTGGAGAGTCCAAGTAAAAGATAAAGAATTTCTTGATCATAAAAGCTCTTGCAATGTTATGCTTGCAGAATTATACTTTATTGTTCCTACTTTAAATAAAACTTATATCAGTATAAAGTATTTCAATATATTCCAAAGGCTGTGATGTATATGTTGTGAAAAAGGCTGTGTAAAGTGGGAAATACCAGTTATTTTATATGTAATTTTGAAAAAAATGATAAATCCTGATAACATTCATGAGATAAGATTTATCATTAAGAAAATGATTTAATTAGCCAAAAATTTTCATGTGCTGCAACTGAAAATATTTCTGCAATCATAGAACAGCCCATGTTAGAAGGGTCCTCAGAAGATCATCTTGTCAGTGTTTTGGTGCTTTATCTAGCACCGTGTCCAGTCACATCTTGAAAACCTCCAGCTGTGGGGACTCCAACACCTCCACGGGGAAGTTGTTGCACTGATCAATTGTTCTCACTGTAAAAAATGTCTTTCTTATATTGAGATAAGATGCGCAAGGTTCTTTCCATTTAGCAGCGTATGTACACAGCCCATTAAAAATAAGAAACTAACGCTTTCTCAGTTTTCAAAGTAATTATCTTTGCTCTAAATATCATATGCAGCCTCAAACAATGCAAATGTTGCTGGCATTGACTTTATATATAATCAATCAGCTTCAAATGTAGCAACTGAAACCTTCAGACTCATGATACTAATTAGCACACTGTAGTGTGATAACATGAGACAAACAAACTTAGTACGGCTTTGAAACATTTTTCTCAAAGAGATTTTTTGTTTTTAAGCTATGAATCTCTGGCTTATGCAACGGACAAATGCAGGAGGTCGCAGTCAGTCTAGCACAACTGTAGCAGTTAAATCTTTCTTCCTCCAAGCTACTTTTTTTTTGGTTTGGGATTCACTTGACTAGAGGGTCATCTTACAATCCAGACTTCAAATATGAAGCTACGAGGCCACAATTTTACAAAGCACTCATGTATTTCTATTTGCTCATTTAAACGCTCCCAGGACCTCAGTGGTGTTGAAAAGTTTTGAAATATACTTCATTATGTGTGAAAGGAAGACCTGGAAAAGTCATAAAACTCAGTAAGGATGTATAAATAACACTTTATCTTTCAGTCAAAATAAATGCATACAAATCTGAAAGTTATGACACTGCGTAAAAGTGGCATAAAACCAGAGCATGAAAGAAAAGCAGGGCTATGAAGTGATACTGCAGTTTGAAGTGCTGATTTCATGCCCCCTCACAGAACTATTACCATGTGAAATTCAGAGATCCCAGCTCCTGCTAGACACAAAACTCAGCAGAAAGCGTAAGCTAGAAATCCCTTGCTCTTAAATGTGGTTGATCCACTCCTAAGGGTGAACAAACCGGCACTGTTGGCATCTCTGCTCTGTTGCCACCCTGTTGAGAAAAGCCAAACTAAACAAACTGAAATAGAAGAGAAGCATTTCTCCGGAGCCAATTATTGACACTAACTCTGGGTTCAGCAGACAAGAAAATAATGTTTTGTAAATTTTTCAGCTGAGCAACAAACAGGCTTGTGCTGCTTTGAAGTGCCCTTGTGCTGTCTCCATTCCTCCTTAAGTGAACCCAGACTTCCACACAGATGCTGACAGAACATCATTAATGTTTATATGGAAAAGTCATCTGAAACTCTTATCAAATTTACCCCCATTAGGTTCAAATTTCAAAACTTGCAAGTAAAACTGGGTTTGGTTTCTTCCATCATTTCTCCTAGTTAATTTGAATTCAAACCCATAAGTAAACAGTTTCTTCATTCCTTTGAGGAGGTCCTGAGAATACCTAGAAAACAACACTTTTGTTCATCCAGCAAAAAGAACCAAAGCCCTGTACACTTCGGATGCTGGACTTAGGCTGAAGAATTTAGGACTATACGAAATCTCATTGGTTGAGTACACAATTAACATAACTACTCAAAATCTTCACTCTTTTTTAGCAAGTACTGTACACTACTATGTGAATTAAAAAAATATCTGGGCTTAAATTCTGCTTTTTACAGATTCATCATACAAATTGAGGCAACTTTTTTGGCATTAACTTTCATTGAAGAAAATCTTCACAGTAGTAAAAAAAAAAGAAATCAGGACATATTCTGTTCCAAATGAGGTGCAGCTTTAATCTCTTAAATAATTTTTCCAGTCCAGCATATATATTTATATATTTGGGTGCATATATGCTTTCTAAAGACATTTATATTTCCTTTCATGTTAGTAGGCATTGGATTGCTTCTGCTAAATGTTAAGCAAGCTAACAGGCTACATGTTGAAGAGATACTTGCTAATGATTTGGAAAATAACGAGGAACCCAATAAACCATCTGAATCACTTGTAGTTTCTCGTGAGATTATCTAAGCCATTTCAGTTCAAAAACTTTTAAAACGCATACATTATGCTCTTGCGTCCAAGTTTCTAAAGAATCCACAGAAGAAATTTCAGAAAGAGGTGGATTATCAAGATACTTAACAAGTTTTTTTTGTATCCAGACTTTGAGGATTATGTCCATGAGTCTTCCTGGAATTACTTGGCAAGAACACTTCCAAAGATTATCTGCATTTGCATTCATCTACCAAAAGTACTAAGAAACTCAATATCATCATATAGAGTACAACTGCACTTAAAATATAGAAGTGCTCTTCACTCATTGACAACAAACAGAGATCTGCTTAGAAAAGCAACTGAGGGAGGCTTCAAAGAAACTCACTCTGCTGGCTTCCAAGTGTACACATGAAATCAGTCTTCTATAGTTAACAGAGTCTGACACTCACAGCTTCAACTTAGAAGCATGTGACACAGATTTGTTAAAAAAAACCCAAACCACCTCCACCCCTCTCCCCCTTGAAATGCACCTTATTTGGAAACATTAAACTGTGAGTCAGGAATGTATGTAACACCAGTTAGTTTTAAGTGTTGATTTGAAAGAAAAATATATACTGTATTGCAGAATTCTAAGAAATATCATACATTTGTATACAAGAACATGACAAACATTTTATTAAAATAAAAAGCTTTAATACTTTTGCATTTAAAAGATTTGGCAGAAAATAATTGCTACAAACATGCTACAAAAACACATGTTCAAAAAGTTTTCAGAGCTTTCTTTCAAAGGTCAGCATTTTGGCAAAAGTAAGTTTTTCTGTATATGCTTCAAACGTTGGCTATTGTAATACTGATATAAAATACTTCACATAGGCTAAGGTCAGGTGCATAAAATACAATACGTAATAAAACATACTGTTTGTATAAACATTTAAAATATCAATTTTATTAGATAACATGCAAATACTGTAATATTTTAAATGGTACTTAAATATAGATACTGAAGTTCTTTATAATTTTATGTCTGAGATTCTGAAATGTAGAAAACTATAAAAGAGCTTATTTCTTCATTGAAGTCAGTTACTAGTATAGAGTTTGATTGTCATTTTACAAGCACTGAGCCCAATGTCCTGCAAATCTTCACTAGTCCAAGTAAAGATGTCTACTGAAATAGGCCCAGGGCTAGTTAGTGTTCTTCATAATAAAATATGAAAGCATATTTACATGAGAATAAACTCTTAAATTTTTGGTAAGGTAATTAAGTAGCAGCAATTTGTTTCTTCCAAAAATGATGTTTAAGATAGGTGCATACTTTTCATTGTCACTGGTATTCATCTGAATAATATAAAATTAACATTCTTCAATATACTCAAAACACTGTTTTATTCATTGCTGAAAAAAAAATCCTCTAAGATTCCTTCAACTAAAAATCATAAATCCATAATGTCAGAACCTTCCAGACTGTTTTTGTTTCCAAGATCAATGGAAAACAATTTAATTGTGCTGAAACAGTCACCTGGCTAGCAGTGAGAAGAAGAATCATCTTTTTCATGTTATTCCAAATACTTCTAGTTCTTCATTGAAAAATATTAAGTTTACAACTTCTTCTACAATTTTTGTTCTCTCGTTCAGTGATCACCAGTTCTGCATGTCCTTCACAAAAAAAATGACTTCAATATTCATACATATCTTCTAAGCAGTTAAATATAATACATTAATCCTGACAAGGTCAATAAAATGCTTACAAACAGGAAGTGCAGAATAGGCACCACTTTAACAGAAGAAGAAATGCTCAATGAAACTTGTACTTGAGATGCAATTAGAGCTGACAGCGGTACATGTGATGCTAATGTTGGACTGTCTGAATTTATCAGTGACTCTATCTTTTCCGCTTCTTTATTGCAGGCTTCAATCTAAGGAAAAAAAAAAAAAAAAGGTTGTTACTTATCTTCTTGCCATGTCGAATGCCAGTGCAAAAATGTTGTTAGACAGCAAAATTCAGGAAAGGAAACCTGAATTATTAACCATCAGCACATAAGAATTATATAATTTTGGCGAGTATTTCTTAGAAAACTCTTACAATAGATTTTGGTACTATGAAAACTACTGTGGAAGACCTGAGTAACAGCAAAAGGGAAAGAAAGTTCTGCAGGGTGATGTGTTTTGAATGCTGATGCCAAAGAGCTCACAGTATATTGTAATTAATGTAAGTACCTCTAAAACTGAGGACTTACTTCCTGATTGACCAAAATACTGTCTTGAAGTCTACAACAGTGGAAAAATCAGGATTTTCTACTTATTGGGGTTTTTCTTCCCAATCAGGAAAAACTGGTTTATTTTATGGAAAGGGAAGAGAAGAATGGAAGTAATAGGAAAACCTGAGAAAACAGAGTTTTCCATTCCCCTATTGACATGATAGCAATTATGAATTTATGTTAGAAAATCCAAGTTTTCCACCTTACCCTCTAATGCAACCTAGGAATCAATTTAGAACTAAGTCTCTTTAACAGCTTTGGAAGCTACCTCTTATGAAGTTTTAACTGGACAAATTTAATACCTAGATGCCCAAAGCTTTGGAAGTTGAGGAACTCCTAGCTCGGCAACAGGTGTCACCAGTGAGATGAGCAGCTCCTCCTTGGTTTCAGGTGGCCTCCCTGATTTCAGAAAGTTCTCTCCCCAGGAGTTTGACAGCATCCCTGCAGGTGGAGTGGAAGCTGACTGGACTGGCATGATTTAAGACTTTGTTTCCTAAGTCCTGGTAACATTTTGGGCTATTTCTGCTAAAGGAGGAAACAGAAGTTGGGGATAACTGGGTTGCTTCAGTAGCATGGAGCTCCTGAGAAACGACTACCCTATTAGATACTGCAGCTTGCAAGTTTATGATAGCGATTCTACACCTTAACACCATCACATAGCTGTAGCCCATCCCAGAAGCAATACCTGACCACACAAAATTAGATTGTAGGAATAAAATGGAAAAGGGAAGTGACCATCAATGTAAAATAAACAACAACGATAAAACCTGCCTGAGTTCTGCTTGTATTGTAAAAGCCCAGAGAAAGATTATGGGCAGGTTTTCTCTCCCCTTCCTTTTCAAAGCTAAATCCTTCATTTTACGCTAGTACACATCACTATGTTAGGTAAAGGAATGAACCAGAGCAATTCATCTCCAAAGAGACTTATAAAATGGTGTCAGCAGGGCTAGGCAAGACTATTAAAACAACTATAAAATGGCAAGGAAATATATTCCTTTTAAGAGGAAGAAGATATCCTCAGTGGTCTTGCACAGGCTAACAAGCAGAAAGTAAGAATGAAGCAACAGCTCCAAGACAAGAATAATGCCATACATAGCCAAGGCCTTGATACTTCTGCTCTGAACCGCTCCTAAGAAAAAACTGTAAGAACTTTGAGCTGTATTTTTTGGTTTACCTTTAGGTTTAGTACTATGAGAGTTAGGTTCTTGTTTGCTAGCACGCATTAGCAATGACACTTCAAGCTAGGCAGCTGATTGGAATGTTATTTCAAGTAGTAATGGCATTTTGGGATCTCTCAGCACTTATTATCACAAGGTGGAAAGGAATATCAAAACCAGGATGGTCCCAGAATAGTATCAAGAGATCCTCTTCGGTATCAACTACTGCTTAACATCAAGATATGCCCAATGTATTAATATGGTATTAATATGTATGATGTGCTTCAGCCTGAGGTCATGTATACTTCAACCTACTTTAAACTGTTACACTGGAGACAAAAAGGTACCATTTCAAACACAGGCGTGCATTTAATATATACATAATTAATATTAATTTAGAGGTCATTCAGTAATTTATTTATTTTTACCAGTTTATATTTTCCACTATACTAGCCACAGAATGTTGAGGGTTCTGCATTTATTAATTTTTAAAAAATCATACCACTCTTATCTTTGGTGTTCCTTCATCTCCCCCTCTAATTACCCACACTCAAAAGCCTCTTATCAGAAAAGCAGGATTCTCAAGACCCATTTTACTACCCATAATTCTAGCTGTTCATATCCAACTCACTAGAGAAGTCCCCATGTATGCAGTGCACAGGAAAACGTACAGTTTTAAAACTGCTATAGTGAAAATAGTAAAACGTACACATATAAAAATTACGTAAATCCATGCTGGGCAAACAAAATAATAACATAGTCTACCTGCAATGGTTTGGGGTTCTGATCCACAGGAATGATGAGAATCACGATTTCAGATTCTATACTTAAGTACCCAAAGACGTCACACTGTGGCACTGAGACATGCAGGCGGATTTTTTCAAGTATGTCAAGTACTGTTATAGGCTTTTTATTTGTTACCTGGAAGAAAACAAAGAACTTTGTTGATGATTGGATAGTATATAAAATTACATTTCTCCACTTTATGTCATGCTAGAAAACTTGTTCCAGCCATTAAAATACTACTCAGTTCTATTCTCTAGCAAAAAAGACCCAAACCCCAAAAAGCCATAAAAACAGTGAAAGGAAGAAGGGGAAAACATGGCTTATTTCTTAAATTAACCACAGTTTTGATATGTGTTATTCTCCACCTTCATGATTAGCATGTGTATGTATCACGTACCTCAAAATAATGTAAATGGTTATCTGTTACAGTGGCTTGTACTCCCGTGCTCAGAAACAAGAGACAGAGCAACCCTATCAGCTGGCACTTCTTTCTCATCACAGAACTTCTTTCCAAGAGCCACCAGAAATGAAGAGCTATGCCTTTGTGTAGACAGATATATGTCTGTATATATGGGAACACGTGACATTTCAAGGGAACTACATAACTAGCAGGTAGATATATTTTGCTCTTAAAATTCTACAATCTGTATCTGACAAACAATAATTTGATTCTAGGTCTGTTTAAGGACTGCCACACGTTAGAAGTTTTTCACCCTTTTTCCAGGTCACTTCTGGAGTGTTGAACAGTATAGACACCAACACAAATACTTCACTTGTGACTTCTGGTCATTTTGTTGTGTTGTTTTCTAGCTTTAGCTGCAAGAGATACATAGTTCTTATCCTACTGTAGCTTTGTTTCTTTTAAGACTACTGATACAGGACCTCATCAAACAGAAATCTGGGAAATCCAACCTGAATAAGATTCGCAGAGTGTCCCACAACACTTCTATTGATAGATCTTTGAGGGATTTTCTTGTCATAGTCCCATTAAAACACAGACTGACACTGGTATTTAAAAAAAGAAAAACCAAGCGCAGATGCAAACATGAATTGTTTCGCTTCACGAGGCATTATCATTATATTACTTTATTTTGTTGTGATATTGTGCCAAATATTGAGATAACTCAAAGTGTGTAAAACAATACAACTTAAACATAAGACAATGTCAGAACTAAGTTATGTACATTAGGAAATACTGAGTTAGCAGAATAATATTAACAAAATGTCTATAAATAACAAATATGCATTGTATTACTACCATGAGACAGATGCAGTTCAATATTGTTTGTCTTTACCTATCACTAGTAATTGAAACTGCAAACCTGAATGTGCTTGTTTGTGCCTGCTCTAATTCTGTTTAATTAAATGCCCACATCTGATATTAAGAAATAAAGGAAAATATAAACAGTACAAAGAAAAAAAAACTCAAATCATACACTATCTACTGAAAAAGTATTTGGTTTCATAACGAGTTAACTTTTCAGGAGAGAGTATATAGTAAATTGACTTTTCCACGTACCATTTAACATAAGGCAAGATTAAACTGCTTACCCTTGCAAAAGTATCCAGCTTGTCTTTGTCATATAAGATTCTCAGCATTCCAGCACATAGTGGACAGCAGGCTCCTATGTGAATAAAAAAAATCTCAGAAATAAAAGCAAATAGTCTTTTCACTTTTAAGTACGCAGAAGTCAAAAGCTGAACGTTAACTGAGAATGAACTACCAAAGCAAAGTAAATATTTCTATTTGATAGCAGATCTGCACAATTTCTAAGACTTTTTAATGTTTAATATGAGGGGGAAAGGACTTGTCTGACAGCAGAAGCATGTAATACTTCTCATACTGTTCTTCCTCACTATCTCAGAAACCAAAGGGCTAATATTTCAACTTTCTACCCATGAATGTATGTTTAATTCATTCCTTCAACCTATTTTATGCAATTCACATTGACAGAGTGACTTTTACAATGACGACTGTAATACCAAAGCACAAAAAAAGAGCCTTTTTCAAACCAGTGAATGAGAAAAATGTACAAAACTATTTCTTTCTAAAAACTGAGCTTTTCTCCTTCTGTGCATTAACTTTGATTAGTTACTGTTTCATAAGGGAAGTATTTGTGAAAATAAAAAAACCACTTCAAAATAGCACAACTGCAAAACTACTCCTACTGTCTTCCTCTCTCAGAGTACTGTATATACATATGGTATCTTACTCTGTCTTCCAGTTAAATATAATCTTTGTTCTTCTGGGAACTTGACTTGGATGACAGTTTGGCACTACAGTGTGGTATATGTGCGGCTATTTCTGAAAAATTACTTGTCCGATTCTGAGTGACATTCTACCTTAGATACCACAGAACTCATTTGTTTCTCCCAAACCAGTCCTGCAGCAACAGCTGCAAGTTTCTAAAGACTGAAGGAGTGTGACTCCTAGAGCCAAGGCCTTTCCACTTTAGAACTGCTTGGCTGAGTCCTGATACTGGCTTGTTCTAGCCCTAAGTAAAGATCTCCTTCTCTTAGATATCTTGAAGACACGATAGAAGACAATGTTTTTCCAAACATACACCCATTTATACACAAAACCTGGAGACCCTCTCCACCTGCAGTAAACTTGAACAATGAGTTAACATACCTGGTGCAATTACTGGTTTGCAGCCAGTAGCAGAAAGCGGGGGACATTTAACGAAGGCACACTCTGTATGGAAACCGTAGTCTGAGAGAACACCTACAGCCTGACAGGGTCCATGATAGTCAACAGCCACACGGTCAGAATAGGCAGCACAGACGCTGCTGTAGGTTTCCCCATTATGTCCACATACAGGTTCCACTGATTTGCAAAATGGCTGAAACACATGGAAATGTTTCAAAGATCACAATAATCATGCTACAGGCAAAACTTCAGAGTAGTTTTATCATTAGGAAAAACAAAGTTACTGGGAATTTGCTGATAATACTGTCAAACATTTAAAAACCAGGAAATCTAGACTAAATAATCTGCAAGTTTATGAATGAGAAATAAATGCAAAGAATAAGAACTTAAAGAAGGTGACAGGAAAATGTAAGTTGGAATCTGAGAAACGTACAATGCGATGTTTTGGAAAACAACAATTTTTGTTCTGTGCTAATGCTTAAGTGAAATGACCATGTCACATAAACTAACCTGCTTATTAAATTAAAGATTACTATAATTGTATTATGTAAGAAACAAGAATTTTATTAATAAAATAAGTTATAAAAAGTTTCTATTATAGTATTTATTGATTAATATTTTAATGACTTATTAACATTTTATTGATCCATTCACTACAGTGTCTCTTGGTGTTCTTAGAATTTAGTGTGTTTGTCCACGCATGTTCAGTCACCATCCCTAGCAGTATTTAAAAGATGTGTAGATGTGGTACTGGGGGACATGGTTGAGTGGTGGATTTGTTAGTGTTAGGTTTATGGTTGGACTTGGTGATCTTAAAGGCCTTTTCCAACCTAAATGATTCTAAGATTCTGTGTATTTCTAACTAGACACTTCTGTCAAAAGCATGTTTATTGGCAAGACCTCTACATCAATAACAATAGATCTGTTGTGTCCATTTTCTCTCTAAAAGACATCTAACGTGTCATTTGATTCAAACACATGTAAAAGTCAAAGAAAAATGTAATATCGTTTCTTCCTATCCCACCTGTGCATGTTGACTAGCCCAAGACATTCAAGAGGTCAAATGCCAATAAACTTAAGCCTCTGAATATGGACAGAAGCAAATGGAATTGCTGTCTCCTTGCAGACAACATATGACTAATACTTTGTCTAAAGTCTTGTGAAATGACACAACTAATTCTATATTTTCTTTCAAGTCATCATAGTCATATGATCACTATAAATCCTCTAACATAACAAGACAATTACAGCTTCTATGTTACACACCTAAGCTAACAAAAGAACAGATAGAGAACAAGTAAACGTGAGCACTCCCATTGTTTCATATCTTGCAGTCATCTTCTCTATAAAAGGAAGAGTGAAAAGTTAAAGCTATCAGTGGCAAAGACTTCGTGAATGTGGATACAACTAGACATATAACTGCTGGAGAAAAAACCACAGCCATGCAACATTTCTTAGATTCTTACTGTTCAAGAGCTGAACATTCTCTGAGTATCTCATGAGAGATCTGATGTGTAATGAGAAGAATTATCTGTACTTAACGAGGTTGCTGAAAAAGGGCAAGAAAAAGAAGGTATAAAGACAGAAAGCAGAACCTATAAGCTGGTTAAAAGAGCAATAGCATTTATAACATAGGAAAACCCTGAAAAAAACATTCTGTACTTTTAAGAATATCCATCAGTTGAGACCAAGAGAAGGTCTCAAATTAATATTCATCATTTGAGAGCAGTCTGGAGATGAACAGCCTATCAACAGTAAAGCAAACAACTTTGAAAAGACTAGCTCCTGATTTTTCTTGTAAGCAACAGAAATAGCTTGTCAACCAAGACTGTTGGGAGCAGTGGGATGGAAGAACTAAACCTAATCCCAATCCTTCTCTGGGATTAATACGAAGAATAATACCATCCAGACTGAAGAAAATATTGCAGACTATCTAGTCTCCCACAAAACTTAGGTGTAAACAGGTTCTGAACAATAAACTTTCTAAACCTGGGGCACAATCACATAAAATAGTAAGGACTTTTACGACTAGGCACGAATTTTTATTTAAAACAAGTTCAAGTTGCTGAAAACTAACATTTAACTAAGCAAGAATGGCACAAATTACTGCAAACATGCCTCAGTGCAAGCTTTAATAGTGAAAAATATGGGAAGACTTAATATAAATATCAAAGTATTATCCCCAAGAAAGCTTAAGTAAAGCTTTTAATAGGCTTTGAGACAACTGTTAACTAAAGCAGAGACACTTGACAAAATTCTGAATATAATATTGTACGACAATTTTTTTATACTAGTGAAAATTGAATTTTTAAAGGATTACTTTCAATGAAAACATTTTTGTAAGCTATAAAACCAAAAATATTGCAAAGTTGAACATTAAAGAATTGAGAAGATTTGATATTCATTGCTAGAACTACTTCCTACCTGGCATGGTCCTCGGTACGCTAAACTTTTTCCTTTTTGGTACAAAGTACACAAGTTGCTATATTCCACATTTTCTGTGTCACAAACAGGATCCCGTGTTTGGTCACAATTTAACTGCCTTGGCACACATTCATGCTGGCTACATTCAAACTTTTCAAAACTGGTCAAGCAAACTTGTTTCTTCGGTATGCACCTGCATAAAAAAATATTCATAGAAAAGATTTTCAGTTAAATATTTTACAGTGCTTTACAGCTAATTATGGCTCATCAGAGCTGCAGGAAATACATGTGATAAAATATTATGAATAGCCAATTTCAGATCTCATCACAAACCTGAAACTAGTTCACACCATATTTAGTCAATGTATGTGAATGCAACTACAGTTTCCAATAACATTAATCTTTCACCAAGTACTTTTCAATGGATTTTTGAAAAAGGCTTGGATAAACTTATTACCTACTCCCAAGCTTCATATATTTAAACAAAACTAGAGAAAACATGAAAACAATGAACTGTCAGAGAAAAAGATTATATTGCAGAGGTCTAGCCTCACTCTTCTTTCAGAAGGTAGTGAAAACAAGACTTATAAGATAATATGGTTTCAATTACAAATATCTACTTGCATACCAGGTTTGTAGGTTCAGTATACTATATCACATCCACTCCTGGGGATGACTGCAATCAAATGTGAAAACCTAGTGTTAACATAATTTCCTTTTTTCAGAACATCATCCCTCTCAAGCCTTCAGAGCAATAAACATTCTTTCCCCTTTATACTATGTATGTACATTCTGTGGTCATATCTGCAACACATCTGCCCTGTGCCCTGTGAGACACCACTCTGCTGGAGAAATGCCAGCCAATAGAGCATGATGACTTTAATGAAGACAGAGACTGATGAAAGGTCAAATGGCTTTTTTAAGAATCTACTCCTTCCATAAATAACAACAGTGTTACCTCTGGATAGTGTACAATATATCCTTATTCTCTCAGAGTGTTCCTGTCCAATGCATTTTTTCATTTTATATTAAGGAAGACTCAAATTCTGAAATTTAAACATTTCACAAGCGGAATGTAAGATCTGAAATAGATTCCAAACACTTCAGAGACATTCTAAAATGAGCAATGCTTACTTTACGCTACATTAGCAAACTGACACAGAAAAACTTACTGTGTACAGTCCTTTACTGAAACTCCAAGTTAAGGTTTTAAATGAAATGGTTATTTCATAAACCCAAAGCACATCTCTACACTTTTCAAATTAAAAATATAAAAGGTTAGAAGTGTATTTCCACTATGTGGCTTTGAAATTCCAGTTTTCAGTGCTGTGATGGCTTTTGCAGCTACAAAACTACAGTGATTTCTCTGCAGTTTTCTACATCAAGGCATTTAAGGTGCTGAAAAAGGAAAAGAATAAAATTTCTATAATCACTTTTCATGAAAACACAGTATTACACAACTTCTTATGGTGGCTTTCTTTCAACACAGAAAAACATACATATTCAAAGGAGGCTGCAGTGTTGCACAACACTGAGAAAATTGAAGAAAGAGACCTCTATTATGAACTATGGACTTGGATTTTTGTAAGACAAATCAAGTTTTCTTTTCTCGTGACAGTAATACAGAGCATATTTTTGTGCTAATATGTTTGTCTATACAGTTTTTTTCTTACATTGAAAAAATGAAGATTGTAGACATTGCCTGGAGGAGAAGGACCTGGGGGTGTTGATTGACAGCCGGCTAAATATGAGCCAGCAGTGTGCCCAGGTGGCCAAGAGGGCCAATGGCATCTTGACTTCTATCAGTATTGACGTGGGCAGCAGGTCCAGGCAGGTTATTCTGTCCCTGTACTCGGCACTGGTGAGACTGCACCTCGAATAGTGTGTTCAGTTCTGGGCCCCTCACCACAAGAAGGATGTTGAGGCTCTGGAGAGAGTCCAGAGAAGAGCAACGAAGCTGGTGAAGGGGCTGGAGAACAAGTCTTACGAGGAGTGGCTGAGGGAACTGGGGTTGTTTAGCCTTGAGAAGAGGAGGCTGAGGGGAGACCTCACTGCTCTCTACAACTACCTGAAAGGAGGTTTTGGAGAGGAGGGTGCTGGCCTCTTCTCCCAAGTGACAGGGGACAGGACAAGAGGGAATGGCCTCAAGCTGTGCCTGGGGAGGTTTAGATTGGATATTGGAAATAAATTTTTGTTGGAAAGGGTCATTGGGCACTGGCAGAGGCTGCCCAGGGTGGTGGTTGAGTCACTTTCTCTGGAAGTGTTAAAAAGACGGGTATACAATGTGCTCAGGGATGTGGTTTATTGGCAGATTGGAATGGGTAAGCTCGATGATAGGGTGGATCTTTTCCAACCCGGTGATTATATGACACAGTTTCATAAGAGAAACTCAAGCCTTCCAGAGTGATCAATATTTTCCTATTTTAGAGACAAATGTACAGATTATTCACTGAATAAGCAAGACTAAATCCAAATCTTGAATTCAGGTGTGGGGTTTTTTTTATCTACTAGAAGAATGTGTGGAACAAATTAATAAAATCACAATTACTGCCATTTCAACCAAATTTGATAAAACTTGATTGTCCCATTTTTGAAAGTATACATTAATTCTCTTTTATTGCTAAAATTGAGATCTGCATAAATGAATTTAAATGATGTAGCACTACATGAACAATACAAAGAACTGGCACTTATTACAGTCCATTACTAAATATGGGAAATAAAAAGCTACTTCAAGTGGTTATTTTTATTGAAGTACCCCAAAAGTAAAACTTTACAATATCAACACATTCAAAGTAAATCTGATCCACAAGTAGATGATGCCAAAGAAAAGCTCAAAAATATATTCTGCTTTTACCTGTGATTTTTATTACAAGGGTTAGGGTTACAAGAATCCTTGGAAATGCATGATCCAAATTCAAACTGATTGTCCTGGAGCCCAACACAACGAGCTATACAGGCACTTGGATATGTGCGTCCATTTTGACCACATACTGGTACAAACTGATCCACACAGTTACACGGTAAACCTGTGAAAGCAACACACAAAACAGGAATTTGGTGCACACTTACTTTCTATGACAGATAATACAAAAGGGATCACTATGACAGATAATACAGATATGACAGATAATACAAAAGGGATCACTAAGCTATCTTTGCCTTGCAGCAAACACAAAGATACACCATATATTCAGTAACTTCCTCCCTCTAATAATTTAGCAATGCTATAGGACATATGCACTTATAAGCAATAAGAAGGAAATTTGTGCCCTGCCTCCTTGCTAATTCTACTCCGCTTTCTCTACATTTTTCCCATATTCCTTATCTCTTGTCCCTAGTGGCATTACCCTGTCACTGCCTATTTTTACATATTAGCTGAGGTTTTACTTTTTAAATACCGATTTTTTTTTCCTAAAGGTATGTGTTTATTCTGAAGTGCAGGTTGGACATGAGTCCAAACAGTTAAAAGAACACATTAATAACAATTATCAGTTATTTTCCATTAATACAACAGAAAGAATTTAGAAGCTAATCCTCACTCTAAGAATATTAAGCTAACAGTTTCCATAGTTTGGCAAGTTACCTGTAAACTTCCGACGTTCATCTTCTGAACTGTGCTCAGTCAGACACTGACGCGTAGAACATACCAAATTCCCAGCAAAACATGAACAAACGTTACAATCTATATTAAACGATGTTCCATGGCCTTAAAATAAAAGAAATCAAGTGAATGCTTACAATTGATACAAATATACAATAAGATGATATAGTCACATGTATTACATAAGTAATACAGAATCACAGAATCACAGAATAACCAGGTTGGAAGAGACCCACCGGATCACCGAGTCCAACCGTTCCTACCAAACACTAAACCATATCCCTCAGCACCTCGTCCACCCGTGCCTTAAACACCTCCAGGGAAGGTGACTCAACCACCTATTAAACGTATTACTTTTTTCCATTTTTAATTTGACAGCATAATACAAAAAGGAATAAATGGTGAAAACAAGACCATTAGCACAAATAGAGTGAATTCTGCGTTTTGAAATGATATACTACATGAACACAGTTAAATAACTTTAATCCAAAATAAGTACCACAGTTCACAATAAAACCAGCAATCATTTTTGCACCAACCTAGTACTTCTATGAACTCTGGCTAGCAAGCTCCATACTTTTAAAGGTAAATATTTTGTATGGATACATGCTTCTCCAAAATTAATTTTAAGTAAGACTGCTAAACTTTCAGCCATAGTCTCATATACAATGCAAAACTCCTCTGTAGTGCTCATTTTTTTCCATTGTGTGCACTTTTTGTCAAGAGCTAAAAAGTGGCAGTGCTTCATTCAAGTCTTCCCTGTTTAGCAACATCCGCTCCAGTTGTAATTTCAGCCTCAACAAGCAGTACAAGTTACAATGCAGCTTTGTCCAAAGCAGAGAACAAGAAAGGCTGGAGCAAAGCTGAACCGAAACCCAGACCTACATTCAGGACAAGACACACACAAGTACATAGGTCTGTGTTCACCCACTGGCTTTCAGAAAGAAGCCCTTAATAATGCAACTGATACCACCACAGCTGCTTTTTGAGGATGAAGCAATCTGCCTAGATTTTGCATTTTATAAAGTCAGTAACTTTTTCATACATGAATCTAAGAATCAAAGTACAAACTTCAGGCATTTTTCTTCAATTTAGCAATTCCAGTTTGGTTTTGTGAACTGTCCGTATGACTGCCCTTCACCATGCTGTATGATTTATGTAAAATCAATTCACACTGGTGACAGCCAACCTATCCATAACCAGGTCAATTATCAAAGACTACCAACACACACAGACCTCTTCAGGAAAAAATAAGAGTAACTATGCCTTACAAAATAAAGCAATTCACTCTAATCTCTTTTCAAAGTATTGAGCTGAGATTAAGGATTAGAATTTTTGAAAAATATTACAGGGGTACAAGGAAAATCCTTAGGTTCGGAGTAAAGAGCAACTGACTTCAGATTCACTTGAAAACTCTGCAAGATTAATGGCTCTCCTACAAGAAACAGTTCTCCATGAACTTCTCCAACAGGAGTCCTTGCCATGGCCTGCAGTCCTCCACAAGCTGCTCCACCATGGATTTCCATGCAGCCCTAGCCTCCTTTGGAAGCCTCCATCTGCTCCAGTGTGGGGTCCTCCACAGGCTGCCAGTGGACATCCACCAGGACTCCTCATGAGCTGCAGGATGACAGCCTGCTCAGTCATAGTCTCCTTCATGGGCTACAGGAGAATCTCTGCTCATGCATCTGGAGCACTTCCTCCTGCTCCTTTGCCACTGCCCTTAGTCTGCACAGTTTTTTCCTCTGACATCTGGTGTCTGCAGGGCTGTTTCTCCCATAGATCCTTTCTCTTTCTCCATCAATCTGCCAGGCCAAACAGGCCCAACTGGTCCAACGAGCCCTGGCATCCTGATCAGAGGCTGGGAGGTGGGAGGGGAGCAGCAGGGACACTCCGCCTTCCCTCTCTCTCTGCTGCTGCCCCTTCACTGATTTTTCTCCTATTTTTAACAAAGTTATCACAGAAGCATCACCATCATTGCTGACAGCCTCAGCCTTGGCCAAAGGTGGGTCCTGCTCCAGAGCGAGCGGTACCAGCTTCTGGCAGCTTCGCACAGAAACCACCCATGTAGCCCCCTCCTGCCCAGCTTCCTAAATCTTGCCATGCAAATTGAGCACAGCAGTGTACTAACAAAACACTTGACTCAGGATTTTCATTGATTGAGAGAGACACAGTTCAGTATTGATTTAAACAATGGAACTCTCTATTATATGCAAGAATTAAACAAGCATTATATATAGGGATGCAAACATTAACTTTTGTGTTTTCTGATAAAGCTCTGCATTCAGATATGTACCTCACTGCTTAAGGAACAGCTGCTGCATGAAGATATAGTTACTTAGACTTACTTTTTCTTTGTCCTCCCACAATGCATGACTTTTGGAGGTCAACACAACGCATCTCCATGCAGTTTTCTAGCAATCCACTATGTCCACACGTACAAATCTTATAACAACCAACATCACCAGCTGAGGATGGAACCTGAATAAGTGTACCTTGACGGACAATAAAATCTGAGGCTTCTCCCAGTTTGCAACCTACATACAAGGACAAATTTTAGCTCATGTTTAGTAAATACTATGGCAAATGCCACTACCAAAAAGTATCTACATCTTTTTGAAATGTGAAAAAGTTAAGATGTTCCTAAAGCAGCCTCGTTCTCACCTTCCAAGAAATTCACTCATTTCATAGAGGCAGCAAGTAGCAGAAATACAGGATACTTGCTTGAGACAATATTCTGAAGTACCAGTAGAAATGTCACTTCACAGAAAAAGACTGGTAACTCCAACAATTCTCAAGTGATCTCATTTTCCACAGTTCTGTTGTAGTATGAAAGATATGTGATATAACAAATATCACATATGCTTCACTCTCTCTGATACACAAACTGAATTAAAGGGTCTCACAATCAAAGCCAGGCCATTTGCCCTCTCTCATGTATTTTATTATGTCTTCCTTCCCTACTTGTATCTCTTATGTGAGCACTGAAGGACTCTCATAGGTAGATATGAAGAGAGGAGAAAGGGAAAAGAAGCAGGAAAACTGGATTTAAAAAAAAAAAAGAAATGGAAAATAAGAAAAATGATTTCAAAAACTGCAAAGAATCAATAATAAAAGAACTAGATTAAAAACACTCTAGAAGTGATGAACTGTAACAAATCCCCCAAAACTTTCAACCAATAAAAAGACTGATCTCAAACATGAAAACTCAGCTTCCAAACTTTACAGGAAATAAATTGTCCCTTTGAAAACTCTGCGTAAGCTTGTTTTTAGATCAAATGACTTCTGCCCCATTTTTAAAAAGGGCAGAAAAGATGACCTTGGGAACTACCCCAGCCTCACCTCTGTGCCTGCGAAGATCATGGAACAGATCCTCCTAGAAGCTATGCTAAACCACATGGAGGACGGGGAGGTGATTAATGACAGCCAGCATGGCTTCACCAGGGGCAAATCCTGTATGATGAACCTAGTGGCTTTCTATGATGGGGTAACCACAGTAGTGGTCACAGGAAAACCAATGGATGCTATCTATCTGAACCTCTGTAACGCATTTGACACGGTCCCCCGCAACATCCTTCTCTCTAAATTGAGAAATACGGATTTGATGGGTGGACTGTTTGGAGGATAAGAAACTGGTTCGATGGCTGTGTTTGGAGAGTAGTGGTCAATGGCTCAAAGTCCAGATGGAGATCCGTGACTAGTGGTCACGTGACTCAGGGGTCCATATGGGGACCAGTGCTGTTTAATATCTTCTTCAATTATATTTACAGTGAGATCGCGTGCACCCTCAGCAAGTTTGCAGATGTGCCATATCACTTCATTCCCAAGCCCTAAACTTAGGCACTCTGAATCCAGTGAAGACTGAATCTGAATCCAGCAAGAGGGAAGCTCTTAAGAAAAAGTTTAGGTATTAATTTACTCAGACTGGAACTAGTTACCCATGAGCTGCGGGAGAGATTCTGAGAAGTTGACCTGGCCTATGAAGAAGGATTTAGGACAATTCCATGTAAGATACTAAGTTTAATACAACACCTGAATTTCTGCCAATGCAAATGCATATCCCAAGGCAGAGCTCTCAAAATGCCCTCCTGAGATTGACAGCCCGATTTCATTAGTTTTGAGGCAAGACACAGTGTCCATTTATTTCACTAGTAAGGAAAATAATGCAGATATGGCTAATAACGGATGGAAATACAGAGTATATATGTCATGTTGTCTGCAGAAGCAGCGAGCTGCATCGTATTTGCAGTATTGCATGCTTGTAATTTAAATAGCAGGCAGGCTGCTCAGTGACCATGTATGGATATTTATTTCTTCTGAAGCAACATAACTAATGTGTCTTCTGATAAGACACTATGTTACAGTGGATAATAAAAATAGAAACACACGAAGAAAAGAAGAAAGCTAGAAGATAAGCTACAGCTTCAGAAAACAAAAGATAATTGTGATAATAGTTCTTTTGGGATACCAGCAATTAACTTTAAAACTTTGAAAAAAATTTCAGTAACATATTGTTATCAGCAAAATTCAGGTGAACAAAAGTCCAAAACCCCTTACCTGGCACACAGAAATATGGAAGACATAATTCTCCAGATTGACACCCTTTTCTATTTACTTCACATAACTGATTAGCTGGACACGGATTTGGATTACATGGATGTGTTACATCTTCCACAATGTTACCTAAAGAACTTGGACCTGGAAACACAGCACCTATATTCATTTAAATCAGTTTTATTTTCCTTCAGTAAAGCACAGCATTTCTTACATTCAGTAAAACCACATTTTTGACAATTCTGTAGAATATTTTTTATTTTTTTTTAACTATAGTTGTAGAAGCTTGAAATGACAAGGTAGTTAACTTATTTCAAAAGGTCAGTTCTCAATCCTGGAAATAACGAGCCAGATGACTCTTCACAGGCAGAATGTATTTCCTCTGTTTTGCCTCCTCTATATGACAAAAATACAAGCTGACAATGACCAGCAGTTTAATCAAGAGAAGTCCCGTAGTTATGATTAAAAAATCGGAGGTTTAAAGTATACTTGATGTTTAATCAAGTTTGTTACCATTGATAAACTTTTGTGTCTGTCTTCCCTTTAATGCACTAATACTATCCTCCTGTTACAAAATTAAGGAAAGGGAAGACAACTCAGAAAAGCAGCAGCTAAATGCAAAGAACTGCTTAAAGCTTCAATACATTGCCGCTTCGGGAACAATTTATTCGTTGAGGCGTGCTTTCAGTTGCAGCTCTTACTAACCAAAATTTTACTAGTTTCAAAGGTCCTGGGATTCTGAGAAAGAAATACCAAAATTTAATTTGGAAGAATGTCCAAAATGGATAAATCCTGTAAAGCTACAAAAGTCTAAATCCTACAGAGATAAATATGCAATAAGTAGTAATACGGAAGGGTAGATTTGGAAAATAATGTATAAAGATGCATTTAAATGGAATCTAGAACCAAGAAGAAATTTTACTACAATTATGTTCCACACAGAGGGATAAAACATGTTAGAAGAAAACAGAACTGCAAAAACTTCATCTTTCTATATACCTACTAAATGCATGTTCTATTGCTCCAAGAGCTAAGCTGGTTTTTGGTTACTCTAACACAGCTGAAGAATAGAGTTTATGCATCAGGCAGAAGTCTAATTTTGTACATGAGGAAGTTGTGCTCTAAGTCATGCTGTTTTTTAAGTGGCGTTTGAGATCAGTTCTCCCAAGCATGATCCAGCTTTTACCCTGCAAACAAACAGTGCTGGTCATTTTATTATTATAGCACTATTTAGCATGTAAGA
Organism: Phaenicophaeus curvirostris; assembly: GCF_032191515.1. Taxonomy (NCBI): domain Eukaryota; kingdom Metazoa; phylum Chordata; class Aves; order Cuculiformes; family Cuculidae; genus Phaenicophaeus; species Phaenicophaeus curvirostris. The sequence goes on from NC_091394.1 coordinate 43,085,438, forward strand.
AAACTTCTGGAACAGGTTTTTTTTTCAAGTAAGGTGAACTGGTCTATCTTCAAGTAGGTAAAAAACATTGAACTTCAGCAAGCCAGATGGTACAGATTACTGTACTTGCACTGGATATGTGAGGTCCCTAAAAGAGCAGTGTGGTGGATTAGCCTTGGCTAACAGCCGAATTCTCACTCAGTCTCCCCACCCTAAATGGAATGGGTGTAAAAAAAATCAGTTGAACAGGAATAGAAAAGCTCAGGAGTTGAGATAAAGACAGGGGGACTGTGAAGGAATTACCATCACAAGCAAAACTGAATTGACTTGGGGAAGATTACCTAAATTTATGACCAATGAAATAAATATCCAATTACAGGTTCAGGTAGCAGAAACAAGAAGAAAAACATAAAAGCAACTTCTTTCTTCCTCACTTTCCCAGGCTCACCTTCACATCTTCACTCCAGATTTCTCTGTCCCTGCTCAAGTGATGCAGTGGGGACTGGGAAGGAGGGCATGATGGTGATTATGGTCAGTACACGCCAGTTTCTCTCTTCCACTTCATTCCTTGTCACACCTTTCCTCTGCTCCAGCATGGCCCCTCCATGGCTTGCAGCTTCCTTCGGGATGCACTCACCTGCTGGGGCATGGGCTTCTCTACAACCTGCCTTGTGGGTATCTAACTGCCATGGTGCACCTCTCTTCTCCTCTGATCTTGGTGCTACCTCTGTTGTTTCTCACCCTTCCTCTTCCTTTCTCCTCTACCTGTCTGGCACTTTTTGTCCTTTCTTAGACATGTTCTCACAAAGGCATCACATACTTTGCTAAGGGGCTCAGCTTTGGCCTACAGTGCCCATTGCCAAGCTGGCTGTGTCTGGCACAGTGTAGTCCCTGACATCTTCCCATGCAGCCTCCACCACTACCAAACAAGCTTGCCAATATACATCCAATAAAAAGAGGAATAAACATCATGAATTATGGCAATTAAAAAATAAATTTTTCTCTAATACGCTAAATAAAATGTCTCAAATTAAATATGATTTCCTTTAGAAGAAATAATAGAAGCTTTTAAAAGCAATGATAGGCATTAAAAGTATCTTGGTTACGGTTTTTGTTGCATAGTATCGACACTTACTCAGGTATGTATCCAGTGGGATACAGTTCTCCAAGTCATCTGTTGGAGATAAGAGCTCACAAATACTTTCAGCTGAGTGGCCTTCAGGGAAATTATTATGATCTCCACATTTTTTCAGTATTTCCACACAGTCTGATCTTCACATAAATAAAGGAACAGAACTTCATGAACATTAGTTGAAGAAAAAGAGTCTCGTAAGAAAAATATTTCTTTCCACATTCTTCCCTTCCCCGAAACCACAACTTTCCCCTTCAGCCTCAAGGTAGTGTGTTTGTACATATATATGTATATATACATGCTACATTTTACAGATAGGGGGAAGAACAAATTTGTGACACAAGGACAGAAACTATAGCTTACACTACTCTTGCTCTACTTTGGACTTGATGATCTTTACTTTCTATGGCATCATATATGCAGGTATCTCTCAGGGCCCAGCATCTCCTTGATTTACTAACGTCTAATCCAGGTTGAACTCACTACCTGTACTACTAACTGGTTGTTTTTCTACCCAATCACTTGCTTTCAATATTTCTTTTTTAAAAAAAAAACAAAACTTCTTTTTTTTTTTTCAGATCTTTCTGTCAGTTGAAATTCATTAGTAGGTCCCAAAACTGAAAAAGAGGAAAGGCTTTACATACACCACAAGGGAGCCAAAAAAGCGCCCCAAGAATAAATCAGCTTTACAATGGAATCATACACATCCACCTCATTAACAGGCAAGCATCTCCCATTTACAGTGACAAAGATTCAAGCAGTGGAACTACACAAGCTCATATTCATTTTGTGTTTGCCTTGCCATGTTTTTCTACCATAACTCAAACACAGTTCCATAACATCTTTTTAGTTCTTATTAAAATCCTTAGCAGAACCTCTACACGGCTTTTTTGCCCTCACAGTACTTACTTGCAGATAATACTTCCTCTAGATTTGCTGTGGCAAGGTTTAATCTGCAGTGAACAGGCAATTGCCTTCCACATTTCTGGTTGGCATTTTTTAATATCAAGCACAGGAATATTTATAAATGGCATCTTAATGCTTCCTTTCTCCCATAGTTTCATGTCATTCATGGCTCCCTGGTCTGATTGAGTATTGCAGCTCCTAAAAAGTTCTGTTGGTCTTAAAAGAAGAAGTTAAGATATGGCATGTATACAAGAAAAAGAAAACACCATATATTTTACCGTTCACCATATGAATTCTACAACCTTGATATGGATTTCTTTTTGTGCCATAAAAGAGATTAATCCCTTCCACAGTTAAGCAAGATCAAAATCAGTCTGAATTATGTCTCCAAGAAAAATAAGCTCTTTAAGACTCAAGGCTAAAGCTCCCTTCTCACCTCTTCCTCTTAGATCAAATATAATTTAAATTTTTCTTGCCTGAAGACAGTTGACTAAAAAGCAAGTATCTTAGATATCCTGATAGTGAATGTTTCCTGGTGAATTACTAATGCAAGTTGATTTGCCATTTATTTTTATCCAAGCTGCATCTATCATATATGTGATTCTACTACTCAAATAATGCTCATGCAATTGCATACTGTTTTAAAGAAGAGCCAGAGATCTTTAATTGCTAACAAAATTTGAAATGCTTTTTTTGAAACTCAAACTAAGTTGTAACATTGCAATTACTAATTCAGACAATCACTTTTAAACCATGCATTTAAATCATGCATAGAGTATAAAACCACAGAAGTATCTCTGAAAGAAAATGAATTTTGAAAAAGAGTAACACGTAAATTTAACAAGAATTTTTATCTTATTTGTAATACACAACATCCCAGTAATCACAGCTTACTTGTCTATATAGTAAGACAGAGGAATATGCTGCTAATACACGATGACATTTTACAACTTCATAGGTTAGCTTTTATTATTGTATGTTTTGTTTTATCTTATGTTAAGCACATTTCCAAAAATTTATTCTAAAGAAAAAATATGTATTTTTAAATTACCTAAAAAAATATTTGCAGAAAAATAGCTACGCATAAGCTTGAAAAACATTTTATTTTATTTTTTTAATCAAAGCACAAGAATTCCTTTATAAAATATTCAATGTCTCTCTCCTACCTGTTATTAAAATTAGTGCAGTAAGTAAGATTTCTACAGCCCAGCTGACAAGGTTCTCGTACATCTGCTAAACAGGTCAACATGGAAACTTCAACTGCATTATACTCACAAAAGCGATCAAATTCTTGCCAGCTCTGTGAATTGCCCCAGCTCGTGCTATAAAGTTTAGTGCAGAGCTCTCTGGAAAAAAAATATAGATGAACAAAATACAGTAAAAAGCCAGCAGTTGTTCAGATATTACAGCAGAGCCTATTGTTTCTTTGCCGGTCTCAACAGCCTACACTCACTGAGAAGATTGTGTTAGTGCCCACAAAGCCTGCAAGAGTATCCAAATGTTGCACTCAAAGCAAATAAGCCCACTTCACTGTTCTCTTAAGTTTTCCAATTTTGCTTAAGAACACTAGAAGATCTTTAAGGTAATAAGACTGAAAGACTTCATAATATAAAAATGCAATATTCAGTAAAAATGTAATAACTGGAAACTTGAACTAATGACTTTGAGAACCATCTCAGCTAATTTTACTTGTAATAAATCTAGGTTGACATGATGACGAACAACTTCAATCATATCCTTCAACTTCAAATCACACCTTCTCCTACAGAAATGACTGGCAAGCAAAATACATTCTTTCCTTTTGCCCTGATGTTTTAAACAGGTGTACTATTTGTCACTTGTGCTTGAGACGTTTCCTGGTGTCAGTAATACCCTGCCACTTTCTTCTCAGCAACATCCTACAAACTACAACTGTTCTCATCCCAGTTGAGGGTATGGAAGTTCACTGTTTGCATTAAAGTTGGCTGTGTGTTGAAGATATGAGGGAAAGCTCCATTTTTAGAATTCATTGTCAAAGCTAGCAACTAAAAGGTATTATCTCAACTGCCATAAGCTACAATGCTCTAAGAAAGCGCAACTCCAGGGCTCTGCCACTAAGCTCATTGTAAGATCCTCCTGCATCCAGGATCTGTTGTTTTGTTATTGGAACTTTGATATCAAAGGAAGTAACAGCTCCAAAATCAACATTTGCAACTTATTTTGACATACTGATGAATCTGAAATACAATATGATCTAATTTTAAAGCAGAGTGATAACTACTTTAAACTAAAAATGTTCCAATTAGTTATTTGCAAAACCATGCAACTGTTTGCAGAAAGCCTTTTTCTTAAAATGTCTAAACAGTTAGTTTCATTATTTAAGAAATTAAATTAATTAATTATTATTAAATAAGTTGTTTTTCTTTGATGAAAGTCTGGATAGCATCAAGTAAGAAATATTGCTAAGATTTTAACATGCAGCAATCAAATAACTGCGACATTTTAACATGCAGCAATCAAATAACTGCGACTGCAGAGTTCACTGTCCCCTTGGCTCTCTTTAGCATCTGGTTAAGGCCTCTTCATCTTGTTCCAATATTAGTTATTACAACAAGAAGTATGGTATAGGTTTTGTTAACTTAGCATGCCTGCTATAATAAGCTAGTGCTGAAAGGCAGAAAAGCGTGACTTCTCTTATGGAACAGTATTTTTTGAGATACAAAGTATTGGACAGAATGTGGTACCTATCTGATTACCTAAACCTATATTTTTTTACAAGAATTCACAGAACTCCTTATTTGATGCACATAGCAGGTTTTGGGCAAAGGCCTGATATGAGACAACTTCTGAAGCATTGTCACAATTGGAAATGTGAGTAGAGAGATACTGACCTACATGTGGAAGAATTTGCTTTAGAACAGCAATGGAGCTTAGCTCCATCGAGGCCTGTGGAAGGTGGAGGGTGCACAGTGACTCCTGGGTGAACAGATCTTGAGCTCTCCAGAAAACACTGCCAAAGTGGATCCTGAGGGAGTGGCATTGTTTTACAGCCTTCTATAAGTCCATCAACAATTTCAAGCTCTGTTTTCATTGACATTAGAATTCTTTTACAAGCAGTCTGACACGCATAGTCTTCTGCTCTATCACAGCAATACAAACCTGTTTAAAAAATTAAAAACAGTTAATGATCAAACAACAACAACAACCCAGACACATGACATAATAGCCCTCACAGAAAAAGTGCTATAAAGAGGGTTTTTTTCCCCTTCAGATAATCTTAAATAACACTGTTTCTTTTAAATGCAAACAGAAACAACTCTGGAAAAAAAAAATTCCAATATGTAGAATTAAAAAATAACTAAAATCAATAAAGCAGCTACAAACAAAAGCTTTCATTATATACATTGATTCAATTGCAATTATAATATAGAAATACATTAATACAATAACACAGTTTATATAAGAAGTGCATACAATCCTCAAACATTCTCAGTATTTTTTATAACTTTCAGTAAAGAAGGATTTTTCTGTACTTACTATCTGTAGGATTTCTCATTGGATATGATTGGGTATAGTTGTTCACACAGTGTATAAGCTGAGGGCTAATAGATGCACAGTAGTTTTCAACTGCTTTAATCTGTGAAGGACCAGGAGATGAGTCTGTCCGAAAAATTGCTTGGCAATACTCCCGACAGTTCGTATGATGACCTGCATAACTGCAACAGACTGACCCCACTGGGGAAATAAACCAACAAACAACAAAACACATAGGTTCCTACAGAGAAATGAAGAAATGAGCATGTCTGAACCACACACGATGCCCACAGTATTACTGTGAAAAGACAATGAAGAAATTTTTCTATGCTCTGTAAAAATAATCTCTGTCTACAGAATGACTGGGAATATCTGTAACTAGATAAATTACCTTTGTTTGTTTGGCTGGAGAAAATAAGTTGCTAAAGCAGTGTTGAACTCAAGTTCAAGACACCAGCAAGCCAGCTGAATTTTATCTTCAGCTGTTCTGTTCTTACTTAAGGCAAGCAGATTTGTTTTATAATTGAATTATTATACAAATACTAATAGTAAATAAATAAATGTGAGTCGTATCTTAAAACTCATTAAAAAATATAGAGAGATGGTATCACGATTCACCCATTTTTGTTATATTATCAAATATACAGTTCCATAGCAATAATTTTACTAGAATTAGTTCTGAGACACTGATTTCTTTTCATTTTACACAAACGCCAAGGAACAAATCACCTGCACAGTGCAAGATTTCAGCTATGCATTTAATTTTGTTACTTAACATTTATCAAATCAACACAGCATAAGGAAAAAAATGAGCTTTTAAGCAATCATCTAAATAGGACAGAAAAAATACAGATAAATTAAAAATTAATATAAATTACATGAACAGCCCAATCCCCTTATCACTTGAGCAAGAAAATTTATGCATGCGGTTTGCCCTTCTATCAAACTGAATTCATATGGTTTGTGTGTATGTACATTCAGAATTTATTACATTTTAGAGAAAAAAGGACAGAACAATGTAAAAGAAAAAAAACCCCAACTATTAATTACATACTTACTTTCGTTTCTGTTAATACAACTAAAGAGAGCATTCTGAAATCAAAACAAAAACAGTGTTACAAGCCAGAAAACTTAAAAAAAATATTTAGGTGTCCAGTCATTTCTTATAATGAGCTAATAAACCCAATTTTGTTATTATTTGTTCCAATTAGATTGGATTAAAACAAAAACACTAAACAAATCCACTGAAATTGGGAAATGAAAACATGTGGGGTCACCCAAGTTCTGCATGCAATTGTAATAAAATAGGCAAGTAGTCAAGCAAGTAAATAAGGTAACTTTCCTGGACTAAATTAGACATAGCATGCTACAATACGATGCCCAAAAATGCTTTTTTAAAATGACAATAAATATTTTATGTGAAAAAAATAACCCTCCATGGATGCACATGTGCAAATAGAAAACCTCAAACTCAACAACAACATACATTAAAAGCTAAACTCCATCAAACTGTAGCCAAAAAGTAGTTTTGTGGATATACAGTATGTTAAATGACAGAAAAAAGGAAACAACATATACTCTGCTGTTTTGTTTCAGAGGACTCTAATCCACAGAGCAATCACAGAATCACAGGATCATAGAATGGTCTGGGCTGGAAGAGACCTTTAAAGATCACCTAGTCCAACCCCCCTGCAGTGAGGAGGGACATCCTCAACTGGATCAGGTTGCCCCATCTAACTTGACTTGGAATGTTTTCAGGGGTGGGGTATCCACAACCTCTCTGAGCAACCTGTTCCAGTGTTTCAAAACCCTAAGTGTAAAAAAGTTCTTCCCAATATCTTGTCTAAACCTCTCCTCTTTTAGTTTAAAATCATTACCCCTTTGTCCTGTTGCTATGGGTCTCATTAAAAAGTTTGTCCCTGTCCTCCTTATAAGGCCCCATTAAGTATTGAAAGGCTTCAATAAGGTCTTCCCAGAGACTCCTCCAAGCTGAAAAACCCCAAATCTCTCAGCCTTTCCTCCCAGCAGAGGTGTTCCCTCCTTCTGATAATTTTCATGGCTCCTCCTCTGGACTTGCTCCAACAGGTCCATATGTTTCCTGTGCTGGGGACTCTAAAGCTGGATGCAGTACTCCAGGTTGGGTCTCACCAGAGTGGAGAGGGAGAATCACCTCCCTCTAGACTACTGAACTCTTGCCAAAACCAACCACGATCTTCACCACCCTGAGAGAGCACATATATAAGCTTACTGGAACTCCTGAGAGAGCACAGATATAAGCTTAAAGGAATTCCGTGAAAAGATGAAGTCATGAGGTTGAAATTCCAAAATGTAGTTGCCAATTATCAAAGATTTTAAAATTATGATTGAGAAAAAGATGAGGAATTTGACCCCCCTCCACACTTGTCAGAACATCAGATTATAAAAAGTGATTAAATACATCATCATAGTGATAAAACACAATCCCCATCTTCATAAACTTCCTGATCTCCTTCATTTCCCCTATCCCCGTCATTAAACAAATTTGTATTTTACTTAGCATCTGGAGAAGAAAACAGAGATACTGTCATGCTGATCCACAAACATACTGTGGGACTAAAGTCTTGCTTCAGTACAGCAAAATGTCAGATGTTCTACTACCTCTATGTAATAAAATGAGGAGATCTCAAAATGCCCACTTAATTTAAGTGCAGCAGTTCACTAGATTCTTCATCTGTGCTAGTTACTGGTGTTTGCTTCATTGCAGAGAAATGGGTATCCTAAATAATCTTTGGGGTATTTTTGTGAAAATGTGTACTGCTGCAAACAGTTGGAAGTGCTACATTTTTAAACTGAAGAAAACAAAACGTGGAATCATCGTGATGTTTTTATTTTCGTTTTTGTCTTAGAGACTGTTTAGAGTACAGGACTTTGTTTTTCAATTTGTATTCTCTACTTGATTTCTTCTCAGAGATCATTTGAGTCAATTAATCTCTTCTGGCAGCACATCCTTATTTCTCCCCCTGCAGTCTAGGTAGGATTACAATGGAAAGCAAAGTAAATATCAAAGCGATGAAATCTCCCAGTGGTTAAATCATAAAGATACCAGTAACTCCAGCGTCTGAATGCTGATGATTTCCAAGCAGCTTACCCACGTTTGGCTATGCAGAACAGAGAAGGTTAAATACAGAACTTATCTCTGTTTCATAGGAGCAGCACAAACAAGGAGACAGCTTCAGGTTACAACCCACACTTTCTGCACTCTCCCTTACTGACGCTCCTTCAGAGGCATCTTAAATCCTGGCATCAGAATCAGTACATATTACAGAGTCTCAACTTCTTATTTCATTGAAGTTATTTCATACTTATTAACTACATGTGTTCCACTAGAGAACCGGAAAATTAAGTACCCAAGTAAAAACATGAGTCCTTTTAAAATATTGTTCTTAATTTTCACAACTATCTCCATTTTCTTTTCAGTTGTTCATTTAAGAGTAGGCACTTTCAGAACACGCTGGCTCTCTATGTATGAATTAGCGTTCCTGAATAGGCAGCTCTGGTGGAAATCTGAAGAGCCAAAAGAACTATCTGCTGTAGCAGAAGGTTGAAGACTTACATTTTAACTGAGATTTGAAAAACCTCAAGCCTTGATGTTACAGTTTACATCATGCCATTAACTACTTTATTTTATGCTGTGATTAAATCACAAGTTCCAACTTGCCAATCACCCTTTGTGCCATGTAAATCACAGTGCCACAATCCTGTTTTCTACAGTTTCACAATTATATAATATTTTGGATAATACATTTTTGGATAGTGGAAATACGTTAACAGTCAAACCCAATATTTCAAACAGGACTGTTCCAATACTGTAGTAAACAGTGTCAGTTTCTTCTACTGACAGTCAAATAAATTTAAACCATGGGTAAACCATGGCAGATGCAGCAATGAAATAATGATCATAAGAGAATAAACACAAATCTAACTTGAAAATGCAAGTTAAGTTTTCCAACAACATCAGCGACTTATAGCTTTAGTGATCACAAATAAAAGCACAGGTCTATTGAGAATACCTCACACAAAAATTCAGAAGTCCACTTTACATAAAGTAATGCCCCAAATATCACAAATAACAATTCAGATAGTTCATTTTGATTTTTCTAATGCCTTCTACCAAATTTGAGATCTCTTCTCCCAAGAGCACAGATGCTCCGTAATTTCTCCAAGACTGAGAGTGAATTTGCAGCAACATTCCTCATTCCACCGGCAAGTTTTCATCTGATTCTCTTCAGATTTTCCCTCTTTACTACCCACACAACAATTCTTCTCATCTATTCATCTATGTAACATAGATAAGGCACAAGAGAACTCATGGAAACAGAGCGCGTAGACAGAGTCACCATCCTACATCTGTAAGGAATGGAATTATACTGTTGCGTAAAGGCTCATGCCATTTTTATAGTACCATACATCCTTCTCTGTGGATGCCAGACAATGGTTATCAGAAAGTCACTGTGTTTCAATGTGGCCACCTGGTTACTTTGGGACCTTCCGTGTATGAAAAAAGAAACAACACTTAGATAGGAACTATCATACACAACATCACTCTGATCCATGGAGAAGTCTGCTGAAACCAGACTTCTCCATACCCAACCTGTTTCAAGCACTGGAAGTGGCATACAAACCAGCCAGGTAGAAAGCATCATTCTAACTTTATTAATGAACACACAGGGACAGCAGAGGCTGCACTCTGCCTGTCATAGTCATACCCAAGTATCTGACCATACTGTTAGTACAAACAGTATCTAGAATCATGATGTAATGTTGCTGTAAACTCAACTAAAAATTGTCATGTTATTTAAAAGTTGAATGCTACAAAAAAATTCTATTAAAAAGCAGTTTGGGTATACTGACATCCCTGGCTCTGTTAGCTCAGACTGCAGTTAAGGGTATACACAAACCAGAGAAAAATGTTGAGAAGACTATGGTGTTTACCATAATTCCTTCTTCTAAAGGTCTCAAGTTGAGACAGAATTATCTTCTTACAGCATTTTTACACACCAATTTTATATAGGCAGGATGCCTTAACCAGATAACAAATCTTTCTGCACGACGATACTATAGTTTACAGACTGCTGAATCACTGTAATAATGCTCACATTTCTGTCAAGAGGAGTTAGTCTTCTATTTTCCACTTTGGTTTTTTTTTTTTTTAAACTCTCCTATCCCTGTTCCCAGTTGTATAGTCTTGTGTTTACACGAGATCTAGCACTAATCATCAATTTCTCATGACCTGATTTTTCTCAGTGACTGTGCTGAAAACACTTTTTTTCTCAGCTCCTAGAAATTTAAATTACTGAGTTCAACAGGTATAATACGAAGATAGAATAGGAATAGGAATCATGTTTTAGGAATCATCTTTTAGAAGGATCTGCCAAATGCCAGAGGCAGAGCAACGTAAGAAGTATATTTTTATGTCTAGCAGCAGGAGGGAATGTATGTGGAAAAAGGGCAGTTCCAGGAAGGAACAGGAAAAACTTCAGCTGCACTGAGTTGTTAAAGCAACTCACCATACTTCATGAAACTGTAGTGCCTGTAGCCACCACAGAACACAGTGCTAGGCAGGGTGCTGACTTTGCTCTTTATGTTGGTCTGGATAATTGTTCAGTTTCACAGAAAATACAAGTACACAGGTGGGGAGTGTAGCTCTACAGAAATGAGAGAATCTTAAAAAAAAAAAAAAATTAGTGTAGTCAGCTGCTTGCAAATAAAGCTGATAACAGCTTTACACCGTCAGTCTGCTTTGAATTACTAACCATAGCTTCATTACAGAACACAGGGTTGATGCCCACCCCTAGCAAAATAGAAGAAACAAGCAGCTTTTCTGCCCATTCAAACCTCATTCTTAATCAGCCAGTAAACTTTCAGAAGCAAAAGACAGAAAACTAAATGACAAAACAGAGAGGTAAGGAAAAGCAAACAAAAAAAACACCCCAAACCAACAAAACCCCCCGAAGAGTAGAAAATGATGTTCTTTTTAAGGAAAAAAACTAAGTCATCAAGATCTGGGAAAATGAGGGTAAAAAGGCAATACCGTGAGCGCACACACAGTGTCTGGTACTCCACTTTCAACTTGTGAATAAAATATTAAGTGAATAAAGACAGCAATATTGAAAGTCACAAAACACAAATGTCATGATTTCTTTTACTTGTGCATTATCTCATCTTCCAGACTTCTCTTTTTTTAAAACCAAACTTTGCTGAAATTGGTGATTAAAGCCAGTGAGAGTATAAGTAGAAGGAATGGAAAGTGGCAGGCAGACACAGACAACACAGCCACCTATGCCTTAAAGAAAACAGTCTCAAACATCTTTTGGTGTTATGGGAATTGACAAAGGCAACTGAAGTTTATCCAGCAGTGAACATTGTCCAGTCTTACCCACCAGAAGTTCACTGAAGAAAGATTTTAGCCAGTACTGCAGGACCTAACTGGTTTCGCTCTTTTTGGAGCTCATCAGCTGCAGGTAACGGCTCAAAAACTAAAATGCTTGCACACAAACACAGAGAACAGTTTGCTAAAGGAAGTCTCTTCTGCACTGTAAGGCATACTTTTATATTTTAAAAACATTTCTTCTAAAGAAACAGGCCTTATGAGGAGCGGCTGAGGGAGCTGGGGTTGTTTAGCCTTGAGAAGAGGAGGCTGAGGGGAGACCTCATTGCTCTCTATAACTACCTGAAAGGAGGTTGTAGAGAGGAGGGTGCTGGCCTCTTCTCCCAGGTGACAGGGGACAGGATGAGAGGGAATGGCCTCAAGCTCCACCAGGGGAGATTTAGGCTGGACATTAGAAAAAAATTTTTCACAGAAAGAGTCATTGGGCACTGGAGCAGGCTGCCCAGGGAGGTGGTTGATTCACCTTCCCTGGAGGTGTTTAAGGTATGGGTGGATGAGGTGCTAAGGGGCATGGTTTAGTGTTTGATAGGAATGGTTGGACTCCATGATCCAGTGGGTCTCTTCCAACCTGGTTATTCTATGAAATGGTATCTTGAAAAGTGACAGCTGTGCTTTCACGTCAGAACCTTAGAGTATTTTGCTAAAAAACAAAGATTATTTTCCTTCCTAAAAATTCTTATGGTATTTGTATTCCACTAACTCTGGCAAAAAAACACATTTACTACTGTTGGCTTGGGCAAGCTAATCATGTTAAATATGTGAACATGGATCCTATACAATTAAGGTCATATTAATTTATAAGTATTACCTACAGTTAAAAAATACACTAGGAAATAAAATACTTCACTTCATGAGAACAGCAGCAAAAGTCCTGTTAATCTCTCCTTGACTCCATTTAATCTTCAAATTTATCAACTAAAGACATAGTCAGAAGGTTAACAGACTAAGGTTTAGTGGAGTCTGCTGAAGTTTCAAATGATGTTTCACATTTCTTAAGAACGTGCAGTAATTAACAAGTAAGGCCAAGATTTTCCTCTATTACATAAACCAGTAAAGAAGTGAGAATTCTTGCACAGTAAGGTAAAACAAAATCACCGGAATTTAAATTTTGACAAGATCATCAAGTGTTCTAGTAAACTTCTTTGAATAGCATAAAATCAAACAGCACCAGAAGGCAAATTCACAATAATATTAGCTACAATGTGTAGTATATGGTCAGAGTCCACACTGAATTTGTTAAGCAGTACTTCCAGAGGCCACACACAGCAGGGTGCCTTAGGAGTTCATTAAAACTGTTTTGGGACTCTTTCCTTAACAATGTCCTAAACAGCTCCTCTAGCTACATACTATTGTCTCTGAATAATCCACATAAACAATTAGATAAGAGCTAAAAACTGCTGACTGCATTTTACAGAAGCATTCACTAAAACCTCAGGGGAAAGCAGAATCATATGACCCCAGAAGAAAAAAACAAGCCAATGCTGTAGCATAGTGAATACTTTTCTGAATCCCTACTGCTGTACTGTGAGATGCAGGCACTGCCTTTGAAGTTTCTGTACTTAAAAACTGTAATGAAACAAAGTCAGACTAAACTAAACAGTGCTCAAATCTATGTGAACAAAAATGCCTTTAAAGAGTCCAAGGACATCAAAAGTGTTTACTACTGTATGTCAAAAACAGGTTTAAGAGCGGAAGCTAAATAAATTCCAATATTTCTAATTATACTTTGACTGCATGGCAGATGTTAATAGTGCTCAGCTGCAGCAAAGCTCTCATAATGCAAATTAACTAGAGCAGTTTGAATGTCTTATTTAGTACACATGAAATAAGAACTGGAGTTCTTAATGTGCAGAGAGGTGAACTCACAGCATGCATCGTAGAGGCAAGAGCTGTAATCTAATGGAAATTTTAATACTAGCCTTTCCATGCACAGAAGAAAAGCAATCTTCAATGCAACAGTAGTCTTTACAGTTTATTTCAAACCTTATAAACTATTTTTAGTTACTCTTACAAGCATGAATTCCACGCAGCCTTTTTAAAAAAATGAACCCAAATTTACACAAAACTTTTAAAAATAGGAAAATCAGAATATCCTACATACAATCCATACAGTCTCTGCTTCTTTTTTCTTCTTTCTTTGACTATTACCTACCTTCTTTTTAGAGGAAGATTAACAGAACAGCAGAAAGCTGGAAGTAGTAGTGAAAGATAGAAGAGCTGACATGCACAGAACTAGAGAAAAAATCGAAGATGAAAAAACGAGTATCTGAGAAGCAGAAGACGGGAGAAAGATTACGATAACAAAATCTTTCAAAAGAAAGTAAATAAAGTACATCTCTGCAACACTTAAAAACACTCAGCAAGTTGTGTTAAATTTTGTAATTTCTGTATGCAGAGCTATTTGAAAATAAAAAAGTTTAATAGGATACAATCTTCAATACACTGATCCAAAATTAATAGCTTACAGCACAATTCATTTCCAAAACATTTAAAATCTCCAGATTAGAATCACAAGCTTCATAAGTATTTACAGTAAAAGTAATCCAGAAACATACGATCAGCAGAAAAAGCATCATCAATTAATCTTGTGAAAAGCTGGCACATCAATGCTGAAGTGATTCTGCTACCGTACTATGTGAGACTGCACTTCACAACTTCAAACGCTGTGATGCCTGCTGCTTGGAGTTAGGGCTTTTTTTCACTGCTCTGAACCCTATGTCCTACCCTTGAAAACTTTGCCTCATTCTGCATGCTCATTAACTTACTGGGAAGCTCTAGGGTAACTGCTAAAGCTGCTTCCCTAATCTCAAAAGATTACAGAGAAGTACTGTGCACAGTTCAGTCAAAAATTACAAGAAGCTTTGAAAATCCTCTAGGAAATCCTTATGTAAGTACATAAGTAAACTATGATAACCTATGAGAATGTTTCCAAAAAGGGAATTATACTTTTATATTCGTAAGTCAGCCAGTTTTTACTTACATGTCACAGATATGTCATACCTCAATAAAAGACTTGAGAGTTGATGAACAAGGCCTAAAATAATTCTTGTATTGGATCCTCATTTTTGGTGTATGAAATATGAATTCTTAAACACAAAGGCAAACAACAGTGCGTATAACATTGTGTTTATGTGATTCACAGGCAGTTTCTGATCTTATGTCACACCTCTTTCAGTTTTCACTAGCCACTCCCTTCCCAATCGTTCAGTTTCTTCCACAGCCAACCCCACCGAGTACAAAGTGTGGTACCAGTCACGGACACAGAAGCTACTTATAGACTAAAGAAAGAGCAGGGAACAATCAACCACGGCACCAAAAAAATTTATTTTCTAAGAAACAGAGGATGAATCACTAGGGTGTGAAAAAAAAAATGCAAGTTCCCTCCAGAACTACTTCTTGGAATCTCCTATCTTAGGCAAAACTTCCTTGAATTTTATATAACCAGTGGGTCTCTTGAGAGCACTGTAAGTACTACGTCAAGAGTACTTGTAAGCCTACACATATAGGAAAACCCATTGTCATACAAAATTCTGTAATAACAAGATCTATCACATTAGTTAATTTATTTGTGTCACTAATGCAATATCTGTATTAATGAGCTCCTAGCGCTTATTAAAAAAGTTCTTTCCTCCAGAAGACTGATTCTTTCTTTCATCATTTTTTCCCTCTCCTTCTCTTTTAGTGTTGCACAGACAGAAAGAGTTAAGGTTTTCTGCACAATCACAGCATGTTCACTCTTCAGAAGAGTGAGGGACACACTTTGCAAAATTCCAGATAAAAACTGGAAAAAGAAGAACTAGGAAAAGTAAGATGACTATCAACATTTTGTAGTCATTCTTTAATGTCTTACCTTTCCTCTTCCGTTCTCCTTCAACCCATATTGGCCAACCTCCTACAGCAATGCAGAAATCCAGAAAAAAAGAAGGAAACAGACCAGCATAACAGAGGAGAAGCTTACAGATGTTGACAGTATAGCATATCATAGCATCAGAGGAGACAGAACTACTTAAAATGAAAATTCATTTTTAAAAGCACAAGCTGTAGTAATTTTAACAGTGAAGAGTCTAGGAAAACACTCTGTAGATTGTTTAGATAAAATGACCAAAGATGGGTAGTGGGGGGAAGGAATTTAAAATTTCCTGGAAAAACAGGAAACCTGCTACGCTTCCGCCCAAATGAAGAGAACAGAATTGTCTGGTAACATGAACTGTTGATTATAAGCACAATTTATGTAGAACTACCTAATTCAGGGCACGAAGAAATGAGATGTAAGGGGGTAGGAGGAATCTAGCTTTTAATTAAGAAACAGGTGAAAGCCAAGAAGTCCTAGCAGAACAGCATTTCTATAAATTGTACTAAGAATAAATAAAGGCAGAGTTCTGAAAATATCCTGATGATTAATTTTAAGACCAGAAGAGTAAAAACAATTGTAGGCTTTCATAGTTTTCACTGATGTTACAAAGAACTGAAATTATTACTTCACTGATGTTACCAACAATTTGAAATTATTTACATTAAGAAAGAATATTTAAAAGGTTATTGTTTCCTGAATTTATTCCTCTAGGTCACTTTTAAGCTGACTCTCCCACTATAGAAGTAAAAATGATTCTGATGGAATGAACGCTCACAACGAATGCTGACTTTCATGATAACTCCCACGAAACCAACTTTTTTGGAATCTGTGTCTCCATTTTGAAAATTGCATCTTTTTTCATTCAAATTAAGATACATGCAAGTCTAAAAAAAGACAACACCTTTTTACAGAAAATGATGGTGCTTTTAAAATCTGTAGAGAGAGGTATTTTACATTTGGATGAAAATAAGTATATCCAGAAATATGACTATAAGAAGATTGGACTTACCCTTTTCTAAAGGCTACTTTTTACAGAATTCATAGAAGAGCTGATTTTTAAGATATATCCAAACACATACACACATACCTCATATTCCTTCCTGCAGAGCTTTAAAACATCATTCTTTGCAGAAGCCTAAAAGACAGATGAATATCTCTTTTAGTAGGAGAAAATAATAAAATCACGTAGGAAAGTAAAGCCAATTCTACATTTATATTCACTGTCATAACCATGGATTTATGATCTATTTAAATGTTTCTTTTTACAAACCAAAAGAATCCATGCAAAGCTTTAAAAAAGGAAAAGCAGAAACTATGACTGTCAATACTACATTGAATTAAAAAACCAAAACCTTATATTTCTGCACCAAGTTACCTGATACCAGAAGCATGTAAAGCAACTTTGTTTCTGTGAAAGGTTTGCAAGACAGAGCAGAATACAGGAAACGTTTAGGAAACAGAAGAACTCGACCATAAAAATCTCTCCATTTTATATTCTCAGTACCAATTATGTGCCTCTTTCCCTTCTCCTCCATCTTGTATGCAGGGTCCTAGAGTTCCTAGTATGAAACTAAGTTGCAGAAGTTCTCCCCTCAAACTGCAGATCAGGTTTTTTTCCCTGCAGAGTCTCTCCTGCTCCTTCTTCATATGACAGATACTCAAAATTATTAATAGTACTAACATTAGTTACTTCCACCCCCAGTAATTTAAAATACCAGAGTAATTGACCTTGGACCTATCATATCACCTTCTTCAAAATTACTCCAAAGCCCCCTCAAATTTCAAGAATCAAAATTAAAATAAAAATATTTCCCATTTTCCCTAATATTATATACATATTATATATATATAAAAAAAGTATATTTTAGTTGAAATGAAAATCATATAAAATGTATCAACCATAGTCAGCTATGGTACAAAACACAGTCAAGAATCTCAGACAGCAGAGTTTGTAATCAAACAATACAGCACTGATTCTTAGCATAATGGGAAACGATTTAATGATCATAAGATTAAATTAACATAATTTCATAGGACATTGCAATAAATGGAAGTGCTTTCATCACGTCTGAAAACATTAACATAAATAAATCTGAAAACTTTGCTAAAAAATGCAGACGTGTGTATCTCATCAAAAGCCCCCTGTTTCTTCACTCCATCTTTTTTCCACATTACTATATAAAAATAGGAAAAAAAATGAAAAAACGCTTCACAAATTTTTAATTAAAAAGTCATTGCTAAATTTATATATTATGCTTAAAACTGTCACTTGACAACAATGAAACTAACTTTCTTCCATCTGATTAAAAAAACCTTTTTGAACAGGTACAAAATCCCATTTTGGGCTGTAACCAGAGTGTTGTATCACTAAACATTACACTGCAAAAAAGGAGAGCTTAGAAATAGCCACACACTGACTCCCACTCAGAATTATTTTAAAATAACAACTTTCATGTAGAGATTGTGACAAAAAAGATTCAAGTTTAGCATAAGCAAAGAGAGCTTCAGAATTTTTATGGATTCAGTCAATAAATTACTATAAAGTAACAAACTAGACCATATCAGCAATAATCATGTGCCTAATGTCTGCAAATCAAACCTAAGTGGATTGGATTAGCTCCATTTGCCAAGTGCAGTGGTGCTAGGACACGCCTGCAGCCCAATTGTCAACTCTCACCTTGCAACTTCTGTGCTGTCAAAGTCAGTAAGATTTCATCTTAGCTGTATCTTCATTACTGAGCAATTAAATGTGGCATCAGAATACACAAAAAAGGCACAGCTAACATTAAAGGCCTTAAAATTTCTCCTTCAGGCTCATCAAGTCACAGCAATTAGCCTAGCCCTATAGCACAGCTCAAAATACAGATCCAAAAATACCCCCCTCAAGCCCCACCACTTTTTTTAAAGTACGTTTTCATCTCAGCAGACTTTTACTTTTTTACTAAAAATTCACTTTACACCCATAAATTCTTTGGTTTGGGTTCTGGAATTTATCATCAGTAGTACCTGCCAGGAAGTATCCAGTCCTATTTTGTAATTTTAAAAAGAGTTTATGTGGTAATTTAATTGTGATGTAAAAAACACATTAAACTTGATGTTCATAAACAGAAATTACTTCAACACAGCATCATTTGATATTAACCACACAAAAACAATCAGAAAGCCGTACCTGTTTACATGCCTGACGACATTCTGCAGCAATAGCCAGTTCACAGCAACCTAAACCAACCCACCCGTCAGACTTCTTCAAAACTCCTTGGAAAAGAAGATGACTGTACGTATTACAGTAGAAAGAGAATCTGTGTCATCATTTTCCCTTCCCTCCCCATGAGTCAGTTACTTTCCGAATTTTATATGTCTGTTCTCATTCAAGAAGCCCATTCACAGATCACATTTTTATTGGAATTTATGAAGTCATTTGAAATCAACTTTAAGTAAGAAAAGAGCAAATCTGTGCCTTAATAAATGCTGAACTCGGTAATTATGACCTATACACTTAGCTTAAAGATGCTTTATGCAAACTATTTTATATGTTCACTGGAGGTATGACAGTTTGATAGTTTGATTTATCTAATCTGAAATATAAGACAACAGAAACCACCAGTTAAAAAACCCAACAACCCTCATTAAAATCATCACTATTATCTCCTACAGACACATCCTCTTCTTGGTTTCAACAGCATATTTTTCTAACTTTGGCAAATCAGAACATGTTTCTTACTTTTCCTTCAGGCTTCCTGTAGTGGTTTTGGTTGAGATGGAGTTGATTTTCTTCATACTAGTTGGTATGGGGCTATGTTTTGGATTTGTGCTGAAAACAGTGTTGATAACAGAGGGATGTTTTAGTTGTCACTGACAGTGCTTACACAGAGTTAAGGCCTTTTCTGTTTCTCATACTGACCTGCCAGCAGGTGGGCTGGGCTGGAACACAGTGGGGACAGTTCAGCCAAAGGGATATCCCAGACAATATGAAATCGTGCTCAGTGATAAAACTGGGAGATAGAGGTTGGTGGGGGCAGGCTGGGCAGGAGTCGGTTGGTGGCGAGCAAATTGTTTTCTTTTGCATCATTTGCTTTTCTTCTCTTTTTGTTGTTTTGTGTTTGTTTTTTTTTCCTTACATTTTTTAATTATTAAACTGTCTTTATCTCAACCCACAAGTTTTTTCACTTTTACCCTCTGATTCTTCCCACTATCCTACTGGCAGGGAAGAGAGTAAGCAGTTGTGTGGTGCCTACCTGAGTGAAACGATGACACTTCCTTTGTAATTTGTCTCCCCAATAACATGGTTTGATATCCAGAATTATCTTCAATTGAAGTTTTCAATCTCCCTGTCCCTCTTTTTCCATTTATTTCACTATACCATTACCCTCATTTCTTACCATAAGGTTAACTAGAAAAGCAAATTGCTGCCCTAAGCTGTTTCACCCTCTTAATCTATTCACAAAAATAGACCTTACGTTTGCAACACATCAGAAATCAAATAAGAGCGGAATGCACTCCTGGATCTATTTCTCACATAAGTTTAAAGAGAGACATAATTAAAGGGAAGGTTTAACCTATGCAGCTGCTCAGCAGCCATGGCAAGTTTGTTACATCCTTTTTTTCTTAGGGTAGGGGGTGAAATTATTTAGCTCAAATGAACCAATTATTCTTGTTATGAATATTTAAAAAATAAGCCAGTATTTTAGGACATGCACAAATTATATCCTTTATGTAGAAATAAAAACTTTACAAAGTAAAAGAATCAACCACTTAAAAAAAAGCTCTTAACCCTAGTAGAAATATCACATGGAATGCCCAGCTTTAAAAAAGGGGAGTGAAAGAGCTAGGAGTGAGAGCAGTGAGCTTAAATTAAAATTCAAAAGAAAATACTGGGAAAAAAGTCATTAAAAATAATTGTAATCAATGGAAAACTATCACCAGTAGGTATTTATAATGATTAAAATTGCCTTTAAAATACACTTTGTTGGCTTTACAAACACAGGTGTCATAGAAAGCCTTAATGTATCAGTCTTTCATGACATTCTAAAGGGCAAATTAAGAAAACGCACTAATAGTAAATGTAAAAATCTTTACCTAAAATAACATATTTTCCCAGCAAATTAAAATGAAAATTAAAAAATTAAAATAGTATTTACATTTATTGATATGCAAATGAAACGTTAATGCTCACCACAAGCAAGATAGCAGGATTGCACAGCAGGTCACGAGAGCAGAGGCCAATGTGGAAAACAGCTTTTGGTTTGGTTGCAGCCTGTGTTCAGTCAGACTGAAGTGGCCGTGTACCATATGAATAGTCCAGACCTTCTGGAGGCATGGTAGGCCACTGACTCACCAGTCTTTTTGGAGACTGTCCAAAATCCTCTTTATGCCTATTGGCATACTTCTCCAGTTGAAACTATTTCAAAACAGATGTGAAGGCCACAAACAACTGCAAATTCAGCTTACCATAAACGGGCTACAGACTCAGTTTTTCAGAGACTAAGCATCTTTCTGAAAGTGTTAAGGAGAAGGGTATTGTGCATACCTCAGTAGTCTGTAATCAATGTTCAAAAATGTAGAGTCTGAATCAATGTTTTAAACTAATTCCAAGAGGAAATGCATGTCTACATGGAAGCCATATATGTGTATTTAACTACATATGTACAGTTAATTGCCAAATCAACTAACCTCTACATTCTACTTTAGGCATAAAATAATGTAGCAGTCTTTTCTGCATAACTTTCACAAGTGGAGCTACACACAGACTCCTTTCAATCCAAAAAGCAATGTTCAGTAGGATAGTTATTAGTAGGATTGATATTGTAAGGTACAAGGAACCTAAAAAAATGTAAAAGAAATACCATGTATAGTATGAAAGCGAGATTTCCAGAGAACTTTGCTGGAATAACCAGTTATATCCCAGAGAAACACATCATAAACATAGCTGTACAGCTTTAGGACCAATGTCACCACTGAACAGTCACTAGTGAATCGTCAATGAATAAATCAAGGATCCATATTTTGTGCAATACAGAGCCTGTAGTTTTCAGACATATTTTTACTTGAACTCAACTGTGCTAAAAGAATAATGCAAGCTACAAACACATGCCAAATTAAGAATGCTGCTAAGTTTCAGCCACAGTTAGTATTTTCTTGGCAAGTGGCCCTCTCCCCAGGATTCTTACAAGTAGCAGACAAGTTTGCAGAAAAAAAATTGATGTCACATCTTCAAGAACAGTGAACTGAAATTTTGATACAGCAATTTATAAACTAATTTTGTAGTCAAGGTAGTTAAAACTCATGCATTTCTGATGAAAGTACACCTTCAGTGAGTCCATAGTTCTGATTATTCATCAAATTAACTGATACAATACAGGTTCCTGAACTATAGATTATCTAGTTGTCTCTTTGAAGTTATCTACTCTGCTTATAGAAAATGATAAAACTTAACATAAGAACATGACCTGTGGAATTGCTTTCAACATTGGCAGCATCGTATGCAGCTGTGTGCTAACTCAGAAGGGAACTATTGAAGGGAAGGTGATTGTAGTAGATTTTCTTAATTTGGTAAATAAAAAGGCACCCTCGGTGTATTTGTAGATGATACAAAACTGTGAGGAGAGGTTGCTAAGCCTAGTAGTTGTGCTACCATTCAGAGGGGTATTGACAAGCCAGAGAAACAGGCAGAGAGGAACCTCGTGAAGTCCAAAAAACCTAAAGGGAAATGTGAAGTCCTACACCTGGTGAAGTCCCCATGCTCCACAGCCCAGAGGAGGCTGACCAGCTGGAAAGCAGCTTTCAGAGGATAATAGAATCTCGCCATAAAGGCACTGACGAGGTCTCACACCAGTTTAAGAAGTACAGGAAGACAGTCTGGAAGTGGTATGCTTTTTCCACTTGCTTAAACACACCTAACATTTAAAATAAAATATTTATTTCTTACTTGCAGTAAAAGCATTAGCACTCATTTGTATAGAGCTACAGAGCTTCAATGAAGATTAGGTATTGTCTCCAAGTGAAAACGTATCAAGTTTTAGATGAGACAGAAGCACTGCAACTTCAGAAAAACATCGCTGGTTAAGCAAAACTACCGAAATACAAGACAGTAAATCTCTTTGCATGCACTGGAATCAACTGTTTGCCTCTGAAACAGGGCTGTGGAGAAGTCTGATGCCATAAGATGTTACAGCCTCCCCTTTCCTCACTACCTCTTTTTCAAACATAGCATGCTAATTTCACTTGAAGTCTTTCAGAAATGAAACAGAACAGTTCTGTCTTTTGATTTATGCTTTAACTACCTAAATCCACCTGTACCAGGAAGTTTGGCTCTTGATCTGAGCCCCTGCGCTTCTTGAATTGTTTGTCTACTTCTTACTATTTCCCTCTGTTACTCAGTTTTTTTCCAAATTACACTGCATCTAGAGAAAAACTGCAATAATCCACGATTTTCCAGATCATGCTAAGGTAGACTGAAACTAATAATACTAGAAAAACCTTTAAAGGAAAGAAAATTTAATATGTCCTGGATGTGTCACAGAAGCACATGTTTAATTATACAAACATATTAAACATTTTTTAATTAGGAAAAAAAAAAGCACTGTTTAAAAAGAGAAAAGCTCAGGTAACCCACTTTCAATTAAAGGAAACTAAATGTCAAATACAGTTCATAAAGGAAGCATAACGAAAGTTGAATTATCACAAAATCTATAGGTATAGGTGGTAGACACAACATCAAAACATGCATATGCTGAAAAAGCAACATGACTCAATAGCAAACTAGTAATTCTTACCTGGCAAAGAAGAATTTATACAACCCCATACTTCACCCTGAAAAGAAAAATGCAATTAAGTAAAAATAAGTCTAGAGAACAAGAATTTCTAGCAGACAAAACTCAGCATTTTTGCCCTGGCTTTTAAATATCTCATTGGAAGAATTTTTATGTCTATAACATCTCTGAAGAAGTGCTAGGAGATACAAGTTCAGCAGCACTTTCTTTCCTGAGAAGGATGCCACCTACAGAGTATGAAATCAACAGCAACATTTTTATAGGTGCAGAACATGCTGTGATTACCTGGAATATCTAGCTAGCCAATCTTCTCCACCAGTGTTTGGAGAACTAAGTAGCGACTGTTTTAAAGAGATTTATCTAGGACCAAGACCTGTGGAGAAGCTTATTGCCCTAGCACCGCTTTCCACCAGCTTTAAAAAAAACCAAACAAAAAATCCCAAACATGACACACAAAACAAAAGAAAGAGGTTTTGAGGTACCCCACAGATCAGAGGAATGTGGCTTCAGGTGAAGATAAATACATAGAGGGAAAAGTTCCATAAGAAAAGTCTAGGAACATGAAAAGTTACAATAGGAACCTGTTGGGGTCACCCTGACCGCAAAGCACTTCTGGACCTAAGCATAGGTTCTGCTAAATGACCTAAGTGGCTGATGGTATTAGGTAGAAGAATGCTGCAAATGTTTTGTGGGTTTATTTTTGGCAGCTGTTCATAGAGTAGCTGTCCCTGTCTCCCTCACTACCATTACTACCAAGCTGACTACAGGGGATTCTTTACACTGGGGCTAGAATTAAAAAATTAAAAAAAAAAAAAAAGGAAGTCAGATCAGACACCAGTCTGCCACACCTACTAATGTTACCCGCCCAACAAAAGATACAAATGTCCTGGAGGAAGGAGGTTTAGAGTTTCTCTTTCCTTTATAGTCTGGGATTCCTGAGGCCTGGCCTTAGCAGTAAAGACTGAAGCAAAGATGGCATTCTGTAACTCCATGTTCTCTCCATTCTCTGTCACCAGGGCACCCACCTCATCCAGCAGTGGGCCCACACTTTCCCTAAAAATACAGAATGTTTCACAAATTTGCATGTCCTCCTTGTGCAGGGCCTGTGCTAATCTTCTCTGTATCGTTCCAATTTCAGCGTATGTGCTGTAGAAGCAAGTAGATATCCACACTGCAACTTGAGGATCCCATGATGCAACAGGTAGACGTGTCATGAATGAAGCTGCAGCCCATGGAGAGCACACACTGGAGCAGGCTCCTGGCAGGACATGTGGCCCTGTGGAGAGCAGCCCACGTTGGAGCAGGTTTTCCAGTGGGACCTGTGCCCCCTTGAAGAGGGGCCCACACTGGAGACGGTTCCCTGGTTTTCCTTGTGGCCCTGCAGGAGACTTACACTGGAGCAGTTTTGTTCCTGAAGGACTGCACCCTGTGGAAGAACCCACAGTAGAGAAGTTTGGGAAGAACTGCAGCTCATTGGAAGGGTCCACACTGGAGAAGTTCACAGAGGCCGTCTCGTATGGGTAGGACCCCATGCTGGAGCGGTGGAAGAGCACAAGAACCCCTGTCAGGCAATTATTCTGTCACTGCAGGAATTAATGACTTTCTAAAGTTGCAATGGATCTGTATCCAACGATCTAAGACTGTCCTGCTATCTGTAGGAGTTTCCCACTTAGATATCTAAGACTCAAAGTTAATTTAAAAGAAAAGGGTAGAGAGCTTTCACTTCTATTAGTTCCACTTCATAAATACAGTTGATCTCCCTTATTTCATGAGAAGATTAATGAGTGGACTTGATGTTCTCAAGTGTCTTTTCCAACACAAACAATTCTACGATTTGAAGATAAAGTTGCCTCTTGCGTTGGCGGTTACTGTAGTACCTCATACCAGGCCACACTCTTTGTATTGGATTACCCGAAGGAATATAGACAACACAATCTCTGTAACCAGTGATCCAGAAAACAAACCATGTGATTAAATTCATAACCTATGTGCTCACCTATGGAATGTCACCAGGACATCCCTCCAGCAAAGACAAGTGGTATCTGAAAACAGCAAATGTGGTATTAAGTTGAATTGTTATTTATTTTATATCTAAATGTCTTTTTAAAAGTTTATAAATATTATCAGTTCAGTGATATCCATTTCAGATATACACTGGACAGCAAACTTGCCATTTAGAAATGTGGTAACTGAGAGTTAAAAAAGTCACGTTTCTCCCTTTCAGATATTCTGTCTTCTAAAAATGCCCTGCTCTGCTCTATGGGTAGATCTTACTCTTGCTATCACGAAATAAAAGACAAAGTAACCCAATATCAAAACAAAAGCTACGCACCACTCTGACATGTTTTCACGCCATCAGCTGTCTATGACTTTCCAAGACCTTATTGCTGATGATTCACCGAAACAATACAATGAAGAAACACTGAAAAAACCACTTTTGTCGCACAGGAAGAACAGACGTATAAGCAAGCACACTCTTGCAAAGTAGCTTATAAAACATTATTCTCAGATTTACTACTCATACACGTTGCCGATTTGATCTGAGTAAACATTTTAGGCTAGCTGGAAACAGGACTAATTCTGTTTAGAAGTAACAAAAATTACAAGAAGAAACAGACCTCAACTGTGTTGAAATATTATAAGCTGCCAAAAGATAAGACTCCAGAACTTACAATCTGAATGACAATGTTTATCTCTTCCTTGATTAGATAATCTCCAAGACAAAAAGCAGATTACATCCTTCATTTTTTTAGTGATACACTAGAGAACTTGTGGGAAATCATAAGCTTACTTATTCAATGAAAGCATTACTTCAATTTGTTGGATATGGCCATAACTATTCAGAGCTACTACAAGGGTCTCCTTACCTCAACCCAACCAAGACCTCACAGCTTTATCCCATACACAAGCTGGAATACATCATCTAATTTAAGTCACTGCAATCAACATCCAAATGACAATCACCTAGAATACTTCTTTACAACATAGGTCAGATTTTCCTTGCATTTTGTAGCTTATACAACCAGGACACTGCCAAAATTGCCAAGTCCTGTCTTATTGGAAACAGCATAATATACGATAGCTTTGAAAAAAAAATTGTCCTACTCTGAGGATCGGATCTCATTATATGAATTTTTCTCATTCTTGAACAAAGAATAAAAAGCTTGAAGACAGACACACATGTTCTACAAGTTCAAAACTCAGTGAGTAAATAAAATACAAATAATGCTAAAACCTTATTTTTACAAGCAAAGCTTTGTCAATGTAAGACCAGTTAGTTTGCTTTCTGTAATTAAAAACTAGCACTGCTTACCATTGATTCTGGACAATACTCAGGTGCTCGCTGCAATAAGTGCTTCAAACGGGAATCACTCTTAGAAGACAAAATCTGTTAGAAACAAAACACAACTTAAAATGCATAGAATGTAAGGTATTCAATGCAATACCTTTTTCAATTGATTTCATCATTTTTAGTTTCACTACTACCTACCCTTTGACAATTTTAGCCAAAAGTTAATATGTAAACAATGCAAAGTTCAGATTTTCCTTTATATATCTATAGTCTTTCAAATACGTTCCACTTTTTATGAAGAAGAAATTTTTGTATTTAGAAGTGAATGAGAATGTCCTCCTCAAACTTCTCAATAAAATGTTTCTATTGAATAGGTAGCATGAAAAGCAGAGAATTTCTGCCCCATGTATCAAAATACTATAAAACTATTTATTTAATTAATCTACATGTTACATTACCGCAGACAACTAAACGCCTTCCTTAAAACCCTGAAACAGAGTCACAGAATCACTAGGTTGGAAAAGACCTCCAGTATCATTGAGTCCAACCATTCCTATCAACCACTAAACCATGCCACTCAGCACCTTGTCCACCCATGCCTTTAATATCTCCAGGGATGGTGACTCAACCACCTCCCTGGGCAGCCTCTGCCAGTGCCCAATGACCCTTTCTGTGAATTTTTTTTTTCTTATGTTCAGCCTAAACCTCCCCTAGCGCAGCTTGAGGCCCTTCCCTCTTGTCCTGTCCCGTCACTTGGGAGAAGAGGCCAGCACCCTCCTCTCCAAAACCTCCTTTCAGTTAGTTGTAGAGAGTAATAAGGTCTCCCCTCAGCCTCCTCTTCTCCAGGCTAAACAACCCCAGCTCCCTCAGCCGCTCCTCATAAGACCTGTTCTCCAGTCCCTTCACCAGCTTCATCACTCTTCTCTGGACTCGCTCCAGAGCCTCAACATCCTTCTTGTGGTGAGGGGCCCAGAAGTGAACATAGTATTCGAGGAGCGGTCTCACGAGTGCCAAGTACAGAGCGAGAATAACCTCCCTGGACCTGCTGGTTACGCCGTTTCTGATCCAAGCCAAGATGCCATTGGCCTTCTTGGCCACCTGGGCACACTGCTGGCTCATGTTCAGTCGGCTGTCAACCAACACCCCCAGGTCCTTCTCCTCCAGGCAGCTTTTTAGCCAGACTTCTCCAAGTCTGTAGCACTGCACAGGGTTGTTGTGCCCCAAGTGCAAGGCCCGGCATTTGGCCTTATTAAACCTCGTGCCATTTGACTCTGCCCAGCGTTCCAGCCTGTTCAGATCCCTTTGCAGAGCCTCCCGACCCTCCAGCAGATCAAAACTTCCACCCAGCTTAGTGTCATCCACAAACTTGCTCAGGGTGCACTCAATGCCTTCATCCAGGTCATTGATGAAGACATTGAACAGGGCTGGACCCAGCACTGAGCCTTGGGGAACCCCACTTGTCACTGGCCTCCAGCTGGATTTCACACCATTTCCCACCACTCTCTGGGCCCGGCCATCCAACCAGTTTTCCACCCAGGAGAGTGTGCGCCTGTCCAGGCCAGAGGCTGACAGTTTCCTAAGCAGAATGCTGTGAGAAACTGTCTCAAAGGCTTTACTGAAGTCCAAGAAGACCATATCCACAAGACGATGCAAAAGGTGCCTTGGTCTCTTTAGCTTTCGTGATCTGGCCCTTCCTGTGACACAGGGATACTCAGCCATCCAAGCTGCCATTAGGTAATAATTCTTGTCCTTCGTGTACAAATAATTAAGCTATCAAATAATTGTAACACGTACAGCATCAAACCCATGAGGGATGAGGTGTGAGTAGCATGTCTTGCTCTCCTTCTCCATGCCAATTCACACAAGCAACAACTGGGTGTATTGTGTTTCACATAGATTCCTGTCATGCCTGCATCACCAAAAGTAGTGTCACGTTGTTGTCCCTGAAAGCCAGGTGCTCCTGGCTCTGATCCTGTCTTCTCATTGCTAAAATTGCAGGGATGCGGTCACCCGTTCTCACGCCAGAGCCTGAGTTTCACTCAGCCTTTCCCTCATCCAGTAGGCGAGTCACTTTGTCATAGAAGGCAATCAGGTTAGTTTGGCAAGACCTGCCTTTCATGAACCTGTGTTGACAGGGCCTGATCACCCAGTTATCTTGCATGTGCTTCATGATAGCACTCAAGGTCACCTGTTCCATGCCTTTCCCCAACACTGAGGTCAGACTGACAGGCCTGTAGTTTCCTGGATCCTCTCTCTGAACCTACCTGTAGATGCGCACAACATCAGCCAGCCTCCAGTCCAGTGGAACTTCCCCAGTCAGCCAGGACTGCTGGAAGATGATGGAAAGGGGTTTGGCAAGCACATCCGCCAGCTCCTTTAATACCCTTGGGTGGATCCCATCTGGCCCCATAGACCTGTGTGTGTCTAGCTGGGCAAGCAAGCCCCTAACCCACCTCCTCTTGAATCATGGGAGCTTTGTTCTGCTCCTGGGTGTATACACACAGGGAGCAACTACTCTTACTGTTGACGACTGAGGCAAAGAAGGCATTAAGTAGCTCAGCCTTGTCCTCATCCTTTGTCACAGTTGTTCCATTTGCATCCAGTAGGGACTGAATATTCTCCCTGGTTCTCCGTTTACTATTGATGTATTCATAGAAAGATTTTTTGTTATCTTTCACTGACTTGGCCAGTCTGAGCTCTAGTTGGGCTTCAGCCCTCCTGATCTTTTCTCTACACAATCTCACTTCCTCCCTGTAGTCCACTCAAGACACCTGTCCCTTCTTCCAAAGTTAGTAGACATTCCTCTTCTTTTTGATGTCCCTCCAGACCTCCCTGCTCAACCAAGCTGTTTTTTTTTCCCCCCAACGGCTCCTTTTCTAGAACATGGGGACAGCTTGCTCCTGAGCTGCTAGGATTTCCTTTTTGAAGAGCACTCAGCACTAGTGGGCTCCCTTGCCCTTAAGGACTGTGTCCCATGGGACTTCGTCAACCAGCCTTCTGAACAGTCCAAAGTCTGCCCTCTGGAAGTTTAATGTGACTGTTCGGTTAATAATTGTTGTGGAACAAACATGAACAAAAGTTCATGATTAGTTAAAGAGACTATTAAAATTAACAGGGGAATGAATACTACCCACAGCAGAGCAAGATGAAGTTAAGCACCCCCTAAGCCAACTGAACACAAAGAAATTCATGAGACTGGATGGGATGCAACTGAGGATGTCGAAAAGCTAGTCACTGTCACTGTCAATGGCAGCAGCTTAGCTACTATTTCTGAAAGACAATGGTGACTGGATGAGGTTCCTAATGACTGAAAAAAGACAAACATCATATCCATTGGAAAGGCAAAAAGGATAATCTGGGCAATTACAGGCTGTTTAGCCTAACCTCCCCACAGGAAGATCGTAGAAAAAAGCCTCACAGAAGCCATGTCAGGGCACAGGAAGGACAAGAAAGTGACTGGGAACAGTCAGCACAGGCATAACAAAAGCAAATTTAGTCTGACAGCTTTCCATAATAACAACAAAAAAAATCATTTGGTAAAGAGTGTACCTTGTCTACTTTAAAACTGTTTCTGCATAGTCTCCCACTGTAGCTTTAGCGCCAAACCAGTGAAACATGGACGGGCTGGGTGGGCTACAAGGCGGGTGACAAACTGCCTGGACAGTAGGGCTCAAAGATCAGCAGTCAGCAGTTCAACATCTAAGCGTTGGCTGCTTAGAAGTAGTATAATATACGAGTCAAACCAATAGTGTTGACGGCTTTACTAGTGAGCCGGACAACTGGACAGAAAAATCCTCAGCAGGTACGCAGATGAGCCTAAACTGGAAACTGCTATTAATAAGCTGGAAATTGCAGCTGCTCCCCAGATTCACTTCAACAAGCTACAGCAATGGATTGAGAGAAAACTCAAGCAGTTCAACAAAGGTAAACACAGAATCTTGCAGCTGAAATAGAATAAACCCATGTAATCGTCCAGGTCTGATGAGGCCACATGTGTAATACCAAAAGGTGTAGAAACAGACCTATTAATATGGGACAGGAAACTGGAAATTACAGGAATAACTGAAGCATGGATGCATTTCAG
This sequence comes from Phaenicophaeus curvirostris, assembly GCF_032191515.1. Taxonomy (NCBI): domain Eukaryota; kingdom Metazoa; phylum Chordata; class Aves; order Cuculiformes; family Cuculidae; genus Phaenicophaeus; species Phaenicophaeus curvirostris. The sequence continues at coordinate 43,116,393 of NC_091394.1, forward strand.
GTCCTTCAGAAGAAGAAATACAGTTCTATTCTAAATTCGCAACATGATAAACTCACGGAAAGAAAAACAAGAGAATAATAGTACAGGTTTCAGAAATGAGAGCAAGAAAGGAACTGCAGTAATATTTGGGGTCTTCTGGGGTCATAGAATAATAAAGCAATTCAGGTTGGAAGCGATCTCATAAAATAATTTAATTCAACCTCCTGCTCAAAGCAGAGTCAACTACGAGGCCAGACCATGATGCTCAGGGTTTTATTCCATCAGGCCATGAAAACCTCCAAGGATGGAGAAAGCACAGCCTCTGTGTTTTCACGGTAGAAAAGTTCCTCCTTACAACCAGCTGGAACTCTCTAATGCCTGCTTTCACTTGCCTTCCCACCACATACCACTATGAAGAGCTTAGCTCTGCCTTCTGAGCAATCTTACTACAGGCATCAGAAAGCTACTGAGGCGGTCCTTCTTCCCCAGGCTGAAAGCAGCTCCCTCAGCCCCTCCAGAGAAGGCATGTGCTTGAGCCTCCTGACCATTTTGGTGACTCTCTGCTGACTTGTCCCAGTTAACTGATGTTTTTATTGTAACAGCGGGGACACAACTGGACACGGTATTCTAGACGTGGTTAGCAAGTGCTGATTGAGTGTGGAGAAAAATTTCTCTAGACCAATACTGGTTATGCTCCTGTTAGGATAGCCCATTATACCTTCTTTACTGTTGGGGCACACTGCTGGCTCATGTTCAGCTTGCTGTCTGCATACCAGTACCCTTGGGTCCTTTTTTGGCAAACCTGCTCTCTAGCAAATAAATCTCCAACTCGTGTTGTTGCAACTAATTCTTTCTTCCCAGGTGCAGGACTTTACATTTGTCCTTGCTGAACTTCATGAAATTCCTGTTGGCAAATTCCTTCTATCTGTCCAGGTCCCTCTGAATGACAATCTTGCCATTGATGTTATCAACATTTCCTTCCAGCTTGGTATTGCCTGAAAACTCAATAAGAGTGAAATCTGTCACCTTTTCCAGGTCATTAATAAAGATGTTAAAGACAGACCCCTTTGGTGCTCCATTTCTTATTAGCCTGCAGGCAGAGTAGGACCCACTAACCTCTATCTCTGGGCCTGATTATCCAACCAGTTTTTTTAGTCATGTGGTTGCCCATTTACCGAAACTATATTAACCCAAAATTGATACAAAAATATTGATGGAAGAGTGTTCAAAGTCTTGCTGAAGTCAGAACACATGACATGGAATCCCTTTACCCCATTCAGAAATCCAGACTTATTGCTGAAGGCAATCAGGTTTGTCAGGCATAATTTACCCCTCGCATGTTCAGAACGGTGCTCCAAGAGGACTCTGTCCATGATTTTCCAGGGATTTAAGGGAAGATGAGTAGCCTGTAGTTTACCAAATTAGGTTTTCTTGCTGTTTTGGTTTGGTTTTCTTTTTTTTTTTTTTTAAGATGGATACATTGTCCTTCTCCAATTATTGGGTACCTCCCCCAAGTTCCACAACCTTTCAAAGACAATAGAGAGCAACCTCACTGTGTCATGAGGCAGCTCTCTTAACATCCTCAGATGCCGTCTATCTACTTCCATGTACTTGTACAGGCTAAATCTTCTCAAGTATTCCTGACTCAACCATCACCTATTACTGGCAGTACTCCTCCTTGAACCCCCTCTCTACACACAGAGGACAGGGAGACCTTGCTAACAAAGACTCAGAAGAGAAGGCATTCCATACTTCTGCCTTACCTGTGTTTGCTGACACTAAATCACATGCTGCATTTAGCAACGGTCTCATATTTTTCCTTCTTCAGCCTTTAATTACTGCCATACCAGACCCTGTTGTCCTTGACATCCTCTAGAAGTCTCAGTCCCAGCTGGTTTTTGTTTTTTCCCTATATAACCTCACATGCCTGGGCAAACTCTCTAAATTCCTCTTAAAACCTTTCCCTGCTTCTACCTTCTCTATACTGCCTCCATGCACTGAGGCTTGTTCACGACTTCTCTGTTTAAGTCAAGCCAGCCTTTTGAAACATAAACGTGCTTTCCTGAGGACTGGGGTGGACTTTCGTTCTTATGCTTGGAGGACGATCGGAGTAGAGCTCTCTGGAGTGGTAGTGAGATTAATGTTGCCAGAAATCTTATAATTGTGCAACTTCCCAGAAATAAACTTAAGAAAAAAATTAAAAGGAGATGATGAAACTAAGCTTACAAAAAAACGAATAATGCAAAAATATTTCAGTTAGTTGACAAACAAATCTGTAATCCAATTTTTCTTTTTCAAAGGGCTCACTTAAAGTAGCCGACGTATTAGTTTGCAGAATTCTTTACTCTTAATCAAGCCTCTTTCCTTAAAAGGCAGGATCAAGGAGAATACTACTGAGTCTCCTGTATCCTTCACCCTAGCCCCTGGGCAGTAGTTACCTTATACCCATGCAAGGCCTTCCGCAATAGTATCACTGGTGTCCAGATGAGCAGCCAATGTGTAATAGTCGGAGAGTCAAAAACATCTTGCAACTTCTGCAACATCCTGTATCTGAGCCCTGAAAAACTAAATCACCTTAGACAGCAAGTCTCATCTGCAGATGAGTGCCTCCATTCCCTGCAGAAGGGTGTCTTTCTCCTGGTGGCTGTTCACAACCAGCTGATTAGGCCAAGATGGCTCCATGATGGAGCTTGTTCCTCCTCGCCTGTTCTAAGGCCCCTAATATATTCAGTACATGTATATCCAAAGACAACCCAAGAAACTTCTTCCTGCTGTTCTGAGTCACAAACTTCCTGTCTCCACTAAACATAGCCTCTGGACATCCTTCTTTCCAGGCAACACACAGTTCAAGCTATTGCCCTTGCAGGTTCTGCGTGAAGAGGTTGTCTAAGGCAATGCTTCTGTCCTCAGCTTCTTTATCTGACAATTCAGGAAGCTGACCAGAGCATGACTCCCACGGTTCAAATGCCACTGACTCAGAGACACCATTCTTTCCCTGCTGCCCAAGACAGGGTGAACACATTCATCCTCAAGAGTTCCCTCTGGGTCAAGACCTCCAACATGTCATGAGTGGTTGGCCCAGCCAGTGGCAGAGACCGTCCTGCTAGACTCAACAGGTGCACACAGTCCCAGGCAGTACATCTATGCCTCCTCTTAGCTCTCTCTACAAGGAGCAGCTGTGTTAATGCCCAAATTCCTGTCTGTGAGTCCTAGTTGCTGGCATTCCCTTAGCATTAGTTCAACAGAAATATGGAGCACAAGTCTGATCTCTCTGCTGCTCTCCCTGCAAGCAACTTTAAATGTTTTATGGATCAAAATACCAAGCATAAGAGGAAAACATTTTTTTAATTATATTATCATGTCAGGATGGTGCAGTGTGGTGCAGCAGGCAGGGCAACAAACGCATGGCAAATATTTTAGAAAATGTGTTTGGAAAGATGGAAAAAGGCAAATCATTCAGCCAACTCTGTTCCCTTCCAGTTACCTCCCACACAGGTAAACCTTCATACCACAAATTTTATCCTTAAGACAAGGGAGCATCAAATAATATGTTCCAAAATGGATTCAACAAAGATAAAGCATTTTGATCTGTGGTGGTGCTGCACAAAATGGTTAAGTTACAGAATATGAAAATCAGTAGAAAAATAACAGACAGCCCCTTCAGTCAGTATGTTGACCAATACCAAAGGGTCATTCAGAAAATCAACCAGCCTGGTGTGAGGTAACTAAGACAGCTCCTTATAAATCAATTGAGGGGCAGCAGTTGTGCTTCAGACTTGTTCTAGATCTTCCATCACAAAGATGCTGAATAAGTTGATTATCTGAATAAAGATCACCCAGATAAGGCAAGATCTGAGTATGTTACAAAAACTACTGAAAATACTACACAATAATTAGAACAGGTGAAACAGATATGGGGTAAAATTTGCCAGTAAAAAGCTCAAGGCCTTTCAAGAAGGGATAACAGGAATTTACATGAAACTGAGAATTTCAAATAGTGCAACAGGATAAAGAATTGGATAGATGATTCCAAATGCCCCCGCAATGCAGCTACTAAACCTGCCAATTAAATTTGTTTACACACAGTAATGGCTAGCTTTCTCTTACACTTAAGTTTTATCACAATTTTAAAGACTGAGTGCTAAACTTTTTTTTTTTAATAAATATCAGGTACAGTTTTGCTTACTTGTATTCAAAGATACATAATTTATGCTGGAAGAGCTGCAAGAATAATTCTAGGAATTGAAAGAACATCTTATGCAAAGAGACTGTAAGACTTTTTCTTCTTTGGCTTAATAATAAAGAAAGCTGAAAGGGGTTGCATCCTACATCAGGGATGAAGAAGCGCAATTTAAACTACAAGTTCTGTTAGTACAAACTCAGATAAATATAAACTTAACCCTACTCATGTTTAGTGCTTGAATAGCCCCAAAGTGGGTAACAAAGACATGAAAGGGGGCTAGTATGATGTAAGGACACAATTTTAATATAAGAATTATGTGTAAGTGTATGTATCCTTTACTGATGTAAAATTTTTATGAATATAAATGCATATATATACACACAAAGCTGTAAAACATACTATCCAAAGGTACAAATCTAAACATAAGTAGTTGAAAAATATTTTCTAAGCTTGAATTTAGCACAAATGGCTATTTGTTATTACTTTATGGACAGAATACATATCATACAGCTAAGAAACATAAACGGGCAGGATGAAAGAAAAATACTAACATCTTTTTCTTTATTTTAAATTCCCCCAAACCTGGAAATACACAAGATCCAGAAACTAGGTAAAATACATTTACCTAACATGCATATCGCTTCCTGACCAAATTCTGACCTCAGATTTGTATCTGTTTCTCCCAATCTTCAGTAGAACCCGTTTCTGCTAGGAAGGGAAAGTTTCAAACCTTCACATTCTCATTTAAATAACAATAATAGCACATCTCATGACTCACACATAGTATTCACACAGAAAATCATTTGCTTTTAAGTCTAATCTTGCTACATCATTGTCTAAAGGCATGCTCTTAACTCAGTGGGATAAACCGAATTCAAAACAAGCTTACCTGTTCACAGACATCACGGCACATTAAGTTGTCCTTTGCATGGTAACAACAAGACAAACCTATGGAGAAGCAGGGGCAGGGAAAAAAGATATTTAAAAGGCTTGCAGCACTTAACTGTCACTTCTGAGCAGCAGAGCCCAGTTGATAGCCTATCAGGATGATTTACCTGGTCCACAAATGACTGTGAGAAATTTTCCTCCCCAGAAGGCAAAAAAGAACATGAGAAATTTTCTTTCTAAAGTTGTCCAGTCTCAGAGAACTACCCCTGAATACTCACTGCCACCAAAAGTAGATCACACTCCCCTTCCTTCTGCTTCTAGCCACAGTTCTGCTGTTAAACTTGCACTAGCTTGACACCTGCCAAACTCCTTCAAGAGGCAATTCAATTTATTAATCCAGGGAAATAATAAAGAAGAGAATAATAAAAAGTAAACAAAAAAACTCCATAGAGACTATAGCCTACACTGAATAATCTCAAAGAATGTGAGAAGTGCAGCCAGGAACAGGTGGAAAAGAAAATCAGATCAAGACCCCCTTTTAACACAGAGGTGAACACAGCTGCTCACTGAACTCTAGCTCCTTAAAAACTTGGAACAAAACTAAATTGTTTCACTAGTGATGGATGATTAACAGTGGTTTTGCCTGACTAGATGAAAGTCATAGAGCAAACACAGATGTGAACGCATCAACAGGAAAACAAATGAGAACTAAAGCACTGAGAAGTCAGGAACCACCAGTTTAAAGCATTTTTAACATTATACTTTGTTGCGCTTTGTTCCCCCTCCCATCCAAATATTTCCCTAATTCAAAGTTAAGCTTGGCCAATATATAATGAATTGCACAACTCCTTGGCATTCACTTTCATCCTCACTGCACATTATTTGGAACAGTGTACTAGAAAACAGACGGACAGAGGTTTCCTTCAAAGCTTTTACTTCCATGCAGATCTTAACACAGAGGATCATTTAATGATTACAACCTCCTGCTCAACTGTATCTGAACTAGATATCACATCAACACAACATAAAAATATTGCATAATAATACCACAGTATAAGCTGTATTTCACAATACCTAGTTACTAAACAAATTTTTGACCATGGGATAAGAGGGATCTTGGGCATGAATTTCTTGGCAATTTCAGTTTGTGTTTTCATCTGAAACCTTAAAAAGACAGCCAATCAAAAAAAAGTAAACCAAAAGAATCTACTGCCACCAAACCCAAAATTCTCCAATACTGAAATAACATTTGAAAAAAAAAGAAAGAAAAGAAAAATTTAGATTGAAAATGTCAAGGAAAAAAATTATATCACTGGAACAGTTGTCTGAAACAGTCACAATTTAAAACAGCTACTACAGTTTTGAGCTATATTTTAATGCAGAAATTTATCATTCCCGAAGGGGAAAGAAGAAAAAACAAAGTAGGACTAGTAAATGGTGAATGTTTTCATTAATAATTAGAAACAACACAACAAAACGCCTGTAATAAATGAGGAGAGCATCACAATCCTGCTTACAAAACACTGAAATGAAAGAAAGAAATTGTAAAATTGACTTGAAAGTTTTTTGCCAATTTTCTACCATCAGAGACAAGGACTGAAATATGACACAGATGGCTTAAAAATCTTTCAAACTTGAAGGCTACACATGCAATCTTGCAGATTTTCCTGTGTTATATTCAGTAAGATGATCTGTGCCAAGAATCAACTTCATCATTAGCAGTGTCTACCATGTTCAAATTCCAGTTATTATTTCACTTAACTGAAAAGCATTGAATCACAGAATCACAGAATAACCAGGTTGGAAGAGACCCACCGGATCATCGAGTCCAACCGTTCCCATCAAACACTAAACCATATCCCTCAGCACCTCATCCACCCGTGCCTTAAACACCTCCAGGGAAGGTGACTCAACCACCTCCCTGGGCAGCCTGTTCCAGTGCCCAATGACCCTTTCTGTAAAGAATTTTTTCCTAACGTCCAGCCTAAACCTCCCCTGGCGGAGCTTGAGGCCATTCCCTCTTGTCCTGTCCCCTGTCACTTGGGAGAAGAGGCCAGCACCCTCCTCTCTACAACGTCCTTTCAGGTAGTTGTAGAGAGCAATGAGGTCTCCCCTCAGCCTCCTCAAGGCTAAACAACCCCAGCTCTCTCAGCCACTCCTCATAAGGCCTGTTCTCCAGCCCTTTCACCAGCTTTGTTGCTCTTCTCTGGACTCTCTCCAGAGCCTCAACATCCTTCTTATGGTGAGGGGCCCAGAACTGAACACAGTATTCGAGGAGCGGTCTCACCAGTGCCGAGTACAGAGGGAGGATAACCTCCCTGGACCTGCTGGTCACACTGTTTCTGATATAAGCCAAGATGCCATTGGCCTTCTTGGCCACCTGGGCACACTGCTGGCTCATATTCAGTCGGTTGTCAACCAACACCCCCAGGTCCCTCTCCTCCAGGCAGCTTTCTAGACAGACTTCTCCTAGTCTGTAGCACTGCATAGGGTTGTTGTGCCCCAAGTGCAGGACCCGGCATTTGGCCTTGTTAAACCTCATGCCATTGGACTCTGCCCAGCGGTCCAGCCTGTTCAGATCCCTTTGCAGAGCCTCCCTACCCTCCAGCAGATCCACACTTCCTCCCAGCTTAGTGTCGTCCGCAAACTTGCTCAGGGTGCACTCAATGCCTTCATCCAGATCATTGATGAAGACATTGAACAGGGCTGGACCCAGCACTGAGCCCTGGGGAACCCCGCTTGTCACTGGCCTCCAGCTGGATTTCACACCATTTCCCACCACTCTCTGGGCCCGGCCATCCAACCAGTTTTCCACCCAGGAGAGTGTGCGCCTGTCCAGGCCAGAGGCTGACAGTTTCCTAAGCAGAATGCTGTGAGAAACTGTGTCAAAGGCTTTACTGAAGTCCAGGAAGACCACATCCACAGCCTTTCCCTCATCCAGCAGCCGAGTCACTTTGTCATAGAAGGCGATCAGGTTAGTCTGGCAAGACCTGCCTTTTGTGAACCCATGTTGTCTGGGCCTGATCACCCGGTTCTCTTGCATGTGCTTCATGATAGCACTCAAGATCACCTGCTCCATGACTTTCCCTGGCACTGAGGTCAGACTGACAGGCCTGTAGTTTCCTGGGTCCTCCCTGCGGCCCTTTTTGTAGATGGGCACAACATCAGCCAGCCTCCAGTCCAGTGGGACTTCCCCAGTCTTCCAGGACTGTTGGAAGATGATGGAAAGGGGTTTGGCCAGCACATCCGCCAGCTCCTTCAGTACCCTAGAGTGAATCCCGTCCGGCCCCATAGACTGGTGGCTGTCCAGTCGGGCTAGCAAGGCTCTGACCACCTCCTCTTGGATCATGGGAGCCTCATTATGCTCCTCTAGTTCCTGGGTTAGTACACAGACGGAACGACCCTCCTTACGACTAAAGACTGAGGCAAAGAAGGCATTAAGTACCTCGGCCTTTTCCTCATCCTCTGTTACTGTTGTTCCTTCTGTGTCCAATAGGGACTGTATGGTCTCCCTAGTCCGCCTTTTATTATTTATATATTTGTAGAAAGATTTTTTGTTATCTTTCACTGACTTGGCCAATCCAATTTCTAGCTGAGCCTTAGCCCTTCTGATTTTTTCCCTACACAATCTCACTTCCCTCCTGTAGTCCACCCAAGAGGCCTGTCCCTTTGCTTTACACTTTCTTAGGCCTGTTACAAAGACTGGTGCAAGAGTTGCACTTCTTTTCAGAAATGTTTCTAAATTTCAGTGTCTATTCAGTCAGACTGCAAGCACATTAACACAGTGCTGGAGAAAAGATTCAGGTTCACAATGAAAAGGTATCCAGCAAATTAATTGTCATAAGTAAAAAAACCCAATCCAATGAAACATACTTAAACACAGGCTTTACTTACAAACAGAAGCACTGGCTAATCAATCACTTTTTTGTTGTTTTGATTCACTGCAATTCCCAGAAATTTTTCATTATGTAATTTTTCATTTAGAGTAACTGCTACATTTAAGACATAAAAGAATTTGGGGTTCCCAACCTATAAAGAAAATTTACAATGGCTTAAGTGACAATGCATATTAACTCTGACTGTCACTATGATTTGAGTTCATTAATACATTAGGCAACATCTCATTAGATGTTCCTCTGCATAGACTTTTTTAATATTCTGCGGCCTTTATCTATTAGTTTTCACTGGCTCTCATCCCTCCTACACTGAACTTGCAAGCACCCAGGACAGTTCTCCTTCCCAATCACTTCCACCACTGAGTTTCAAGTTTCATCAATTATACCAAAGAGTGTAACTGTGAAGTAACAATATACTAAACTTTATGGTCATTTAATTATTTTTATACTGGCCCAGAGCGCTCATTAGTGTTTAAGCCAGAAATGGAAGTTATTAACAATATCCAATCCAAACAATTCCTCAGTTCTCTTTCCAGTAAGCCTCTTCTGAAATGTCTTATGACATCTCTTCCATTTTACATTACCATTACCAGTTCTTCTACTTTTACTAAAAATTTTCCATGTTTCACTACAAAATTTCATTTATGCCCAATCTATGCTTACTTCTTTGATAAAATCTGCTACCTTAGCAATACAAGTAGGTTTATGATGGGAAAGTTGGACTAGAAATCAGAACTACAGAACAACAATTAAACACCCATAAATGCGGCAGTGATCATTTTAGAGCATCACACATTTTGTATTTTCCACTCCTACGAAAGCAACGTGATCTATCTACTAAATGCTATTTGCCAATATTTGTGCTTGTGCTGCATTCTTCTTTCACTATTCCTTTTTTGTCCTGTCAACAAGTTACGTGCTATCACAACTTTAATGCAGGGAACTATTTTACCACCATCCTTCTCTCTATTAAACACCTTGCCTTCACTTTTAAAAAATCCAATACCTTGTTCAATACTATTCTCACTGTAAATGTTAGTAAACTCACAAGAAACAGAAGCCCTGAAATGCAAGGGCTGTTCTGACTTTTCATATGGCAATTTGACGGTCAGGTTTTACCTACTTGACGTAAGACACCAGGTTCTACATTTTTTCATACCACTAACTTGGGAATTTACCTATTGCCAGCATGACAGCTGAAGACACTTAAAGGGGACCTACAGGAAAGGTGGGGAGGGGCTCTTTATCAGGGAATACAGAGATAGGATGAAGGATAATGGTTTGAAGCTGAAAGAGGGGAGATTTAGATCAGATATTAGGAAGGAATTCTTTACTGTGAGGGTGGTGAGGCACTGCAACAGGTTGCCTGGAGGAGTTGTAGATGCTTCACCTCTGGAAGTGTTCGAGGCCAGGTTGGATGTGGCTTTGAACAACCTGATCTAGTGGAAGGTGGCCCTGCCCATGGCAGGGGGGTTAGAACCAGATGATATTTAAGGTCCCTTCCAACCCAACTCATTCCATGATTCTAAATCCTGGCTGTGAGCTGGTGGGGTAAAAGAGGGGTGGCCAGGTGGAGTGTGGGAAGGGCGGTTGTACTCTGCATCCCACTCCTCGCTACCTCAGCCCCTCACAATGCCCCTTCTCTCTCTTTGCCGGGGCAGGGTGGACGGGGAGGAGAGGGGGGGAGAGGGAGACAGCCACCAGGATAGGGACACCAGGAAGACACCAGGAAGGTGACACTGCCTCTCCCTGGCAGCACCTGGGGAGCTGCTGGGCTCTCACTCCTGTGGGTCATCTGTAAGCGGCAGCGGGAGCTAGGATGCCATCCCACCTCTCTCCAGGCCCCGGGCAGACCGCCCCCCCAGTACCGAAAATGCAGGCAAATAAACTCTCCAAGATTCGTTTTGGAGTTCTAGAAAACAAGCAACCTCTATCAGGCCTGGGCAACAGGAGGAAGACATTTCCACCGACTGTGTGCTCTGAGACAGGAGACGGTTATTTATCAAGTGAGCATACACACACCTGCACCTTTTACGAGTTAGATTGTGGTGGCCTGTCCACCAAGTCACAGCAGCCTGTCGTCATCCATTGTGATGACCTCACGATAGCTGTAATCATCATAAGAGTTCCACACTGGCGAGGACTGTCAAAACCACAGCGATCTGTCCTTTGCCATCTTAACCCATGGGCAAAGGCATTCAGCAACATAGCATGTTGCCATTAGTGTCCAATTTGGGCTTAATGGTATACAGACTGGGACTGATGGTGTTTAGGTTACACTTAAGTGTGGGAAAGAAACCCTCAAACAGCTGACCCTCATGACTGCTGAGTGGTGCCAAACTCATACTCACACTGGATCCTAGTGGGATCCCACTAGCAACTTGACTTGCTGCAACGAGCTCATCCAAGGGGCACCACAATCCTGCCAGTGGCTGGTGAGGCTCACTGATAGGGAGTTACTTCTGACTGGGGGAGAGGTCGATTCAGTCACCACACAGGCATCTGGAGGGACCACAAGGAGACGTGACCTCTGTAGTGAAGCCCAGCTGTGACCAGGACGCCGGGTATTATCCAAACAATTCTTGGCCACCCCACCAGCATATATTCCCCACTTACAGGCATGGGGATAATTTTCCCCGCAAATCTTATGCATATTCTATTGCTTTCCGATTTCAATGTTATTATGAAACTTCACAACAGTCAAATCTTTTGCTCACTTGGAGCTTTGGAGCCAGCTCCGCCTGATCTCGCATTAGAGATGGGGACAGGCTGCAAACAGAGGTGGATACAGAAGCAGAGACATCTCTTCAGCACAGATCACACTGCACACAAGGCGTTATCATCTTCAAAGAAAGAACAGGGTCTGGATAAACGCTGTCTAGAAGAGAACCTGCCATCAGAGAGACACTGTCTGACTTCCACAGAACACAACTACTCAGATGAAACCGAGCCCTACGGCAACTTAAATCGGAAACATCCCATCTTTTCGCAACAGCAGCGACTTCTCGCCCCCCCAACCCTCCGCGCCACGTTGCTGAGGAGGGACCCGCGGAGCCGCCACTCACCGGCCGCCCAGGGCAAAAGCAGCGGGGCCGCCGCCACGCACAGGAGGCCCCAGGGGCACCGCGCGCGCGCCGCCGCCATAGCCCCTCGCGAGCCCGCAGGGCACAGCCCCGCCCGCCACCCGGAGGGCTCTGACGCCGGCCCGCGCGCGCCCCGCCCCCATTGGCTGCGGCTCCCCCGCCCCGCCCCTCCGCCGCCCCCATTGGCTGCGTCTCACCCACCCCGCCCCTCCGCCACTCCCATTGGCTGCGGCTCCCCCCGCCCCGCCTCTCCGCCGTCCCCATTGGCTGCGGCTCGCCGCGCCCCGCCCGTCGGGGAGCGGTGTCCGATGGCGGCTGCGCCCCGGTCTGGCAGCGCGGGGTGGGGTGTGGCCGCGGCCCGCACCGGGACGGTTAGACGCTCTCCTGAGTTGTAAGGGACCTGCCCGGGATAGCCCTAGCGTTCAGGCCGAGTATCTTAGGGTGCTGGCCCAATGCGTCTGTCCGTGGCTGTTTCCCGGGGGAGCTGCTCAGTACTCCACCGCCCTCTGGGCGAAGAACCTTCTCCTAATGCCCAACCAGAACCTCTTCCCTCGGGGCCTGTCTTGGGTCGCCAGGGAGAAAAGATCAGCGCCTGACACAAGCCGTACTTACTGTTGCAAAAAGGGGAACGTTTCTGGTTCAAGCTGCCGGAGGGTTAGGTTTTATCTGAGTAATTGTGTTCTTTGAAAATTAGACAGAATGCCCCTCTGACAGCAGGTTTTTCCTTTCAAACGGTGTTTCCCAGACCCTCTTCACTCTTTTGAGGATAAACACGTCTCGTGTGCAGTGATCTGTGCTAAAGAGGTGTCTCTTCTGCAGTCCCCTCTGTTTGCAGCCTTTCCCCATCTCAAATGCAAGGTCAGGCAGAGCTGGAGCCAGCTCCAAACTGAGCAAGAGTTTTGACTGTTCTGAAGTTCATAATAACATTATAATCTGTCCTTGGAAAGTAACAGAAATACATAGGATTTCTGGGAAAGTTTATCCACATGCGTGTAAGCAGGAAATACATTCTGTCTCCAGCTCCCGTCTTGGGGCACACAATTTATGGGGGTCACTCCTTGTGTTTCCCAGCCCTGGTGAAGGGTGCTTGCTTTCTAGAACTCGAAAACGAGTCTAAGAGTGTTTATTTGCTGCCATTTTCAGTATCACACCTGTGCCTGCTCCTTCTCCTCCCCTTGTGAGGAGCAGTAAACTGCTATGAGGTCCTCCTCAGCTACCTCTTCTCTAGGCTGAACAGACCAAGTGGCTTGAGCTGCACCCCATTGCTCTTCCCCTCCTTACCAACTTAGTAGCCTCCTCTGGACACTTTCCATTACCGCAGCCTTTCTTTCCCCTCCTCCCATGATGCAGCAAGGGCATACCCAGAGGAAGGGTTTGGGCTTAAAGAAAGCCTAAGGAGAGAGGAAACAATATTTAGGAGAAAATTTTTGTGAAGGAGGCAGAGACCTCCATTGAATCAGTATGTTTCTATTCATATAATATTTGCTTTATTCATGTATTTCTATACATTAGGCTTATAATCAATACTATAAAAACTACTGTATAACACTGTTTTCTGTTTGTAATTACTCTGTCTGTCTGGTGACTCTGTTGGAGAAATGAACAAAACAGCACAAAGTGTAGGTTACCTAATGGGAATGACACCTGAGACTGGGAGGTCATCCTTCCACGTACTGAGATGACGGTGTTGTCATGGCTGCAACTTTTTGATTCATCATCAGCTCTAGCCCTGATGCATTGTCAAATTCCTTGCAATAGTAAAACAGGAAGTTTTTTAAAAACACAGAAAATCCGATGTCTCACAAACTGCTCACAGCCTTTATCCAGTCTGTCATCACAATGAACTCCTTCTAGAATGGCAGTCTAACAAGCTACCAAGATATTAATAACTTTATGATCTTCTGCAGCCTGGAGAATCTGCAGGAACACAGTGCTTTTTAGTTCCAGTAGATAATTCATAAGTGGTCCAGAAAAATACCACAGGGCAGTACATACAGGACAACACTCCAATGAGACGGAAGGGTTCTGTATCTAGTTTATCTGCCTATACACCTTTCTAGAGTGATTAAATTGTGCTACTTCTTTGTGGAGCAGAACCGTAAGAAAGAACAGTACACTTAGGTTAGATTTGCCACTTGAATTTCTTGAATTCACAATTACAGCAACAACTTTAATCTGTTCAACTTTAAATTAAAACATACCTGACTATAAAAAAAGCCACAACTTTTCGCACCAGGGCTGAAATGATGCTTATATTTAAGTGGTCTTACATGTCGGTTAAATAGTTGAGCTTTTCCTCAGCCCTCAAGGTTAACCTTTGTGAATTTTCTGCAGATCTGGGGACTTAAAATTCGTCATCGGTCCATGAGGTGGCAGCAGATCCAAAAGCAAAATTAGCCACATGATCAAATTTGGGAACTGGTTTAGTTTCTCTGGAAGTAGAAGAGGCCTGAACCGATTAGATGCGTTTTTGCCCACTGACACTGATTTAGCTTGATTTTGGATGACGGTGAGCTGCTGTGAAGTCTGCTTCCCTTGGATGCCATTTATGTGCAAAGTCATTATCAACAATAAATTATCTCACAAGAGAACAGGGTATCTTATCCACCAAATAGTCCATCTATCAAATCCACGTCCCTCCAATTTATAGAGAAGGATGTTGTGGGGGTCTGTGTCAAAGGCCTCGTAGAAGTCCACGTAGATCACATCTGTGGATTTTCCTTTGTCCGCTGATGTAATCAGTTGCTCCTTCATGGAAAGCCACTAGGCTGGTGAGGCAGGACTTAGCCTTGGTGAAGCCATGCTGGCTGTCTTGAATCATATACATTGTATTTCTTGTTGCTTAGAATATAATAGAATACCCTACATTTTTGGTGTTACTTTGAATATTTAGTTCATTATCTTTTGTTCTGAACAGTGTTTGATCCTGTTTCCTTATCCTAAAAGTTACTGAAATGTTAAAAGTTTTGAATGTTACTCTGTTTTACGTTGAAGCGTGCCTCAGCAATAGGGGAAGATTCTAATGTAGTCATGGTCAGAATTACTAGTCCAGACATCCGTTTTACTGAAACAGATCTGGCCTGATCAGGTTCCCCTCAGAAATTAACATGATCCCACATTTTTCTGAAGGAAAGAGGACCACATTGTCAATGTAGAGTATATCTATATGTTTCAGCAAACTACTCTCTGGTCTCGAAATATACTAATTTATTTGAATTTAACAAACTATTATATCTGTTTTGAGATTTATGTAAATTCTGTACCCCATAAAATTAGCTTTCTAACCTCTTAAGAACTTCAAGAACCAATATACAGAGCTAGCCCTCTCAACTCAGTACTTTATCAGACAAAAGATTGTTTTTGCCTTGTATATCTTTTGTTTCTATTTTTATCTCATTACTGGAAGCCAGTAGCATTGTCCTTCTTGGTAATTTCTAAACCCATTGTATTTTAGCTATGAATATATTTTTTTAATTGCTCTAATTCGTAGAATCATAGAATAACCAGGTTGGAAGAGACCCACCGGATCATCAAGTCCAACCATTCCTATCAAACACTAAACCATGCCCCTTAGCACCTCGTCCACCTGTGCCTTAAACACCTCCAGGGAAGGTGAATCAACCACCTCCCTGGGTAGCCTGTTCCAGTGCCCAATGACCCTTTCTGTGAAGAATTTTTTCCTAATGTCCAGCCTAAATCTCCCCTGGTGGAGCTTGAGGCCATTTCCTCTTGTCCCGTCCCCTGTCACTTGGGAGAAGAGGCCATCATCCTCCTCTCTACAACCTCCTTTCAGGTAGTTATAGAGAGCAATGAGGTCTCCCCTCAGCCTCCTCTTCTCAAGGCTAAACAATCCCAGCTCTCTCAGCCGTTCCTCATAATTCTGAGGATATCTGCATCTTGCAATTGGAAAGGTACTCACAACATTTGCAGGCTTACCCTAATCAATCTGCTCTGTGTATCAACAACTAGATAACTACATGGCAAGCCTGTGCCAGATTTTTAGCAGATGCTGAATGGCTTTCCTGTGCTGAGACGTGCTCTATTTCATCTCTCTGTTGTAATTAGGTAGGGGATTATGGCCATCCCAAATGCATCTGTTTGCAAACTGGTAGGAATTGTGGAACCAGTTGTGGGACTGTCCCTAACAAGCTGCTAGCTGGTGAGTGAGGCTGTTGCTGTTTCTTCAGGCTAAGGATGGATTGCCACAACACAGCCTCTTTCAGAGAGGTTTTGTTCTTAAACAAGTAAGTATTTCTGTTCACACCAACCTTAGCTACTGGATTTTTTTCTCCATTATGTCTCAGGTAGCATTTTACAGCTGACTTTCCAAATAATGAATAAGAAAGATTAATTTCTTTTCAAATTACTTCACTTTTTTAAAAACCAGAAAACTAGAATATGGGTTTTCTTTGTAACAATTATATTAAATTGTAAAACACAGAAACAGAAGCAAGGTGCAGCGTGCAGCTGCAGTGATAAACTTGTATATAAAGCAATACAGGTGTGAGGTTAAAGCCAGTAAAATGTACATTAACAGTAAATATGATGTGTGCAATTAATTTTAAGCAAGTTGAACATGTGGTGCATATTAGAGTTCATAAAATCTTACTATAACAAATAACATTGTGTACATCAAGTCTGGAAGGACAGCAAACTGAAAGAGGTTAAATAAATGTGGAATATATAATTAGTTACAATTTACTATGAATGTAATAAAGAAGTAAATAAGTTTAATATCTTCATCAATGATATTGACAGTGAGATTGAGTGCACCCTCAGCAAGTTTGCAGATGACACCAAGCTGAGTGGTGTAGTTGCCACACCAGAAGGATGGGAAGTCATCCAGAGGCACTTGGACAAGCTGGAGAAGTGGGTCTGTGAGAACCTCATGAGGTTCAATAATGCCAAGTGCAAGGTCCTGCACCTGCGTTGGGGCAATCCCCGTTTTCAGTACAGGCTGGGGGGGGAACATGTTTGAGAGCTGCCCTGTAGAGAAGGAGTTGGGGGTGCTGGTTGATAAGAAGCTCGACATGAGCTGGCAGTGTGCACTTGCGGCCCAGAAGGCCAACAATATCCTAACCTGCATCAGAAGAAGTGTGGCCAGCAGGTCAAGGGAAGGGATTCCTTTCTTGTGAGACCTCATCTGGAGCACTGTGTCCAGTTCTGGAATCCCCAGTGTAAGAAGGGTATGGAACTGTTGGAATGGGTCCAGAGGAGGGCTACAAATGAAGACAGGTTGAGAGAGTTGGGGTTGTTCAGACTGGAGAGGAGAAGGCTCCAAAGAGACCTTATGGCAACCTTCCAGTACATGCAAGGGTCCTACAAGAAAGCTGGAGAAGGACTGTTTACAAAGGTTTGTAGTGATAGGACTAGGGGGAATGGCTAGAAATTGGAGAGGGGCAGATTTAGATTAGATGTAAGGAAGAATTTCTTCACAATGAGAATGGTGAGGCACTGGAACAGGTTGCCCAGGGCGTTTGTGGATGCCCTGTCCCTGGGGGTGTTCAAGGCCAGGTTGGATGGGGCCTTGGGCAGCCTGGTCTAGTGGGATATGTCCCTGCCCATGGAAGAGTGGTTGGAATTACGTGATCTTTAAGGTCCCTTCCAACCCAAACTATTCTACTATTCTATGATCCTATGATCCTAAGAGTCTATGATTCTATGATTCAATTTGATTTCTGGAATAATATTAAGGGTCTGCTAAAATAAAGGGGTGTTTTTTTTCAGTCTGAGAAATTGGAAATGAGGTTGAGGATCCCTTCAAAATGGGAAAAACTATTTCAAATATAATTATGTTTGGTCCAGTAGAATCCTTCAACTATCCTAATCTTCTAAATGTGAATCTAAAGTGTCTAAACACAGACTGCCATACTTGTACCATAGTATAGTCAGGCTGCATTCATGCCAGTCAAAATCCTGTCTTCTTTCTGGCCTTGACTTACCATCCAAGAGGAGGAATAACAACATTTAGCAAGTGATGACACATCTATGTCTATGATTACAGATAAAATGGATATGCACTTTGCTTTTCAACTCAGGCGTCATTATCAGCACTGCATCTGCCATTGTATCGTAAGCATCGGTTGGAGATAGAAAATGATATGTTGAAGAACATTGAAAATGCCATATGAAATCCTTCTGTGGATTGTCCCACTGAATCATCAAGTCATGTATAGAATTAATTGTTTCTCCATATGGTGTTTAAGGACCATATTGCTGGTAGAATATATTCCAAATGTTATTTTTATGTTTCACTGGACTATGGAATTGTGTTAAAAATTACCTCATAACCTGCATCTACAGTGAGACATTTTAAAGCACCTTAAGAGCTTTATACATTTTCCTCCACATTTTAGCAATTATAATACTCTCGCAGTCAGTAATCTTTGAAGAACTGTGTATAGTTCGTTCACTGCTATTCATAAATTTCCCTATGAATGCAGTTTGCAAGCTTTGCAAAAATGGGCATGGGTGATATGAAATCATTTGAGCAGCTAGTTGACAATTACGCAGTTACTTATAGTTTCAGACAGAAAAAAACCCATGTAGACTGGCAGACAAAATAAAAAAGAAAGGAGAAGGCATAAAATGAATGTATTTGCAACCACTTTGTGTCACACTATTTAAATGAGTTTTAGTTAAACTAGCTAAAACTAGTCAGTAAAATAATCTTATGTAATGATACTTGTAAAGTTTCGAAATTAAGCATTGCTAAATAATGCTTCACAAGTATAACGTAAGTTTTGACAAAGCGTTTTGATTTAGTGCTTTTACATTTTTGCTGTAAGACATGATTATCTCTTGACCTACCTAGATGTACTAGTGTTTTGCTGTAAAATAGCAGTGTTGAGCCACTTCCTAAGGTGCAAGAGTAATTCAACAATTCCTGAAGATGGGGGAGATCTTTTTTTTCAGTTAAAACAAAGGATTCCTTGAAATAAAGTGCAGCTTTTTATAGAGAGTTTCAGATTTTTTTGGCTGGCATCACTTAAAATTGCCCCCTCCTCCCTCCTCAGTATTAAGTAAATATAATATTCCAAATTAGATTTTCCAAATCATCTAGCTTTTGCAATGAGTAATATTTAGAAAAGAAATATTTTGTTTTACATGTTCAGCATCAATGTACACATATAACTGATGCATTTGAGACTGATCAATTTTGTTACAGGCTGTGATAGCCCAAAATGACAGAATTAGCAGCATTACAATAGGGCTTATGAAAAATAACAAAAATATTAGTACTTGATTGTACTAATACTGATACTGAAATAATTGTACTAATACAGATACTGAAAAAAAAGGCATATGATGAATTTGCATACCTGCTTTTACTTCAGCTAGCTTAAATTTTGTGCTGGATCCATATAGGTATTACAGTTTGTAGAAGTGTTAGAATTTACTGCACAGAATTTAATTGCCTCTGATTAATTGCACTGTACCATGAAGTAGCCACACAAAACAGAGGCAGACATCATTACATAGCTGTCTGTCGTGTTCCTTCCAGGTGCCTAATCAATCTATCTGCATGAATGTCAACATCATGCTTTTGAAACTAAGGAAACAAAAAACAGAACAGAGGCGAAAGATATATGTTGTCTGAACAATGAAGTCAGAGGAGAAAATGTAAATGGTTTTAATTTTTTACTTTGTATACTGACAGCAAAAAAAAAAAAAAAAAATCCAGGTATCCCAGAGAGAAGAATAAAGGCGTTTAAGAAAAAGGAAAAGAAGGGAAAAAGAGTTTTAGGCACAGCCTGATATTTTGTCATTTAAGTGACTTCTCCTTCTCTACAAACTTTTAAAAAATATATCAGAAAATAAGACATACAAAACTGAGTGTGGGAAATGGCAAGCTTCAAGTCTGTGTAGTGCAATGTTGAACTAGACTGAGACTAATAAAAATGCTTTACAAGAACTGAATGCTTGTGATCCCCTGCACAGAATAGGTCTGTGTCTTTGTAGATAAGATTTTTGGCTAGGAATTATCCCCATTTTGATCTAAATAGCACAGTCAGTTGCAACAAAACCAGAGTCCAAATACTAAAATGCTTCAAAAGCATGAAAGCAATAAGTCATGAAGGAGCCATGTCAACAGGCTTGCCATATCCAAATAGACTTGTAATTACACAAACATGAAAAGTAGTTTCATTTTTACTAATTCTGTTTATTAAATACATTAACCAAAATAATAGAAATTGAAACACTCCTACCTTAGAAGTAATGGCTTTTTACTGATCTTCCATAAAAGCATTCAACAACCTGACTTATTGAGGATACAGTCCTGCACATAATTCCTCCATATTCCAGAATGATAAAACATCTTTTCTAGAAAACATGTGGCACCATTCAGGATCATTGAAGCAAAATATTACTCAACCAAGCAGCAATTCTGACAACCTCAGGTACTCACCTCACAAATGCATTAAGAAAGCATGGATTTGAGAGCTTCAGCTGTGAAAAAAATACATATCAAGCTTTTATAAGCAAAAATATCTACTTTTTTAATAGCAGGAAAGATCTACTTACATACCAGCAGAGTTTGGAAAGACTGATTAAATTACAAATGGGTTTTATCTTGCATATTCTATTCTGTTCAGCTAATCTGTGGAAGAGTATTTTCTTTTCTCTTAAAGGAAAACAGAACAAAATCAAAGCTGCTTCCCACTGCCTTGATTCTGACCAGTCACATCTGTCGAAGACTGCTCTTCAAAGCAGAAAATATTTAAAAAATACTATTAAAATTAAGCTAAAAGAACCCTGATGTTAATCTTCGGTAGAAAAATATTCCACAGCCGACTGTCTTAGTGTTAACTTAAGGAGTAAAGCTATAGAGCAACATACAATCAAAGGCAGATAATATACAGAACAGCAAATCAGAAAAGGTCAGCAGTATAGGTTGATTTCTTGTTGCAGTGAACAGGAGTTGACATTATCAAGCAGGCATACAGAATAATGACATTGGGCTCAGTTTAGGCATTAGCTTGAACAGAAAAAAAAATAGACGTGCCTATGAAGCAAGCTGGACATTAGGAAAAAATTCTTCACAGAAAGGGTCATTGGGCACTGGAACAGGCTGCCCAGGGAGGTGGTTGAATCACCTTCCCTGGAGGTGTTTAAGGCACGGGTGGACGAGGTACTAAGGGGCATGGTTTAGTGTTTGATAGGAATGGTTGGACTCGATGATCCGGTGGGTCTCTTCCAACCTGGTTATTCTATGATTCTATGATTCTATGATTCTATATTGCAATTACAAACAGGCCAGTTGCTATCTTTAGTCTTCGGATATCTATATATATATAATCACACAGAAACACACATTCACATCATCCCACGCCAAGGACAGATTTCAGTCTAAACACAACTGTTAGTGTCATTTTAGACACCCCAGGACATGCCAGCTGTCACTGCAGCAACACGTGTGCCTCTGTTGATTTTGTGTTGTGTCAGCCTGCTTAACATGGGAGATATCCCAGGACATTATTGTGGCAGTCAAAGCCTTTGTTTAGGCAACTGAACCTACTCTAGATGTATAACTAAGGTCCTTAAATTCTATACGTGGACTTAAACACTGGAAAAATTAATGTATTAAAATGGAAGAAGAATCCAGATGCTCTCCTGTCACACTGAAACACCAGAGTTAGCCTTTAAAGACCATGTCAGTAATGAACTTGAACATATTAAAATGGTCTGAATATCCATGATGTTTACAAAAGGGTGACTTTGAAGACAAGAGCACAAGAACAAAAATGTGCGAGAAGTATCAGGCATGCCTGCAACTCAGTCTGGGATACTATCAATAAAACGCAATAGTGCCTGAAAAATAAACTTCCATTTCTCAATGCATCATAATGCCAGGACTCTTGGAATAAGATGGGAGAGTACTGTGCTGTAAACCTAGGAGAAAGACTACTAGTTGTACACCTTCCGGCAGAAAAATTCACCCTCCCCAAGAGATGCAAGTGTAGCTTTGACATGGCTGCATGTGCACAGAAACACACCTAAATGGAAAACCTACTTTTTCCAGTCAGGAATGTGCAACCGTTGTGGTGGACAGTGTCTGGAAATACTAGCAATGCTGGAATTTTCCCATCTGCAGTGAATCTCTGGTCTGCCTACAGACATGGTCTTCACATTCCCTGATACGCTACTTGGCTACAATTGCTCTGTGCATTTATACCACATGAATAAACTATGATCCTGTTCTAAGTAACTGAAGGGTGAATTGGACCATGTAGCGGGAGACTAAAACATGGACTGTATCTGCTAACAGGAAGGTCAGAGCTGCTCAGTAGTAGTTGTTACAAAATAAAACTATCAGCTGCTTTTCTGTGAAAGCAAGAAGCCTCATCATGGACTAGGATGCCAAGGCTCACTGTTTCCCTGTTTTTTTTTCTGTTGTCAGCAAAATACCCTTTGCAGAATGGAATAATCATAGAATGGCTTGGGTTAGGGACCTTGAAGATCACCCAGATCCAAACCCCCTGCCATGGGCAGGGACATCTCCCACTGGTTCAGAGTGCTCAAAGACCCATCCAGCCTGGCCTTGAACACCTCCAGGAATGAGGCATCCATGACTTCTCTGGGCAACTTGGACAGTGCTTCATCACCCTCACAGGGAAAAAAATCTTCCTAACATAATCTAAATCTGCCCTCTTTCATCTTAAAACTGTTACCTCTTGTCCTATCACTTCACTCCCTGGAAAAGAGCCCCTCCTCAGCTTTCTTGGAAGCCCCCTTTCAGTACTGGAAGGCTGCTATAAGGTGTCCCGGGAGTGTTCTCTTCCCTAGGCTAAACAAGTCCAGCTCTCTCAGCCTGTCCTTGTATTGAAGGTGCTCCAGCCCTCCGATCATCTTCATGGCCGTCCTCTGGACTTGCTCCAAGAGCTACATGTTCTTCCTATGCTGATAACTTATCCCCTACATTCACAGCAGGAACAACCTACTACATCAGTATTTTCTAACTTGCTTTATGTCATTTCACTATACTGGAGATAGCTGAAACATAAAAAGAATCATGGTTTCATCCCACATAAGAAGTGTGGTTTTCTTGGGAGGTTATCATTTCACTATTTTTTTTCTCTACTAGAGAGCTGTACTTTCTCTGTGTCTTTGTGTTCTAGCTGCCTAGATTACAACAGTCCATGTTTTAGGGTCAAAAAGTTGTTGTGCAAAGGACATACGAAAACAATCTGATTCTGGGATGGTTTTCTGTGTGAAAGAACAAGAATAACAGTATAGACAAATGCAATACTGGTGTTATCTTCAACATCAATTTCAAATTAGGATGCATCAGCAAAATTCTGTCTAGCACCTCCTCATACACACAGATGGCATCAGAACTGCTAGTGATACAGCTCTGTTTGTTTCTTTCCCACTTTTTTTTTTTTATTTTTCATCCTTAATTTAATTATAATTTTCAAGTCTTTTGAACTTCCATTGTGTAAGATCATGTTTGTGGTCTTGTGCAGTCATTTCTTTACTGAGCATCAAAAATACATGCATTATGTTCCTTGCTATGATGCTTTTCTTTCTATAATTGTTTTTAGCTTGTCAGATGACTCCCAAGACTTCCTCAAGGGGGATGACCTAATTTCTTGGGGGATGCGTGTGTCACTGTCTCGGTGGTGTTTTGAATAGGGTATTGGAGATACTTGCTTGACTAAAAAGTCATCAGTCCATACTGAATTGTGACTAAGCAACACCAAGTGATGGCCAGCTATCTCACCTCCTTTCCTCTCTGTGACCATCTCTGATTTTAAATACCCTTTCCTTGCTTTTATGGAGTTTTTCCCCATGTGTTTCTTTGAGTAGGCCTGGCATGAACAAATTCACTTGAGAATCAGCTTTGATTTCTTCCATCAGTTTCTTTGTGAAAACGGAATAATCCCTTCAGCCTGGCCACTTCTTTCAGGCCTGTGACCACATACACTGCTAGGACCTGCAGCTCCTACTTCCCAAGTGTCAGGATTCATCTAGGGAGACAGTTCAAAAGAAGCTGTAAGGGAGACAGAAAAAAGCACACAGGTCTGCAGTTGAGGAATTGATTCATAACCTAATCAGTCACTGGTCTGTAAAACACCAGGAGTCATTTAGGAAGTTACTTTATTCCAGCTTAGACACTGTAAACAGGTCATCTCAAGAGACGAAAGCTTCCTGAACTTCGGCCTATATAAATCACCTCCAGTAATGCTTAAGACTATAAAGGTAGAACACCCTCAGCAAGTTTGCGAACGACAGTAAGCTGGGTGGAAGTGTTGATCTGCTGGAGGGTAGGGAGGCTCTGCAAAGGGATCTGAACAGGCTGGACCACTGGGCAGAGTCAAATGGCATGAGGTTTAACAAGGCCAAATGCCGGGTCCTGCACTTGGGGCACAACAACCCTATGCAGTGCTACAGGATAGGGGAAGAGTGGCTAGAAAGCCGCCTGGAGGAGAGGGACCTGGGGATGTTGGTTGACAGCCGACTGAACATGAGCCAGCAGTGTGCCCAGGTGGCCAAGAAGGCCAATGGCATCTTGGCTTGGATCAGAAACAGCATGAACAGCAGGTCCAGGGAGGTTATTCTCCCTCTGTACTCTGCACTGGTGAGACCGCTCCTCAAATACTGTGTTCATTTCTGGACCCCTCACCACAAGAAGGATGTTGAGGCTCTGGAGTAAGTCCAGAGAAGAGCAACAAAGCTGGTGAAAGGGCTGGAGAACAGGTCTTATGAGGAGCGGCTGAGAGAGCTGGGGTTGTTTAGCCTTGAGGAGGCTGAGGGGAGACCTCATTGCTCTCTATAACTACGTGAAAGGAGGTTGTAGAGAGGAGGGTGCTGGCCTCTTCTCCCAAGTGACAGGGGACAGGACAAGAGGGAATGGCCTCAAGCTCCACCACGGGAGATTTAGGCTGGACATTAGGAAAAAATTCTTCACAGAAAGGGTCATTGGGCACTGGAACAGGCTGCCCAGGGAGGTGGTTGAATCACCTTCCCTGGAGGTGTTTAAGGCACGGGTGGATGAGGTGCTAAGGGGCATGGTTTAGTGTTTGATAGGAATGGTTGGACTCGATGATCCGGTGGGTCTCTTCCAACCTGGTTATTCTATGATTCTATGATTCAAACACAGGAAAACCCAGGGACTAAACCACTGCCTGAGCAGTTATGTCTTAGGAAAGGAATCAGTAACATAGAGCTGGTGTTGAAAGGCCTTAAAAATTACTGCTGCTTTAAAAGACACTGTCTGTCTATGCCCTGGGCAGACCAGTTAGTTTTTGCATTAACTCATGTAGATGCAACTAAAAACCCTCAGAAACATGGGAAAAAATTCTCCAAATTTCTTCTGAATCTCCTAGATTTTTTATCAAATACAGAATCTGCAGGAGCTCAGTGACAGTGTGTAAGTATTACAGTAACCCTGAACTGCATCAGCCTCTAAATAAGAAACTCAAGCTAATTTAGATCTATAAAGATTACAGTATCTTGTAGGTTTTATATTTACGTCAGGGCATAGCAGCTTTCTTAATCACGTTGAACAGATGGACACTGAAGGAAACTCATATTGAAGCTAGCAAACTAGTACTTTAAAGTGGTGTCACTGGTCTTTTGATCTGTTTCATTTCTATCCTTTTGGATTTCTTAAAGGCTGTTGTAAACAAACTATTCTTTAAAGCACAGATTTTAAGTATTCCAACCAGAATGGCTTTCTGTCTTTTTACAGTTAAAATAGGGATGACATAATAACAATCCTTTCACTTTTAGAGTCATAGAGTCATGGGATGGCTTGGGTTGGAAGGGATCTTAAAGAATATCCAGTTCCAAGCCCCTGCCATGTGTAGTGACACCTCCCACTAGATCAGGTTGCTAAATGCCCCACCCAGTCTGGCCTTGAACACTTTCAAGGATGGGGCACCCATGACAGAATCACAGAATCACTAGGTTGGCAAAGACCTCCAGTATCATCTAGTCCAACCATTCCTATCAACCGCTAAACCATGCCCCTCAGCACCTCATCCACCTGTCTTTTAAACACCTCCAGAGAAGGTGACTCAACCACCTCCCTGGGCAGCCTGTTCCAGTGCCCAATGACCCTTTCTGTGCAAAATTTTTTTTCTGATGTCAGCCTAAACCTCCCCAGGTGCAGCTTGAGGCCATTTCCTCTTGTCCTGTCCCCTGTCACTTGGGAGAAGAGGCCAGCACCCTCCTCTCTACAACGTCCTTTCAGGTAGTTGTAGAGAGCAATAAGGTCTCCCCTCAACCTCCTCTTCTCAAGGCTAAACAACCCCAGCTCCCTCAGCTGCACCTCGTAAGACTTGTTCTCCAGCCCCTTCACCAGCTTTGTTGCTCTTCTCTGGACTCGCTCCAGAGCCTCAACTTCCTTCTTGCAGTGAGGGGCCCAGACTTCTCTGAGCAGCCTTTACCAGTGCCTCACCACCCTCACAGGGAAAGAATTCTTCCTAATATCTGTTGCAAATCTTCCTTCTTTCAGCTTAAAACCATTAACCTTGTTCTATTCCTGCACCCCCCAATAAAGAACCCCTCCCCATCTTTCCTGCAGTCCCTTTCCATACAGGAGAGCTCTTGTAAGGTGTCCCTGGAACCTTGTCTTCTCAAGACTGAACAACCCCAACTCTCTCAGCCTGTCCTCGTGTGGGAGATGCTCCAGCCCCCGATCATCTTCACAGCACTTCTCTGTGTTTGCTCTAACAGTTCCATGTCCTTCCTGTGCTGAGATAACACTGAATTATCTCTAGTCTTGTAACACTCCTCTTTTCTCCCAAGAAATTTCATTAAGGACATTATATCTAGCAAGTGTTTAGATACTTCCCAGGATGATCTCATAAAGCATTGCAAAAGTCTACTTCTGCGAGTCACTCATTGAAATCTTGCAATTGTAACTTATTTCAACCAGAAAATTAATACAGAAGAAATAAACTGTTAAAATTTCCTCTGTTTTTTCTATACTTTGAACTGCTGAACATGAAAGTCTAGGAAAGATTTTTTAACACTAAGGATAATGGAGTCACAGTCCATACCAACAGAGACATTTAATTCTGCAGACTTCAAGCACTCAACACAGATGTTACATCTTGAAAATTTCAAGAAGTAAGGGGACAAAGCAAAAGCAATCAGCTGTGAAATGTTCTGTGTGAAGGGGTGCATAAGTAAGGGAGCTCGTGCTATGAACGGTCTATGAAAATTTCGCAACATCCAAGTGGATGGAAAGCCCTCTAGCCTGACAGGCACTCCCATTTACAGACAGCCATGCAACCCTACTTCATTACTTTATCACTGTCACCAAAGCAATATAGCATATTTTTAGAGGGCTGTCATAGCTGAAGACAGATTTGGTCCTGAAATGTATGTGGGGCAGTGTCAATTTTTGACTGAATTACTGTTGTCAGCCAAATGTCCAACAGCGCAAGCAGCAGTTAGATTCACGGCAGCTGGAAAGTGCAGCCTGATACCTCCTTTGGGTTGAAAAGGCCTGGAAAAAGATATCTGGGAGTAGGAGAATTTGCTTAAAAAATTATATTCTATTTCTTTAAAAAAGCATTTTTTTTTATGCCAAGTGGCCGAAGTTCTTTTATGGTGCAACTTCTGATGCCAATTGAAACTGATCAGCTATAAAGGTAGCACCGCAAGGAGAGGGATACCTACTGCTAGGATAAAATTTCTTATGAAGGGTTGATTATGAAGAAAGTCTGCAAGAGCTGGAAGAAAAGCAAGACAGTTGCTCAAGAAATTGCAGAGAAAGATTACCTTTTCAAATGAACTGAAACAGTCCAACTGCCCTCCAGCTTTCCAAGTGAATTTCTCACATGAAACAGGAAATGCAGGTGGTGCTGCCTCTTCCATGTGGAGACACGGAGCGAGCTGAGCGTGAGTGACTCAACCCACATACTAACAAGTAGATTTTTACATTGGCTAAAATAGGAGTGTAAGCAAGCAAGCAAGCAGGATGAGAGCTGGAATTGTCTTTCTCCATACTACAACACTAAATATACACAAAATGCAACACAAAACTACCGATGTAATTATTCCCAGCAGAGAAGATCCACTGGATGAAAAAAGAGCCAAGCTACGACTCACTTTCCAAAAATGAGAGCGATGTGACATGATAAACAGTAGCACTGAAACATTTATTCATTGAACCACATATTAAAGAAGTTTGTTTAACTTGAGCCAGGTTTCAAATGGCCTAAAGAAACTGCCTGTTTTTAATTTAAAATTAGTGCATTGAATGTACTGCCTTGAGCATAAATGATTCCTTTTAAAAACAATATGAAAGTATATTCAGCTGAAGAACACAACATCTTTGGAAGAGGACACCACAAACCATACATCTTGAAACATGGCAGCAGCACATTCTTTTGAAGGAAAAACATCATTAAGAGCCTAAACTATATAATTTTTCTTTTCTGTTATAACTCAAGGACTAGCAGAATGATGAACAAAGACAGGTTACTTATCTGTAACTTCCCGTCAAAATGCATTATCTGTTTGTACAGTTACACTGATATGTAAGCAAGCACTCAGATAAATTTTACTATACAGGTTTCTTCAGTATTGTACTTCTGGGTGCAACTGTGGCAACAATAAAGGAAGCAAAGCACCCACCTTAGCTTCTGGAGAATACTTTTCACCATAGAGCCAGAAGATTTGGACTTAAAGAGAGGACTGTGAGCATACCATATGTACTGACAACATGGCCTGAAAGAGTTAAAAAAAGATATGATGTAAAACTTTCTTTTTCTCAATATTCACTACTTCTTCAAGTTCACTAATATTCTGAGTGTTTTAAGAACTGGAGAGTATTTACCTTTGGTACCCATGACAACGTGCACAGTGATCCCAAAGAGACTACAAGCCACTGCAATCACATGCATCTTAGCAGAAGGAGTGTTTGTAAGGAATGAAAATTAGCAGTTTGACGATATTATTGCAGTGAAGAGAAAAATGGTCAATGTATCTTTCAGCCATGGATAGATGGAAATGACATTCTTTGTAAGGGCTCAAATCTGCCAATACAAAAATATAGCACCTTCAACATTTAGTGTTGGAAGCACTATCTTTGCAAAACAAGCATAGGCAAAGCAGTTTCGTGCAAAATGTTAAGGAAAAGGTAGCTCGCTTTCATGAAGAGATGTTCAGGAACTGCTTTGCACTGACACTTCTGGTGAAGGAACCAAGAGACTGTCTTCATGGAATTAGAAATAAGAAAACAAAGTTTCAAAAAGCTTAGCTTTTAGGGTGGCAATGTAGGACAGAGAACCTATTCCACAGCAGGGCATTAATGGAAGAAAGCACAACAAGATTCCACTCTTAGGAAACATGTAAGAACTAGACAACGACTGTGGCATCAGACTTCTTATGCTGTCGTTCATTACCCTGTTCCTGCACCACTTAAGAACTGGGCCACTGGGACTACTCATTAATTTATGAGGCCCACATTGTAGAAGGGAATGGGAATATGTAACTCACAGAGATATACATGAATGCAGATTTTAAAGTAGGGCTGTCCAGAGCAACAGGTAAGCTAAAACAACTCAGACTAAACTTGGAATTTATAACCAATTCTCCCTTTACCTCATCTTTTCTTAAGACAGTTACTGCTTCTGTCTTTCAGGTTCCTTAGATATTTAACACAAACCTACAAAAAAGTAAACATTTTCCATGACAAGAGGTGTCCCTCAGGGCTCTGAATTGGAACCAGTGCTGTTTAATATCTTTATCAATGTTATTGATAGGGAGATCAAGTGCAACCTCAGCAGGTTTAAAGATAATATATAAATCTTTGAAAGATAATAAAAATATATTAACAATAAAAGGAGGACTAGGGAGAATATACAGTCCCTATTGGATGCAGAAGGAACAACAGTGACAGAGGATGAGGAAAAGGCTGAGGTACTTAATGCCTTCTTTGACTCAGTCTTTAATTGTAAGGAAAGTTGTTCCCTCTGTGTACAAACCCAGGAGTTAGAGGAGCAAAATGAGGCTCCCATGATCCAAGAGGAGGTGGTTAGAGCCTTGGTTGCCCAGCTAGACACCCACAAGTCTATGGGACTGGATGGGATCCACCCAAGGGTATTAAAGGAGCTGGTGTATGTGCTTGCCAACCCCCTTTCCATCATCTTCCAACAGTCCTGGCTGACTGGGGAAGTTCCACTGGACTGGAGGCTGGCTGATGTTGTGCCCATATACAAGAAGGGTCACATGGAGGATCCAGGGAACTACAGGCCTGTCAGTCTGATCTCAGTGCCAGGGAAAGTCATGGAACAGGTGATCTTGAGTGCTATCATAAAGCACATGCAAGAGAACCGGGTGATCAGGCCCAGTCAACAAGGGTTCATGAAAGGCAGGTCTTGCCAAACTGACCTGATCGCCTTCTATGACAAAGTGACTCACCTACTGGATGAGGGAAAAGCTGTGGATATGGTCTTCTTGGACTTCAGTAAAGCCTTTGACACAGTTTCTCACAGCATTCTGCTTAGGAAACTGTCAGCCTCTGGCTTGGACAGGCGCACACTCTCCTGGGTGGAAAACTGGTTGGATGGCCGGGCCCAGAGAGTGGTGGGAAATGGAGTTAACTCCAGCTGGAGGCCAGTGACAAGTGGGGTTCCCCAGGGCTCAGTGCTGGGTCCAGCCCTGTTCAATGTCTTTATCAATGACCTGGATGAAGGCATTGAGTGCACCCTCAGCAAGTTTGTGGATGACACTAAGCTGGGTGGAAGTTTTGATCTGCTGGAGGGTAGGGAGGCTCTGCAAAGGGATCTGAACAGGCTGGACCGCGGGGCAGAGTCCAATGGCATGAGGTTTAACAAGGCCAAATGCCGGGCCTTGCACTTGGGGCACAACAACCCTGTGCAGTGCTACAGACTTGGAGAAGTCTGGCTAAAAGCTGCCTGGAGAAGAAGGACCTGTGGGTGTTGGTTGACAGCCGACTGAACATGAGCCAGCAGTGTGCCCAGGTGGCCAAGAGGGCCAATGGCATCTTGGCTTGGATCAGAAACGGCATGACCAGCAGGTCCAGGGAGGTTATTCTTCCTCTGTACTTGGCACTGGTGAGACCACTCCTTGAATACTGTGTTCATTTCTGGACCCCTCACCACAAGAAGGATGTTGAGGCTCTGGAGCGAGTCCAGAGAAGAGCGATGAAGCTGGTAAAGGGGCTGGAGAACAGGCCTTATGAGGAACGGCTGAGAGAGCTGGAGTTGTTTAGCCTGGAGAAGAGGAGGCTGAGGGGAGACCTCATTGCTCTCTATAACTACCTGAAAGGAGGTTTTGGAGAGGAGAGTGCTGGCCTCTTCTCCCAAGTGACAGGGGACAGGATGAGAGGGAATGGCCTCAAGCTCCACCTGGGGAGGTTCAGGCTGAACATTAGGAAAAAAATTTGCATGGAAAGGGTCATTGGGCACTGGAACAGGCTGCCCAGGGAGGTGGTTGAGTCACCTTCCCTGGAGGTGTTTAAGGCACAGGTGGATGAGGTGCTGAGGGGCATGGTTTAGTGGTTGATAGGAATGGTTGGACTTGATGATCTGATGGGTCTTTTCCAACCTGGTGATTCTATGATTGTATGATGCTAAGTTTGCAGATGACACCAAGCTGAGTGGTGCAATTGTCAGACCAGAAGGATGGGATGTCATCCAGAGGGACCTGGACAGGCTGGAGAAGTGAACCTGTGAGAACTGCATGAAGTTCAACAAGGCCAAGTGCAAGATCCTATACCTTGGTTAGGGCAATACGCAGTTTCAAACCATTCTCTGATTCTATGATTGCCTCAGCATTAGCAAACCCCTTTATGAATTTTTTATACCAGCATTAACATCAGGCTTGTCTATGACATGTGATGGGAGGACACAAAATCTTTGGAGAGATCGGGTGCTGGTATGGGCCCTCCACCTGCTGTCCAGGGGCATGCTGGGGATGCTGTGGCACAGCTGAAGTCCTGTGGAGATGAGTGGGAGTCTCCTGAGGTAGCAGGTGCCTGGAAGGAAACTTTCCCAAAACACCTTAAAGGAAAAAAATGGTCTTCCACTGAGAAGGCAATGTGGCCAACAGTCCAGCTGAAGTGCCTCTATACAAGCACAGGAAGCTTGGGCAAAACCCAGGTCAAGCTGGAAGCTACTGTGCTACTAAAAAGCTACAATCTGGTTGCCTTCACTGAAACTTGGTGGGACAAATCCCATGACTGGAGTGCGGCTATTATGGCCACAGGCTGTTCAGAAGGGAGAGACCGGGAAGAAGGGGTGGAGGCATTGCCCTCCATATCAGGAAAGGGATAGAATGTGAAGCGCCGTCACTGAAGAGTAGCCATGAACAGGTTGAAAGCTTGTGGGTGGGAATAAAAGACCGAGGAACCAACAGGAACCTGGTGGTTGGTGTATACTACAGCCTACCTGATCAAGGAGAGCCAACTGATGAAGCCTTCTTCCTCCAGCTACACAAGGCTTCATGATCGCAAGCTCTCATCCTTCTCAGGGACTTCAGCCACCCTGACATGAGCTGGAAAAGTAGCACAGCAAGCTGTAGGCAATGCAAGAGACTCCTGGAGTGCATTGAAGGTAATTTCTTAATCCAGCTAACAGAGACCCCCACCCGAGGGAATGCAATACTGGACCTGATGATCACCAATACATGCGATGGTGGAGTTCAATGTCCTGAGGGATAAGGGGCAAGTGAGGAGTATAGTCAGGACTCTAAATTTCAGAAAAGCAGACTTCCAGCTCTTCAAGGAGTCAGTCAGTAGGACCCCCTGGGACACATTCCCTGGGGACAAGGGAGCAGTACAGAGCTGACAAATATTTAAGGATGCTTTCCATAAAGCACCAGAGCACTCAGTCCCCAGGCATAGGAATTCAGGCAGGAAAGGGAAGAGACCGGTGTGGCTGAGTTAAGACCTGCTGGTCGAACTGAAGAGCAAGAGGACACTGCACAGGTAGTGCAAACAGGGACAGGGAACCTGGTACATGTATAGGGACACTGCCCAGTTTTGTAGGGATGAGGTCAGGAAGGCCAACGCACAGCTGGAGTGGAACTTGGCAAGGGAAGTGAAGACTAATAAGAAGGGCTTCTATAGGTATGTTGATCAGAAAAGGAAGGTTAAAGAGAACATACCCGCACTGATGGTTCAAAATGGTGACCTCGTATCAACAGATGAGGGGAAGGCTGAGGTACTGAACAATTTTTTGCTTCAACAAAAATTATACCTGAACATTTATAGGTCTACGGGACTTGATGAGATGCACCCCAGAGTCCTGAGGGAATTGGCAGGTGTGGTTGCCAAGCCACTCTCCATGATATTTGAAAACTGATGGCAATCAGGAGAAGTCCCTGGCTACTGGAAGAAGGGTAACATTGTCCCCATTTTTAAAAACGGTAGAAAAGGCGACCCTGAGAACTACCAACCTGTCAGCCTCACCTCTGTGTCTGGGAAGATCACGGAACAGATCCTCCTAGAAGCAATGCTAAGGCACATGAAGGACATGGTGGTGATTAGAGGCAGCCAGCATGGCTTCACCAGGGGCAAGTCCAATGTGACTGACCTAGTGGCTTTCTATGATGGGGTAACCACAGCAGCAGTGGTGTCCCTCAGGGTCCCATACTGGGACCAGAGCTGTTTGATATGTTCATCAATGATACTGACAGCGAGATTGAGTGCACCCTCAGCAAATTTGCAGATGACAACAAACTGAGTGGTGTAGTTGCCATGCCGGAAGGACGGGATGTCATCCAGAGGGACCTGGACAAGCTGGAGAAGTGGGCCTGTGAGAACTGCATGAAGTTCAACAAGGCCAAGTGCAAGGTTCTACACCTGCGTCGGGGCAATCCTTGATTTCAGTACACCATGGGGGATGATGTGATTGAGAGCAACCCTGTGGAGGAGGACTTGGGGATGCTGGTTGATGAGAAACTTGACGTGAGGTGGCAAGGTGCACTCACAGCCCAAGCCAACCATATCCTGAGCTTCATCAAAAGAAGTGTGGCCAGCAAGTCAAGGGAGGTGATTCCGCCCCTCTGTTTCGCTTTTGTGAGACCTCACCTGGAGTAGTGTCTGGTTCTGAAATCCTTAACATAACAAGGATATAGAACTATTGGAACGGGTCCAGATGAGGACACAGAGATGATCTGAGGGCTGGAGCACCTGCCGTATGATGACAGGATGAGAGAGTTGGGGTTGTTCAGCCTGGGGAAGAGAAGGCTCAGAAGAGACCTTATAGCAACTTTCCAGTAGCTGAATGGGACCTACAAGAAAGCTGGGGAGGGATTTTTTACAAAGACTTGTAGTGACAGGACAAGGGGGAATAGCTTTAAACTGGAGAGGGGCAGATTTAGGCTACACGTAAGGAGGAAATTCTTCACAATGAGAGTGCTGAGGCTCTGGATCAGGTTGCCCAGGGAAATTGTGGTTGCCCTATGCCTGAAAGTGTTCAAGGCCAGGTTAGATGGGGCCTTGGGCAGCCTAGTCTGGTGGGAGGTGTCCCTGCCCACAGCAGGAGTGTTGTAACTAGATGATCACTAAGGTCCCTTCCAACCCGAACTATTCTGTGATTTTATGATTTTTATTCCTTCTGCAGAAAGGAACTAACCATAAACCCACATTTTGCCAGATAAGAACATCACCCCCTAAACCCATACCTACTACCTGCAACTTCTCCCTCTGAAAGACAACTCAGGCATTTTGAAAAAAATTATTTATTTTCACTGCTTTAATTTCTCTACTGTAGTGTTAGCACTTAACATAAGCATCCACTCTTCTACTGTCCTATTTACAACCCACTTAATGTATACTCTACAAATAGAATACATATTTTTAGAAATGTATGGGCAGTTTTGTAAGGTCTAAAAAAAGTGACACTTGTCTGTACAGAATTCTCAAATCATCCAAAATTATAATTTACAAGGCAGTATCCACACAGCTATGTAATGTCAGGTGCTACAGTGACAAAGCAGCAAATTTACTAATACAATAAAGACACAAAGTGGAAGTGTTTTGGGGCACCAGATAATACAATTAGTACCGCTGAAGTTGTAAATTTAGTAATACATGTTTCTAGAAATACAGGTAACTGCAAACTGGGACAATGTTCTGAAAAATATTAAACATTATATACATATGAGGTAAATGTACCTTGGTCTTTTAAGAGGTAATTTGGATTTAAGGAAATTGATAGGGTGAAGTTGTGGGTTGTTGGTTTTTTTTTTTTAAATATAAAATGATTAACACCTTGCAATTGTTTTAATGGCACAATATAAACAAGGAACTAACTAAAATGTGAATTCATGGCAATCACACTCAGAACCATTACTGAAAAAATAAAAAATATTAAAATAGCCTCTTATTTTGTTTGACACCTTCATGTCCCCAAACAGTCAATCCCAAAGTCTATACTCTATATACAAAGTCTTTCTTAGGATTACAAGTGGAACCATTGGAGTGTGATAGTGTCACACTTCGAAATTCAGCTTGAGAAATATCCCAGAGTTCCAGCTTTTAAGGTTAGAAAGTCCCTGAAGAATTCCAGCATTCCATAACCAACATTTTGGGGTTTTCAGCATCAGACCATTTTTAAGGGTCCTTATTTTCTATGTCCGCATCCCACCTGTCTCACATCTGTAAACCAAACTGAGGGTTCAATGCTAATAAAAAAAAAACTTAAGTGAATGTAGAATGTACTATTTACAGTAAACATTTGCATCAGTATTCATCAGAAACTGTTTTGGTATATACTTGAAATGATACAAAATTAATATTTTGAATGCTAAAATATTTTGGTCCCCCTGGATTTCCAAGAGCAGATCTGGTGATATTACAATCTTAATTTAAAAAATACTTATGTGTACCTGTGTCCATATATAAAAGATATGATCTTACACAGGTAACACTTAAAGTTACATAATATATACAGACACAGCCTTTCTAAAAGGTGTTAAATTTATATAATGGAGAGAAGAACAAAGCTTGAAGTTGTGATGTCAGAACTGAGGATATATAGCTCTATTCAGAATTTTCTGCATTCCAATATGAATAAGATTGTCCCAAAATAACTTTCCTAATGTCACACACTGTATCAAGCATCCTTCCAGTGCTTTCTTTTCGCAAGCTTTTATTACAAAGTGAAAAACTAGAGCAATGCAAGAATAGTTGCTAGCAATTCAGGAGAATAAAGGTGGTTGAGACAAGACAGGTGCAACAAACCACTGTACAGCTGACTAAACCATCTGCATGCCATAATGCTGTTCAGCTGCCACAGACTCTCTTTCAAATGCAAGAGAACTGCTCCTTATATTTTACAAATCGAAACATTATGGTGATGAGCTTTTGCATGTGCTAAAAAAAGCCACTAATCAAATTATTTGATAAATTATATTGGAAGCTTTCTCATGTTACCATCAAGATTACTATATAGTAAAGATCTGAAGTGTGCCAGTAGCATGATGATTCTAAAGTATGAACTACCCATATGGATCTGAGGTAAAGATCCAGGTACATCTATGAAAAACTCAAAATTTAACACACTTAACATTGTTTACATAGGAGGCCTTTGAAATTAGTATGGAGATAGAGTAGATTCTATTTTCATGTTGATCTGTTTTCTTTAAATATTTGTCTAGGTACATAGAACTTCTTAACAAGGCCTGCCAAGTATGTAAGACTTGGAAGTTTAGTTATAGTCAATCATTTTAGAACAGTCATAATTGAAAAACTGGTGCACAACTGTCCATTTGCAAAAAAGGCATAGTTTATTTAAAATACCTACATGAAGTAATTTTTTGATTCAGCTTTGACTGATAGAGGCATGAAACATAAACCTAACTAGTCAGATAATGCCAAAAAATGTATGACAACTGTACGTGTGTTTAAACCCAACTGTTTTCTAAGAACTTCTCTTATTTTTTTCCTCTTCTCCTGGATGCCATCTTTTAGTAGGAATAAACTCATCTATAAAGGTGGTTGAATAACGCATTTCATTATTTTCAGTTCAACTTCTGAAGGTCTGTAATTCCCACATCACTTAAAGCTGTCTCTAAGCAAGCACCAAGAATTTGTAAACACGCAAGAGTTACTGATGTGCTAAAGCTTAGCTTGGCTAAGTCTTAATGTCACCCATATAGCCTATTTGTACTGGGACCCATCCATCTTGCTGCATTAACTACCACGTTTCAGACCACACAAGACAATCTGGGTTAGGCTCTTCTTAGAAACCACTCTGCCAATGCTACTAGTGTTGTGGAAAACTCAGTGGACTGTTTGCTGAAGAACAAAAAGGAAGCAGTTAAG
This sequence comes from Phaenicophaeus curvirostris, assembly GCF_032191515.1. Lineage (NCBI taxonomy): Eukaryota > Metazoa > Chordata > Aves > Cuculiformes > Cuculidae > Phaenicophaeus > Phaenicophaeus curvirostris. Next base: position 43,153,680 of record NC_091394.1, read on the forward strand.
GTTGCCCAATAAGATGGATAATGGTGTGTTCTGGAGAGTAGGCGGTTAGGTGGCATATTAACTACCAGGCACATTTACATATCAAAATCTTACTGAATGCTTTGGGTATTAATGTTAACAGCAATTTTTAAAAGAGGATTTTCCATATTAATTCCTCCAGTACTGTCTGGAAGTTGTATATTCAGGCAGGAAGCAAATAATTTATTAGCAAGTTTGCAAAAATCTTGTGATATCCTTAAAATCTTGAGCCTATCTTTACTAAAGCCATGTACATTCTTCTCTTTTCTTATGACAGCACAGCCACCATAAGCTTTGTTCTTGTAACAATGAAGAGGATTGCTGGAATCCCCTGATATTTGTATCCAAAGACCTGCAGCTCACCACTTTCTGCGTATGAGGCACACACAAAATATATGCACATAAAATTTATAAGCAGCTTTGAACTTTCTAGTATGAAAACTCAAATAACTTCTCCTTAATTATAGGTGCACTTAATCCTTATTTAATTGCAAATACTGTTCTTCAAGTCTTAAGACTCTGCAGAACCGCACAGAAAATGTGCTTTTCGTATTTGATTTAGTGGAGCAAGATCTCCATTAAGAACATCTTACTACTCTTGCTACGTTTCTGAAGTAGATACATTCTTCAAGCATTTTAGAAGTACCACTTCATAAGTCTTATATATAATTATGACTCATGACTTGACAATTACAAAAGAAGACAGTGAATAGCTTACACTATTTAAAACTTGTACAGTGGTTTAAAGAGTCAAATTTTGGTAACATTTAAGGTATTCCACAAACTATGTACTTGCTGAAATGAGTCTAAAGTAGATCTTAGTTAGGCAAAGGAACAGTCGACTTTTAACTTTTATTTCTGAAACCAAAAGTACCATAGGCTTTGTAGACTCCTACTACTGTTCTGCATTAAAAGACTCAAAAGCGGCACTTATTGGTATAATACAATCTATCCTGAAGGCAATGTAATGTTCTGAAAAAGTGGAAAAAAAACCCCAGTAATCATCTATAAAGTATAGTTGCATAAATTATGTTCCCACAACTGAATGAGGTCAAGTTTTAAATTAAGGTAAGAGTCCAAAAAGTATACTACCTTAATAGCTAGCAAAGTTTACTCCAACAGTACACTAACAATCTGAAAGAACTGTGACAGTGGTTCAGAAGAGTCAATGTACCAGCCAGGAATAAAGTTTCTTACAGAGCCATCAATGCACTCTAGAACAATGATTCTATGATTCTATAATATCGTGAATCAGCTCCATTTTCAAAGTGACCTTTTTTTTTTCTTTTAAGCACAGTTAACTACAAGTTAAGACAGGCCATCAACTTTTCAAACAAAGATTTAAAGGTTAATAAAAGTAGACTACACAATGTTTGTAAGTAACCTGGGAAAGAGGTTCATAGTGCACAGAAAGGACCCAATACAACTGTTTAGCATGTCCACAAAAATGCTAAGAAGTGACGTTCCTATGAAGTACTGAAAGGCAGCAATGTCCTTCTGTTCACCCAATGAGGTAGAACAATTAACCTTCTTAACACGCCACTCTGGTGCAGATACGGATTTTTACAGTGTTCTTCATTAGAAAATCCAGGATTACATCTTTATCCCCTCCTGTTGACTAAGTTGTGATAATGTTTTCTTAATACGCAAAGCTGTTAGCCTAGCAGCTCCATTGGCATACCAGCATTCCCGCATAATTTTTGCCATTACTCGTAATGCCTGCAAAGAAAGAGAAGTAATTAAATGTACTGCTGTTCAAATGTAGCTGATATAACCTCTGTTCTACCTTAGACTTCAGAAATGCAGGAAGAGTCTATTACTAGTACTACTAGTGCATTAAAGACTGTTGTATAAAAAAATCTCAAATTCTTACTTCACATAAAATAAAATTCTTCAAAACACTATATAGAAGAACTAGTATTTTTCAGCAGAATTTCAGCTGATGCAAAAATATTTTTAGTAAGAATTAGTAGCCTGTCTGTAAATGTTTTCTGAATTTTCACATTACACAAAAATATACTCTTCTTTATTGTACCTCCAGCTGAAAACAGAGGTACTCTGTATTAACACAGAAGTGCTGTGTAGCTGGGAATGTACTCAGTTGCGTAGCTGGGAATGTACTCAATCGCTTCCCTCAGTCATAAATTGCTTTTTAAGGAGTTAGTTCAACATATAACAATTCAGAAGCTTATCAGCTGTCTTTCTCAAATTGAAGCTCTGTAATGACTCAGTATTTTTTGAGTCTCGCTAGTTTTCAAACAGCCATTCTTTGAACTCTGAGTGCTACTACACAAGTAAAACCCCAAATAACATAAAAATGGGAGATGAAAAAAGTAACAGCTCTACATCCAAGATTTTACACTCTTACACTGAGCTGCTAATTAAGTTTGCAACATTGGAATGGCAGCATTTAAAAAATTACTCCACAGTCTGGCAGTGCGTATCATCACCTCTCTTCTGTCTGTGTTCTCTCACTCAATCTCTTATCTTGGACCTTCACCCATTTCACCCATGTATTCATTTCACACATGCCACAACCCAGCTCTCCCTTCCATCTAAAGTACGTCAGGCTTCTACTGTAGCCTAATGCAGCTGTTCTCCTAATAAACTCTGAATCAGAAAGCATTTGTTGTATCTCTAGTTAGGTTCCTAGAACAAGCAATATGAACAAAGTTGGCTGGAAAGGTAAGAGCTTACTACTGCCCATGAGTGGCTACCAGCATAATGAACTCACTCCAGAATTGCATCAGCACTTCTACAGAGGCATGGTCAGGAGTGGTTGCTCTACGCACACACGATCTTCAGTTCTAAGTCTTTTGCTTACTCGAGTCTTTGCTTCCTAATAACATTGTCTATCTTTCAGTAAGTACATACAGTACAAATTCTGAGACACAAAAAGTACTAAGGCCAGTATTTTGGCCAGTCTATAAGACATTCTTTTTCTATACGATGATAGGGCAAAGGCCCCTGACTGAGTTAGTTCCAAGCGAGCGTTCTCATGAGGCAGCACAAGCACTGTTGAAGATACCATTGGTGTCCCAACAAGCTGGACTGCTGTGCTGGCAAAGTACTGAGCTGAAACCAGCAAGTCCACTGCTTGAAAGAGATAACCAGCATAGTTACAAAACAACTGGCACAGACCTGATTAGCTCATGTATCACCAGTACCCCTGTTGTGAGTTAAACCTAGCATGCAGCTCAGCCCCCACACAGCCACTTGCTCACTCCCCCTCGGTGAGATGGGGAGAGAATCAGGAAGGCAAAAGTCACAAAACTTGTGGGTTGAGATAAGGACAGCTCAACAAACAAAGGGTGAAAACCAAGCCAAAACAAAGAAAACCAAGTGATACAAACCCAATTGTTAGCCACCATCAGTCCTTGAGCCAGTCCTGGAAAACTTGCCCTTCCCCCCAGTTTCATTACTGAGCATAACACTGCATGGTATGGAATATCCCTCTGATCAACGTGGGTCAGCTGTCCCAGCTACATTCCCTTTCATCATCTCTCATCCCTCTTGCCCACTCCCAGCCTACTTCACAGTAAAGGAGGCAGAGAGAGAAATGGAGAGAACCTTGAAGTTGTGTTAGCACTGTTCAGCAATAGCTGAACTATCAGCATGTACAAAACTGTTTTGGTCACACATCCAAAACACTAGTACCACACAGGCTACTATGAAGAAAGTTAACTCAATCCCAGCCAGATGCAGTACAACTCTCACAAAATTTATTTGCAGTGATGCTTCCTGTATAATTCAGACTAGGTTTAATTTACTTTAGTGCCACCTATGCTTCACAGGATCCTAGAATCCTTCACACAGGGTTAGCTATCAATTTTTATGAAATTACATTAAATATTAACGCATAACCAAGGATCAATAACATTCAATAACGTCAAAATGATCAGAGTAATTAAGTCTTCCTAGAAGCAACTCTTCTCCCTTCAACAACAAGCATAATTTTTAAGCCACTGAAATCAATAAAAGCTTTAGTGCCTATTAAAGCAGCTTTAGCAAGGCTGGTTAATACCTCACAGCTCTGCCATCTGTTTGGAATATTGGGCCTTAACTTCTGGTCACACACAACTTTCCTCATCTCTTCCACAGAAGGATCTGAAGGAACAAGGTCATAGTATGGCAACTGGTAATCTTCATGGATTCCTGCAACAGGTTAAAAATAGCTTTATTTGAGCTAACAGTAAATTACACCGGCTTCACTTTTCACAATGTTCTTGATATCTATAACTTTCTTTTTAAAAATTACATTATAGTGACTGACAAATAAATAAATAAAAAGGATCCTTAACCATACCTTAGGAACGTTTTTGTTACCCTTGAAGAACTTTTAATTTTGAAATTTATATATCTGGAAAAGATAGAAGCTAAGGCAAATCCTTCACATGCTACACTAAAGACAGCTAGCCCTTTCTTGTGGTGTTTGCCACTTGCTCTCAAGGACATTTAACTTCATGCTATTCTCCCTTCTATATAAAGGTTTTAGAAAAATAACTATTATAGACCAGGATCTTTCCTATTTCTTCAGCAGGTATGGTTCATAAATTACAAAGAGATTGCATAAATCAGTCATCATTTATAGGATCAACAGTTAGAAAGTCTGAAACATAATGGCTATAATCTTGCACCATTTTTAGAGCACACTGTTTACTCAAACTTACTCAGGTTCTGTAACTAACTTATAACTCCTTAGTAAGCCCAATTTTGGAAAGATTGTCACATACCACCAATTGAACATCGCCGAGCTATTTCCCAAAACACTAATCCCATTGCATAGATGTCTGCTCGTTTGAATGACTCAAAATGTTTCATATTTATGGAATCATCCAGAACTTCAGGTGCCATGTACCTATTTGAAATAAAGAAAATTAAGAAAATATTTAATTTCATAAATACTTACTGGAGAGAAAGCTCAGTGCTACTGCTCAGCTCAAAATCACATTTAAATCTTTATGTGGAAAAGAAGACAGTAAAATTCTGCTTCGTTAAGGTTATCCATTCAAAGACCTTTCAGTGCAATGGGGGACAATAACTATACAGAGATGAGCAAGCAAAGGAATAAGTAAAACATAAAACAATAAACAGAGGCATAAATCTGAGAGGGAAGATAACAGAGACAGAGACCAGAAGTCTCCAGGCATAGCTTTAGAGAGATCAGGTCCGAATGTTGTAACTGCTAGTAAATGGGAAACAAGAGGAACACGTGGCCTGCGGATATTCCAGGGAAACCTGTGGGGCTACGCAATGCTTATCAAGGAATTTTTAGAAGGGTAACTGGGAGGAAAAGCATGGCTATAGATAAGATACCAAAGGGGCCAGTTGCACAACCAGTTGCCTGTCACTATGCTTGTCTGATCAAGCACCATGCCTGCTTGCTCCAGCGTATCCTATCTTCTTATTAAATCCTAACTGTATGTCTATGCTGTCTCACTTTCAACCCTTAGAGCACATGCTCTAAGGGCTACATGCCAGCAAGCGGAGGCAGGCATGAGTGAATTCAGGGCTAGGAATGGGAGTGAGACCAGGAACAAAGTTTCCTTTGGGCCTGGGGTGCCAGCAAATGGAGAAATGGACGGTCTCTGCATCACCAGCTGGAAGGTGAACTGTGGATCCTAGAAAAATGTGTCCACAGGTCTTAGGAGCACGTATCTGGAACTACTAGGGGCAGGGGGAACCAGTGTGGATGAGTTCTGGGCCAGCAACTGGAGCAAATGAGGGTGTCTGTTTCAGGCACTGAAGTAGGACTGTGGGTCACAGGTTTCACAATCACATGCTTAGAGGTACCAGCTACAGGGGAGAACAGGGATAAGAGAAGCAGGGCCTCTCAGCACCAGCAACTGGAATAGGAATTATAGGTCATAACGTCTACATGCCTGCCTGCCAGATGGCTTTTATCTCCCCGCAAACCTTATGTGCATGGCAAGTGTGCATGAGTAATTCCCTAGCAAACTTCAAATGAGTCTAGCCAGCATATCTGGTGGCCCAGGCAGGGATGTTTAACAGGGGAAGGGGCCTGCACTGTTATTCAAGGGAATCCATGCATGCAGGTGTGCATACAACTACAGGCATCTGTTTGCTGCTGCGCATTATCCCAGCCCAGCTGGTGAGAAGACGCATGGACCACGGAAGAGGGCATTAGACAGACAGAGTTGTGCAGATAGTTGAGGAATTCAAACAGGGGCATGGGCATGTGAGACTAGAGAAGGGTGTGCATGTGTTTTCATTAACAAAGGAAGACGACCTGGCTTACCTATAGTTACATTTTATAGGTGTTCTGACAGTTTTTTATGTGGGTGTTGGAAGATGGCACATGGTGCATAGGAAACCGTATAATCACCCCTGTTATCATTGTATGTCTGTACATATCCAGCCTCAACACTGATTGAATAACAAGTAAAGAAAGTGGCAGCAGCCATATGCATGAGTTTGGGATGGACAGGCCTTTGGACATATAAGGCTGGGCTCCAGAGGCCAGGCAAGAGGAAGGCCCAGTTCCTGAAATCTGCCAAGACTGAGCAGCCACTTAAAACAGCCCCCAGGCAAGACCAAAGAGGGAACAGACATGAAGGGTTAAAAAAGCAACACTGGTAAGGACTTCTTGGGAACAAAGGCTCCCTACCACTGCAGTAACTGGTTCTTCACCATACAGTCTCAGTCCCATCACAAATAACACCAAGCTATTTTTTTTTTTAATAGTAAATCTTATTTGGGTTGCACATGAATAACTGTGGTCACAAAAAAAGCTTACTTTATCAGTATTTCCTGCATTAGAAAAACCTGTGATAGACTTTCAACTGGTCAGGGCACCCAAGAGATTGTTACCTTGTTTCGTGACTAGGCCTAGTATGAGAATGTCAAGCAAAACATCACCACAAACCACATTGTGGGAGTAACTGACAGCAGTATCCCCACTGACTGCAGCAAAGAATAAATAGAATTTGCTGTATCGGTCAACATCAGTAGCAGTATTGCGCTCTCAATCTGGTTTAGCTCTGATAGCTAAATCCAATATGTAATACCTAGAGTTCAGTGTGTTTCTCCTCATCACTGCCCCATCAATATCAAGCTGATGCATTAATGAAGTAGGCAAACAATGACACCAGGGCTTTGGAGAGCATAATTAACTGGTAAAAGAGCAACATGCATAGATTACTGGAGGGGAGTACAGTGTCAGGCAATACCCTAACCTCTAGAATAGCCACAGAGGCTGATGTGCAGCTTCATATAATCAACGTAACAGCAGGATTTTCTTTGCCTAGTACTACCAATAGTAAGCAGAATACAAGACACACTACTTAAATTTCAGGAGTATCAGACCTCTCAGAACTCTCACAGTGCTACTGTCTTACAGAAGCAGCATACATACAAGTAAGCAAGTGCTATCAACAAAGGAACAAAAATGCAACCGGTAATCCAGAATTTCAACAAGGGCGGCCTACACAAGAGTTCTTGTATGCCTGTACAGTACTTAGGAATTTCCCACAAGTGATAAGCCAGCAGAGGCAGAAGACAACTGTCTAAAGAGGAATGTATGGTTTACCTTGAAAGCATTTATTGAATAGAAGGAGAGTCTTAAGTTAAACTTACATATGTCAATGTTTGACACAGACAACACTCAAATTATTCTGGGCCACTCATATCAAAGACTTTTAAATTAAGAATACAAGACTGTGGTGGATGTTTTAGGGCTCTACAAGGATTCTGCATTACTGGATAATCTTCTTAGGCTACTTCATACACTTGACGGTATAGTGATTAGCTTTGGGTCTAGAAGAAAGACTATTTGATATATCTTAAGATCACACAGGGATGAAACGAGTGGAAAAACACCAAACCTAAAACCCCAGCCATGTTGTAAGACTGTCAGCCAGAATCACGTATACAAGCAGTAAAAGAGATTATCTCAGTTTCTGTAAATCATCCTGAGGACAATGATTTTAACAGGAAAGACCATTAGGGGCTTGAATGTGGCAATGGAGCTGAATTCATACCCTCGAAAGAAAAAACTCCTCCCCCCAAAGGGACTTCCATTGAATTTATTGGCAAATTGACCTCTTACCATGATCCTCCATCAATGCATTTAGATTGGCTTTGGCTTCCATAACTCAGAATGGTGACTGACTGCTCAAAAAGTCTGAGAGATTATTGCTGGAACAAGAGAGGTGAAAGGCAAGTAGGTCATCTAGCGCGGTTAGCACATTAGCCGTATTACGGCTATCAGACAGAAGGGAGAGAAACATGCAACTCCTTATCAACTTCAATACTGGAAATGCACTGCTTGTCAGAAACAGTACCTTTAAAGAATTAAGTTCTGGAGCAAAATATTCTACACAGGCTAACTTTGACCACCTGAATAAAGTCTGCAGCTCAGTACCTTCCAAGAATGAAAGGATAAGTCTACAAAGAAGTTTACAAATTACATTGAGCACAACCTCGCCAAACCTGAGTTGCCCGATGACCTCTTTCCCCACCCCTTTTGGGCAAAAGGCTCTGTATTAGTAGCCTAAATGTCTTGTGCAACATATAGAGAGCTTGATGTCAAACAGGACCCATGCACAACATGTTGAGCAACATCTCCCTTCACCGAGCCTATTCTTCACAAGCACAGTTAGAATTCTGCTAATACAAGTTTAGGTGAACTGCAGAAAAGCATGCATGATAAGGAGCCAGTTTTCTTTTAAACACAGCCTATTTCAACTACCAAAAGTAACAGCTGGGCCACACTTCTCAAAAATAAAAAAGCTCACATTCCCTGCTTTATGCTGCAGGCTGAGCTGTGAAAGCACAAACTTCACACCCTCAGGTAAAACTAAGCCTCTTAACAGAAAAGAAATAAAGATTCAGTCACAGAGAAGGATCACCAGTCTAAACACCCACCTAAGAGTGAGTCTTGCTAACTCCCTACACCATAGATGTTTATACAACAGTCATTAGAAAAATATCAACTTAGTCGCATCTCCTTGAACTTGCATACAGAGCTTCCACACACAGAAGAAGTACCAGCAGTAGCAGTCAACAGGTGTTAATATTGTCAGTGAGCAGGTAAAATATGAACTTTATGATGAAATATTTTCCAGAGGTACAGAGTTACTTATCTAAGAACACATAAGAGGGAGGAAGTGGGGACCAAGTCTTTTATGAAAATGAACAGTTTTCAGAGATGTAGAAGTGATTAAAGTCTTTAATGTGGAAAGCACTTAGTCCTGCTGCTGTCTACTGCAGCAAGAGTTGTTACAGCTTTGCCCTTGTGAAGAAGCATAAGGCAGATGAACAAGCAACTTAATATTGCCTATGCAAGAAGACATCTTCTAAGTGGGATCTACAGACACAGCTGAAAGCATGCTTTCTTTCTCTGAAGACTACTCTAAAGAAAGTAACTGATTTGCACATCATTTTTATTTTGTATGTAAGTGTAGCAGAAAATAAATTCAAACTATGCCCCTCGCACGCAGCTAAGTTTGGAATTTGTCATGGCAAAGTGGTATGTTTTACTACTAATGATTACTGGAGACTTGGAGAAGGAATAATACCGAGTTCTTTCTAATGTAATAGTAGGTTCAGAAAATAAATCTCTTCTGACCATTTTCGTGGTGTTATTGAAGTTGACAAAAGACTAGTAGCAAGGGAGACAAAAAAGTAATTCCAGCAAAACAGTTGTCAGTGAAATAAAATTTCAGCACATGTTCAAAAAGCTTTTGTTCATTGAGCCCTAGAAAAAGTTTTTTTCTTCCAAAAAACCACAGTTAAAGGGGCATCCTAGTTCTTTGTAAAAGACAAATCCCAACCCCCCTCCTCCCCTACAGCATTATTCACTAGATAAACAGATAAAAAATACTTTTCATATATGGATTGGAGACCAGGCAACATCACAGAATTTTCTCCAGCACTCCTAGGGCATATGGTGAAGTTAATTATGTACAGCCCTGAACCACTGGACTACCATACAATTCTCTGAAAGGTTTTCAGACTTCAGTTTGACATACCACCTGACCTACAAGCATCAAAAGGACAAAGATGCTCACATCACAACTTTGTTGCTGTGATTCACTGCTAGTGTTGCTATCTCTGTATGCTGTATAGCTACACAGATCAGTAAAGAAAAATAATCTTCTCTTCAGAACAGCTTCCAGTTATTATTGTCTGAAAGTATAGCAAGGATAAATTAAACTACACCAGATAAGTTTAACTACACTTGTGTTCATGGAGTTAAAAGGCTCAGTTCTTCTGAGAACAAGATAATCCATAATTCCAAATAGCAGAGTTCAGATTTAAAAGAGAGGGAGTATACTGACTTATCCATTGATAAGTCTATTCATGCATCAGATGACAAAGATGGCCACTGTTTTAGAGTTCTTATATTCCCTTTCAAAAACACGATCCCAGGAAAGCCTACATCCAAGACTCTGGACCTTGTATGCTCTACCACATAGGCTTCACACTGAAAAAAAACCAGCTTTACTTTCACTGTTGATATCCTGTCTTATACTCCAGACTGGACTGCAAGCAACGTTTCCATGCAACACAAGGCAAAAAGAATAAAGACAGAGCAGTGAAGTCTGTAAAGCTGTCATTAACTCTCCTAACTTTTTAAATATACAGGTGTGCCCGACAACATTTTACAACTTTTTGGTATTTTACATATGCTAGTAATAGATGCTAAGTTCCAACATGCTTTTTAAGCACCTACTGTCTAACAAATCACCAGCTGGCAAGGAAGTGCTGAGGAGCTCTATCTGCCTTTATTTATAATTTCCTGCTGCTTGTATTTGTAGCCACAGAAGTCTTTCTATATGCGACATAAGAAAACAATAGCATTTTATTATAAAGCCACCCGGCACATGTTAATGATTTTACCTCTTTGTTCCCACTCTGTGATTTGGGGCAATATCAATTGTGTCTGTAGCTGAATCATGCCTAACTGCCAGTCCTAGGTCTGCAATGCAGCACGTTCCGTTCTTTTTTACCAAGATATTTTTTGATTTCAAATCTCTGTGGGCAATTGCTGGCTTGCCTGTAAGGGAAAACAAAAAAAAAAAAAAAAGAAAGAACAAGTCTTTAGAAAACATGGTTACTGCTATTCTAAGCCTCGTGCAGATTTTGTTTAAAATTACAGAATTCCTTTCAGTTCTGCTGCTTCCAGGTAACTCCTGAAATGATTCATTGTGGACTGGCTGTGCAGAAAAGTGTCTTAAATATCTACTGTATTACTCCACTCCACTGCTCCTTTCCCTCTTCCTGCAAATATTCATTGTATACACATACTGTGTGTCACAAAAGTTTCCAATATCTCTGGAAAGAAACCTATAGTGCTATGTCAAAACAAAGTTAAGACAATTCTACAGGCACCATATTTAGTGCCTTTTAATAGGTGTTTTGTAGGAAGGATTGTTACATCACAAAACCTGATATACCAGAAAAAGAGAAGTAAAAAAACCCTTCCAAATTAAGAAGTTCTATTAGTTCAGAAATTACCACACACCCCAAACCAGCCATTTTTCCATTCACTCTGTTCCACAAAGGATTAATTTGAGTGTCTGTGCTCAGTTCAGCTGCCTTCTCATTACATAAATAAGTAGCAGTGTGCAAAGCAACTACACCCTGAAATGGCTGAATGTTCTAACCAGGAAAAGGACTATAGCAGAAAGAGCAATGAACATATTTTAAAAAAATCCAGTATTATCCACGTGACCTGCTAAAGAGCTGTAAGATTACCTTGTGTGCCAACAATTTCCATGTGAAGATGAGCAAGACCACTGGCAGTGGACAAAGCTAATTTTATCATTCCTTCCACTGTTACTGTATACCTGTTCAGGTAATCAAAGAGCGATCCATGCTCATGATAGTCTGACACCAACCACAGCTGAGTCCAGGTACCATTATCTGCAAAATAACACTGGCATGAATACCACACATACAAAGGAGACAACCAAACAACATATGTGCCAAAGCCTACAAAGTACAAACTATGTTTTGCAGGTAACCTCAGCCAATTAGACTTAAATCTTTACTTCTATCCCTGTAACATTTAAATGTCTCTGTAAGGGCTGGGACTGCAAGACTTTCCAAACAGCTTAGTGAGTATTCTTTCATTTAAAACTCAAAAGCCAAACCATAGAAAGCTGATGCCACTATGAGGTGAACTACTCACCCTGCCTCTCTCAAACTTTTCTGCCTGGCAGGGTGGGGGGAGCAGCACTGAACACATAACAAAACTAATACTGTCACTATCATTGCAGTACAATGTTGTCCATGCTACCCATATAGAAAAAAAAAAAAAGCGTCCTTCAAGCTTTGCCCTGTAACTTCTTCAGACTTCCTGTAACCCATCTGGCCTCAGCCTGGGAGACAATTTCCAGCAGCTGGTGGATATTTCCTCCTGGAGCAGAAGTTTGCAAGCAGAAGTTGGACGTGTTGCTTCAAAACCAAAATAAAATCCCACCTCTGGTGACCTCTAGATTAAAAAAATCAAGGCTTCCAGAGGCACAAGGGTAAAGAGAATGAAAAAGACTGATGAGAAAACCAGTTTGCTGTATGATTTTTCACTGAACTATTAAGAACAAGACAGGCCACAATACATTTGCAGATATCTCAAGGAATAAAGATGACATGAGAACTAAATTGTTCACGTTATTAAGCTAGTGCACGCAAAATACCTTGAAGTTCAAGCCACAGAGAAGACTATTAAAGGAATTCAAATAATGAGGGAGGCAGAAATGTTTTTTTTTACCTAGGAAGTAGAAATACACCCAGAAAAGAAAAATCCTGCCACCAAATAGGTTTTTCAATTGTTATAAAATTAAATCTCCTGCGGCAGATCCAAGATGTGTTTTTATAGCTAATACTTTTGTAGAAGTCTTTAATCTCTTTAAAAGACTAATTATCCCATAAAAGATTTCAGTTGGTCCTCTATCCTGAATTATACAGCCACTAGTCTCGAAGAGCAAGTGAGGAAATGTCAGCACAAACCAAAAAGATCTCATTATTCTGGTAGCCCCTAAGAATTATCAAAATGCATACTAAAGAACTAAATACGAAAAACAGGAAGAAGTAAATTCAGAAGTTAGTTACTATTATAAGTATACTGAAAAATCTTTAGTTTCCAAATAGGAGGTTCTTACATTTCCTTCCCCCTTTCCTTCACTCTCCTCAAACAACACACTTGTCCCAGTCAGGGGCACAAAATGCCTGATTTACACACTCACAGAAACTACCTTTATAGAAGAACTTCTGCTAATCTTTAAATAAGCACTTGAGTAGGGGTGGGAAAACCTTCTAGCATCCCTTCTACTTCAGTGTTTCCAGGGAGGCCAGTGATGCCATTAAAATAAGTAACTAAAAAGCCACCAAATGCTTCAGAGAAGGGAAATGTTAGTCTACATTCGAACAATTCTCATAATAGAAAGAATTCTGTCTTACTACAGTCACAGAACAGTCTTAACCATGTTTTCAATTTAAACAGGCAAACAAAAGCAGTCACATGCTCTAACCTGTAAATGACTTAGCTGCTGTTGCAGGGGGAAGCTTATTATGACCACAGAAGTGACTCCTAAGCTTTTTTAAAAAAAGTAAAAAGGAAATTAAAAATATTTTTTTTAAAAAAAATCTGATTATTTTATAGTTGGGACTGCTGCTTCTTTTGCTACTTTGCATATCCAAGCGTGAACTCACAGAACTCAGCACATTATTAAACGTGACTTTTTCTAAGGAGAATTATGGTGTCTGCAAAATCAATCCAACGGTATTAGCTTCACTGAAACAGTTTTAAAGAACCATTAGAAACAGATATGCGTTCACAGGCATATAAAAGCTGGTCTCAGATGTATATAGTCAAAAGAGCTCCAAAAAGCCGTAGAACTTAATCAGTTCAGAATATTCTAATAATTCAGTTTTATTCTACTGCTTCATCAGTTATGAACCTATATTGCCTGAAATAATCCTCTCCTGTACATCAACACTACATACACTCATTGCTCGATTCTGTATTTGATTTCATGTCGTGTTTCTTAAGAATGAGATACAATAGCAGGTGTCTAAACTAGATAACAATAAGTAGGGAAATCAATAATCTGTTCTAAGCAATCTACCACACCTTGTGCTTCAATAGATCTTTTAAAGATATCAAATTCCTGAAGAATTATCATTGCTTTGAGTCAAGATTATTGTGCCTTCTCATATTTTCCCCCCCCCCCATTGTAACTCTAGGCACACACCTAGGAAGAGAATATGCTGCTGATTATAGACCCTTCTACTACAGTTTCATCTTTCTAATTACCCTCAAGTCTTCACATTCAATTTGGTTTTACCATCCTTCCAAAGGAGAAAATACAAAGCTGGACTTACTATCCATTCTGAAAGGAGTTAACATTTTTTCCAATTGTATGTCATACATGGCCCTCCAACTAGATTTTAAGAAGGAATAGAATTACATCCAAGCTCACATGAATAATATTAAAGACAAGCTGAAATGCAGCAACAAGTACTACATCCAGCTATTAGACAGGACCTACTAAATTTTCTTTTCTCTTCTATACTTGATTTGATTCACATTTATTTAGCAATCTGAGCACACATTATGACAAACTGAACTACTGTCAAGAGTATGAGACTATTTAATTATTACCAAGTAATAATTATTACCAAGTAATAATTAACTGACCCTGAGTATTTTTAGCTTCCACAGTAAATAGCATCTGGCATGAAGCTTTCAACAACAGGATTTCCATTATCAGATAACAAAAAGTAATTACGTAGAGTAGCACAGCCTGCCATGACAAGGTAACCTCATTTAGAGTTTATATACACACTACCATGACGAAGAACCTCAAGCAATTTCACAACGTTCAAGAACATTACGAAAATTTAAATATGAAGTTACAGAAACTGTCTAATTGCATGTGTTCTCTAGCATCACTTAGTAGAGTGTTTCAAAGAACAGAATGGGATACATTAACCTTTTTTGGTATGCAGATAATAACAGAAAAAAAAGAGGAAAAAGCAATGAAAAGATCAGATACAAATGGGATCTATAACTAGATTTCTAAGAGAAAACACTTAAAAATTAGATATTCAGGGAGATGATGGGGAAGGGAAGAACACTTGACTGGCTAGAAGACTTTGTTAGTGAAATAGCTTGACTCAATCACATTGAGACAGTCATCTGATTAAACTGATGAAAAGCTCAAGCTGTGCAGTTCAGCAAGACCTTCCAGTCAAATTCCTTCTTCTCAGACTAAAGCCAGAGTTCCAAAAAGAATAAATGGCTCAGCTATTACTTTTCTCAAGAGGAACGAATTCTGCTTATTCCTCTGCAAAATACTGCCTAACAGCATTCTTGGTGATCTATTTACCACATAAGGTAGCCTGACCGAACAAAAAGCTTTCGTCTAGGCAAGTGCTCCTTTCAGTTATGGGGATGGAACGGATAGGCAAAACAATTTTAGTGCATAAAGTTACCTGAACTCTACTGTACTGCATGCTTTCATCCTACTTGTAACATGACTACAGACAGTTACAGACAGCCAATCCAGGGAAACCTTTAGTTCTGTAAACAGGTGGCTGTCACCACTCTTCTGCTAGTAGAATAGTGTAGATACATAGCCTCTGGCCAGGTAGATGCTCCCAGCAGTTGAGAAATACACAGTTGCAGTAAGAGGAGACCCAATTAATGTTTTTACCAGTAGCAAGATTTGTAGCATGACAGTGGCCCACATTTAGACCACAAACCATGAGATACAAGTCCTCAGCATGACCGATACATGAGAACCTACTCCTGGGAATTGTTCTCCATTATCACTGAAACTTTCAGCAAGCCCTGACTTAGGATTGCACAAGTAATTTCTTGTACTGCTATATATTTGTAGTCATTCTTGCAAAGCCTCAGACATACAGTCAGATTCTTACATTCCTTGTACATTCCAGCTAGGCTGTAGTAACTTCTGAATGCATTCAGCAGTATGCCCTATGGAGAAATGGATGCAAATCCTTCACAGCTATTACAGCTGTAAACCAGTACTTCATCTTGCATCAGGTACCTAATAAGCATTTATCAGTTAGCACCAGCATCCGCAGTGAAAGACTGTTAACAGGTAGTTTTAGGCTGTGCTGGGATACACTTGCTCCTTTCAGAGGAACATGACAGCACAGCTGCTAAGCCAGAAGAACTACCTCCTTTATGTTTTCTCATTTAATCAGGTACAGGTGGCATGAAGTATGCTAAACAAGAGCCCAACTATTAAGCTCCTTCCATATTCAGGACTTGTGAATGCTTAACCCAGAGAGAATGGTGTGTACATACTCCCTCACTGAGAGGGCGCAGAAGGTTCTACTGAAAATTCTGCACTGGCAAGTTAAAGATAACAACCAAGCTTTCCACACATGCTCAGACAGCAATACTGTTAGAAAACAGTCAAGAATAGCAGCATTTGCAAAACACATTTATTCATTTTTCACAAACCAACTACCAACTAGTTCTCAAGAAAACAGAAGAGCTTTGCTCTAAAGCCTTAAAGGCTCAAATAACTGCATGACCTATCAGCTATGGATTTTGTCTTTACGTACATCATATTAACAATAGAAACAGGTTCATATCACTTTATATTACAAAGAACCTAAAGATGACAAAGTCAAATGGAATTTCATCCTATTGCATCCAGAGCCTGAGCCAGCAATCAGGAAATTATTTTAGGAACTCGCTCATTTAGGAAACCTTCCTCATACCCTCCTCTACACAGGAGTCAAATATGGGGCAAAATGGGACACTGGTATGCTTAACCACAGACAGATTTTGTTAATAGTTATGGCCAAGGTATCGCAATACATCCTTTATACTTTTAAGTGAGACATAGTACCCAAGGCTTCTGCAGAGATGGATTCTCATTTATAGTATATCAGTTGCATTGAAGATAGTTCTAAACCCATGCTCCAGATACTCCACTAAGCACCCACCAGAACAAACTCAAGATCTCATCAGTGCTATCAATATCCAATACAACTTTAGGCATGAAAGTAGGACAGTTCCTAATGGTAAACATAACATGCTGCAGGAAGAGGTTGCCTGGTATGCTGCAGATCTGCAAGCTCTTGTGCAGTTTGTTATCCTCCAAATGTCTGTTAGGAACAAATTAGCTATAGGTAACCCTTTTCTTGAGAAGGGACATGTTCTGCACAACCTCTTGTGTTCTGTTCCAATTCTATAGTTTTATATGGATGTAGAAACTTGAAATTAATCTACTGATAATTAAAGAGAACCCTGTTTACGTGTATACTTCAACCACACTAAAACCATTTGGAAATTTCCCACAAAATAAAGAGCACTTCAATAATCTAGGATATGTGTGGACACTTAACATCTCCTTAAGGCAATAATTTTCTGTTAATGCTTTCTTCACAGAAGAGTTAAAGACCATTTGTGGTAAAACATCTATTTTCAGATTAAATTAACTGAATGAAACAGCATAACATTTTAACTCCCCTTAACATAAGAAATTAACATAGTTATCTTGGCTTTGCCAAATTTCCATGTCTTAAATTGGACTACAGGAAAACCCAAGAAACTTTCACCTGAATGACACCACAAAAAATTAAGTTCGAAAAACTAGTTATACTGTTCCTCTTCAGGAAACAGGTACATTTTTTTTAATACTAGGAATAAATAATTAATTCTCTTTTTTCAATTTCTTTTCAAACTGGAGTTATGAATTAATAACTTCTCATATCTCAGACTTAAAACCAAAATCTTTACCTCCTACTTTATATTAGGACAACAGGATTAAAAATTATCTTTTTGGGTGCCATACAACTATCTTATCAGGCCACTAGGGAAATAGTTATTCAGCATATGTGTGGCTGATAAGGCAAGGCATCTCCTTTTGATACCAAACTTAGCTAGTATTTAACTTGCTTATAGAAATCACACATCTTTAAATATTCAATTTTAAAAAAATATTTAAATATCAAGTCTTGTTTTCCAGAAAAAGGAAAATGTACTTTTCCCCTTCATTAAAGCTATGAAAATGCCAAGGCTCAAGATGCTGTAGTAAAAAAACTCATTTTTTGCTACTCTTAATTGGATGCTTGCAACCTTATTTTGCCTTCCACTTACAACCTCTTTTGACCAGGTACACAAATAGCAAAACGAATTCATAGTACCAACCTTTGTTGTCTGCAGCTATAAATCCAAGGATGTTTTCATGCCGTAGCATAACTGTTTGATAAATTTCTGCTTCGCGAAACCATGAGCGTTCCTCTCTTGAAGAGAAGATCTTCACAGCAACTTCTTCTCCTCTCCACTTTCCTCGCCAGACTTCTCCAAAGCGACCTTTACCAATGCTTTCCTGAAGTACTATAGTTCTTGCAATTGTTCTTTGCACAAGTAAAGGTAAACCTAAAAAGAAGATTTAACATTAACCTTAAAACATTGCTAACAAAATGAGCACTCACAAGTATGAAATAAAAGATCCATGTCCCATTAAGATATTTCTCTTAGAATGCAAATAAACTCTCAAGATTTTAACAGCTTGTTGTGAATGTGTGCATGTAGGTAAGATACAGCCTTCAACCTTAAACGCCAGCAATACAAGTATTTAAAGATATTATCCTACAAACTGCCTATACAGTTGTTAAAAAGAAGGTACAAACTTCCTCTCAGTTTAGAATTTTGACAGCTGTTGATCCATAAAGTGTTATTTAAATAAAAAAAAGGAACAAACCATGAAGCAATCACGGCTTATCAGCAACACTGACTGTCAGATGTTCATATTCATGCCCAAGTACAACAGTAGCCTGTTAGTATCCTCAAGCCACTATAAAATATGAAAATGTCCTTGTAAAGCAAGCTTGCCATTTTCTGGGCTATTCCTGTGCACTTCACTATAATTATACTTGAGAAAAATGCTTACCTCTTGAAGGTTTTATAGCTTTGGAATACTTACATGCTTTCAACTCACAGCACCTCATAATGTCCTTCTGTAATTTATACAACCACGAAGAAACACTGCCATCCCCCAACCAGGGTGGGGATGCTTATTTTAAATCTTTCCTGTTGTAATTGCAAGGTTCATCACAGAATTCTCAAGTCATACTACACCGCTGGATGAAGGCACCAGCCAGGTTATCTGCTCGCAAAAAGCTCTTTTGTTATAGGATTAAAATCGTACACTTTACAAAGACATCTATTACTCCATAATGACTGTTTCAATAGCTGATAGGAGAACATACTTATTTCCTTAAGTTATAAAAAAATAAATCCCAACTAATACCTCAACTAGTTCTTCTTGATCCCTGGATAGTCTTTGTGAATTACAGCACTAGAAGGACACATGCACTGCCACTCTTGTGTCTCAGTCTGAGGAGTAAAAATTAAAATACAGCAGTGTTTTAAAGTGTTTAGGTTTCCAAACCTAAAGGAATTCTAGGTATGACCTGTGTTGACAATATATCTACGTGAAGAAAGGAAAGGGGAAAAAACGCATACTATAGCAGCAAGAGACAATAATTCCTACTAAGAAAGTTAAAATTTTTGCTCCAATAGTTGTCCTCAGGTCAGTTGTGCTGTGTGCCCAAAGTGCAGGGGCTCATCTGTGAAGTTTAACTTGCGTTCTTTATGGACACACCTTTGAAATACAGAAAAGGCCAGACTGCAATAACCACACAACCAAACTCACCCCTAGAAATATAAAATTTGATTTTGTTGGGCAGAGAAAGGTTCCTTCTTCGTACTTATGTACTGCTGCGAAATCCAGACAAATGTCAAATACAAGTTGATTTTGTATACCTGAAATGGGTAATATGCCTAATATTTTCTTTTTTCTACAGCTGTTCTAGGAAACAGCTTGTGTGCTTTTGGTTTCAGATGCACAGTTCTCAACTTGCTGTACTATTTATATATAACCTTTCTTGTTTAAAAAAAGTTACCCAATGATACCAGATAACCTCTAAACAGATACTGAACTCTCAATCTCCAAACATGACGCATTTCAATTTCACATTACAGACCACCAATCATCATGTTAACACATCACAGTAAAATAAAACCCTTGCTACCTGTGATCCACCCACCTTATTCCTATATTTATTTTTAAAATATTTACAAGATTCAACTTGCTTCTAGTTTTTGCAGCTGTACTTTCTCTTAGTATGCTGCTGAAATAAATATGGCTCCCAGTCTTCTGATTTATCTTACATCCACGAGAATTCCCTACAGATTTTCTGTTTCAACTCAGCAGTTTCCTCTGCTTGGTAAACACAGCACGGTATCACCAGGAACTTGAGCAACTATTTACTGTGAACGAGGCTGCCTGGGAAGTAGCTCACTGGAGATAGCCTCCGACATAGACATTGGGCACAACTGTACTTCAAGCTCTTGGAGTACACCTTCATTTAACTGTGCCTGAAGAAAGAAAATAGTCAAGTTTTGCTAAATAGGATGACAAGATAATTCAAGACTATCTCTAATTCAACAGCAGCTCACAACATTTGGCAAATTGTACTCTGCCACAGTCATTCAATTTATCCCTGAAGCCTTCATCATGATCTTCACACATTATACAAAGTATCCTCAAGACTTCTGAGAGTTTAACCAAAGATTTGTCTCTGGAGGTGTTCAAGGCCAGGTTGGATGATGTTATGCAACGTGATCTGGTGGAAGATGTCCCTGTCCATGACAGAGGTGGCAGATCTAGATGATCTTTAAGGTCCCTTACAACCAAATCCATACTATGATTCTACTCCATATCTTAACTGTACTCTGGTTAGTTTGGACCAATGGCTATCCAATGAATAAGTTTTGATTTGGATAATTCAGAAATTAAGGAATTAAGTCCTAAAGCACTAAATGTAGCCAACAGCAGCAGCTACTGAAACTTTGTTCTTATCTGTATTTTTTCATAAATCTCTGCCCAGAAGACCTCTTCTGAAGAGTAATAAAAACACAGTCGTGTGAATTGTGAAAGATCTCATTCTCTTCAGGCTTCTATGGACCATAGAAAAATAGTAAAGGAGTTTTATAACCATAGACTAGTTAGGGTTGAAAGGAACCTTAAAAATTACCTAGTTCCAACTACCCTGGGCAGGGACACATCCCACAAGATCAAGCTGCCCAAGGCCCCATCCAACCTGGCCTTTAATACCTCCAGGGATGGGGCACCCACAACTTCCCTGGGCAACCTCTTCCAGTGCCCCACCACACTTATAGTGAAGAAATTCTTCCTTATGTCTAGTCTAAATCTGCCCCTCTCCAGTTTATACGTATTGCCCCAGCACTGTTGCTACAAGACTTTGTAAACAGTCCCTCCCCAGCTTTCTTGGAAGCCCCCTTCAGGTATTGCAAGGTTGCTATAAAGGTCTCCTTGGAGCCTTCTCTTCCACAGGCTGAACAACCTCAACTCTTTCAGCCCGTCCTCACTCATTTTAACCAACAACGTTACATTGATTTTTGTGACCCTTTGGATTTGTAAACACCGAGTGCCTCCTTGAAGTCACCTAATAATAATAACCAAAGCTCCCCTACATTGTCTCCATTTTACACAATTCTTCCTATTTCCTTGCAACTAAGTTAGTTTGTTGTTTGTGAATTGGAGAGTAGCAGCTGGGCATCTCAGTATGTCTATACAATATGTAGTTCATATTTAGAGATTCACACCATGATCTTAAAAAAAAAAAAAATCATTCTCAGCTTCAAGAGAATTGAACTTCTCTTAAAAGCTGAAGCTTCAGCTGAATGATCTATTTTAGAAGTTTCACCAAGCATCTAATTGTTTCAGGTCTTGCTCATCATGGAACAAGACAGCAACACTAACAGAAGAGAGACTGAATAATAGCAACTTACTATCCATCACTGCAGGAAATTAATCCTACTCCCTTTTGATACAAGGAGGAAACTAATTTTTAGAGCTTTGCTCACTTTTATTTTACATGCTTCTCTTCAGAGAATATCACAAAAACAGTAGAATCCTTTCTATTTGACTACAAGTTCTTTTGATCCCTTAGCATGAATTTGATGAGAACACTTAGTTTAGGTCATCAGTGTCTGTTCTGTACATTTCCAATGTGTTTCTTGCAACTTCTCACGCCAACAGCACTATAACTAGCAACTCTTTTAAGGTTTAACTTTTTTTTTTTAAAAAAAAGTTTCTTTTCAGCCTTCTTTAGGAAGTCTCTACCTGCAGAGTTCTATGCTCCTAATAGTGTAACAATTCTATATCATACCTTCTTGCATACCAAGAAACATAAATCTGACTCCTTTATATTTTCTTACTAAGCCTCTTCTGTATACCCCTCCTGCAAAGAACGTATCTGGAGGAATAAATCCAACATTTGCATTTATCAAGTTCTAGCCCAATATATTGGAAATTCTATTAATCACTTTCACTACTTGATTTGGAAATGACTGTAAATGAGAAAGTTGAGATAAACACAAACTACTAAAGGCTCAGGTCTACCCAGAGAGCAACTTACCCTATCACAGTCCAATCTTATTTGGACACACAAAAGCTTTCTCAATTGAAACTGCCTACACACTCAGAGCTACCTTACCTTCCTCAGTGAACACATGACTAAAGATGACTTATTTTGACCTATGTTCTAACACACTCACCAAATAACACTGATTTTACTTGATCAATGGATTCTAAGCAGTTTTACCAGTTACTGCCCTTCGGAAAGAAATACAATCTAGATACTTGGGTTTTGCTGTTACAACTTTTTCTAGTTCTGGGAAATTGAAGAATTCAGTAGTTGAGAATCAAGTACTCCTTCCATGCAGAGGCAAGGAAGGTTTCAGCACATATATTTGAAGGCAGTACGAATAGTTTTCAGTGTTAATTTATTGAACTTTTTATATAGTAGAAGGCTAAGAAGAGGTTGCAGTACACAATCTGATGTCTTGTTCCTTAATATAGACCAGAGATAAATCACTGTATAAATTAATCAGGCACATCATCTCCTATCAATACCTATTAAACCATCTTTCTGTGACAGATCACCACAATCCTTTAAGCACTTACATCAGGATTATGATAGCAAAGACTATACATAGTGAACAGACTACTTGCCTCATCTTCCCAGAGCAACACCTGTTAAAATCAGAACTACAAGAGAAACTCCTGAAATCAAGGAATAGAAACTCTTCAGATGTAGACAGCATGCTGCATCTGTTCTATACACATAAAACCACCTATTTGCAACTGAAAAAATGTCTTTTGTAAGGACAGAACTTACAGTTCATAATATTAGTTATATACCAATAGCTATAGATAGAAATGAATTTTCAATTTAAAGCTAAAGGAAAAAACAGTTAAATCATCTCAAAACCACAGAAGATGGTAATTTAGATACGCTGTGCAGAACAAAACGTAAATCACAGAAACCTACTAATATAAGAAACATTTACAATAGTTGACTGATATTCCCTGCATATCAGTCTGTACTCTCAGAATGAGGAGGAGTGGTAGAAGCAACTCAATATGTTTATTTCTTATTTCCATATACTGACTCTTCACTGATACTGGATCAATCTACATCAAAGTAACTTTTCTAGTAATTTCTGCAGTGCAGACTTGACAATATTAAAAAAATTTGATGTCTTACAAGGCTCTTAAGCTCAGAGTAATTACTACTAGTAGTGTGACATTACCTGACCCAGAGCCTGAAGTTGTCATATCATAAATTAAATCCTTCAAGGTAGTTCCTTCTGATATAAAGGGACGATCCAGTGAGGGATCTTCTTCACTTGGCACACGATGATGAATTACAGTACGATTATGACAAAGATACAGAATCAACATTAGGGAAATACAGACAAAGCAGATGGGTCCAGCAATGACAGCAGCCAGTTCCACAGGTCCTAGATTAGAAGATGGTCTTCCTGGGGTAGGGCCTGACAGTAAAAACAAAAGAAAATGGTACAACTATTTAATTCTTTTTATGCAATTAAATTTATTGTATTTCACATTGACCTTCAAATTATTTCAACATCTTTGTTAAAACTTTTGCACAGTAGCTTTTTCAAGAATCAAAGTAAGTATTATAAAAGCAACTACATGCTTACTTTCAGTGTCCATTTAACTTGCATGTAAGTCTTTAAAACTGGCTCTAACATCCCTATCCAGAAGATGAAACTCCTTGTTCCAAACATCTTGAAATTTTATTTGCAGAATCAAAGGTGTATGTTAGGCCTTCAAATTCACCTAAAACTTCAAAACTGAAAATGTCCCCTCTTACAGAATTTTCTGTTTAACAAATTAGAGTCAAATACACCAAAACCCCTTACCTGGTGTTGGAATTGGAAGTTCTATTTTATTGCAGTGGTCTCTGTCACAGCAATGAGGCACAGTAATGACTCCATCTCTGGAGGAGGGGGCACAAACAAACGGCCTGTCCCGGGGAATCAGATCAATTTCTGCTATACACATACTATTGTGTATGACTTTGTCTGCAGTTCGTGTTACTGAGGTAAAACAAAGCCCATCTGTCACACAGGTGAAGTTGTCCTTTGTACATAGATGGCAGTAACACTGTAATCCTGCATTGAGAGAAAACATTAATGTTAGGATTGGCACATATTCTGAGTTGAGAAACAACCTGAATGACTCAGGGCATAAAAGTTGAAAACACTAGAAGGCCTATGACCTTTTTGGTCTCATAAAGACAGAGCTGTAACACTAAACAACAACTCTACAAGAGTTTTCAGTGGCACAGGAAAAAATTAGGAAATGAGTAGATTAAAAAGTCAAATTGAAAGCTGAAGTAATCTCTCCTTATACAATTATGTATTAGAAAAGAAAAGCTACAATCCTAGATGTTCTTCCAAGTGAAGAAACTCTATTATAGTTCCTCATACTAAAGACCTAGACTATATGATCTGTAATCGTCTATAGCATGCAATTCTGCTATTTTCAAACCCAGCGAAAATAATGCCATTTTTTCACAATAACTATGGGTATTTTAGTAAGTGACAAATCAGATGCTGCTGCCTACCTAATGTCAATACTCTATAAGTTACTTGATGGCTTCAATTTTGCACCGTGGAAAGGCACATAAAGGCTTCATCATCATTAAAACCCCTGAATGACTGGAGAATATACTCTTCTATCAAGCAGAATATGGTTTTGACTTGTTATTAATAGAGCTACAGGAAAACATTGCCTTACTTAAGTTCCTGGTTTACTAAAACTACTAACTGCATAAGTAAAGGAGGGGGGCATGGGGTGAGAAGTGGGAATGACAGACTGATGTTTAACATAACTAGTTCTCCTATTTAAATAAGATTCTTGGCTGATTGTAACTGCATGTATGTGAATGCCTACAGTACAACAGCTCATAAGACATAGGGGCAGCCTGATCTAGGGGGATGGCCCTGCCCATGGCAGGGGGGTTGGAACTAGATGATCTTTAAGGTCCCTTCCAACCCCAACTATTCTATGATTCTATATATTTACCTTGCTTCAGAGGCCAAGTAACCTGAAGCACAAATGAGGTTTGGGTTGGCCTTGTTACACTTACTCATCTTCCTCATCTTTGAAGTTGATACAATTTATACTTTTGTTTCAGTTAGTTGCCACCATCTTCTGGTCTCCTGCTAAGACACCATACACTATTACACACAACTGCATGGTTTCTACAGCACAAATGTATCGCTACTTCCTTTTGGAGCTACACTCTCCTGCTCCTTTACAATCAGATAACAATGCCAAATCAGCTGAATAGCCAAAGCTTCTAGGAACACAGCGATTTGCTGCTCTCTAGTGGACATGGTCTTAAAGACTATGACTATATGAACACATTGTAGATGAGATTTAGTATCAGTTGGATGAGATGTCAGTGACTAACAGCAGTAAAATGTCTTCATTCCTCTAAGAAAGTGTTTTCACTTATAACTGACCTCAAAGAAAAAAATATCATATTATTTTCCTCTCGGAGATACAAGTTTTTACTTCAACTCCAATTAGTCCATATTCTTGGCAGAGAATTATTACAGTAATTTTAAAAACTCAGACAGAAGCACCAGATAGGTCTCCAAGTTCACCTAAATAAGTACATATATTTCTAGAATGGGTTGATAATGCCCTTCAAACTACTATCACAAAAAAGCTCCTTCAAAACTATTAAACTCAGAGGAGAAAACCAAGTTTTCACTCAAGTCTTAGTCCAAGTTTTCCATGTTTGTTGTTTTGGGTTTTTTTTGAGTAACATATTAAAACAGCATTTTGATGGAACCACTAACATATTAAGCTCCACTACCAACTAATGAAAGGTCATGATGTCTGTTTAAATGATATGAGGCTGGGAAAATGAAAGTACAGAAAGCTAAACAAATGCACCGAAGATTATACAGACAGACCAAGAACAGAAACTGAGTCACCATAGTAATTTAGTGTCTTCTCTGTTGCATTTTCTCACAGCACCATGATCTTCCTATGTAATCACTCTTGCTTTACGTGACTGACTGCCATAACAGAAAACAGTGAGACAATGCAGTTCTGAAAGCATGTGTGGGTGCATTATGACACATACCAAACCACAGAAGTTATCAACAGTATACTTCCTCACATTTCAATCTGATTTAATAATACAGTAACATCACATCAAACACAACTACTTGGGTAATTTCTCAGGCTTGAGTCAGTTTGACAGTTTCGTATTCCCCTTAAAAAGCCTCTCTTCCATGCAGCCTGGAAAGACCACAGGGAGGGTAAAGTAAGCTGGCAACATAAATGAGACAGTGGAACTACACAGCTTGGTAAGACTTAAAATGCAAAACTGAAGCCATCAAGTAACTTACAGAGTATTGACATTAGGTAGGCAGCAGCATCTGATTTGTCACTTCCTAAAATACCCATAGTTATTGTGAAAAAATGGCATTATTTTCATTTGGTTTGAAAATAGCAGAATTGCATGCTATAGACGATTACAGATCATGTAGTCTAGATCTTCAGTATGAGGAACTATAATAGAGTCCTGATCTACGACCCTGGAGTTCTCTGGATTACTACACGCAGGTGGGGGTTGCACTGCAATCCACTTTCCCCCTACCATCGGAACCACCGACAAAAGGTAGAGGAGATTGGGCCGATAGGCACCCCAAATGTTATTGCTCCAGAATGGACTATAAGAGAATGAGAGGAGCAAGCACAAATCGGAGCTCCCTCTCAGCTGGTCTGAGATCCCTCATCGATGTCGTCAACAATCCGCGAGCACTAGGGCGTTTGCAGCAACTTCACTTGCAGCAGCTTCAAGGAAACATCTAAAGGCTCTATCACTGAACTCCATACTGGTCATATAGTACTTTTCAAAACCTTATAGGATGCTAATATCAGCCTAGACTTAAGCTTATACTCTTGACTTCGAATTGTAACATTATAGGTAATAAACTAAATGTTTAAATACAATTCTGGGTCCTACTCCATCTACCTCAGGGTGTGACATACATACAAAATGTGAACAGAGTTAAGTACACCTTATCCACTTAACTTCTAGAAGTCTGTACCATTAGGTACCTATCAAAACAGTCTTTTTTATCTGTTGTCTTTCTGAAGTAAGAAAAGTGCAGAAAGCCTTTACTTTTATAATTGCTTAAAACTCCCAGAAAACCCTATTTCAGACAGTTTAGCATAGGACACCATCTTCAGCCAAAGAATTTTTAACGGCAGTTAAAACTTGTGAGGTGCTCTAAAAAACAAAACAAGAAACAAACCCACATCTCATTACGAGCAATTAACAATTTCATATTGTTATAATTTTTACTATTTAATCATGTATCTTTGTTTTAAACATTTAAAAGTGACAAATAGTCCCACGCCCCCAACAGCAGCATTATGCAGGACTTTTAGTCACAAGACATAGAATTTTATGGGATAAAGGAGCAAGGCTATGATGTCTAGGACAGTAACAGATTTCAGGGAGAAGAGCAAGAGGGCTATAGTTCTTTACCTATCCAGTAAAATATGCTAGATGCAAAAAAAAAAAGGCAGCCTCCCCAATATACAATTTACCCGACTCATGACCAGACTCTTCTGGCTCAAGATACAAAACTTCTTAGGCCTTACAACATCTGGGACATGGGTACATATTTTTTAATCACAGCACCTCACAGAGGGTTTTGGCAACCACAGCTATGCACTCACGAAAACAGATGAACTAGTTTATTAAGGCACTATCCTCAACTTTCAAGTAATATTAAAAAGCCTTGTGAAAAACTGCAGCTTCAAAAAATGCAATACTATATCCCTGTAGTGCAGGTGCTAAATGACACTATTTTTTTTTCCATCTTATCCATAAAGCTACTCACACGCCCATGCTGTTGCCCAAGCAATGTAACATTAAATATTTGTTTCAAGTATCTTTCACAGAAGAGCATGCTTTAGAAAAACAAAAGAAACTTAAAATTAAATGCCCAGCTATGAAAATGGAAAGAATAAAGATCTCCCTTTGTATCCTCAAATAAATTTCAGCATACAAATCAGATTTCCATCTCTACTTGTGAGTAGAGGCAAATGTGTGAATGCAACAGTTTCCAAGAAGGGACTCCCCAGAATTTTTCAGAGATCAAAGAACATAGCTCACACAGCAAAAAAAAGAGCAAAGCTACAGTTCAGATTGTCTTACAAGTTAGGGCTGTTCTACTGTTCAGCTAGCTGCTGTGATTCACTACACGTTTGATCTCCACATAAACCGTATCACAAAATGATTCATTCATGCAACAACACCAGCATGTCGTAGAACATAAGAAGCATCAGAAAATGCCTAACTTGTCAATCCACAGCAAGAATACTAAGTAGCAGCACCCAAATCATACCTTGCACAAAGGTCAATTTAAGACCACAATATTGAAATTAATTCCTTAACCAAGGACCTGTCTATGAGTTATGGATCAACAATCTATTCCCTTGGATAGAGAACATTTACTTTTTTTTTTTTTTCTTAACAAAAGGTAGCACACCACCACTTTCACCCTTAAGATTCTGCATGGAAGTCTATTGCCTAGTTTTCACATAAAGCTTTTAGACCTTAATTTCATGACTGAGATTAAGGGGAAAAAAAAAGTTGATTGATTAGAGGCACTGAAAATGAAAATGTTCAAAGCTCAAATCAAGGTAAAAATGCCTTCAACATCTAAACTGGACGTGTTACAAAAGAAAGCTTTAATTTAAAGTCTGCCACACCATTCGAAGAACACAAGAACCACCATGGGTAACTTCAGCATACTTCATTTCCACATCAAATATTCTCCATCTTCTTTAATAAGAATGGGTGAGGAACCCATGTTAGCATAGCAAAGTTCTGTTTTCTTTAAGTAATACTTTCTTTATAGCACAGCTATCATCTTAGACTGAATTATGGTAAAAAAACATGGTAAAAACCCAGACCAAGTGATATCTTAAACTTTTAACTATAACTAAGAAGGAAGTCAAGCTTCTATTCCACTTCCTCTTTTAAACCCAAAGCAATATACAATGCACCTACAGAAGAATTTAGGAAGTGGGCTGATTACAAAATGCAGGTTTTCTGTATCTGTATTGTATGTATTTCATCATCTAACTTATTACAGGTGAAAGTGAAACCTAAACCAATTAGACCAGGATGTCTGTAACATCTGTATACCTAAATGAAGAACAAAAGTGTTTTTCATTTAAAAAAAAAAAAGCAAAAATGCTAAGAACTCCTGTTGAATGCATTAGTTCTATAACAGCACAGCTCTGAAACCACACCTTTCACAAGAGAGCACGAAGTACAGAAGACTGGAGGAACTAAACCATTTTACTGTACAATAATCAAAGCCCTTTCTTCTCCCACACAGAGCACACAGGTCGGCTGCCTGACTGGAGGTGAGAGGTCGGTCACCCAAACCACCACGACACTACCTTTCAAAACAGATGCTGCCAGCACTCCTCAATGCGGCACGTAACCGAGCCGAAGCATCTGACGTGGGAGTGCAGGCAGTTTTTTACCTTCACTAATGTGGAACATTCAACACGTATTTGATACAAGAATAAGCATAACAGTTCTGGGAAAACTTATACAGAAATTTAGAGAGAACGCCCCTGCCTACTTTCAAGCACAGTCTTCCCTTTTACTATTTATTCTTTGAAGACGAGAACGTCTTGTGTGCAGTGTGATCTGTGCTGAACAGACGTCTCTTCTGTAATCCCCTCTGCTTGGATGTTCCTTCCTACCTCTAAGGCAAGGTCAGGCAGAGAGCTGGAGCGAGCTCCAAACTAGCAAGAGTTTTGACTTTGTTAAGTTTCATTAAAATCAGCCCTTGGAAAGTAACAGAACACGCCTAAGATTCCTAGAACGTATCCCACGCGCGTAAGCGGGGAATCCGCTCTGTCCCCAGCTCCCGCCTCGGGGAGATCACACCTCGTGCCGTGCAGCCCGGATAACGGGCGCTCGCCTTCCGAAACGAGTCTCGGAAAGTTGATCGGCCCGCGTTCCCGGTACCGCGCCCGCCGGCCCGCGGGTGGCACCGTGCGCCGGGGCGGAGCGGGCAGCCCGGCAGCCCCCGGAGCCGCCGCTCGGCCAACAAAGGGGCGCGCGGCCCCCGGCCCCGCCCCGCCGCCATGTTCCGAAAAGGCCCGCGGGACCCGCGCCCCCCGGGCGCGCGCGGCACTCACCGACCGCCCCGCGGGGCAGCAGCGCGGCCGCCACCGCGCACAGCAAGGCCCAGCGCCGCCGGGCCGCCATGGTCCGGTCCCGACCCCGCGCAGCCAAGGCGGGGGGCGCCGCCCCGCGCCTCCCTCCGCCAGGGAAGCCACTCGCGCCGCCGGCACCGCCCCAGCCCGCGCCTGCGTAGCGGAACCGCCCGGCTGGCGACTCCGCCCCAGCAGCTGCCGAGGCCCCGACAACAACAGGCGCCGGGAGGGGAGGGGCCGGGCGGTGATTGGCGGGAGCTGGCGGGGCCGGGCGGTGATAGGCGGGAGGGGTCGGCCCCGCGCGGGTGGGTGGGGTGTGTGGTTTCCAGCCGGGAGGCGGCGCCTTCGGAGGGAGGTGCGGGCGGAGCTGGGGGTGCTCAGGGAGTTTAATGTGGTACCGACAATGCCGCAAACTCTTCAAGACTCGTTTTGGAGTTTCGGAAAGCGAGCGCCCGTTATCCTGGCTGGGCAACACGAGAAGCGATCTCCGTCTATCGTGTGTCCCGCGGCGAGAGCTGGGGACAGGATGGATTCCCCGCTTACACTTACGGGATAAATTCTCCCAGAAATCTTACGCATTTCTATTACTTTCCAAGGCCTAATTGCAATATTATTAATGAAACTTTGCTACAGTCAAAACTCTTGCTAATTTGGAGCTTTGGAGCCTGACCTTGCGTTAGAGAGAAGACAAAAACTCCAAACAGAGGGGATTACAGAAGCAGAGACATCTGTTCAGCACAGATCACACTGCACACAAGACACTGGCATCTTCAAAGAATGAAAAGTGTCTGGAAAAACACCATTTTAAAGAAAACCTGTTTATCAGAGGGACGTTCTGTCTAACTTTAAAAACCCACAAATGTTTAGATGAAACTTATCTGTACTTTGGCTTAAATAAAAATATTTCACTTTTTGTAATAGTAAATACTATTTTGTAATAGTAACTACAAGAGGGAAGGCCACATTAGCTGAGGAATTGCTTCTCTTTGGATACTGTGTGGATGGGAGGTGGACTGGGAGAGGTGTGCATAGCCCTTCCATTGTTTACTGCAGTGCTTCTCTCTCTGGGCTGTCGGATGATTTGTAGATGGAACACACAGATACTGGCAGCTTATTCACTGTTAACAGACAACCTGGTCTATGTGCTGCTAGTCTTACAGCTGGCCTTGTGGTTGATAAGCAAGGGATTTGTCTTCCTGCAGCACAAAAAGAATATAGCCTGCGAGTTTTAGTCCTGTGCAAGGAATGAGCAATGCTGTCCCCATGGGCAGCTCCTGTCTTGTTTCAGTCTGTGCATTCACTGCACCTGGCTGGAGTAGTTAACTGGGAATCAGAAACGTCCTTGCACAGTCTAAACAGCTGTCTGAGGTTCTACTTAATCTTACAACCTGTGGCAACTAGGATCCACCCTGTGAAGAAAATTGCCATGTTTGAGATTGTTACTTTAATCAGCAGTTTTATTAGCTCTTGCTTGAGTGGCAGGGAAGGAGGAAAGGCTCTCTTCTGCACTCTTGGGATCAGCTGACCACTTGCCCAGCAGCTACCTGCTTGCTCTGGGAACCGGCCACTCCCCCACCTCAGCCCTGCCTCATCCCCCAGTCCTGGTTCTATTAACTAACTGGCTGTTGTGTCCAGGTCCTGAATCAGTTCCACATCCCTCAGGTTCAGCATATGCTTTTACACTACTTCTGTTTTGGTTTTCTTTCTGTGTGACTCTCCAACTGTAGGACAAGTCACATAGGTCACAGGTGCTCTTGTAGTTGTTACTTGCAGTCAGTCTTTCAGGCTTCATATAGTGTCTCTGCCAGATGGTGACTTCCCAGTTTGTAGTGTTCAGGACAGCAACCGCCACACTCCTCAGTGCCACATTAATTTACATGTAACAATGATCTCATGTCTCCTTTTTACTTGCAGTTATTTAGTCAACACAGCCTTTATAAAAAGCCTTGTTACTCCCACAGTACTTTTCACCTGGATAAGAATCATGATAATAACAGTTTAAAGTGAGGGATGGGGCATCAACAACTTCCCTTGGTAACCTGTTCCAGTGTCTCACCACTCTCATGGTGAAGAAATTCTTCCTAATGTCTAATCTAAATCTGCCTTTCTCCAGTTTATACCCGTTCCCCCTCATCCTATCACCACAAGCCTTTATGAATAATCCCTCTCCAGCTTTCTTGTAGGCCCCTTTCAGGTACTGGAAGGTCGCTATAAGATCACCTTGAAGCCTTCTTTTCTCCAGGCTGAGCAAACCCAACTCTCTCAGCCTGTTCTCATATGGAACGTGCTCCAGCCCTTGGATCATCTTTCTAGCCCTCTCTGGACCCATTCCAACAGCTCCATATCCTTCTTATGTTGAGGATTTCAGAACTGGACACAGTACTCCAGATGAGGTCTCAGAAGAGAGGAAGAGAGGGACAGTATCACTTCCCTCGACCTGCTGGCCACACTTCTTTTGATGCAGCCCAGGATATGGTTGGCCTTTTGGGCTGCGAGCACACATTGCTGGCTCATGTTGAGCTTCTCATCAACCAGCACCCCCAAGTCTTTTTCTGCAGGGCAGCTCTTAATCACGTCATCCCCCATCATGTACTGAAAACAGGGATTGCCCTGACCCAGGTGAAGGACCTTGCACTTGACCATATTGAACCTCATGAGGTTCTCCCAGGCCCACTTCTCCAGCCTGTCCATGTCCCTCTGCATGACATCCCGTCCTTCCGGTGTGGCAACTACACCACTCAGCTTGTTGTTGTCTGCAGACTTGCTGAGGGTGCACTCAATCTCTCTGTCAGTATCATTGATGAAGATATCAAACAGCACTGGTCCCAGTATGGACCCCTGAGGGACACCACTAGTCACTGATCTCCATCTGGACTTCGTGCCATTGACCACTACTCTCTGAATACGACCATCCAACCAGTTTCTTACACACCATGCCGTCTACCCATCAAATCCATATCTCTCCAATTTAGAGAGAAGGATGTTGTGGGAGACCGTATCAAAGGCTTTACAGAAGTCTAGGTAGACTACATCTGTCATTTTATCCGTGTCCACTGCTGCGGTCACCCCATCACAGAAAGCCACTAAGTTGGTCATACAAGATTTGCCCCTGGTGAAGCCGTGCTGGCTGCCACTAATCACCTCCATGTCCTTCATGTGCTTTAGCATTTATTCTAGGAGGATCTGTTCCGTGATCTTCCCAGGCACAGAGGTGAGGCTGACAGAGTGGTAGTTCTCAGGGTCGTCTTTTCTGCTGTTTATAAAAATGGGCACAATGTTACCTTTCTTCTAGTCACCAGGGACTTCTCCTGATTGCCGTGAGTTTTCAGATATCATGGAGAGTGGCTTGGCAACCACATCTGTCAATTCCCTCAGGGTTCTGGGATGCATCTCATCAGGTCCCACAGACTTATAAATGTTCCGGTTCTTCAGGTGGTCATGAACCTGATCCTCCTCTACAGTGGGAGGGGGTTTAGCACCCTAGTCACCATCTTGCTGTCCCATGACCCAGGAGGGGTAAGGAGAGCAGTTATCGGTGAAGACTGAGGCAAAAAGTTGTTAAGTACCTCAGCCTTCTCCTTGTCTGTTGATACATGGTCACCATTCCCAACCATCAGTGGGGGTACATTCTTTTTGGCCTTCAAATGCTTCGCACAAGTCCAGGTAGATGATGTAAGTTACTCTTCCCTCATCCACCATTGCTGTAGCCCTGTCATAGTAGGCCACTGATCTTGTCAGGCATGATTTGCCATTACTGAATCCATTCTGACTGTCACCAGTCACCTCCTTATTTTCAATGTGCCTCAGCAGAGTTTCCAGGAGGATCTGCTCCATGATCTTGCCAGGCAAGCTGGAAGCCTATAGCTAGCAGTGTTCCCCAGGGATTAGTACTGTGCCCGGTCTTGTTCATCTTATTCATCATTGACCGGGAGGAGGGGACAGAGCGCACCAGCAAGTTTGCTGAGGATACAAAACTGGGACGAGTGGCTGATACATCAGAAGGTTGTGCTGCCATTCCATTCACCTGGACAGGCTGGAAAGTTGGGCAGGGAGGAACTTCATTAAGTTCAACAAAGGCAAGCTTAGGCTTCTGCATCTCAGGAGAAACAACCCCCTGCATCAGTACAGACTGGGAGTTGACCAGCAGGAAAGCAGCTCTGTGGAGAAGGACCTAGGAGTCATGGTGGACTTTTCTTGACATGCTTCTGTTCTGTGTTTCCAAATTTTTACAACTGCAGCTTCTGATTAAGGTAGGGTCTAAGAACTTCTGATTACAATACAGACTTCTGATGTTAAAAGTACAATGGCAGGCAATTAGATCTTGTTCTTGTTGGAAGGTCACTGACAAGAAGGTCAGTGCCTGCACCTTCTCCCATTAGCTCCCCCTAGTTACTGTACAATTCATCCCTGTGTTTTTCCATCAACTTTTTCCCACTATTACTTCTGCAGTAAGTTTTCCTCTTCCAGTGTTTTGGTATTCCTGTTCCTTCATATAAACTTCATAACTGCTTTTAACGCAGAGGGGAGGGGTTTGCTGATCTGCATATGACTACCTTCAGGAGGGTTATGAGAAAGGGACTTGAATTTACTTGTTGAGTTGCACAGTAGTGCACAATACATATTCTGTTTGATAATAAATAAAATCTGTCTTTTTTTACTATCCTAGATGGAGAAGGTAGATAAAAAATAAAAAATAAAAAGATAACCTGAGAAGATTTAAATAATATTTTTTTCCCTGTGTCTGCAAACAATTGAATTCCAGTCCAAAGATAATGAGGAGATCTTTTTTATGACTGCACCTAGTTGCATTCATCCTTAAATATGCTAGTTAGTCAAATGTGGTTAAGCTAGACCATGGCGGAGTCAGCAAATAGTTTCCAATATATGCCTCTCTGTAAAATGATATTTTATTTAGGAATAAAATAACTTTTCTGCAATTTTGGATTTTTCAAAATGACAGTAATTGCTTGTCCTTTTACTGCCACGATAACATGAAAAATACTTCAGTGTACCAATTCCTCAAGTTCGATAGAAAGCAACTCCTCACTATTATATCTTTATGACATTTTTACTGAATGTATTAAACATTGTTCTTCATTTCATGTGAGGGAATCCTTCAGAACGTTTCTGTCATACTTTAATCCATCTTTGTTTTCACAGTGCTTACTGAGAATGGAAATAATGTAGTTAATGGAAGTTTATTTAGAAGAATAGGCAAGAAAAACTTTTTGCCAAGCCTCATTTGTTTATAAAGTAATGATTTTCCATGACTCCACTTATGGTGAGATGATAAAAGATGATACAAAATGAATTGTTCTCTAGATTTGCCTTTGACTAAGATCAAGGATATGAATGTTCTTGCATTATCAGCTTATTTTGCTACCAAAATGGGTACTAATAAATAATTTTTTTTTGTTTTTAAAGTAAAAATGTATGGACGTGTGGTACACGATACTATTAATGCTGACCATTAAAAGCTTTATTAGTCTTTCAGTATAAGAGACACTGTGTCAGGGTAATAAGGACTTCTAATGAATCTTTATCTCAGCAAGAAAATATGCACAATTAGTGGTAGAGCAGGAGGAAATAAAGATGTTCCAAGAATTCATCTGCAGTTTTTATAGTTTTCTCTCTGTAGTAATTAGCTACATTTTGTGTGTTTTTTAAGAACTATTCAGTGCATCATAATTTTTAAAAAATATATTAACCAGGAACTTGACAAGAGTTAAAATATTGAATATGTAACATTCACCCAAACAACAGAATAAATTATTTTCACACACACCCCCCAAAACAAGCAAACATCTATCACCCCATCCCTCCAGTCATCAGTTTTCCAAAGCAGTTTTATTCAAACAAGGAGAGAAAGGATCGAAGTGCTTATTAGTGTGCAGTTTCTATAAGGACACAAACCAGAAAGTTTATCAGAGACCTGTGATCTTGCTAAATCAGAGACAAGCAAAAGAAAATATGTTTTGGAAGTCAGTGTTTTATAAAGTAATCAGAATTACTCATTTTATAACCTTTATAAATATTGCCTGATTTGCCTCATCAGTGCCTCCAAAACTACATACAGTGAGATCTGAGTTATTCAAAACCCAGGTAATCATCTCTGTTAACAGAAGGCTAGTTAAAACTTAAGACATACGAAACCCTTTTCAATTTTAATTCAGTATTTGTGAAACAAACCAGATCCATATCTCAGGGTTACGAACTGGGCAGCACAGCAAAATACTGCATCAGATGCAGTGGCTTGATCCCTCCAGCTAACACTCATTATGCAGCTAGTAGGTTTACATTGTAGTGCTCTAAGTTCTTACTTGGCAGTTAAGCAGATCTCAGTGATGACAGTTTTATACTACTGCTGTTGAACTTATCAAACTCGGTGTTTCATTCCAGCTTGTAGAGTCCATCAGATGTTTCTTACACAGATGATATCTATCTTCATTTGAAATCAGGTATGAATGTATTCAAAGAGAGCGATATTGATTGTAAGTCTCATTAAGAGAGGTCTAATTTATGCTGAAAGCAGGGAAGAAGCATATAGTCCAAGACATGCTGCTAAACACAGAAGTGGTGAAGAAGAACTAGCTTAGGGAGGGGTTGCCTGAAGCAAAGAAGTGGACATCAACAGGGTCTGGAAATCACTTTAGACTGTATATCATTATCTATTTGAAGGCCTTTTGCTGTAGCAACCCTGAAATTGCATAAATATCTCACCTATGACTACAGTGAAGGATAGATGCATTAAAGTAGCTTGGCTCTAATTAAGAAAGGATACTTTTTTTTTCCTATGGGAGTACAGCTTTTACCTGCTTGGTAAAGTTAAGTTAATGATGCACACCAAGTTAATGATGCAAGCAATAATTTATGACATTCTGCTTTTCAAGAAAGCTCAGTTTCCTGCTACATTTAAACCAGATCTGACACTGGACTCAGTTTAGATCTATGTGGGGAGGGAGCAGCGTGTGTAACCAACCCAAAGGTAATATCTCTCTAGCAATGCACAGATCATGAGGTTTTCCTGTTGTGTCTCTTTGAACAGATACAGGTGGGCATCCTGCAGGTTTGACAGACCTGGATTCTTCCACGGAATTAGGGCTCATTACAGACAATACATTTCTTAAAGCAGAAAGTGGATATCATGGTGATAAGCTGCTAAAACCCCAAAGCATTAGATCTGATGATCTAGATTCCAGCTTGAATTAAGTATCAGTCATCCTTAAAACAGAAATCAGGTTTTTTAATAATACTTTCGCTGTCACTAAAATAATATTTAAAAATAATAGTCAGTTAAGTGTGAACCCACAATAAAAAAAAAAAGAGAAAAAATTGCACATCTTCAATAATGATTATTTCCTAACCCTGATTTATTAACCCTGCAAACTGGGAATGACAGAGAGTTTCTTCTATAGCGTGCTATAGGAATTGCCTGTTTTGCTGCAGCTTTTCTAAACTTGCTACATATTCTCCATTCACTGTCATTCTTCAGTGCTTGTGACTGGATGTTACCTGAAGTGATAATGCCAGACTTTCTATGACAGTTCAGGTTCTGCCTGGTTGTTTGAAAATCCGGTGTCTATGGTCTCTCTTGGCAGAGTTTTCTGCCAGTTTTCACTTATTCCTTTGCAAGCAATAGCTAGAGTTCACTCTAAAGGTGCTGTGCTTTGAGCATTCCACAAAAATTGTATGGACATTTTCTGCAGTGTGTTCTGAAAAAGGGTTTGTTCTTTAAATCAGGAAATGGAGTTTGTATCTGCTCAGGAATAAAAATTAAAAATGAGAAAAATAGGCGAAAGATCTCTCTCAATAAGATGAGAAGTTATTCAGTGAAAAGAGAGATGGTGGAAAACAATTGTGGAACTTTGTTCTTTACCAGTCCCTGGGCAGATAAGTTTCTAACTTCTTTCCAAGAATATATAATTTAAGATTGTTTAAGTCTTTGTTTATTTATCCATTTGTAAGTGGCATTATTAACAGGGAAGACTTTGGTCACTGGACCTATAAAAAGTTAATAGTTAATCCTGTTTTCATTTCTGAGCTTGTATTGGAATTCTCCTGAACAACATTTGCTGGTGGCAAACAATAAGAACTTACTCCTTCTGTTTCTCTATGGAGGTAATTTTTCATCAGCTATGTCCCTTAAGTTTAATGACAAAGCTTGACTTCTATCAAAGAAGTCTTATTAGACTGGATACTAGATTACTGAGGAAAATGCCTCTTTTGAGAACTTAAGAATGTAGTAAGAATGCTGGTACTAAAATACAACTAGCCAGAAGCGTAAGGCTTCAAGAGCAGAGTAAGGATGAAAAAGTAGTGAGAAACTATGAGATGGTGGAGTCTCTCAAACCTCAAATTCTTTTAGGAAACGCTAGGGATGTCAAGATTGTCTTGTATATTGAAAAAAATTATT
Organism: Phaenicophaeus curvirostris; assembly: GCF_032191515.1. Taxonomy (NCBI): domain Eukaryota; kingdom Metazoa; phylum Chordata; class Aves; order Cuculiformes; family Cuculidae; genus Phaenicophaeus; species Phaenicophaeus curvirostris. The sequence continues at coordinate 43,192,746 of NC_091394.1, forward strand.
CCATCCACACCATAAACCACTTCAAAGGATTTATTTTTAAATTGTAGGCTTAGTAAACAAAATTTTAAAGCAGGATTTTTATTTTTTCTTCAGACAGTAGCAACTGAAATATCCTCACACAAGAAACCCAATGTTCTTACTCAGTCTGGAATGTTTTGTTCCTTCTCTTGCTTTCTGTTCTATCTTCAGGCACTTTTCCAGGTTGGGTCTTTATTTTCTAAATGTGGTTGTTGATCACTGATTATTGAGATCCAAATAATCAGACTAAGCAAATGTTTAGTTCCCGTGTCTTCAGATGAAGAAATACTCTTGTGTATGTATGTATGTGGTGCTCATGACCACATTATTCTGTGCATATTCAGTGCATTCCTGTGAATGTCTGGTGATATCTAATTACTTGATGTGAGCCCTGTCTTTCTAAAAAAAATATGTGAATTGGTTCTTATCTTTGATGGTTAACAAAGTACTGAACCATTCTGTCTTTCATCTTGATGTAACTTCAGTTCTGACTGGAACATTGTGTAAGATATTACTACATTTGCGACAATATCACTTTCAAAAGCTTAACTATCCTGCTTTTAAAGAATATGAAAGAATAACTAGGAGGCTTTGGAAGGATGCCAGTTGCTAATATAAAGTGAGAAAAAATGAGAAGTCGCAATCAGGAATGACCTTCTATTGATACAGAGTTTAAGTTTTTTAATGATTTTTTTTTAATCAGACTTAAGATTTTGAATTCCAAAATCTAAAAAAATAAGCAATTTATATCATGTCCTTCATACCTATTTTCCCTGCCAGTGAAAACACCAATTGGGAATTTACTGATGTAACACTCTCCCCAAGCGTCCATGAAAACACTTCATTAAATAAATAAGCTCAAGTCAGGGAGAAAAAAGCATTTTTGATGAGAGATCCTCATAGATGACGGCTGTCAATTAATCATTTTTTTTTGCTAGTGTTTAATATTGTGGGAATGTTGTCCAAAAACCTTTCAGAATCTCCTAGTAGATAAATGTAACAGTTGACTCAGAGCTCCAATTTTCTCTACTAAGAAAGCTCCAAATTTCTCCTGAAGTCATGAGTAATTTCTGTGTTCATTTTTAAAATTCAGCACTGTAACAGCACAGCATGGTCACAGACCTAGCAAGCGTCATACAGGTTTTCTGGCACTCTTAGATTTGCTTGCCTACATCTGGTAAAATATTTCTAATCTGTTTGACATGGAAAAGGCTTTTTGATTTGTCATTTAAATTAGGACCCAAGAGATGTTGAACTCTAGTCTTATTCTCCATTGTTTGTTTCTACTGGTATTAGTGAGCAGTTCGCAGATCCTCTTTGGTGTTTGGCAGAATAGTGAAGTTGTGTTGTGCCACGTTAAGCTGGGCTGTGAGCAGAACCCTGAGCACTGATGTCTGGTTGCTGGCTGTCCAACTAGTGAAGCCACGCAGCAGCCCTAGCTATAACCAGGCCTTTTTGCTACTAGAGTTGATCCTATATTCTGGACACCTAGTGTTGTCCGACTTCACAAATAGCTCTGCATTCCTCCAGCAAAATTAACTGTGTGCTGCTTTCTTGGGGGCAGCATACAAAACACCAGCCTCTCTCAGCTGGTTAGCTTCAAATTTAAGTGACCATGCAGGAAGGAAGATGAAAAAAAAATTTGTTCATTTTTGGTTTTGTTGATTGGTGTTTTTTTTTTTAAACCCATGCTAATACATCATACAGTTTCTCTGTGCACTTGCGAGGAACTCAGATCTGCTGAACTGGACCTCAGTATAGGACTGGTGTCTTAGCCTATTAACGCTGAAAGGAAAGGCACCTAATGGAAGCAGAAGATACCAAGAAGTTTAAAAAATTAGAAAATTAAGAGCTCAATAAATGTTCAATATCTACTCCGACAAAACATTGGAATTAGAGAATCTCTGAGTATCATTCTGTTGCAGTTCGATTTTATAGCGAACGTCACTTCTTTTTTAGCAGTAGATGAAGTCCAGTCTATTGTGCTGTTAGTTATCAGAACAGATTTTCTTGAGAAGTTGAATGCTTTTTTTTTTTTTTCCAGGATATAGTGTTTCTTAGAACTTTGCTGAAGATCAAGGAACTGTGTATTACATTTTGAAGACTATCCACACACCGCAGTGGGGTTTATTTAGTATCGCTTTAGTTTCTGATTGAATCAACTCTCAAAAATGGATTGCCCTACAAACACACCAGAATTAGTTTGTTCTGTTGGCTTGGCTGAGAAGAAAAGCTTCCTATAATTTGTAGGATTATCCTGGAGATGAGATAAAAGGAGTTATGTTTAGGTGCACAATAAATGTCATAAATTATACATACACAAAACTCCTACGATACAAAAAGTGTCCAATTCTGTGAAAAGTTCTCAAAAGTACTCAAAAGTTCCAGAACTGGGGTTACTGATGCCCAGTTTCCACTTGGATTTACACATTTTAGTATGTTTTTAAAATGTGTGATCATATTTATGATATCCTTGCCTTATTCAGTGCACAAAATGGGCAGAGCCCTCTTAGCGATCAGCTCTTCAAGAACGTGTTTCATTTTCACAGCCCAGTAGGTGGCCTGTACCTTAGAGTGCAGTACCTTGACAATATAAGCAAGCGCTACTCTTCTCTGCACCTGTGACTATGTGATTCTGCCCTCCCTGCTGCTGACATTTGCCCATATCTAATCCCACAGGAGCCAAATCAAGAGCCAAGTCAGCAAGGAACAAGTATCTTTTACTTTGCATGATTTGTCTGTGGGGCTTCATGATAATGAGAATGGGCACAAGGGATAATGTAGAATGTGGTGGGTAGATGTGCTTGGGGACATGATTTAGTAGTAGACAGGTTTAGTTGGAGCTGATGATCTCAAAGATTTTTTCCATCCAAATGATTCTATGATTCTTTGTGGAGCCCTAAATTGTTTGCATCTGGTTGAACTGACGTAGGCAAACTTTAAGTCCCATGGAATTCCATATTGATCTATTCTTAACCTATCCTAAAATGGATCAGTTTCTATGAAGATTTTCTTCCACAAGTGAATTGGGAGCAGGATCCAGTTCCTTTGGCACAGTTCTGTTGCCAGAAACATGAAATCATCTTTCCTCTTTGGCCACGCCATGCCTTAGTCATGGCAGCATTTGTAGCACAAGAAGCTGGGGTTTTTCAGACAGCCTTACCCTTGATGAATAGTCCTAGTTTGTTCTCTGGACATTGTTTTCCTCCGAGCAAAATGAGGAAGAAGTGTTGTGAAAAGGGAACCACCATAAACCACTTGACTCTAGAATGCAATGTATGTTTGATCATTGCTACCAAAACCTGCAAAGGTCTCAGCAGGCTCCTGTCCTCTTCTACGCTGTTCTGTGCTAACTGCTCTGCGTGGTTCTGAGGTGTCTTGGATGGGAGAGTCACAGCTGTTACTGGGCACTACTGGTAATAACAAAAGACATTGACTAGTTCTCCCAGAAGTAGTGGAATAGGTGGCTTGTTACCACATTCACCTTCTGTATTTTAATTTGGGCTTCTCTTGCACGTGAACTTTGGGGCAGGCTGTAATTTTGGATGGCAAGAAGTTGCTGCTCTACTTCTTATCATAACACCTGTCTTCCATTAAAATAGGCTTCAGTAGTTTAGAATTAACTTGTAGACAAAGGCAGCTCAAGTCATATCACTGCAGATTTTTACTACTGAGTGTTTAAGCTCTCTGCACATTATGCAGAGAGATATTCACTTAAAAATTAACAGAAATTCTTGTGAGTGGGGCACTAAGGTCTGCCTAAACTTCTTCACTCTCTCCACGCAGTTAAGTTTCTATGTAGAATCAGAGCTTTTCTGCAAAAGCATACCTGGAAGTTGTTACCTTTTAACCCATCGCCTTTGAGGGAAATCTAAGTTTAATGCCCAAGGGGTTCATGGTCACAGACTTGCTTGGAGGACTAAAGATATTTTGAGTGGTACTCTGGGTCCTTCCTGTTGGAGCTATCAATATTTCAGTATCTGTGGATTCTTGATCATGGGCTACAGAAAGAGATTCTTGCTTTTCAGTTGCCCAGAGTGTCAATGGAAGCATAGTTGCCTGTGGATATTTACCAGTGGCTGATAGGAAATTCATGTCACATGAATGAACACTGGATCATGAATTTGATGATTTGAATGACAGAGACTTTGCAAAGTAGTGGAAGCTGGAAGCTGTTCAGTACTCCAAACAGGTAGATTGTAAACACATGAATGTGATGCCTGATCTGCCAGGTACTGGAGTAAAGACATGGACAAACATTTGTGTTGCCCTGTTTGCTGATATAAGGCATCATGGAACTAGTTGTCAGTTATACAGGATGATCATACCAGGGCCTTTTATTTCTCACAGATTTGAAACTTCCCAGCTGCGTGAACAGCCACTCCATGCCCCAACCAAGGTTCTCATCACTGTTGAACAAGGAGAGGATAAAGGGATGGCACAATATATCTGTATACAGTATGAAAGCATTTGTGTAAGGCAATGTTCCCTGAATTAATCTGGAAATACGGATTATATAAATGGATGTTTGCAGGAGGATTGTATATTAAGCCTGGCAAAAAGCCATAAAGATGTGTTGGTGCGTGTCCTGCATTCTCCCTACAGGCTTTCAGTTAGCTGAGGACTCTTGTTAGCCCTGAGACCAAATACAGTTGTTAAGCATTGAGTTGGTATAATTAAGCCTTTCTGTTCCAAAGCAGGATGGCTCCTTCAAACTAACCGCAGCAGTAGCTGTTGGCACATGCTGTCCTGCAAAACATACCCCAAGGCACTGACTGAAATGTTGGAGGTGTGTTAAGGGAAATGAGAAAATATGATAAATATATCCATGTAGGACTTAGATATTACTGATAGTTATTGTGATAAATTCAGTATTGTATCAGGAATATAATAAGAACAGGTGTTGGAAAATGATCTTTATGACAGCTACAAGAATACTGTTCAATTGACCCATGTATAGCCCCGGTCCAGATGAATCAACAGACAAGAAATATCAGACTTAGAACGTAGGTATTGTATTTGATGATAACTGATGATTAAAAGGTCAACTTATTTTTGAATATAGGCATAGACTAGGTATAGGTATAAGCTGACTGAACAGCTTGAGGTTTTTCTTTGAAGTTTAAAGGTGGATAGATGTGTTTCTAGAAAGAAGATATGACTGGAGGAGGAACGTGACCTGTTGAAGCATCACTTCAGAAGGAGAACTGAAATGAGACAGCGGAGATGAGTTATGGACTTGTGTGGACTTTTGAGTTAATGAATAATGAAGAACTAGGAGCACATGGAAAACCACCAAGAACTTTAAAAAATAAATATCTATTTTATAATGCTTATGTTAAAATGTATAAATATCTGATGATTTTGTGGGGGCTTTTGCCATTCACTGAGTTGATAGCCGGACTCTGAGTTGTGAATAAAGCAAGCCTAGAGTTACCCACTGTCTGATGAAAATCCTTTAAAGAGGTGGCACTGACCAGAACAGTGCCAGGGCATAGTTCAGCAATTAAACAGTCAAACTATTCCTGCTAATGCCTCTACCTTGATCCTGATAATTTTCTAGTATAGATTTAGCCTCAGTTGGGACCTTGGGGCCTGCAAAGTTAAAATACATTCTGTAGCAAAGCTAAAATACATTCTGTAGCAAAGCTAAACACCAATAAACCTTTTTTTTTTTGATGTTAACACTAACTCATTCTCTAACTCAGTAGGGACACAATGTTTTTCCAGCAACAAGCCGTTACTGTGCCTAGGATCTTGGTAAATATGTCTGGAACCAAGGATGGCCAAACTAAAGGACTGTAAGGTGGCATTGTTACCACCAGGAGACAAACACGGCTATTAGGCAGTCTCACACTGCTGTTCTTATGAACATACTTCAAGCACAGCATACAAAGCATACCTTTCCTGCAGAGGCATTGTCATGACCATCCTGGGTTGAATTTGAATTTGTAGGTGATCTTAGGCCCTTATAGGATCAGAGAGTTCCATCACCTCCTATTCTGCTGAAGTGTCACTAGTACCTTGAGACTACCTGGGGAAAGCAGGCTATGATGTAACCCCTGATCAACATCGGTGTGTAATCATAGAATCACAGAATCATAGAATCACCAGGTTGGAAAAGACCTCTTGGATCATCAAGTCCAACCATTCCTATCTGCCGCTAAACCATGTCCCTCAGCACCTCGTCTACTCATCTTTTAGACACCTCCAGAGATGGTGACTCAACCACCTCCCTGGGCAGCCTGTTCCAGTGCCCAATGACCCTTTCCGTGAAAAATTTTTTTCTGATGTCAAGCCTGAACCTCCTCAGGCGCAGCTTGAGGCCATTCCCTCTTGTCCTGTCCCCTATCACTTGAGAGAAGAGGCCAGCTCCCTCCTCTCCACAACGTCCTTTCAGGTAGTTATAGAGAGCAATAAGGTCTCCCCTCAGCTTCCTCTTCTCCAGGCTAAACAACCCCAGCTCCCTCAGCTGCTCCTCATAAGGCCTGTTCTCCAGCCCCTTCACCAGCTTCGTTGCTCTTCTCTGGACTCACTCCAGAGCCTCAACATCCTTCTTGTGGTGAGGGGTCCAGAACTGAACACAGTATTCAAGGACTGGCCTCACCAGTGCCGAGTACAAGGACAGAATAAGCTCCCTGGACCTGCTGGCCACTCCATTTCCTGCTCATTCAGGATGAAGATGTCTTCTGACTTCTCTTTCTCTCTGCTCCCAGGCTAAGTCTAATGCTGCTGGAGCTGAGCCATCCACCCTGGGTGCACCTCCAGATTATACATAGGCGTATCTAGGAGTAGAACAGTTTTTTGTTTTTGTTTTTGTTTTTTCTGTTATGGATACAGTGGAAGAGAATCTGCTAAGTAAAAAGTTTACACCGACCAGTAACAGCGGAACAGAGGTGTGAAATAGTCCTTTTAAGATGCAATGACAAATGGCTCTATGACAAGTTAAAAAAGGGAGGCTAGTTTCTTGTTAATTAGCAAAGTACTACAAGTACTTTAAGTAGATGGTCATCTAGAAATATTTGTATCTCTGGTCAGTTATTGTTGAAGCATTAAGGACAGACAGCAGGAAGGTATTGTTAGAGTGTAGGCTCTAACTTACATACCAGTAACTCCAGTACTTGAGCACCAAACTGAGATTGCATCTAGTCCTATCATCTAGTTCCTTTAAAATCTAAAAACAAGTTCTCTTCTCTGGACAGGAGACTGGAGTGAAAAGAAGGATTGCAAGTGTTTCTTCAGAAGGAATATCTGAAACTCAATGCAAAAGAAGAGCAACTGTGGGATCCTTAAAGCAGGACATATAGCAACTTATTCTTTCTTCTTTCACATGAATGCACAGCTCAGAAGCAAGGCTGGACAGTCTTTGACTGCATCTAGTTCTATTAATTGTCTGTCCTTGAGGTATATATGTTGTACTGCAGAAACTCACAGGTTTGGCCTGCCTATAATAGCAGTGAGAGGAGAAACCCCTCACCTCACTGTTGTTCATCCAGGTAGCACAGGACATTACTGATCAATGATAATGTCTCCTGTTACTTTCTGTGGACTGAAGATAGATACAAACTAGTAAAACATAGCAGTAAAAAATGGTGTGTCTGCTGAAAACTGTTGTCTGATTCTAACACAGTCTGATCTGGAATGGTATATTCAAAGTCAATTTTTACTTCATGTGACAATTTACCTTCATTACAAAAAATTTTTTTAACTTAGGAAGAACTATGTATCCCTGCATTTTGCACCATCCCTAATGTATCTATGTTAAATAAATGTGTTTCTCCAGTAACAATTCAATATTCCTTTTTTTTTTTGTTTTTTTTTGTTCAGTTTAAGCAGCAGCTTAATTAAAATTAAAGTGTAATTATTTCAAGGAAGAAACTCCTCTGTATTTACACTCTATAAACTTATTTTACAGAGTATTAACTTATTTTAAAATGCATCAAAACTTCAAAATAAATGGATGTTTTCCTCTTAAAGACAGAAGAATCTTATTTGACTGGCACTCTGATTTCATTCACTCAGACTGATGCATTGATTTCTAGTGCAGTTACTCTTTTCTGCCTTGCTCTGATGCTTGTTTTGGTAATTCATTTACTTTATACACAATTCCTTACCTGAATTAGCACATGCTCTTCCTCCAGTGCACCTGGCATTTGTATTGGGATCATAGTGAAGGAAGTGTTCTGCTTTGATAGGGAAAGCTAATTTATTTTTAAGTACTTGGCTATTTTTTTCTCTGTCATATCCTTCATGAATATTACTGTTTCTTTCCAGTTATACTAGGGAGCCTCACTGGGTCTTGTTGAAAGGACAAAAAGTTTTTTCCAAGGGAAACCGCTTCTGTGCCATTCTCTGGTGTACTAGCTCCCTTGCTCATGTGTGAGCACAGCATGTGAACTCCGTGCCGCAGCAGCCCAGATGATGCATGATTCATTATTCATGCTCTGTATTAAGTTGAAGCGTATGTAACAAATTTCTGTAACCTGTAGATACTGTTAGGGGTGGGAAGAAACTATTGAGAGTTCTTTGACATCTCATTGATGGTGCGTAACCATTTCAGTTCTCTGCTAATCTTTAGCAGCTATTCAGTACTCAGAGAGGGGTTAGCCCCATGAAAGGATTGGCACAAAGAGAATTCTAGGTGCATTTTTGGTGAGTCCAACTTAAATTCTAGTTCAATATCTCCTAAAAGTGGCATGTTTTTTAGTCTTCTCCCCTACTCCTTCACACAGCTTTTCTAAGCGGTGCTGTTCTCCTTGCCCCCACCCTGTCACTGCAGTTCTAGGCAAAGCAATAGCCCAACTCTCTGACTGTTGGCTTTATCTCAGGAGTGGAAGTTTGAGAACTGTTGGTAATAGATGGATGATGACTGGTTGCATGGGTAAACCCCACTGGCCATGACTTGGCTGATCTGAGAATCTGCCAAAAATTAAAGGATTAAAGATAGATGGTTCCTGCTGGAAGCATGTAAAAGAGCTTTGTTTCCCTCCCCTTGAAACTTCTGTGACTCAGAGAGAAACCCTGCTATACATATATAACTCTTTCAGTGTGAGCTGAAAGAACTTGTTATTTCACAAGGATGCTCAGCATTTTAGGGAAACGGACCATAAATGAGTGCAGTGAATTGTTGCACATTTTAAATGCAATATAAACTGCTTTTGCCTCATTACCATGTTGTAATATGACTTTTCCAAGAAAAAAGGTTGATATGATTCAGCTGACCCTGGGAAATAAACTTTTGTAGTAAACAGGAAAAATAAAGCTGGATTTCACAATATTATGTTACATAATTATATCAGTTTAGTATAGTGTGTGTGATTTGCTTTTGTCTTTTAAAGGTAGCTATCTAGTAATTTAATAGTCTGTTTGTCAGCAAATGAACATGCATTTCCAACACAGATTAAATGTTGAAATAATGTGAAGTTCAACTCCATAACTGCTAAAATAACCTGTTAAAACATAAGTAAATATGTTGTTTAAAGTATGCAGTCTACTAATATACAGGCAAAGGACGTCAGATGCAATGGTTATACTGTTTGCAAAGAACATTAGCATTTATTCATAATTCCTATAATTGCTGCTGTTATTTTATATTAAAGATTCTTTAATTATATGACTGCCAGAAGGGTAAATTCACAAAAAAGGAAAATCACTCTACATATAACTTAGTGGGATAAAAATGCCTAGAACATATTTTAAAGAGACGGTGACAGACATCTTTCATTCAGCAGTCTGCCAGAACAGGAAATTACTTCCTCTAATGTGCAATGAAATAAATAAAGGTCAGATGGTTCATTTGTCTGCATTTTCTTTGCACAGTTCTACCAGTAAAACCGGATGTTTTCTATTAGCATTGCTCTGGGCTTCCTGGTAACAATAGCACCAAAAATAAGGACTATATTTTGTCTAGGTGAAGTTTACTCTTCCTTTGTAAAGTCCTAAGTCTAGAAGGAGCAAAGAAAGAAGCTCAAGTGAAATGTGGAAGCTAGTCAATTTACGTTTAAGTACGAGGCTGCAATCTGTACAAGCTTACAGGAGTCAGGTACTTTGCTTCCACTGAAACTCAAAGGAGGTTAGCACCTTTGTTCTTAAAGCCTTTGTGTTGTAAATTCCGTTAGTGTAAGTTGTAAAAGCTGCCCATTGCTTGCTCAGGGACAGTATGTGGATATATACAGATATAGATATGAATAATGTCTTGGATATTCAAAATCTATGCAAGTGAAAAGAGGAGCATAGAGCATGTAGCTTCTCAGCTGTGAAAAAGCAGCAGCCTTGCTGAGCCATACTGATTATGAGATGGGCTACTACATATTCCTCATAGACCACACTTGACTCGTGCCCTTAAGTGATCTTCAGCTCAGCCAGCAAGACAAGGGGCTGTGACATAATTGTTGGTAAATTGAACCATGTGGAGTTTAAGTGGAAAGAAGGGCTTTAAGTCAGCTGTATGTGCACTGGATGTTCCACGTAACTGGAATGTGGTTTGTGTATGTTTTCTTTGGCTATTTTTTCCCCTGGAATGTGCAATTACAAAAATTAAAATATTTACATTGCTGCAAATGAAATTTCAGTGTCAGCTTTCTCTGTCATCAGATGGAATATTTCTGTGTGAACAGGTGAATTATTTTCCTTGGGGGTCAGACACGAAACTGTTTTCAATACAGAGAACAATAAACTGATTACTACAGCTATATACATTCTGATCAAGAAGTTTCCCCGTCTTCAGTGGTGATGCTTGTCCCATAGCTCCCATATCAGCTGTGTGCCAGGCTTCGCAGTAGTTGCTAACCAGTCGGATCCCATTTGCAGTTGAACCATGCCATACTACTTTTTGAGGCCTGAAAGGTAATGTTAAGAAATCATTTCCTGAAAAAGTCTCTTTTTTGCTTTATTAAATGGCACACCTGTATGTGTTGTGACCTATATTTCTGCTTTCCTTCTGCTGGAAGCAAACAGTAGGTAGGGAAAAATTAAGATACAAAGTAGAGGAAGAAAACGTGAACATAACCTGATATCTCTTTCATAGTCTATCAAAAAAGGAAAAGAAAGATAGATAAAGAAAGGAAGAATTTTTTACCATATTTCTAGCAGCCCAAGATATTGCCCCTTGTACTACCTGGTTAAAATAAATGCCACGTAAAACTTATAAATGGCAATGTATACTCACCAAGATGGATCGGTCATGACATTCCTCCCATCAAAGGAGTAAATTGGAACATGAATGTTGAATTGCCCACCATTTCCATTAAATATAGATTCCCAGTTATTGAAAAGCATTTCTCCCTGTTAAAATTTCAAAATTACTTTTATAAACAAACCAGATCCAATATCCATGTCATACCTGACTCTTACAGACCTATCTATACATCTGAAATCTTTTCTGCATTTAAGAACACTTATGATTTCAGCTTTCACATCAGTTTCTGCATGATGCTCCTGCACAAACTTGTCTCATCTGTCATCTCTAAGCTAACAGCTCTCTGACCCATGCCTTTGCCTCACAATTGCATCTCTATTCTATCGTCACTCCACATATTTAGCTTGATCATCTCTATTTCCACTGCCCCTTTCCTCCTAAGGGTTGTTTGAAAAATTGCTTATAACTATTGTAGCAGTAGTGAAAATATAGAGATAATTTGTATTGGAACTTCTGTGGAAGTGACAGTTTTGTGAAAATTGTTGCAAGTGTATTATCCTTTCAAAATTGTCTCCAAGACTCTGTGTTTGCATGCATTTCAGAGTAGCATCCATTCAGCAAGTTCCAAAGATAACGTGTTATTCCTGTAGATTTCTTTGGCCATTTGTTCTGGAAGTCAACCAATGCTACAGAGACATGGTTTGTTTTCCTCAGCTTTAGAGTGTATCTGTTTATGTGAGAGCACAAAATGACTCATGCTCTAGACGTTTCTCTGTTTCATTTGGGTAAATCCAGCATCACTACTAAGCACAGAATTTGCTTTTGTCTTTAGAAACAAGAAAAATAGGCATTCTAACTGTGATCAAAGTAGAAGGTAGAACATTAATATAATATAATACAATACAATACAATACAATACAATATAATATAATATAATATAATATAATATAATATAATATAATATAATATAATATAATATAATATAATATAATATAATATAATATAATATAATATAATATAATATAATATAATATAATATAATATAATATAATATAATATAATATAATATAATATAATATAATATAATATCCGGAAAGCTGAATATCATACTGTTTCTTTTACAGCAGCCTGCCTGAAGTAGACTGTTCACATAGCTTTATTTCTACCATCAGCCCTAGGATATTGAAAAAAGCAGCCCTTGAAAATGCAAAGGAAATGTGAGACAGCCTGTAACTTTCTACTTTATCAGTACTTTATTTTGTCTTGAATCTGACATTTAATATGAAGCAAAGTTGCTTCTTTATAAAATGCAGTTTTAGTTGAAACTTTCTGCTTTCCCGTTTTAAAAGATTTTGGGGCATATTTAGCCTATCCTAACATAGTAAGTACTAAGCACTCATTTTTACCTTAAGATTGACTACTGGTAAATGATATCGGTCTGTCTTTCTGACAATTGTGGCCAGATCTTGCAAATGTGATGAGAGGAAGGCTCTGTAGGTAGACTTCAAACCTGCTAGTTGGGCCTGTTGAAAACACTGAAAATCTGCTCGCATGTCACCAGAAAACGGCAAGTTTAAAGCTACCAGACGCAGCTGGAGAAAAAAAGAAGAAAAGTTACTGTTTTTTAAAATATTTATAATACTGGTAAGACATACATTGGAAACAAACTAAACCCCTGCCTTCTCCTGCCAGCACAAGAACTAGTACTTTCCAGATCAGGTATAAAAGTGATTTGCTGCCATCACATATCATTTGTTTGACACCCATAGCAGAAATACCTCTTCATCTTTGAACATTAAGGAAACTGAGAAGATTCGATACTCTTAAAAATTAAAATTCTTTTAAAAGCAGCTAATATTTTCATGCAGAAGTCTTGGAGTTATCATACAAACAAAACTGCAAATCCTACAAGCATAAGAACAAGTAATAGGAAATGACTATATACTATTTTAAAAGTCACTGTTTTCAAATACAATAAGCAGTATGCTTAAGTCAAACAGTACATATGTAAGAATAAATCCACATGCTCAGGTTTGGTGTTATTTTGTTGTTGTTTGGTTGGTTGGTTGCTATTTTGTTGTTGTTTGGTTGGTTGGTTGCTATTTTGTTGTTGTTTGGTTGGTTGTATTTTGTTATTTTGTATCACTATTATTAATTTAAAAACTACTGTGTGTTGTAGGTATAATCAAGCACTAAGTTAAGAGGTATTCTTAACTATTTTTTTTTTCCTTTGAGATGGGAAAGCAGCTACGGTGATGAAAACAGGTCTGGAATAAGCAATTTAAAATTGTCTCTGAGATGTCCAAACCAGTTAAAAAAGTGTATTTGCAAATTTCTAAAGTAAAACCTGTGATCTTGAAGAGGAAATATCACAAGTCTCCCTCAAGATGCAAAATGTCATGTTTCAAACCACTTTTATGCAGTTGCAATACAGATCTCATACTTACTGCTGGTTTTCCATTGTTCACATTTGCTATTGGACTCAGTGCTGGAAGAGGCTGAAATCCCTGTTGTTTTAACATATGCAAACAGATACGTTAAACATGTTACTCAGATCAGGATTTTAGACACTCAATAATTTTTTAAACAAAGAATTTAACACTGAATAATCTGAAACTGTCCTGCCTCTGAACAAATAAACCCAAATCAAGTAGCCAGAATATTTTATCTACATATTGTTAATCTAATGTGTCACATAAATATGTGTTTGAAAGCTGTCCTTGCTTGAGTTGCTTTCCTAGACCTGAGTGTACCCATTCCATGGTGCTCAGCCAGCACTAATGTCTGTATCAGATCGCACCTGGAGTCCTGCATGGAAGCAACTTGCATGAGCATAAGTCCAGTTCTGGAAAATTAAAAATGAAAGGCTAAGAAATATGTGCAAACAGAAAACATAGTGGGTGCTCAAGGCCTCAGTAACTCCTTCTCCTAAGGAACTGGCACATAAAGATCAGGAGGTCAATTATCTTCAGAGTCGTTTCAGAAACAGCAAAGATTATGGTAAGTACAAGTAACACACTACTGACTGTACCGCTTGGGAAACTCTCGTGGTGTCAACTGCAGGCTGCAGACAACTTCTTATGAAGTGAAGGCCTAGACATTTTCCCAGTGTGCTAAGTGCAATTCTCTCTGCTCTACTCTAAATTTTAAAAATTTTCCTTCTAGCTATCTTCCTTCTTGCTGCTCCTTCCTAGCACTCTCTTGCATATTCATTATCTCAGCAGTCAGATGAATTAACCTGTCTGACTGTTCTCTACCCATTTTGCCACTTCTTGACTGTCATCCTCCTGCAATTTTTTGGAACAGGCAGAGTATTCACATGCAGATTGGAACAATAACTTCAGAATGGGGTCAGTTGCAAATTAATGATTGAGGCTACAGAATAGATCCTCAGCACACTGCCGGATAAGCTATATGCAGGTGATGATGACGTGCCCTGGATAAAGAACTTTATTCTTTTAAAGAAAACTTGCTTTTCAGAAATAGGCTCCTCTTCTGAGAAAGCTGTTTTTCTGAGTTTCCTTGAAAGGGACCACGACTTGATATGACTGACGTTTGGCGTTACCAAATAGAATAACTTTTTTTTCTTTTCTGTAGTCAAGCTGCTTTTTTTCTGCTTTTTGTAGATGCTGTTTTGTCTCTGCAGTGTTTGGAGTCTCAGAAGATGATAGAAACAGATGACTGACCAGTGTGAACTGATTTTCAAGCTTATGACTGCATCCTACTACTATGCAGGATGTCTGTTTTGAACTGACAAGTCTCAGTAGAAAATCATGTTGTGCAAGGATCTGCCTGCAACTTCTGCCAAGTGCATCACCTGTTTTTGTACATTTAGACTCAGTTTTTCACAATCCAATACTTTGTACTTACATGGCTTGATATAGATGGAGGAGGAAGGCTGTCAGCAGGAATAGGAATTAGCTCACCAAGCTGGAAGAACCATGAAGAAAAAGCAAACAAAACTGTATCACCAGGAGCTTCTGAACTAAAAGAAAGGAATCTTTGCACTCATACTTCTCCACTCCTCTAAGAAGTATCTACAACAACTCCATTATGAGTGAAGGAGTTAGAAAGGATTAGGACATAGTGTAAAATTACCTGCAATTTTCTCCATCCATTTCGAACACGGATAAAAACCTCACTAGTTTCACTCAGATAGTTTAGTGTACCTTCTGCTACATAATGAACTTTTTCCAACATACCCTCAATGTTTTGGAATGTTGTAACCTGTCAAATAGGAAAGTGCAGAATGTTCCATCAGACACACAAAACATTTTGTGAGTTAAATTGTTAAATTGAAGTCTTATTTAAGCACATAAATGTCAAGGCTTCTTCCAAAAGGAAATACTCACAAAGTCAGTTTTGTATAATTTCACATGAAAAAAGCTTCAGTAACGTGAATATCTTGCTGCTTTGGCATACCAGAATCATAGTTCTGTGGCTTGCAGTAGAACTACACCTACAGGTAATTTTTCACAAAGTGAAGGTCATGGCAACTCTGCAGTTTATTACACTAGATCAAAATGGTAGAGTTTAGAAGAGATTTGATAAGGCTTACAAATATCATGCAAAGTTCTAGATACGCTCGCATCTGTTATATTTGTCCTAGTGTTGTAGTCATCTCCTTTCTTCACGGGTGTTTTCTTCTGTTCCTTTCGTTATGTTTCCAGATGCCGTTAGTTTACACAGCAAGGATTTGTAAATTTCTTTTTATAGATCATCAAGAAACTTATACTGTTGTCTGCCAGATATGGCCACTGCACTATTACATCTCCCTTTGTCACCTGAAGAACACAGTCCACTTTAACGTCACTTCCATAGTCTGTTTGATAATTGCAGGTAGTATAAAATCAGGGGCAAATTTCTTGAGAATGTCATTTCTTGACACTTGAGTGTAATTTTTTCTCCTTTCTTCAGTGTCAGAAGGCATATTAATGGTCAATGAATAATGCAGCCCATACCATACATTTACTTTTTATTTTTAATATTGGTTTTGACCTAAGTGGACCTGGATGTCCTATCTAAGACTGTACCTCCCATCTTGTAACTACAGCCTTGCATCTCGGGGCATCAGTCTTTGAACATCTGTTTCTCCCCTGATCTGTAATCACTGCCAGGTCCTGAATTTCAATAAAAAAAGGCAACTAGCAGAGGTGTGCACTATGGTGAGAAGGCATTAAGAAAACTAGAAAACTAGAGAGAGACTATACAAATGATCTGAAAGTCTGCTTCTTTACTAGTGTATTCTCAAATGACTGCCAAAGATATCCAGCAAATTTATTTTCCTATCACAATGTGAGTATGTGAAAAAGGAAAAAAAATTTCTATGAATCCCCTCTGCTACCTTGAATATTTTTTTTTTCAGAAAATATGAGTATTTAATTTAGAAATTAAGAACACACAAGTCTTAGCTGGCACTTTTTAGTGCACAAATAGCTGGAATAAAATTCTTATTTGATTCAAGCAGTAAGAAAAGGAAAAAGTTAAATTTATTTGTATTCTCTGGCAGAATATGTTTTAGGTTTGCTGGGGAAATCTACAGTTTTCTTCTCAGAATCAAGTGACCTATATTACTGGGTTTTAATCTAGCCATGTAGAGAGGTTTTTTTCATGGAAACTAGGTATTCAGTAGTTATTCTAGTACCTCAGCACATTAAGTTGCCATAGTCTTTCAGAGACACTGCTTTGAACATGGAATATGCACCTTTCTGTTACTTTAGCATGCCATCAGTCTTTGCATTTGTTTGAATAGGCTGTTACTAAGAAGGCAATGGACAGACTTCATCATTTTTCCCAGAATTATCTGCTGAAGAATTACGAGGTTCAGAAAACATTCTAATAAATGAAAACACAGGATGGAGCTTTCCCTCATTTCTCAGTGCTACCAATGACCACCAAAAGATATGAAGGAAAGTTTCAATGGCATGGTTACTTATTTTGCTCTCTTACCAGATTCCTGCTTGTAGGTAACCCTGTCTCTCCAGGAGGACCTGGTGACCCCGGCATTGCAGCTGCTATAATAAAACAGTCATAACAATACATGTTGAAGGTCATCTTTTTTTGAGAGAAGACAATGACATAAAGAAAGAACTTAATGGTGGTGTAGGAGCAGTGGGAACTTTAAATAGCCATAGGCCTTACAGAGTCAAGTTCCGCATAGTTCTGTTCAAACCAATTTCCAAAAATGCATTTAAGGATTTTTTTAAAAAAGCAATGCTAAAACTTAGTCTTTTCTCTGTTATTTGGGAGCTTAAGGTCAACAGTTTGCAATCTATTGAGACACTCTGCAAACGAGGCAGAACTTTTAGTTCCTGCCTGTATAGTAGTTGAGGGAGTCATTATATCTGTTGCTCTAGAAGTAAACAAAAATGAACTTTTCCTTAGATAAAAAGTTCACAAGTGTGAGGTCATCTTCTGTTTCAAAGCAACAAAGAATTTCCCAGTGGTATGGACATCAATTTATAAGACTGCAGTCTACAGCATCGAGTACCTAGTACTTGTGTCTACTCTAAAGCAGGTTTTCTTCACCTTGAGCTGAAAATGCCTGTTTTCTGGAGTTAAAACTCCCTTCTTATAAGGAAAGAAATAAGAAAAGATATGGAAGACTGAAAACAAGCATCTTGTGCATATGCATATCATGATAATGGAATTTTGTAGCTGTTTAGAAGAAAGAGCTTTTACACATGGACTCTGCTGAGCATCATGCTGTGTCCCAGCAGGGCTCTGTAGCTGAGATTTGGCAAATCTTGTCTTAATCATAAGTAGAAACTCTTTCTGTACTGAAAAAGAGAGGATAAGCAAAAGTATAGGAATGGAGTATTAATAATACTTTGTTTTGTCTTACTGCATCTCTTAGCTAAGATTCAGAAGTGCTTAATATAAATTACACGGCTAAAGGCCTGAAGGACTTTATGGATGCTGAGGATCTGTCCATATTAAGATGATCAGAGGTTAATTCAGGTAGAGCTTATGTACCAGCATTGAATGCATTAAGGATTTCTTCTTTAGAGGATTAATGCTTCTGATAGACAATTAATAATGTTTACTGGATGACAGATTAGTAGTCTCACCTTGTCCCTGGGCAGCTGTATTAATCTGACTAGGTTCAAGCGATACCTGGAGAGAACAAACTGGAGAGGGAGGGATCTGCTCCCTAAACTAGCATACTGGAGGAACAGGTTTTGCAGGCAAACAGACTGATCATTAGTTCTCAGAAATGGAGAACTGTATTAGCTAGACCTGCCCAAATTTTAGGCAGTACAGATCTGCATTATATAGCCTCTCTAGTCAGGATTTCTGTTAGTATGCCATCTTCAGCTGAGATTAAGAACACTTCGCTCTAGATTTTCCTGGCTGGATTCCCGTGCTGGTCACAGTTCCCAGAGAGAGAAGGAATGAGAATCTACACATCTTTTAAATACCTCCATGGATGGTGATTCGACTACTTTTCTGGGCAGCCCTTTCTAGTGCTTGACCACCCTTTCTGTGAAGAAACTTTTCCTAATACCCAGCCCAAACCTTCTCTGGCACAACCTCAGGCCATTTCCTCTCAGACTGTCACTTGTTACTTGGGAGAAGAGACCAACACACACTTCACTTCAATCTCCTTTAAGGTGACTGTAGACAGCAATAAGGTCTCCCCTCAGCCCTCTTTTATCCAGGCTAAACAACCCCAGTTCCCTCAGCCTCTTCTCATAACACTTGTTCTTCAGCCCCTTTACCAGTTTCATTGCTCTTCTCTGGACACACTCCAGCACCTCAACGTCTTTCTTGTAGTGAGGGGCCCAAAACTAAACACAGGATTCAAGATGCAGCCTCACCAGTGCCAAGTGCAGGGGCGCAATCACTTCCTTACTCTTGCTGGTCACTCTATTTCTGACACAAGCCAGGATGCTGCTGGCCTTCTGGCCATCTGGGCCCACTGCTGGCTCATGTTCAACCGGCTGCCAGACAGCACTCCCAGGTTGTTTTCTGCCAGGCAGCTTTCCAGCCACTCTTCCCCAGGCCTGTAGCGCTGCACGGGGTTGTTGTGTCCCAAGTGCAGGACTCAGCACTTGGCCTTGTTGAACTTCATCCCATTGGCCTCAGCCCACTGATCCAGCCTGTCTATATTGCTCTGTAGACCCTTTCTACTCTCAGGCAGATTAATGCTCCTACACAATTTGGTCTCACCTGCAAACTTACTGAAGGTGCACTCGATCAGCTCATCCAGATCATTGATAAAGATATTAAACAGAAATGTCCCCAGTACTGAGCCCTGGGGAATACAACTTGTGACTGGCTGACAACTGGATTTAACTCAGTTGATCGCAAGAAGTGCATCTTGGCCCACATTAACATGTTCCCAAATTTTGCCAGCTGCCCGGTTTGATAGATTTCACAAAGCTCTCAAGGCAGCCTTTTCTACATTCTGTAGACTTTCTCCCAGCCACAGCCTTAGTAAGATTTCTCATGCAATAATGCTCCCATGACATGAGTCAGTGGAAACTCTTTGCAGAAAGATTGCCCCTTTTGTGTTCCCAGCTCCAACTCACGTCCAAGGAGAAATCAGCAGAGGGCAGGAGGAGAGAGGGGAGCAACCTGATTCAGGTGTGCAGAGCGGGTAGGCAGATGACAGAACAGGTACGTAAAGGAAGTGCCAGTGTGGTTGCATGTCTATGCACTCACATATACAGTGAAAAGAAAAAGCATACCCTCTCACCTGAGCCATATATTGCAGGTGGTCCTGGTGGGCCCGGTGGTCCAGGTGGACCAGGAGGTCCAATTTTTCCATAACCTGGTAAGCCAGGTAGGCCAGGTAACCCTGGAGGTCCTCTGGGTCCAACAACTGAATCTCCTTTTGGTCCCTACCAGTGATAAAAAGTATTTCTTTGAACATATCTGTTTCACTGCTGCTGACCCTTCACTGGTGGCATCGAAGGCCTGCCACCACACCACTGTTTAGACATGAGTCTGTACATAATTTTCTTCAAGAAGGCATGGATATTAATGGAAAAAATTGACCACATACTAAATTAAATTAAAGGATTTAAGTTTCAGAAAGCTTTCTGAAAGTTATTACACCTGTACCTGAGTAGCTGATGTCAACAGTACTCTCGAAGTTCTGGATCTCAACTCTGCTCATGAAAGACTACTCACTTTGATGTGTTTATGAGAAAAGTATTTGTCTGAAGGTACACAGTGGAAAGCTTTAAAACAAAATTTGTCTATGCAGGGTGTATGCCTCATGACAAATATCGTCTTCTTGCTCCTGTAATCAAATGTCAGCTCATAACTCTTAAGCTCTCCAGCTGCCAGTCTTCCAGATTAAAAAAGGCTTCAATTTTCTACATTTTTTGTTTAGCAGTGTGTTCTCAGTCTGAATGAGGAGGATTTGTGCTCCCTTTGCTCAAACTGGCCTGCAACTCCTTACCAGTGTACCAGTTTCTAAACAGGGAGATGGTTCTCAGCAACATGAAATAGTGCCGGGGCACTTTTGAAGGTGGGTTTGCTAACCTAGCACTTTGTCCTTAGCTGTGACCCACCCATTCATGCTCCTTGGCATGGAACATGGTGACAGAGTAATGCAATGCACACATTTGTTGCCAGATCACAGGGATAAACTTCCAAAGCAGCTGTGTTGGCGATTACTGGAAGATTAAACAACTAGGTAGAGATTCTACAGTGGCTGAATTTTATAGGAATTATCCATTTGGGTACACACTGGACTTTTCATTCATTTTTTTGATTACTGGGATGGAAAATAAGATTAATTATTTAGATGGCAAATAGCTTTCAAGTCAACTACTGTCTAACTTTATGTAGCCTACCTTGGCCTTCACGGGGATATAACTGTGGCATCACAAGTAATATATATTGCCTTGATTTGTAATGCTATTAATAGCATGAATCTACATACAGATGTAGTTGCATTAGTCAGCCGAGTATAACATTACATCAGTTTTTCATAGCAAATTCATTCTGTGTGCAACAGTGAGGTGTTTGTGTTTACGCGTAACGCAACTGTCTCATATTCACCTGATGGTTAGCATATGAGTTTTTACCTCATTCTTACCATCACCTTGATGTTTGTCTCCTTTAAGTGCCTTCTAAATTGAAACAATGGTTATGCACAAATATTTCTATTCTACAACTTGCGTGACTTACAACTAATCCTGGTCTTCCAGGTGGTCCAGGAGGTCCTGTCAGAAAAAACCCTCCATTTGGTTCTCCTTTTTCTCCTTTTACACCTGTGATTCCATTGTCTCCTTTTTCACCCTTTAAAGAGAACACATTTTAAAACTTTGAGCTGAAGTGAGATCAGAACTCTATGCAATGATCTTTTAAAGTTTCATGAAATCTCTAAGCTTAACAAAGAAAAAGCATCTGCTTAAATTTTTTTCAACACCATTTCCTTCTTCAGTGACATGCAATTAAAAAGGAACATTTTCTCTGCTAAGGCTGCAAGACTTTCTCAGGGCAGGGGCTATGGGAGGCAGGGTTAGGTGGAGGCAGAGAAAATGCCTCTGTTGCTGTTTCCTGTTATTCTACCTGGCAAAACTTTGTTCTATGCTGTAGCTGGATGCAAAGAAACAGTCAGAGGAAGGACAAAAGCCTGGCTTTCTGCTTTTCTCCTTTATCAAGGAGAAAAAGATTGACTTGGAAGGGACAGATAATTAAAAGTATGTGGCAAAGTGAAGATTCCTGTGCATAGGATGAGAGAGAAGGGTAGGGTGTGCACCAGGATAATGGAAGAGTCACTACCCGAAATTGTAGACACTTTGAACTGCATTTCCTCTCCTGTCCTTCATTATTGAGTATCAGTTAGTTTGGGGAACAGAGTGATAAGTAAGAAGCAGCATTCAGATACTAGGCCATTATCTATCTGTGCAAAATGACCCACCACAATTGTAGGTTCCTCCTCCCATTATTTCTTTTCCTTTGTCTGCTGATATTTTCCTTCAGCTTTTTTTTTTGTTCTGTTTTGTGTCACCTTTCTGGGAAATAAACTGGTGAACAGAAGAGGCAAATGGCAAAGCAAGAATGGCAGGTAGCTGCAGAAAGCCAGAAGAGATGGCTATGCATAGCTCCTTCTCTGACTTCTTTTTAGTTTTCTAGTAAATAGGACTATAAAGCTTTCTATATGGCATGCCATTTTGCAGAGGTGAAAGACTAGATGAAAAAGGAGTTCTTTGTAGCTACAGGCACTACTCTATAGGATCATATCAGCTCTGCCATGCATGCATGAGGCACTTTATGTCATAGGAATAACTTAGGTGCACTCAGCAAATCAGAAACAAAATCCGAAAACCAGATGGCACTGGGAGTGAGCCCTTCAAGAAAATTGACAGTACATTGCTTTTGGTGCATTATTGAATCATAGTTTGGTTCATTTTTTTCAAATCTTGTGCTGATAAAAAGCCTCGTTCACTTAAAAACATTTAAAATAATACTGCATTTGTATTAATTTTTATCACGTGAACAGTCAGGAGGATAATGGAACAGAGAGAGATCAAACACATCAAGGTACAGGTACACTTTTTTGTAAGAGATCCTAGAAAAATTACTTTCTATCACTTTAACTTGTTTTATTCAGTGTGCTTAAAAGATAAATAATATTACATAGCAGTGATTTCCCCATCCCTCCATGTGTTAATTGTTGCTAAATTTTTCTAGAAGCCCTTCATGTAATGGATTGCTCTTACCTGAGCTGGCATGGAAACAAAAACATTCATTATGGCTTGTAAGTTATGTTAGGTAACAGTGAATTATGACTCACTTTAATACCACTGAGTACAGTTTTTTTCCAAAGTATTCTTTATATACCACTGACATCTACTATCTCCATACTTGTAAAAAAACTGTCTATAGAGCTGGAGTTTAAGAAATGTATATGATTTGTAATTGCTTATATTCTTAACTGTTTTGAATATTTCACATGCTATACTGTTTCATGATTAATTTATAGTAAAGTACACTAAAAAAAGTTTAACAGAACTCGGACACGAATGGGATATAATTACCTTTATGCTGTTAATAAATTGGCTGAAATGTGATGGAGGCAGAGGTGGACCTGAAAAATGAAGAAAATATAATGAAGTACAATAATTATCTGTAATTTTTTTTTAAAAGCACTGCTTTAGATATTACTAGTCTAGGCGTTTAAAGGAAAGTTAGTTACAATAATAACATTAACCTTTAAATCTAACAGATATTTTTAGTTTGGTTTCCTAGCAAAGCAAGGCTAACTTGCCCTATCTTGTCTCTTACACCTTAATAACTTCTGAACATCATTGTGATTCACTAAAAAAGCAAAGAAGGCTCAAAATTGAAAATTTTCCATTTTTCTATAAAAATGGCAGTTGGGCAAAATGTGAAAGAAAAGCATCCAAATTAACCCCTTTGATGGAAACCAAGGTAATCATAGAATTATGTTCCTTGACACTTTTCTGCAACAAAACCCAATACTATTATTAATCCTTATAAAACCTGTGTAATCCTTATAAAACCTGTGTTGTGTTGTTTGCCAGTGGTGGTCAGCTAAAACTGTCAATCCAGCACAAAAAAGTCTAAAAAGCCTTAAAATATTCTGTTAGGTATACACTTGGAAAAAAAGACTATAACAATTCAAGGCATTTTCTTCAAATGTGTTCTGAACAACTTTCTGAGATCTTTGGGTCCAACCCTCAGCCAGCCATATCTCAGATACAATTAAATCAATCAGACATTGTATACATCTGTATAGATGTATAGATATATCTGATAGAAATGTAATACGACTATGGAAGCTATTTAGATTTTATTCCAACTCTACCAAACATAGCTTGCTGCAGTTATTTGTTTGATCTGTGTGAGGATATGGGGAACAGACGTGGAATGGAACAATAGGTGTCCTTCTCAGATGTTGCTTATTATTAATCTCTACATTGGGCATTATCTGAGGTCTTTGTAGGATGACCAGAAGATGACAAGCTGTAAGCAAGGTATGGAAGGAAGGGAGGAATGGGGAGGTCACCACTCAAAGTGGAAGTCAAAAATCTGTGTTAGGGAACTGGTAAGATCTGCCCATGCTGGTAGGTAAACTGTATTAGATCAGTTCCTCAGCCCTGAGGTAAAGTGGTACAGCGGTACAGCATCCACCCATGCAGTTAAACTGTCCTGCTCACTCCCAAAGCATGAGAGACTGGTGCATTAAACACTGGCTTAAGCTATCTTCCAGACCATCCTATTTTTACCAACAAGTGTTATTCATTGTAGGCTGAATCCAGGCCAGGAAACACGGGAACAATTAAACTGCAGAACAATTGTCCTCTATGTCATGGATCTGTTTAGTTTACTAGTATACACAGCCAGAGAAGCTTGCCTGGCATGGTTCTCAACATGCAGAGTCCTCTTCTACAGGCATTCAGTGGAGGTCTGGTAGCAATATTCGGCAGGATCTTTAGGATCTTATCACTAGTCAGAGGGAAACATACTTCATTGTGGGGCTTCTGCAGGTAGACCAAACATTCTCATTTCATTTTGTTTCCAGATGTTGCTGAAACAGACTAACAGCTCCTACTATCAGTGAATTTGTGTCTTTAGCTCACACAGACTTTTCATGATCATTGCAATTAAAGCATTCCTTGAAATGGAGATCATCTAGCTCTACTTCCTGCTTGAAGTGGGACTGCCACCAACAGAAAATTGCCTCGAACTCAGAATGCAGAGGTATGTTACCCTGAAACGGGAAGCACTGGATTTTAGCCTAATTTACTCAAAAAGTTTGACAACAAAATGATGTCTCAGGAGGTGGATATGATGTCCTTCTAAGATTTAAAAAAAATCTCTGGTCAGTCAGTTAAATATCTATTCTTGTACTTAAAACATTCATAATACTGAAAAAAGTGCAGTACAGGTCCTTTTTTTTCAGAAGACATTCTCCTTGCCCATGGCAGGGGGGTTGGAACTAGATGATCTTTAAGGTCCCTTCCAACCTAAACTATTCTATGATTCTATGATTTTTGATAACATGGGCTTTGTTGTTCTGTATGTCAATTCAGCAAGGAGCCTAGGTGTAAGTCTTTAGGCAGGTAAGGAGGTAAGTATCAAAGCACTTTGTTGAATTGCTTTTTAAGTTAGCCATGTATTCCTTTACAGGATGTCAATGACACATCAGATTTAGTATACCTGGTGGTCCTGGAGCACCTCTGTCTCCCTTTTCTCCTTTTAAGTTTGCTGAATGAGGCAGCCCCCAGGAATCTCTGTTTGCTTTAGCACCTGCCATAAAAGAATCACAAATTCATGAGAACTTTCAGACAGCAGAGACCATAGCAGAGACAGCAGAGACAATCAAACCACTGAAAGTAGGAGCAGACTTCTCCGTATATGTGAAGCATGTGGCTCCAGTCCCTGTATGCTTGTCTCATTCTCCTCATGAACATTGAATTGTCCTGATTGTCCACTCTTATCAGCCCCATCATGTGCAAGACAAGTCAATTTTTCACTCTTCCTTCCACAATCACCTAACCTAAGACTCTCTGAACAAACCTGTTCTCACAACATTTGTGAATTTCACTGTAGCAAGTGTAGAAACAGTTCTTCAGTTATGGCTCTGCATTCGATACCACATCTACTATCTCGAGACTCCAAAACAAACCAATAAATGATAATATCTGCAAACATGAATGTAAAATGATGTTGTCATTTATTGATCATTCATGTCACATAAGCGATAATTGTATAATTTTCCATCCAGGTGAGATGAGGGTAGAATTGCACTTAAATATATCTGGATAAACTTTCTATTTTTCCAGATAGTATTAGACTTTCCTGGTAACTTTACCCTATAAAATGCCTGGGTAAAATGACCCCTGAGTATTTAGACGACTAAGGTCTGATTTCTTTCTTTGTTGTGCTTGAATAATAGCTAATATCTGTGCAAAAGTAATATAAAATAATGTCATTTTACCACAGTAACATTTTATAGCCACTTCCTTCAGGTAGAAATGCCTTTTCAAGTGTCAGGTGAGGGGGTCTTATTCTGAGTTGTGAACAAGAAGGATGCTGAAGTATAATACAATGGCAAGTAGATACCAGATGTATCTTTTGAAGCAATTTTTAACAGTTCCCTGACCATCATATCTTCAGCCCTTGTGATCAGTTGTGATGAAGAACACAGGTTGTTTTCTAACCTGATCTGATCACATTTGTGAATTTCACTGGGGCAAGCACAGAAACAATTTCTTGCTTGGGTACCCTGTCCATGCTCCATGACCTGCTGCCACTTATAAATGTGACTTATTGGTAAGAAAAAAATAAAGATTTTATCTGTAAGAAAGTCCTAGTTTCAAAAATAGTTACAAACTTTTTCCTTCTTCTAGCTGCATATGATGGCTACGAATACAGACCAAATACAGAAGAATGAGGCCCATGCTATAATGAAAGTTTCCAGTCAGTTCTCTCCACCCTTTTTTTTGTCTTCCAGAGGTGAAAGCTGGTCATAGTCCCATTGGTCTCTCCACAATGTGTCTGGTGACTCAGTCTCCAGCTGTGAGCCTGTGTCCAAATGCCTATTAACAGAACAGTGGGGCCTCATTTTGTGTTGCACTGAGGCCAGTCACACAGTCTCTCAAGGTGTTCAGTTAGACAGTTTTCCTAGCTGTCAGCTGAACTCTAACTGCCCAACTGTGACATCTTCAGAGTTACCTTCTAGGCAGATTTCCAGTCTAGTCATTTTAGGTTATTTTGAAATATTGAGACCAATACAGAGCTTATACAAGCAAGCTCTGGCTTTTTCTTCTTCAAGATACCATCTTTTACAGTCAGTATGTCCACTATTGCTCCTTACCCTGACCACTTGCACTTCTTTTCTTTTCTTTTCTTTTCTTTTCTTTTCTTTTCTTTTCTTTTCTTTTCTTTTCTTTTCTTTTCTTTTCTTTTCTTTTCTTTTCTTTTCTTTTCTTTTCTTTTCTTTTCTTTTCTTTTCTTTTCTTTTCTTTTCTTTTCTTTTCTTTTCTTTTCTTTTCTTTTCTTTTCTTTTCTTTTCTTTTCTTTTCTTTTCTTTTCTTTTCTTTTTTCTTTTTCCATTTGGATCAAGGTGGCCTGTTTCTTACCTAGTGTCTCAGTCATTGCTGTTCCAGTCTCTGATATTAGCCCACTACCTACTCTCTGGACCACTCCGGAGAACTGGTCCCCAGAGAGCCATCTCTTCCTCCAGAAACAGTCCCAAGCTCCATCATTTGGAGTTGACATAATATATACTCTTGTTGCATTATTCAATGTTTTGCATGCATTGTTTTTGCCATGCAGGCCCTGATTTATCTGATCAAACTGTAAATCCTCCAGACACCTTTTGCACAGTGATGAGGAGATTGATTTAATTCCCAGGAACTAGGTAACATGTTCAGGCTCTATATTAAGAGGCTGCATTACTGCTTTTTCTCACAAAATTACTCAGGAAGTATAATAAACAGGCAGGAATAAATTTTTATTTTAAGAAGCTAAATAAAAAGAGGAAGACTTCGACTTTTATTTCCTCTGTGATCTTGAGAAGACCTTCTCCATTATGTACTGCTAGATTGTAAGAAAACTGCTAAATGCTCCCTATGGATGCTCTGGGACTTTCTTTTAATGTCTCAACCTCTTTTTCAGCTCAAACCAGCCCTTAAGGGGCAAAACTGTCATGGAACTTTCTGCTAACCTTGGAAATATTCCCACAAAATTTGGTCAAGGTAGCACTATTTCAATCAGCATTCACCATCCTTTTGGCACAGAATTTCTACCTGTTTCCCTGTGCATGTAACTGAATCCAACCTTGGAGAATGTCTTTGAGGAAGGACAAAAGCACTGAACCATAGCTGTAGGCTTCTGTTAATTTTAATACCTGGTGTGCACAGTAAGTGCCCATTTTTGTGTTTGTCTGGTGGACTACTAGCTCAAGAATGGAATTATCAAGACATTATGATAGTGTTAAAATGGGATGAAAACTGTATATAAATGCTGATTTTTCCTCCTTAATCCAAATGAAGAAGGGATGCACTTGGAGACCATTTAGTATTTTCTGGCTGAGTTGAGAATTAGTATGTATTTAGAGAAAAGAAACTATAATGATTAATTGATTTAAACTGACATGTTTTAAACAAAATTTTCATAGCCAAAAACCTTACTTTCAAGCTTTTACCAAGGCTGAAAGTCTAAGAAGAGCAGAAATGTCTTTTATCAGCTTGGAATCAACTCTCAGAACTAAGGGAAATGCCCTGAATCAAGAACTTTGGGCTCTCTCTGGGCTTTTATTCTGTTAGATAATGGATTCTTTTTTAAAAACAAAAACAGGGACATAGAGATCTTTTGGAATCCATATGTACAGGGGGAGACAAACAATTTGGAGTATTTGAACTTATGAGCAGCAATGGGCAGCCTATGTATGGTCTGAATTCTGTGGATATAGCCCTGAAGAAATGTGGACAGTTTGCCAAGCACAAGACTTAGGCTTTCATTTGCCAGAGGTCAGCAGTAAGGATTCAGAAAGAAAGCTCATGGTATCATTGTACTCCACAAGTTTGTCTCTCTATTCTCCTGAAACCTCTTTCCATTAAAAGAAGTGAAAGCTAACAAAGCTTCTCTGGCCTTGTGATACTTTGCCCAGGATCCTCACGTGGAATTTCTTATCCCCTTTCCCCATTAATGTTGCTTCCTTCTTTGTCTGCCTGCCAGCTTTTTTGTCCTGGCTACTCCCAAACCTGAGAAGTCACTTTCTTTTCAACCGGCTTCACTTTCCTAGGATGGAAAATATTTCTTATGTCTCACCAGAAAATTCACCCACCCTCACAGAAGGAATTGTTAATATCTCTTTTCTTTCTTCCGGCAACATTCTCCATGACTCCAGCAGCCTGCCTATGATAACTTTCTTTAAAGCAAAAGGATGTGAGCTCTGATTACAAGATCAAGTTTTCTGATATCAGTCACTCAAAGAAGGGAAGTGGTTTTGACACCATCAGTCAAACACTGGAGGAATGAGACCACCTGGTTGCTTGGTGGGATGTAGTATAGGGCGGACATTAGAATTTACATTTTAGCAGCATTACCAGATCAGACAGTAATGATTTGGCACAGCCAGTGTGTGACACCTCCCCTCTAAATGAGGACCTCTACAACTAAGTCATGCAGAAATGGTGTTGCACTGCTCAATTTATAAATCTTAGTCTTCAAAATGCAGACTGAGGCTCATTTTTCCTTTGCCCTAGCTGTTGAGACTTCCCCCCACTGCCCCCAACCCAGTTTCACAATAATAAAGAAAAAACCAACAGAAAATGCTTATTTATACCTGAGTACAAGAAAATAAGTACTCACCATGGACTTCAAGAGCTTCTTGATTTCCATGGTAAGGTGAACTTATCTATAGGCAAAGAAATCAGTTAAAAAATATCT
Organism: Phaenicophaeus curvirostris; assembly: GCF_032191515.1. Lineage (NCBI taxonomy): Eukaryota > Metazoa > Chordata > Aves > Cuculiformes > Cuculidae > Phaenicophaeus > Phaenicophaeus curvirostris. The sequence goes on from NC_091394.1 coordinate 43,222,288, forward strand.
ATACATATTAACCAATGGAGGTGCTTTACTTGATGTGACTGAAAAGCCTGGGAAGTTTGCATGCTGTCAGAATAAACAACACTCTGGGCTTATCTCCAGTTTGTCAAAGGTCGGGTGGTAGCTGAACAAGCTTTTTTTCAGGATTGTGCTCTCTTTAACATGCAACATGCTTTCAGCAAGAGGGTAACAATATGCATTTTAGAAGCATCAGCGTCAGCAAATCCTGCCCTCAGTCATGCCAATGAAGCATCAGAAAACTCTTTTTCCAAGAACAGTTCTGAATTTACATCACTGCACTTGAAAGCAGGATTTGATTTTTAACTGTAAGATAACAGACTGTGTTTGTAAATCTTTCATCAGTTCATGGCTATGCCATGACCTATGCTCCACATACACTGAGATAACAATTGGGAGGCAGTCCATCCTGTTTTGACACCAGCCACCTGAAACATTGGGCATGCTACTTTCCTCTACTGCTTGTCTTCAAAACAGGGACAGAGTAGGTATTAAAATGTGGCACAGTGCTTGGAAATGTACTAGTTATGACTATTTATATGAATCTAAGTGTAAGGAAAAAACTGAAAATAGCATATAGAAAAAATTGAAGGTGCTGTGTCTGGCTGATCCTGTAGTATTAGTTCTTAGAAGTCTTACATGGATAGTTCCATCAACTTTGGAAGTTCAGTTCATATAAGGAAAACTCATGAGCTTTAAACTGTATTTCTTTATTTATATTCATTTATGTTACCGTGTACAGCAGACATCTATAAACTCAGACAGGAGATTATTCACAACTGTAGAACAACTCTATTTAACATACTTACATGTATGAAGGAGTGTTTACACACTCTGAAATTCAGCTAAAATAGCCTTGTGTTGTTTGAATCATTTTACAGAGGATCATAGGAGAACTGAGGTTGGAAGGCACCTTTAGAGATTGACATGGAGACATTATTTATATATACCTCTGGAAAATGTGTGTATATGTATGTATAAAAATTCAGCTCCCCAAAGAAACTCTTAAATGATGGAAATGTAGGCTTTGAAAGGCATTACAGAGTGTTAGAACAACCAAGTAGTCAAAGCAATCAAACCTAAACCAAAACATTCTAGTGTTTCTAGTTCTGTTATGTAATTTATACATGGCTAATTTTGGGTATCTAAACACTTGAAAATCTGTTATCTTAGAGACTAGCTAAAACAAATCTGTGGTGCAAAGCAGAAGGTATGGGGAGAAAAGCTGCAAAGCTACCGTCGTTACATATATACATTGGTTACGTACTGTCATGGGCATGCATTCTGATAAGAGCAGATTTTGTGTGTGACTTACTGGCATTTTGCAATGGGGTCTGGGAGGAACTGGGAAAACTGTCTATTGAAAACAGGAAGGGAAATTATTTTAATGAATGTAGGTATGATACAGCGGATAATACACTAAATAGATGCAATAGACATGACAAGACAAAGCAGAGAGCCCAGCTTGTTGCCTGGGAGTTCTCACAGGGCAGTCAGCAGGCCCCATTCTGTGTGTGGAGGACAAAACTCTCATGTGACATTGGTTCCAATTAAGAGATTTTTTTTTCCTGTGCACATAAGCAAGGTCACTCACTGCAGACTGTGTCGCCTGAAACAAGTCTTGATGCTTCCCTTTGCAAACCATTTCTAGAGGAACACGTCTTCTACAGAGACAGACCAGCAACTGAATTCCAGCTGTACTTACTCCTTTGATAAAAACTACACGTCCTGGAGGTCCAGGGGGCCCTGGGGGCCCAGGTAAGCCAGGAAGGCCCTGGTAAGAGGAAGTGAAAGAAGAAAGATATTAGACAGATTGTAAAGTCAGACTATGTTTATCTCTTTGCCTTAAACATTTTGTCTGAGGACTACACCTTTGTGGCACCAGCTTGTCTGTAGGACCGGGTTCAGCAAAAGGGCAGTGCAGGAGCAGGCACAGCTCTCCCTTGCCTGGGGACCCAGAACTGGCTTCGGTGGGGTGAGGGGATGCAGCCATGACTGCTGCCCCCACTCCCTACTCCCACCCTTCCTGGACCCACGAGACCGGCTGGGCCCGCCAAAAAGACACGTGCAGATGGGGATCCTATGGCCCTTATAAAAGGACTCTCAAGGAACCAGGGAGGGCAGTCTCGCTCTCACCTCCATGCTCACTCACGCACTTCGATCAAACCAGCCTGGACCACGCGGCCTGGAAAAAGCTGCTGCTGTCACCACATGTTCCCAAGATCTGCTGCTGCCGTTGATGTGGTGATTTCTTTCCTTCCCCACCCCTCTCTCTCTTTTTCTCTGACTCCCTCCCGTTACCTCATGGTGTGGTTGTTGGACCAGATCCGAGGGACCTGGGTTGGTTTTGGGGATTCATTTCTGTAACTTTGGATGGTTGCACCCCCCCTCCCCGTGTCTTTGCTATGCGCCCTGGCATCTTGGTGTGTTTATGCTTGGCGGAGCCAGAAATAAATACTGCTTTTGATATTCGCTCTGGAAGTGACCTTATTGGCCTTGGGATCGCCACACAGACAAACGAATCCACTTTCCCCCTGTTAGGGCCAGAAACGAGCGTGTGCACGCGTGGGACTGGGTTGTGACACAGATGTTTTTATATGCGCTATAGGCTCATTTAACCAAGAGGTTTTGTGTTAAATGGCTTGAGGGGAGACTGAGCATTTAGTTACAGGGATCAACCTGTCAGGTGAATTTTAATATTTAACCTAAAACACTCTGGAGCACAAAATGGTGTAAGACTGTTGTTTCCAGGGGAAAAAAAGCCAAACAAACCCCAAACCAGAAATCCCAAAGCACTAAAAATTGAAATTAAATTAAAGGCAGTTGATCTCTCAGCCAAGGAAAATTAGGTATCTGAGACTGGTCTGAGATTCTAAAGACTGTTGCAATTCCTATATTTTCAATGTCCAGTCAGATAACTACATGCTAATTAGAAGATTCAAGTAACCCTTCTAGACTGGATGCATGACTGCCCCTCATGAAAAATATGCCAACATTATACTGTGCCATTTAAAAACCCAGCACCACACAATGTCTATCTTTTACTCCACATTAATGCAGGCTTTGGTGTGGTGACACATGTCATTTCATCAGTAATTACAGATCTATTAAACTTTATCTTCCCTGAGATATCCTGAGGAAGGATAACTGGAACATGTAGCCTGTTTTGTTTGCTTATTTGCTTTTATCTCCCAGCCTGATCTACCTCATCTAGTTGTGCTTGCTTTAATAGTTTTTGTTTGGTTAAGGTAGACTATAAAGAAAATGAACATTGACACTGTTTGAAGATGTGGAGGAATGGAAAATCTACTTCAATAGTTTCTGTTGGTGGTTAGTAATCTTTTCTGTCATTTTCTTCCAATTAGAATTTGTCTGGTTTTACATTCCATCAACTAAATTTCTATTTAAATCCTTCTCTAGAGGTGTAAGCAACCCTTCGTACCCAATATTTTCTTTCTGTGAGGATCATTGAATCATAGAATCACTAGGTTGGAAAAGACCTTTGAAATCATCAAGTCCAACCATACCTGACTACCACTAAACCATACCCCTGAGTACTTCAACTACCCAGCTTTTAAATACCTCCAGGGATGATGACTCAACCACCTCCCTAAGCAACCTATTCCAGTGCCTGAGAACCCTTTTGGTGAAGAAATTTTTCCTAATATCCAATCTAAACCTCTCCTGGTGCAACTTGGGGCTATTGCCTGTCATCCTACCACTAGTTATTTGGGAGAAGAGCCCAACTCCTACCTTGCTACAACCTCCATTCAGGTAGTTGTAGACAGTGATAAGGTCTCCCCTCCCTCTTTTCTCTAGGCTAAACAACCCCAGTTCCCTCACCTGCTCCTCATAAGGCTTGTGTCCCAGCTCCTTCACCAGCTCTGTTGCCCTTCTCCAGACATGCTCCAGCACTTCAATGTCTTATAGTGAGGTCCTGCTGGCCACGGTGTTTCTGATGCAAGCCAAGATGCCATTGGCCTTCTTGGCTACCCGGACCACCACTGGCTCACATGCAGCTGTCTGTCAACCAACACCCCCAGGCCCTCCTCCTCCAGGCAGTTTCCAGCTGCTCTTCCCCAAGCCTGTAGGGTTGTTGTGTCCCAAGTGCAGAACTCATCACTTGTTGAACCTCATCCCATTGGCCTCAGCCCATTGATCCAGTTGGATTTAATTCCATTTACCATGACTCTTTGGGCCTGTCCATCGAGCTAGTTTTTAACCCAGCAGAGGGTCCACCGGTCCAAATTTTTTTTCAGATACTTAGATACTTACTAATTCTCAGTCTTCCTGTTGGTTGGATAAAGCACGTCACTTATATTTACTGTCCAGATAGACAACATAAAACTTTGCAGTTTGTGTGCCATATGTTTTTTTCTTTTTAAAAAAGTAGAACCAGAGGGCTTATACAACAGAACTCATTTACAAAATTTGCCCTACTGAAATACAATGATCAGATCACCTCTTCTGATGCCTAGCTGATCTCTACCTTATGATTGCTATGTTAGCACAGTAGAATATCCTTGTATATTTTTTCCCTAGCATATCTCTGTGCAGATGAAATATTATTAGTTGCTGTTGTGGTATGGGTACCAGTTTTTCTAGCAAAGATTGTCTCGTTCCATAATTACAGGTTGTAGGTGAGCATGGATATGCTATTATCTATGCAGTGGTCATTATTCTGAATACATGTATATGGCAATTAAAGCAGGTAGTAGCCATTAACAAGTATCTTCTTGTTAGTAGACGTCACTTCACAACGATATGCTCAAGTGCTGTTTGTGCCTGTGCTAGGTAGCTAAGATTCTATGTAAGTATCTTCACACCAGAAGGGGTCATACTGATGGCCTGGATCAGGAATTCTTTAATATGTAGAAAGAACTGCCAATCCCAGATAATTTGCTATTTGAACTAGCTATGCTAACAGTGAATCACACACTTAACTGCTACACATGGGAGCTGATACACCTATGTGTATCTTCAAGAACTGTCCAGATGGACCCAGAAGATGACTTTTCAATGATTATTACTAGATAGGAAAAGTAGCAGAAAGACATAATTATTTCTAGATTATTTCAGGTTTTCAGTCCTGTCATAACTTTAAAGGAATTCATACAATTTAGACTTGACTTAAGTGTTTAATAGGATTTTTTTTTCAACTAATTGTCATACATAAGAACTTACATTAATTGCTTCTCCTCGATCACCTTTCACACCTCTCAATCCATTCAGTCCTGGGCGGCCCTGAAATAAATAGAAATAGTGTAGTATGTGTCAGAAGCAAGCTTCTCTATCTTTACTACACTTGAGAGCATGATACATACTGGACGTCCTGGAAAACCAAGTTCTCCTTTAGGTCCAGTAGGTCCTATTGGTCCCTGGGGGAAAAAAAAAAAGTGATTGTACAGAATATATGGAACATATCTTTGACATATATTTGATTATTTAGAATAAGAGGCATAGTTTTATATTTGAGTTAAAAATCCGTGTGTGATTGTCTGCGGAGAATGCACAGAATATCTTCTCTACTTGCTCTACTGAGTGATCTGAGAAGCTGAGGCCTGCATGTAACAGTCAGCTCTGGCTTGGAAAAGACTTGTTATGTGGAATAAGTCTGAATTCTCAGTCATTTGTAGGATGTGCGATTGAAAAATGAGGCACCACGTATCAAAGGAAAATTAATGGTATCAATCAGTAGCAAGTATTTGTCCTTGCCTTTATGCAATATCATTTCACTGAAAGGTGATGTACATTCATGGAAAATTTAGATGATGATGAGGATGATATAATTTACCTTAGCATCAAGTTGAAATTCATAGAATAATTGTCATTTTTATCATGCCAAAACTGAAGACTGTTTAGAGATGAAATCTAGAAAAGGCTGATGTGAATATAGTGACTCATAACATCATCATTGTAATCACTAGTGGCAGCTGAAACTGTTGGAACATGGTAGGACCTTTACTGAATTTCTATTTTGGTTCCTGTTTGAAAGTAATTTCTGCCCATATGATCAAAGCTAATGCCTGGGTCTAAAGCAGGCAATAGACTGCTGATGGACTCTGACAAATGTGAACCTCAATATTGTGTCCCTAACCTTTCAAAATAATTCAACCCATCCTTCTATGCCACCATATCCAATCACGGGATTTGAGAAAAAGAACCCCAAAATGTTGTGGGATATTCTATTTCACTTTCTGGCATTTGAGCCTTTAAAGATTATGCAAATCTGAGCTTTAATGAGCAATGAAGATGATTAAAACCAGACTTTTTTGTTAGTTTAAATAAAGAGTATCTGGATCTCATGCTTTAACTGGCTTGTTAAATAATAAATGTCAATAATGTGAGAGCTGATAATACTGGAACTGCTAGAGCCATACTGGAACCACTGTTTCCTGTGTCAAAGTGCCAGCCAGCCCCTGTCAGATGCTAGCTACTCCCTGAGGCAGAAGACAGCAGTAACAGCTAGAAGTGAAAGAAGGAAGTGAGGAAGCCACGGGATGCTGCTTACCAGAAAAGGGAAATAGTACAAAGCAGAGAGTCAATTTGGGCAGACTGATGTTGTGGTTATTACTAAGGGCTCCTATTCAGTAATTTGCAGCAATCTGCTTCACTGATAATGAACACCATATTTGAGCAGGTAGAAGATTCTCATTGCCCCAGTGGCAGGATGTTGGATTCACTCTGTCTCTTTTGCTTTTATTGTTAACCTTCTGACTATCTCTAGCTCACATTGGTCAAACCACTACTTCTGTCTTGTTGTGGGCCAAGCTCCTGTTATACTCTCTTCTGTCCAGACGAAGTCTTAAAATGGAGGGCAGCAATGAGTAGGGAGGGTTTTTTTTTTTTGAATTCTGGAAATATATGGGAGTCCATTGTGCTCTAACAGCACAGAGGAATGATCAGAGTCCCCAGCTACCTCAAAGTTATTCTTGGGCAAGAGTCATATTTTGTGCAAGGTGAAACAGAACTGTCATGAAAACCTTGATAGTAATGCCACAGAGGGTCTGGCCCAGCACTGTGAAGTCTGTATATTTTTGTTGCACAGGACTCCTACTGACTATGAAGGTTTTTTTTCTGTGGGACAACACCCCGCTAGCAGTGATGTTCAAATTACAGTTCTTCTCTCTGCTAAGAAGAGGAACTGGCTGATCTTGAGAGATGTTCTGTGCACCAAATTCTCTTGCAGTGCAATCATTCACAACAGTGCTGGCAAGATTTCCCTCTGAATAGCTGAACTCTGTGAAGCATCTTGTGGCAGTACAAAAGGAGATGTAAACACAGACTTTGGGGCTGATAGAAAAAGGACATAACCTGAAGGGTGCACAGTGATAGGGTGAAAGGTAACCAACACAAGCTAGAACATGAGACATTCCATATAAATATAAGGAAAATCTTCTTTTAACCTGGAGGCTGTCAAATACTGGAATGTGCTGTCCAGAAAGGCTATGGATTCTCTGTCCTAAGAGATCATGAAGACTTGACTGGGCAAGTCCCTGAACTAAATAGACCTACTTTAGGCAGTGGTACAGACTAAATGATCCCTAATGTTCACTCTCATTCTAAATTATTCTATGATACTATGTTAAGTTGAATGAGTAAACTAATCTTGCAGTCATAGAAGAAGGAGAAAAGGAACTCTCCTTCTGGTAAATTAGGATAGCCCCCCTCAAGGTGCTGTAATATGCAGTAATTAAGAAAGTTTCTAGTTTCTTACGCTTTGATACAACATTTTGTGTCCAGTCAAAAATACAAGGCGAAGTACTGAAAGAAAGTCTCTGCTATCAATAAGCGACCTGACTCTACTGCCTGATTTACAGCTTCCTCAAAATCTATAACAGCTGCAATTTTTTGACGCTGACGGAAACTGAGCCTGATGTTGTTTTAATGTAAATTATAGAAATAGGGAAGAATTTAGATTGAAATGGACCTTTAGAGATCATCTAGTCCAACCTCTTCTCACAAAGCAAGACAAAGTTTCAAGTTAGGTCATGCCACTTAGCACCTTGTTCCACAATCCACTATCTCTCTGAGCACCTATTTCTTTTACTCTGATTTTTTTTTTTTTATATCTTATTGGAATTTCTCTTGCTAGAACTTGTGATCATTGGCAGTTATCTTTTTCCTATGTGCCTCTGAGAAGCACCTAACTTTTTCTGTTCTGTTCCCTTTTGTTCTGTTCCCTTTCAGGCAGCAGCAGGGAGCAATTAGAGCTCTGCTCAGTCTTTTCTCTTTAGGGCTAAACAAACCAAGTTCACTTAGAGTGAAAAGATATTTAAGTTTCTAGCTTTGATGATATTTCACTGTCTGTTTAGATTGTAACGGATACATTTGTGCTACCAAAATTTAAATTCTCAATCAAGTCAGTAGTTTACACCACCATGCATGTAACAACCACATAAATTCCTGAAGGATATTGTTCATTCTGAAGCATGAATACTCCTTATCATCCCAATTCAGAAGGAGCTAAACCAAACTACCTTTACATTTACTATTATCTGTAAAACCAGAGCAAAATAAAAAAAAGGAATTCACACGTCTCTGGGAATGTCTTACCATTGGTCCCACTGGTCCCACCACTCCAGCTTCACCCTGTTGAGAACAGACACACAGGACAATGACCAGGAGAACTGCAGTATCCAGCAGAGGTGGCTGATAACAAGGCCACCGAACATTCTGGGGGATCACAACACAGTATTAGCTCACCTTCTCTCCTTTTCTTCCTAACAATTCAGTTAAAGATCCATCAGCAGCAATGAAAGCTCCTGGTTCTCCCTTCTCACCCTGCAATAATCAAAGTTATTTTATAGTGTTTACAAACGAGTTCTCAATGAATTAGAAATCAAAGCAGCATTACTGTTGTTTGAAGCTTGACAGGTTTTTCATGCTGTGGTATCAAACGTAAAACAATATCTATGTGAGTAGGTTGAAACTTGATTCTGGGGGAGAAAACAGTTGTTCTTTCTTAAAACATTATACAGCACATTAAAGTATTCTGCTCCTGTAAATCTCCCTGAGCTGAATAAGTAACTATTTTTTAAAAAAAAGACTCTTAATCACTCTCAAGAGAGTAACTATGTGAAACATGCTGTGTTTACAAGAGATCTCTGACAAAGGCAGAGGGACTATTGATGTCTTCTTCTGTACCATCAGCTTAGACCCTTGTTAGAAAATCCTGCTGGAGTTAAATTTTGATAGAACATTAAGTGTCCTGATTTTACCATCAGGAAAGCATGAATTGTTCTCTTTATATGCTTAGCATGATGCACCCCTGTTACCTTTAATGAAGGCCAGTTTCCAGCATTGAAATTACAACCCTCTGCATTCCAATTCTTTTCAAGGGGCAATTCAATTGAATAACGGCACCACAACCATGAATTATCATTCTCCAGTGCCTATGCATAATTCCCAGTCTGGGTATTTCAGCTGTAACTCTGCTTTTCCTAGCTCAGGCAGCTTAGTACAATAGCTTTCCCCAGATCTTTAATGGAAAAAATCTGGTTTGAAGCTTCAAGTACTGCTAATTAAAATGATAGTCCAGGTTATCGCACGTTCACGGAGTAGGAAGTGCTATAGCTCAGTTCCTCTTGCTGGTTCCTAAATTCTTGGAGTCTTTGGAGTCTCCCTAAGACTTGCAGAATTTCAACACTAGGGTAGAAACATTAGTTCTCAGTAATTTATATCAAGATATTTTGTTTAACACTATTTCAAATCCCACCTAGTAAATTTCTCACACAAACTTTTTAACATCCCAATCTGTAGTAAAATTAGAATAACCACATTTTTAATGTCACTAAGTATTTGTCGTCTAACACATTTTGCAGCACGTACTTTTCCCCATACATTTTCTCTTACCTGTTGTCCTTTGGGCCCTTGTGATCCAGGTAAACCAGTGTCACCCTTTGGTCCCTGAGGGCCCTAAGCAAAAACAAGTACGTAACTCATTTCCTTAGATGGTAATTTTTAATAAATTCATTTAGATTTAAACTACAACACTGGTTCTGAGATAAGTAGAAATACACAATGTATATATCACAGTATACTTCATTTCCAGCAGAGCTAATTTCTACTATAACTGTTGATTCCATAAAGACCTACAGTCTTGCATATGAAAATGTATTAGATATTGTACAAAATATGTACAATATTTATTGTATATTGTTTAAATATTATACTACATTGAAAAAATACTTATTTAAATCCAAGGAAAATAATACTTACAGGAAATCCTGGTAGACCTGTCTTGCAATCTGGCCCCTGCAAAATGCAAATCTCCCATACCCTTATAAACGCATACTACAGACTTGCAAAACAGAGTCTGCATTTTCCACACGTTGCATAGTTTGGGAATATTAACTGATCTGAAACTGGATTAAGAATTTCATTCTGCCAATGGTAAAGTTGTGAACATGCCACAACACCCTATGCTCCTAACTTTCTCTGGGACACTAGCATTTACTTTCCAAAAATGAAGGGACAGAGATACAGGAAAGGTGACATTTTCCACATAAGAAAGGCATGCAACCATAATTCAGTCTCCTTTGAATCTTTTCCAGAGTCCAGCACAGAGATCACAGTAGCCCTCCCACCTTTGCTGTTTTGCTGATTGTCTGTGGCTGCAAAATACAGAGTTTAATAGGCTGTGAATAAAAACGTGGCCCTGGATTTGTACTGGACATATTTAAGATTGACCCCTGTAATATCTGCAGAGACAGTTCTGGTTCAGATCGCTGGGACGTGTATAACTCAAGCCACGATGAGACCATGTCTCTTTCCTGACTAGGGTGAGCTCAGGGACTGAAGTTCAAAGGCCTTTACAATCACAATTGCACTGCAAGTCCTACTTCTTTCTGTTGGGACTGTAACTCTAACAGCTATAACAAACCAATGCATTTCTGCTGGGCTCACAATCCCACTCATCTGTGTTGTTTTGAGAAGTTGCCATGTAAGGCTTGAGTGGCAACTATCTGCAGTAACAGAGGTCATAGAAACGGGCCGATCGTATCCTGCCATCGTACTATGTCCAGGGTTTAGGATAATCAGGGCTTTAGGAAACACATCAAAATACTCTTCCATGAATGCTGTTCTACCTTAAGCACAGCTGGTTAGCCACAATCAAATGATGTCATCCTACCATGTTACAAGTGGAAAAGAGGCATGCTAGGCTAAGAGCTAAAGGTTAAAAGCTGTTACTGGAGCTAATGCTCTTCTTCCTAGTCCACTGACAGATTTAGTAAATATTTGTTTTAGGACAGTAGTATTAATGATATATTTTTTCAAACTATGTCTGTGTAGAGTGAAATACTGCTGCCAGGTATGAACGTTATGTTCTTCCTTGTTTCATTAGCGATTGGATGTGAGGGAGAGAACTGTGGTCCCAAAAAAGAGAATAAAATACAGAAACAACAGTTCACAAACGAAAAGAGCTGTGAAGTAAGTTTCTTTGTCTGGAGGCACTACAGTTTTGTTGACTGCAATATATTGTAGACTTTCAGGCGAGTTAGAATAGACTCCACAGTCTGGAAAAGGTAGATTTCTTTTGGAATAAATCCTGGGAATTTCAAATCATTACTTGGTACATTCATAATTTCAAAAATGTGACTGAATTCTTTTGCAGCTATACTCCCAGCTGCAAAACAGACTTGAAATTTCACACTGCTTGTTTTCTCATGAAATTTCCAGTCTTTCATCCGCAAGTGAGAGCGTTTCATTCATGCTGCTCTGAGACTAAACTCACAGAGGAGCCTAGCATTTCTAGCTGCAGTCTCAAGCAGAACTAAGCAAAATTTTATGGCTTGTAAAACAAGAATAGAATAAAAGCAATTGAAGAAATGTTATGTAAATCTTCGTGCTTATTTTTGCATCAGTTCCACATATCTACCATTCTGATTATATAGTTGAGATTAAAGTTAAGCCAATTCCTTTCTTTCATACAAATATGCACAATCAATTAATTCACATATAGAATTCAGTTCTGCCTTGAAGTACTTTCACAGAGCTTAGTGCTAAAGTTAGCAGGAACACAATTCTAAAGCATAGGAAACTCAGGAGTAGCTGATAATTAAAAAGAGATAGTGAAGACAGAGCAAATCTGAAGATTTAATAGAGTGGTGTATACTCACTGGAGGCCCCAGCAGTCCTTTAATTGCAGTAAAGTTAAAAGTTCCATCTGTATCATTGAGTAGTAGCTAAAAAAATTGTTAAGGAACAGGTCATTTCAAATACCAAATGGATTCTCTAGGGCACATGTATATTTTTAGAAATGTATAAGCAGTTAAAGCATCTCTTTATATCTCTGGGGAGAAACCCAGAAATAAGGCCACAGAGAAGGCTCTATACTTTTAATTCTTGATATACATCTTGAACAGCAAAACAGCATTTGTTTTATACTTTTTATGTAAGGATCTCAGAGTTGTTTCAAATCTTTAATTAAATGACTTTTCATTTTTTATTTTAAAACTATGACACCAAATGTTGCAGCCTGAATTTCTGCTTAGTAAAAAAAGATCAGAATGAAGGTTTTGTATTCCAATATGTCACTGGCATTCTACGATGGTGAGTCTGTCTGACCACACTCATCCTGTTGGAGAGTTGAAGTTATAATTATACTATGGACAGGTCTGCACCACACCCTGCACTGCCATGCAGTGATTCTTAAGTCATCTCTGATCATGCTACTGTGCCTGAAATCCACAAAATCAGCTTAGATCCTCAAAACAGTATAGTCACTTGGATATGGAGCTGCATCTAAGCTCACCAGCTCTGAGTCTCAAGAAGCCTGAACAGTAGCAATGCTGTTATACTGCTTCCTATCTTGAAATTAGTGAGTTCAGCATTACCTCAGGCACTTCTGCATAATTTGATCAGAGAATCAGAATAATTAAGCTGGACAGGGACATAATCCTTGGGTATAATATGGTCCAATCCCCTCCTCAATGCAGGTGTAATTGGATAAGGTCACTCAGGAACTTTTCCAGTTAAGTCTTGAGCACCTCTAAGGATGGAAATGCCACAATTGTTCCAAGCAAATGGTTCCAGTATTTGCACATTGGCAGAGTAAAATTTTTTGCTTGCTTCCAGTTGGAATTTTCCACGTACCAGCTTGTGTCTGCTATAGTATTGTCATACGCCTCTAAGAAGAGGATGTCTCCATCATCTCCAAATAGTTATAAACAGCAACAAATTCTCTCCTTAGCCTTCTACCCTCCAGGCTGAGTAGACACAGGTCTCTCAGTGCTTTTGTCCCCTGACAATCTTGGCAGCCCTGCACTGAGCTTGCTCCATTATGTCAATGTCTTTCTTGTACTGGGTATCTCACGGCTGGTCATGATACTCCAGAGGCAGTCACATGAATGTCAATCACAGCTCTCTGAGCCCATCAGTTAAGCCAATTTTTCTCCGATTTTATCATCCACTTACCTACTTTATAGGTCATCGGTTTGGTGATAGTAATATTATGGGACACCGCAATCAGAAGTGTTGCTAAAGCAAGGGTGTAACACATCCAGTGCCAATCCCTTGTCCACAGACAAACAATCATTTTAGTCAGTAAGGAATTACCATTGGTAAATGCATGTTGGCTGCTCCCGATCAGAGTCTTGTCCTGATGTTATGATTAGGCTTTCACTTTGATTTCAGAAAGCTGCCTTTCTGGTTTAAATAGATGTTCCCAATACTGTATCATATGGTCATATGCTACAATTCAGGACAGACAATATGCTCCACAATTCTTGCTCCATATAAACATTGTAGGTGAAAAGAGATCCTACTCAGGTTTTATCATTTGTACAATTTCTTCAGCACCAACAGTCCCATTTATTGTGCAACAGTTTAGCCTTGTTTTGGATTTAAGTCCTGCAGAAAACACTCCATCTCCCAGCCTGTATGAGCTCTTTGCTGCATTCTTCCAGGGGTAGCACAATGCCATTGGTTCTACTGTATTCACAGCCCTACATGGCCCAGAATGGGAACAGGACATAGGCTATTGCTTTAATTACAGTAATAAAAGAGTCCCCCTGCTGCAAATAATCTGCTTTATCTAAAACTGGTGGAAGAAATCTAGGAAATCAGTTCACAATGGGTTTTTTTCCAATGTGGAATTACTTAGTACTCATTCTTCTTGGGTTTAATTGAAGTCAGTGGAAAGAATCCCAAAGGCTTTGCTGAGCTTGGGATCACACACTTTGTAAATTTTATAAACAGATTTTAGCTGCAAATGGAAATTGTGGGTGGAAGTCAGAAAATTATACACTGTACTGAAGAAGATATGAAAACAGAGGGTACAGGAGTGATGATCAGAGCAAAAGAATCACAGAATCACAGAATCACTAGGTTGGAAAAGACCTCTTGGATTATCGAGTTCAACGATTACAATCTGCCACAAAACTATGTCTCTGAACACCTCGTCTACCCGTCTTTTAAATACCTCCAGGGACCATGACTCAACTACCTCCATGGGCAGCTTATTCCAGTGCCTGATGACCCTTTCTGTGAAATTTTTTTTCCTGACATCCAGCCTGAACCTCCCTGGTGCAGCTTGAGGCCATTCCCCCTTATCTTGTTCCCTGTTACCTGGGAGAAGAGGCCAGATCCCTCCTCTCTACAACCTCCTTTCAGGTAGTTGTAGAGAGCAATAAGGTCTCCCCTCAGCCCCCTCTTCTCCAGGCTAAACAACCCCAGCTCTCTCAGCCGCTCCTCGTAAGACTTGTTCTCCAGCCCCTTCACCAGCTTTGTTGCTCTTCTCTGGACTCGCTCCAGAGCCTCAACATCCTTCTTGTGGTGAGGGGCCCAGAAATGAACACAGTATTTGAGGAGCGGTCTCACCAGTGCCGAGTACAGAGGGAGAATAACCTCCCTGGACCTGCTGGTCACGCCATTTCTGATCCAAGCCAAGATGCCATTGGCCTTCTTGGCCACCTGGGCACACTGCTGGCTCATGTTCAGATGGCTGTGAATCAATATCCTCAGGTCCTTCTCCTCCAGGCAGCTTTCTAGCCACTCTTCCCCTATCCTGTAGCACTGCACAGGGTTGTTGTGTCCCAGCATTTGGCTTTGTTGAATCTCATGCCATTGGTCTCACCCCAGTTGTCCAGCCTGTTCAGATCCCTTTGCAGAGCCTCCCTACCCTCCAGCAGATTGAAACTTCCTCCCAGCTTAGTGTCATCTTCCAACTTACTAAGGGTGCACTCAATGCCTTCATCCAGGTCATTGATAAAGACATTGAACAGGATTGGTCCCAGCACTGAGCTCTAGGGACACCACTTGTAACTGGCCTCCAGCTGGAATTAACTCCATTTACCACAACTCTTCAGGCCCAGCCATTCAACCAGTTTTCCACCCAGGAGAGTGTGCGCCTGTCCAGGCCAGTGGCTGACAGTTTCCTAAGCAGAATGCTGTGAGAAACTCTGTCAAAGGCTTTACTGAAGTCCAGGAAGACCACAACCACAGCATTTCCTCATCCAGTAGACAGGTCACCTTGTCATAGAAGGCGATCAGGTTAGTTTGGCAGGACCTGCCTTTCATGAACCTGCGTTGACTGGGCCTGATCACCCGGTTCTCTTGCATGTGCTTCATGATAGCACTCAAGGTCACCTGTTCCATGACTTTCCCTGCCACTGAGGTCAGACTGACAGGCCTGTAGTTCCCTGGATCCTCCCTCCGACCCTTCTTGTAGATGGGCACAACATCAGCCAGCCTCCAGTCCAGTGGAACTTCCCCAGTCAGCCAGCACTGCTGGAAGATGATGGAAAGGGGTTTGGCAAGCATGTCTGCCAGCTCCCTCAGTACTCTTGGGTGGATCCCATCTGGCCCCATAGACTTGTGAGTGTCCAGCTGGGCAAGCAAGTCTCTAACCACTTCCTTTTCAATCATGGGAGCTTTGTTCTACTCCTCTAGCTCCTGGGGATGTATGCACATGGAACAACTTTCCTTAATATTAAAGACTGAGGCAAAGATGGCATTAAGTACCTCAGCCTCGTCCTCATCCTTTGTCACAGATGTTCCTTTTGCATCCAATAAAGATGGAATATTGTCCCTGGTCCTTCTTTTACTATTGATGTATTTATAGAAAGATTTTTTATTATCTTTCACAGAATTGGCCAGTCTGAGCTCTAGTTAGGCTTTAGCCCTCCTGATTTTTCCTCTGCATGATCTCACTTCCTCCCTGTAGTCCACCCAAGACGCCTGTCCCTTCTTCCAAAGCTCATAGACATTCCTCTTCTTTTTAATGTCCCTCCAGATCTCCCTGCTCAACCAAGTTGTTTTTTTTCCCTGTCAGCTCATTTTCCGGCACATGGGGACAGCTTGCTCCTGAGCTGCCAGAATTTCCTTTTTGAAGAGCTCCCAGCCCTCTTGGGCTCCCTTGCCCTTAGGGACTGTCTCCAATGGGATTTTATCAACCAGCCTTCTGAACAGTCTGAAGTCTGCCCTCTGGAAGTTTAAGGTGGCTGTTCTGCTAACCCCTCTCCTCACTTCACCTAGAACTGAGAATTCTGCCA
Source organism: Phaenicophaeus curvirostris (assembly GCF_032191515.1). NCBI lineage: Eukaryota > Metazoa > Chordata > Aves > Cuculiformes > Cuculidae > Phaenicophaeus > Phaenicophaeus curvirostris. The sequence continues at coordinate 43,238,799 of NC_091394.1, forward strand.
TCTCATAATCTCTTTGCCCCAGGCATCCTCCAACCATCTCCTCCCCTACAAGGCCTTCTCTGTTCACAAATATCAGGTCCAGGATGGCAGCTTCCCTTGTCGGCTCAGTTGTGTGAGGAAGTTGTCTTCCACACACTCCAGGAACCTCCTAGACTGCTTCCTCTCTGCTGTATTGTACTTCCAGCAGACATCTGGTAGATTAAAGTCTCTCACAATGACAAGAGCGAGCGATCTTGAGACTTCTCCCAGTTGTTTGTAGAAGAGCTCATCAGCTTCTTCTTCTTGGCTAGGTGGTCTATAACAGACTCCCATCACAACACCTGCCTTCCTGTGGGCTCCTCTGATTTTTACCCACAGATATTCAATCCTGTCATCACCATAATCAAGCTCAATGTTATCAAAGCACTCCCTAACATAGAGGGCTACCCCACCACCTCTCCTACCATTCCTGTCCCACCTGAAGAGTTTATACCCTGCCATAGCAGCACCCCAGTTATGTGAGTCGTCCCACCATGGTTCTGTGATGACAACTAGGTCATAGTCTCCTTGCCCTACAGTAGCTTCCAATTCCTCCTGTTTATTGCCCATGCTGTGTGCATTGGTGTAGATGCACTTCAATTGGGCTGTTAATTCTTCAGCTCTCGTAAAAGGAATAGTGTTCATTCCCAAATGACTGGTTCTTGGATTATATAACCCATCAGTGCAAATTACATCTTTTCCATCACAAGATGTACTCACCCCCATTTGCTCTGGGCTGATATACTAGAGGCCCTTGCCAGTAGACCATCTCTCAGGCACTGGAGTGCCATTTCCAGGCTTACTCCTGTCTAGCCTGGCTTTATCCCCCTCCAAAAAGATTGCACTCTTCACATACTGCTCCAGGTACATTGCTATTTATCTTATTTCTTGATTGTCCAAGCAGCTTTAATAACAACAATACAGCAACATAACTTTTCAACACATCAAATCAGTTCAGAAAGTGCTGACTGCAAAATAAGGACACTTGTTTTTCATGTTTTCTTCACTGTTACAAAGATGAAGAAACAGTAGTTTTTAGTGTCATTGTCTGGGTTCACTTCTAAATAAACCTTCATCTTTGTATCCAAATGGCATGAATATGCCCTCATTAGAATTACAAAAAGAACACAGGAAATGCAAAATCTTTTTTACATTTGCTGTACACTCCCAACTTTAGCCTTTCTCCAGGCCTTTCATTCAGTTCTTGTACCTAAGCTATGGATGAATAACGGCAGCAATAGATAATTGTTTAAAAGTTTTAAATTTAAATCCAGTAAAATTTCTCTAATAAAAGTTATTTCTGTGCTGTCTCCAACTAAATTGAAGTGATAAAACCATAGCAATTAATATGTCTACTGTTTATCATGATTTCATGTTTATCATGTTTATACATGTTTATCATGTTTATCAGTGCATGAAAATGCACTGAGTATTAGAGATTATGCTCCAGAAGAGTGAAATGGTCAATATAGGATGAGAAATATTGATTTTGGTATTTTGGAATATCAAACAGCAGCAAACTAAGGGACATTATTTTTCACACAGCAGCTCAGAGCAAACTTCCTGATCAACAGCAGGAGGAAACAGAGGAGGCAGAAAGCCTCTGAGATGCACAGTGTTGGTAGGCACTACAGAAGCCTGGAAATGGCTAAGTTCCACTGCAGACCTCAGGTTTATCTTACCATGTCTTTTCACAGTGTCAGAAGTGGCTCCTGATGGAATCAAATCCCCTCAGTTCATGTAGGGACCAGGTTACATGAGGAGGAAACCAAGGTCCACTTTTCAGTGTAGTTCAGTCAAAGTGCAATTGGCCAGATACTGATGAGGCTTGGGTCTGAGCCAGTTAATCATGTCAGATCTTAATATTTCAACAACACTGAAACTGTACCAGTTCTTTAATTTGTTTTGATCAAGCAGCATAAAATCTATTTAGTTGTAGCCACAGAGCCTATTGTAAGAAAACTTATTTCCAACCCTGATAGATCAGTCCCTTGCACATAGCCCAAGAAGTGTTGTTGTCTTTGGCTATTCAGTGGTTAAATGAATGAACTAATAGACTCTGGCCTGGAGATTGATCTCTCTAACTGCCCTGTGGTTCACTTAGATTGACCTCTGCTGCTCCACCTACATCAAACCAGTGTCCACATTGCAACAGCTGATACTGGTATTTATTTTAGTTCTGTAATTCCAACTACAATTGACAGGCCTACTTGCAGTAGGTCTTTCCATATCTGAAGCTAACTACACGAGATGAGACTTAGTCAACAATATGTATTTGGATAAGCTAATCCTCTATCTCAGCAAATGTATGATATGCAAAGGTCCTGTTCTACAAAATTTGTGAGGTAAATAGAAACTCAATGTCATATATAGTGACATATACTTACACTCACACACATTTATCAACTGTATCAAAATCCAGCATGTCAAGTCTCAAATGACTGCTTAACACTATTGAGGATTTGAATTATATCATAGATGGCTCTTACTGTCCTAGCCCAGAACACCAGTTTGCTACAAATGTACATAACGCCACATGTATTATGCATTGCACTTTTACTGTAAGAGAGCTTACTTCTTAAACTCCGAGGTATTTTGATAAGGAAATAGGTTTCCATATGGGTTTGCAATATACTATTCCATCTTTTCAAAACAAATCCACGTGATACAGAGACTTTTTTTTGTTTTGAGGAGTAGACTTATGACCTGAATATTGATAGCAGAATTGGCAGTTTGCTAACCCCTTGTGCCCTCTTCTCTGTAAGCTGAGTTAGAGACTTCAATGCTTGACAAACACGCTTACCTCAGGTATTGCTATGATTGGTCCTGGTGGTCCTGGTGGTCCAGGTGGTCCCACAATACTGTTTCCGTCTTTTCCTGGTTCACCCTATTTCAAAAGCATTACAGGTAGAAAATTTTACAAAATACTGCATTTCACATAGATTCTCAGAAAGGATGCAATTCACACAATCTCACCTGAGGTCCTGCGTCACCTTTCTCCCCTTTGGGACCCTGCATGTGATAAAAAAAGTGAGCATAAGTAACTTAAAAGGAAAACTTTTTAAAAGGAAAACTGTGTTCTCTAGCTTCACAAAAAAGCCCAACAGTACAAAATTATTGATCCTCAGTGCTCTCAAACCACAGACAGGGCCAGCTAGTTTCAACTTAGACCCTCTGAGATTTAATGTCTAAAAGTTTAGAACTCTCCCAGCACATCTGAGAGAGTTCACAGATGACCAAGAGCAAATGGACACACAACATTTCATTAACTGAGTATTAACACAACAACCCTGTTTTTTACTGCACTGAAATCAGACATGCTTGGCTGCTCCTTCCTTTTCAGCGTTAACCCCCTCAGTCATGTCCAGGATTGCCCAGTAGATTGGGCAGAGGAACACAGGTGAACTAAACAGCCATTTTTCAGGCAGGTTATTTCTAAATTAGGGCAGCCCCTCGGTACAATTTACTGTTCAGGGAACACAGACAGCTCGTCTGGCATGAGTGAAAAGAAGGTGGCAAGTGTCGAGATGTAGGACTTCCCATCTAAAGATCTCTGTAATCCTTGAGGCTTTTAAATGTGAGAAATACATTAACGTCACCTATGAGCCTGTTGGCTTTCCTCTAATTAAAAGTAGAGCTGATTTCTGAATAATTAAGTGTAAAAGGAGCATCAAAAATTGGAACTAGCCTCCTGAGATCTGTATTACTTTTGACTGGCAATGGAGGCAGGGGCAAGGGACACTCTGCTCCTGTATTTAGTGTCTGAGGTAACTGCTCCAGGTTAAGCCGGACAAACCCAGGCCCGGATCTTCACTTGCTACTAGCAAGTACTGTTAAGTGATCACAGATTATGATAGCCCTGCTCACCACATCTCCAGGATGTCCAGCAGTGCCAGGAAAGCCTGGTTTTCCATTTGAACCTGGCATTCCCTGCCATACAAATACACTGTTATTTTCTCTAAATTGTATTTGGTTTCATACAAGCAGGAGTCAAACGCTCTTGGGAGGGACAAAGTGTGGTTCTGAATGGACATTCACATTAGCCATCTTTGCTGTCTGCTCCTGCTGTTTCCTCCCTTTTCAGAGTAGGTTGTTTGGGGATTTTTAACACAGCTTCATTCATTCTTCCCCACTGCTCCCACCTTGCTTAGCAAAATGGTGAATTCTGTTGTTTCCCCTCAAGACTCCCTGGCTGGAGAAAGAGGAGGGAGAGACTGTGGATGCAGACAGAGGTTGGTATGCGGGGCATAAACTTTGGTAGCCCCTGCTCTGCTTTAATGTAGGACTGTATATTACTGCTAAGAATCTGATCAGTTATGATGTGAAAACCAGAAATATCACTCATTAATGATTATGAAGTTCACCCACAGAAAAACGGATAAAACAATACTCTGAATCCTTAAAGGACTAGATAAACAGTGAACTACATTTTTGGTATTTGTTTTTCTCTGTGTCATATGAAAGAGCAAAGGAAATGACACAAAGCAGACTAATGATTCATCCAAGTTACAGATTACCCAGATTAGTCATGTTTTGTTTTAATAGTTGGGTGGGTTTTTTTTTTCCTGTTTGCTTGTTCAGTTGGTCTTTTTTGTTTGGTTGGGTTTTTTGGGGAGGGAGGTGTTTTGTTTTTGGTTTTGGCTTTTACATAGATAGTACCACGAAAATCATAGATAATTCCATTAAATGATCAGTTTAGCAGCTGTCAGAAAGATTAACTGAATACAATAAATTACAATAAAAGAATAGGAAAACAAGAACACAGAACATTGCTATGCCACTATATATATATACTCATATTGTGGTCATAGTTTGAATTCTGTGCACTGGTTCATTCACATTTCCCATCTTGAAAAGGATAGACTGAAACTACAAAAACTTCAGAGAAGCTCCATGGGAGTAATGGAAGGTACAGAATGGTTTCTATGTGAGGCAAGATGGTGTGAGCTATGACTCTTTATCCTGGAAAACAGACAAATGAGGTGGATGAAGAGTATTGTAAAGGCTTTTAAAAGTAAAGAGTCATCAAGGACTCACTTCTAACAAAAGAAATAGTATGCATCGAATGAAAATACCTGGAAGAGGTTCATGGGTGTGTTGTTACGTTGACAAAGAATCTTGTCCCAAGGATTTGTAAACTGTAGAAGTTTGCAGAGTTTCAAGACAGACATCAAGTTTACTTGAAGAGATCTAGCTGTGATTCAGACAGCATTTCTAGCTGAGAAATTCCCTCAGTCACAAATTGTTGGATTCTAGGAGGTCTCAGGAAAACCATGGTATAAAACTTGTCCTTTTGTAAGGTCAAATTGCATTTAAACATTTGTTCAAACTGCACATGCTTTGACATTGCTGGAGCCAGGATACTGGGATGGATAGAAGTGACACACTGAGAATGATCTAATACTCTACAGGAGTGTCTTAAAGAGCAACAGATTTTCAAAGTGTCCAAAGTAAAATGGTCTTCTCTACTGCATTTCCGGTGAGAGCAAAGAAATTAAAATTAACAGTTCACAGGATGCAAAATCCTCTCCCTTCTTATGACTTTCTACAGAACCAGCGGTATAAAAGATACAAGGTGTACATTTCATTAAGAAAGGTTTTTCTCATTGTTATTTCTATTTTTTCTTGATCAGCAAAACATGTGGCTCAGCAATGAATACTGTTTATTAAGATAATTTCTGAAGCATTCTAATTTTTGCTTTATAGACAAGTGCGTCATAAAGGTGTTTCTGAATAATTATGGCATTTAGGCTCCTAGTCAACTACTGATATTTAGGCATTAAATTACTAGTAAAAATGGTACTTGGGGCTTGCATGTTTTCAGTCCCTGTATCTATCTAAATTTCTGTGTATCTATCTGCAGCAAAGGTAATTGGGCAGAGGAAATAACCTTGGACCAGCAGCATGTCTAAACCAGAATGTTTTCATTTCAGGCATGTTGATACCTGCAAATCAGCTTTCTATGATTACAAACACTGAATAATTTCACTAATTGATTTTCCTAATGAAATTCATTTTGGAAGAAAATATTCAGGATAGGTAAGATGTTTTACTGTAAATACTATATCCAGAGACATCCTTGTTTCTAATTGACCCCATATTTTGAGAATGTAGCTCACTGGTCAATTATAAGAGAACTAAGATCTTTTTTCAATTAGAGGATTGAAGAGACAGAATGATTATTTTTAAATAGCGCTGTAGACACTCCACTTACAATATATGCATGTGTTTCAAATACGTCTGTCACATTAACAATAATAATTACTAGAACAGGGATGACAGAACAAAGCACTTTTATACATAATAATTAAGAAAATAATCTATAGTCTCAAACAGATTAAGAAGAGTTAAACAACTGTCCCATGCATCAATGCATCAGCTTTATCATGCTGATAAATACCTCTGTGAAATGGTAACACTCAAAATATGTACAGCAGATGGAACTTACGGCAAGCACAGTCCTGCTACATTGTTGGGTTTTTTAAAAAATAAACAATCAGATGCTGCTAGAAGACTATGATAATACTCTTGTAAATATATAGGAAGCAGAAGGGTAGTATCAAAATTGTTTTTATCCTGTTTCCTAGAGCAACTCTTGACTTCAGCGCTGCCCCAGGTGAAAGAGAAGCCTTTTATGTTTAGTTTCGTTTTAAATTTTCTTTGAGGACCAGCACCGCCCTCTGCTGGCTTATGCCTGCAAAAGGCACGAAAGTCAGCCAGGGGCTGGCAAAAACCAGCACGAGTACAAGGAGAAGCTTTGGGTGGGATCCAAGAGGAGTCCAAACCAGAACAGACAGGAATAATGATAGAGAGGATAAGAGAGGAAGGAATGGACTCCACCTCCATTCATTTCAGCCTCAACATTGTGCAAAGCAGTGTGAACTGGCTAGTTTCCCTGCCCCATTTGGGGTTTCATCTCTAGAAGCTGCACTGATCCAGAGCAGCAGGTCTAGGTTGCACACTAGTGCACAGGGTAATTTAGACAACTAGGACAAATTTACAGCTTAGGTGGTACAGGCTGCACGTTAGGGAAACTGTCTTTCCAAAGAGGAAAGTGAAGCAGCAGAACAAGATATTCAGAGTTTCTGGAACTTCCCTGGAGGCATTTAATAGCTCAGTGAGACAAATCCATTTCTGATATGATATACTGTTGGTGATAACACCATTTAAAGAGTGATATTGGACTAGGTGACCCTTAGAGATCTTTCCAACCACCATGTCTACAATCTTGTACCTCCCAAGTGGTCAGGTGTGGGTTAGAAGGAGCCTGGCTGCTGGATGATGGACAGGTTCTAGTACAGAAGTAGGCGCTAACAATGGCCTCTGTGATGCACAGCAGACTGGGTGTGCACACCTGGTCTTTAATATGCTGACAGAGCAAGAAATGTTCATTATCTCCCAACAGCATCAAAAGAAGAAAGGAAACTAAGAGGAAAAAACACCTGAAGTCAAATGAAAAACCCACCTTTGAACCTGGTGGACCAATGCTGCCTCTTTCCCCCTGCAAATACTTGATTTTTTCACTCATATGAAAGATTTTCCTCCAGCATTAAGAGGAATAAGACCCAATGGTGGAACTTTTATTAGTCCTACAATCTGAGCTCCATAAACTTTTTGATTGCAATTGTTCTGTAAAACAGATGCATGCAGTATTGCTGGCAATGTGCTTTCAGAGTAGTCAGTGGTGTGTGCTGTGTGTGTTCAGGTGTAAATTTCAGGAGGAGGGAATGGGGGCTCCAACATACTGTTTCACATTTCCAGCTCCCTCAATGATGCTGTCATTTCCCAGGGCAATGAAGACTTTGAATTTAACACCATATTTAAAGTGCTGAAAAAACGATGTCATGCCATACTATTAACCTGACCAGTTCTTTAGCTTTACATAGGAATGTAAAAAGCCTCTTCTTGTCTAAAGCCCCATTCTGCAAATCTGACCTTTTGCCTCTGTTTTTTCATCTCTCTATTTTCTCCTTGTGGGTTGCTTAACCACTAGGAGCATCAAAGTGGAGAATTCAGTCATGACTGAGCTCAGATCAAAACCAAAGCGAAGAAGTCATGACATCTCTCTTCTTGCCTCCAGCACCTTACAGAATGTTTTCCTATCATTTTCTGGGACCATGCCAGAAGGTCTCTTCCTGCAGCTTTATCTTTCTACAGCATACATGGAACCTCTTGGAAACCAGAATGATATATAAATGAGTGACAAAAGGAAACTGCCCGGTGTCCTAAAAAAATTAAACAAAAATGCCATGTTACAACAAGTACCTTGAAATGGAATGACCCAAATGATATTCATCCACTATTCTGGTGTGGACATGAAATAATTTTATTAATACACATTCTGGGTGGATACCCAGTATAAATTTGTTAAATACTTAGTATATGAATGTTAATCAAAAGCTGTTTTGTCAAGGCAAATGCTGGAAATATAGAAGTAAAAACTAAATGCCACAAAACAATAATTCAGCTTTCAGGTGTTCCTTTTTATATATTGTACCTTTGGTCCTAAAGTCCCACGCTGTCCATGTCTTCCTGCAGAACCCTACAAAATGACACTGAATTTACTGTTAAATAGATGTAGCATTTCATACTAAATATCCTTAGGGAAAAGCTAATACATAACTACACCTGTTACAAAAACAATGTTGGAGACCAGCAGTATCAACAGAGAGGTATAAAATGTAAGCACTGCTTTAGATTTGTTGTTCTAAAAAATAGTGCCTTTGTCTATATTATCATGCAAAGAGCTAAAGATATTTTGTCTTGTAAAGACAACTTTGATTTTGTCACTGCATGCTATACATATTTTTAGAAAATATTAGAAATAAAATTGTCCAAATATATTTGTTGCAAAAGATTGCTTTTAATTGCTTGCAATTTTTTTAATTTGCCTCCTTGACTAAAATTAAGATATGCTACCTGTTCAAAAGGCAACATGGCATTGTCATGCTAGTGTAAAAGTAGCTTGAAACAAACATTTGGGAATGAAAATTCCTCTCTTGTCTTTATATGGTGACATCAGTTTTAAAGTACAATTGTGACTCTTTGATGGTAAAATGGACAACAGTTCATTATTGATCATTTTAGAAAGCTGAGACGAAAGAAAAGAATTCAACAAATTTTTCTGGAATATGGAGGTAAGATTCAAATGAATGAAACACCAACAAAACTTGACACTGATCTGTGAAAACCCTGGAAAAGATAGCTGAGCCTATAGACAAAAGAATTTTTACTTCTACTTCAAAACATAACTACTATTTTCTCATAGAAGATTAATAAAAAAAATGACAGATACAAACATAATGCAAATAATTGTAATTTATTTCCTAGCAGCTGCTTTGAGTTACAGTTGTCTGAGAAGCAGATACTCTTTTTTCTCTCAAACACAATCAGGTACCTCTGGAGTTGTTACAGGGTGTAAGAAGTTCATAATATTTTAATGCATTACCAGTGAGAATGTATCACAAATTTCATGATCACAGGAAAGTTCTTATGTGCTTTTTTACTGATTCAAACTTTGTGGAGTGACTAAGCAGCAACAGGAAAACAAAATTCCAGGGTTTTGTTCAGCTGCAATAAGACTTTTTTTTTTCAATACTTATAGCTGAGTGACTTGGAAACAATGTTTGTTATAAAAACAAAACTAAATGTAAGGCTGTCATTTAGGCAGGTCAAAATGGGCAGCCTTGGAACTGGTTTTGGACACCTCATTTTGGACACTAGCTTGTCTCAGCTAACAAATTCTATTCTTATTTTTGTAACTATATTTTTTGTGGCTATTTTTTTAGTATCTAGGGAAAGATATTAAACTGAGTCAGCTATAACTTCAGTGACTCACAATTACTAGCACCTCAAACTAGCACAGTAAAGAGCTTCTAAAACTCACACCTGTCTCCAGTGTTCTGTTCATTTCTGATGATTCATGGAATCACAGAAACAGGGTTGCACAGAGCCTCTGGAGGCCATCTAATCCAGTCATCCTCCTTACGCAGGATGGCCCTGTCCAGCAAAACCCCTCTTCCAAGAATAGAGCTTTCACAACTTCTCTGGCCCCTAGTCTGCACTAACCTCCTAGTGAAGAGATTATTCCTAAGGGTTTAGCCTGGATACCTCAAGCTGCCAATAGTGACCACTGCCCCTTGTTGCACTACCTGGTTCTACAAGGAACAGTTCTACTTCCTCACATTTGCAACTTTCCCTCAAAGATTTGTAAGCAGCTGTTAGATCATGCCTTTGTCTCCTTATTGCCAGACTAAACCATTTGAGCTGCCAGTCTCTCCCCACTGGTCATACACTGAATGCTCCTTGCTACCTGTCTAGCTCTCTGCTGGACTGTCTCTGTCTTCTCCACACCCTTCTTGAAGCTGGGTACAAAACCCCAGATATTCCGTATTTCAGTGCAGCCTCACTAGCTTTGAGTAAAGGGCTATAATAATAACAACTCTATATGTGTTGCCAATACTCTTTCTGGTGTATTCCAGTAAAGAGTTTGCATATTTGCAGTGATAGTGCACTGTTGCCTTGTATTCAATCTGGCATCTACCATAACCTAATGTCATAATAATCAGCACTTCCTCCATACTTGAGCAACAAGACTCATTCTCTCACATTCTTTCACAGCTATGCTGTGAAGGTTTGAATATTTCTTTTGGAGTGAGCACAGGGGCAGGGCTTCCAAAGACCAAACTAGAACAATGCAGGCTGCTTTGGGAGGAGGAAAGCTCAATAATTGCCTGCTTTGGGGAAGACATTATAGGCTGCAGCTTTAATGCTATTGCTAAGAATGAAGATAAATCCAAATAATCCAGTAGTACTAATGCATTATATTCCCATATTCCATACTTGGTGTTTGAAAGTGATCCACATTAGCAAAAATCTCTTGAGATGCAAAGATGGAAAAAAAATAAGTCCCTTCTTCTGGGACATAGCTTCCACACTACTGGGAACATTTTTTTACATTTAAGTGGTATTTCAGATTATGCACATTTGATCATGGTCAACAGCTCGATGTCCAGATGGAGATCCATGGCAAGTGGTGTCTGTCAGGAGTCTGTACTGGGACTGGTGCTATTTCATATTTTCATTGATGATATAGACAGCAAGATTGAGTACATCCTCAGCAGGTTTGCAGATAACATCACACTGAGTGGTGCAGTTGTCACACCAGAAGGACAGGATGTCATCTAAAGGGACCAGGAAAAACTGGAGATATGGGCCTGTCCGAACTTCATGAGGTTCAACAAGGCCAAGTGCAAGGTCCTACTCCTGAGTCAGGGCAATCCCTGATTTCAGTACACAGTGGGGGATGATGTGATTGAGAGCAGCCCAGTGGGGAAGGACTTGGAGGTGCTGATGGATGAGAAGCTGGCCACGTGTACTTGCACCCCAGAAGATCAACGGTATCCTGGGCTGCATCTAAAGAAGCATGGCCAGTAGGTCGAGGGAGGTGATTCCGCCCCTCCATTCCACTCTTGTGACACCCCATCTGTAGAATTGTGTCCAGTTCTGAAATCCTCAACACAGGAAGGATATAGAGCTGTTGGAATGGGTCCAGAGGAGGGCTAGGAAGATGATCAGAAGGCTGGAGTACCTCAGCTATGAGGTCCGGCTGAGAGAGTTGGGGTTGTACAGCCTGGAGAAGAGAAGGCTCTGAGGAGATCTTATAGGGACCTTTCAGTACCTGAAGGGGGTGTACAAGAAAGCTGGGGAAGGACTTTTTACAAGGGCATGTAGTGATAGGATGAGGGGAATGGCTTTAAATTGGAAGGGGGAAGATTTATATTAGACATGAGGAAGAAATTCTTCACTATGAGGGTGGTGAGGCACTGGCCCAGGTTGCCCAGGGAAGTTGTAGATGCCCCCTTCCTGGAAGCGTTCAAGGCCAGGTTGGATGGGGGCCTTGACCAGCCTGGTCTGGTGGGAGGTGCCCCTGCCCATTGCATGGGGGTTGGAACTAGATGACCTTTAAGGTCCCTTCCAGCCCAAACCATTTTGTGATTCTATGATTCTATGATTGGCAAACTGTAATATTTCAGTTTCATTACCATATGCTATTCAACTTCATTTGCAAGAAGGGCATTTATTAGAGTAAAAAAGAAATAGAGAGCTAGATAACATAACCCCCCTCCCCCATTTCATCCTTTAATCTCTCAAAAATATACCGTAGCAGAATCTAAAAACAATCAGTTCCATGTGTCAGAGAAATACCATTCAGATCTTAGGAGTACACAGTTATTTTAATGTCATTCCAGATCAACTGAATCCAGTGAAGTGCAGTGACTGCGAGTGACTGTGCTGTCTGAGGCTATGCATTTCCAAAAAGCAGAGAGGACGACATTTTTGTTTCTAAAAAAAAATGCCAACAATAAAAAACATTCCCCTCCCCCAAAATATCCACTTACCTTTGGCTCTCTTGATCCTGGAATTCTGGACTCAATTAACAGGCCAATGCTACCTGATCCTTCTGCATCCTAATGGGAGAGAAAAAATGCTACAGAATTTAAGAACTTATCTTCTCCGCTGCTTTTTTTCTAACTACTCTGTTTTCCAGAGTCCTGTAAAAACCTCATAAGATACTAAACACAAATATGCACGAAGTTCTGCAGACAGGCTCCACTGAAATGCAATAACGGCATGTTGATCTTCCTTACAGAATACTCTAGCCCTTACAGTCTTGCCAATTTGACACCATTTCTCCAGCACTTCAGGCTGGGTAGAAGCGAGGCAGCATCTCAGTTTTGAATATGCACTATATTTCAGAATGCTGAAGCAGTATTTTTTGTTTTACCTGCTACCTGGCTACTAAAATACTGTAATGACTAGTAAGGGTTACATAACTGATTTAAGGCAGGGAGAACTACAGGCAGTCTTAGAGGAGTAATCATTATTCAAAAATGAAGGTCTTTACTAATTCTCGACAGTCAAATTTTGAACTCCTACAAAAATACAGCTTACTGAAATGAAGCTTAGCAGAAAAAAGAATTTTCTATCACTAAATTGCAGAATTAATTATGCTGGAGGGGATCTCAGAGGCTGTCTTGTTCAACCTCCTCCTGAAAGCATCATCAACAGTGAATTCAAATCAGGTTGCTTATGGCTTTGTCAACTCAGGTCTTGCAGCCCTCCAGAAATGGAGTTTCCATAGCTTCTCCAAGCACCTATTTCAACTCTTGGCTGTCATCAAGGTGAAAAATATTTTACTTCTATCAAGTCAGAACCACCCCTGTTTCAATTTATGGTTGTTGTTGCTCATCACTGTGTGCCCCACTGTAAAGATCCTGGTCTTTTAGGTATCAGAAGGCTGCTGAAATGCTTAAGCAAGCTCAGTTCCCTAAGTTTTCCCTCATAGATCAAGTGTTCCAGCCCACTGACCATTGTCATGGCCCTCCTCTGCATTCAGAAACATCTCTGTGAAATGGAAGACCTTGAAAGCAGCATCCACATTTCTGGTGGAGATTTTCTAGGTGTTTTAAAGGACCCTGCACAGAAAACACAACTGCAACATTCCAAACCCATGGCAGAACCAGAAACTGTTGGTCACATAGCAGCCGAAGAAATAAAGTTGAGTTGCAAGCTGCCATAATTACCTGCTTAACCCTCCCTGCACCATCTCAGCTACACGTTCCTGTCCTTTGCCTTATGCCTAGTTTAGAACTTGTCTGACTGTGCTTCAAACCATCTGCATGAACCATACACGTAGGAAACCATTCACTTGCTTTTAGAAGAAGTTTTAAATGCAGCAGTGCTGGTTTAGGTGTTTCATTTTTCTGAAAAGGGAAAATCTTAGTCTTTATTTACTCCACTTCCTTCCTTACAGCCAGACAGCCTTTGTTTTCAAAATTTGTGCCATGTGTTGAATCCTCTCACATTTCTTTGAGCCACTTCAAATCACTAAAATGGCAGAAAATACATAAGCTTTTGGGGGTGGAATGGTTCTCTAAAATTAGTAAATTAAATTGTCTTGTGGAAGGATTGATGGAACCCTGGGTGTCAGTGCATGTGAAGGGCAGGCGTATGCCAGGAATGGCTGCAGATGCAAGGAGGAGAAGGAACAAAGCAGAATCTCTGTGTCTTAGTGCAATGAGCTCTTGTATCACCTTATAATCTTTAAAGGAGCTATGCTTCTTGCCTAATTAGCTTTTTGCTAGTTAGTGACTTGAAATGGCTCAGATTACCATAGATGTGATGCTCTCTGGAGATGATGTAAGGGAAAGGGTGGAAGACCAATTGGATCAGTTTAAGCTGCTATGCTAAGATGCCAGCTTAATCCCAAAGTTATCAAAAACATCAACTGCTCTGACTCCAGTGAAAGCAACATTTCATTCTTTTGCCCTTCTCCACAAGAGCAAGAATAAGAGAAGCAGAAGGAGTGTAGAGCTGGAATCAGGTCCTTCCTTTCAGGGACCATGGTGGGATACATTGAGTAAACAGTTTGGCTCAAGTCCTTTCATGCAACTTCACCTGAGACTGAATGTTATTAAGAGTTTTGTTTTGTTCCTCCATCAGCCATCATTGTGTCAGATATCAGCAGAAAATCTACTGATATTCTGTTTGGCCTGTTTAACCCAACTCTCACTACTTAGGGTAAACCACAAGCTGTGTTTCTGGGTCCTTCTTTCCCTTGCCCCCACTGTGCCAAAATATTTTTAACTTTAAGAGAGTGCTTGATGCCTGCTCTATGTAATGCACACCATTGCTTTTGACATCTGCATGTTTTTAATGGGTTTACCAGGCCCCTTCTGCAGCTCAAACTGTTCTTTTGGCAAGTGTAAGTGCCAGGAAACCCCATGCCATTTGGTTTTTGCACATAGCTGATCACAGCTGCTAACAAGTGCTAGCAGGAATGTTTTGCAGAAATAGCTTCACAGAAACAAACAGACTGCTAACCAAATGGTAGTGTCATTCTAACAAACTGGCAGATCATGGTGCTGCCTTAACAGATGGCAGGGGTGGGCATCCAAAAGATCAACTAGAACTAGCAAGTGTGTTAACAGTAATATTCCTCTCAGAGAAAACACAATCATGCTAATTCTCTTTGGGCTAAATGAAGTTTTAGATGAAGCCAGTCAAGATACAATTGCTGCAGTTAAAGCTGGGATCCTTCTGTGTTTGTATCCAAAGAAATGGGGGCTTTAATTTTTCACTCCCTCCTGCTCATCTGCTAACTTTTCTCCTCTGAGACTAAGTCTCAGAAGTGGCAGAGCTTGATCCTAAGTACCTGCCTGGTACTTCGAGGGACTCTGGTGGCATAATAAAGCAAAGTTAGCTTCTACCTATATTGTGTGCATGGGGAAAAATAGAGAATGTCTTGGCAGTGGTTTCTCAGGGGTCGCAGAAGATGACAGAGAAACCATCATCCTGGCCTAAAACTCAGATTGGGGATGAAGATCTGGCTTTCCAGTAGTCCTGATCTCATTCTGAGACAAGTACATATTTATTCAGGGGAGACTTTATACCTGCCTTTATAGTGTGCACACTATAAAGTATAGTTAACACAGTATAAAGCATAGGTTTATACTGTTTAAAGTATAAAGTATAGTTAACACAGTATTTTCACACTTAAACTTTGTGCTGTTCCTTGCTAATGGTTGCACTGCTGGTAACTAAGAACTTGTGAACTGCTGGAGAGATTTTTTCATGCATCGAAATCCACTGGCATCAGTGAGATTATTAACCAGTAGTGTATATAGCACAATATTATTTAGTCAGACATGAAGAATTAGGAAGTGTCTCTCAATAAGCATTAGAGGTCATCTCTGTACTTGGAGTACTCAAGAAGTCTCTAGAGTAAAGAAAAGAGAAGCCCAGGTGGAGTAGGATAGATAATAGGAGAAAGGTGTGTGTGTAAATGGTATCTTTTAAGCATCTCTTTACTGAACATTGATGCAGGCAATTTGTTCACTTCTCTTCTCCACGATATTAAAGCAGCAGCTCTAGCTCTTGAACTTGAACTTGAACTTGAACTTGAACTTGAGTGTGCTCCCTTTGCCTATCTGCACTGCAAAGCCTCTTTTTGTTCCAAAAATATTATCTTTATGATAAGTTCTCAAATGACATAGAAAACTCAGCTTGAGCTGGCCAGATCTCGTATTTTAAAGATGTGAAGGTATTATTTTCAGAAACAGAAAGAGTAGCATCTGCAAATTTTTTTTAATAGAACATTTTTCTACTGAGTAGAACAAACCACAAGGTCAGAAATGTCCAACAGCCGTCTCTGTATTTACTTGTTATGGAAGTGATATGCCTAAACTAAACTTGTGGCCTAAAGAATGACAGCATGGGAAAAGTCACAGCTTAAGAGGGACGTGAAGTTTGATTTTAATGAATACTGTCAAGTCTCTGTATATATGTAGGTCATTGATTTAAATTATTTACATGAAAAAAAGTGCTGAAGAATTTTTCTTTGTAGTACAGTATTTAAGTATATTATATTATCAATAATATAAGCATATAATAAATAACGTTTGTACACTGTTACTACTAAAAAAAATCTAGTCTCTAGAAACTACTTCTACTTTCTTACTACTTTCTTCTTTCATACTACTAAAAAGCTTCATAAAAATTGTCCAAAGAAATCTGTTACTTCTATGTTCTAGGCATGGCCAATTATATAGTCAAACGACAAAGAACTGTAGGGCTGCTCCTAGACAAATTTCAGTCTAGAGCAAATGCCTCTATCTGTCATTAGTTCAGCCTTAGATTGCTGTGAAAAATACAGGTGATTGCATTGTCCGTCCTCTGAAGGAAGAAGTTCCATAGCTACAACAAACCCCACAACAGCAAAATACCTCAAATCCTGAACTGTAGCTTAGTCCTGGGCATCCAGGAGGTCCAGGGAGTCCAACGGGCCCAGGAGGTCCTGGTGGTCCAGGTTTCCCAGGTGACCCAACAGCACCAGCTTCTCCTTTGGGGCCTCTTGATCCAGTGATTCCAGTATCACCCTAAAATAAGGAGTCAGTCTATTGGCATGCTGAACACATATAAGGGGATGCAAGTTAAGTAGAATCACAGAATGGTTTGGGGTGGAAAGGACCTTAAAGATCATTCAGTCCCATGCCCCCTGCCATAAGCAGGAATGCCTTCCATTGAATCAGGTTGCTCAAAGCCCCATTCAACCTGGCCTTGGACACTTCCATGGGTGTGGCATCCACGACTTCTCTGGGCAACCTGATCCAGTATCTCACTGCCCTCACAATACAGAATTTTCTCCTAATACCTAATGTAAATCTACTCAGTTTAAAACTGTTACCCCTTATCTGATCACTATGGGCCCTGATAAGAAGCCTGTCCCCATCTTTCCTGTAGCCCCCTGTCAATACTGGAAGGCCACAATAAGGTCTCCCTAGAGCCTCTTCCCTAGGTTAAACAACCCCAGCTCTTTAAGCCTGTCCTCATATGGGAGGTGTTTCACCCTCCAAAACATGGCCCTTCTGTGGACTTGCTCACGCAGGTCCATGTCTTCCTTCTGCTGAGGACCCCAGAGCTGAACACAGTACTCAGCTGGGGGCTTACGAGAGCTGAGTAGAGGGAAGAATAATCTCCCATGACCTCCTGACCTCCTGGCAATAATTCAACCAACTGAGAAGCCAAGTTGCATGACTTCATTAGGTTCCACAGTCATAATTTTTCAGATTTCTCAGCCCTTTTCAGCAATGTGCTGTATCAGAGAGGTGCTGTTACCCTATAGAGACACTGAGTTCTTTTCTACCTTTGGGCCAACAGGACCAGGAAGACCTTGATCACCCTGTAAAAGAAAATCAATCCTAATTACCAACAGTAAGAGGATTAGACAGGCAATAAAAAGTAATTTATGATATTTTTGTTTAATGAAAATACCCATTGTTTTCTGCGTTGTTTAATTTGAGATCATAATGTCCTTTACATGAAATATTAAACCTCTTAGTTAGAAAGAAAACAATCTGTAATTTAGGAGTTATAATTACAAATTAGTAGCTCTCATGGAGTATGCAGACAGGATGCAATCTTGTATTTCTTTTATTGCTGTGGATTTTAAAGGTCTGGACCACACACAATTGAGTATCGTGGGTCACATCCTCATGCTGCTGAACTTAAACGTCAAAACTCTCATGGGATTTAACAGAAGCAGAAACTGATTCCACACAACTTGTCCAGGGCACTGTTCCAAACAAGGGATGCGAAGATTACTATGATTTTATGGCTCTTCTGCAGAAATGTAGCATTTCTACACTTTACTTACTGTTTTTTTCACTTTTAGTACATGGAATAGACAGAAAATCGCACTATGCAAATACTTTTCTACCAAATTGCACTGAATCTTACAGGCAAGCTCCTGTCCTTACTCATTCAACAGAAATATTACTTGAGTAAGGTCTGAAAAGAATAAGTATGCATCAGGAGCGAAAGGATAACAATATTTTCTTCCAAAAGAAGAAATAACTGTCAATATTCTGGCTATTTAGGACTTGCCTTTGTATTTCCCTTACAGTGTGTATACGTTCGATGGACACTTGGCAATTTACTTCAAGGTTCTTTCTCCATGCAAGAAGCCAAACATTGCAGCAAGTCAATGGAAGACTAAGAGTAATCTTGTGTTGCCTGGTTAGGATGCTGAAATATCTCATCAAGGGATGAGTGGAGGTTGGAACTGCAGGAATTGTAGGGGTGGGATGTCATAGCTGGAGGTAGCAACAGTGCAGCGGTTGAGACAAATATGGGCTGCTGCAGAAATATATGAAACTTGATATGTAT
Source organism: Phaenicophaeus curvirostris (assembly GCF_032191515.1). NCBI lineage: Eukaryota > Metazoa > Chordata > Aves > Cuculiformes > Cuculidae > Phaenicophaeus > Phaenicophaeus curvirostris. Next base: position 43,257,546 of record NC_091394.1, read on the forward strand.
ACACATGCATCATGGAGAGAGCTTTCTGTAGGAAACATGCCATCAGTGTGTGCCAGTCTGGACTAGCTGGAGTTCTTTCTTTCCTCTTCCAGACTCACCTGCAGGAGGCCAGTCATGACTGGCTTTTTACTGGCAAATGGCAGCACAGTAGCTCATATTGTATTTTGAATGTTGAATGCTGCAGAAAATGAGACTGTACCCAACAGGGAATTCTGGATTTCTGAATATGCCTTTTAAAATGTGTTCTAATAAGCCGTTAGCAGCTGGATTCAATTAAAAAAATATTGAGGCCAGCCAACACTATGTTGTAGGGACAACTATGTGTGAATTTTACAGCCTAGAACTGACAAATTTTCCACTGAGGTAGGAGAAAGACAGCTGTTTAACTTACCTTTTCTCCTTTCTGCCCTGGTGGGCCAACCGCTCCGTCAAGACCAGGAGGACCTTGAGGACCCTGTAGATGATAGTAGATCTAAAGCAGGTACCTCTTGAGAAATCTCTTCCAAGCAGACACATCTAAGTAAGATCAACTGAAATCCATATGCACTTCCTTGATCCACGCTTTTGGCAATCTTAGTGCCAGATGAGAGCTAGCTAAGAAAATGCTGGTATTGACAAAGTCAGAAAGTGGCCCAAGTCTTCTCTGTGATGTTCCACTTTAATTTTACCTTGAAAAAGTTATATTTAATTCTCCACTCAATTTCGTATGTTATATCCATGACTGAGCATGCACTTGAGTGAGTAACCAGACTGGGAAAAACTATCCCTGTAGGTTCAACCTGTCAATCAGTACAGGTATTGAAGTCAGGCCCTCAGTAACTATACCTGCAAGAAAGGGGACAGCTACATACATATTTGCATGCCGTATGTTTTCAAAATTGGGCTCTGAAAGCCTTTGGTTACATTTGTTGACGTGCATTATGATCTCTGTTAATCTTTTATCCATTTATTTATTAATCTGTTTTGGGGAAGGATATAAATGGTTGCAGAAGGAGATAAAAAACATTCTTTTTCAGAATGGTTACAAAGACCTCATTTTCCCTGCTCAGCTTACTTTTCACCCCTATTTTTTCCCTTTAGATACACTTTGTGTGACAGAATAATAAATTCTTTTTAACGTTAAAAAATATTTTCAGTATGTTTCAAACAATTTCTTATTATGTTTTGCCATGGTTACATAGAGAGAGGCGATTTAGAAAAGAAGCTCGGCTAAAAAAAGTTGTTGCTCAAATCTCAGTGACTATTTCCCCTATACTAAACTTGCAATTTTAAGTATCATTGCTCTAAAATTGCTTAATTTCTTTACACTTTTTGAATAGTCTCTCTTAAGTAGCTAGCAAGCAACACTTGAAGATTTGTTATTCACTTCAGGGTGTATTCATGCATTTGTGAGCTATTTTTTAAAAAAATAACCATAGAACATATCCTTATACAACCCCACAAGGCAATTTAACTTCACGTCACATTTAGAAAGTGTTCGATGTCAACAAGGCCCACAGTATCAAGTCCTTCTTCCCTATAAAATGTCTCCACAAGAAAATATATATTTAATCAGATCAAAATCACACCAGTATCAGATGAAATGTGGAGTTAGTGAAGCAGTGTTTCCTGTAACAAAAGGCAGCCTTTACCCAAACATTTCTGAGATATCTTTCTCATGAGAAGAGATGCTGCATTGCAAAGTTCTTAATTTAGCAAGCCTGCAAACAACTTCAAGTATTTGGCTAGTCTTCAGAAATTAGGACTTACAACTGAAGACCCTTACTTATACAGTTACTGAATGTTACTGAATGAGGAATCTCATAAAAAAAAAATTCTGCTGTGAAGAGATCTCACTTAATTTATCCAGCATGCAAATATATGCAAATCTTTGGAGAGCAGGCTTACAGTTTCTTAGGTCATATGAAAGTATGGGAATGCATGCTTTTGTGCTGTTAATAGCTGGAGTCTTCAGCAGCATGTCCTTCAGCAGCCTGCAGACTTGTCATGGTCTGATTCTTCTGAAAATGTACATTAGTAGACTGGCTAATATTTAAATTCTGCATTTTTAATTTATTTGTTTCCCAGGAATTATCCTGAAAGTAGGCAGTGATGATTTCTGTTGCATGAGAAAATAACTGACTACAAGTCGTTAACTATATTATAGCCCGTGAAATCCTAGACTGCACAACATGGAACACATTCATCTTCAAAACAGAATATGAATCAATACATCTTTCTCTGTTTTCTTTGAACTTTTTAAAATATTATTTCTAAGGATCCAGACTATACCTGTTGAAACACACTAGTTAAAAGCCTGGATGAAAAATACTGCTTTTTAAGCCTACTTCTGTGGGACCAGGTTATTTCACCTTTGTGAAACCTCTTATTGCAGGCCATAGCTCTAACTATCTGCCTTATCAATCACATGTAAACCCATAAAATAAAAGGACATTTCAGTTAATAACCAAGCAGATTCATAACACACAGCCAAAACACCTAAGTGCAGCAAATGCTGAAACTGTGTGTAGCTCAGAAAAATCATAGAATCGTAGAATAACCACATTGGAAGAGACCCACCGGATCATCGAGTCCAACCATTCCTATCAAACACTAAACCATGTCCCTGAGCACCTCATCCACCCGTGCCTTAAACACCTCCAGGGAAGGTGAATCAACCACCTCCCTGGGCAGCCTGTTCCAGTGCCCAATGACCCTTTCTGTGAAGAATTTTTTCCTAATGTCCAGCCTAAACCTCCCCTGGCAGAGCTTGAGGCCATTCCCTCTTGTCCTGTCCCCTGTCACTTGGGAGAAGAGGCCGGCACCCTCCTCTCTACAACCTCCTTTCAGGTAGTTATAGAGAGCAATGAGATCTCCCCTCAGCCTCCTCTTCTCCAGGCTAAACAACCCCAGCTCTCTCAGCCGCTCCTTATAAGACTTGTTCTCCAGCCCCTTCACCAGCTTTGTTGCTCTTCTCTGGACTTGCTCCAGAGATAGTCCATGTACAGCTACACTTTCTGTACTCTGTTTATCACAGCTTTAATTTAGTGAAGTTCAGAGAGATAAAATTTATTCAAAGAAGAAATACTCTGAAATTTTGAAGTCCAAAAATCACCATGATTTCTGATCTGCATTCCATGGACACTCCTCCTTGTAGGGGCCTAAAGTTTGGATGAACAAAAATTTGTGATGTTTATACTTCCTTGTAGCCTGAGCGTATGAGACCCAGCTCCTGACAGAAAGCCAATAGCTTTCAGGATTGGGGCCTGAAATACTGGATGGAAGTACCTCCTTTTAGCTCTAAGTGAGATGTATATGCAAGTCTGGCTATTTTCAGTGTTTCCGTACATGCTACATGAATCCTCAGCTTTTGGTTTTCCTTGCATTTTCATTTCATTTTTTAATTTATTTTTCATGCACGTGCTGATTAGATCCCAATTTAAAGATTTCCATACTCTTAATTTCTTTCTATTCAAAGGATGCAGCCTTCCAACTTGATGACCAGACACTTAAAATGTACCATACCCATCTTTTTAGGTTTTGTATTAACTCCTGGTTTGTTTATCCTCAAAAAATCCCAGCATAGCTGAGATGCAGTAAGATCTCCTCTTTAACGTGTGTCACCAATACTCTTCTTTATTCTATGCTAATTACACCTTGTCAGATACAACGACAGAGTCCCACTCTGATGGCAACATGAATGTATAGATAAAATCTAGTCCTGAGAACACCTGCTGCTGGCAGAGGCTTAACAGATAATAAGGGAGTGATATTAGTAAATACAATTCCAGACAGCATTCACAGAGCTGATCAATGCTAGGAAAAAAAGTTTTCTTCAGTGAAAAAAACCACTTTACCGGGGATTTATTAACAAATATGTAACATTTCAACTTGTAGTAACCTTTTTTATAGTAGAACTATAGTTTTTCACATGTCCACAGGAAAAACTGTTCCTACCCATCTGAAGAAAAATAAGGAAAGAGGAAAATTGAATTTATGCTAAGAATTCCCTGCAGATTAAGTAAATGATTTAGCATATTTTATTTTCCTGAATGTAATTCTCAGCCTTATTCATTTCAGTAAATGCATTCTTACTTTTTATTTATCCTGGGCCAGATTCACAAGTATCTGCCAAATGTACATCCAGCTGTGGAGTAATCTGCATTGATTAAGTAGACATTTATTATTGTATTTATTTTGTTAAATATGCATAACATCCAAGCTCTTCAATTAAAAATATTCTGCAATATTACTAAGAATTATACAGATTTCAATGCTTAGAACTTAGTGCTGTAGGACATACTATTGTTCATGCATAAATGGATACTCACTTCAGGGCCTGGTTCACCAGAAGCTCTATCTTCCCCTGGTGACCCAGGAGATCCTACACCTGAATCAGGTGCTGGCTTTCCCGGAAGACCAGGCAGTCCTGGAGGGCCTAGTGGCCCAGGAAGACCCTGGATAAATCAGCAACATTGTTAGAAATGGTCCTATTCAGGTTCATTTGTACATACATGAAACAGGAAAACATAGCTCACACAGATGTTTAACTTAATAAAACTCTCAGCTTGGGTTACCATCCTCCTGCTTTATTAAGAATTGATTTTATACGCTTTTTACATAAGGTCAGGCCGACATTCTTGCTGTCTGAATTGTGCCATCCCATGTCATGCAGCAGCAAGCAGGAAATTAAAAAGCAGGAAATTCTGTATCAGCTCTCTGTAACCCAGTAAAGACCTTAGAAATATTCCAATTATTGATCTAAATTCATGAAAAATAACCAGCATGAAATCAAGAGATCACTGATCAGTACTGTAAAAATGGCCTCTGCTCCAAAGATCTATCCTGCATGGACATGAGCAGGTCTATTCAAATTTAATAAAATAAATGAAATACGTTACTTTAGGAGTAATAATATGTTTGCAAATATCCCGTCTCATGTGCAAGTCAACCCTTGTTATTAATCTTTAGCAGGCTAACACGGACAGTTCGAAATTTTGGGTCATTAGGGTCATCCACAGGAGTCTGCTAGGAAGATGTGCATCTTGGATTTTTCAATATATTCAACTGAGCCTTCTGCAGGGAGCCATTCCAAGCACTCACCTGTCTCATTAACTATGTAGGGCACATAAGGATACCAGTCTCCTAAATCAGGCAAGGTAACTAATTTTCTGTACATGGCAATTGCCTCCTGAAAAGGCTTGGGAGTAGGGTATTCAGCACTTCGGAGGAAAGAAGAAACAGAAAAAAAGTCTTACAGGAGGAATCAGTCTGAGAGAATGAAAAATATCACTAAATGTGTGGCAAAAGAGAGGCCTCAGTATATTGTCTGGAGTCATAGAAGACTGGCATCCAGGGAGTTCATTCCTCAGAAAGCTGCAAAAAGCTATGAATGAAACAGCTTCAAATGGAAGGGGGGGGAATATTTCATCCCAAAGACGGCATAAAAATGGATCTGCAAAAACCTTCTCATTCATATCTGTTCATCTTTAGCCACTTCTTATTTTCCTAAAATTTGTCCCTAACTGTAATATTTTGCCTAATTGATTATACATCTGACAGGTTCTGTGGATGGAAAACCATATTATCTGCAACTGCAATGCATACTTATAGATGGCTACTTGGATTTTACACAGGAGCATGGTAAAATTCTCTAGAGATAACTTGTTAAGCAGTGGCTCAAGAGCAGAGCAAAGCATAAAAAATAATTCCAGATCTGGCAGCAATTTCTAGTTACTTGATGTTATTATTCCCTCCAAGAGACACCATGTTCTGTGCGGGATGTATAAGAAAGTTAGCAAGACAGTCTCTTCTCTGCAAAAAAAAAAAGTAAACCAGCAAAAAACATAAGTAAAAAAAAAATCCCCATTCCAAAATTTCCTTTGCCACTCAAAAGCTCAGAAGAAGAGCAAGAAAAGCAAGCCAGATATCCCATTTTTAATTCAGAGCCATGCTCATCAGAGTACAGTTTCTCAAAATATATCCAGCCTCTGTGAAGGGAAAGCACAAGACCAATGCACCAATTCAATCCCTAAAACAAAGCTTGCTTGAGGCCATTGACACAAAATGCTAAGAGTGACAGAATAAGCTGAAAGCTGAAATGTTAAACTGCTACTCATCATCCCACCTGTTCTGCTGTGCTCCTGGAGCTTGCTGATCCCAAGCACAGCTGAAAGGTTGTGAGTCAGCCACATTTTACAGCACAGCCTACTGAAATTAGCCAAAATTGATGCTGACTTTCCTGAATATTTTCTGCAAAATTAAGTAGTTTAGTATATCCACAAGTCATATAACCTCTTTCTGAAGCTGAGATAGATACCTCCAGGGGAAGGATGATATGAACATCCAAGGCAGCGCTGCTCTGACTGTCTCAGTTTAACTAATGAACAAGTATGCATTAATTGCCCAAGACTCCAGTTTATCTGGCATGAATACTCTTTCCCAATGACGTAAGTCTGGTTTCCCATGTTACATAGCCCAGAGAATCTCACTCAGGAACACGTGCATCAAAATCTTGTTAACTTTCACACAATCATCTCCCTCTGCTAGATAGCCTTCATGTTACAGTGTCACAATTCTTCACAAAGGCAAGGATACAGGGAAGTTCAAATGACCATGAAGTTGGATCAACACTGGAAGTTGCAGCGTAATGCATTTCATACAAATATACTTATTTTTCAGAACAGTGTACTACAAATTTAAAAAAGCAAAGAACTGTATCATTCCAATCTCTCTTTTCTCTTTACCGTCTTTTCAGAATCTGATTCTGAAAATTCTCTCATTTTAAAAAGTCCTCTTGCCGTTATTTCTTTGTTGTCCTCTCCCTTCTCACACTTCTTCCCCACTCACATACACTTAGGCCTTTTCAGATGTTGAAATGAAACCTTACAAAGCATTTCTGAATGCTATGAATTAAATGTGTACAAAATTTGGTTGTAAGGTGGACCTTCCACTATCTGGATGAGTAAAGCAAAGTTCTTTATTATGCTAATGAGAAATAAACATCAATATATACTTACTCTTAAAATCTCAGTCTCTCCATCAATATCTCCAGAACCCGATTCTTCAGGGTCCAGTCTACTCTGAAATTAGGAGAATTCCACTTTAAAATATTACTCCTAAAGCTGACAAATTAAAATATCACTTGCCTGTTACTGCAAATATAATTATAGTCAATAACCATGTGGCAGAATTATTGTTGAAATTAATTATAACAGAAAACATTTCAGTCATATTTCTGGTATTTCATACCATATTATTTTATATCATATAGCTATTAGACTATTTCTGTGAACTGGAGCTGAAGCAATATCTCAGACAAATTTTATCTTTGGAAAGAAGCTTTTCAACATTAGGAATATCCTAAAATGCATACTTAACAACAGCCACTCTGTCTTAGAATGTGCCTCTAAGGTCAAAAGCTGATTCTGATGTTTTATAAACGGAAATTAATACACAAAAGCGTTTTCTAAAATAATTTGTTAGAAAAACAGTTTTGTTTTATTATTTCAATCTTATTGTATTAATCTAAAAGACAATTTCATAGATTCAAGCTTCTTCAGTTTCAAACTTTCCTAAATTATGGAACTTATAGTGCAAACTACAGCCAGTTTGCATACTATCAAGGAAATTTTTAAACCTCTAAAGAAAAGAAAAAGTACTTTTCATGGAAAATTTGCCATGATTTTTCTACATGGTATATATACTAAAGTGAAATTAAGTCCAGTTATCCGTTTTTTTTTAAATTATAGGACTTGCTATGGAAGTTTTATAGAACTCTTGTTTTTAAAAATTAAAAGGAATAAACCTAGATGTGCAACAAACTTGGCAGTTGAAATATGACTTTTCTACATGTGTGAGTCCCATCACATTTAAAATTAAGCAACATCCACTCATATAGAAGTAAACTAGCTACAGATAGCACATTCTTGATGAGTTTCATAGATGTGTATGCTTGGCAAACTACAGCATGAAGTACACAGAGAACTAGTACCTGAATCAGTTATTATAGAACCAAAGCTAATGTTTCAAAAGCCCAGGAGTCGGGGGTGCATTCCTTGGCTTCGCTGGTACTTCTTTCACTTCAGTCCAGAATAAAATCCCTTGAAACTCAATATCACAGACAATAAAGTGTAAAGGTGGTGCAGGACCTGGTGTTCACTGCTACATACAGAGAAGATGCCTTTGGGTGAGAAGAGCTGTTGGACTGAAGCACCTTCTCCCAGTGATCTGGATCTGCCTTGCTGGTCTCTTGAATGCAGCATCAGTGGAGTTTAAATAGTGCAACCCTTCATATCACTGCTACCCTACTTTTATGCTACAGAAATGCTATTCTTACAGAGGCTTGATCATAGGCTAGAAAGAACTCCCACCAGCTTTGAAGTCAGTGCTTTTATAAAGTAATGCTATTTATGAATTCAGTTAGGACACTAGCAAAAATTCAGAAGGTAAATAAATTCTGTTTGCCCTAATGGCATTTAGGGAATCTAGACACCTGTGTTTATGAAATCTACTTGTCAAGTTTTAGAGCTATACTGAGTTGAAAGATGTGTCTGTAAGACTGAAAGATTTTTTTTTCTCCTGTTATTATTTTTCCTATAGAATAACTGATAACAAGTTTATAGAAAAGTGGCAAACGCATGGCCAGTATAAATCTAGGGCATACTGATTTTATTGCTGAGTGAAGTCCCATCACCATCAGTCTAGTTGTAAAGTTGCATAAGTATATGGAAGATTGGAATCCAGCTGTACATGGACAAAAGAGTATAAAAAATACTGGACAATGGTCCATTTCACAAGATATAACAAAATGTCTATGATATAATGGACATATTATAGATGGATATTTTATTATAGATATATTTTATAATAGATATATTTTATTTTATAAAAAATAGGATTTTTATAAGAGTTTATTTAAAAGGAAAAAGCAGTTGCTTTTGAGGTATTTGAATTACATTTGGAGAATTTTCTATAAGACATTTCTCCATTATTTAGTTTCATAGAATTTTCTTTAAAAATATCCTGCTTGAAATTAGTCAGAATTCTGTTAATACACAAAATTTAAACCTTTTGTCTATAAACACCCGAATGACACATAACCTGGGTTTAGGCTAAATATTTTCAAAACAATCTACATTTCTATGAACATTACAATGTATGCAGGCAATAGTCATGCAGGAGCTCAATAATGCATCCCATGAATGGCTACTGAATTGGTTTTTAATATCTTAAATCGTATCAGCTCCGTTTTAGGCTCATTCACCTGCGGGGGGCAGGAAAGGACAGGAAGGTCACAGCAGCGGTGCATGGCAGTATAGAAAAGGAGGAGCAGGCATGGGAACGGTGGCAGCTTCTGAGTGAGAAGGTCTTAGACAAAAGATGCACAAAGTGGCAGCAACAGATAGCAAGGAATGAAACAAAGAAGACAGGTAGTAAAGCATCAACAGAGGACAGATACACAGCAGCAGCTGAGATACTTACAGAATAGGACAGCTAGGGGGTTGTTCTTGTGTGCATTGCTGGGCATTGTTTCACCATGGAGGTTGTATCAGCGGCTCGTGGTGAAGTGACGTATGGATGAGAGTCATCTGGAGAGGGAGGAGGGAATAATACAGCAAGATGACAGCAAATGTGATAGAAGAGGGAGTAAAATAGAGGAATGCACAGAAAGCAAAGCAGGAAGGGTGAATTAGAAGGTGCAGATGAATCACTGCACAAGACTTGAGGGGTGAGAGATACATCTGGAAAACTAATAGCAGCAGAGGTTAGGATCAGGTAATATGGAAGTATGTCTATGAGGCTCAATAAAGCACTTTGTTTTGCCCTAGAAGAGATCTGGGTCTAAGTATATCCTCCTTCTGAAGTTCCTCTCTGAAAAAAAAGCCAGCCTCACCAAAACTGGACTCCTTGTACAGCAGCTTATCATATGCCATGCCTCTTACTTTGCAGCTGGGGAATCATAAATTTATCTTAGAAAACTGAGTCATCCTCTCTTAGCAATCTGAGGAAGTCAGCTACAGTACTAGAGCTGCATGCCAAAAAGAACATATAGAGAAAGCAGTTTGCTGCTTACGATTCAGCGTAACTGAGTCTCTGGCAAAACAAGTTAGATTTTTTTTCCTCCCGTTAACCAAAATATGTAAAAAGAGTGGTTATGGGTAACCTCTTTTTACTAGTAATGCCCTGGAATGAAACATCTTTGTTAGAAAGGTAAATAAAACATTGTAACAAAGAAGCAACAAAAGAGAAAAACAACTATAGCTTGATGTGTAGGGCTGTGACAAAATAGAAAACCAGAACTGTAACAAATACTGTGTCACAGTGTGTTTTATTTTTTGCACCTCTGTTTGAAACAAGTGTGAAACATCCTGAATATACAGAAGCCACTGAAGGAGGCATGTGAGTTCTGAAGTTCAGTAGCTCGAGCATGTTCGGAAAGGGTGGAAGGGCTGTCTAAAGATTTTGTGCAATTACCAGTCTAAGAATGTTGATATGTTGGTGCATCGTTTGTTTGCCTTGTGCTTTTTGATGATCATCTCTCATCAGGCCCTTGTATAGCCATTGACACACATGCAAAGCAGATAAGATGCTTCCCAGCTGATCTGGTGGGGCTAAAACCCCATCTTGTAGAAGTATAACTGATGACAGTGTGTGAGGCTGTGGAGTTTCAGCTCTTCATGCATGTGTGATGAATTACTATTACACTTTATAAAATACTCAGGCCAATCATGCTTCCCCAGAGACTGAAGAGGTACCTGATTTTTTTTCTGCACATCATCTACTCCTGGCCTTCCTGGAGATTCTGTAGGCCCGTTCTCTTGTTTCTGACCTTTCTGGCCCTAAGTAATTAAAATGTGAAATATGAAAAATGTGTTGCATTTCTTTTCCTCCTTTTCTCTCTTTTCCTCTCTCTCTTCCCTTCCTCCTGTAACCCCTGCTTTGTTCAATGCAGTTAGAAACCTGTAAGGCATCATACGAAAAATATACTTAATCCAGCAAAGGCAATCCATAACAGAGATCATTCATGCAAGTACTATCAATTGTTCACTGAGCTGGAAAAAATTGGCTTGTTACCTAGATGCAAATGACCACAGTCTAATTTCATATCTGCACAAATCTGCACAGTTTAAATCAATAACGTATGTTTGAAAAAGACCAGTTTCTCAAACTCAGACTGTCTGGAAGAGAATTATGAAAGTTTTGTAACTCTTTCTATTTTTAGAGATGTTTAGGAATGTTTTAGTCAACTCTGCGAAGATTCACAGCTCTAATAAAAAGAGGGTTACATACCCAGATTGTTAAAAAAAAAAAAAGTGATAGAAGATTAAATGAAGAAACTGATAGCAAACAGTAAAAAATGACAACAAATGAAAGCAAAAAAATTGCTAAGCATCAGTATTTTGTCAAGGGAAACTAAGAATAATAAAAAGATAAATTGAGATACACCAGGAGTGAAATAAATATTTTCAGTAGTGAAGTTCAGACACTAATTAATATTTAAATTAAAATCAGGATGGAACATTTAAGTCTTTTTTTTATTGTATTTTGAAATAAGCACTAGGATTTATTCACATTTTATAGCAGCAATGAAATATATTGTGCTTCTTTAGTAGCTAATGAAACTAAGATGGATGTAAGAGTTGGAGCATTTTCAAGTTAGCAGGATAAAAGCTTTCAGCAAAGGATCTGGTACCTGATTTTTTAAAAGGTCTTTCTAGATTTTGTCAATAAGAAAGTTCCCAAAGATCAGAGATTTTTTTTCATTGGATCTCGTTAGAGGTTTTTTTCCCCATTTGGAAAAGTGTTATAAAAGAACTTAGTCAACTAAGCTGTGGGTAAGATCATAACCTGAGTGAGATAATATGATTGTTGATAAAGGTTGCTAGAGTACTGAAGGAGCTAGCGGATGTTACCTCTTGATCATCTGTCAAAGGTGTTGGGAGTCCTATGAGGAGTGGCTAAGGACTTTGGGCTTGTCCAGGAAGAAGGAGGCTGAGGGGCAACGTCATTGCTCTGTAGATCTCATTGCTCTCTACAGATTCCTGAGGAGGAGAAGTGGAGGAGGTTGTGCTGATCTCTTCTCCCTGGTATCCAGTAACAGACCATGTACGGATGGCTCAAAGCCAGGGGAAGTTTAGACTACATTAGAATCATAGAATCATAGAATCATAGAATAACCAGGTTGGAAGAGATCCACCGGATCATTGAGTCCAACCATTCCTATCAAACACTAAACCATGCCCCTTAGCACCTCGTCCACCCATGCTTTAAACACCTCCAGGGAAGGTGAATCAACCACCTCCCTGGGCAGCCTGTTCCAGCGCCCAATGACCCTTTCTGTGAAAAATTTTTTCCTAATGTCCAGCCTAAATCTCCCCTGGCGGAGCTTGAGGCCATTCCCTCTTGTCCTGTCCCCTGTCACTTGGGAGAAGAGGCCAGCACCCTCCTCTCTACAACGTCCTTTCAGGTAGTTGTAGAGTGCAATGCGGTCTCCCCTCAACCTCCTCTTCTCCAGGCTAAACAACCCCAGCTCTCTCAGCCACTCCTCGTAAGACCTGCTCTCCAGCCCCTTCACCAGCTTTGTTGCTTTTCTCTGGACTCGTTCCAGAGCCTCAGCATCCTTGTTGTGGTGAGAGGCCCAGAACTAGGTACAGAATTAGGGTACATTGCTTTACTGAGAGTGTGCTCAAACTCTGGAACAAGCTTCGTAGACAGGTAGTCGACGTCCCAAGACTGTCACTGTTTAAAACGCATTTGGACGATGCCCCTAGTAACATGCTTTAACTTGGTAAGCCTTGAATTGATCAGGCAGTTGAATTAGAGGTAGGACCCTTCTAGCTGAAACTATTCTATTCTATTCTATTCTATTCTATTCTATTCTATTCTATTCTATTCTATTCTATTCTATTCTATTCCATTCCATTCCATTCCATTCCATTCCATTCCATTCCCAAAGTGTGAACACATAGAATGTTAAACCAGCATGAGTTCGTTTGACAAACATAATTTTCTTTATTATGTGTGCTTGATAACGTAACACTGTTGATCGGACTTTAGCAAATTCTCTTGAGGGATATTTGTCTGAGTTTTATACAACATTGAAAAAAATAATGCTGTGTCTAACCAGTGTCATCTACATTACTCAGACTACAAATTTCATAGCTGGTATAATGGAAATCTTGTACAATGGTAAACTTCTGTAGAAGATACAGCCACTGTACATATGCACAAAGATCAGTTTTCAATGCAGCAACAATTCATTATTGTTTTTATTTCCTAAGAGAGCATTTATTAGTGTATTTTATAACCACCTTGGATATCTATGTAATGAAAAGCATATGGAAATTGGAATAAGTTCAAGAAAAAAATGGGAAAGATGAATAAGGGCAAAGCTTGTTGTCATAATAAATTTAAGCATTTTGCGCCATGCTACTTAAATCAAGACTGGATTTTTATTTAAGAAAAATAGCCCAAAAGAAAAATATTTCATCCTGATATATGTCAACAATTAGGGCAAGTATTTGAGTAGCTGGAGTTCTTCAACTCACAGGATTCCAAATGAGAGACATACATAATTTTAATTTTAATCTCAATGCTTTGCATGTAATTTATAGTTATTCCTGGTCTTGACAGAGTTGAATTGCCAAGCAAATTACAGTCCATCTTTGTCAGAGTTTCCTCTGTTCACTTGCGTACAACTCACTAGATGGTGGCACATACGCTTTCTAGAATCTCTTTTTCCATCGGGGGGGATCCTGAAAGGAATTCTTACTTGGATGCTTTCAACGAGATAACCTGACCAGGATTTTAAGAATCTATAGAGAAGCTAGGCATGGCTGTAAACAGCATTTATTCATGTAACTACTCTGATATGGACATGAGAATATAAGGACCCTGAACAATTTTTCTGACTTGCCTCAACTTTGTTCCTTCCTTTAAAAGGCAATCTAGGAGTGGAAAGGTTGTTCAGTCTTACTATTCTACTAGTCAAACCAACTTTTTATTGTGAATGCCAGGAAAGCTGCTGGTTACTTTTAGAATAGATTTTTCATCTTTGGTTGTTAACGTATGCAGCTTTTAAGAGGCAATGTAGGCTAATTTCTTAAAGAAAAAACTAGGAGCTGCACTTTTCCAGTTCAATCCATGCAGTCGTTCCTTTCTCAAGATAAGGAATATAGGATCAACCTCTTTGACGGTAATTCAGGTCAGATCTGGTTTGTAAAGAGATAATATGCATAAAATACAAATTTTCAGATTAGTCTGTGGGCAACTAAAGAAAGCCAGAGATACACATATTAGACACGGATTCCTCTGGAGTTTGAATTTTAGTGTTAGTCTTCTGTTTGGATCACCTGATAATGAAACACTGTGGTAACGAAGTGTTTCTTTGCACTTGGTACTTTACACAGAAGCACTTGGCGAGCACTCAAAGGGTGCAATTTAGAATCTCTGTATACCACACTTCTTAGAAGAAAGCAGTACATTCTCCTGCAAGGCATTTACTCTATGACCAAGATGCATGCTTTTAGGGAATAAAAATTGTGGGCTTTTATGGTGAAGATTTATGATGGTTATTTTGTTTGTTTCTCACTTTCTTAAATAAAATGAATAAAACACAAAACTACAAGAGCAAATTAATTTTGTTAGTCAAAAATCTCAAGCCCACCTCAATGGCTACAGATCCAAATTTCTGCATAGTGTCAGTGCTTTTTAGTCTGATGCCTGAGAGGACATTCAAGAACTTAAAATACTTGCTTTTTGGAATGCTGCAAAGATGAAATTGATAAAGGCACCTAGAAGGCACCCAGAGTTCATATGTTTTCATGCTCTTGGGACAAAAAAAAAGACCTATAACAAATCCATTCTACAGACCTCTTCTCTGCTTGTTCCTGGCAAAACACTAGCATCAGAGCCATCTTCTTCTCTTAAGATTTTCTGTGTGGCAGGGGCAGACTCAGTGTTGTTTTGCCCAGATTCCATGACAGCTGAACCTAAATTAAATCATCACTTCTATTAATAAGAGACAGAACCAAATAAAACCCACCCAGAGGTATTTATCAGAGCATAAAACAGATCCTTCAAGATGTATGAAAAAAATTATTTAGATTCTGACAAAATACATCCTAAATATGAGTATTAGTCATTCTATAATTCTGAATTTTTTAAAAGGAAAGCAAAAGGAGAAAAAAGAGAATAGAATTATAAAACAAATATTTATTTTAAGGATAAAGACTGTATTGCATCCTCTTCTTTGCCTTAACCTCTAGTCTGATAGATGCCTATTTTTCATTTATATAACAAAAAATAAAAGCTGTATGCAGCAAGTACTATCAGAAGTACATCTGAAATTTAAACAGGAACATTGTCTTTGGCCTTATTAAGATAACTAGGGTTTTTTTTTGTTTTCTGGGAATGCACTGAAACTGCTTTGCTAGTGGAGCCCTTGATTAGTGCATTATGCTCTGCTCTTATTACTTTGCTGCCTACACTTGCATCCAAAACACCTCACAGACGCACTAGACAGATTCACTTCCTTTGGAAGGAACACAAGTAGGACACAGTTACTTATTCAGTGGTGGTATTCAGTTTTACATGAAAGGCTGTGCCTCACTGTAACAGAAGGTCATAAAATTAAATACTTGTCTTAAATTCCTTTCTAAAGGTACCACATGGCTTTAGAGCCAGTAGCACTATTTGCAGAGGTATATCTCAAGAAGTGCCACACTTCTAACTGGCCCAAGCAGAATGAAGAGGATTTTTCTCCTTTCAATCCCTTTGCCTGACACTTGCACTTTTCCGGAGAGTTGCAGAGTAATCACAGCAGCAGCTCCTCGGGTCAGCTTTTATGTTTTATCCAATTTTGATTTTTTATTTTTTCATTTTAATTCTGTGACTGAAACTTCTACGCTATAGAAGGGTAAATCTATTCTCTTTATGTTTAACAACGACTGAGATAAGCACCTATACAGTGTGAAAAGTGAGAAACGTGTGAACTGTGGCTGTGCTTGCTACTACTTACTTTTGTTGGAATCAACAAATTGCAGTCTAACAGATTGTAGTTTCAAAGACCAAATGTTTGATGTGCCAGTTCTTTTCTAACACATAGAATGTCCAAAACCATAGGATTTTCCATTGCTGGCAGCACCCAAAATATGATAGAAGCCTTTTATACAGAGGGAAATGACAGACTTGGACCTCAGAAATGTAAATACCCCTTCCCCTTCCATCCCCCCTCCCCCCCCTAAAAAAACCAAATAGAGATAGTGCCTTGTTGTGTAAGTTTACCTGCTTCAGAGGTTTCTTCTGATCTGTGATTTCCAGAGAAATTGTTTTCTTCCAAATAAGACAACATAGTTGGGGGGGCTTCTACTGGCTCAGCCAACATATCTTTAGGCTAAAAAACCCAATATCCAAATAATTGTTTAGAGAAAAGGCTTATGACATATTTTAAAGCATGAATCAGTAATTCATCTTCCTCAAAGCGTTATTAATCAGAACCAGTACATTTAAGAAGCAAACCAGAAATCCAGATCTTTCCCACCTATTATCTTGCCAGTATGTGTCCCTACTCTCATGCTTCCCTTAGAAATATTAACTGTCACTGCTGTCATGAAACCTGAAATTTATCCATGGTCAATATATACACCCTATTTCATTTACAAGCTTTTAATTTATTTCAACTTCTATGTATTTTTTCCTCTCCACAGTGCATATCTAATTTCTGCTTATCGGTAGATGTCATACTGATTTGGTCAGGCTCTTGAGAAAAACTGGCCCAATGCTTTTGAACTCCAGTCCACCAGACCAAGTGATGTACAGTTGACAAACCCATAGAGAAGGAGAAAAATACAAGGAATGTAAAGTTACTGCTTCAAGTCTCTCTAGAGCTGGCTGGTACCTGCCATTCCCTATGCTGGCTCTGGATAGGCAAGAGGTGGCCATGTAGATAACCAGATACCAGCTGCATGCAGAAGCCAACTCCCTGCTGGAATTATAGATGTGGAAAAGTACCAGCTCAGTATAGTAAGAGACTATTTCATGCAAAACTGGAGTAGACGTAATGGGCCAAGCACCCTGGTCTTGAACCAGGTTAACATGTGCAAAATGGCATAATACGGCTTGCTGAAATAGTTCCTGAGTTGTCAGCAAAAGGAAGATAGGTAACTTCCTTGGCATGTTTATAATTTATAACCTTTTCGTTTGTATTTCTATAATTAAGGAAAAACTTCAAGATATCTCTTTTTATTAAGAAATAAAATACTAAAATAGGCTCAGGATCTCCATTTGAAGGGAAAAGGAAATGTTTTCCACAGTGGGCTTGATCTGATCACATTACAGCAGACAGAAGTGCTTTCATTTTACTTCAGTTTTATTTACTGCATTTAAGAAAGAAACAAATGCATATTTCCTCTGCTCTTATTTCTCTTATAACTGTATACCTTGTTCTTGACATTCTGTGTAGAAATATTTCAACTAATCTTTAGAGACCAATAAACCTTTCTATGCAGCCTGTTTTTCTGAACCACACTAAAAATAGTGTTTTAAAAATTAATTAAAAATTAATTAAAAATCAATCAATTAATTAAAGTGGGTCTTGGCTACTCTGAGAAAAGAGGAACAACTTTTCCCTTTGAATGCAATGTCTAGTGACTTCCTTCTTATACAGAATAACAAATATGTCAGATGAACAGTAGAAAATCATTTGCACAATTCAGAACATGCTCAACTGTAATGTCTATAATGCATTCCTGGTGTTTATTTCTCACTGGGAAGACAAATATAGCAACAGTTGGACAGATATTTAAATGCTTCGTTTTGAGAAATAAAGAAAAACACCTATGAAATGGATCCCTCTCCATGTATTGGTAAATACCTCAAATTTAACTCTCTGTACTAGAAAACAGTAGGAAAAATAGAGATATTTACTTGAAGATAGTAGAAAAAAACCCCATAACTCCAAGCCTCACACTACACTCATAAGATTATAAACTTGATAGATTGTGATTACCTGCCTGAAGAATTAGGACAGTTTTAAAAGTACATTTGTAATTTAGTGAAGTGCTTGGAAAAAAACTTGAACATAATTTCTTGAAATACTCCTAGTCAGTTTAGATGTGAAGACATATCTGTGGAATAAAGTAGTATCTAATAACCATATACAAAATTCGTGATCAACATCAGCCAATGGAGTTGGAAAACTGTGTCTAGTAAAAAAATGGTAAGGTGGATATCGTCTACTTGTCCACAGGTACTCCCTACGCACACAGGCAATGGGGAAATGTATTAGGAGATTACAGATTGGCATATTGCTGTCTTCTCCTGCCCCACAGAAAACAGAACAGCGTGCCACTGAATGCAGACTGCCCACAGCAGTCTTCCTTACACGGCTATATTAGTATACTCATATAAATATACAGAGCAGCATTTGTACGGCTCTCAGAAGTCAGTGAAGCTCTGAGAAGCACCTAGTACCTTTGTTTTCCCATCTGCAGCTCCCAATGAATGGGGCACTACAGAGAGGACAACCAGTTACAATTTAGCTCCTGCAGGGGACTGAACTCAGAACTCTCAAAGATTTATTCCTGTCTGTGCATAAAACTAGATCCAGCATATTCTCTTGCTGTCCTGCCCATCTCAAAACTTTCCTTCAGAAGAGAATGCTTCTTGGGAAACTCACAAATATTGTTTCCTCCAGATTTTCTGTCCTCTGGTGATAAGGGAAAGACTTTCCCCATCTTAAATGCTGTATCCAGGTCTGGCCTCACCAGTACATGGACATATTGGACAAAGTTGTTCAAAGGACTATGTAGATAATTAAGGAACTGGGATTTTGAACTATGACAGGAAGACAAGAGAGCAAGGACTGTTTTAAGAAGAGAAGGCTCAGAGCAATCTTAACATATACAAAACGGGAGGCAGTAAAGACAGAGCCATACCTCTCTCAGTGGTAGCCAGTAAAGGGAAAACAGACAATGGATACACATCAAAATACAAGGAATTCTAGTTCTACATCAGAAAAAAAAATTGGAACAGAAAGGCACTGGAATCTCCATTCTTGAGGAAATCCAAAGTCCACTGGCACAGAGCAACCTGCCGTACTTGACTGCTTTGAGAAGGGAGTTGAACAGGACAGTCTTTAGAGGTCCCTGTCACAGAATCACAGAATCACAGAATAACCAGGTTGGAAGAGACCCACCGGATCACCGAGTCCAACCGTTCCTAGCAAACACTAAACCATATCCCTCAGCACCTCGTCCACCCGTGCCTTAAACACCTCCAGGGAAGGTGACTCAACCACCTCCCTGGGCAGCCTGTTCCAGTGCCCAATGACCCTTTCTGTAAAGAATTTTTTCCTAACGTCTAGCCTAAACCTCCCCTGGCGGAGCTTGAGGCCATTCCCTCTTGTCCTGTCCCCTGTCACTTGGGAGAAGAGGCCAGCACCCTCCTCTCTACAACGTCCTTTCAGGTAGTTGTAGAGAGCAATGAGGTCTCCCCTCAACCTCCTCTTCTCCAGGCTAAACAACCCCAGCTCTCTCAGCCGCTCCTCATAAGACCTGTTCTCCAGCCCTTTCACCAGCTTTATTGCTCTTCTCTGGACTCTCTCCAGAGCCTCAACATCCTTCTTGTTGTGAGGGGCCCAGAAATGAACACAGTATTCGAGGAGCGGTCTCACCAGTGCCGAGTACAGAGGGAGAATAACATCCCTGGACCTGCTGGTCACGCCGTTTCTGATACAAGCCAAGATGCCATTGGCCTTCTTGGCCACCTGGGCACACTGCTGGCTCATATTCAGTCGGTTGTCAACCAACACCCCCAGGTCCCTCTCCTCCAGGCAGCTTTCTAGACAGACTTCTCCCAGTCTGTAGCACTGCATAGGGTTGTTGTGTCCCAAGTGCAGGACCCGGCATTTGGCCTTGTTAAACCTCATGCCATTGGACTCTGCCCAGCGGTCCAGCCTGTTCAGATCCCTTTGCAGAGCCTCCCGACCCTCCAGCAGATCGACACTTCCACCCAGCTTAGTGTCGTCCGCAAACTTGCTAAGGGTGCACTCGATGCCTTCATCCAGGTCATTGATGAAGACATTGAACAGGGCTGGACCCAGCACTGAGCCCTGGGGAACCCCACTTGTCACTGGCCTCCAGCTGGATTTCACACCATTTACCACCACTCTCTGGGCCCGGCCATCCAACCAGTTTTCCACCAGACAGTCTGTGATTCTGTGAAAAGCACAAGGCAGGCCAGAACAATTTTAAGTAATCATATTTAAAAGACATAAAAACTAATAATAAATCTCTTCAAACATGCCAGGAGCATGAAGCCAGGTCAATACGCAATTAAGTTGTAAAAAAGTGCTCAGAGAATTTTAAATCATAGCAGGAAAAAAAGGTACTTTTCATTCATGTTGACCATATAAGAGTTAAAATTCCCCCAAAAGAATATTTTTGAGAAACTCAGCAGAGGTTTATGTAAGAAAAGAGTAGGAAACACACTCACTAAGTGAATGGCAACAGAACACCACAATCAAACAGCATTCACCCACAAATTCGGAAGGATTCAAAAATAAGAGAGTTGAAGTATGTGCTAGATCAGGGAAATGTGAACATGTTTTCTGTAATTTTACACAACCTCACTGGCTTGCTGTAAAGGAAACAGTGAGAACTTTGATAAAAGAAGAGTGCTTGATATAAGTTGCATGGAAAGCTTAATTGTGAAGAATGGACTGGAACATATCAGCCAGGCACAAAAAGCAAAGAGGAACCCCATGTGATAGGAATATCATAGAATCATAGAATAACCAGGTTGGAAGAGACCCACTGGATCATCGAGTCCAACCATTCCTATCAACCACCTCCCTGGGCAGCCTGTTCCAGTGCCCAGTGACCCTTTCTGTGAAAAATTTTTTCCTAATGTCCAGCCTAAATCTCCCCTGGCGGAGCTTGAGGCCATTCCCTCTTGTCCTGTCCCCTGTCACTTGGGAGAAGAGGCCAGCACCCTCCTCTCTACAACCTCCTTTCAGGTAGTTATAGAGAGCAATAAGGTCTCCCCTCAGCCTCCTCTTCTCAAGGATAAACAACCCCAGCTCCCTCAGCCGCTCCTTATAAGACTTGTTCTCCAGCCCTTTCACCAGCTTTATTGCTCTTCTCTGGACTCACTCCAGAGCCTCAACATCCTTCTTGTGGTGAGGGGCCCAGAAATGAACACAGTATTTGAGGAGCGGTCTCACCAGTGCCGAGTACAGAGGGAGAATAACCTCCCTGGACCTGCTGGTCACACCGTTTCTGATACAAGCCAAGATGCCATTGGCCTTCCTGGCCACCTGGGCACACTGCTGGCTCATGTTCAGTCGGCTGTCAACCAACACCCTCAGGTCCCTCTCCTCCAGGCAGCTTTCTAGCCAGACTTCTCCTAGTCTGTAGCACTGAATATCTAAAATCTGGAGCAGTGCAGTCATTCTTGTGGATGGGTGCATGTTGTTTTCATAGGTGCCTTTGAAAGTTGCCTCATATGAAAAACTAGTGACAAAATCCAGACCTTTATCTAAAAACGTAATATTAAAACAGAAATGTAAAGCAAATAACTGTAATTTACCCTTATGGGAAGAAGAGAAGGTGCAAGGACTTCTTGTGTTTCAGAAATACCTTCAGGTTCTTGAATGCTGCCATTGCCACTGATGTCTCCTGAAGCCTGTGGTGGAATACCCAATCATGATAGCAAGTTCATAAAAGCCAGGGAGGAAAAAAAGTATGACCTCCAAGGAAATGGGTACTTCAATGCAGAAAAGCCTTTTTTTTTTTTTTTTCAGTTGACGAAGGCTGTCAATATGATGCAAACTTATTTCGGTACATATAACATTTAAAGAAAATGACCCTTCAGAAAAGTCAAAGTCATAGTTCATTTTCAAAGTGTTTTAAACAAAGGAAAACAATGCTTTTTGAAAAATCACAGTTTTAGAGGCTGTGTAGTCAAAACCAGAGATTCCCCACAACAGAAAATTTTAAGTGTGGTATTATATTCCCAAGAAGAAATACTGTGTTTAGTCTTCTGAAAAATGTCTAATTGTAAATTACTTTGAAATCTCTGAGGCTCTGAGGATGAAGAAGTGTTTATAAGAATACTTACATAAGGGTCATCATCTTCACAATGATCTTCAGTAGCCCTTGGGTCAGATTTGATTGTCAGATGCTGAATTGAGCCCTACATGAAAAAACAAAAACAGTTCAAGGAAATAATACATAGCATGTGTGAAGGGGTTGGGGGGGGAGGGTTAGGAATCAAACAATTCAACAAAAACTCCAGACTTTGTTCTGATTTGCTTGTAAAATTATCTGGAGCATAAAATTTTATGATAGCAAACCCAGCTTAAAAATGTAAATATGTTCTTATGTATTATGTCTATATTCTTGAAAAATGTAGAAAAAATTAAAGCTGCCAGAATGCAATGATTATCATGTCCCAATGACAATACAATTCCCACACCGTATTGTTAGTGCCCAACTGAAGGATCTAGTCCTACATTATATCCTGGAGCCTGTAAAGCACTGTCTACTTTTTCTAGTTAAGAAGAGCATTGCAGCTCCAAAAATGGCATGTGAAAACCACTAAAAATGGAGACAAAAGGTGGGAAGGAAATACCAGTAAGTGATAAAGTGGGTCAGTGAGAAACCAGCTTAAAACTTTTTGAAGTGGAAAGAAAGGAGATGGAATTTCTGATAACAAACATTTCCTGAAGACAAGGTAGACTGTATCCACTGCTCTCCCCTCATCTACCCAGCCAGTTATGCCATCATAGAAGGCTATCAGATCAGTCAAGCATGATTCGTGAATCCATGTTTACCATTCCGAATAACCTTCTTTTCCTCCAGATGCTTGGAGATGACATCCAGAATGAGGTGTTTGATCACCTTTCCAGGAATGGAGGTGAAGCCAACTGGCCTGTAGTTTCCCAGGTCCTCCTTCTTCCCCTTTTTGAAGACTGAAGTGACATTGGCTGTCCCCCAGTCCTCAGGCACCTTTCCTGTTCTCCATTATTTATGAAAGATAATGGAAAGCAACTTAGCAATATAATGTCTGCCAGCTCTCTCACCACTCATAGATGCATCCCGTTGGAGCCCACGGACTTGTGGATATCCAGTATGCCTAAATGATCTCTAATTGGGTCCTCCTCAACTAAAGGACAGTCATCTTTTCTCCAGACTTTCTCTCTTTCCTCTAGGATCTGGGATTCCTGAATGCCAGCCTTAGTAATAAAGACTAAAGCAAAGAAGGGATTCAGTAACGCTACCTTCTCTGTATCCTCCATCACCAGGGCACACACTTCATTTAGCAGTGGGTCCACATTTTGCCTAGTCTTCCTTTTGCTACTGATGAACTCGAAGAAACCATTCTTGTTGTCCTAGACATCCCTTGCCAGATTGAATTCCAAGTGGGCTTTAACCTTCCTCATTGCATCCCTTTATACTCTGACAAAATTCCCATATTCATTACAAGTAAAGACAACATGCATGTTCACTGAGGCATGTGAATTTATCAGATAGTACTTACTGTGAACTTTTGCAGTCCTGTAGCTCCTGCGTTACCAATAAATATCCCAGAGCCAGATTCAAATACCAAGGCTTGAGCTGACCTTTGAAACTGAACTCTTTGATATTCTTCACAGTCCATGAACAAAGCAACAACATTTCCCTGAATAGTCGCTGTAAACCTGTTCCACTTGTTAGTCATTACTGGCACTTTAAATGAAGCAGCTTCTCGAGAGACACGGGAACCAGGCTCTGTGTAATACATAATTATTCTCTGGCTGTTGTCGTCAACTGATGAAAGTCTCATTCCCAGGTAAATAGTTTCCTGGAAGGCATCTGTTATTGCAAATAGCACTCCTCCATGATCACTGTTTGGTTTCACTGTAGCTACAATAGCAAAATCTTTATAGAAAGCTGAGGGTATTATAGCACTTGTCAATCGACCTATGTTAGCATCTGGACCAAGGCTGTAAGCTGGAAACCCTCCATAGCCAGTGACAAAGTAGACAGAAGGAGGAAGAGGAACTCCTATTAACTCTGTGAGGTCAAGATGTCCTTTTGAGCCTTGTTCTGTAAAATATGCAAGAAAAAAACATGTTATTTATTCCTGAGATGCACAACCCATTTAATTTACATTATTTAAGAAAGGCCTTAAAAGCTGTAATGCAGTGTTATACCAGTAACAGGCTTCTAATACCTTAGGCCTCAGTTCAGTTAGTGCTTAAACACATCTATATAAATCCACGTGTCATTCTTTTTTCTATGACTAACTGAGCTTATTCATATGCTAAAGAAAAGCACACGTAAACATTTTTGAAATTGGGTAGCAACAAGTATTTCCTGCAACATATTTTTTACTTCAGCAGTCCATAAAATACAAAGAAAATTGCTGAATGTGCTTGCAGAGTGAATTCAGTGAAGACTGAGCAACAACAAACTGAGATCCTTTATCTTCACAAACTAATAAAACAGCAAGAGTTCTCTACAAGCAGCATGACACTTCACAAAACCAGGATGAAAATCACAGCAGATTTGTTTTAGCCCAAAATCAATTATCTGCTTCTAAAACAGAAAATTGATTTTATTTCTGCCCTTATACTCAGATTTATCTCCCTAGTTGCACTGTATACATATCCAATACTCTGCAGCAATCAAAATTCAGTTTTGGAATGGGAGTATATTTGCTTCAGCAAACACACAGAATTAAGTATCTCTGCGAAACATGCAGACGCAAATTTTAATCATAGAATCACAGAATCATAGAATCACTGGGTTGGAAAAGACCTCTTGGATCATCGAGTCCAACCATTCCTATCTGCCACTAAACCATGCCCCTGAGCACCTGATCTACCCATCCTTTAAATACCTCCAGGGATGATGACTCAACCACCTCCCTTGGCAGATTGTTCCAGTGCCTGATGATGCTTTCTATGGAAAATTTCTTTCTGATATCCAGTCTGAACCTCCTCTGGTGCAGCTTGAGGCCATTCCTTCTTGTCCTGTCCTCTGTCACTTGGGAGAAGAGGCCAGCTCCCTCCTCTCTACCACCTCCTTTCAGGTAGTTATAGAGAGCAATAAGGTCTCCCCTCAGCCTCCTCTTCTCAAGGATAAACAACCCCAGCTCCCTCAGCCGCTCCTTATAAGACTTGTTCTCCAGCCCTTTCACCAGCTTTATTGCTCTTCTCTGGACTCGCTCCAGAGCCTCAACATCCTTCTTGTGGTGAGGGGCCCAGAAATGAACACAGTATTTGAGGAGCGGTCTCACCAGTGCCGAGTACAGAGGGAGAATAACCTCCCTGGACCTGCTGGTCACACCATTTCTGATACAAGCCAAGATGCCATTGGCCTTCTTGGCCACCTGGGCCACTGCTGGCTCATGTTCAGTCAGCTGTCAACCAACACCCCCAGGTCCTTCTCCTCCAGGCACCTTTCTAGCCAATCATCCCCTAGTCTGTAGCACTGCACAGGGTTGTTGTGTCCCAAGTGCAGGACCCGGCATTTGGCCCTGTTAAACCTCATGCCATTGGTCTCTGCCCAGCAGTCCAGCCTATTCAGATCCCTTTGCAGAGCCACCCTACCCTCCAGCAGATCCACACTTCCACCCAGCTTAGTAACATCCGCAAACCTGCTAAGGGTGCACTCAATGCCTTCATCCAGGTCATTGATAAAGACACTGAACAGGGCTGGACCCAGCACTGATCCCTAGGGACACCACTTGTAACTGGCCTCCAGCTGTAATTAACTCCATTTACCCCCACTCTTTGGACCTGAGCTGGACTCCCTCAACTACATGAATGCAAAAACTGAAGTTGCACATAAAGGACTGTCATATTTGGCCTCAGCCTCTTAATTCTTATCAGTAATATTTGTTCAGCAGATATTTTAGGGTTTGTCACAATTATTTCATCCATCATGTTTTTTGCTATAAGTCTGCTGCCGCGTTTAGCAAAATTCTGCTCCAGGCTAGTGAGCCTTCACAGGTACATAGAAGAGTCAGAATAACATGCTCAAGCAGATGCTGTCTGCTAGATGTAAGCAGTCAACCATGCTATAGCTAAAATCACAGTAGCTGTTTTTAACTCAGCCAAGGGAGGGCTTGGATGCCTCCAGAGATGTGGGGACAGGACTGGGATGGGTGCTGGCTTTTGAATGAAATTATTACTTCTTTTTAATGTATAAATTAAATTCACTTAGCGTTTACCCTTGTTTCTTTTCAGACACTTTTTATCAGAGTTGCTGTCCATAATCTTGCCCCATGCTTTTAAAAGCCCATTTCTTGCATGGTGGATGGCTTTGCTTCGTGTGAAATAATGTCTCGTGTTACTCGTGTTTGCTGCTGCGTGAGCCTTGCTAGCAACTGCTTCTCATGCTCTTTTAAGGCAGTGGAATATAAGCAATATTCTACAAAGGCTTTCAAGGAAGACCCAGCTCAGAGCAGTCAATGTCAGGAACGTCTGTGTCTGTAAGCCTAAGCCAAGCTGACCTTGCTTCTCTGTCTTCTTCCAGTCCAAATAATCGTAAATCTAGGGTGTTAGCATCCTTTTCAGCAGGTTAAATAAACCGTCTCTGCCTCAGTGGAACAGCACACAGCCTATTTTTTCTCTACTCTGCATTCAAAGAAACGTAAATATAATAGAGCATCATTTTATACTGGTTGCAGTTGTAAGCTGCAGTGAGAAAATGGCTTCTTTCCTGCCACCAAAGTGTATTTTTTTTGCAAGTTAACAAGACATATTTATAGCAATAACATAAAGCAGAGAAGTATTTCCACATCTACAAAATAAAATTTGATCACGTACTGCAAAGGGAAGGATAAGGACACTGCCCTAGATGTGCTACATGAAACAGAAGAGAACACGTTCCTAGCTACCGTTGATCATAGAATATCAGGTTGGAAGGGACTTCAAGGCCCATCTGGTCCAACCTTGTGATCTAGACAAGATGGCTCAACACCCTGTCCAGATGAATATTAAATGTCCAGTGTTGGGGACACTTCCATCACTTCCCTAGGGAGATTATTCCAATGGCTGAATGTTCTCATTGTGAAAAATTGTCCTCTTGTGTCCAATTGCAGTCTTCCCGGGAGTCACTTGTACCCATTGCCCTTCATCTTTTCGATGTGATTCTTTGTAAAAAGCGAGTCTCCACCTTCTTTGTAGCCACCCTTTAAACACTGGAACACAACTATAAGACCTCCCTTAAGCCTGACAAAATCCCTGAGGCACTCCACTTGTGACAGGTTCCATTTTGAAAAGGAGCTGTTTACCACCGATATTGGGGTATGGCCTGTTCACCAACTCCCCATCCACTGCACAGACCACTGCTCTGGATTAGAATGCAGCCATCTGTCTAGGAGGAGGGTTTGGGAAACTATATGAAAAGCCTTGGAGAAAACCAGGTAGACTGTGTCCACTGTGTGTCCACCCTACATGAATCAAACAGGTTACTTCGTAATAAAAAGGGACTTCTGCACACTTTTTTTTGTGCAAATTTGCTATGCAGGGACACCAAACCCAAGACAAACAGGTTAAATCCCTGGGAAGACAGGATCTCAGAGTACAGTCTAACAAAGCCAGAGAAGCCCATAATGGTACTGCAGACATAAGAATAAGTGAACTCACTGGTACTGCTGTTTGAAGCATAACTTGTATTTTAATGTCCGTTTATGCAGTTTTACTATAATAAAATTTAATCCTGCTCTATTTAAAAGGGGAAGATAAGGGAAATATTTTAACACAGTCCCAGATGTAATACATGAAACAAAAAAGGCTGATGTCACTCTATGGAAAACAGCTATTTGCTCTACTTACCCAGCTTCAATACATTTCTAGCTGCCATTGATACACTGTTGGAAAATATGGATAGACTGTAATGTTATTAAAGGCTGGAGAATTTTCTTCTAAATGCCTAAGGAAACCTCAGAAGCTCTTTTTAGCAAGATTGCACACTGAAAAGTAAGGCTGCAGTCAATAGGATCTGCAGTACTTACTGACACAATATCAAGCTAGACACTCTTTTGTGCAAACTGCTTTCCAAAAATTTCTTCAAGCTCTCACTTTTATATCATCATCATTCTGCCCTCTGCTGGATAGAAATGTATGTAGTTCAAGTACTTAAATGCTGTTAATTATATATGCATATGTATTGCATAAAACGATCTTCCTTTTTTCTAAATTGTTTGGAAAAAATATTTCATTACAATGCCTTCAAGCTAATCAATAAAAACATTTGTTTTCTGATCTAGACATTTTTTCAGTTCTTCTGATCTAGACTATTTTCTTGTTGTTTTGTTAGCTGATTGCCCAGAAGATCTTCCATACACATTTTTGTGAACATGGCCTTTGTATATAAAACCAAGGTCTTTTAATTTTAATTTTTTTTTTGGAGAAGAAGAGGCTGAGGGGAGACCTTATTGCTTTCTATGATTACCTAGAAGGAGATTGCAGAGAGGTGAGTGTTGGTCTCTTCTCTCAAGTGATAGGTGATAGGACAAGACGGAATGGTGTCAGGCTCCATCAGAGGAAGTTTAGATTGGATAGTAGGAAAAATTTCTTCACAGAAAGGGTTATCAAGTACTGGAACAGCTGCCCAGGGAGGTGGTTGAGTCACCATCCCTGGAAGTGTTTAAAGAATGGGTAGATGAGTTACCTGGGGATGGGATTTAAAAGTAGACAGGTACAGTTGAAGTTTCTAAGGTCTTTTCCAACCTAATGATTCTATGATTTTACTCTATGAACTATTCTCCTTTAATGGCAAAAACATGTGTTTAAAACACATCTGTTTCTTTCAGCCGTGGTAGTATAGAATAACAAACATAGCATAGATATTAGTTAATGTTCATGTTTCCTTTGGAACAGATGGGGAGCTAAAGTGGCAAATATTTAGCAATTAAACTACAGTGGTGTGGCAAAGCTAACTGAGCAGCTAAGCAGTCAATAGGCTGAAAACGATGCATTGTCTTCTGCATGATCCAGGGCAACCTTATGGCCCAGGCCATATTTAAGTTCAAAAAATCACAGTGACCCACCTAATTTTACAACAATGGACAACTGTGTAGGCACTTGTGTAAGCCTATATGTGACTGTGAAAACCACACCAGTATTGAAGCAACCAAGGAGTGATGGTTCTTTAGCATGGACAGGAGTCCTCTATGCTTCCTTTCAGTAGACAGAGTCCTGTGACACCTGTACACGCTTAGTGAGTTCCTCAGACAGACACACACTGCCAAGCCTTAAATTTCTTCCATGCACCTTTTATTCCTGGTTAACATAAAATATATTCTAGTTGGCCGATTCTACATGGAACCTGGAGGTTTTCAGGACTTGACTAGGCAAATCCATAATCTTAGTGCTGGTGGTAACCCTTCTTTGAAGAGGGGGTGGCATCAGAAGACCTCCAGAGGTTCCTTCTAAACAACATTTCTTTGATGAAAAGTAGACTTCTTGACTATCATAATGGTGCAGTAAAATAAATACTCAGGATACAGTGTTGATTACTTCTATCTACTCTGTCAGATTATGCCAGATGAAGAATATGTAATTTCTTGATTCTATTTTGAAATATTAGGAAAAGTGGAAGTCTAAAAACTGAGTCTTTCGAAATTTGATTGATCTTTTTTAACCTAAGCCTAATTCCAGTATTTGGGACTATTGATTCTTTACCCACTCTCAATACTTCAGGAAGGTTTATCAATCACTTTAGCAACAGGAGTCCACAAACTTTTTCAGCTTGGCTGGAACATCAAGAGTTACCATTTCAAGTACTTCGTCTCTAATTTTTATATTCTTAACTGACTTGATGCTTTCAGCTGGTGGAGTGCATGAACTTTCTGACTGAATCAATCTGCCTTCCTCCAGCCTTTGAGGAATACATTGGACAAGGAACAAAACTTCCTTTTCTCCATTGCCTGATTGCATTTAGATGACATTTGTGGCCGGAGAGTTGGCAGGAGTGCATTGTGGGTGATCCCTGTGTGTAACTTGTAGTAGTTACTTTTAACAAAAGTAGTACTACCACTGTTCAGCTGAATAGCCAGGTCAGATAGCAGATATACCATGGAACTTTATTCCAGACAAAATAAAACTGCTTGTCAGCATACCAGAGTGCTTGTTGCACTGTAGCATCAGGGTGAGTTTGGAGATGTGGAGATTTCTCCTTTTGAACTAGCAAGCACTCATTTTGTTCTTTCAGTATCTAAAGAATTGCTGCAAAGCAGAGACTGTTGTTGACAACCTGTACCCTGCATAATTATTGAGCTCTGGACAGATACATTTCATGTTAATATCTACTTGTTTATGATAAATTCACCTACCAATTTTCCATTTCTGTGCATGGTTGAGGGAGATACTATGCAGCAAGATCACTTGGTTCCTTTGTGCGTGCACAGTTCTGATCTTGGCAAACAGCAGTGAACAAGATGTCATTTGCAGTGCACAGCAAGCTTACTTGGACCTTTACAAAACAGAAGCCTTCAGATGCCATCTGCTGAAGATTTTTATATTAGGTAATTGTTTACATCCGTGAAAACAACTGTCCGTACATGACAGATGAAAGCAAAGGAATGTGCAGAAATTTCTTTATACTGATTCATGCTGAGTCTTAAATGTTTTCACTAGCTGGTGCAGAATATAGGCATAGAATCAGATCATTATTTACATTTATGAAGATTTCAGTGGGGCAAGCAAATTTCCAGGATAAGGTCTTGTGCGTTTGTCTCACAGTTATTAATTGTTAGCATATTACCAAATAATGTTTTTCATTTAAATTTCAAGAAGTGCATTTAATTCTGCTCTGCTAGGATATATAATTTATCAAAGGGAAATAGATGTTCCTTAGCGGAGATTACTTCTTAAAACATGGATAGCACATTACTGCAACCATTTCCCCAGTGCTGAGGAGTTCTTTCTTTAAACACTGTCCCTTAAAAAAGCCAGATATTCCTGAGACCTGTCTCTCATCTTGAAGACAGTAGGAATGTCCTCATCAGTTTCAATGGATATGAGCTTTGGTCCTGCACTATGTTGGTAATATTTATTCTCTCTAAAAATGTGTGGATCATTAGCTAGCAGAATATTGAAACAGAACCCTAAAGCTATCAGAGCTTTGTGAAAGGGCTACTCAGATCTTCTTCTGAAAGAGAACACACTAAAAACCTCCAAATATCTGAGTTGTGGTTCCTCTGGTAGTTAGCGGCATTTGCAATCACAGCAGCACAATGTAAAACTAACTTCTGTCATTGCAGTACAATGCAATTCATGTTTCTTTGAGTCCAGTGCTGGCACTCAATAGATCAGAATAAGGATCCTTCTCTGTTGAATGTTGAATCAAATTGCTAGATTTGACCTGATCAGGTTATCTGTAGAAAATTATACAAAATTCTCCATGCACATGAGATAGAAGAGTAGTGCCTTCTTTCTCTGAACACCTGGTTATTGGAGGAATGGTTCATCTCTGGAAGGTGACAGGGATGTTTTAAAGATAAGGGCTGCATGACCAGGCTTCACTGAGTTAAAGGACATTCTAGAGGCCATTAATAGAGCAGCAATAGCAGAAGAGAAGGAGAAAAGAATGATTAGCTGGAAGAGCTGAACAAAGGTGCGAGGTGCTATGCTGGTGTCTGTGTCAGGAAGAATATGGAAATAGACTAGAAGGAAGGGAACTGAGTCCTGGGGGGAAATAGAAAGTAGCAGAACTTGAACAGCTGAATGGTGATGGGAGACTCAGAAGGGATGAGGCTTGGAATAAGGAACTCACTCATGTGAGGAGCTCATCTGAAAAGGTATTCAGCACAAGGCAGTAGAACAAAACCTTATATAAAATAATAAATTTGAGCAACTTCGCCATTTCTTTGGAAATAGAGAAATTCAGCTATTTTCCTGGGACCATGTTGGCATTGAAATGGGTTTTGTACAGTTCTTGCACTCAGAATGACAGCAATAACAGAGCTGCTATTGCATCCAGCCTTGTTCAAGGTAGGGCAGATGTGTATATGAGAAGGAAAGAGCAGGCTTCATGGACATCCAGTCTTCTAAATGTAACTGAACAAAGTTAACCTGTATAAGAATTAAAGTGTCTGCGTTAAATATTGCAGCTGTCCAATAGTATGCATCTGTCGCAAGGTTGGACACTGGCTTTATGGAATGAAATTTATGTGTGGTGTGTACATATAAAATATGATATGGGCAATATCATTTCCCTAGAGGGACAGGTAGCCTTTAATGATTGCAAGATAACAGGAGATTTTGCATTTCACCACTAGACAGCAAAACAGCACTTCATATATCAGATTGGAGCTTCGGTTTAGGAAAGAAGAACATTGCCTATGAATCATCAGTGTCTGCTGTGTGTGTTCTTTTACAACATCTAGGCTGCATATGTTTTAATTTCCATTGCGTTCATATCAAAACAGTTGTGAATTATCACCTTGCCTTTCTTCTTTCACAATAACCTTGGAAATCAGACAAAAAACCTAAAATTGCTGTGTATTTTCATTGGGAAAAAAATATTGCTGTTCTTGTTTTCTTTTTCCCCTCTCTCTTTTTTTATCTTGAATTTTAAGAGAAGAAATACTTGCAAGGCCATGACACACACCGTCATTGCCAAAATGTGTATTATTAAGATGACAAAGACAGTTCGCTTCTAAAGTACTGGGAGAGGTGTCTGACAGTTTCCTAGATTTAACCGTTGTACGTGCCAGCAGAGACTCTACCCAAATGTGGAAAAACTGATTCCTATTTAAGGACACTGACATAGTCTGGCACACTGACCTGGATATAAATTCTCATCACATATAAAGAGGTTTAATGGGAAGCCAGGGTACAGGATACAGAACACTTAATCAGCAGCTCCTGTAGTTGCTCCTGTTGTCTCTGCTAGCCTCCATTTCCAATACAAAGTTCTGTCCTTGGAGCAGGGGTGTGAGAAGTATATGAGCAGAGAAGAGTTTCGGGTTACAATTTGCTATATGAAAATTAGAAATCTTCACCCAGAGATGCTTCTTCCATCCTCACACCTACCACACCATATCTCTTAGCTCAATCAAATGATCTGAAACACTACCGTCTCCCTGTATTTCCTGTGTGTAACTTAGCATGCCTTTCTGCTTTTCATCTGATATTGTGAATGATCCTAGATTCTCTCTCCTGTCAGAATACCCTACTCCAGACTATCACTTTCATAGTCACTGCTGCTGTAAGAAGGCAGAAGTCATGCTCCCTGCTTGTACAACTTCCACGACAACAATTCCATCACAGCATCAGACTGACAAGGCTTGTCTTCACGCCATATTTGTATGCCATGTGCAAATTAATCTTGTGAGCAGGGCCTCAAATCTATGCAAGAATCTCCAAGGGCAAGCATTATGCCAAATATAGCTGGAAAAGCTGCCTGCAGGGAGTCTTTGAGTAGGACATGAAAGAAACAAATAGCTGATACAATTGTGTAGCTTCTACAGTCTGGCATGGTTTCTGAGTGATGGAGGCTAATGCAGGATATCATTAGAGCTTTAAGTAAAGCTTTGTGAGACCTTCCACTAACCTGAGACTAGAAAATCACTGAGTTCCAGGTCAGGATAGATCAAAACAGAAAAATAAAAATATTGCAATAACTGGGATTTGGGGTTTTTTTTATTGTTGTTGAGATTAAGGGCTATAAACCTATCAAGATAATGAAAAATAAAGCATGTTTTTATGCATCCTTGAATCTTACATAGCACTTTGAGACCTGGTGGACTATATTCCTCTCTCAGGTAATTAAGCTATCCATTATTTTCTATTAAACAACAGAAATTGATACTTTGTAATTAAAGTTTTACTTTCAAGTCCTTAAGAGTATTTTTGTTTCTTCCAGGAGCATCCCATTCATAAATGTTCTTCAGTTTATATACCTGATATTTACTCTTGCTCTTTACCATTCCAAGTATATTCTCATATATTCTCTACACTATTGGATTTGTTAACTAATAGATTTGACATTGTAAAGGGCTAGGATTCAGAGAAGTTGAAAAATGATTGTGAGGTAGATTATGTGGCAACAGTAAAATCAAAAATATGTCTTGTATTGGATGTTAATATTTCATAGAGTTAAATGCTTTTAGAGTATGAATACATCGGTAAAAATGTAGAAAAAAACCTTTAACCAATGTAATTGTACTTCTTTTGTTCCTTTTCCCAAGAATTTCATTTCCCAAGACTTGCATTACACTACTTCTATATTTCAGTGTAAATCACATATGCTTTTATTATGCATGTGGGGTTTTTTCATTTCCCCAGTGAATGGATTAAAGAAAATATCTTTAAAATGTCATTTCTGGTACACAAAGTTCTAGCTGAAGTCCTAAGTGAAAGACCTTCTTGTTTTAAATTGACTCATTAATATAAATGACCACATCCCACAGCACACTATTAATGGCAACCTAGGGCCAGACAAAGCTTTCACAATCAGAAAAATATGGTTTCCAAAAGCACATTCCACTGCTGTGGCAGATTCAGCCAGGAACCAGTAGGACCAGATCAACCAAAAGCTGTTTTAGATACAATTCTGCCACAAAACTCGAACTGCTTTGTTGATTACATCATATTTTTTCTCTATTCTGACATTAACTTTCTAAATGCTGACCAACTTCAGCTGCCATAGCTTTCATATTGAAACATAAAAGGCTAAGAAAGCTGGGACAGAAATAGGTGTACTGTTCAAGGGTTACTTTTCATCTCAGGACAGATTTCTTGGATCAATTTCCCCCTAAAACCAGATCACAATTACAGAAGCAACCCCAAATTTAGTTTAATGTTCTCCTGACACTTGTCTAAAGCTTGGAAAAAACTCTCTACAGGAGTCTCTTGGCTTTTGTAGGAGGGGAGCTATCCACTATAACATGTTGTGTGTTGGAGCTGGCTGGCCACTTCTGTCTTTATTCCCCTGGAAGGAGAAGTCAACTGACCACTTGAATAAGAAATTGTTTTGAGCAGCAGAACTGATGAAACCTCATTTTGACTAGAATTTTTTCTTGCGATTAGATTCTGTTGTCAGGAAACAGTAAGCACTCACTAAAGTTTTACCAACACCTAAGATTTCTTATGCAAATTTGTTCGTTCTCAAAACAGTCCCTATCCTAGTAAATATGTGAATAGCATTTCTGACCCTTACTCTGTTTGAATTCTAGGAGACTTAAGGGCCATCAGGCATCTGCATCTTTGTCAAATTTGGTGCATACAAGCTCACACTCAAAGCAGGCTGAGAAACTATTGCACAGACACATGCTGCAATTATATATGCTTCATTTCCTTGTGAAACCAGGTTAAACTTAATGCATCACTGTAATACCTGCCTATCACTCTTCTCTTGGACATGAATACAACAGGGTCTTTCTTCAGCTCAGTGGAGTAACTGCTTTTAGTGCCTATAAACCACAGATTTCCCACTGTGGACCTCACACGTGATCCTATGCAACAGTAAACTAAGCAAGTGTTTTGTTACATGACTTGATAAACAAATATTTCATATTTTAACCCTACACTTTTAACTGAAATAACACCATCAAACGTTAATAAACTGCTGATTTTTTTCCAAAGGGCTCCATGAAGAAAGTGAATGTCTGGTGAAATGCACTATGTGATATAGCTGAAGACTGTAAGTCTTTCCTTATGCCCAGTGGAGCTGGGTTAGCTGGTTCATCCCCCCTCTCACTCAGGCCTTATCTGCCCCTATCACATGACTCAAAGTGCAGTACCACACAGTAGCTTAAGAAGCTCGAGAAGGCAGAGACAAACTTTTTCTCTGATTCAAATCCACATTTCCCATATGTTTTTTTCCAGGGAAATATGACAGGAGCAGTATGACAGCCTTGGAAGAGCTGCGTGGATCAGATATTTCATCAGTTTAGTTTAATATTTTAATCAGACTATAGCATGTAAATAACAAGTTATATGTATGTCAGAGCTTGAGTTATTTAGCTATGACAACGTTAATCAGTGTCTGGTGACTAAATCAGATAGGCTAGATTATCAGGTAGATAATAATTAACAGCAAGATCACTCACTCAAAGTGAAACAGTACATAATACCTTCTCCAAATTGCTAACATTCACTTTAACAGCTCTACTCTCATGCTTAATTATTGAACTAATTATTTTGTCTCTGCAACTTATTGACCTCAAGAACAGATCTTAACTGCTTGCATGCAATGTGGATTAATCAGTAACTTATGTCTAGAATAACTGAATTTTCTGCTAGATTTTGTTCAGGATTTAAAGTAATAGGACCAAATGAAGGTTATTTTTTTTTCCCCATGCGAAGAATATATTTTGGTTTATGTGTACATGGCCAAAAATAAGTTATTTTCCTCCAGAATATGCAGAGAACAGCAGAAGTCTTATTTTTGCTGAATATTACATTCTTAGTTCACTCAAATGTTTGATACAAGAGCCGAAAAAAGGCAAAAAGATAAAAGTATAACAATTATTCTGAAAGCTTGATGCTTGATATACAGTTGAAAGTCTTTCCTAATAAGTCTCAGTTGCATGCTATCCCAAACTTGAAGAATAAAGTTGATTTTCATCTATATCCTATATAGAGAAATCCATTTAAACTGTGTTAGCATGTTGGCTTTCTGCTTTTAAAAAGTTAGCGTACAAAAAAAAAGTTGTACTCTTGGCTTAAATTTCAAAGGTTACTTTCTCAAGGCTACTATTATTGTGACAAGCAGATGAAAAAATAATGTCCTTTGAATTTGTTGCATTTTTGTTAATGCTCATTTGAACTGAATATTCAGTAAGTCAAAAAAGGAAACCCACATAATAAAAACAGTAAACCACAATGTTGTTGGCATTTTTTGGCTTTTATATAGGTTTTGCTCTTTCACTGTCTGAACCCTCATTTCTGTTGTAAGACACTGATTTCATTAATTCCAGTACTGATAAGTACAAATGTATTCTAGTAATAGCGCAACTACATTGTAAAAAGTTTGAATTAGGTCTGAGCTAAACATGCACTTTGATGTGTCAGGACTTCAACAGAAGTGTTCAGGTAGTGGAAATTATAGCACCATACAGGCTGAAAGCTAGGTTTTCAAAGTTCTGAGCAGTGAGGTCTCCAGAAACTTTAGGTTATCTGCTCCCACCTTCTTTTTCTTCCACCATGAGATATAACAATTTTCCTCCTCTACCATGTCATATACAGTCAAATATGACCTAGCCTTTGCTCTGACTTTCCATAGCAGCTTCTTGCCAAAAGCACTGGACAAATATGTACCGTCAAATGCACTGAAATCTAGCTTCAGGAGGTATTTTTCAAACCTTAGGCTTTTTGAAAAATATTATAGGTAACGCTGCAGCCCTATTCCCTGAGAACATACCACAGCTTAGCCGTTTTCTGTGGCATATGCTGTGCAAACTACTGCCAGACCTGTGAACAGTAGTGAGTTTGTCTGAGACCAACAGGCATCAAAGTCTTCAGTCTCTTCTGCATGTGTTGTCATTCTCGTCAACAAAAATGTCACAGTAATCTTCCATACCTCTACCTCCCCTCTCCTGTTCCCTACTTCCATTTGCAAAGTTACCAAGAAAATGTAAAGTGCACTGGATCTAGATATTCCCTCTCTCTTATCATTCTTTGAAAATAATATTAAGCTTATATGGGTGTTTTTCAACTTTGTTTTACAAACTGTCCTCGTAATTTGATAGTAATACACATGTACACTTTTCTTAGCATACACCAGTTAGCATGACTGCTCTGGAATCAACAGAGATAACCTATTCTTCTTGTCAAAGTGTCTGAGAAATAAGTATATTCCATAGCTGATCAGATTATTCTCCTTGCACATGTGTATGCATGCTTACAATGCATACAACATGTGAATGTGAAGGGAGGATATAGCTTCAATTAAGGTCACATTTTCAGCTTCACCTCCATTTGAGAAACCTAGAGCCTGATGCATCTGGATATAGTTTTGCTAGAGCAATTTATCTTGATAAATCCATTTATGGGAAACTCCACAGTCAAATCACAACTCATCCTTGGAAAAATGTAACTTAAGAAAAAAACAGGTACCATAAAATATGTTTAACAAAAGAAAAGCAAGTGGAAAAATCTGAAGTTGTTTAAGTCAGTCCTTCTTCAAATTTAATGGTTCAATAGATAAACATGGTCTGCTTAGAAATCAGTGTGCGTGTATCTCCCTACATCATAGAATCACAGGATGGTTTGGGTTAGAAGTCACCTTAAAGACCACAGAATCATAGAATCACCAGGTTGGAAGAGACCCACCGAATCACTGAGTCCAACCATTCCTATCAAGCAACCCCAACCCAGATGCAGGACCTTGCACTTGGCCTTGTTGAATTTCATGAGGTCAGCACAGGCCCACTTCTCCAGCATGTCAAGGTACCTCTGAATGGCATCCCTTACCTCTAGTGCATCAACCGTGCCAAACAGCTTGGTGTCATCAGTAAACTCGCTAAGGTTGCCCTCAAACAAATCCGAAACATGGATTTAGAGACAAGGATATTTTGTGAGACAGTGTCAAATGCTTTGCACAAGCCCGGGGAGATGGTTTCAGTTGCTCTCCGCTTATCCACTAACACTGCACCTCCACTACAGAAGGCCATCAGTTTAGTCAGGGACAATTTGTCCTTAGTGAAGTCATGTGGGCTGTCAACAATCACCTCCTTATCTTCCATTTGCCTCAGCAGCGTTTCCAGGAGGTGCTGCTCTATGACTTTGCCAGGCACAAAGGTGAAACTGACTGGCCTGTAGTTCCCCAGGTCTTCCTTTTTTAAAAACGGGAGTTATATTCTGCTTTTTTCCAGTCAGTGGGGACTTCTCTGGACTGCCACGACTTCTCAAATACGGTGGATAGTGGCTTAGAAACTTCATCCACCAGTTCCCTCAGGACCTGTAGATGCATGTCATCAGGTCCCATGGACACTGTAAAACATCACAGTGGGTAGCTTCGCTGATTTTTCATTGTCATCCAGCAGGTCATAAAAGCCCTGCTGACTAAAAAATCAATATGTTCATGTTCATCCCCGAAAAGGAGTTACAATGGCACTCAGTGAGCTTTGGTCTTTTTACATGCTGCTCTGTTCACAAAATGCAATGAGGAACATTCAAGTAACAGCAGAACCATATTGTAATATGCTAAACATGAAAATTGAGGAGGAGAGTTTGTTTTTAATTTGGTTTCTTGGCTCCCCATAGCTCTGTAGTTGTTAGAAAAACAAGGAGTGTAACTAATTTTCAGATGGAGTGAACTATGGTAGTTTTGTTGCTTTCAGTACAGCTATGACAGTTTTACTTAATATAGAAGCTTACCGTAACTGAGATTCTGCAAATGTAGAAACACATGGTTGATGGTAAAATCAAAGCTTTATTCATCAGTTATTTCATCACCCTGTTGTTTAATCATATCCTCTTGTTTAAGTGCTAAGTATGTCCCATAGAAACATGAAGTGCAATTTTACATTATTATTGCAGCTGAAAGTAGAAGGTATAACCAGAACATTGACTTTTACAATGCAGAGATGGAAAATGTCCATTTCCCCACAACCTCTTAAAGAACTTTTCCATAAAGATTAACTTCCTTGTGAGCCAGGTCAGTTCCCAGTGGTCTATCTGGCAGCTCTGTCGCTTGCGTTGGAATAACACCAAGGAACTAACTGATAAAGCCTGTAGGGTCTTTTGTAGGTGGAGTTTATGTTATTTTAAAGTAAAAAAAAAATCTCAAAATTATTTGAACTTGCAGAATGCAACTACATAACTTTGGATTCAACAGGCAGGACATTTATCTTGGATCTGACAGGATATATCTTTCTGCAACTGAAATTATGTGGTTTTCTTGCATGACCTCATAGCCAAAGTCACATAAATGTTAATGTATTTGGCTACACTTTCATATCTGGTATGTGAACATCCGCGGTGACCTGAAGTGACTTAGTCAACTCTGATAAGCAAGAAAATAATGACCATTTTTTGAAAAAAAGTAAGTAGAAATCTAGATTTGTGTCCCAGTGGAGGGATGCATGCCTGTCTGAAAGGGTTCCAGCAGAAAGATGTACATTCTGACTCAGAGGAAAAACTGTTCAAAAGAAATACCAACAATACTGCCACTGTTTTTTCACTCCTGTCTTGCTTTGTAATTTTTGATGTTTAATAGTAAAAGGTATTAATTACTAAAAGTAATAGCTGCTTAGTAATGCAGTTCATGACAGCACCCTGTTAATAACAACCAATCTATTTATGAAACAGTGCTGTATTTGAATGGCAACATGATAGATGCGGCCAAAAAAGGGTTGGCATTTTCACCATTGCCCTTCCTCTTCCTTGCCTGCACAAGCACTTTTTGAGAAAGTGGTAACTTCGTCCATTTGTTTGGCCATAGTGTCAAAGACTTCCTATTGTGGCAAAGGCTTCTTTGAAAGCAAAGGAAGATTAAGTAAGAAAGAACCAGAAAGATCTTCTTTACATAAATACATACTTTAATCTATACATACGTGTTTTCTGCAGGAAATCTGGCTGGAGAAAAGAGAGTGTGGGTGCTTTGAAACCACATATTTCTGAAGTTAGTAGAAGCAACTTTCTCAAAGGGGTGTCAATGGCCTGAGTCATAGGACCTTATTATTATATTCTTATTAATGTATATAAATACTGGAAGGTAGAGAGCAAAGGAGATGGATCCAGGCTCTTTTCAACGGTTCCCAGGGACCAGAAAAGGGGCAAGGAGCACAAAATGGAACACAAACTGAAATGTTTTCTCTGTGCATGAGGAGATATTTTTCCACTGTGAGGGTGACCAAGCACTTGCACGGCTTACTCAGGTGAATGTGGAGTCTCCATCCTTGAAGATATTAAAAAAATGTCTGGACGTGACCCTGTGCAACAGGCTATAGGTGGCCCTAGCTGAACACAGGAGTTGTATCAGTTGACCTCCAGCGATTCCTTCTAACCTAGAACATCCTGTGCTTCTGTGACCAAAAGACAGGGTTACAACAGATGAACAAGCTTAACTTTAAAGTTCCTTCACCCTTTACGTCTATTTAGAACTGATGGTAACAACCATGCAAGTGTCTTGAAAAACAAAGGGAAAGAAAGTATCCAAACACAACACTTTACAGGAGAGGAAGTTAAATTCTTGAGAGACAAAAAAGGTGAAAAGGGGTCAAGGTAGGCCACATACTGATATGCGTTAAAAGTGATCTATTTCTATCAGAAAGTATCAATGAATAGATTTTAAAGTATTTATTTTTCCCATTTTTTTCTTATGCCTTAATGTCAAAATATTTGTCATAGCGAAGAGAGTCACTGATTGACTTTGATGTCACTAAGGAGAAGTAGCCTTAAAACTGAGGACTGAGTAACTCTTGCTATCAAACTGCCAGACTGCTCAGGGAGTTATTCATGACAGCAGGACGATGCACCAAAAGCCTAGAAGTATGTACTCTGCTGCTGAGATACTTGCGTACATATGCGTGCACAACTTTCTTTAAATTTAAATTATCCAGTTATGACTTTATAATGATAAAAATTTTCCTTGTGGGACTACATGATCCAAAATGCACAAGTGAGACAAATCATTCAAACTATGAAACCTCCCTGGAATTCCCATAAACATTAAAGCAGTATGTAGTAACAGATTTATTTTTCCTGAACAAGTGCTGTTCAGTCCAGTTTTGAAGCAGTCAGTGAAGTGTTTGCCAATAGCAAGGCCTTATGCTGCTTGATCCGGCTTTGCCTATGTGGCAGCTACAGCTATCTCAGACTAAAGATTGGATATTTATTGTTCATTTATTTCCATTAAGACAAGTCTTTAACAAGCCCTTGTATTTGTACTTAGTCCAATAGTAGGACAGAATGAAAATACAAGACTAATTCTCCAGCATGGTTACTGCACTCAAATAGCAACAATGAGATATGGGACACTTTGAGTAGAAACAGCTGTGGTTTACTCTCTTGAAGAAAAAAAACAGTGGACATAACACAGAGGAATAATACACCAAAAAAAAAGTGAAAAAAAAGCATGTCCTCCACAGACAACTGAAAAAGTAACATAGAATCATGGAATCATAGAATTATAGAACATTTTGGGTTGGAAGGGACGTTAAAGATCATCTAATTCCACCCCCCCTGCCATGGATAGGGACATTTCCCACAAGATCAGGCTGCTCAAGGCCCCATCCAACCTGGCCTTGAACATTTCCAAGGATGGGGCATCCACAACTTCCCTGGGAAACCTGTTCCAGTGTCTCACCACTCTCATAGTGAAGAAAATCCTCCATATGTCTAGTCTAAATCTGCTCCTCTCCAATTTATAGCCATTCCCCCTAGCCCTTTTTACAAAGTGCCTCCCCATCTTGTAGGCCTCCTTCAGGTACTGGAAGGTCGCTATAAGATCTGCTCTCCAATTTATAGCCATTCCCCCTAGTCCTATCACTACAAACCTTTGTAAATAGTCCTTCTCCAGTTTGTATAGAGGTATTTCATCTGGGCTGTTGGCCACATTGCCTTCTTAGTGGAAGATTCTTTATTTCCTTTTAGTTGCTTTGTAGAAGTTTCCTTCCCGGCACCTACTACCTCAGGAGCCTCACATTCATCTCCACTGGACTTCAGCTGTGCCATGGCATCCCCAGCATGCCCCGGGTCAGCAGGTGGAGGGCCCATACCAGCACCCCATCCCTCCAACCATTGCGTGTCCTCCCACCACTTGTCCTAGGCAAGCTTGATATTATCCCTCTCCCACTTCAGATCTAGTCAATGAGCCCTGCAAGCTCCGAAGCAAGACCCTCCTCCCTCTTTGAGAAAGGTGGTTCCCATCTGATACCTGTAAACTTGCTGCCTTGTAGGCCATCACTTGTCAGAAACCCCAAAGCTATTACAGTGAGCACAGCCACAGAGCCATCTGTTAACAGACTGGACTGTCTGATACTTACACTGTCGCCACCCATAACTGGAAGGAGGGAGGGAAAAAATCCCTCACTAGACGTCCCAAGGCCCTAAAATCTATTTTAATCAACCTTGGACTATGTATTGCTGCTTCATTATCTCCCACATGGAGCAGCAGTAATGGGTAGTAGTCTAAGGGCCTTAACCAGACTGGGAAGTTTCCTAGCAATATCCCTTACATGGGCACCTGGGAGGCAGCAGATTTCCCTGTGAGTAGGGTCTACTCAACATATTGGACCCTCTGTTCCCCTCAGCAGGGAGTTTCCTACAATTATGACTCACCTTTTCTTCCTCATGGCTGTTGTAGTAAATACAGGGGGTGGGGAGTGGTTCTGGTTTAGGGAGGCTCTGCAAAGGGATCTGAACAGGCTGGACCGCTGGGGTGAGACCAATGGCATGAGGTTTAACAAGGCCAAATTCTGGGACACAACAACCCTGTGCAGTGCTACAGGATAGGGGAAGAGTGGCTAGAAAGCTGCCTGGAGGAGAAGGACCTGAGGATATTGATTCACAGCCATCTGAACATGAGCCAGCAGTGTGCCCAGGTGACCAAGAAGGCCAATGGCATCTTGGCTTGTATCAGAAACGGTGTGACCAGCAGGTCCAGGGAGATTATTCTCCCTCTGTACTCGGCACTGGTGAGACCGCCCCTCAAATACTGTGTTCATTTCTGGGCCCCTCACCACAAGAAGGATGTTGAGGCTCTGGAGCGAGTCCAGAGAAGAGCAACAAAGCTGGTGAGGGGGCTGGAGAACAAGTCTTATGAGGAGTAGCTGGGGTTGTTTAGCCTTGAGAAGAGGAGGCTGAGGGGAGGCCTCATTGCTCTCTCCAACTACCTGAAAGGAGGTTGTGGAGAGGAGGGTGCTGGCCTCTTCTCCCAAGTGACAGGGGACAGGATGAGAGGGAATGGCCTCAAGCTCCACCACGGGAGGTTTAGGCTGGACATTAGGAAAAAATTCTTCACAGAAAGGGTCATTGGGCACTGGCAGAGGCTGCCCAGGGAGGTGGTTGAGTCACCTTCCCTGGAGGTGTTTAAGGCATGGGTGGATGAGGTGCTAAGGGGCATGGTTTAGTGTTTGATAGGAATGGTTGGACTCGATGATCTGGTGGGTCTCTTCCAACCTGATTATTCTATGATTCTATGGTCTCGGTCTTTGCTCTGATGTAGACCAGTCATCACCCACATTTTCTTCCGGTCTGTCTTCCATATCTAGAGTCTTGTATCTGTTGTGCAGAGGCAGCTGGGGAGGCGTGGGCAAGGAAGGGCTTCATTTTCTGCCCCGTTGATGGACTTGCTTCCACTCACTACATCCCTTTAAGCCCCTGCCTACATCCAAATATGGGGAGGACATCAGATCCCTTTCATCAGGAGCTTTTTCCAGTGGCTGTTTCTGCTCTTGTATCTGGGAGTTCAGGGTGTGGTTCCATCACTCTATCTCTTGCCCAGATTCCCTGATGCTCCTTAGCCTCTCTACTTCCACTCACAGCTCTGCCACCAGGCTAAGGAGATCATCCACCTGCTCACACTCTGACTTTTAAAACATATATCAGTGTTTCCTGTGTAGGAGCA
This sequence comes from Phaenicophaeus curvirostris, assembly GCF_032191515.1. Classification (NCBI taxonomy): domain Eukaryota; kingdom Metazoa; phylum Chordata; class Aves; order Cuculiformes; family Cuculidae; genus Phaenicophaeus; species Phaenicophaeus curvirostris. Next base: position 43,302,047 of record NC_091394.1, read on the forward strand.
CAGTAAGAAAAAAAAGGTAGTGCCTGGTATGCGTATTTATTTATCTTTATTTCCAAACCATATTTTGATATTAATACACAGCCTGTTTGGTCAATATCATAATTATGTTTAATTCACCTACTTCTATGTGGAATTATAAATCCTTCACCCCAATTGGAGGACTGAGTACTGACTACTGAAATTGTTCTACTTGGCTGGCAGATTATCAGTCTTTTATTTAAATTTTTTTCTGTTGAAAACTATGAAAGCTAATCAGGTCCACAGAGAATTTATACATTACACATATAACTCCATTATTTCGATATTGATGCACTAGGAATGTATTCAGAGTTCGCTCTCTTCAGTGAACTAAACATCCTCCACTGCAGAAAAGAAACAATGCTTTATGGAACAAATCTAGTTTCATCTTGTGGAAATGTAGAGCTAGGGACAGGTAAATTGAAACTACATTTGAATACTCGGCTCATTTTTCTACTTAATTTCCAAGATGATTCCAAGCTGAGAGAGGAAGCAGACTAACTGTATGCCTAAACATGATCCTTCTCCACTTTTTTCTTCATGTCTTTGTAATTTCATCATATATATATTATAGCTATGTTCTTGACAGCAGTTTTAAAATTTCCTTATAAGTCTCGATTTTAAAGGTGAAAATGAATGGGAATTCATTGCTTAGCTTCTAAACGATTTTTAGCACTCAAAATAAAGTTCATCAAAGTATCATCTGCTAAATGTATCATCTTTATCCTTAATGCCTCTTTCAGCATCACAGCTAAAACACTATTACAAAATAAAAGGTATTTTTTCAAAGCACACACTACTGGACTGTTTTCTATACATGGACCTTTCTCTTTCTACATTTTCCCACATTCCATAAGAATTTCTTTCATTCCATGCATTGATCAATGGAGTTACTGTTTGAATTACAGCTGTCTGGATTCACTGTTTGTGAAAGACATTTTTCTAGGTGCAGATCTTTAAAAAAATCAACCACTGCCATGTTTTAACTTTTTTTTTTTGTGCAGCTCCACTTAATTTGTCCCCAGAACGCTAAGGGTTAGGAGAGGCCATGAGAAGTAAAACTATTTATTTTAGAATAACATTTAATAACTCTCATATTTTTTAAGCATAGATTTTGCAAACCATATTTAGAAACAAGAGCAGTCAGAATTCTATGCTTATTTAATATACTCTCCAGACATGTATTTCACAACAAACTGTTTTCTATTGCCAGTGGAATAAGTACATAATGTAGGAATGTACAATTAAAACATAATTTTAAAAGTAGACCCTTAAAATAGTTAATTTATGTATATAAAAATATAAGTTTATGTTACATTCCTTTCTCTTCAACTACTGAAGGCAGTATTATAAAAGTAGGTAGAGCTCTTGCTTCTTCCTTGACCACACAGCACAAACCCTTCTAGCTACAGACTCCAGTGACTGGAATCTGGTCAGGATTCAGGGCTGAACTAAGTAACAGTGTACACAGAAGAGTATAATGTTGCCAGTGCTGCTTGCAGGATCATCTTCCCAGGAAGCATTGTGTTTTGCTTTCGATTGCCAGACTATAAGCAATGTCCACCCAGTCAGAAGTGCGAAAACATTTATCTCCAAAGAAGTGCATCACATCTAGGAAGTTCAAGGCTAACCCAACAACATCAAAGGTGATTTGATGTAGTAATGATGATCTCTTTGAGTGGGAAGATGGAATAGATGATCTTCATAGTTCTTTTCTTTCCAACCTGCATTTTCATGATTTTGCTTTATATGTGGACAATCATGTTTTGTAACTGTCATTGCTCACTGATGCATTGCTGTGAATGTTATTGGCATTTTAAAAGTTACTAGGAGGTAACAAGTCTGCTCTAAGAACTTCAAGACCACATTGCACAAATTTTTATGCATGCACTTGAAGTCAAGAAATGGTTCTAGTGATTTCCTAAGGAAGTAAAATCCTTTAAAAAAATCTTGGAAGAGTGGTAGAGTGGTAGACACCATCTCTTTTGAAGAAGACACTTTAAAAATTTATCTGTAGGAAAGTACATGAGGGTGAGAGGGAGATTTAAGCAGCAAAGGATAGGAAAGCAGGATGAGTAGGAACTGAAGTACAAAACAAACATGGAAGATGTCTCAGGCCCCTGGAGTGCTATGAAATTCCCTGCCGTTAATTTCATGGTAAATATTAATACTACAAACATTTAAGCATTTGTTCAGCTTTGCTTGCTGAGCATTTTCCATCCTATTAATTTTTGTAGGCACAATCCCAGGAAGCTGAGATCAGAAGCTGGGGTTGGAATTAGATGATCTTTAAGGTTCCTTCCAATTCAAAGCATTCCATTGCATGACTGAGTTGAGACCTGCTGGTTAAACTGAAGAGCAAGAGGGAACTACACAGGCAGTGCAAGCAAGGACAGGTAACTTGGGAAGTGTATAGGGACACTGACCGGTTGTGTAGGGAGGAAGTCGGGAAGGTCAAGGCGTAGGTGGAGCTGAACTCGGCAAGGGAAGTGAAGACTAACAAGGAGGGCTTCTATACGTACGTCAATCAAAAGAGGAAGGTTAAAGAGAATGTACCCCCACTAATGGTTGGGAATGGTGACCATGTACCAACAGACAAGGAGAAGGCTGAGGTACTTAACAACTTTTTTGCCTCAGTCTTCACTGATAACTGCTCTCCTCACCCCTCCTGGGTCATGGAGTGGCAAGATGGTGACCAAGGGGATAAACCCCCTCCCACTACAGAGGATTTCACACTTCCTATATAAGTCAGCTAGAAGAAAGACAGAGAGACATCTCACAGACTTCTAATTAACTTTAAGGTTATTATTGCCTAAACACAAGGAATCAGTTACCTGGCAAATTTCATGAGACAGATTTTGACTGCAGGTAGTAGAAACAGAAAAACTTGAGAGTGGTCAAATCAAATTCCCCTTCAATATTTATAAAGTTTGTAGTTTAAGACAGTTTTTTCTCCTTTCTTCCTCAAGGCCCAAACTTTTATCAGGACTTCTGAAAACAAAATATTGCACCAAATTCACAATCTCTCCATAAAAGGCCATTGAAAATGTATTTCTGGGGTTTAGAGATTCTGTAAAAGTCCCTTCAATATTAACAGTTCTTATTAGGTTCCTAGCCTTGTTAAAGATGTCGTATGTGTCAAAAATTTTGTGTTCAGTACAGCAGGAAATGCATATTCATCTGTGGAATTCATACCGATTTTTATAAGGCATTCAGAACTATGTTGGACAACCTCCAATTTCTGTGAAGTGAAGCCATCTTTCAAACAGTTTCTTGACACAAATGTGCCTGCTTCACCCCAGTGCCTACTGAACGTTTCCAACCTTTCCTCACCTTTGAGCCAGCATTCCCAGAAGACTCAAATAAAATGCTTCTCACATCATGGGGAGGACTTCTATGGCTGGTAGCCCCTCTGAGCTCTCTGCATCTTGTGACTGCCTCAGAGCTGGGAGTTTGACTCTCAGGAACCACAACTGAATTGGGAGATGTTAGAACAGGTTTCCAAGGCTCAGTAACATTTCAAAATTGAGTGAGGGTAGTGGGGTAATGTTGGGAAAATGTCAAAGTTTCACTTTACATTAACCCCCACAAAATTGTTTTTATTTTTAAGAGTGTGCCGGAACTGCCAAAGGAATTAAAATGCTGACTTTTGTCTAGAGTAATGGCTAAATCTACAGAAAGTTGTTTCTTCAGCTCACTCTTGCTTCTGCCATCTTTCCAGAATGGAACTTGTAAACAAGGCAAACATAAGCCTTTTTAAGGAAGGCAAAAGTACAAGCTAAAAAGCTTTATATTTAATCAGAGCAAGTTTGCCTTGGCTTTGGAGTAATTTCAATATCTAATGATAATTAGACCAAATTTGCTCCACAACAGAAAGAAAACAGGTAAATAAAAACATTAGCACAGCCTCAGCATGCAGCAGCTATTTTCTGTACACCATGAGTCATATGCTTTTAGCAAAGAAGACACCCGTTTCCTGTCTCACATCTGTTTGCTTCAATCTTCTGGGATGGCTGGTATCCAAAACACATAACAAAATCCAAAATGAGCAATTATAGAATAGACTGCTCACAGGGAAACCTAAATCCTTCAAATCTTGCAAAATCCTCACATCTTTTCACCGGTCAGCTTGTGCCTGGAGGAACAAGAACTGTATTCCTTGCAGAATTTAAAACTAGAGTCCTTTCCATTCATGTTAGCATTCAGTTAATCCACATAAGTGTTGATGAAGGAGAGTGGGAGAACTACCACTATTAGCACAAAAAAAAGTTAATTTCCTTTAGTGAGTAACTGGAGACCATCTGCTGCAACCAAAAATTATTAAAAGTTGTCAGGTATCCAGAAACAGTTTTCATTCACTAATGTTAGTAGATCAGCTGCTACTCTCTGTATAACACTTGTATGCCTTCATTTGGGGTACATGGAGCATCCCCCTCTCACAAATGTCTTGGTTTATAGACAGCAGTTAGAGGTGTTAGAGAAATGTCTAAGAAAATAAAATGTACTGTATCTTACTCAATGCGTTGCAATTGACCTTTCTTGAGAAGCATTACACTCAAGTACTGCAAAACTGCATTCACCTGGATGGAATTCAAAATAATCAGGTAGAAAAGAAGCCAGTACCAATCCTGTGTTCAGAAAGCAGCAAGTAGCTTCTTTTGAAAGATCCAGGATTAAAAGTAAATTGTCAATGTTTTACATACACAGAACTATATATTTAAACAGCTAGTTGTAGCATAAAATGCCTTAATGTGGAGAAAAAGCAGGCTGCAAGCAGTTATAAATAACAATTTCTCTCTGAACAATCTGGACATTACAGTATGCAATTCCTGAACTAGTTTAATAAATTTCTATTACAACGGACTTTGTCAGTCCCTTGGCATGAAATAAGGACATCATAAACACAGACAAAACTGATCTCTGAAATACTTCAGGTTTTGAAGTTAGAAGGCTACTGGGTATTGTCAGACACAGTAAAAAAACTTCAAAAGCCATTTTTTTGCCTCCCACGGCAAGAGATTCTCAAGAAACACATGCTATTCTGTCTCTCAGAGATCTTCCGGCTCTTCCAAAATAACAGACACTAGGCAGAAAAGCTAAAAACATTTGGTATAAAAATTTTCTTGTACCTACAGAAACATGAATTATGTTGTTAGATTAATATAATCATTCTTTTGAAAAGAGATGGCTCCAGTTCCGCATTCTTAAGGTACTGTCCTTTCTACTTCTCTGCTACAATGGAAAGAGGAGGATAATTTTCATGTATCAGGATTATTCAGCATCATGCTGCTGAGCAGCAAATATGATCCGTGATGAAACAATGGTACAGATTAACAGACAACAAATGAATGGATTACTAAATCCTTCTGGGGCAGACTGATGGACTTGACATGAGCTTGTGGATCTGACATTATAATAAGCATATGTCCAAAGACTTGCCTTCCTGTGAGTGGTTTAATGCTACAGTCACTGCAACAGGGTCATTCTGAGGCAGGGTGCAACAGCTGCAGGGAAGGATGGACCACAGAGTTTGACATTGTTATCGTATGCATGACCATGAGCCCCTGAAAGGACAGAGAACGAACAAGCATTTAACATCTCAAAATTCCTCCACCTCTGTCCTCCAGTTCCTAAGAAGGGAGGCCAAGAGCATTGTTTAGTCAGCCTCATGATCATCAAGATCATGAGGAAAGGTGAGAAGTCATAGGGTTACAGTAACATATTCCTGTGTTCTGCTCCAAGTTGGGGGTTGGTTTGGTTTGGATTTTGTTCGCTTGATTTTAATTTTGGTTTATTGTTTGCTTTTTTTTCCCAAAAGCATTTTACAGAACCTCAAAACAAAAGAAGAAAGGGAAATGGAAAGGTAATGGAAGGAGGAAGAGGAGAAGGGAGAAGGAAGAACAGAGAAGGGGAAAGATGAAAGGGAAAACAGAAAATGGAAAAGGAAGGGTGTACATTATTTGACCCATCTTTAGAGAAATATGTAAAGAGGAAAAAGGGTATTTGATTCCATACAAATACTGAGTTTATTGTTACTGGCAGCTGAATTAGTGTTAGTAGCCTATCAGCTCCCTCATTTGTTATAACAAGCCTCTCATAGCAGTGGATTAAGACAGACAAGCATGATCCCGATCTTATAGCATCACCTATACTCACTCTTCCAGTCTTTAACTGCCCTTTTCTGTGATCATGGGCAAGTCACTGAGAATGACACTCACAAAGGTGTTAAGTATCTTATTTTAAACCACTGAAAGAAATAGGGCACACTAAAGGTCATCTAGTCCAATCTACTGCTCAATACAGGGCTAACCTAAAAAATCAGTTTGCTTAGAGCTCTGTCTAGTCATGTTAAAGATACCTGCTAGGATGTAAATCCTACAACCTCTCTCAATAACTTCTTCCAGAACTTAACTGCTGTAAAGGTGAAGAATTTTTTTTCCACTTCTCAATCAATATTTCCTGTGTTGCAATTTTTGACAGTTACTTATTCTGTTGCTCTGCTTTGACCTCTGAGAAGAGTCTGACTCTATCAGCTCTGTAACTATCCACATAGTACTGACGGGGCCCATATCATCACTTTTTCCAGGAGTGGAAACTTGTTGAGACAGAGGTAGCTCAAGTAGTTTACAAGAGAAACTTAAGGTTTACAAGTCAACAGTAATAGAATATTGAAAAAGAGCAGCTGACAAAGTGGCAATGTACCAGTAAGGAGAGGAAGAGGATGTCAGGTGCACATACTATGTAGTCCAGCCTGCTCTAGCTGCTTAGTAAAAGTTTTGTCTTCAGGTGGAGAATGCTTTAAGTTTCCAAAGTTTTTGGGAAATCCCCAAATAACATGAAGGTGACCATCAATCTTTAGGCTTTTCCTACAACTTAAAAGCAATCTGGCTGTTGAGACCTCCTTGTGTCATGACCATTGTAGAGTATATATAGAATCATCTGGGGCCTGTTAAAGTGATTCACTTGAACTTAGGACAGTCACAGCAATTAGGACTGAGATCCTCCCTGATCCTTGTGCGGATGCATGAGGATGCTGAGAGGACTGCTGAATGACTCTCCACCTCTTCTCGTTTCTGAATGAAAAGTCTGCTCCTTCTGGAATGCCAAAAGGAGCTTGAGACACATAGTTGACTGTTTCCTTGATAAGGAAATAAATACTACATACCAATCACTTGGATGATGGTGTCATTCTAATAGACTGTCCTATGTGACTTTTCCATCATGGATTTTGGTCTGCATTGTTGCACTGATCTGCGTTTAATGATTCATCCACAAGGAAGAGAAAACACAGCAGAGCTAAACAGTCAGACAAGGGGAAAATATTTTCAAATAAAAATATAAATAAATGTATAAAAATATATTATAATAAATATATGTATGTTCATTATGTCAAAGTTATAAACACATCACACAGGGATAGTCAAATACTTAGTTACTATTCCAAAACATTTCAGTATATGTCTGCGGTATTGTAATTATACACAGAATAGTTTGCAAGACAAAATATTCATGTAGATAATGTATCTTTCTCCGTAGTTCCTTCAGATGGTTGTACCAAGTAATACATTAAGTAATAAAGTTTTTTTTTCTGCTGACTGTATAAAAGCTAAATGAGACACTTATTTCTTCCAAACTGTCTTTATGGCAATTCTACAACATGTATGGCAACAATATATCTGAAACAGGGTATCTACGATACAAATATCAGTATCCCATAGAGCTGCTAAGTAAGCATTCATTTAATATTCATACTGTAAATAATCAGGGGTGTCTGCATTAACTCCTACCTGAAGTACCAGACGTTTCCACTGGTTATGTCTTTTTTTCAGAAAGAAAAATCAACACTAATAGATATGGAAACAGCTAACTTTCTGAAAAGAAATAAGTATTTGAAGAGAAATTACGAAAACCTTCTTGTTGGACAATTCAAAGTTAGTGTGGGCAAAACAGTTACAGCTTTGCTACAATTCTGTTCTATGCTTTGAAATTCCGTAAGAGCTGTAAAAAGGAGCTACAATACTTAAGTCACTAGTAATTTATTTATTTTTCAGCTTACAATGGATCCCTTATAATTTAAGCATGTTTAGATTTCTACTGAACACCACACCCCTACTCCCATTTATCACGTCTCTGGGCCAGGAGATTGCCATAAGACACTTATTTGTCAGATTTCCATTTCGTGATGGAGCTACATTTCACTATCACTGTTCCAGAAAAAAAAAAAAAGGCAAGAAATACACATGTAGAACCAAGGCCTTGATTACAATATAAGGCCATCTTAGCAGTATTTTGAGTTCAGTCAAGAATTGTTTGTTAAAAAAACCCAATGCAATTATACACTAATATATCATATATTATAGAACTATAATTAAGATTTCAAACCACTTCAGATAGGTGGTTAATTAATTAATATGATTTCACTACAATAATTGATAGGTTATTTAGATCAAGAGATAGTTTATTTCAGCTAAGAAAACTTGCATGTGTCAAATACCTTTCCTGTAATTACATCTGAAAGAAAACTAGAGACATAATAAAAAGAAAATGAAATTACATACATAAAACCACATTCACAGCTAGTCTGAAAAGGAGGAAATCTTTGCCTCTTTTTTTAAAGTGAACAGCAGGAAAGGGTTATTCATACATACACACACTCACAAGCACCACAAAATGCCAGTACTACTCTGGAGTATTCATTGTAGATGAGTGGTTAGTCCTACCAATTCAAGAGCTATGTAGGTTTGGCAAAGTGTTGGAACAGATGGAACTGGAACAGCTTGTGGAAAGCTGAAGACTAAGAAAAGCTAACACTTTGGCCCTCTGAGAATTAAAAAGCCTCACAGTCATAGAAGTGATGCAATGTGTAAAGTTAGTATGTAGTTAACCAAAGTCGGCAAAAATAAAGATCCATACTGTGGAGAGACACTGTTTCCTCACACCTCACTCTGTGATGCAGCCAATGGACTAGTAAGGAGGTTTATTGAGCCTGATCAATGGATACTTTGATGTTAAAAAAACAAAAAATGAGAGGATTCCTAGAAAAGCCTTAGATTTTGCATAATTTTCACCTCATTTTCTTCACCACTACTTATTTTATTCTTATAGGTAGTCTACATATCTTTGTAGACAACCATATACACATTGCTGCCTAATAATTAAACAAGCTACTAATACCTTTGTTTTGATTGTCCACTACAGCCCTTTGCCTTTTGAAGATATACCTTCTGATAAAACATAACAGTACTGAGCCGAAGTTTTCTGTGGGGCAGAAAGGAACATAGGGACAAGCACCAACAACTCTAAATGAACATATTCCAAGAGACAATGTACAATGCAATGTATGCTTAAGTATGACAGTCGTTAGATACCAAATTAAGACAACAAACATACTATGATGCAGTGTGTACATACAATGGTGGGGAAAAAAGGACTTGATACATATTGCCATTTGTTCAGCCTCTTTGGTATCATCAAAGAAGAGAGAATAACACGTCTAGAAAAGATACATAGCTCCTCTCCCATCCTAAACAAATCTGCTCTTTCTTTATTCCTGTTTTTTCCCATGAGGCTCATGACTTAAAAAATCTTAAAATTTTTTGCAGGAATCACTTTTAATTATGGAACTTCATCTACCCCAAGACGTTCAGGTAATTTTGCTGTCAGGTAGTTATTTCCACTATAAGACATTTTTGATTTGTTTTAGTGAGATAGTTCTGTATTCTTCGAAGGTAATTTTGAGCTTCAGATGGTCTTCTTCCACTGATGTTCCCTAGATCATAATTAGCATCTCTTAGCTTGTAGACTGTAAAAATCATGTAGTGTTTTCTAGGTAAACAGTTTACCTAAGCAGAACTCTATAATATACAGTCCGATAAAACAGTACTTCCTAAACAGAAACTGAATGCATGTAACAGATAGGCTCTGACGTTTCGATGGCACTTTGTTGAAAAATCAAGTGGAAAATGCCACAAATATGACTACAAGTTGGTGCTACCTAACAGTTGTAAGTTACTACAGTAGGTACTGATATATGCAAAAAGTGGATTCAGTAGTAGCAGTGGAGGTAGATCCAAAGTCAGAAGACTCTAGAGATTTTCAGGCATATAATGAACTGGCCAAATATATTAATGTTCTACCTTCTGTACTGAAGATGAAGCAAAAGACATGAATGACCATGCAGTTCAAATTAAAATCTCATCACTAAATCATTATTATCAGCTTCAGATCTCCATCAGTTGAATGTCTGGGATGAAGCACACTTCAATGCCACCAGAAAACCCTGGTTCTTCTCAGAACCTTTCAGAAAAACTGCTTCTTCTCAGACTGAACTGCAAGACACATATTCATTCAAAATACTGCAATTTTTTGGCAGGACACATTCAGCTTCATCTGCTACTTTCTCCAAGGTTTTCTCACCACAAGGTATCCCAAATAATACATCTGTTCTTTAATGTTTCTCATATGCAAATACATTATAATTAGGGTTTGCTCATTTTATTCATTCTTCAGTATTATTCTACCTGCACTCTACTCTCTGCAATGTGTATGACTTTCCATGTTTGGGAGCGGGAGCTGAGAGGGTTACATGGACAGAGTTCACCACAGTCAAATTGCTGGCTAATTATGTTGGGGTTTAAGCCTGCTGTAATTCAATGAGTTGGCAAAATGGGAAAGATTGTCTGGTGGCTTAGAAATAGTGGTGGTAAATACACATTCTCTCTGAAATAAATAAATAACATTAGTGGTGTCTGAAATGAAGTCATTAGATGTCACCAAAATGCGCAGTTTACTCTTTCTAGCCAAGGCTCTCCATAAGCTTGCAAAGCTAATGTGTGAATTTCATCAAATGTTAAACCCCACTATGAGAGATACTTAAACCAATGCACACCTTCCACACCAAAGGAAAGAGGAAGATATCACAGCCAAAGGCAGGGCAGCATCCAAAACAAGTGTTTGATTTGGAAATTAACATGTTAGAATAAGAAATAAATTCTTTGGAACACTTTGAATATCCCAGGCATAAATAATTAAATCAAATCTTCCCTTCTTATCATTTACTGAAATGGCAGCTTACAGCTGAAATCTCTGCTTGTGTCTGTGTTAACCTGATTGTATCAATGAAGCAAAGGCTGTTCTTATGGACACAGCCTAAATCACTGTATTGTGGTAACTCATAGGCATTAAAAGCACTGTTTCTCATTCTCTCCGGTCAACTATTCATTTCTACAGCAAGGAGCAATGGTTCAGAACCCAACACTAGATCATTAGGATCAGGCATTGTCCTCAACCTGTGAGAAACAAATCATAGTTGAAACATTTTAATGAACTCATGCGTGTTAGCAGGTACTACCAGAACTACCTGCAGTTGCTGCATAGAATACAAATTGAAAAATGAGGAATAGTACAAAGCTGTGGGAAATCTATGAATAGGCATGGCAGTGACCAAACAGAAATATATGTATTTAAACACTCAGGAGAACGTTAGGCCTTCTTACAAGACATTATTTCTGTTGCGTTGTCTACAGCTGAGATAAAACAACGTAAAAAGGAAGTTTTCAGTATGGCCTCAATCAGCAGAGCAAGCCCTTCAAACACTATTTAGTGGTATATACAGGCACAACCGAGATTTTAAGTTCTGTTCAAATTGTGGAAACCACTGCATATTTCAGGCTTCCAGCATGACAAGGACATTCAGAGAGGAAATAAATACAGACATTATAATGCTATATCCACCCCAGCCAGTTTCACATTCTGAGGCCTCCAGCGAAGGCCAAGTCTATCTTCTGTTGTGGTAGAATATCTTAGCAAACACGTAGTTAGTTGTCCAAGAGAATTAGCATGTAGAAAGTGCTACACAGAAAACTAATCCATTTAGAAAAGTGACAAAATGGAACAAATTTACTAAATCAGGTTTGTTCTGCTGATGTTATCAGTCTCTTCAGCTACTTGTACAGATGACCCTAAATGAACCCAGCTGATTTTCTATAGTAAATTAACTACATTAAGGCATTTTATCAACTATGAAATCAGACTCAGTTCCACATTAAAAGCATTTACAACACCTGGCAACAGCCTGAACATGCCTCTGAAAGATGCACAGGGACTTGTTCAATTTAGACTCAAGTGCAAATGATGCTGTCCAAATGCTCAGTCTGGTACAAGAGGATATAGTGCCATCTAAGTTATCTTTATGAAATACTCTGCTCCATACAGACCATCATTACTGTACTTGTGTTCTGCCTTGGGGAAGAACACACTGAGCCATCCCTACCACCACATACATCAGCATGATTCTACACATTTAACACTCAAAGCATATACAGTAATTACTTGATAGAAACAAGATTTTACATGTGTATATATATTTAGTTACACTTATCATGTTGGTTCATTGTGAAGAGGAACACAGGCTAGCTGCCTTTATGAATCACACCAGTTGATCAACAGCCAATGAAAGCCAATCATTCAGGATTCCTCCATTAAACTCAGCAGGTCATGAGTGCAAAGTTTATGTCAACAGCCTAACGGCAGCCATTCTGTGTACAGAGAGCCAAGGAAAGAGACAAGTATTTACTTTATGTAAACTATTGCTGAGTATGTTACTTAGGGCAAGAAAGTGCTGTTCAGCGTGGCTAATAATAAAACCCAGATGTCAATGAGAAATCTGTAAAGCTCCTTTTAGGGCACATAAACATAATACAAACACCAGAAGAACATACATTCAAACATTTTTTTTAATATTTTCTTAAAGACATGCAAGAAGTTAGAATGCAAAAGAATGCCAAGAAGTTAAAAAACACTGATAACTGCCTGGAAGATAAATATGACTTCTGCAAGAGGCTAGAGCAAGTCATAGGGGGGAACTCTATCATTCAGAATTCCACACGGTTAACATTCAGGTTTTATAACTTCAGTTCTCTACACAATCTGGGTATCAGCATGTTCAGGACTGTGTTCTGAGCACCTTCTATTCCCTATTTTAAGTTATGGTTGAAAATGCAAAGCAACAAGGAAAAAAAAGCAAAGGAGAAGTGATGAAGTAATTTATTAAGATATCAACACATCTTTAACCTTGCCACACAAAACTAAGTAGAATAGCTAACTATATCTGCATAATTTTAATGAAAGGAAAAAAACTGCGAAAGGTCTCCATAGTTCAAATGACACTGTACTGGTGAACAGAAGAAGGCATATTATTCCTTACCTTTAAGTACTTGTGCAATACTAGTTGCAGTGAAAGGCACTAAAATCTTCCATCAAAGTAAAAACTCAGAATTCTAACTCACAGGAACTGCTGAGATCCCAGAATTCCTGTTCAGTCTAACTCCAAAGCAAGACCTAAGTGTTTCTTAAGAGTTTTCCTGAAACAGCAACCAAATCCCATCAATCTGCAGAACATGCAACAGAATTCTAAAATTCTGAATGAAATGTTTCAATTCTTTTTTACATTCTGTCACAACACATAGCTTGATATACAAATTACATAAGATGTATCAAACTACATTTTAACAAGCCAAAAATATGTAATTTTGATCAAGAAGGTGTTTCAGCTGGTACTGTAAATTAGTAATTCATTATTTTAAATATAAGGCTTTTGCTTAGGAATATGATTTAGTAGTGGACAGGTATGGTTGGACTTCATGGTCTCAAATGTCTTTTCCAACCTAGTGATTCCATGATTCTATAATTCTGTGAAATACTCTGTCCTATTTTACAATGAAAGGAGTAATCAGACATTCTAGGACTTAGAAATGAAAACAACATTTCTACTAAAACAGAAGTCCCAACATCATACAAGTTCACTAAAAAATTAAACTAAACCCCCAAATTTCTCAAACAATTTAAAAGACTGCCATCTGAATTCCCCTCCTCCTATGCTTACCAATATCCTTTCATTTTGTTTCTTTCTTCTCTATAGGAGCTGTCCGTGATCACATGATTTCCTCAAGAAGAACAAGACACTTTTACCACCAGGAAACTGATCAACATTTTCTAACTAATCTTTCTAATGTCTCTCACAAAGACATGGCAGAGCTTAACCCCTCTTCTGGGTGTGAGGGGATTGCTGAGGCACCTTCCACCCCCCTCTGCAGTCTGGTGCTCCCCAAATTGGGGAAAATAGGAAAACAGGGCTATAGTTATCTAATAGCATACCAATAAGCAAGATCACCAGACCTCATTGAGGATGTTGACTGATTGGTGAAAGCAAAGATGACAAACTTTTTCTCCTTTAAACTGTCAGGGTCACTGCTTTGTCTTCAGGTTTGTGAAAACCGTTACTCCTCCCCATTCCTCAGTGAGTAATTTAATCCATGAGAAATTTTCTTGTCATTATTTAACCAACTCAAAACCATCTCAACATATTCAGCCAAGGCGAAGCAGCTGATGAGCTCTTCTATAAACAACTGGGAGGAGTCTCAAGATCACTACATGCTGTCCGCATGGGAGACTTCAGTCTTCTGGATATCTCTTGGAAGTACAATACAGCAGAAAGGAAGCAGTCTAGGAGGTTCCTGGAGTGTGTGGAAGACAACTTCCTCACACAACTGGTGAGTGAGCTGACAAGGGAAATTGCCCTCCTGGACCTACTGTTTGTGAGCAGAGAAGGCCTTGTGGGGGATGTAGCGGTTGAAGGACGTCTGGGACAAAGTGACCACGAGATGATAGGTTTTACAGTTCTAGGTTAGATGAAGAGGGGGATTAGCAGAACATTCACATTAAACTTCCAAAGGGCAGACTTAGGACTGTTCAGAAGGCTGGTTGACAAAGTCCCAGGGGAGACAGTCCTTAAGGGCAAGGGAGCCCATGAGGGCTGGGAGCTCTTCAGAAAGGAAATCCTAGCAGCTCAGGAGAAAGCCATCCCCGTGTTCCAGAAAAGGAGCCAGCAGGGGAAAAAACAGGTTGGTTGAGTAGGGAGATCTTGAGAGACATCAAAAAGAAGAGGAATGTCTATGAGCTTTGGGAGAAGGGACAGGCGTCTTGGGTGGACTACAGGGAGGAAGTGAGATCATGCAGAGAAAAAATCAGGAGGGCTAAGGCCCAACTAGAAATCAGGTTGGCCAAGTCTGTGAAAGATAACAAAAAATCTTTCTATAAATAACATTAACAATAAAAGGAGGACTAGGGAGAATATTCATTCCCTATTGGACATGGAAGGAACAACAGTGACAGGGGATGAGGAAAAGGCTGAGGTACTTAATGCCTTCTTTGCCTTACTCTTTAATAGTAAGGAAAGTTGTTCCCTCTTTGTACACACCCAGGGGTTAGAGGAGCAGAATGAGGCTCCCATGATCTAAGAGGAGGGGGTTAGAGACTTGCTTGCCCAGCTAGACACCCACAAGCCTATGGGGCCACATGGGATTCACCAAAGAGTATTGAAGGAGCTGGCAGAGGTGCTTGCCAAACCCCTTTCCCTCGTCTTCCAGCAGTCCTGGAAGACTGGGGAAGTCCCACTTGATTGGAGTCTGACTGATGTTGTGCCCATCTACAAGAAGGGCCACAGGGAGGATCCAGGGAACTACAGGCCTGTCAGCCTGACCTCAGTGGCAGGGAAAGTCATGGAGCAGGTGATCTTGAGTGCTATCATGAAGCACATGCAAGAGAATCGGGTGATCAGGTCCAGTCAACACAGATTCACAAAAGGCAGGTCTTGCCAAACTAACCTGCCTTCTATGACTAAGTGACTCAACTGCTGGATGAGGAAAAGGCTGTGGATGTGGTCTTCCTGGACTTCAGTAAAGCCTTTGAGACAGTTTCTCACAGCATTCTGCTTGAGAAACTGTCAGCCTCTGACCTGGACAGGCGCACATTCTCCTGCGTGGAAAACTGGTTGGATGGCCGGGCCCAGAGAGTGGTGGGAAATGGAGTTAACTCCAGCTGGAAGCCAGTGACAAGTGGTGTTCCCCAGGGCTCAGTGCTGGGTCCAGCCCTGTTCAGTGTCTTTATCAATGACCTGGATGAAGGCACTGAGTGCACCCTTAGCAAGTTTGCGGATGACACTAAGCTGGATGACACCAAGCTGGATGACACCTCTGATGGAGGGTCGGGAGGCTCTGCAAAGGGATTTGAACAGGCTGGACCGCAGGGCTGAGACCAATGGCATGAGGTTTAACAAGGCCAAATGCCGGGTCCTGCGCTTGGGGCACAACAACCCTAAGCATTGCTACAGACTTGGAGAAGTCTGGCTAGAAAGATGCCCAGAGGAGAAGGATCTGGGGGTGTTGGTTGACAGCCAACTGAACATGAGCCAGCAGTGTCCCCAGGTGGCCAAGAAGGCCAATGGCATCTTGGCTTGTATCAGAAACGGTGTGACCAGCAGGTCCAGGGAGGTTATTCTCCCTCTGTACTCTGCACTGGTGAGACCGCTCCTCGAATCCTGTGTTCATTTCTGGGCCCCTCACCACAAGAAGGATGTTGAGGCTCTGGAGCGAGTCCAGAGAAGAGCAACAAAGCTGGTGAAGGGGTGGAGAACAGGCCTTATGAGGAGTGGCTGAGAGAGCTGGGGTTGTTTAACCTGGAGAAGAGGAGGCTGAAGGGAGACCGCATTGCTCTGTACAACTGCCTGAAAGGAGGTTGTGGAGAGGAAGGAGCTGGCCTCTTCTCCCAAGTGACAGGGAACAGGACGAGAGGGCATGGCCTCAAGCTCCGCCAGGGGAGATTTAGGCTGGACATTAGGAAAAAATTTTTCATGGAAAGGATCACTGGGCACTGGAACAGGCTGCCCAGGGAGGTGGTTGAGTCACCTTCCCTGGAGGTGTTTAAGGCATGGGTGGATGGGGTGCTGAGGGGCATGGTTTAGTGATTGATAGGAATGGTTGGACTCGATGATCCAGTGGGTCTCTTCCAACCTAGTGATTCTCTGATTCTGTGATTCTGTATTTTTTTGCTTTTGCATATAGGCTGTACAGTGGTATAGAAGAAGGCACCTATGCTATTCCTCTATAACCACGATTACTCATTCACAATGTCTCTTAAAGAGAAAAAAGAATTTAGAGATATAAGTATTTACTCTGGGAGACCGAGGAGAGGTTAGCCATCAGAAAAGCAGTGCAGTGATATTCAATTGGCTGGAGAATCCTGGAAAGCAGTAATCTTAAAAAATGCAGTGGCAAAATGCACACTGGATAAAAGCCTGAATACCAGAAGATCAATTCATCTCCCCCGCCTCCAAACATATTCATCTTAAATACACAATTTCTTTATGTGCACTCTATCACTAAAAGGACAAAAGAAGTTGTTTCTCCAATAGTTAGATTAAAAGTTTTGACATATATACCTCTTTCCTCTTTAGTAGTTACAGGGAGAATTTATATTGTTTGCATATTTGTAGCACCAGAAAGAAGGCAAGATTATTCCTATTTGTACCACTCAATAGCTGATTTCAGGAGAAGGAAACATTTAAACCAAGCATCAGGGAAACACTGCTTATAACATAGTCGGATATTGTGGAATAGAAAGCATAAGATCCCTATTATGTTAGGCATCTAAAAATCACATGTAAATTAAAAAAAATTAGCAAACATTTGGGAACAGGAACTTCTGCATTAACAGGCAAAAGAGTAGGGAAGAATGTTAGGCTAGGACCATCACACAGGAACACGTTACTAGAGCAGTCTCCAAATCTCCAGAGATCTAAGGACACTTGCATAACTATTCGATCTTCATTCATGGCAAGTTTAGAAGTTCTTTCAGCAGTAATAAGGTTTTGCACAGGAAGAAACTGTCCTGTATCAATAGGGGTTTTCTTTCCTAGTTTTGAGCTCAGATCTGACTTTCATATAGTAGGATATTTAAAGAGCAAAAGCTTCAGGTAATAGAAACTGCCATAGGTCCACCAAAAAAAGAAATTGTGTGTCAAACAAATATTTGTTCTTTTTATCACTGAAGTTTTAATGAACTTGTACTTTTAACGAGCTTCTGCTTATTAACTTTTGTGTACCAAAATTTGTGAGCTCTGTCTAGATGTCACTTACTGCACTGCCATGATGCAACAGATTTATCTCCAATGTACATGCAATACATTGTATTTTTATCACTATCCAGCCATACATTAACATTTTCCTCGTTCTAATAGCTAGTTCATGTTTGTTTCCTTACTTGTTATTGTCTTCAATACAGCACTACACATTTTTCATCTGCACTTACAGCATTTGTAAGTGATAACTGATTCTTTTTCTCCTACTGAAACAGCTACCTAAGGCTTCGGCTTTTAGATGCACCATCTATTCTGTGGCAGTGTCAGATAAAAAGGAAAATAGCAGTCTGAGTAACGTTGAAGTCCCCACATGCAGTATCTATTTCCCTTCAATCACATAGTTATCTAGGGGTCACTTATGTAACAAATTCTGACTACTTTTAATAAGACAGTAAAAAAAACTTTTTGAAATAATTATCATGGTTCATAATAGAGAAGTAATATGTGAAGCCTTTGCAGTTTGCCCAAAATTAAATGTAAACTTTTAAATCAATATTCTCCCTACTGAGTTAAATTTGAGGCTATGTCTTCCAGAGAAGCGGAGGGATTTGGCTCTGTTACAAGAACATATGATCTGCAATTACATAAAGACTTTTCACTGCAAGTCCATAAAACTGATGAAACTAAACATTTAACTCAAGAGATCTGAAAATTACAATTTGCCTAAACACTACCCATAAGGAATCTCTATGCACTGGAACAAGCATCAGATCCGTGTCTTTGCACTCACACCATGCCTGTTGCATTCCTGTTATCTCCAGAGCGACACATACATCTATACTAATTGCTTTCTGCTACCTTTCTCTGACTTGATACACCCAAGTTCATTCAGTATTCTCCACTTCTTTCAAGTACTTTCTGTTGATTATTATCCTCTGAAGAAATATTGAGAAAGGCAGGTTACCTTACAGCTAAGATAACCAACGTATTTACTTTCCCTTTTCCAGAATGAATGGTAATTTAAGCACCTAACTTGCCACAGCTTCCCTATATGAAACGAAGGACAGTAAGCAGCAGAGAAAAGTAAGATCTGAAATGTAGAGTCTCTTTCCTTATATGGAAAGTGTATCCTAAAATTAACCCTTACTCTCAACTTATAGACACGATTTGCAAATGTCTTACCTTCTATGATCTGAGCTGCTGGACCAGCATGGATTGACAAGCCAAAGTGCAGTAGCAGCAAGTTCCAGGACCACCAGGCATGCCTGGAGCAAGTGTGCAAAAAAAAAAATGGGGTGCAGGGTGGGAAGGAATGAGACCAGAGTGTAATACAGAAACACAACGGGAAGAAAAAGAAAAAGTAAAATTTAGAAGTGAGAGTTCTTACCATGAGAGCATTTTTTGAATGTCAGCTGAAAGACCTCAAATGAGGAAAACGTCAGTACACATGAGTTTTATGCTTATGAAAATAAGAAGTTAATAAAAACTGGAGCTTGCTGTTTCTCCTCCAACGTTCAGACACAAGTGGAACAAAGGCAGCTCTCAGGCTCTCTGCGTGACTCACTGCAATTCAGGGCTCTAGCTCTGAAATCTGACTCCGTGTAGACTTTCCTGTCAGACCATTGCCAAAATCTTCCTACTTTATTGATGGACACCCCTTACTGCTGCACATCGTCTCCACCATTGTTATTATCCAGTCTTGTCTTGAACTGCTGTGTACCCTGACAGATGGCATAGTTTCTCCTGCTTCCCCTTTCCCCTCACCCCCCCACCCACCCACTCACTACTTCCACTTACTTCTCCAACTAAACCTGACCTCCAACATCCTTCCTTCCAGCATTATATAGCCAAGGATATGCATTCGTGTATGGAACAGGACATTTCTCTGGCCATTTTAACCTAACTTAAACTGAAGCAAGTTTTAAGATATGAGCAGGACAGAACAGTCACAGAAAAATTGCAGCATACACCTGGGAGCTGTGCTGTCTCGTAGATTCTGTGGCCTACAGGGACATTTTGGACTGCACCCTTTCCAGCAACAAATCCTCTAAGTCTAATAGCCTGTTTACAAAGATTTACACCCTGCCTGTGTGCTACCTCAGCAGCTGTACATGTATGTCTGCTATAGAGATTCTATAGCTAAGCATTTCTAATAGTTTCCATGAAAAGTGTTATTTCACCCCTCCCTCCTAACTTCATGAAAAGCCCTTTTTCCAGGCTTTCTCATCAAAGCCGACTCTTGCTCAAGGAAGAAATTTTTGAAGAATACATTTGAGATTAGTCAGAAAATATTTAATTCATGAGACTTTTAAAAAAGACTGCAGTTGTCACTTTTTTACTGGGACAGAAGGTAGCCTGCAAAGCATTGCTTGTGGAAAGAGATCAGTGGGCTCTTTGTCAGTATAGGCTGGAAGGGGCTGAATATCACTTCAGGAGATTTAAAACTAAAAATAGATGTACCTGGGATGTGGTGCAGGGGGCAGACAGGAGTAAAGTTTTTTGCAGTAATTAAAAGGCAAACCCAAGTAATGAAGAAAATTAAGAAGGATTTCATTGCACCATGAACAAAATGCTTGAGTTTGGGGGTTTTGCTTTGCTGACTTTTTTGGTGGGGAGTTCTTTGTTCATGTTTTGGTTTGGTTTTTAATTAAATAAGGAAATACTAAGGCTTTAAAACTAGAATCTTGAATCTGCCACAGACTACCCTTTTAGATTAGAAAACGTGACAGATCAGGTCATCGTATATTTTCAGCTGAGCCACAGGCTAGCATTATTTGCTATGCACAGACTAGCATTATTTGCTTAATAATAAGAAAGCAAGCTATCAAACTATCTTTTCATCATGTTTTTAACTATAAACAGGCACTGCTTTATCTTCTTCAGAGGACCACCTTTTCCCCTTTAATAGTACTATATCAGGGCTGATACAGTACTTCTTCTAAATGAGGCTGTCATCTCTTTTCTTTCTCTCTTCCTAAAGTTTCTTCATTATCACCAGAAATGTTGCTTATAGAAACAGTGTTTGCCACATTTGTGTAATTCATACACCAAAAG
The DNA here is from genome assembly GCF_032191515.1 of Phaenicophaeus curvirostris. NCBI lineage: Eukaryota > Metazoa > Chordata > Aves > Cuculiformes > Cuculidae > Phaenicophaeus > Phaenicophaeus curvirostris. The sequence goes on from NC_091394.1 coordinate 43,323,033, forward strand.
CATTTATGTCGCTATCTAGGACACTAGTTATTGCAGGAGAAAATACTACTTTTTTAAGCGTTCTTAAAACATGTATGCATTTACAAGCCTGGCTCACTTTTCCATTTCTTGCAGATAACATTTAGAAATAGCTACCAAGAGCCATTATTAGTCTTGTCAAACTATTTTTTAACTCAATCCCTTCTTTCAACAGTAATTCTAGCTTACCTGCATAATGTTTCCTACTGCAGTATAGTATTTGTCTGGTACATATTGCCAGAACATACATCTGCCTTGAGGCCTAACAGTAGACTAACATATTTAAAAGACAAATGTATGATCAGACTCCAGATTAATAACATTTAGATGACTATTTATTAAGGGGTTTTATTACAGTATAAACTGCAAAGATTTTCATTGAAAATAACATTTATTGTATTGCGGACAGTTCAATGGATTTTTCCTGTGAGTTTAGAAAACCCATAGGAAAATAGGAAGTAACACTTCTTCTTGTCCCACAGGTAATATAGTGTTCATGCAGATGATCTACATTAAATGCTGCTTAGAGAGCCTTTAGTTTCTGCTGAAAATTTTAACATGGATATCTGAACAGTGCTGAATATTTTAGCACTACAGGATAAAGAAAAACAAGACAAAGCATGTTTTTGACCTCTGCATTCCAAGAGTTTTAAATGGACAGTAGTGCAGGAATCTCTAAATACAGTTTATGATCCCCACTCCTACAGGGCCTTGAGATTGCTTGAGTTTCTAATGTTCACTTTTAGTCCTAAGATTACAGAATATTAACAGGTTCTCTGTATCTGCTGTCTATCTATGCCTATCCTGTTCCCCAGAAGGGCAGTGACATTTGTAAACATCCACTCACTTCTAACCTTGTTCTTTGTCTCTTCCTTTTCAAACACAGCAGGACTCCTTCGAACCAGAACACAAATGGTTTCCTTCAGTACTATCTTCAGCTATCTTCAGCTAATCTGGAGTCTCCCTGCTGGTTAAAAATCTCAATTTTCCATGTGGAAGTTCTATTTACTTTCCTCAGCTCTGTCGACTAATCGCATTCCCTAAAATTTCAAATGGCAGGCTACAAACCTGCTGTCGCAGTTCTTACTCGTTCACTTAGTGAGTCTGGTAGTGTGTTGTATTTCTGATCATCTCTGTGTTAAGAAGTTTGTTTTTCCCTCCTGACCGCAACACAGATTTCGTAGATGCACATTTCAAGCCTCTATAACAATAGGACTTAAGAATTATAAGAGCATCCTTGTGCAAGATTAGTGTTAGAGAAACAGTATGCACCACAGCCTGAATGAGTTAAGAACCATGCTAGGAAAGTATAAAAGATTTCTCTTTTGCTTAGGCTTTTCCTGAGCATATATAAATATTAGGCTTTCAAAATATTGTCTGGTAAGGAGGTCCACTGCTCAGTTACACCCTTCATAAAGAAGCCTCTGCTTCTTTGGTTTTGATTTGGGTCCTGCTGGTGTTCTTCAGTGCCTCCAAATTCTAGCATTAAATAGGGTTCACCATCCATTCAGTTTTATCCTTGATGTTTGTGATTTCAGAAGCCTCTTTTATGTATTCTTTCCACTAGTCTGCTTTCTGTACTGAGTGTGAATTTACTGGGTTGTTTCTGGTACTGCAACCTCCAGTTATGTTTTAAGCCTTTCTCATAGTTTCTGTGTTCTAGTACATCAATTTTGATCTTTGGTGGATTTGGGGAAATTGTAGCTGCACACAATGCAAATAACCCCAAGATTTCTCTAGGGACACAGCAACATTTTCTGTATTTTTCCAGATGAGGAATGCAACTGGAGTATTTTCTTGACTGCAGACAAGATGATGTTTCCATGGAACTCTCGTAAGCTCAACAATTTATACCTAAGAGGTAGTTTTATGAGAATTTCTCCTCCCATTCTCAATCATTTAAATCAAATGGTAGAAATTAATTTCATCTACCATTTTATTCTCCAGTCATTCATTCTTAGATGACCCATTTTTAAGTCTTTACAATCTGCCCCCATTCTTAAAATTAACCCTCATATCACCAGCAAACTTAACTGCACCACAGTCACATAACAGCTTGACTTCACTGAATAAGGCAGACAGTAAAAATCTGTGTAGAATTACAGCAGTTACATTTCTCTTCTACAAGGGCTGACTGTACATTCCTCACCTTTTTGCCTTTCTATTGACCAATTATTTATGCGCAGATATCACTTCTTGTGCCTTGGCTTTCTGAAAAAGCCTCTATCAAGCAGTCGGAGTCCATTGTATAAGTGATGGATTGCTACAAGTTGTATCAATTGGACCAGTAACTCTGAATAATATTTTGATTTTGAGTATCATCAGCTAAATGCTGCTACACAGCTACTTTCACAGTATTTTGATAATACATTTTCGCAAGCAGAACACGTGCCTCAATACTCTCTTTTTCTGCTTTTTCCTCCATCAACAGGGTACCCTTGGGAAAAAAAGAAGCATATAAATGCTGGGTTTAATATCTGCTTACAAAAGAATAAGAGTATACATTTATTGACCTGAACACAAGCCTATAGTAGGGAACAAAGTAAGCTCAAAGAGGCGAAGAATCATATGCAGTACTTTCACTGTCTGTCTCCGTGTTCAGCTGAGCTGAAGAAGCATTTTCTTTTACAAAGCAACACACACACGGCCTACCACTGGTTACAGAAAGTAAAAGGCTTCACCAGAATCCCTCTCCCCATTCTGTGCATGCTAACGTGACTCAAGTATTTACCTTTTTAAAATATTTATAGAGCTTGACCCAAGGAGTGACCTCACTGACTGCTTTCTACACTGCTTTGAGATAAACTTGTAAAAAGCATGCTCCCTTACCTTGGAGAAAAACTCCTGTCCCACTGGTTTATATGAAGTAGAGGTTTTCAGAAAAGTAAAATCCTACTTTGTAAGCCAAACACAAGGTGATGCAAATGCCAAATCTTTAATCACTTTAATCACAAATGCCAAATCTTAAATCTTTAATCATTATTGTCTCAAAATTCTACTTTGTAAATCATCATGATAATATCGACAGGACTGAAAATCCACATACACAGATAAAAGGAGTACAAATACTTTGCTTAGATAAAAGCTGAAAATCTTCAGATGCCTAGAGTATGAGGACTCTACCCAACATGCTTGCCCTAAATACCCATTTATATTTACATAATGTTCAGGATGAGACCTAGTATTTATATCATGGGCACACAGCAACTTATCTTTCCCTATCATAGTCAGAATCTCGTTTTTTGGTAAAGAGGCAACACATGTCTTAAATCCTAAAAAATATATCCAAAAATTCTTGGAGAGATGGGCTCCACCTCAATAAGCAGGGAAAAGGTATCTTTGCCACCAGGATGGTAGACCTGGGAAGAAGGGATTTAGACTAGGAATGACAGTGGAGGCACAGAGTTACCAGCAGCCTTGTTGTGAAGGAGATGGATAGGGTTGATTGAGCAAAGAGCATGGAGTGGTGTGTCGGAAAGGAAACTCAAAATCAGTAAAACAAGGCTTGAGCAGGGTCACCTCCAGCCTTTGCATGTAAATAAGGAAATAAAAACATGAAAAGAAGATATAAAGTAAAATTTAAATTTATCTAGAAAAAAAGCCATCATGTTTTAAATGAAATGTTCAGATAACAGGTGGAAGAACAGAATTCTTGATCTCATGAAGTTTAACAGCAACAGTTTTCACCAGCTGTCAGTGGAAAAATGTCCCAGTCACTGTAAATGATGAACTCTGTATGATGGCTACATTTGCTAGCAGGCTGATCGAATTCCTGATGAACACCAAACTTCTCTTCCAAAGTGAACAGAACTCCATGTTACACAGGGGTAGTTTTATTTGCAAACACAGAGCAGCGGTGTCACAAAAATCTCTGAAATAGATTTCCATTTCTTTTTCAAATCACCTTTAACCAGTGGCTGAGCTGCCATTGCATTACTTAGAGAAAATTAAGATATCCAAATGTGTTAAAATTGGAAGATATTTGTATTGATTAGAAGAACTAATTATACCTCAAAGCAGAGAAAAACGAAAGCATTTTCAAATTATCTTTAAAACAGTCTGTTGGCCACTTATTTAAAAAAAAACACCATATCATCTATTCTTAAAACTAAAGAAACAGAAATAAATAAAAACTTTCAAAGCAGAAACTACTTTAAATAAAAATACCAATATTTATGTCTTAAGTTTCACTTTTCTGTTTACAGAATTGAAATTGTTGCTTAGAGAATATTTTTTTTGAGATTATGATCTGTCAAAGAACTTTAAAAATAAGAACAGTACATGACGACCTCAGTCTGGTATCACATTTTAGCAGACAACCACATTCTTCAGTCTTGTCTAAGTATGTTTGTTTCTGCTTCATTATTGTATTTTTGGAACTGCTTTCCAGGTGGCAGACTACTTCCACGCAATTTTGTGAACCATTCTCAATCTCTTCTGAAAATACAGTAAGTTCTCTTTTCCATATTGCCTATTCTCCCATTACCAATTTTGATTTTTTCTTCTCATGATCAGCTTTTGGGTGAGACCTCAGGAATGCTTGTTTAGGATAAGGTAGCAGAAGTTAAAAATGAAACTCACACACAGGTAGTGAGCCTGCTAATTAAGGGAGCAGGGGAAACACAAGCCATGTATTTAAGTACTGTGAAAGGGAAACATGCAATGCCAACAGGACAGAAAGTGTGTTTATGCTGCCTGTGGCTGTTAAAGGATACCTACCACCCACTATTACAAGACAGAAAAAAACACATTACCCACATGCTTGATTCTTTTTTTTCCAGAATTTAAAATAGTTATACATCTTAAAAATAAGATGTGGGCAAAACAAGCTTTGAGCAACAACATGATTCACATGGTACAAGTCTGACTTTTTTTTCTTTGTTTTTCTTCATAGGAGTATTTCAGCACACAAACACACACAATAATGTTTTAGAAAAAGAATATGCCAAACAAAAAAGAAACCCTCTTCCTCCCTCCGCTCCACAGCTTAAATAAACACATGCCTTCTGACACATCAGCCAGGATCGTTCAACACTGCTAGAAGAATTCACACAGATCAAGACAAGATATAAAACTAGAGGTGATTCTTATTATATGAACTAGTATTTCCAGGAAAAAAAAAAGAAAGTAAGTAGTAGATGTTATTTGTGCCTCAAATCTCTGCTGACTATCACCAGTTAGATTGTCTGCAGGAATGTAACACATCCAGCTACACAACATGAGGCCTGGGTCCTGGGACTTCTATGGCTACGACCCTGCCAGATACCTGGACTGCTCAAGCTTTTTTCTTTTCATTGAACACAGGTCACAGGGCCAACCCCAATACCCACATCAATGTTCCTTATGCCATCCTCAGTGGCAACTTCCAAGTCCTGAGTGTTCATTCCACACTGCTGGCCAGTATTAGGCTATAAGTCACCTATCCTCTATGCCCCGATACCATCAGGGCTCATTCCCTCTAGCATTTGCGCAAGCCTATCTCATCTGCATCAGATCTACTCTGCAACATTTCTGCACAGCCCCATGCAGAATGCATTGCTTCATTCTGTTCTGGTGTTGATAACACAAGCAATGCACTGATAACCACAGGGCTGGGAAGGGCAGCAGTAAGAACAGGAAAGACAGAAGCCTGCTTATCTCCATGTGTAGCGCTTCATGTGATGGTGTGTGTGCACCACTGCTAAAACCCAGAAGACTTACTTAACAATCACATGTGCTAGTGTAACAAAATCCTAGTCTTCCAGACTTCTATCCTCAGTTCCACACATCCCTGTTCTACTTCTTCTTGAGTATTGCCAAAAAAACTAAGCAGTATGTATCAACCAGTTACACCTGTAATGGCAATGATTGTGTCATGGAAGTTGCCCAGGCTAAAAGAATCTTAAGAGAGTAGTTAAGGATTTACTTTGGTACAACTTTGGTAGCTGGTAATACACCAGCAAATTAAAAAAAAAATTGGTTGGATTTTTGGCACGCAGGTGAACTTGCAAAAAGCAAAAAAAAAAAAACAAACTACATGTAGTAAAGTGTGGTCAATATACAATTAATAGAGACCCTAGGCAGACTTATGAAGTCTTTCCACAGATCAAGGCTATATGCTATTCTGCTCCGTTACTCAGGAATTTTCTGTTTTACTTTAGAAGTGCTACAGACTGCAGGAGAGAGAGCACTGAATGAGTCAGTTCCTGGCTATAGGAGCTACTGCTGCAGAGCAGAAGTTTGTGTTTACAGAGGTGATTTCTCAAAAATACCTGAAGTTTGTGTTCTATTTTGTTGTTGTTACTAACCCTGATGCTACTACATATGAAAATGGGATTCCACAAGCACTTTGCACGTCTGGATGGTAGTTGTACTAATCAAGAAAATGATGTTTCCTTGGCTACAAGAAAATCTAAACAAAGGAGAAATGAAATAAACAAGTAAGATTAACAGTGGGTTCTTTTAGCACAGGCTCGTTTTAGCTTTCCTACAGCATTATAATCCAATGCAGATGTTCATTTACCTCATCCTTGGCAGCTGTGTTAGATGAACTTCCTTTCCTGAAATACATTTTCTCAGGGATTTATTGAGTCCTCACAAAATCAACCACAGACAATCTTGCAGTCCTTGTGAAATCTACCCTGAGAGGCACCCAATCTCAGGGGGAGATGCTGGGTCACAGCCTGTTGCAGTGTCAGAGAGCTCAAAGGGTCTCAGTTTTGATCAGTCTTTGTAGGATTGTGAGACAATTGGCTTTGGTCAGTATTTTCCATGCTGGTCACAATATGTGGTGAGCCATTCTGATACACGATTCAGGCAGCAGATGGTCGAGCTGTGGTCAGGGGGTGTCTGATAATCTAGCCCCAGGTCATTGCAGCACAATGGAGATATAAAGATAACACGATGGAGCACAAAGATAGCAGCACAATGGAGCACACCAGAGGTTCACAGTCCCATTCCAGTTGCTGGTACTCACATACTCACACAGTAACTATCGATCCATCCGCTAACTGGCCTTAAACAGGCAGCCTATCCAGGTGCTGTTCCACTGATCCTTTGGTCTTTCAGTTGTGTAACACATACAGACACACACATAATATCACTTCTTTCTGACAGCTGGTCCAGATCTATGTCCCTATCAGCTATCAAACCCCAGATCCTATCGTGTCTTTGGTAATTGGCATGAGCCTCCTGCTCCCTCCAGTAGCCAACCTACACACCTTCTGGTCTCTCCAGTGTCCAACTCAGATTTATGGTCCCCACCCCAGCTGTTGTCCGAAGAGTCGGATTTGTCATCCAGCATTGCAAACAGCCAATTTAACACACCAAGTTGAGACACTGATTTTATTTCACTGTTGTGCAAGGCTGGGTGCTCATCCACATTCTACAAATAAAGTATTATCAACCAGAGCCTCTGCACTCAATTTATTTAAAAAGTTATAAAGTGAATACATGCCAATTACCTCCCTTTATAAATTATTAGTTAGTGATTTACATATCATTGTAATCAAATTACACATGTTTGCATTATACAAGTTTTCTGCTATGCATATTCAGTAGGGGGTCTGCTCCTGGTGGTGGGTAGCTTTTTACTTGGAGGTGTGGTTTTGTATGTATATGAGCATATAATAAGATAGTGCATCCAAAGACAGTTTTACCCTGTGTTTCTCTGCCACATTAGCAATCATGATGACAAGACCTGACTTAGTATGTCCTTCTTTGGTCCAGATGTGCAAGATGTTCCTACATCAGATTATGGGTCCTTTGATCTTTAATTAGTTTGAATTCTCCTATTCTATTTAATATAAACAAATATTAGTCCTTTCCTGATTACTATCAAGGTATTCAGAGCAGTACAGACTCTTTTGCAACACAGTGAATGCCAGTTAAACCTCCATACACAGACATCCACACTTAATAGAGTCCCTTAAACCAGGAAATGGTCAGAAATCGACAGTGAACTCAACAGAAACAAGGCATAGCCAGAAAAACATGCTTTTTCCATGCTTGTTCCTCCCCAAACTATTGTGATTCCTCCACCTTTCTCCACCTTTAGTTCATCTCCTAAGCAATCTCAAGATTCTTCTGCCTTGCACCACATAATGAGTCCCATAGGCAGCAACCTCTTCCGTTCCTGTCAGGTGGTCCCGAGAGCTTCTCTTATTGATTCATGTTGATGGGTTTCATATCCCAGTAGCAGGCTTGCAACACTATCCTGATCTGTCCTGGGAGTAACTCTGGTCAAGGTGCTCTGTTCCCCCTGATTTTGTTGTTGGATTACCTCTGCCTGTCAAGACTCCGCACTCTGCTTACCTCTGCGGTCACTTTTACCTTCTCAGGTAATTTTCTTGGAGAGGTTATTAATTGGGCTAAACTGGGTTCTGAGTGTGCTAACGTATCAGCATGCATCACTTGCCCAGACGATCTCTGCATGTTGGATTGCCTGAAGAGTGGAAGTTCTGCCTTTCCCTTCATATAGGCATGAATTCAGGACTCTCTCATCCAATTCTCGCAAAACTCAGAGCAACAGCTTTGAAAATCTGTGCTTCTCCATCAAGCATCACTGAAATTGCCTAAGTCATAATTCATTGGCACGTGGATATCAGAAAAGGTGTGGATAGAAGGCGTATTTCTTCTGTCTGAGGACAGAAGGAAGGTGTATGTATGTTGTATGACTTCAGGAAATGTGACTTTAAGAAATACATGTATAAATAGTCTAAGTATTGCAAGAACGGTAAATTATAACTGGCAATACAAATGAACATGAAATCAAAGTAAAAAGACAAGTCAAAGACGAAAGTGTCACCCCATATGCAGACAGCATGGTTCTGAGAAGTACAGACTTGTATAGTAGCATGGAAAAAGAAAGTTTTCTTTGTTCTTGGAGGGTAAGATACTTTTCCACTCCATATTCCTTATTTAGAGCTATTTTGACTCACCTGGCATCATCCAAGAAACTATGGTTTCATCAATATTTTTGAGATAAGGTAAAATATTTTCAGGTAAAATCTGTTAACATTTCACCCTGCTTTTTTAACATCTAATTAGCTTTATGCTAGCATAAATCTGGTTACCTTACACTTTAATACCATGTTGTCACGCAGACATTTTTCCTTTCTCTGAGAACTTCAAGTGACAGACAGAAGTTTCCTATGGCTTTGTCAGCACTTTCAGAGAAAGAATCTGAAAACTATGGGACAGAAATAATATGGCTAGCCAGACCAGGGAAGTGATCATCGTCCTTTACTCAGTGTTGGTTAGGCTGCATCTCGAATACTGTGTTCAGTTTTGGGCCCCTCATTACAAGAGAGACACTGAGGTGCTGAAGCATGTACAAAGAACAATAACAAAGCTGGTGAAGGTTCTAGAGAACAAGTCTTACAAGGAATGACTGAGGGAACTGGAGCTGTTTAGGCTGGAGAAGAAAAGGCTGAGAGGAAATCATAACGCTCTTTACAGCTACCTGAAAGGAGGTTTTGGTGAGGCAGATATTTGTCTCTTTTCCCAAGTAACAAATGATAAGATGAGAAGAAATGGCCTCAATTTGTGCCAGGGGAGTCTTAGGCTGGATATTAAGAAAAATTTCTTCACTGAAAAGGTTGTCAGGAATTAGAACAAGCTGCTGAGGGAAGTGGTTGAGTCACCATTCCTGGAGATATTTAAAAGAGGTGGAAACACAGTGCTTAGGGACATGTTTTAGTGGTGAAGTTCGTAGTATTAAGTTTACGGTTGGACTCAATGATCTTAATGGTCTTTTCCAGCCTAAAGGATTCTGTGTTTCTGTGATCTAATCCATCTTCCTACTCAAAGAAGTGTCAGCTAGACCACATTATTCAGGACTTTATTCATTCTGGTCATGAAGCTGCCATAGATGCATGGATTTTCTGCGCAACTTATTCCAATGTTTGACTGTCCCCATGGTGTAAATGTTTCTCCTTAAATCCAGCGGGAACCTCTCTTTTTTCATCTTAATGCCCATTGTCACACATCTTCCAACCATGCACCACTATGAAGAGCCTCGTTCCATGTTCTTGATGATCCCTGTCTATATGTTGGAAAGCTGCCGTTAGGCCTCCCAGGAAGTTTTCTCTTCACCAGGCTGAAGATGACCAGTTCTTTCAGCCTCTCCTTGTAGGGCAAGCACTCCAGCCCTTGTTGTTGTTGTTAGCCATTGGCCCTGTTGGCAATCTGATGAATTCATTCCAGTTTATAGGTATCTTTTTTGTAACACAGGGCCCAAAACCACATACAGTATTCTACATCTGATCTATTAAGTGCTTACCTAGACCTTCTAGCTTGAAGCCAGTGTCCCTGTCAATACAGGAACAGCCCAGGATGCGATCGTCCTTTGCTGCTTGGGCACACTGCTGGTTCATGTTCAGTTTGCTGTCCACCAGAACTCTTAGACTCTTAACAGCAGAGCTACCCCTAAGCAGTCTGTCCCCAGCCTTGCAGAAGGTCCTTCCTTTCCAGGTGCAGGACTATATATTTGTCCTTGTTGAGTTTTATAGTAGGTTGTTTTGGCTCATTCCTCATCAAGAAATTATCACTGGCACTAATCTTCACCAATCATTTGGTGTATAACAAAATCCCACCATTATGTTACCCTCTCCTCTTGTCCTGACTCACAAGCTCTCAGTCAGACTGTCATGTGTCTAATGGAAGCACTCTGTTAATCTGAGCTCCTTCACGTATATGACCATTCTCACTGTCTTTCCAGGCTGTCTTTCATGATTACCTTGTGTTAATTCACTGCACCATTTCAGCCCTGTGAACATCCCACAATGTCTCAGTTATTCCAATGATACTGTAATTCTGTGACCACACCTGGAGCTCTAGTTCCTCCTGCTTGTTTCCCAGGCTGTGCTCATTTATGTATAGACACTTGAGAACAAGAAAACAGAGTAGAAGGGGGTCCATCTCAAGATGTTTCATGTCTCTCACCCTGCACTATTGGCAATCAATCAATCCATCACAAAATCAGAAAGGAGCCTCCCGGAAGCAGCACAATCTGTGAACCTCCTCATGCAGCTCTTTAACTTGACATCACAGCTTCTCAACCAATGCACACCTCCTGCAGGGAAGGACACTGACTCTGCCTGCCCCAGCTCCAGAGAAAAGCCACAGGAATGCTCCCTGAAGCCCCAGATCTGGAGGGTTTACACTTTTCTCTGGAGCTCTGTCTGGGTTGAGGATACTGATGTATCAGAACTCAAACCTGGACACAAGCTGCATGTGGTGCTGGATCCTACATCCTGTGGCACACCTCCACCACTGCTGGACACTCACCATCTTCACTGGACAGTCCTCCTCTGTACAAGCTGCTGCAGAAACTACTGCTTCTGGGAGCTGCCCTCTAGAACTTGCAGTCAGACCAAACCACATTTCAGGAGGAAAAATTCATAGAAGTGGTTAGAAATGGCCGGAGTTTGTTATCAGCAAATATCTCTAGATTCTAGCAGGCAGCCTGAAGAAGAAGAGCTCCTAGAAGTTGTCTGAAGATTCCAAATGTTCCCACAGGATCTAGGACATCCAGAAGCAGAGTGAGGAACCTGCTTCATAGACTGCTGCATCTTTTGTCTGCCTCCATTTTTTCACTACTACTGATCTGATTCCTTTCTGTGCCATCTGAAAGCTTACAGATTTTCACTGGCTCTATTAAAATTTGGCTGTTAATACAGCATGATTCCTGGCTGAAATACTTGCATGAAGCAGGAAAACAGGTGGAGCATACTTTGAATGCAGAATATGGAGATGCAGTACGTGAGATTAAGTGCATGGCCATGCTAGGAATACAACTTCCTTTGCAGACAATGTTTGATACAGGGTTCATGCAACCAATACATAGTTCGAAAATAGTGTAAACACTGCCTGCAGCCACTCAAATGAAAATATTTTACAAGAATTGTTGTGGTGGATTCAGTTGCAAGTCCATTCAACTGTTGAATATAAACCAGACTCAAATAGGTTTAAGAGTGCCTACATAATGATGTTTAGTATTTTAGTAAAAACATTTTTTACAAACATGTGGAACTAATGTGAATGTTTGTCTAGAATAAGTCTTGTTTATCATCCCAAAATTTATATGTTCCTACATTCTTTGGCCTTCAACACTAACAGGACCAGAGAGGGATGCATGATCCTCTCAAGTATAGAGAAACTACTGTCAGTACAGTATTGGTATTTTTCTTCTGCAGTTAAGACGAATTCAGATTCCTAAGCATTTCCTTACATTTTATGAAACTGTTGCACCACAGCATCTAGAAAGCCATCCTTGTAGGTGAAATTTTAGATCCTGAAAATGTACCATGACTGAGAGCACTTCATGAAAAGCAAATAGTGATAGGAAAAAACTGGAAAATTTCATCTTATATAAAATAAAAACTTTAATATACTTGCCCATGAGTATGTGTATATATATATATATAAAAAAATATGTGAGTATACTCTCCTGCGAGTATCTTCCAAATACTAAACCTGAAAAAAAATTAGTAATTTTAGTCATGATATAGAAAATGTACAAGTAATTAATCATTGGAATCCAAATGTATATTCTCTCCTACCAAGGGAATATTTACTGTTTGCTACAGATGGCTGATACCTTGGTGTCTAGAGTAGGCCCTAAAATCGGGGACTTAAACCTCAGACATCTCAGTCCACTATGCTAGCTGTTCTTTGATGTTTTTCAGCTACATCTTAAACTAGAACCATGCTGAAACTAAAAAGCTTCGTGTAAAAACATTTCTGTGTACTTGAAAAAAAATGCTTATAAAAAAAGTATTTTTGCAAAGTGATGATTTGACTAACTGTTTTTTAACAAAAAAAAATATTTAGTATCTATTATATCTCAGGAATGTGTCTGTCTGTACACAGGACAGAAGACGTGGAAAGTCTGAGAAAGTTTTCTAAATGTCATACTTCACCTCCCCAGAAAACAGGTCTTCTTATCAAAAAGGTAATGAGCACCCTCATTCAGGCTGACTGTTTAAGAATATTGTCATTTATCCTCAGCTATTTTTACCTTTAAAGCCTTAGCATAAATCCCACGTTGTTTAGTCAAATTAAAAGTTGTTCCAAACTAATGTGTTTTTTTTTATTTTGAAAGACATTTATTTGACAGCTGCACCTTCACAGCTCACTGTCACTGTGCGTAGTCTATGATAAAGAGAGAAACCAAATATGTTACAGCAGATGGATGTACTCCTATTAACAGCACTTCTCACTAAGCTTACACAAAGGTACAGTGCATGAGAGTGGCTTGCTTGCAACAAAAAGTTTATTTCAATAGAGCTAATGCCTCACATTTTGTTGATATGAATATTAAGGGTATGGGAATTAACTTTCCAAAATGACAGATGTACATACTGGCTCCTTTGCATAAATGCCAGATGTGCAGCTGTACTAAATATGGTAACAGTGCACAGTAGAGCAGATTTTATTTCCTTGCTCAGTACAATGTGTTACACATGTATAAATTACAGACAGTCAATGCACCAACGTATAATAGAAAATTTCATTTATTACAATAACCATATATTATATGATATTAATATATTAAGAGATAAAATAAGCTGGTCATATTAATTAATTATACATATGCACTCACATCTGTGTATACTATGTATTAATTAAATATTTGTTCATACAGGTGTTTGTGACTAGAAAAATAGATCCAGAGTCATTCAAGCAAGAAATGCAGTGATAAAATCACAGGCATGTGAGGTAAATAAAAGTGATTCATATAGATTAGCTCTTCCTGTGGATCTACAGAAGCATTTCATTTCAGTAACTAGAAAAAATACATCTCCAAATATTATAAAAGGCAACTTAGTTAATCACTTCAGTAAATGCTTGCTGAGCACTCCAGCCTTCCAGTTAAGAGACGTGGATGATTAAAAAGAGGAAAAATAACAAAGCATCCATACACACTACGTATTATGTTATTACCACTATTGAATGTAAGTAAAGAACAGTGCTGATTGAAATAATAGAATGACAAAGCTAAGAAATGCAAGAAAAAAATCATATTCACAGGTTAAAGAACTGTCTTTTCCACAGAGCGAATTCCACAGGCACCTTCAGAGGAGTTAAATCTGGCTCATGTCCTATTTATGAATATGACTAATTGCCTTCCCAAGGCTCCTAAATCCAGTCAAGCATGTGGAGAAGATTAGACAATTGTCCAAGTATTTAAACTATTACAACAGCTGCAAAGCAGGTTTGCAGGCAGTCCTATGTTCATCCAAGTTCTATTTTATTTCGAAGTGTAGAAACACCACCATAAAGCACATGTAAGGTGGCATGTAGCTTTAAGAAGCACGTGCCACCAGCCAGTTGTCAGAGGTCTGAGTGCACCCAGCTGCCTCAGGAGGGGCCTCTGCCCACAGCCTCAGGAGAACTGCCAAAGCCCTGGCCTGGGGTGTTACTCTGTGTCTGAGCCGTGCTCTAGAAGTGCCTGTTTGAAGTCCTGGCTCTTGGTTCAGCTTTTTGGACCCTTGCTGTATGTAGCTTGTCAGCCTCCTTGCATGTGCATTGTACTCTCTTCCTCAGTCCTGCTTCTGGTCCCTTCTCCTGCTGGATCTGATGGGTTACGTTGACCTGTCAAGGACCCCCAATAGGCCCCATCCGCAGCACCCTACGCGGCCTGCTATGTTCAAATTCTGTGGGATTGCATCCTAATTAGCACCAGTGCCTGTGGTGTGATACCCCGCCACCCCTACTCATCCATCTTCTCTGAGCAGTCCTGCTTCTGCTGTTGCCAGGACCCAGGGACATCAGGAAGCTTGGTCCATTGCAAAATGGTCTGGTCTGGAACAGATACCTAAGTGGAACTGCAGTCCATGGGTTCCTCCATGCACTGGCAGGCAGTGTTTGTTCCAGGAGGAAGCACTATATTCTGTTCTCTGGTTTTCCCAAGAGCCAACAGGCTGAAAATTGCTAGTGTAAGGTAGCATGTAGGTCTGGTTCAGTACAAATGTCAAAAGCAAGGATATGTTGTTTCTTAGTACGACTGCTCTAAGGAAGACAGGTGTAATTGTTTTGAAAACTAAGGGGAGAGGTTTCCTTTATAGAAGTCTGCCCCACTGCCTAACTCTGCTTTTGGCTCTTCCCTTACTCTCAGCTCTCTCTGGGTTCACATGGAAGCATAAATGTGCCTTTTTGATTTCATGAAGTGTCTGGGACTACACAGGATTCTTGAGGATCATCTTTGTTTCAAATGGAGAAACTCCTATATCCAGAGACTAAGTGATTTGCTGGCATGATGCAGTTGAAAACTAGCTGCGTCTCACAAGGAAGAGAATTCACTAAACCAGGAGTTCTCATAAATTCCCTAACTGTGCCATGTGAGCAACTTCCAGAAAGACCACAACTGTGGTTCTGCCTACTTGCCTGTTTGTTCTCTTGCTCTCTACACAGTAATACCTCCACATAGGCAGGTTACTTCTGAACGCTGACAAGATGTGTGCTGATGGCTCTATAGCAAGAGATTAGTTGTCTAGGAGTGCTATTTTCTAGTCCACACAGGTTGGAGTTAGGACCAATACTTCCCTCATGTACCTTCACCCATGAGTGAAACCCAGTAACCCCCAAAATGTCTTGTGGAGGTTTTTGTCCAAAGTTTTATAGGGCTAGGATATAGGGGTTGTTGGACACAGAGGGAAGAGAATCTTGGGATCATGTGAAATTTATTATGGGATGTTTAAAGGGAAGGATCAAAGGTGAGGAAAGGCAGGGGCCAAGATGGATTAGGGCGGAACAAGCGTGGCAAAAAATAGAGGGAAAAGTGGATAAGAGGTCAGTTGTGTGTAAACAGGTGGCTGTTCATTACACTTGCCTGACTGAGACTTCACCATATTCTGTCCTGACTTACTGAATCCCATTCCCAGCCATTTTCTCTGTGGATGTGCTTGACTATGTGTGTGAAAACTAACGAACTTCAAGCCATACACTGTCATGATTTGTGGGATCAGCTGTGTTAATAGTCCTATTGTGCATACATGCTCAGTCTCACTACTGGCTGGATTTCAGGACATGGAGCTGCAGCAGGTTTGCATTTGCAGGCTAGGACAGCAGGAATCTCCCTGGGTTCTGAAGCCTGCCAAAGTTAGCTACCTAGAAAAAGATAGGAAACACAGCTTGGGTGAGTGAGTGTTGGTTTTGTCTGTGTTGGTTTTTTTTTTTCTTCCCATATCAAAGATTGTTGCTCTTCTCATTTCTCTAAACAAAGCATTAGCAGAAAGTTAATGCTTCTAGGACAAGTTTACCAATTCTGCTTCTGATTACTCACCTTTTCTTTTTATGAGAAACCTGTTCCTAGTTAGTTTCTTCAAAAAGGAGTAACCCCTGATGTGGATAATGAAATTCAGATTTCTGGTATCAAAACTAAAGAATAACTGCACCTGACTCCTCGTTTCTTTGTCAATGGAGCCATCAGTTGACATGAATCTTTTATGCCATTTAAAGCAAGATTATACTTCCCAAAGGTTCAGTGATTTAGCTGTATGAAAACTTCTCATAACTTACTGCTCAGTTTTGGGAGAGTGGCTCTACATTGTATTTAATATGCAATGTACAAATAAGAATTTAATGTTAGAACAGTAATTGGCAGCAGGTTAATGCAGAGAAAAGAGCTTCCAGAAAAGCAAATTCTGTTCTAGTTCCCATGGCACCCTTCCAATAGTTGTTCTATATTTCAGAGAGTGAAGAGGAAAGCAGAACAAATCTTAAACCTCCCACACAAAATTCACAAAGTAATATTATTATTCCTCTTAAGATTCCAGACTTGCTGTCAGACTGTTTTCTGTGTCAAGTTTCAAAATGCTTTTATTGAGAAAGGGTAATAATTGTAGTTGGTTGTTGGTTTTTTTATAATTGTCCAGTGATTTTTTTTCTAAAAGCCGTATGGTCTGGCATCAAACAATATTGTACATTCAGTCATTCTTCTAATTTGCAGAGTATGATTAACACAATCAGAAATACATATATACATATATACACACGTATATACATCTATCAATATATACATATACACGTATATACATGTGTATAAATACACATACACGTATGTGTATTTATATACATGCTTGTGCAAATGAATTTTTTACCCCAGTAAATGGGTTATCTTCGCCTTTATGGGAAAATTCCTGGTTTGTATCAGCAATCTCAGTATTTATTCATACAAATTACTTCAGTATTTATTTTTACAAATAAATATTCACTTGTCCATACTTCTTTTTCTGCACCTTCTTATGCTGTTGTACAGCTTCTGATGTACTGCCATTCTCTATTAGAAGTGATGTACAGCAATTGAAGAAACCAAAAGCAACCAATACAATTAAGTCAATACTTGGAAAATAACCTTAGTGTCTGTGTGCCGTATTAGGTTCATCTATAGATACCATTGTGCAAAGACAGGACCTCTAAATCACTGTTAAATCAAATATGCTTTATTGTTCAAATACACTATAATACCTTAACCTATTACATCTGGCTACATAAAAACTTATCAGCTTACCAACTCATGAATTGGTGTCTAACATCAAGCAGGAGAAGAGATGGAGCATGGTGCTTAGATGGTCAGAGTTGCTAGGTACTGTACCTTCCAGGACATCCCCTAGTTCAAAGACGTGCACATATTCCTTCTCCACCCAACCTGTCCAGCCCAGCTCCTTTTATCCTCCTGTTGGGGACTGGAAAATGGTTAGCAGCATCACCTGCCCCTTGCACGGCCAGCGCGTGAGCAGGCTGAGTGCCAGCTTGTTATTTGTCCCACACTAACAGCAATTTTGACACCAGACCCTATTCTCATAACACCTTTTCTGGTTACTCATGCTTTTTGGGCTTTGCTTCAAGCAGGATCATTTGGAATTAATTGTGTATTTTCTAGAGGTCCAAAGTTTTAGAGTTATTAAACCTTCAAGATTAATTTCACAAAAATCACTGTTTTTCTTTAATTTCCACAGGATAAACTGAGCAACAAAAGCTTTCTCTCTTCAATCTCCTTTCCTCCAGTTTCGAAAATAATATGTCATAAAATAAGCAGTGCTGAGCTTGGCCAAGGGTCTACATTTGCTTTTTGTAAGTGAAAGAAAAAGTTTTACTTCACTATTTTGGGATTACTTATTCTGTCCACTGTAATGTGCTATGCTGAAAATCTTTGCTTTCACCAGGCTCGAAGTTTCATCATTTATACTTATAGTGAGCTATAACCTAGATGTTTTTCTAAACCCACCACCCAATGGATGTGATGGCTAAACCATATTACAAAGTAACTTCTGCCATAGATGGAAAACTCACTGGTTTTCATCTTTGGATCAAATTCTGCAATAGTTTCCTTTTCAAGGCAAAACATTTTATATCACAGAATATCTCTCTGTAAGGCTAAGCAGAGAAATTCTACAGCGTTACATTACATTACAGCTAACATTACATTTTGAGGAAAGAATTTCACTGCAGCAAAGTAAGGGCTTTTTAAACTTTCATTTTGCATTCCCACTGTCACAGGACTTGCTAAAAATCAAGGATTCATGCTTGCCACCTAGTGGCTTTGAGCAGAATTAGAAGCAACCTGTTAACAAAGCATGAATTTTTTTGTTCTAAAAGACAGCTGTTTTCATTTATAGTTACGTTTGAAAATAAAAAACCCTGTACCTGGAAAAGAGGACTATTTCCTTCATATAACTATTAATTCCACGCTGAAAGAAAACAGAGGATCAATGTGTGGTCTCTCAGTCTCCCGCAAAACAGAACCGCCATGGTTACTGCACTTGAGCATGTGACAGATTTGCAGTGACTAGGGAAGAAGGTTACTCTGAGGACTCTTTGTCTGCCCTGGAAATCCATGACAATGTGAGGAGAGCACAAGCCATTCTTCGTCCATCTTCATTAAAATAGAATTGCTACCTTGTTTGCAAAAAAAAAGGCTAAATAGGTACCATAGGGGTGGGTATGACCATCTGTTTCTGTTATGTAGAAAATGTGTGTACTTCAGAGTTGGTGGCAGTTAGACACAACATAGAATCACCAGGTTGGAAGAGACCCACTGTTCCAGTGCCCAATACAAAATACAAAAACAGAAAATACAAAAACATACAAAATACAAAAACATAGAAACAGTTCAGTCTAGAAAATCAAAAGCAATATTTATTCTGGCTCTGGCAAACATAAACGGACCAAAATACTTGGGTGCACAGCCAAGACATGGAGGTCCAACTTCCCCAAGTTACAGAAACAAATCCCATCCAATTCAGAGCACCATCTGATCACTGAATGCAACCCAGGTCAGATCTGATCCAACATGCACACCTTAAGGTAACGGGAGAGACAGAGAGAAAGGAATAGAAAGAGAAGGAAAGAAAGTACCACATCAGTGGGCAGCAGCGGTTCCTCGGGAACATGCGGTCACAGCAGCAGCTTCTTCCCAGCCGCATGGTCCAGGCTGGGCCGATCGAAGTGATGGTCAAGACAGAGAGAGCGGGCGACAGAGCGCAGGAGTGAGAGCCGAGCTGCGTGGTTTCTTGAGAGTTCTTTTATAAGGCCCTTCTGACCCCCATCATCACGTGTTGGGGTGGCCCTGCCACATGTCGTTCAGGAGGGTCCACCTCCACTATTCGTTGCTGGTACCACAAAACAAACACACAAATGGCCAGCCTTCGGACAAAAAGTTTAAGGCAAAGAAGCACAGTCGGCTTTACATCTGCTTTCAAAGCAGAGGATATACATATACCCTGAAAGAAATGTGAGAAACACTCATTCACTGATAAAATCTTGAAAGGACTAAGTCTTCGAAGCAAAGGCAATATTTTTATTGTACAATTCAGCGCTGAATTGGATGCCCTTCTAAAAATGAGCAAATCCAAAAAAAAAGGTTTTTTTACGTTGCTCGAGATTAAAAATATTTGTGGCCACAGTCTTTAGCCAAACTTCTTGACATAATTTACCAGTTTCTGTTCTTCACACGCTGTCTGTGCAACAGCTATTAGATTAACAACAAAGTCACAAAAATTGTAAGACAAAACTTACACTCACTTGATTTGATACGGGGCTAGGTGAATTAATAATTGATGAACAGGATAACAATTGTTTAGCTTTTTAGCAATTAGTCAGCTCGAGATAGGCGCAAAGAAAGGACTAACATTTAAGGGTAAACAGAAGAGTAATCATTTAGCTGAAGCAACTGACACTTAATGAACAGCAGAATAGAAGCTGCTCCCACTTAAAGAATATACAGGATGACAGTTGTTTAGCTAAAGCAACATATTTCTATAAGCCTTTATGTAGGAAGGGGGTCTGTTGCTAGGTGATTTCTGATAAGCAAGACAAGTAATCTGGAACTGTGATAAGAGTGGAAAACAACACTGACAAGAATGGCAAATATCCGGAGAACATGCATGCAGATTGAAGTTAAAGGAAGTGAAGACAATCGGCTTTATCCCTGAGAAGACACTGCACAGGCACAAACAGGAAGGCGGCTCTTCTCAAACTCCTTATAATAGGAAGTGGGGAAAGGTTATGAATATGTATAGGAGTTTTTTTTAGTTTTATGAATATGTAACACTTTACTATATAAAGCCAAGACAAGTTACCACAATGGGCATGCACCTTTTTTTTGAGAATTCTCCTGTGTGTCTCAGTGCTGAATAAACATACCTATTTATAACCTCATAAGTTATAGAGTCTTGATTCCGCGTGTCATGTTCATTTCCTCCCATCAACTTTAGTTAAAAACCACAATGGCTTCATAGCAGTGTTATGTCTCAGGTACACACATACACAGTTATTAAGTATATATGACCGATGAAGCTGGTGAGGGGGCTGGAGAACAGGCCTTATGAGGAACGGCTGAGAGAGCTGGGGTGGTTTAGCCTGGAGGAGGCTGAAGGGAGACCTCATTGCTCTGTACAACTGCCTGAAAGGAGGTTGTGGAGAGGAAGGGGCTGGCCTCTTCTCCCAAGTGACAGGGGACAGGACGAGAGGGCATGGCCTCAAGCTCCGCCAAGGGAGATTTAGGCTGGACATTAGGAAAAAATTTTTCATGGAAAGGGTCACTGGGCACTGGAACAGGCTGCCCAGGGAGGTGGTTGAGTCACCTTCCCTGGAGGTGTTTAAGGGATGGGTGGATGAGCTGCTCAGGGACATGGTTTAGTGATGATAGGAATGTTGGACTCAATGATCCGGTGGGTCTTTTCCAACCTGGTGATTCTGTGATTCTATACCAAAGTTAAAATCGGTTATCAATATTTGATTTCATAGAATCATAGAATCATAGAATAACCAGGTTGGAAGAGACCCACCGGATCATTGAGTCCAACCATTTCTTATTATACTTTCCGAGTTCAAAACCAAAACAGCACACAACTCTTATAACAATTATTAATGGGGACTCAGAACCCCCATACCAAAGCCAAGATGGTGGGAACTTTAACCCCTGTTACCAAAACAAAGACAGTGGGAACTTTAACCCCTGCCACCAGAACCCAAGAAATCGTGTGGTTTCCATCAGTAAGGCTCTTTGAATTATACTCAGAGTCCCTATGGCACTGCAAATCCAAAGGTATATTCTTGGTTCCAGTACCCAGTATACCAGTATTGCACAAGACATCTCCTAGCTAGCCCTAAACAAAATTCAGTTAAAGAATACCTTTAGAATCTGTCATGTATTTTCCCTGGGTGCCACCTTGCCCCCATTCGCTGAGCATCACCCCTAAAGGACTGTCGGGTGGAGTGCTTGAAAAGGGATCCTCAGATTCCTCTCTCCGTTTTGAACCTCACTTACTGAGCCTGTTTCCTTTTATACTTCCCTTCCTGTGGGTCACCATTCACCTGGAACCCTTTTACTTTTGTCTCTTCACTGGTCCAGTCTCCTCGTGGAGATACGGAACCATGGTTAGGACTCCACAATCGCTTCACAGGGACCCCTGCATCTCACTCACACACACTTTCAGTCCTGCTCTACCAGCTGCCCAGATAGTTCTTAACAGTCATTTTTCTTACTTGGGTCCCACATACAAGATTACTCCGCTGCTGCGCACAATTCATATCCATAAATTAATTAAATTTCCCTCTCCCCTTCTTTGCTTCGAGAGTCCTCCACCCAGATAAGGTTCGCTGCTCCTCATGGGGCAGGACAGTAGATCGGAGACTGCTAAAATCAGCAGGGTGCGCCTCTCCACTCCCACTGTCCAGTCCCGCAGAGACAGGATTACTTATCCCGGGTAAGACCCCAAATTGTGAGAAACACTCATTCACTGGTAAAATATTGAAAAGGACAAAGTCTTCGAAGCAAAGGCAATACCATTTTTATTTTACAATTCAGCACTGAATTGGATGCCCTTCTAAAAAAGGCATAACATCTCACAAAAGCGGTGGCTATATGTACTAGTTTTAGACAAAGAACCATATAAATCTTCAGAGTCCTCATCGTTTTTTTGGATTATCCAGCCATGTCCAGAGACTCCCTTCAGGTTATCTCCTACAACAGCTGCATCTTACAAAGACAACTAAGCATATTAATGAATTCTCACAGCTCTAGGACAGGTCATCTCTTAGTGTAAAATAGCTACATCTTACAAGACAGATTTATATGACAAGATAATTAAACTTACAAACCAGCTGCACCAAAACTTATCAATTAATTCTCACAGAAACATACAGAAGTTCTTGAAATTTGTGGAGTCACTACAGTTCTTAAAGAATCTCAAATAAAGACCAAAAGATAATTCCATGCTTTTGCATTACCATGGGAATACTCCAATATCTACTACAAAGATCATTAAGACAGGCACACATAATATACACCTGTAATTGAATGAATACTCATTTTAAGTCTCTAAATCTCTTTACTTTAAAAGCCACAAATCCATCATGGACTAGAATTGGCATAAAATTTTGCCTTTCAGTGGTTGTCCTGTACCTGGCTTCTGTTAAGTTTCCTGCATGCATCAGTATTTCCAATGCAATGATTGTGGGAATAATAGAGTACATACATAGTTGAAAATGACTGAATTTGGTACCATCTTCTCCCATCTGCCTTTTTTAGGGGGTGTAATATTTAATATTTTTTGGGGGGAGGAATAATATTTAATAAGCCACTTTTAAAAGTAGCATAATAAACAGATACTTAGAGAGGCTTAACAAAGAGGCTCTCTTTACATAACTGTATGTATGTATAATAAAAATTTACTAATGCTTGACAAGTTCTGTAAAATTTTTAATGCAGTTTATAGTGTTCATCAATAAAAATAGTTAATGACAAAATCTTTCATCTCGTAAATATACAGTATAACTGATTTCAAAGATACAAACAAGAAAGTAACAAAATGCACTTTCATTAAGCTATTTCCAATACCAACACCTAGGAGGCATGCATTAACTGTATATTATCACCTTAAACTGTTTCATTTTCATTTAAGAAAAATTAAATTTCTAATCTGGTAACTCCCCTGACACTTCAGTCTTTCAGATGACTACACATAAAATAATTATAAATACAGAAGTATCTGATCAAAAGACCTATCTTAAGCTTTTGAATCTGTGTAATTATAAAAAGTAATACTTGATATTAAATTTCAAGATCAAGAGATGTCAGTATAAAAAGGTCTGGACCATCACTGAGCACTTTGAATCCTTCCCAGGATCATGCTTGTTATTTCAGAAGCAATAACATCTTTTTTCAAGGTATTGACAATTTATTTTATGCATGAATAGAAGTTGCACAGTGTGTATGAAAAATATTTATTTTTCAGTGTTAACAATACAGACAACTATAAACAGTTGAATATCACACAGGGTCTGCAAGTTTGTTTCTTTCTTCAAACTGTTTGTCTACTGCAAGTGAAAGAGCCTGAAGAAATGTTGCCATTGTAACACTGGGGGACTGCAAATAATGAGAACATTTTGTTAGACATACTACAGCAATAGGCATACATAATATTTTATGTACAAACCACAGTATTTAAAATAGAAATACTTGACTTCCAAGTTACAAAATTTTCAAAATGCTACAAAGCATAAAACTGAAGGTTTATTTTAAACCAGCTAGCACAGTAAAATCAAAGTCAAGCTATACAAATTCTCGAGTCAATCACTATTACTGTGTATTTGCACCAAAAAGTTTTCAGCCAATTAGTTTTATTTATAAACTGGCAGAGAGTCATGTTTCAACAGGAAATTATTAGAGAACCAATACCAGTGTTCTGTCACAATATTTTATTAAGTAGAATGCTGTTGAACATATCAATCCATTCCATCTTCTTCAATCTCATTTTAGATTACAGGCAGCACAAGATTATTTCAGTCTACAAAGCTGCAGAAACAGTGCAATTTAGATTACAATGGCAGTGTAGGTCTTTTAACTCAGAGCATCTAAATGTCTTCCCAGCTATCTCAAAACCAAACCAGAATACATCGAATAGGATAAACTTACTTGAATATAATAAACTTACTTGGATATAAAGTGCATGTGCTAGAAAAGGTAGTTTTCTCAGGACCCGGCCACTAAGACCTTCACTTTTTCTGTAGTAAAACAGAGACAAGCACTGCTAAAATGCTACATATCCACTCTTAAAAGAGGATCTTTAGTTTTCTGACTTTCTCCCATATGTTGCTCTAAAACCCCTCAAATCACAATTCAGCAGGTCATTTGAAGCACTTTTAACAGAAGGGGGAACTGAGCAGACAATTTCAGCCTATGGGAGGCTGTGCAGCACAGAGCAGCAGGCAAGAATACAGGAATAGCATATTGACATTTGCCAGTCAAACCTTAGAGCACGCCCTTCCCATCACCGTGCCGTATCTCATTTATTTTGGGGAACATCTACACTGAAAGGGTATGGTGCAGACATGACCTTCCACCCACACTTGGGAAGACCTGAAAAATGTGTTTTGAAGGCTGGACCTCATAGCTACTGCTTCTCTCCTTCTTCCCACCACTTACACACAGCTTCCTTTACCTCACCTACTTGATATATGTTTCCATCTCTTCCAAGCACCAGTCTGTATATGTAAAATCCAAACCTCTACGCCTGAAAAAAAACCTTATTGCTTTTACACCACTCCTCATTGGTTAAGACTGCATGCTTCAGGAACAGAAGGAAAACACGCTTTCCTGACTTTATGAATGTTATTTTATTTAGTTCCATAGGGAATCGCACTTTGAAAAAATACTGCTTGATACTGTGAATATAATTTTTATTGTTTCTATGCTGCAGTGAAAGACTATTTGCTCTACTGGCATACTCAGCAAATCATCACACTCTCCATTTACACTTCACTCCTTTCCCCTTTGCTTCTGTCCACTTATATAATATCTCGATGCTAAAAACTGACTTAGTAGATTGCAAGGCATTCCAAGACACTTTCTTAGCAGGAACTAAGGTCAATGCTGAAATGTGTTACAATTCACAATATCCATTGAAACCTAAGGCATCTCACTAATCCAGCCAGCAATTTGTCAAGAGACCTTCAAAAGGCAGGGCAGAAACCAGAAGCAGTACTAAGCCAACCCAGATCTGAGACTAAGAAATGTTGACAAATCCTGATCACTTCCACATATGTCCCCTGAAAGGTTCTGCATTAACCCTAACAGAAAAAAAATTGAGATGTTTCATTACTGAGATGTTACAAAATTTGATTACTTTTATACATCATTCCACAACTCATTATACACCCACATGTATATAAAATGTAGAATTTCAAGATCTTACCTTGAGATTTCTTTCAGTATAAGGCTTAACCTTGACACGTTATTTTCTATGAAGCCTATCATCTCTAATTCTCTGAGTGTCAGGAGCTGCTGTCGAGGATATATTATTTGACACTAGAAAGTAGAGTTATACACTGTTGTATGAAGAACTTAAATATATTTAAAATTAAATTCTACAATAAGAGTTAAAGTACAGAGAAGGAATGAAGTTTGTGTATTTTTATTATTTAGGAAGTATGATTAAAATGTCAAATTTATTAAAATAGAATATTTTACAGTCAGGCTTTCAAGATATTACCTTCATCAGTTCTTCCAAGCAAGAAAGATATATCCTAAATATTGCTGCAGTGGATGGAGGTCCAATGTATTGCTTTATGTCAGCCCTGTCTACAAAGGCCATGTCAATTTTCTCAGTAATATTTGAAGTAGTCAGGATAACTACATTGGGACACCTTTAAGATAAAAGCAGATTTTTAGGTCACATGTACAAGAATTACCTCTTTTTGTGACTGACAAATTGATATCTTCTTTTTTACGACCCAAGAGAATTCATGCAATAAACAGTAACATCACTTTTGTCAGCCAGCAATTATACTATATGATCTAAAGCTCTTGGCCAGTTATCACCAATCTATTTCAATGCACGGTCTCTTTCTTCAGCTGTTTCTCAAGTGTCCAGTTTCTGTAACCCTATTTTAGAAGCGTCACACATTAAGTATCTAGAGCTATCTACTGGTGTAGTTTCTGCCACAAAAAAAAAACGATGAAAAGAAGATTCGTTAATTTGAACATTTAATCTGCTTGTTTTCCATTTCAATTTGGTTTAACTGGCAATGCAACACATTCTAACCACAGATATTAGAGTGAACTTAAAAGAAAAATAACATCTCCTGGCTCTAAGAATACTCTTAACTATAGCTACTTTCAGATGAATCCTGTGAACTTGTATGTATGAATAAGCTACTTACCTTTAATTAGCCACAAGACAGGCAGGTTCTAGGGCACCTTTCTTTCTGTGAACAGAGCCATGTATGCCCAGAAAGGGAAGGGAAGTGGCAGGAATTAAACAAGACAGTGCGCTGCACTAAATTCAGCACACGAAGTACAACAAACACCATTAACAGATGCTTCTAAGCCATGTGTTGTGCAAGTTTGCTTTAGATTGACTTCCAGAAGCTGCAAAGTATGAATTAATTCTTTGATCTTATTCTCACCTCTCCAAGCACATATCATGGCTATCTGTCCTGTATCCCTCCCCAGCTTTATCTGTAGATTTGATTGTTCACTCAGTTACATGCCTAGTATTTTGTTGGATTACTCCTACTTCTTTTCACAATTAGCATCATTAACCAAGAGTAGTTCACTAACCAATTTGGTTTAGTAGTCCAAGTAGGAATTCAAATTTAGCAGGAATCCTGAATTTGCCAGTTATTTTTGCTCTTGCAATAACATGAATTTACCTTTTAATCCGATCTATTTGCGTCAGTACAGCATTCACCACACGAATAGCATCTGAAGGCTCTGTGCCTGCCTTGAAAGCACTGCGGGCTGCTGTGAGGCTTTCCACCTACAAAAACCAAAACCAACCAACCAATCAAGCAAAAAATATCATCACACACCAACCTTTGCCCCCCAAAAAGTTTGGAGTGCTGGCAAGCACCTCTGTCAGCTCCCTTAATACCCTCAGGTCAATCCCATCCAGCCCCATAAACTTATGAATATCTAATTTGCCTAGCAGGTCTCTAACAATTTCCTGTTGGATCAAGGGAGCCTTGTTCTGCTCTTCCTCTCTGTCTACTGGCATACGAGGTTGAGTATCCAGGGAAGATTTCACCTTACTATGAAAAACTGAGGCAAAGAATGACCATTATCACAGTTCCCTCCCATCAATTTACTTTCTGCTAAACTTTATGTTCACCAAGGCTACTAGAATCATACCTCATCAATCAGTACAAATACAAGAGCATCTTTGTCATCAATCAACTCTCGAATCTTCTGGAACATTTTGGTTACAAGCTTGCCACTCTAGAAAGACACAATACGCATATGATTAGCTGTTTCCTTAGCACACAACTTTCCAAGCCTTACTATATCTAAAGACAGAAACATCTGTTTATTAAACTAACTTTCTAATGTAGCTTCTATTCAAGATTTTCAAATGCATTATTTATCCTGGGTGATTTTTAGTGCACACTTACTTTATGAAACAAGCTCAACAAGAAACAGTGTAATTTTTAAACCGCAAAGTCTACTTAATTAGCTACATCAATACATACCTCAGAAAACCATTTAGAGAAAAGGCTATGGCTGTTTATCTCAATTAACTGTCCATACCTATACCTAAAGTATGAAAGGAGAAAGAAGTATAAACTGTATTGTAAATAAAAGTCAGTCATATCATTAACTTCCATAATGCCCATTCCCTCCATTTCAACCCTGGAATTCCGTGAATTAATACTTTACATTTCTTATTTTCAAAACATAATACCTGTTTTGAGTTTGTCACTTCCAGGAACATAGAATCATAGTACACTTTGGGTTGGAAGGAACCTTAAAGATTATCTAGTTGCAACCCCCCAGCCATAGGCAGGGACACATCCCACTACATCAGGCTGCCCAAGGCATCATCCAACCTGGCACTGAACACCTCCAGGGATGGGGCAGCCACAACTTCCCTGGGAAACCTGTTCCAGTGCCTCACCGCTTTCATAGTGAAGAAATTCTTCCTTATGTCTAGTCTAAATCTGCCCCTTTCCAGTTTATAGCCATTGTCCCTATACTATCACTACAAGTCTTTGTTAACAGCCCCTCCCCAGCTTTCTTGTAGGCCCCCTTCAGATATTGGAAGGTTGCTATAAAATCTCCTCAGAGCCTTCTCTTCTCCAGGCTGAACAACCCCAACTCTCTCAGCCTGTCCTCATACGGGATGTGCTCCAGTCATCATCTTTGTAGCCCTCCTCTGGACCCGTTCCAACATTTCCATATCCTTCTTATGTTGAGGATTCCAAAACTGGACACAATACTCCAGGTGAGGTCTCAC
This sequence comes from Phaenicophaeus curvirostris, assembly GCF_032191515.1. Taxonomy (NCBI): domain Eukaryota; kingdom Metazoa; phylum Chordata; class Aves; order Cuculiformes; family Cuculidae; genus Phaenicophaeus; species Phaenicophaeus curvirostris. The sequence goes on from NC_091394.1 coordinate 43,351,772, forward strand.
AAGGGAGCAATAGAGAGGCTGAATCACCTCCCTTGACCTGCTTTAGATGCAGTCCAGAATACACGTCTCACTAGAATTCTTTATATTAAATTGCTATCAGAATTCCTTCATCAGAACAGGTCTATCTAAATAGTTTAAGTAACAGTCACCATGCTATTGGCCTCATTTTTTCTGTTCATGTAAGATTTTGTGCAGTATAGCAAGAACATATATATAAGCACAAATCTTATTTACTTAGCTCTGCACAGGTATCCTTAAGACAAAATATGTCAATCACATATTATGCAGCCCATGTTCATAATAAATTCAGCTTGGGCTAGATCAGACCACTCCACTAATGACACATCATTTATACTACACCTGCTATTTTATATAACTTTTTTCATGTATAAATTTGTTAAGTTGCTATGAAGTTTAAGGTCAAATCTTATTACTTGTCTGATACACAGACTGACCTCTGCAGACTGTAGCACTCAGACAATCCAAGTACAAAACAAATTGGTTACAAAATCACTACTTTTTAAAAAAAAAGGCTTTCTTAAACATGAAGATACAAATAGCAGGCTTAATACTCTGTGATCCTTCATCCTTTAATATTCAACTATGTATGATTTGAGCACAAATTACTATATCGCCACTGGAATTTGTTTTGCCTATCTGTGCACAAATAATTACATATTTTAAAATGTATTAGAATATTGTATCCAGTCTCTTTATCAGACCAATTTTATTGATAGCCAGACACCCTATAAAAGAAATATTATCACTTTAAAGAAGTTTAAAAGAACATTAACACTTGGCACCATTTACTTGAAGTCAAATATTAAATATCTTCAGGCTACTGAAAAAGAACAGTAGCAAATTAAAGTGAAAAAATTCCAAAAATGATCACCTGTACGACAGTCGAATTGTCAGCTTCTGAGCCAACGCTTTACAGAGAGAGGTTTTCCCAGTTCCAGGAGGACCTAGTTTGAAATCAAATCCATACATTACACAGAATCTGCATCAGATTGTTAATGACGTAACATATTTTTAACTATTCTATTTCAATACAGCAATAATTGTAGAATAAAAGCACAGCAGACTGACTGTGAACACTGGCGTATTGTGAGAAGATTGCTTATTCCACTACAGTCCTGGAGCTGAGCTTTGAATTTATATAATTTCCAATTATTAGTATAGTTAGTGTAATTGTTTGTAAAGTTAAAATACTCAACAGTCACAGAAACAGAGTATATCAACCTAGCAGGGCTTACGCTCATTAGCATTCTCAAAAATCACTGCTATTCTTAAACTTATGTCTTCTTGGAACATACTTTTTTAACATGGAAACCAGAAACACATCATGTCCAGTCTGGCCAGCTCTTTGTCTTCCCAGAAACCTCTACCTTGGGCAACCAAGAGCATCTTAGGAAGTATGCCCTGGAACAAACCTTTGGATCTATCTTGACACTCTATGGAAAAGCCATGCAGATTTTCTCCAAAGAGACAAGTATAAGCATAAGTAAACATAGTATGAATGAAAGATGATGTGTTAGTGCTAAACAAAAACTGACAACATCAACCAAATGACAATACTTGCATTCAAAGCCAGAATTATTATCATTATAGCAGAAATGTATTTTGCACAATTTTAGATATCCCAGTATTAACTTCTTTGTGATGACAATAATTAGCTTATTACTAAAATTAAATATAGTTATCATAAATACATTGTTAACAGTCTGAAATAAATAGTTTTGCAAACAAAAATGTCCTGCAGCTTCTGAACTGATAAAATAGTTAACTTATGTATAATCAACACTCTTAACAAACATTTCCACTATGATCTTTGATTTTTGAATACCAGTCCTGATGGCAAAATTGTAATTGATCAATACCAAGCTATATTTTGCAAGAAAATGGATTCAGCTGATGGTAATATTGCTTATGGTATAGCCTTCACAGTAAGGTAGGACTGACTGAAGATTATAGCTTCACTGAAATAGTCACAACTACATTAGTGAGACTACTGCTTCCATAGTTGGCCACAGAACACACAACGCTAATAACACAACACGGATTTCACAGTTTCCTCAGATGTTTTTATAAGGCCGTAACTAACATTTTTTTTTATACTGCAATACAGCTCCAACTAATATATGGCTCCTAATGTATATTTTTGCACTTTATAAAAAACACCATTAGTATCACTTAAAAATGAAAATTAAGAAAACCCAACTATTGTCACTGCATTATAAATTTTAGAATTTAAATTCCTACAAAACATAGCACATCTGAACATTGATTTAATTTTAACATTACATTTCATCTAAATTTGTTTTAGAGAGAATACCTCTCTGCTGCTTTTGGGTCATCTAATTTCACTACACAGAAGTGCAATACAAGTTTTTCTAGAAGAAAAGTATAAACAGATGGCCAAAGAATTTACTTGGTTTAAGACATATTAATTTTACCATGTAGCAAAACAACTCTGTTCCATGATATCAGGTTGTCATCAACATTTTTGTCAGAAAATAGTAATGTTGTTGTCACATAATCAAGTAACTAATAGAAAAGAAGAAAAAGAGACACAATTAGAGACATATCAGCAAGTACAACTACAAATAGAATCTCCTAATTATGTCTACTGTGTACTCTTAACAACAACAACAAAAAGTTGCAACATCCAGCATGTTTTTCAATATTATATAGACATTGACTGTACTACTTTGAAAATTCACAAGGACCATTTCAGAGTCTGTAGAACCCAACAGTACCCAGCCAGTTCCATGATTTTAAGAATGAATGTTCATCATAATTACTTTCATGGAAGTAAAGCAGTTCTAGGTTTAGTCATTAAAAGCTTCCACTTCTTTCTGCCAACATACGCTTACAGTCTATAGTAATCAACTTGCTGTTATTTAGTACATCAGTAAGCCTAATTAAATAGTCATTTCACAGACTGTTTAGAAAACTGTTCTGTAAATTAGACAAATGCCGATGTGTTGATGTTTACCTTGTAAATGAAGAAGTACAATCACTGGAATGTTTTGCTTTACTACATATTGTTATAAAGACTTAAGTGAGAATATTGTATGATAAACAATCTAGTGAATTAGTTATTTGTGTTCAAAAACTTCAGGTAGGTGCATGTTTTTTTAACAAGTGCAATAAACATCTTTGTGAGTGCTGTCATAAAAGCAACTGAATTGAATCACTAGTGGCTTTCACCCACATTACAATTACTAAAATTCAGATTACAGTATTACAGTTCTATAAGCTCTTGCAGTTATCATAACTGCATTTGATGAATGCGTAGAATCTTCAAATTATAAAGTGACCACATGGAAGCATTTTGTTTCTTCTGAATGTCTTACCAGCATTCAAATAGGAGCACACTCACTCCCATAAAATAATTCAGTGTGCAACACGCTTCTCTTTTAGCAATAGCAAGCCACTAAAATTGTTTTATCATTAACACTCCATGACCCCATCAAAGACACAACAGATCTTTTGGGATGGTGATAATGAGAAATAGAGAACTGATTTCAAAGCATGCTGCTTACATTTTTTTAAGCCTTTTTGAAATTGTTTCTTTTTTTTTTTCCTCCACCAACTTTCTTTTTTCCGATTAAGGAGCCTTAAAACAATGTGCAGTATTTTAATAAAGTGAATTTCTACCCTCATTGCAGGCTGATGAATATGTTTAAAACAAAAGTGATAATCTTCTGAGAAGTTTTAAATGCCTACCAATACAACATCTCTAGCTATTGAACTTCTGATTTCTGTAATATAAGCGAATGCATGAGAAGAATTTTTTTATAATTTATGGCATAAGCATCACTGAATAATTTCACAGCAAAGCTGAGATTTTTTGCAAAGCTGACTTCATAGTAGTACTTCCTGATATACGTTTGAGATACAATGTTTAATCTCAAAATGTCAGCTTTGCCTTCTTCTGCTAAGCGTACATTAGAGAAGTATGTAACTATTAAAAATTACACAGACATTTTTGATTTAAGTTGTTATTCATTTTCAACTTACGTGTGATTTTACTTCACTGTCATATATAAGACTTTCCCAAAGGCCATGGAATTCAGCTGTGAAAGCAATGTGTTATATACATGTTTAGGATAAATTAGTCTGGGAATTTGTAATCTATCTGCAGCACAATTCAGTTTTCAAACTATTTTTGACTAAAATTAAGGATTAAAAATAGATATAGGAGAGCAGTCAAAATATATTGAAAAAATCATGAATTATTCTTTTCAAAATGCAAACGCTACTTTCTAACAGATAAATTCAGCAGTTTCACAGCTTCCATTTCCTCAAATAATTGTGATTAGAAATCAGTTTCTCAACATGAAAGGAAAAATTGCATTCTTTCCACTCTCAAGTGGGGATGGACTTGCATTTCCCCAAGATAGAGAGCTCAGAAAAGTTGGAGTGGGAGGAAGATTCTAAGCCCAAGGTGATCATTCGCCTTTTTTTTTTTTTTTTTAACATCAACATGTAGAGGATGGAAAAAAAAGCTCATAGATGAATAAGGTATAAAAACCTAAACTTGCAACTTGATTATCAATCATTTCTAGCAGTTAGTTTCTTGCTTTCAGCAAAGAAAAGCAAAAAAAGACTGAACAATTAAAAATCGCAATAATACAGGAATGTCAAAGTATCAGATTGAATTCTTCTGGACTAGAGATGTAATGGATAGTTAAGCTTTTCACAAAGAAACATCTCAGAATCACCGTATCTTTGAGCTTAAGCTCACATGTGTACTTTTCCTTCCAGCTGCAGAATTTAACTTTCCTAAGTACAAGATACTAACAGGCAGGTCAAACTCGATTGCAAAGTAAAGCCCTATTCTTCTTTTTAGAAGAGAAGACACTTTGAGGACTCTAAATCTCTTTAGTTGATTTGTTTGTTTCAAATGTAAGAGCAGCATTGTCTTGAGGATTGGAAATCAGCAATGGGCTCTGGAAAATCAATGTTTAAACTGATGAGTCTCCAAAAAAAAAAAATTTGGAATGCAGCTTGTAGGCTTAAAAACTTACATGCCTCTGCTTATGACTATACATTATTCAAGACCAGTTATTTCCACCTATGCACACATATTGCAGAAATAAATGATGTTTTGTGGAATCACCTGCAGTGGTTCAGTCAAAGTCCAAATATATTGGATTCATTGGCAAATGATTAAGTTAAACAACATACACAAATAATACCTTTAGCGGGTAGCCCTATGAATATTTTTAGCCTTTCTAAGATTTTCTTTCATTGTAATTGCTCTAGACCTTCCAGAAATATCACATGTACCTGCTGGTAGCACCCAGTGGTTAGCTGCAATGATATCCTCATTCTCTTCTTCAAGGTTTTCAGAACTTGGTCCTTCTTCATTCAGATGAAAAATATGAAGAGAAAGACTGCTTTTGGTCAAGTCAATAGGCTAGAATGGACATTAAAAGGCTTTTAATACATCATATTTCTCATACAAAGCTAATAATAGCATAAGAATATTACAGTTCTCAGCTGGCAATTCAGCTTTGAAGACTACTATTTCTGTTTCAGACCTTACTACTAAGGGGCGTAGGCCCAGAAACTCAGCCATCTTTTCCTTGATATACCAGGCCAAATATGGTAAGACAGTATGATAAGACATCATCCTACAGACCTTGTCTTGCTTATGTCCTTAGACAATCACTAGTCTACCTACAGGTAGTTCACTAGCATATGAACAGAGCTCATGACTGTAAGTACCTGTCTGTCCTTCAATTTCAGCTCCGTATCCACAATTGATACAGATCGCACATTGCTGTTAAGGAAACCATCATCAAACTCTGTCCACTTATAATCACCAAAAACAATGTTATGTCTGTTTAACAGCTTTAAGACACTCATCCTTATATCTTCTTTCTTGGCCGCACTAAAAAGAAAGAAAGAGTAAGCATTATTTATGGCATTGAAGGTAGTATGAACTAATATCAGAGTGCTTTATTTCATACACTAAGCCTCCATGAAAAACAGTTCTGTCTCACAACCACCACCCCCCCAAAAAAACAACTCAAAAAATCCCCCAAAGGAACCACCCCTAAAAGACCAATTCACACAAAACAACCCACAACCCACTCAACTGCCCCATAACATTATGCAGAAAAAACCCTTATCAAATTGAGTTTGCTTGCAAAAGCAACAAGGTCGGTACTTGTTTTTAATTTGTGCATCAAAATACACAAGCCAAAGAATACTATTTACTCTGTTTGCAGTCATATCAGAGGACATCAAATGACACAGCTAGAAGATTTCAAGAATGGACATCAGTTATGCAAACTTGCTGCACTTCACTAGGAAAAACAGGCTAACTCATGGCCAAGCTACTAGGCTAGACTTGGTACACTTAGCTTGGAAGCTCTATAATGCTTTCATGTCTGAGGGCAGCTGATACCTCAGGATGGAGACATTCTATAAGGCGAATGCCAGTAGACGAGATCTACAGGAAAAATAATACTATTTTAAGAGTTCAGAAAGGCTTTAACTTAATTTTGCAATTTCAGTAATGCATTCCCAGTAAGAATTCCCAGTTCCTTGTCTTTTAAGTCTGAGAAAAAGAGAGAAGTGGATGTTTTACACCTTGACTTTAGCAACACCTTGGAAACACTCTCCCATAGTATCCGGATAGACAAATTGGCAACATAAAGCCTGGACAAATGGATAAGAAGTTGGCTGGACTGCCCAGTCAAAGGGTTGTGCAAACCCTAAGCAGAGCTGCCAGTAAGCAGGGTGGGTAAAGGTAGGGTGACAGTGTAAATACTGAGACCGACACTGCTTTTACATCTCCATTTATACCCTGAACAGGATACAAAGCAACTGCAGCAAGTTCTTAGATAACACCAAAGCAAGGAGAGCTGTCAGTATACTAGGAAGAGGGCTGCCACTCAGAAGGACCTCTGCAGGTTGGCTATATAGTTTGACAGGAACCTCCTGCGTATCTACTGACCAGACAACAGTACAGAACTGAGGCCAAATAGATGAAAAGCAGCTTTGCAGAAAAGGAAGGACTCAAGGCTACTGGTAGACAAGTTGGCAACAAGTCAGCAGTGTGCCCCTCCTACAAACAGTGACAACCTTATTCTAGTCTGTGCTGGCAAGCATGCAGATGTTAGGTAAAAGTGATTCTGTCTACCGGCCATTTGTGAGACCTCATCTGGAGTACGCTGCACAGTTTTGAGCTCTGCTGTACAAGAGATGACAAGGATATGGCCACCAATTTGATTATGAGACTGGATCACATGATGCACAAGGATAAGCTAAGAGAAATGGGATTGTTCAACCTTTCAAAGGAATACCTGTGTGGAAACTCATAGGAAAGCATAAAGTACGCAGAACAGAGTGTCGTGCACTCTTGTAGGCACAGAGCACAAGGACAAAAAGCAACAGACAAGTTCCAGCAAGTAAAGTTCTGATCAGAAAGACCTGCTCGATTTCTGATGAACTTCCACGTGTATTTGAATGTTGTCACACACATTTGGGAGTGCTTGCTTCAAATCCCCAGCAGCTTCATCCATCCTTCTCTTTCCTAGGGGTAAAGCAACACCAAAGAGAAGCAGGCTCTCAGCGACCATTACATGGCACCGGAGCTGCCCAAGCCTTGTTCATGTGCCCCTGCCCACCCACCACGGGGACTAGCACTTCCTTTCTTCTACCCTTCCCCTGTCCCCCTCGCCCTCTTCCCTCCTCTCTCTCCCCCCTCCCTCTCTCTCCCTTCCCCTCTACCTCCCTCTCTCCCCCGCTCTTTCTCTCTTCCCCCCAGCTCTCTCTCCATCTCTCTCTCCCCACTCTCTCTTTCTCTCTCTCTCTTCCCCTCTTTCTCTTTCTCTCTCTCTCTCTTCCCCTCTTTCTCTTTCTCTCTCTTCCCCTCTTTCTCTTTCTCTCTCTCTCTTCCCCTCTTTCTCTCTTCCCCTCTTTCTCTCTCTCTCTTCCCCTCTTTCTCTCTCTCTCTTCCCCTCTTTCTCTATCTCTATCTCTCTCTCTCTTCCCCTCTTCCTCTCTCTCTCCTTCTCTGCCTCTGCCCTTGCCCTCGGGAGGCGGGAGCACGGCCCCTCCCTCGCACCTGAGCGCCGCGCAGAGCGAACCCGGCCTGGCTCGAGCGTGAGGAGCTCCGCGCGCCGGCCCCGTCGCTTCGAAACGCGCGGGCAGTGGCGCCGCGGCCCCCGACCCGGATCTTCCTCCGCGCGGCGCGAGCGCCGCCCCCAGCCCGGCGCTTCCGGCGGGGCGGCCCGCGGGCGGCGGGGCGGCTCCGCCATGGGGAAGAAGCACAAGAAACACAAAGCGGAGAAGGCGGAATGGCGCTCGGCCTCCGCCACCGCGTACGGCGGTAAGAGCTAGAGGCGGCGCTGTGGGGGGCGGAGATCCGCTGCCGGCCCCGGGCTCCCTCCGCGGGCGCCGCCGGCTGCCTGGGGGGTGGGGGCGAGCGCGGGGCTTGGGGCCGAGCGGCCGCCTCTCGAGCGGCGCTTGGCTTCACTGCGCGCTTCGTAAGGACCTCGTAGTGTTTTCAGGGAAAGCTTCAGGAGTCGATTCCTTAGGTCTCGCAGGTTGTGGAAATTCATGATGTGCGGAACGGCTGTTCCTGAGCTTGAATTTCTCAGTCTTAATTATTTTTCTCTCCGGATATATTGTGTGACTTTTCAGCCCGCAGCACATCCTTGTAAGCGGTGTTTCTAGGAGAAGCGCCGGTAGCTGCTGTTTGCTGTCATCTCCACGTGCGTTTATGAAATGTTTTGCTTTTTTTTTTTTTTAATTTAGATTATGTGGACAAGCCTTTGGAAAAACCTCTAAAGCTGGTCCTTAAAGTTGGAGGAAGTGAAGTGACTGAACTTTCTGGGTCGGGGCATGATTCGAGTTACTATGATGACAGATCAGATCATGAACGAGAACGACATAAAGAAAAGAAGAAGAAAAAGAAAAAAAAGTCTGAGAAGGAAAAGGAAAAACATCTAGATGATGAAGAACGAAGAAAGAGAAAGGTAAGCTCTGACTTTTAGAGTTCAGACATACTGGTTTTCTTCATGCTTGCTTATGAGACCTAAAAACTGGTGCAGAGCACTAGAACATCTTTTTTCTTTTTTTTTTTTCATAATCACTGCTGCAAGAAGATGAAAAAACAAACATGAAAAAAACTTGTATATGTGTTGGTGTATTTCTCCTGCTTAAGCAAGATATACCTGTGATGGATTTTTAACAATGTAAAGGCTTGTGATTTGTAATTGTTTATCTTGTCTGTTTGCTTTGTCTCTAAGTACAAATATGTAGGATTTTGAGTTGGATGTTTTGTATTTCAGCCAGGTCAGAAACATGTTTTCCTACCCTTTGAGGAGGATATGTTCACCTTTTCAAATCGATCTAGATTACATTTCTGTTCCTGAGATATGCCAAGTTATCAGACATTGGAATTGCTATGTTTACTCAAAACCGCTTTCTAAAATCTGGTCTGTTGAGTACTGTTGTACAGTAGTCTTGTTGGCTCTTCTTTGGAATAATTTATGTGCTAGCCTTTGTGGCTTTATTAGTAGCAGCAAATGATGTGGTCACCTTATTTGTCTGTGCTGAACCTTTAGGAGTTAGATTCAAATCAGCAAGAATGCAGTGATGCTGCAGTTAATGGTACAGTTTAATTTTAATAGTGGGGTTTTTTTGCATACAAATGATTCTCTGACCATTCTGTTTTTAATTCTTTTCTGTCATGTAGTTTTACTGTTCTCATGTGTCAGGTTTTGGTACTACTTTGAATGTGTGTATGGCTGACATCTCTCATTTCGAATTGGGGTATTGTTAGGCTTGTGTTACTTAAAAGTGAAATATCTTGTAGGATCATTCAGAAGCTATTGAATACAGGGCAGATAGTGGAATATTTTTGTTGGACAAACATTTTACAGTATTTCAGTTAAGACTACAACTGGGACTTGAAATTTAACAAAACAACTGTCTTTAGTACAAGATTGGCTTCAAATTATTTGTTGTTCTTTTCCTAAATGGTGTGAGATTGTTTAGATTTTTTCCCTCGGCACTTCATTAGCAGTGCATGCAAAAGAAGCTAACAGATAGATTGTTAGTCTAAATGAAGTTAATGAAATTATGCTTTTCTGTGTGAACATGAGTAATGTCTGTAATTTTATGAGAATGACTTGGGCCTTTGCATTGAAGCTCAGGAAGAGATCGTTAATTGCCACTGCTGTTACAGAGCATTTCTTGTGATACTTCGTAGGGTTCCTAAATTATAATGATTATTATATATACTTTAATGATTCCTGTTCAGAGCACCAAACAACAACATCATGTCGATCAAATCAGAGCTAAGGACTGATCTTTACTAAATAGTAAATTTACTTCCTTTACTCTCTGCTGTAGCTTATTGTGCGATTTTACTTACAAATAGGTTCAAAGTTAAACGTTCTTTTTGGTAAAAATAGAGTAACTAATTATTAGAACAATAGTATATTCAAAACAAGAAGCAAAAGTTGACCAGTTTTATTCAGGGAAGGAAATTGAAAAAGTAACAGGAAAAATGTATGCACTATTGTTTGCACCATATTATGACTCAGGTATAGATCGAGTATTCCAAATGAAAAATCACTGCTTCTTACCTTTTGGTGTGTGGGATTGTACATTCCAAGTGTGTTCTTCTGCAATCTGTCTAATTCTTGTTGTGCTAGGAAGAGAAGAAGAGGAAAAGGGAGAAAGAACAGTGTGACACTGAAGGAGAAACTGATGACTTTGATCCTGGGAAAAAAGTGGAGGTTGAACCTCCTCCAGATCGTCCTGTCAGAGCATGCAGAACTCAGCCAGGTGAGTAGTGTGAAAAAAAAATCATCTTGGATGCTTTTTTAAAAGCATGCACAACAAGGCTTTTGTCAAAGGTATAAAAAATGTAAAATTTCCATGAGGATTTGCCAAAATCTAGAGACTTTGGTTTTTTCCAACATTCAGAACTTCCTCTTATGAGCCAGCAGTGTGTGCAGGTGGCCAAGAAGGCCAATGGCATCTTGGCTTGTATCAGAAACGGCGTGACCAGCAGGTTCAGGGATGTTGTTCTCCCTCTGTACTCGGCACTGGTGAGACCGCTCCTTGAATACTGTGTTCACTTCTGGGCCCCTCACCACAAGAAGGATGTTGAGGCTCTGGAGCGAGTCCAGGGAAGAGCAACAAAGCTGGTGAAGGGACTGGAGAACAGGCCTTATGAGGTACAGCTGAGAGAGCTGGGGTTGTTTAACCTGGAGAAGAGGAGGCTGAGGGGAGACCTCATAGCTCTCTACAACTACCTGAAAGGAGGTTGTAGAGAGGAGGGTGCTGGCCTCTTCTCCCAAGTTACAGGGGACAGGACAAGAGGGAATGGCCTCAAGCTCCGCCAGGGGAGATTTAGGCTGGACATTAGGAAAACATTTTTCACAGAAAGGGTCACTGGGCACTGGCAGAGGCTGCCCAGGTTGGTGGTGGAGTCACCTTCCCTGGAGGTGTGTTTATGGCACGGGTGGACGAGATGCTAAGGTGCATGGCTTAGTGTTTGATAGGAATGGGTGGACTTGATGATCTGGTGGGTCTCTTCCAACCTGGTTATTCTATGATTCTATGATTATCTGAAAGGTCCGTATTCCTCTATACGGGTTCTAGTGGTTTGTTTTCATGTTACTGAACTTGAGAAGAACATCTGTCTCTGGCCTCTGTTACTTGGCAGAATAAAGCGAGTCTAACAGTAGTATTTTGTGTAGTGTTCCACTAATTCCTTCTCCTTAGCATTTCCTCAGCATTTATACAACAATGGTCAGAATACCTGAGACTAAGGTATTTCTCAGTTCAAGGGAAAAAAATCTTGTGGATGCTGCTTAGCTGTTGTTATGGTCTTTTTTTGTAACCCATGTGGAGTTTTAATATCTCTGTTTTCATCAAAAGTATGGCAGTAAGTTGTGATAGGATGTTTAAAGACCATAGTCCTTCCAGTTTTCGTTTACCACTCTTTAATTCTCATTGCCAGCCAAAATACTTACCGATTGTGTGTGGTAGCTTCTGCATGTTTAACCCTTTCAGATTTTGCCTAGCTTTTTCTACTTGTAGCCATTGCTTAATAGTTAAAACTCAACTTTGTTCAGTGTCAGTTTTTACTTAGAAGAGTTTTCAAATAAATCATTATCTCAGTACGTATATGCCTGGAAATGGAATTTAGTAGCAAAAAGTTGGGTCTTTAGGAATATTGTGAGTCGTGTCTTCGGAAAACTGCCCATTGACTCATCAAATTTATTGAGGCATTTTCTCATTATGACTACACATTGAACTGAGGAATGGTGTCTGTCAACTGTCAAGGTAACCTGATAGGGTTACCAAAATTTTCTAGTCAAAGTTTCATGTCTTTGGGTAGTCCAGAGCCGTGAAGAAAAAAAAAAAGATCCGTATTGACAAGGCTTCTATTTTCATCCGCTTAGAAAATGTTGTTCTAAGGCCTATAAATTACCTTACCTGTTCTGGTTAAGAAGGGAAATATCTCTCCATTGTCATGATGAGTTGGAGATTTTAATTCTAGGTTGCAGCATGCTTCTTTAGTTTTTCGAACATCACATTAAAGCCAGTCTCTCTGAATTATGTACATGGAATAGGTAATTAATGTGTAGTGTTTATTGTTTAACCTGTACAGGAAGTGAAATCGTAATCAGTACCACTCTTGCCAGCAAATCTGCATCTATTTGTCACTCTTGAAAAGACTCAGAGAAACTTGTTGGGTGTTGTGTTATAGAAACCATTAAAGTTGCATGGTGTAAGAATGTGGATTTCCGAAATGTGGTAGTTGAGCAACCAAATTTTGCTTCTCTTTTCCTGTAAAAGTATGTAACACCTTACTTTCACCTTACTAATATGTTTTCTTAGAACTGTGAGACAGTATAACACCTGATTTAGCGTCTACTTGTTTTTTATTTGATTAAAACTCAGTAAGTAGTAAGAAAGGAAAAAACGTGTATGTTTAGAAATATGATGTGCTTGTGCTTTGAAATCCATTTCTGGTTGACCTTCAGATCAGTACAAGCTGTACTGGTATTTAAGATTTTCTCTGTTATTTATATTTTTAAATAAATAAATGTACCTATTTTCTGTTTCATTACACATATCTGTGTTTGTCTCAAACTGCAGCTGAAAATGAGAGCACACCGATCCAGCAATTACTAGAACACTTCCTTCGCCAGCTTCAAAGGTATTAAGCATATTGTACCTACAGCTGTGTTAACAATGTCTAATGTATATCTATATGTGTTAACTTCACAAGTGCTTACCCTTATTTTATGTTTGAAAGTATTGCCTAGAGACTAGCTGTAGCATGTTTGGTAACCTTTGCAACCATGTCAGACCTGGTACTTTTTAAACTCAGCTAATCATCAGGGAAGATCATTACCAGCTATGCAGTTCTAGCTTTTGACAAGGAAGTGTTTTGGGCAGAGGATACATTGCCAGTGTAAATATATATGATAATTATTATTAGTTTAGGAATAAAAAACAGTTGTGAATTTTAATATTTTAAAGACTTGATCTGTGCTTATGAAATTTTTGTTTTGTTTTGTGTCCTATGTCAGATACCAAAGCAAGTTTATAACTTACCTCTTCATTTAGAGAGGCTTTTTATTTTATTGTTTTCCATGAGATGTTAACATTTTACCTCATGGGTTTTTTTCAAAAACCAGCCAAACAACAAACAAAATATTTCATTTTCCTTTTTCATTGCATAATAATTAGCTGAATTTGGAACTAATTCAAAAATATTGAACACTGTAGATATTTTTAGAGGACCTCATGAACCAGAAGAATTGAAGAGGCTATTACTCAGTGAAGACAGAAGATCTGTTTGGAATGTAAATTGAGACACAGAAAGCGTAAAAGAAATAATTAACTAATTCAAGAACTAGCTCAATCTCTTTCAAAAAGACTACATATCTGTAATCAAAATTCTTTTCTGTGTCAAGCAGTTTTTCAAATATGCTACTGTTTTACGAGAGTACTTTTAGTGTTTTTTCTTTTTGTACCATTAATGTGGTATTAAAACAATCATCATTCTGTTTGCTGATTTAAATCTGAATTTATTGTTTTTATTTTTAGGAAAGATCCTCATGGGTTTTTTGCTTTTCCAGTCACGGATGCCATTGCTCCAGGATATTCCATGATAATAAAGCACCCCATGGATTTTGGTACGATGAAGGAAAAAATTGCAGCAAATGAATACAAATCAGTCACTGAATTCAAGGTGAATTGACAGAGAATCGGTTATTTCAGAACTCATTCTTAACTCTAGAAGACTTTCTTACATTAATTATTTTAATGTGCATTCTTTTAGAACCAAGCACTTTTGCATATTCTGTGTGTTAGAATTAGTTTCTTGCTTGTTTTTCACCGTGGAAGCTCTGTATTTATCAGATACTATGACAATCTGCTACACATTACTGTGGAAACCGAGAATGTGCTCTAAAGTTCTGCTAGACATAAACATGAGTAGGACTGTCACAAACACTTAAGTGGTTGAAGAACTTTTTTTTTTTTAATCTAGACCATGTTACAGTGATTAAAGGGCAATTTTGCAATTCTGACATGTCTGCAAGAGAACTGTGGATATACTGAAGCATTTTGTATAAGGTTCAGTAGCTACTACATGTTTCTTATCTTTAATTATCCTGGTTTCCGTATAACTTTGTTTGGAATGGTCTTTGGCAGAAACTTACATGGCAAGTTTATTGGCAGCTTGCCTTAGCTATTTTGTGTATTGCTAATACTGTAATACTTTACTGGATGCTTTGTGGTTTTACAGACAGTGCAGTAAGAAATCTTTTCATGGTCTTGCCAGCGCCTGGAAGGAAAGGAGTTTTCATTACATGGTTCATGAAGTTCTATTAGCTACCTTCAGTATTGTTTTCTAGAGTGGTGTTGATAGAACAATAGACTTGGCAGAGAGCATTGGCTTGCTCCTCAGGGTTAATTTCTTCTTTTGAAAGGTCCAGCAAGGTGAGCAAAGAACGGCTTATATTTTCTATAGATGCTTTGACAAAGATTGTTGTTTTGTTATGTATGTCATATTTTTCAAAAAAAAGTATAGAAATTTATAGTAAAGAAGGATTCATAATAGCATTGCTGTCAGCAGTGCCTTCAGGCCACTAAATTCGGTTGGCTTGCTGGTTTGTCTTATTCAGCGATTCGCAAAGGAAGTTTGAATGGGAGCTCTGTGACTACAGTTACAGGCAAGGTTGCAATGTTGAGATTGGTGTGTTACAACCTAAAAAAAATGAAAATCACAGTATTGTTTAGAATTACGCAACCATTCAGATTGGGAAAGACCTTTAAGATCATTGGGTCCAACTGGAGACTGACAGATTCTTTTTTCCTGAAGGACTTGATTTATGCTGATACTCTGAGGAACAATAAAAGATTACTAGAAGTCAGTCCATCTTACAGTGACAAAGAGTTTGGACGCCCTTTCTCAATATATGAGTGTACTTGATTATGCTCATGCCTTTGTAATTCTGTGTAATACAGATAATAGGTTTACAAGATTTTGACCTCTAAAACAAGGCCTGCTCTGTTGGAGCTATTGTAACTAGCTGAGGCTAGTCACAAGCCTAAGAGCAGAATCCACAGGACCACTACAGCATAGTAGAGGAGGAGAGATTTTTGGTTTTGTTTTAGTTCAAGTGCAGGGGACCAGAGAAGAGGTCAAATTAGAAATATAATTATATATAAGACACTTTGTATCTTTCTGATGTCATTGTACTTCTCAAGTCTGTTTTAAAATGTTGGAAAAACACCAGAAAGTACTTACCCTGGTGCCTCAGTCCTCCTGCATTTCTTTTGTTTGTCCTGTTTGCATAAGGAAGAAATGTTACATTTGACATTGAGAGAAAAGGATTTTTTTTATAACCAAAAAGCCAATTCCAAACTAAAGTGAGCTTCTTAAGAAGGATAAAGGACTCAAATCTTTGCAATTTTATGTTGCCTTTTGGCTTGCGTTCAGCTCCAAGTGTCTGCTGCTGTAATATTACTGTGTTCTTCGCAGGGCTGCCATGATGGAATGGTATCTCCCAGTCTTTTTACAGTGGAGTTCAGAATTTTAACATTTCTTTTGTTTTGTATTTTACAGGCAGATTTTAAACTGATGTGTGATAATGCAATGACTTACAACAGACCAGATACTGTTTACTACAAGCTAGCCAAGAAGATACTGCACACAGGCTTTAAGATGATGAGCAAAGTAAGAGACTTATTAAAAACAAAAAGCAGAAACTCTTTGGGTTTTTTTTAATCATACTTAAAAGGAACATAATTAATAACAATGATAAATGGTATTTCATCCATCTGTGATTAATTATAGCAGTACCTACTAGTGGTGCTACATTTAAAGGCTTGATAGCAGTCTTTTTAGAACCAGACCCTTATTTCTCCGCGTTATCTGCTCCGCTGAAGTCTATAGGAGCATTTTCCACTGGCCTCAGTGGGAGCAATTAAGATCCACATATTTAAAACCAAACCATAAAATATTGCTTCTGACTGAAACCTTGAAAATGAGATCTTAGTTAAGTTTTATTTCTGCATAAACAAGAAAGCTTTTAAGCCTTGGATGAGGTGAGTGTAGGAAAGGCTTCAGGCGTTTCACAGATGCATGTGTGCAAAACACAGTTTTTACTCAAATACAGTTGCTGAGTTGTAAAATGAAGTCAATTTTGGTGAGCTGCTCTGTGTGTGTGCATGTGTGTGCACACGCATGTGTTTCAGTTATGGTAAGTTTTATGCAAAATAGGCAATTGTCTTCACATATGCAGTTTTGTTTGTTTGTTTGTTTGTTTCTCTCTTGATAGTTGGGCTGCAGAAATTCTGATGCCATGCTACCATGACCAAATCATGTTGCATCGCCATTGGAAACGAGGCATTAAGGCCATGGCCATTCCCATCCCATCCCATTATCATAGCATCTTGGCTATGAGGGAAAGGTTAAGTCCCTGCCGCTCTGTCCTTTCTGATTCTAGGAACGGCTGTTAGCTTTGAAGCGCAGCATGTCGTTTATGCAGGACATGGATTTTTCTCAGCAGGCAGCTCTTTTGGGTGATGAAGATACAGCAGTTGAGGAACCTGTCCCTGAAGTTGTTCCTGTACAAGCAGAGACTACCAAGAAATCCAGAAAGCAAAATAAAGAAGTTATTAGGTAAACGTTTTAAAGGGGATGCTTACTAGATTGTTCTAGCTTTTGTAATATTAGGCAGAAGCAAAGAATAGAGGAATAAATTCCTTGCAGCCTTTCTCATTGTAGTCCATGGGATTAATGGACAATTGTATTTATTTATTTGTTTATTTGTAGAACTAGTTGAGTTACCTGGTGATTCCTAGCCTGAAACAAACAGTTCAAAGAATGTAAACACTTACAGTCAATGTACATATAAATATTTTCATCCTTCTCTGTATCCATACTAAATAAGTGGTTTCTTCTCATAGTGGTTTGAAATGTTCTTTCATTTTTAACATAGCCACAAATACCTTTTGTATCCTCCCCCTTTCTGGGATCTTTCTGTGTGGGCAAAGTGGCCCCAGATCAGTGAATGATTTTGTTTAACTTTAGTCTTGTCAGGCAGGATGCAAAAGTGGTTATTTCTGGAGCAGATGATAACATCTTTCTGATGAAATCTCCCTAAGCTTCTTTGTAAAATACATAACTGTCTTCCAGCTGATAGGCGCGCTCCGTGTCACAAAGTAGTGCATTTGTAGCTAACATCTAATTAGTCAAATTAAAGGGGTTTTCTTTTCTGTAACATTTTATGAGAAGGTTTTAGCAGAAATTGTTATTTATGAGCAAATTTTGTTGTTTGGTTTTCTTACATAGACATGCTAGGATAGATGTTGAGTTTAAATTGTAGAGCATTATATCAACTGGGATCTTATGAAAATAAACCTGTAGCAGGTAGAGCATTACTAGATATGTCTTAAATAATCTGATCATGTGAATATGTTCTGCAGGCTTCTTTCTTAAACATCCAAAGTAAATAGAAGTGAAATGTAGCTTGTTATTTCACGTTCATGTTCTATAATTCATGTTAAAAGTGAACTTTAGAGCTCTTGTCAGCCAGGCAGGTTTTGTTACACTTAAGCATTTTTGTAATCCTGCTTAATGTCTGATGGATGATGCACTATTTTAATGTTTTGTGGAAATATGAGACTGCAACATTCAAAAATAATCTTAAATTTAGTAATTTTTTTGGCTGGAACTATTCTAATGTCAGAAACATGTCTGTTGCTGTATCATGGAGAATTATCCAAGTATAATTTGTTCTTTGTTTAATGGGTTGTGTATAGGAATTAATTGAATGTATTTTCTGCAAATGAGATTTGGAGGGAGGTCATTTCAGTTTTGTATGGTTGGTTGTTTTTAAAAGGTATATTGAGGTTGGTTTGTGTGGTGCCCAGGATAATAGATTTTAAATCTTACATAAACTCCATTACAGGAGTAGCTTTGTTTGTGTATCTTCAAATGCAGGTAGCTAACAGAGCAAGAAACTGAGACTGCTAAGGAATATATATACCTGCTCTGTCTTTAATGTCTATCTTTAATGTGTATCTTATATACAGTTTAGATAGCTAAAAATAACTGACCTAATAGCTAAGTAGTTTTTGAAAATTTTGGATAGGATGTTGCAACCTTCTGAATATTCTCTCTAAATTCTTGTCCATTAAATATTCTGTAAAGTGTGATAGAAAGTGCCAGTTGTTGAGCAGTTTCCTGCTGTGTACACCCTCAATGAAACAAAAATCGTATAACGCATTTGTCTCATAATAGTATGATCCTGTGATCTTTGTATTGTCTTTAATAGCAAAACTTTCTTGTGTATTGGATCTGAATCTCTATATAGAGAGAAATTCTTAGCTAAGCAAATGGAAGAAGATACTCCAGGAGAGAGAAATGGATTTGATGTGAGGAGATGCTCTACCCAGTACCTAAGGTGTTTGGCCGTAGTGTCTAATGTCCATGTAATGCCCTGAAAGATTTTGATGTACAAAGTTTATTTTAATAATATAATATAATATAATATAATATAATATAATATAATATAATATAATATAATATAATATAATATAATATAATCTGCCATATCCTATGGTATGTTTACACTTCCCCTTATAGTAGTACCTTTCTGATTTTATATAATAGCTAAGATATGTCCTGTTCCATCTTAGGAGCGCTTCTTTGTTATGTTTCATTGTTTTGGTGCTCTAATTAAACGAGATCTAATGAAAGATAAATATTAAATTCTCTAATTTCAATGAGACGGAATTGCATGATTGATACTGATTAGGAATACTGATTGCCAGTATTAACAAACATAGGAATTAAAGGACCCCCTGTTGGACTGGGAGTAGTGGCCTAGTTCTACATGCAACTAAATGACATAATCCTCATAAATGCAGGCTGTTGAGTTTTCTTGTCACATGAAAGTTACACAGTCATGTTATTTTTTTCCTTGCATCTTTCTATTTGAAAGTTTTGAAGATAGCATATTTGTGCATTTTGGAGACTAAGGGCGCATGCACCATTCACCTTGTATTAATGCAATTCTACTCCCAATCTCTGTTTTGTAATACTTCCTTTATTTTCATCAAGGTACAGAAACAGTTAGATTTTTGAGGTTTGGTAGTTCGTAGCTTCTGCTGCAACACCTTCAGTTTTGTAATATTATTATAATTGCACTTAATACTAACTAGACTTGTCACTGGGTGAGGAGTGGGACTGATTGTTCTGTTTAGCAAACCCAGATTTCAGCCGTTTGTTTTGTTTTAGCTTTTAATTTCTACAGCTACTCCTCTTCTCTTTCTTAGTTGCATATTTGAACCCGAGGGAAATGCATGCAGCCTGACAGATAGCACTGCTGAAGAGCATGTCCTGGCACTAGTGGAACATGCAGCAGATGAAGCTCGGGATAGGATCAATCGATATCTACCCAACAGCAAGGTCTACTGCTCAACAAAGTTCACGGTTTTGTTTTGTGTCTGACTGTTGAATGTTTTGTTTCATCTCGGGGAAACAACCTTTAGTATTGTGTTTTCTGAGACTGTAACATCTAGGATGTATGCTCTGTGTGGAATATGAATATGACTATTATCTGTCATTTAATTCCTACTGAAGCCAATTGTAGGGTGTCCTAAATGAATCTCTAGTTGTATTGCATGTTGAACATCTTTCCAAACTCGCAGAAAACAGTGAAATATTGCTCCGTCTTGATTCTGGCTTCTGTAATTGCAAAGTTTAGTGTCACACTCAACTGTTGCAACCTCAGAAAAAGCACACTTTGGCATAAATCTAAGGGTTATTAGGACTTCCTCCCCAACCTAAGAAATTCAGGAATTTTAAGTGTTAAATTTCTGTTTTCAGTAAGAAGTTCAGAACTTCTTGTACCCATAAGTAATGCTTTCAGCTATAGCGCGTTGTGTGAGTACAAATGCTGTCATCTTTTAGAGACTAAGAGAAGGTAGCAATTGTTTGTCCATGTTCGACTTTTGAACAGTGCTAATCACAGGTTTGATCATGAACAAGATTTTGTCACTGTTTCAAGGCAAAGCTCAGTGGTATTGTTAGCGCAGTTTTTTCAGCATGATCTGTTTATGGGCTGTGTTTTTCTTACCTATGTGATAATGGTGCATTTCTTCATTACCTCATGCTATATTGCAGTGAGTGCTATGGGCCTGTTGAGATACATTTACCCTGTTATGTGGAGTCTTATTACTAATTACTTTGTCCTCATTTCTCATTCTGTCATATTCTCTAGTGACAAATGCAGTCAAAAAAATAATCAGGATCTTGCTGCATCCAGCATTTTCCACCTATTTTTTTAACAACTGTTGCAGAAGATACACATGATTTGAAGCGTTAGTGGTTTTGGTTGTATCT
Source organism: Phaenicophaeus curvirostris (assembly GCF_032191515.1). NCBI lineage: Eukaryota > Metazoa > Chordata > Aves > Cuculiformes > Cuculidae > Phaenicophaeus > Phaenicophaeus curvirostris. Next base: position 43,372,692 of record NC_091394.1, read on the forward strand.
TCAAACTTCAATGTCTGTTTCTTGGAAAGTGGCCTTCATTATGCAGTGACCTTAAGCTCAACTGGATTAGGAAGTAAAGCTTCTCGCACTGGAGAAGGTTTAGCTTCTTCAGTATATTTCTGTTTCTTTGGGTAGTTAGAAGACTTGCTATGATTGGAGTGTATTTGAAACCTCCAGAGTAAGATTGGCTTTTAAAATACCCTTTAAAGCCAGTCTTTGGCTAGTTGCTAGCTTTGCTGAAAAGGCCTTTCATGCTGATGCAGTTAGTTTTGCAGGAAGAGCTGTTCTCAGTGTGCAGCTCTTAATTGTCTAGGTTGTTGATAGTCTAGACAACCCAATGCAAATGTCTTCTTAGCATTGTGTTTCTGTGCTGCAATACATCTGTCGCAGTGCTTATTTGTCTTTAAGAATTTCATAGTATGTTCATAAAAGTACCTAGAGTAAGTTGTGGGTGAGATATGAAAACAAGCAGTTCACTCTAGATTTGAAAAGAGACAGTGAGGTAGATTATGGATGAGGGTTACATTTCTGCTTCTGAAAAGAAAATGTTTTCTTTTAGTCAGAAAGCCTGTCTCCATACTAATTACAATGGAATTGGTTTTGTCTTGGATGCAAACCAGATCTGAATTGGAAAAGGTGATTAAAGAGTTCTATATATGACATACAAACTTCTAAGTCTTCTGTGCTGAAGCATTTGCTAAGCACTGATAAATAGTTGGGACTGAAGAGTCTCTGTATTAAAAAGGAAATCCATGCTAAAAATGCTTTTTATAGTTTTCTATGTAAGTAAGGCAACTCCTTTGAGTTTGGACTGTCTTGAAATGATTGAATGATTGTTTCAATGTTTTGAATGATTACTTCTGTCTCTTTGTGGTTCTATTTACAGATTGGTTATCTGAAAAAAAATGGAGATGGAACTTTATTATTTAGTGTAGTAAATTCATCTGATCCAGAAGCGGAAGGTAAATGACACAATCTTTCAAGCAAATGTTTCTGATTTTGAAGTCTTACCTGTATGTACATACAGATCCTGCATAGTATAGATGATTTAAAAAAAAAATTATTCCCCAAACTACCTTCCCCAACAATTATGCAATATAAGATGTTTCTCTTTGCCTTTCAAATTTTCACTCTTGAGATGCTCTAGTGCTACCTTCTTAGGTAAAATAATAGCTATTTATAAGCACTTATACAGTGCTACAACTTTATATCAAACTTGGAAGACAGGCTTTTGCTGCCAGTACTGTGTAGTGTTAAAATCTAATAGAAGAAAGGTGAATGAAAGTGCTGTAATCTTATGTAATTCTGCAATACACAGATGTAAATAAGAATAATCCTTTACCTTTTTTAATTTCCTAATTTAAATTATCAGCTAAATGTCAGTTTTAAGATGATTAGGTTTTGCTTAATCGTTTTTCTTTAGTTCCTTTCTTTTTTGTGTGTTTTTGTTTGTGTTACTGCTATACGTTATTTGTATTGTCTTATGCTTTCAACTTGTTTTCGTTTTAAACTCAAAATACAGAAGTTCTGGAAGTTTTTAATGAGTGAAATGTCATAGTCTTTATACTGCTATGTGTCACATTGATTTAACACTTTGTTCTCTTCACATTTTGAGGTGAATTCATTTATAGCTTGCCTAATGTTGCGTTGATGAGTGCACAAACCTTTCTGACTAGTCTCATTTCTGTTGCTTTTTTTGACTGGGAGATACAAACCTGTAACTCTGTTACTGTCTGAATTCCTTTTCATTTGGTAGTAGATTTTTCTGGAATGAAATTGAGCATTTTAGCTGCCATCATGCCCATAGTTATTCCTGGGAAGAAAAAAAAGAATGTGATTCAATACCTCTGCAATCATGCCATTCAAAATTTAGACAGTGATGGCAGTGGGGGGAAAGCAGGCTTTCACTGTGTGCTGTAAAGTACTGTACTGCTTCCTGATGCTTCTGTGCTCCAGAATCTTTTTTGATTGTATAGTTAATACTATGACACTGAATTTTCAGCTAATAATCTGAATTTTTTTTTTTTTTTTAATCCTTGCAAGATTCTAGGGATAAATTTGCTTTTGGTTGTTCCGTAATTGAGCATAATTGCCATTAGATTCCATAACAGCTAGAGAGATGTAAGATAACTGGAAGTGTCCTAAATGTTATTGGGAAGCAGGTCTCAGAACTTTATAATAAAGAAATATTGCTATAGTCATAATTATCTTTAAAATTTTCTTTACGTGGTGTCTGGGTTTCTATAGACAAACTACCATCTAGTCAACATAAGAAATTGCCTTTATCACTTCTAATATCTGGATCTCAAATGTTTGTGAATCACCTAGTAAAAGAATTTCAGATGCCACTGTATACTTTAAAAGTGAAATAACTAAGCCATTGATTTTGTGAGTAAGAGACAGAAACATATTTACAGCATATATTTGAAATTTAAATTAAGAACCTGAATCATACTACCTATTCTTAATAAAAATGTACACGTGAAAGACATTTAGCTTTTATGGTAACTGCCATTTTTTAGAATAACAAAATCTAAATATTCATCATAAGTAAATGTTAAATATTAAATGCTTTTCTAAAGACATTTAATCTTCTTTTAAATAAAATTATTAGAGGAAGAGACTCACCCAGTGGATCTGAGTTCACTGTCAAGCAAATTATTACCTGGCTTCACTACACTGGGCTTTAAAGATGAACGAAGAAATAAAGGTAAATGCCAAAGAACTTGTTTTAGTTTTGTGTTAATTGTGTGTTTGAGCAATTTCTTGACAGAAAATAATTTCAGATCATACCTGTCTCCAAATGAAAGTTCACCTGTTTATAATTATTCCATTTATAGCAGAAGGCAGTTCTAATTAAATTTACTTTTTTGCTAATTAAACATATCTTTATTAGGAGTTTATGGATTAATATTTTGCCTTAGTGCTATTGGAACACTAGAAGCTTTTCAGTAATGGTACTCCATTTTCTCTGGAGGAAGTAATTTTTCCTGGGAACTGCACTTGGAGTTGAGAAAAAACCTTTTAATATTTTGCATTTTTTATCATGTGACAAGGATTTCACAAACTGGATTTTTTTTTCTAGTATCATTGACATTTTTAATAGTTTTTAGCCTGCTCTTCAGAAACCAACTGGCATGTAGCAGTGAAGTAGACACAAGCAAAAAGCAGAAATATAAATGAGGTGTATCTCTTTTTGTGAGAGTGGGGTGGTTAACTTAGTTCTTTATTTTCCAGTAGTATAAGTGCTTTCGTAAGATGAAAATAGTTGCACTGATTCTGGAGCTTGGAAGCGTCCTTGAGTGTTGAGGAGTTTTTAGATCAAAATGGGCACGGATATTTAGACGTGCACAACCCAGCTTCTGCACCTGAATAAAGTTAGCCTTGTAAAAGAATTAGTCACTGTAGAGGACACGTTGCCTTTAAGGTTTCTCTCTGTATTATCAGAAAGCTGCTCTGCCTTGTACTCCTCTCACTTCTCACGGGAGGCTTTCCTCAGTAGTCCTTGACTTGTTATTTTTCACGGGTAGTCCTTGACTTGTTATTTTGTAGACCAGAGTGCTCACATAGCCGTTTCTCATGGGGAAGCACAATACTGTAGGTAAACAATGATTGTTTACTGCTAAAGGAGAACTGACAAATCAGCTTGTAACACCACGGCTCGCCCCTCCTGAAGAGGGGTATAAATGTAATGCAAAATCTCAATAAAACGGCTTCACTTGATAATATTGGTCGTGTGATGTCCCTATCCTCTGCACTTGAGATATATTACTCTGGATTTCAGTTGGAGTAAAAAATTCACCGTGCTTTCTGTAAATCTTTCAGGAAACAGGTTTGGCTTTTTTTCCACCAAATGATCTTTTACACTTGTTAATGATTTTTTATCTCTTTCTTCTCCCTGTCAAGTAACATTTCTAACAAGTGCTACTACAGCTCCTTCCATGCAAAACAACTCTCTATTTCATGATTTGAAATCAGATGAAATGGAACTCTTGTACTCCGCATATGGTGATGAAACTGGGATACAGTGTGCCTTAAGGTAAGCGCTACCTTATTAGGAGACGTAACTTCTCATAGCAATTTTATGAAAAGCAATTTGGACTAAATGTCAACTAGGAGCCTCCAAATCGTATTTTTTTCAGGAACTTATTTTAAGGATAACTCACTATAGAACTTGAAGCTGGCTTTCATCTGAGTTGGTGAGGGGTTTTTTTTTGTTTGGATTTGGGGTTTTTTTGTTTTCCATTTGCACTTTTAAGTTACCCTATTTTATTGTAAGACTACTATGGATCTTGTTATTAGGGTCTTTGGCCACAGGATGTTACAGATTTGTTAAAAATTTAGCATTTGCTTTAAACCCACCAGTAAGTAGGTTTAGATGTGCAAGTAATAGATTTTAGTTACTTTAAAACAGTGATGTTTTTCAAGGCAGACTTTTCTTTAAATTTTTAATCTTGGAGGGAAGGAATTAATAACATGGTTTTTTTAAACCTACTACCCGTGATAGTTTAAGTGAATATTTGCTGGTAGCTGTTGAAAACAAGTTTGCAGATATATTTACTTCTGTTTAAGAAAGGGGGCAGGGAGAAGAAAAAAACCTCAATTGCTTCTCTGAAGAAGCGTAGAAGAGTAAAAGAACAAGGAAAATGGAGATGTAATACAGTGTAGTTGGGGAAAAACATAAGTTGAAATATTATTTATAAAAGTAAACATTTTCTGTAATGCTTATATCTCCATTCCTACTAGCTTACAGGAATTTGTGAAGGACGCTGGAAATTACAGCAAGAAAATAGTAGATGATCTTCTGGACCAGATTACTAGTGGAGATCACTCAAAAACTATTTATCAGCTAAAACAGGTGTGTCCTTGATGCACAGAAATGTCACAAGTTCATCAAAATAAGAATGAAACCATTTCTGGTTTTTAATACTATATGAGATGCTTTGTCTTCCATTGTCAGATTAAGCAGCGCAGGCTTAGCTGCTCTTGCAGCCATGCAGTGACCCAAATTAGAAACTGAAGCAATCAGCAGAGAAGTAGTTTTATTCTTGTTTCCACATAGATCAATTTTACAATGTAGTTCAGTATGTGGCTGCAGAAACAAAGAAGCAGGAGGTGCAATGTTGCGGGAGGAAGAAGGGACCAACCAGCTGAGGAATTTTCTTCAGAATTTTCTGGGTACTTTTTCCAGTCCTTAGCGGGAAAAGTCTTGTATATGAAACAGGAAGAAATGTAATGGATTAGTTAAAAAAAAAAAAATCAGAAGTTCACAAATAATATTTTGAATATTCTTCTACATCTAGAAATGTGTGTATACAACATATTGAACTTAGCTTTCTCATTCTCCTACCTTGTTCTATGGATGTTGTTCCAAATGAGAATTTGTGAATGCCTTTCAAATGGTCAGTGGCTGTTTTCATTTGGAAATGCTGTTCAGTTGCAACAAATGTGGATACGTACAGATTTGTTGAATTAGATGTGTTTTCAGTGATAGCATTTTATACTTCAGTTTTTTGTGCCACTGTATTTTAGTAAGAATGAATATCTCTGAGAGTGCAACCTCAAATTACTTGGAATCAGAAGTTACTGAAGTAATGACTAAGGTAATGCTCTTGAATATAAAATTCATGGGCAGGAGTAGTAGTGTAAGGAGACTCAAAGATTAGTTAAAATACATAATACTAAAATATTTCAGAACAGTAGCTTTTCCACTGTAATTGTGTTACAGATATATGAAAAAGTTAGCTATCACTAGCCTCGTTTTGTGTGTGAATTTTGAATATACATGAAATTGTACTATGAATTGTATTATGTTGAATAAAAGTAATTGTTGGTATTCTTTCTTTCCAGAGGCGAAACATCCCAGTAAAACCACTGGATGAAGTTAAAGTAAGTAATGCTGGTGATCAGAGTTTGGGTTTGGTGTTTGTTTGTTTGTTGGAATTTTTTAAATGGAAAAAGTGTCTTCGTATTTAAAATAGAGATAGTGATGTTCTCTGTGCTTCCAATATTCAAATTCCTATTTTTATTTAATGTGCACCTATTCTGTGCAGAATACAGAAAAGAATAAGAGGCTGTTAAATTTTGTCTTAAAGAGGCTGTGCTAAGTGGCTGTCTTGGTTAGTTCTAAATTGTTTATGTGAATCTATATGATCACCTATTATCTTTGGTTTTTTGTAAGGATTCAATGCAAACATCACAAAACATGATAATGTTCTGTGGTGGCCTAGGATCTGATCATGGAAAAACAGTAAATTACGCAAGCTACAAACTAAGAGTATTCTTAGGAAACAAGTATAAACTCTGAAATGCTAAGGTCTAAAATATTATTTGGTTCTTCAGGTTCTGCCAGTTCTCATAAAAGAAGAACACAAGTTGCGTAATACCTGTCCGGATTCTTCCAAACAGATTATGGTAAAATGGTTTGTGTGTCTGAAAACAAACAAACAAACAAAAGCGTGTAGAGGCATTCATTTTATTTCAGTCGAAGGATGTGCATGTTCTGAGGTAGAAGATTATAATTACAAAATATAGAATAGGCTTCTCAGTGCTTAAAATGGATTTTCTGGCGCTCAGTCCGGTTTAATTAGTGGCTTTGTTTCTTCTTCTGTTTCACATAAAAATTGTATGGATTACATTATAGCAATTAATCAAATTTATAGTTTTCTAAATATTCCTCATGTTCTGTGGAGAGGTTTATATTCCTCTAGAAGGCGACTGGTTAAGTTAATTCATTAGAATACGTTGCTTTTTTATGTTTCACGATAATACCTGGTTTTGTATTTACATGCATGTTTTATGCCCCCATCTGGAATAGGCAACCTCAGAGAATTATATTATTATGTATTTTGATGCCTAGTGACTTTTACTTTGATGTCTTACTTTTTGCCATTACACAGCAGTATTGCAATACATATGGAAAAAATGAAATTGTTGTAGTGCAGGCTGTATTTTGTTATCCAAATGTATGCAAGCCCAGCTCCATCTGATACTGTGTATAAGGATGCACACCTTACTAGTTTTGTTAGTCATGTGCTAAAATATTTCAGTAAACCTAGTGTTACATTGAGAAGATGAGGGAAAAGGGGGTCTGGGAGTGATTCGTGGTGGGGGGATATTGATGATTCTTCCCCCTGCCAGGTTTCTACCACGGGACATAGATGACTTGAGCATGTGTTTGAGTCCAAGAGGAACCAATGTTGGTTTCAACAGTCCCGAGTTATTAAATGATAGAAATTTAGACTACCTTGCAGATCCCTTACCGTTCATATGATTCGTCTGTCCTGGAAGCATGTTAGAGCTGCCTGTGTGTTGCAGGTTAGTCAAGATAGTTATGGATACTTGTCAGACCCCAACGGAGACAGAGTAGGACTCAGAACTATACTTAGACGGTTAGTTTATTACCTATAATGTTACAATTCTAAGTCAAGGGTATAAGCTTAAGTCTAGACCAATATTAATATCCTGTAAGGGATTGTGAGGGACTGTACAACCTGTCTGGAGTCCAGTAACAAAGTCTTTATAGATGTTTCCATGAGGTTGCCGAAGGTGAAGTTTTTGCAGAAACTTCGTAGGGGCTGGATCCTTGAAGTGATGTTTGACATTTGTGGGGGTCTCAGGCCAGCTGAGCTCCTCCAATTATGACCCTCTCCTCCAGTCAGCCCAGCTCCTTATCTTCTTCACCTCTTGTCAGTGGGGCCGGCTGATAAGGGACAAGGCAGGTTGCTTCAGCCCCCCTGCCAGTGCAGCCCACCAAAGAGATTCAGGAAACTCTAGTGTTAGACACCAGGCCATTTCCAACACACAAACTCCACAGTTCCCACATCCATAAGCCACCTAGATACAACATATATTGGTTTCAATTCATAGATCTTATTAATACTTCTGCTTTCAGGATCACTTTTGATTCCTTGTTCTATGGCTGTGACATGTCACTCTGCTATATGTACGTACTTGTTTTGATATGCAGGAAGGGGTGACAAGGGGCCAGTTTGGTCATCCTGATAGGCAACAAGTGCAGAGACATAATGGCTAGGTTATTCTTGTCCACTTATCCTCACTGCACACATGGGCTTTTATGTGGCCAGTACTCTCCACTCCACAAATTGGCAAAGCAGTAGCGCTCTTCAGCAGCTTATATCAGTACTCCAGTCCCAGATACTGTGGTGCGTACTTCATGGATTCATGCATTTACCTTAAACATTGTAAAGTTATTATGACAACTTGTCACTATTGCTAGTCTTTGTTTCTTGTATTTTAAAAGATTGGAGAATCTGCTGGAGACAGTAACACTTCTGAATTGGACTTTCTTTCTATGAAACCATACTCAGATGTATCTCTTGATATTTCTATGTTAAGTTCATTAGGTAAGTACTTAATCATACAAGCCATACAATTATAGTTTAATTGTAGCATTTAGGCAAAATAACAGCTGGATTTGCTAAGAGTAGAAAAGTGTTCTAAAAGTATTGCTAATTATAGAAGTAGTGCTAAGAATAGAAAAGTGTTCTAAAAAGTCTCCTTTTGACATAGATAAAAGTCTAGGGCTGGTACAACCTAAGTTAAACCTTGGTCTGTTTTTCCCTTGAGACAATCGTGCTAGCCAAGCTAACTTTTCCTATAACGCTGAAGAAACCAAAGTATTTTTACCTCACAATTTTGATACCTTTGCTTGGTTTTTATGTGTTCATGATAACAACTTTTAAGAATCAGCGTGGAGCTTTGGCTTAGAAATGTTACTGCTTCATATCCTGTCATTTTTAAATAATTTGGGAAGTAGGTAAGTACGTTAAGCTCAATCATGTCACCACTTGGAACATGCCAAAACAAAAATCAGAAAAAGCTTTAAGTGTTGGAAAGATTTTAGCTTAAAATAAGACAGCTGTATAAAAGTATTGGGATGTTGTTTCACATACATGTCTTTGGTAGATATCCTTGAAATACTACAAGAAGTAATGTTCCCATTCCTGCAGGCTGCTGAGCTGGTCGAATGTCTTCAAAATTGTCATCACAAAAAAAAAACCTGTTTATGGTTTGATTGAAATACTTTTGATTCAGAATGTGAAAGATGCCAAAGTATCTATTATAAAATATAACCAAGGTAATTGAATGCTCAAAGGAAAAAAAAAGATCTCTACCGTATGCTCCCATAGGTGCAGTATTCTTTGAAAAGTGATGGTAGGCTCTGATTATGGTGTCGCATACCAATTTTATTGCAGTTTAGTTAAAAATTAATAAATACCTGGTTTATATTAATTTATAATTATATTTATATTTAATATTTAGACATACCAGTCTTACTATGAATCTCTTGCCCCACTGAAAGCTCCTTGTATATTTTTTCTTTGATCTTTCTGTGAACAGTTGTACTTCTAGATTGCTTAGCTTCTGAAGAGAGCTTATGTCATTATTTCTTTCATAATTCTTGCAAAGTTAACGAGGTCTGTATTAAAGACATCCAAAGAGAAGGGAGTTTATTTTCCTGTTTATCTGAAGACTTTAAAAAGTTTCCCTCAACTTTAAAGAACAGTGTTGGCACATACTTCCAATTCTTTCCAATTTCACTTGTATTTGGCTTACTGTAAAATCAGCACAGCTGGAGAAGACACTGTTCTGAAAACCTGTGGTGGGGATTTTTTCACTTCCATAAATTACAGCTTCTAGTTTAACTGTATTTTAGGCTAGATATTTAGGTAGTCTTTCCACTAACTTCCTCTCCTTTGCTGCAAACTAAATGCATTATTTCATGTCTATAGTGTAATAGATGAGGAAGACAAAGCTGTTAAAAGCTTCTTAAATGCTGGGAGTAAGTTAATTTTCAGCCATTTCCCATAGCAGTGTCCTTCGTCACCAAATATTGCCAAATGCATTTCAGCATGGATTTCTTGAAACAAAGTAAATCTGCACCTGTTACCTTTTAGAAGTGCAAAGAAAAATGCAAGATTGAGGTTGCTTGTTTAATATTGTGTTAATTTATTTTAGAATTTTTTATAGTGACTTATAATTCATGAGTTGATCTGCATGTGCTAATTATAGTAATTGATGGCCCTTAGGGAAAGTTAAGAAGGAGCTTGATCATGATGATAACCATTTACATCTGGATGAAACAACTAAGCTGCTGCAGGACCTTCATGAAGCTCAGGCTGACAGAGTAGGATCCCGGCCATCATCCAATCTGAGTTCCCTCTCCAATACATCTGAAAGAGACCAACATCATCTTGGTAAAGTTACCTGTGTTAGAGAATTTACAGTACTTCTGCTCTAATTGAAACTGGTTAAAACTTACATTTTAATTTACATAATTTTGTATGAAGGTACTCTGATAAAACAGTGTGCTGACTACAAGATCGTGTTTTAATTTTTAAATATGCATGCCGAAGGCAACTAAGAGGACATGCTTTTGACCTGTGGAATTAAGGACACTAATTGCAGTTACCTAATTTTTTTATTAGGCATTATTGAAGTAATTGTGAAGTAAATTGATACTGACTGGCAAATCTCTATATGCACTTGTGTTATGCTCTTAATTAAGTAGTAGGTACTGTTCATTTTACTTTGGCTGCAAGTAACAGGTGGGATTCTACAATAGCCTTCCATCGTCAACTGTATAATTCAGTGATAAGAGAGGATGATAGGGTAATATACCACTTAACAATTCAATGTCATTTCTGAAAAGGTAGGAGATGTTGGTTGGATGATACTCAATTACATTTTCTATCATTTCTTCAATTCGGAGTAAGAAAAGTGACTGCTTTTTTTCAAAAAGATCTGTATTACTGAACAATCTTGCAATTTCCTTTTCAAAATCTGTTGTTTAAATATCATTAAATGTCTGACTTGCTTTACAAGTCTGAAAGGAACACGTGAAATAGCCATGTTGTTTATATATATAATTATCTCCCCATTATTTTTCTGTAGTTTTAAAGGTTTGATTTTTTTTCTATATCGTACAGGAAGCCCTTCTCATCTGAGTGTTGGAGAACAGCAAGACATGGTTCATGATCCTTATGAATTTCTTCAGTCTCCAGAAACCTCAAATGCCACTACTAACTAATCTGATATGTACTATATATTTTGTATTTTAATTATATTATGTTTTTATAAAGTTTTTGTCCATGGCAGAAACCTCCATTTTGTCCTCTTTTCTATGAGGATTCCTGTATAATATTATCATATATGCTGGATTAAACAACAACAAAAAATAGTTAGTACATCATGTCGTTAGCAATGTACCAAAACCTGCTTTTGATTTGTTTGGTGAAGGTCATTGTCTACTGGTGTGTGAATCTTGACAGAGAAAAAACAAATAATATGTTAGAAAAGTCTGTATTTTATAGAAGCTAAAAAGTGATGATTTTCCCAGTATCATGGTAACAGTTATTAAATGTTTCTAGTAGAATTACCTACCAGTTCTGTTCAGGTCTTTACTTGAACATATTCAAGGAGTAATATTCTATTTCAACAATGACAGAACTGCATGAACTGTGAATGTGATGCTTCCCATCTTCTAATAATCTCTAGAAGATGTTTCTGTTTCCCCATTTTTTTAAAATCTTTTTTAAATCACTCTAGAGAGTATCTAATCTGAAAGTAACAATACTTTGTAGTAGCATTGAAACGCTCACTACAAGAATTCTACCCTGAATCTAAAAAACATTAATGCTATTGTGATCCATCATGTCTTGAAATGCAAAGAAAATACAGTGCTTATATTTTTGAATTTGATATGTTTATTTACTTGGATGGAAAAAATACTGGATAAGTTGTGCTTTTCAGTAATTTTAAAATAAACTTTTGTAATTCTGTACTGATGTAACTTGGCAATTTTGTACTATTGACACGTGCAAGCTTGACAGATGTTATGAATTTGCAATATTTTGTAAATATTAATAAAAATACAAAACTACTTTTGATGTTTGCAAATACTATGTTCTTGACAAAAAAAATTGCTTCCTTTACTAAATCTGAAATACTAGGAGGTTTTGGTATGAATTTTTGTGCTGCTTCAAAAGATAATTTTTATTGTGCCATGTGTAGCTGTAAACAAAATTAACTGAATTTCTAGGAACCAACAAGGAAGTCAATCAGATAACTGAAATCTGATATCATAGTCATGATGAAGTCTGGATGGGAAGATCTGTTCATTCAAACTAGATATTTGTGGTCTGGATTGTTTCCCACCCCTCTGAGATACCTCTTCCCAGCCCCTTCCCCACCCCTCTTCTTAGGGATGTGTTTTCTGTTTGGCTATTGCATGTGCTGGTATGTTCAGTCAGCTGTTCTGCTGGTGTCTGCCTTTTCCCCTGTGTACACTCATTACCTTTGCTGTTGCCACAAGCCATTTGTGGGACTTCCGCCTGAACTGGATCAAAAGCTTCTGAGCTTCAAGCATTTTTTTTTGTTTTTACTTCCCCCCACTTTGCAAAACAAGAGTGGCCCATGAGTGAGAACCAGGAAACAGGAGCTCTTGAAATCAGTACTCTCTGGTAAAGACTGGTTGCAAAGCCTTTATAATGATGAACTGTCTCAGTTGTGGAGCATCTGGCACTTCGCGCCTCTCAGAATGAAAATCTATAGTATAGCCCACATGCTGCCAGTACATCATTCTTGTGTCTTGTCTTAGTACTGAACAGAAACATGGATTTTGATAAGATACTTAGATAAATCAGATAAGCATTCTCACCTATGTTAACCTTTGACATAAGTATCTTGGTTTTGTGATTCATCCTGGGTTAAAAAATTTGGGTCACTGGGGAACTTGGCTGACTAATAGTGGTATTTTTCTCTTACAGCTTTAAATGGTGGAGTGTATTTTTAATCGTTGGCCTGCAAGCTCTTTGATTGATTGAATTATTACAGAGTATGTTCTTTATTTGGTCGAGAAAAGTTGGGATGGCACAGCTAGAATGGGCAGTAGGAGGACTGGTAGAGGTCATGGTAGAGCAAAGATATTATCACATGAAGTACTGAGGGATGATGATTACTTTTGAGTATGTGGTAAACGTATTTCAAAGTGCACGTGTAATTCTGTCAGGAAGGATTTTTTTACCTTGGATCAAAGGTTTGCTATAAAACAACTTCTGGGATGTTTTTGGAGGGTCAAATGAAATGTATTTTGTCTAGTACTGGAGGTTCAGGTTTAATATTTACATTTAAGTTACTGTTCAGACACCACACCCATCCCAAGGAAATGTCAAACCTGTGCTGTTACTGGACTAGAAGTAACTTGTGCAGCCTTAAAGGATTTGGTTGATTCTAGGCTTGGCTTGTGAAAAAATGTTACAGCAAGACAAGAATTGAGGGGCATATGAAGTCACAAGCAGCATCTTTTAAAACCAAGAGGACCGGCTTACAAACAGATTATTTTGATCACATCTTCATGTTTCTGTTAGGTATTTTAAAATTAATTACTGATTTGCAATAACACCTGAGGAAAATATTTTAAGTAAACAAAATAAAATAAACCTCTTCATTTTGATACACATAATAAAATCACTGTATATCAGCCTTTATGGGCTCCAGGGGTTAGATTTAGAAAAGGCTGTATACTCTATATCTTTACCAGAAAGCACTTTGAGTCTGGGAAATGTTTGCTTATTTCTTCAGTCTATCTGACCCTTAAGCAATGTCAGTTATGCATAGCAATTCCTAACTGCAGTCCTAAGATTGCTAGACAAGCCTTTTAATAGGCCTACTGCCTACATTCTCCAGGATAAAAAGGCTTTTAAGACAACTCTTCTTTCCAGAAGCAAATTTTTGGTTGCATGCTATGATGTCTTCCCAGAAATGGCAGTTATTCACTTATAATCTGTTTGCTGAATGTACTGATATGCATGACTGGGTGCACTTTTAAAATGTCTTAAGAAAAGCTGTCATTTTTCTTTGAGAAATCTCATTCTCCTATATAGAAAGCGTGGACTCTGAGTTTGCAATCTCTGGTTAATAAAAAAAGAGATTGCTGAAGTTTTAGAATAAGTGGTTGAAGCAACTTCTTTCAGTTCGTCTTGTTTGTAATAGTGCATTTTTATGGATGCTCAAGCTGAAACAGAATCTCTTCCTCCTACTCCTTATGGCTGTTTGTGTATGGACCTATCCTTGTACCAGAGGTATGCTGTTGCATTTTCAAAATGATTCTGTTTATGTCAAGAAAAGCTTTGGGAAGCGATTCTAGCAGTCCTGTTGCGACTTATTTGAAGGGGAAAAAAATTCTTAAGCCGTCTCGCTTGCTCTTGTCTATGCAAGTTGTAAGTTCATATTAAAATACATTGAGAAGATTTGAAATAATCACAAATGGCCTGTAGTCTTATGGTCCTATATAAACATGAAGGATTTGAAAACCTTTGGTTAGTACTGCAGTTCTATTTAACACATACCTACCTTTTTATTTTACTGTAATCCTAGATACACTAGAAAGGGGCAGGAGTTTATCTGGCAGGAGTTTAAGTTTATCTGGTAGACATTTCATCTTTAGCTCATTTGGAAAAGAACTATATTTTTGTAGCAACATATTTAAATCTGGCATGCATAAAATCTAGCTAGGTGGCACCAAATGTCAACAAACCTTATGCAAGCTACCATTGGTTTGAATTCATATTTCTGATGCTGCCATTGAAATAGAGTTGAACTTCCCAGCATGTTTTTATAACGAACTCAGAGTTTCTAAACAAATTGAGATAATTAAATGCATTTGTTAAATACACCAAAGGATTTTAAGGAAACACTGAAGACTGATTTGCAATTTGTTTTTCCCCTCATAACTGTATTAAAAATTGTATTGAAGTAAACGTGTGAGCAATGGTAAGAGAAATCAGCTTAGTTCTGTCCTTCCACCAGACGGAAACGTCAGTTAAAATGGAGAATTGTCTAAACAACTGATTCTTTTTGGATACCTATCATCATAGTAAGCTTTAGCACAGACATCTTCAGTAGCAGCAAAAGGAAAATGAGAAGGTATTGCACACGTTTGCAAACATCTTTGTAAGCAGGCATTGAGCAAGAAGTAGCTTTCCTCTGCTGTCTGAGATTCACAAGTGTAGGGACAGAATTTATATGAGAATATCAGGAATAAATAAATAAAAACTCTATAATGTGCCTCCTTTGCTCCTTAATAGGAGGAAAAAAAAAAAAAGAGAAAGCACAAGAATGTTTCTGAAAGGCATGTATTATAGTTCTTAGCAATTTAATTATAGTTCTTAGCAATTTATTTGCCAGAGAGCAATGACAAGAGATTAATGCAGACAAGACCTGAACAGCTGACCAGCAGAAATAACCTGGTTCCTCCACCCCTGCATTCCAGAGTGAATAGTTGGTCTTTGCCCCACCACTTCTTTTTGAGTTTGTTGCTTTGCTGCTTTTATCTACCTGGCTACAGTAGGATTTGAAGTCTTGCATCCAGTTACTGCCACATGAATGGAAATATTCTGTTTTCTCCATTTTTTTCTAATCTTCTGCCATCCTACTTGAGATGTTTCATTATAAATACCAATCTCTGCCCATATAAGGGGAGAGGAGGAAAAAAAACTCACCAACCTCACTAATTATGCTACAAGTTAGGGCTATGCATCTCCAATTGGGTGAGAGTTATTCCCAGAGAAATTGTAGAACTGGGTTTATGTGTATTAATTGGGTTTATGTTGGTTCCCTTTGTTTGTGGGTGTATGTAACTGGAGGTAAATATTATAATTAATAATAGTTTTGTTTCCAGGTGGTGCCTGGAAAAAAAAGAGGCATGGGGTGGGACAGGGAGAAGAACCGCTGTTCTTCAGAGGCCAGGAGACAACACATTGTAGCTGAAGTTTTTTTCTCAGACTGATCAAAAGGAATGAGAGATATCTTAATCACAGAAAGTGCCCTCTTACAGAGATATGCTAGTCTTTTAACTAATACAGGCTGTGGGGTTTTTGCTTCTTTTAATCATGAGTCTTTCAGGTACTGGAAAAATAATATGCTAGGAAGAAAGTGTATCTTTACATGAAATAAAAAAAGTTTTCTTCTCTGTGCACACTCTCACTACCTACTCTATAGCCCAGCTAGCAGTGCAGGAACAAAATGAGTTCTAAGCAGCTCTTGTCCCATCACTTGATTGCAGGTTGAGGGTTGTCTTGCTCACCAAGAATCTACAAGAAGCCAGAGCAGGGTGAAGTTCCTCCTCCACGTATTTAATGTAAGAAACAGATACACAAAGCAAAATTGCATACATCTGCATGACTGCCCATCATGGTCTAGGTTTCTTTACTCACAGCCATCAGCCATATCCTACCAAGAACCCGTTATTCGGGGCTGCCATTGTGTGTTTGGAATGCATTCAGTGCTGCTTTGCAGGAGTAACATATGACAGTCCAAGTATGCTGACATTGTTATTAGGGCCTTTTTACTGGAAATAAAGGACAATGAAAACTTCCTTATACTTACTGTTTTGGCTCACAAAGAATTTGAATGGTAAGACTGGATACTGCTTTGCAGGAAGAGAACATGAAAAGCAGAATGTCCAACTCTTTATCCATTGCAGGATTAAAAAATCAGTGAATCTGCAATGGATTTATGAATGAACACTAACTTCATTTTTGGAGGGTTCACCTTGGATAGCTTGAAACCTTGTAATTTGATTACTTGTTCTTTGGTAATTCAGTGCCTTACAGAGCCTTAAGTTCTGCATTGTGTCCAAATAAGATTTTTCCTTTTATGTGGGAGAGGAAGGAAGGTTGAACAGCATAATGAGAAAGAAAACACTGATAGGCAGTATTTAATCCACGTTTTATGTACAAAACAGACTGTTGCTAGGAAGTGCTATGGTGTCAATGAAGCACTCTTACAATAGCACCATAATTCTTGTTGGAACAGAAGCTAAGTAGTCAGCACAGCTGTAGGTCTTGTGCCTAAGGTTTTTTGGAATGTATTTAAGAAAATAGCCTATTAATTATGTTCCTTCTTTTTCTTATGAAAAGGAAAATTTAACCCACACTGGAAGAAACAAGATGCTATGTTTTTATATCTGAGTAATTACTGAAGTTTTGATGTGCCTGCAGTTCTGTTTTTTCAATCATGTACGTGTTCTGTATTATCAGCTGAGGACTTGTGCTTTAATAATGTCATGCTCCTCAAACATTTGATTAGTCTTTATGTGGAGAGGAGCCACAGTTGCAATACCATGTGTCACATAACCTATGCTTTATGTAAGTTTGAGTGAAAAAAACTAAATTCATTATACATTAATACCTGCTTTGTACTGAAAATGTCATAAAAATCTACAAATTAAGATGGATGTAAAGGACTTGACTGTGAGGCATAATGTGTCAGTAAAAGTGGAGTTGCATTCACAATGCAGGAGATATCTAGGAAAGGAAGATGTGGATCTGTAAACTTAGTAATGTGCTGCATTTCTTGTTCAGGAATTCTTGAACAAGATGGCATTGAATAGTTGTCCTTTAAGAGGTCTTCCCATTTCTCTGTCTCTATCTCGAGGAGGAAATAGGCCTAAGCTAGGAAGACTTGAAGAATCCTGCTAACTATTATGAAGCCTGAGTTTTGTGCCACTTTCAAAATATAATTGTTACATACCAAAGCTATAGATTGTGAAAAAACTTTTTAGTCTAACACTAATAAAAATATAAAATAAAATGCAGCCAAAACAGGCATTTGTCACCTATTTGGTAAAGTGTTTTTATGTTCTAGCTGATAGAAGGGTTTAAATACAAGAAATATTCAGAATTTTCCTTTTTTTTCTTAAATTTTTGCCTCTTTTAACAAATATTTGAATAGGCAAAATCTAAAACTGCTGTATCTCTGCCTTGTTCCTTTCTGAATTAGAGTTCTTGCACCAGCTTAGCTGCTATTCTTTTTCTCATGAAGATTAACTTTGCCTAAACAATTGCATTGGTCACACAATGACATTTCCTGGACTGCTGAAGAAAACACACCTTTCCTATAGTCCTTTTGTTGTGTCAATGAGCAGTCATTCTCTTCAAAATATTGGTAATTGCTGTTATGGTTACAAAACAAAACTATGTAATATCTCTTCTGAATGTAAAACTCAAGTTTTTAAACAGGATAAAAAATGATGTCTAGTTTAAACCTAGCACAGATAGATCTCTTTTTTGAACAATTGTCCAGGTGGATGGGTAGTATTTTTTTTGTTTTGTTAGTGTTCTTCTAGGCAGGTGAGTGTAGGTTAATTTTTAGAGATAGGAGGCGACTGACAGGCTGACCAGTGCACACTAATCAACTTATTCCTGGTAGCTCTTTGCATGAGTCTTGAACACCTCTGCAAATAACCAGAATGGGGTTGGCACTCAAATTTTGGGGGCTCTGGCAATAACCAGCCCAGCCGTCGTGTCCTTCAGCACAAGAACAACAAACTAATAGCTTCACAGCAAACTAATAAGCTTCACAGAAAGTGGATGTCACGCCGCAACTTGTGGGGAAAAAAGTTCCTCAGGTGACGGTAGCAAAACAGCCAAGAAAATAGTGGGAAGATGATATAACAAGCTGAGAGGGAACAGCTCTGCAAAGAATGGGGTGAATCATGAACCAAAAGTTGAACAACTTTCATGTGTAATTTTTTTCCTGGGCTTCTGCAATAACAATTTAATGATAATACATTCTCTGTCTTCTCAGCATCAGCTAACAGTGACTTGTAAGAACTGTAAAGATAACACTGTAACATCCAGCTCTGAGGAAGGCAATTAATATACTTTTGGATATTAGAGATAATTTCATTATAAATGCTTGTCTTAGGATGTAATTCTGCAATGGAGCTTGAGATTCTTTTTAGACTGCAGATTGTCACATTGCTGACCTTGTCACATTTGGATTTGATTCAAAGGAGCAGGCTACAAGGAGGTGAAAGAAAAAATGTTGTAATGGGGGTTTAATTAGTTCCTAATACTATTCTTTAGATTTTTAATGTAGCTTTCAGTCAGTAAGTATAAAAAAATCTCAAACCAAAATTTTATCTCTTCATAATTTTGAAAATACACTCTTGCCAATAGAAAGGGAATGGTACAAAATGAATATGGCTGTAACTTGTCCAGGAGGAAGATAAGCTGTGCTAGCTGATGTTTTTCCTCTTCCCTTATGATACTGATGCTTATGTCCTTAACAATAAACCAAACATTTTAAGTGATATATGAAGCTGTTACATGTTTGATCAGTTTGTTTTTCTTTGAGTGATTGTCTGATGCCTTGTTTTAACACAAATCACTGGTCTATTTCTCACTTTCTCACTTTGCTACTCCTACAGTTGACCTAACAGTGCAAAATGTGTTAAGAAAAACTTCAGAATCCTGTTCCCGTCGGAAACAAACATAAACATGTCATTCAGAAGCAGTATTATCTCTCCCAAGTCAACGTGTAAATTGCTAGATTAAGGAAACAAATAAGTTTTGGGTTTGGAGGGGAAAAGATGGGGTTTTCTGCTTTTCTTTTTTGGTGGCTTGTCTGTAGTAAGAATTTATGATCATCTTTCAGATGTATACTGTCATTATACATTTAAAACCCCATATATTTTATTAGAGAAAGTTTTTACTATATTACTCATAAGCAGAAACAAGGTATTCTGCTTTTAAATGTTTAGAGGTGCTTTTCTTACAAACCTTTTTTCTTACAAATCAAACAATACCATCAGTCCTTTTTCAGTAGATTATCAAGAAATCAGCTTAGAAATTTTTGCTTCCCTTCCACATAAAGGCCAGCTTTTACTGTACTTCCAGTTTGTTTCTAGTCTATCTGTAAACATCTTTAAGTTAGGCAAGAGCGAGTTTGATTTTTCTTTGATTTACAGAATCACAGAATCACAGAATAACCAGGTTGGAAGAGACCCACCGGATCATCGAGTCCAACCGTTCCCATCAAAAATTTAGAATGATGTTAAACCATCATTGGGTTTTCACATTAATTGTTCTGAAAAGTAGAGTCTACATAACTGTCTAGGAAACATGAGAAAATCAGTCTGATTGAATTGTTTATCTTCAAGTAAGTTCTGCATTCAAAACCTTCTCTTTTCCCTTCTAGGCCTGCAAACTGGAGTAGGCTTGGGATTTCTAATCTGGCATGGTTGCCTGTTTACCTTGTGAGAAAACACGGACCAGCACAACCCACGCTGGGTTTGAATTTCAGGAGTTCACAGTCATCCTGCCCTAGTTCTGTATGTATTCTGACGAGAAAGGTAGTGGGCTTTACTTACCGCAGTATGAAATATATTGAACAGGTATTTTTTTATGATGTGCCGCCTTCATTAGTTGAGCATTTTTCTTGCACTGTCTTATTTTCAGTAAGGTGGATGAAAATATATTTGAAGTAATAATAATAATAGTGCTCCTGGAGGTGTGCAAATCTTCAAGTATATCTTTTTTAAATATCTACAAGTCTTATCTTTAGCATGGTTGCAGAAGAAATATGAAGTTCAAACTTCTAAGTTTAGGTAAGCTGAGTGTTGAATGCATGTAATAAAGCTAAAACCAACTCCCTCCATTTTGACACTTGGAAGTGAAATGGCAGTTCTTCAAATTTGTTTGAGATCTTCTGGATTTCTGTATTTCCTTTGACATGTTTGGACCTCTGCCATTTGGGTAGTATGGTTTTTATTGCATATTGTACATCTAGACAAACTGACTTGGAACTACGCAGTGCTAGAGAAAGCTGGTTCCATTTCTAGGTCACCTGTTTGTTTTGTCATTTTGGTTAATCCCTGTAAATGGCTCTGAAGTTAAATACCCACACCCTTAAGTGGATATAAATAGGGCTGCATTTTTAAATCTCTGGACAACAAACACTGCACTTTTCTTATCAGCCAGGAATAAGTTCTGTCTTTTGGAAGTAGTGGTGTTATCTTCCAATTAATACATTTTAATACCATTATATACTAAATGAAGTGCTAACAAAGGAGTTATTTTGTGTTTTGAGAACCATCCAAAGCTTGTAATATTTCAGAGGTTTCGTTGTTCTTTTCCACTTTGCTATTCTTTTTCTGCCACCTCCAGAGGCAGAGGTCCAATAGTTTTATTTTCTTATCTTCTGGTCATTAAACAATGATAAATAAACCTGTCCCATTGAACTCATGCAATACAGGTTAAGCTGCTTCTGACTGAAGACACACAGAAAGCTAATAATATCATTCCCAATGAACGAAATTATTACTTAATTTTTGGAGGGTTAAAATTTCACTGCTTCTTTCAAAACAGTTAAAATCCTCTGGGTCGTAACAGTGAATGAATTAACAGCCTTATTTGTGTGCACAGGCTTTTTTTAACCAGTAATGTGTAGCTTCTGTTTTGAATTATTTGCACCCTGAGGTCTTCTATTTCTTTTGTCTTAGGGCTTGACAAATATTAATAAAATATAATTTTTATACTGGCCTTTGAATTGTTAACTGACTCAAGCGTAGCTTAGCAACTGAGATAACATCAAAGGTAATCTATCTCTAGCATTCTGTTCTTGCGTGCTACTTTGCTGCCAGAAATGCTAGGAAAGGCTTCAGAACAAGCCCATTCTGGTGTACAGGAGCTAGAACATTGTTGATTACTAAACCAACTGTCTTAGAGTGACTTATGATGCTTTTCAGTAGTATTCCTACTGTATTTCAGGACAGACCTGTAACTTGATTTAAGAAAGGATTGAATTGATAAGGTTATAATATAGTAGCTGTGATGAACACAGAAATGCTTGCTGATACTTGTGCCAAAATGTAACACTGTAGACATAATTTTCTAGCAGTCTAAGTTAGCAGATCACCATGCTGTTACCTGAAACCCTGTAGAGATGTGTATGAAAGTGGATCTGGTGTCAGTATTTCTAATACACCTAGGTACATCAGACAAGGAATAATGCAAATATATTGCAATAAGTCTCCATTTTAAAGAGTTTTTTTGCTTCTTTTCTTGGTGTTTTGGGTTTGTCTTTTTTTTTTTTAAATAAAATAGGTATATAATTCTATAATTATAATTCTATGATTTCCATTAATGCTTTTTTAACTTACGGAAAAATCTTTTTTTCTCTGAGTTCCAGCCAAAGCTCTCTGTTCAGCTAGGATGGCGACACATGGAGATGACCTGTTCCTGCACCTTTCAGATTTCCTTCTTGGAGAATGTCCAGTCTTCCTCGACTTCCTCGCCCTTCAGGGCTGCCTCCCAGGGGACACTGTCAACCAGGCTCCTAAACCGGCCAAAGTCTGCCCTCCAGATGTCCAAGGTGGCTGTTCTGCTGATACTCCTCCTCACTTCTCCAAGAATCAAACCCCCTATCATTTCATGATCACTGTGCCCAAGACAGCCTCCAGCCACCACAACACCCACAAGTCCTGCTCTGATGATGAACAAGGTCCAGCAGGGCACCTTCTCTAGTTGGCTGACTCATCAGCTGTGTCAGGATGTTTTCTGCCACACACTCCAGTAAATTCCTGGACTATTTCCTCTCCACTGTATTGCATTTCCAGCAGACATCTGGTATATTGAAGTCCCCCACAAGGACAAGGGCGAGTGATCATGAGACTTTTCCCAGGTGCTCACAGAATATTTCATCTGCTTCCTCATCCTGGTTGGGATGTAACAGACGTTACAGGTTCTCACCATGCTATCTGCCTTACTGAGCTTTCCCCTGATTGTTACCTGTAAACATTTCAGCCTTTCATCACCATCATTAAGCACTTCCTAACACAGAAAACTACCCCACTCCCTCTCCTTCACTGCCTATCCCTTCTGAAGAGTTTATATCCATCCATTGCAGCACTCCAGTTGTGTAAGTCACCCCACCATGTTTCCATGATGGAAACCATCTCACAGTCTCCCTGTTGTACAAGGACTTCCAGCTCCTGCTGTTTGTCCATGTTTGTGCATCGGTATAGGTGAACTTTGGTTGGACTAACCTTTTTTGAAGAAGAAGCCCTAGATCCTGTGTGACAGTTCTCAGGTGCTTCCAAGGTTTCTAACACACCAATAACCCTTGTGTCTTTGCTGTCATGTCCTTTGCCTCCACCAAGATGGCATGCAGATCTTATTGTGTGCAGGAATTCTTTTGCTAGTTTTGGCAGGCAGAAATTTGTTTGCTATTTCACTTCTTCACTTTAAAAAAAAATTGAAAATAGTTTAACATTGTGAGGAGGAAGGGATAGAATTAGCACATCCCAGCTACTTTTAGAATAAAGATTTGAAAGCCATGTTAAACTCTGCTACATTTCTGATTGGTGGATTTGTACTAAATATGTTAAGGATTTTGCCAAGCTTGAATATCTGTGTTGATGTGATTCCTTTGTGCTGTGTGTGTAACGTTGTTTTCTTTGGAATTTACTTTTCAGTACAAGTTTATTATTGCTACCTCAAAAAAAAAAAAAAAAAGAAGCTGCCACAGTTAGATCTTTGGACCAGGCAATATGAGGCAGAGACACAAGTTCTACAGGAGAGATGCACTTGTATGTAATACATCCTTGCGTAACACATTAATTGCTAAGGTGTATTTGTGGTAGCTAAACAGCAAAAATTCTATCTGTACATTCAAAAAGTATCTCAGTGTTTTTTGTGATTACAAGGAATAGTTTGGGGTCTGAAAATTAAAACATTGCACTAAGTTTATTTTCATCACTTATAGTGAGTTAGAAGGATAATACAGAAGGGCACAAGCAATCTAGATTTCTGGAGTGTATTGACAACAATTCCCTGACACAGGTGATTGAGAGGCTTGCAAGACACGATGCTCTGCTGGACCTGATACTTCCACATCCCCAACCAGTTCTTCCTCATTTATAAGGTGGGGTCAGCTTTGGCTGCAGCGAACATGAGATGGTGGAGTTTGGCATGCTAGGAGAAGGTAGCAGGTCAAAAAGCAACCTGTGTTGCTGCGAAAGGTAAGAACTGTCTTTCTTTGTCCAGCTTTGTCTGGAGGGTATTGTGATACACTGTGGGTGTGCTAGTGCACACACCCCTAAAATGAATGTATTTTAGCTCACGCTAAAGTGAAAGTATACTTTGGTCATTGATACATCTAAGAGGTAAGAGCCAATGTGTTTCCTTAATTAACAATTTGAATAGTAGGAAGCAACTCATCCACTTCGCTAAACCTTAAATATAGCTGCTACTTCCTGTTCAGCTGATGAACAAGAAACATAAGCTTAGCTGATTTCTAATTCACAGTCTTGAGAGCATAAATGAAGAGTTTAATCAGAGTAAGCCTAAACTACTTCAGATGAATATTTATTAAAGTATCAGAAACTTGTAAAACCAAAATTCTTATGGAGGCATCAGGCTCCTTAGAGAGTATCTTGTAGATCAGTCTGCCTTTTTTCCCCCTCTACTTTTTCTACTCTATATGGTGATGGAACCAAGGAGTTCAGCTTTCTATATGTGGATACATACTGGCTTCCTTTGCTTCAATTTAAGCACCAGGAGAGCCATTTTAGTCTAACATGAGCTTCATTAAAACCTTATGCAAAACAGAGAGGGTGGCAATGTGGCTCTTTGATGCTTTAATAGGAATAAGAACGAAGACCTTCTTACTGTGCTGATGAAAAAGTGGGGGGACTAGAGGCAGACAGTTTTGTTTGCTTGTTTTTAATGGGGACCTATGTGTGATCCATTCCATCATCTATAACTTGGGAAATAACTGCTATGCGAGTAAGGGAATGTATTTGCACCTCAGTCCCAATATTAAAGGCTGTTGTCAGCAGCCATACCACCACCAAACACAGTTTGCTGTGTTAGTGTTCCTAAAATATCATGAGCTGTTAGTGGTCATTGACCTCCTTTGACTGGCCAACTGTTTGCTTGAAATAATCTTGTAACATTCAAATTTCTAGTGGGTTCTACAACTCTTTACCCCTCATTGGTCACTTTTGCCACAGACTTGGAAAAAAACCTGTTGATTCAGGGGCACTGGCTTTAGCAATGGGTTTTTTCAGTGAGAAAAATATGGAGATATCAAACTAAGAATAAGGTAGTGACAGGATAGCTCACAGGGTCTTTATTTTACATTTTGTTCCTTGATGTTCAACTGCCTTTCTAAAGCTAGTAAGATCTGCAAGGATCTGCAAGTCTTGAATAATCCTAGTTAAATGCTATTTTGTGGGACAAAGAGTGCAGAAGTCACTTGCATGCTTTGTGCATTGGCAATGCATAAAGAATTTGTCCGCAGGTTGCTAACAGTAAAATTACCTTTTCTCATTTCAAGCTGTTCAAGGAGCTTAAATAATTTCTTATCTATTTAGATGTGCATTTAGATATTTACACCATTATTACACGACTAACGCAATGTAATAGATTTTAGAGTTTTTCATAGAAAAAGGATTTATCAAGAGCATTAAGCAAAATCAGTTAGCCAACAATTTGGGTTTTATTTTAAGAATTGTCCAAGGAAGATCAGAGAATAAAGAAAAAATTACTTGTGCATTTTTTTTCTTTTTTAATTAGCTGTTTCACTGTATTGTGACCTATTGAGATCATGACGTGTTTCTATATAGTTGGTCTTCTTCACTGGCTCAGTGGAAATGTTAATTTTCTCTTGTATAGATGCATATTGCCACTCACAAAATATGGCTGCGGATATTTGTACATGCAAGATACCAGTCTGAACATCTTTTCTGCTGGGTGGCTGGGTTCAGCAGTGTCTGGAAGTGTATTGCTATGGAATGTATGTAAAGAGAATAAAGATTTCTCTATGATGGTAAAAAAGACTCCAATTAGCTCTCTGTTCCTGTTTTGTGTGTTCCCAATACAAAGCAATGCGGAACTTTTTTTAAGGCCCTGTAAAAGCATTAGCTTCTCTTCTGTACCAACCCCTAATGGCTTACCCTTCCCTTACTCAATCATTTCAGTTATGTTTACTAGTCATTACTGACCTCTTTGTTAACAGAGCTACTGCTGACATCATCCCTTATCCAACATAGATAAGGCCTTATGTTCTGTTGCATTGTTACAGAGCAACTGTCCAAGTCCAAATTGTTTGTCTATATATGAAATACTTGTCCTTTCAGCTTTGTAATGAAATGTGTTTACTTGGGGGAGAGAAGGAGAAAAATCCCTGTAGATGAATGCAGTAGTCTTGGTGTAAAAACAATAATTCAGTAAAATACTATGGAGAATGTGTTTTCCAGCTGCTGTTTGTAGATCCCTGTTGCTAGGGTGCATGATATCACAGAGTATAACCTTGTTGCATGGTTACGGCTTGCATATCTCTGCTTTTCTTGACAATGAGTTAAAGACTATATCCTCACCACTTAGCTGATTAGAACTGGCTCAGAAAATTAATACTAGGAGGAAAAAATGTTATGAAGCCCATGTAACGATCAGGATGCTGAATTTCATTAGCAAACTGTTAAACCTGTGAATTGGAGGAGTGAACATGAGAACTTGCCTTGCTTGCATGAATTTTACTGACTATTTAAGTGAAATGTCCTTCCATTTGATAACTTGCTGCTTGTAGGCACAATTTTTTTTGTAGGAAATGGAAGGTTTTCCTCTTTGGAACAAGGCTTTCTGCTTGCTTCTTGCATTGAAAGAAACAACCATTTAACCATATAGTCACTGGACAATCAGATCATAGATCTCATTGCCCTTCGTCTGTGCTTGTAGGCTGTAGAAGCCCCTTCTCAGTTAATTCAAATATTTCTTTGGTACTGATTAGCCAGTGTCAACATGTTTTCTAGGAGCTGCATAAAAAAGCAAGCAAGAGTTTTTTTCTTGAAAAATCCCTATGGTCTCTGCTTGAAACAAGTCTAAAACAAAACAACAACAAAATGGAAGAAGGTAACACACTAACACAAATAGCTGGAGGAAAAGAAAGCAGAAAGTTGAGGAGATGGCAAAAGTTTGTTAGTGTTCACAATTTACTAAAATGCTCTTTTGTCTTTTATTTTTCTCTGCTTGGTAATAACGATCCCCAGTCTTCAATGGTAAACCTTTATGGTTCATGATCTGAATCAATCCTCTCCTGACCTCATTAGTGCTTAGTTACACTTGACATGCTGTTCTTTCTTTTTCTTCCAGCAGTCAGGACCAGAAGAGCTCACAGGGCTCTAAACTCAGCTCTTAAGTCTGGGCTGTAAATCTGCTAGCTTGTTAAAATTGTTCAGTGCAGTGACCTGCAAAGTAGTTGAAATTTTGAAGTGCGAAGCTGAAGCTTTTATAAAACTGAGAAGTATACAAGCAATAGGTATCTTAAAATAAGCTAGACAGGATATTTTGACTAACAATATTTTAGTGCGTTTTTCAATTTTTCACTGCATTAATGCATTGGCATTAAGATAAAGAATTTTCATCAATAAATTAGCCTTCTTGTTACTGTCTTAAAAAGGAGATTTTGACCAACACCATTCAGTTACCTTACCATGGTTCCTGTGTTCTGGGAGGAGAGATATTGACCCCAAGTTCCTGGTATGTGATAAAGCAATCTCAGGGTTATCCTTGTTTCTATGTGAGTATTAAGTGCTTTAGAAATGCCTGTTAAGAATCAGTTAAGGTTGTTATGTTTCCTAGGCTGTGCTTTCTCTTCTTCTGCTCGTGTCCAAGTATGAAGGCACGAATAAAAAATTAAGATGCAACTAGTTACCAGCTCTACTTTCAGGAAGGGACTTTCTTCACTTGAGTTAAGGTAGCTAAACTGCTCTGTACAGTCATTATAAAGGGCAGTTAGTACAAAACTGTTAATGTTTGCAGTTGTGAATCTGTCATATTGAACATGTATCAGTTAGAGAGCACCATTGATCCTTATTCATTTATACAATCCATTTGCTTAGACAACTAAACCATTTAAAAGCAAGAATTGCAAGAAGTACAGGCTAGAGTCATAATGGGACCTGCATATGAAAGACCAAACAGCATTGTCCCCTCAAAAGCAAAGCTGTTTGATGGACAGGTACAGAGTCCAAATTCCACTGCTACCAGTAATTTATCATTCTCTTGTTTTAGATAAACATAAAATATCTGTAAATGAACAAATATTTACTTAGATGTATGTGAATTACAACCATATTGCAATATGAAGGTAAATTTAAAACGTAAATAACCAGTACTAATGAGGCAGAATGTTAGTCCAGGAGAACCATTATCTGGTTTGACATGAATTAATCAAAGGGTAAACTGAATATTCTACAAGAGAGATGCTATAACCACTCCTAATGTTCCAATATTCGTGACTCTTTTCATAATAGTCTTCTAAAAAAGTAGAGATTTGAAAGAACCATCATCAGAAACCAAGCAGTTATGCAAGAAGAGTACAGAACATTTAAGTTCCTATAGTTTCCTTAAAATCCTTCACCTTAAAATTGTCCAATTCCTTACCAGCAGCCCTGTGTAATATGTAACGCATGTGTTAAGTTACCAAGTTCAACTCCAAAAGAGCTCCTGTCTGTACAGATATGGCTAAAAATACCTGACATTACCAGTTCTTAGTCTTATCAGGAATTTGTTTTTCAAACTAACTAAACCCTAGGTGCAAGAGAATCCACATCTGTTTCTGGAGACTTATGGATGCCAGCATGAGAGTTCTGTGAAATTCCCTTGTTTGTCAGTCGGATTTTCTCTTCCCATGCCTGTACTGTAATTTTGCTCTTTGTTTTACTGTTACTTCTAACATTTTTTTCTCTGTGTACAAAACATCATGGAAATACTGGATCTCTGGAGGTTAGCTAGTTCAGCAACCTTGGTCAGCTGCAGCTTTGCCCAGCTAAGTCTCAAAAACTTCCAGGGCTGGAGGTATCAAACCTCTCTGGCAACCTGTTCCAGGGCTTCTGCTAAGGGAAGCTTGTCAGATATTTTTCCTAACAGCTAGCAAGAAAATGATGAAATGGGATCTGTGTACTTCATCTTGGAACAAATTCACAGCTCTAAATTTGCATGCAAAAAAGCAACGTATCTTTCTTCAAATGATTTCCAAAGCTTTAACTATCTGTAAAAGGGAAGAAGTGGGACTTATTTCATACCAGCATTTATCCTACTAAACAAGGTGAGAATTTATACCATGTTGAAAAGTGAACTTATTACATTACCTTACTGTTTTCTTGAGGTAAAAATTTGGCAAGCCTGAAAATGGAAATTTGTTTTCTCCTACCCCCCCACCTGCTGCTTTTTTTTTTAAGGACACATGCATGGCTATCCTTCTTGGACTGGTTGGGAAGAACATGCAGACTTCTGTAAGAATCACTTCATTATTGGTATCCACTGAAAAAGGGATGCTTTATAAGGAACTGTATAAATCATGAACAAGCTTCTGAAGCCATTAAGTGGCTTAACTAAAGCAATATCTGTGTGCAAAAGCACATTCACTTTCTTTTTTTTTTGCCACAATGAGATTTTTCTTCCCTTCCCTATTCCCTCTTTACTTAAAACAATGCTCACATCGCAGGACTGTCATGAATCCGTGTAATACTGTGTGTTCTTTTTCTTGGAAACGGAGAGAAATCTGTTGAGCTCTGTTAACCACCTTCAAATTGTTATGTGGGAAAGGAGTGTGGCCTTTTTTTTGCAGTCACTGTTTTCTTTGTGGGTTTGTGGGTTTTATTTTCAGTGTGTTAGCTTAAAATGAGTTCTGTGGGGAAGTAATAAACATGTATTTGTGTGTTTATTTTATTACTGAACATTAGTATGCTGGAGGCATGGTGAAGCAGATTATATTCTCTGCTTTGTTGCCTTTGGGAAGGACTCAAGCTGTCACAGACTGGCAGCCAAACAGATTGTTGGAACAGCAGCTTTACAGTATGACATAATGTGCTTTGAATTACCTCTAAGTTGGATCAAGGGAAAACAACAAAGGATCGATCACAGCGTTCCTCTGAGAGAGGGGATTTGCCTGCTTGTCAGGCCGCTGAGGGCCTCTGGCCTTTACACTTGTTATGAGTGGGACCATGGATTTTTTTTTTTTTCTAGTTTAGTATAAACACATGTAAAGAGAAGATTCCTTTACCAATTTGAAGTGCATTTTGGTGCTTTTTCTAGGCCAGGCAAGTAACCCAGTCTGTTCTCACCTAAAACTTCATTTTACTTTATTTATAAGCTTAGCTTGTGAATAATTTTATTGTAGATGAACAACTGAGAAACTGTGTTAGAAATTATTTAATTGCTCTTCAAATAATGCAGCACCTATTAACACAATATCTATAAACTGACTTCTTGGGACTTTAAAAGTGAAAAAGCTATGGAAATCAAGCTTCTCTGAGAAATATTCAGATGATTATTTGAATTTTGCTGATTCTTGTATAAAACAGCTTTCATCAATATTGCTAAGCTTTGACTGTGTATTTTAACCTTTTATTTGGTTAGCTAAACATAATCTACTAGGAGAAAGTAACAGATTTTTCTAAAGGCAGGTAATATTGCATTGGGAAAGAGTATTTTCAAGAATGGAGCTCTTAGCCATTCTGTATTCTCACATGAAGCTAAAAAATTCTTCAAGAAATGCTAATGTCCATGACATTTTCTATTCTCATTTCAGGCTGGATCTTCTAGGACCACATGGCCTTGATGTGCTCATTGCAGTTTTGATTTCCCTCTGAAGCTCATATCAAAGTTCTGGCACTGTTTAATACTCTACAGTTTTCTCATTCAATCCAAAGCAGGGAACTGGTGGGAGGTGGTGGAGTGACTGACCCGCTATAGCAGGAATCAAATTCAGTAGTAGATGAGATGAGAGAGTGAATTTGCTCATAAACACCAGGTGGGTTCTGGACTCATGTTCCTCTTACTATAGTTTTTATATATATATATATATTTAAAAGAGAAGTAAATTTGAAATGACTTATAAGATATTTACATTCCTTGTTCAAGCAGAACTGTGAAGACACTGTAGATGGTATCATGCAAGAATTGTTTGGGATTTCCCATCTAGTCCTGTTCACTGGAACGGGCAGATGTACTCCTGGCAGCAGGGAATGTTGTAGACATTAGTGATGTCTTTTGATCACTGTTCTCCATAAGTAAAATTTCATCCTGACTACCTTTTAAAGTTTTTCATTGTTTGATAAAGTACTAGTTGTAATTATAGTCAACATTATAAAAGTGATTTTTTTCTTTTTTTTATTTCAGTAATCTATCTTGTGGATTCCAAGTCTGAACACAAAGCTTTAAGAACATTTTGACTTCCTGTGTTTGTGGTTAGGTTTGTCTAAGTTGTAGGAACTAGGAATGTGCACTTTGGCATTCCAGGTTCTGAGTATAAAGCTGTTCAGACAGCCTTCCAAACTGAATGGTTTCTCAGAGAAATTAGTGAGAGAGTAGATAAGCCTTGCAAGAAGTTCCACAGGGAAGTCAGTCTTAGAGGTAGCAGAGAACTTGATTGAATAGAACACTAAGTACTGAGTTTAGACCTGGTTTCACCCTCAAGAAGTCCTTTACAGCCTAAGTTATTCTGTAATTGATCTGGATGCACCCTACAATGTTTCTCAAGGAAAACACAATTTCTATTATAGGAAACATTTTTTAACAGACTTCTCAATTGACTTCTGGGAGAAGTTAGTACATAACATGCAAAGCATTGAAGCCCCTGGACTAGTATACATTGCAAAATGAGCCAGCAGTGAAACTGAATTTCTTCTACCATTGCTCGGAAGACTTTTTCAATTTTCAAAATGTTTGTTAATATGTAAAAGAGCAAGGAATCTGATCAAATTTATTTTTAACGTTTTTCACTTTCCTACCTGTTCCTATCAGCTTCAGTATATGATATGAAATCTATATTCTTAAGAATTCAGTTTGGTAATTAGTGGCAGTTCTTATCATTTGTGCATTAGTTCTTTTTAGATTTTAAGGTCCATTTTCTAGGTACAGATTTTGATATTCTGCAATGTGTTCTAGAGACAGTGGGTTTTTGCTGCCACTATTTATAATAGTCATGTTTGGTATTTAATGAAAAAAAAAACCAAGCAGAATAAATTCTAATTTTAACTCTTTAAAATTAATGATAATTTAAATAGAATTATTATGATTTTAAATCTTCCCTTAGTCCAACTTACTATACTTTTAGCATTTAGTCTTGCAGAAAATTAGACTATTTTAACAACGGCTATAATGCCTAATCAAAAGAACTAGATGAAGAATGCCAAAACTTAAAGCTTTGTACCAGTTTTAATTTCTAATTGTGTGCTGTGGAATTTGAAGGATAGCCATACAAAACTAGAGAAAGGGAAGATGCAATAATTCAGAGTTTCTTCCAAGCTCTGAATTTCCTGGAGAGTGTACAAAGCTGTGCTGTTCTATATGTTCAGACCTGCCTGATCTAAATCTGGGAATTTTTCTATAGCATTTGGCCATTGTGTTTGGTTTTATTCAGTAATGGTTAACTGGGTGGACAGAGAAATGCAGGATATACATATGAAGTTCTCCTGTGGCAAAATCACCCAAAAGCTTTTGATCATCTAATTCAGAGTGGCTTACACAAGGAAGAAAGAGTCGCACTAACTGTAACTGCACCAACAGTTCTGTGCTAGACAGATGCAAAGCAACTACTTCCTTACCCGATTGCCAGGATCACCAGAAAATATCTCCTTTTGTTTGCTACAAATAGACTGTAATATAACATTATTTTTCAAATATTGAAATTTAGCCTCTAAATGTCTCTTCAGTTCTTCAGCCTTTTAAAAATTGTATCTTTATTTGCTTGGTATTCTTTGTTTGTAAGAAGTTACAGTCTAGGCTTTGCTGGGTGAAGATTTTTAATTTCCTGTATAGGATCTTTGCCTCACAGGAGTGAATTGGGATGGAAACAATGAGACAGACCACCCTCAGTTTGTCCTATGTTCACTGCAAATATCCAGTGGAAGAACCTGTATTTATGTGGTATCAAGAAAAACATGATGTACTGCACGTATGTGAACAGTGAAGGAAATCAAAAGAGGAGAATTAGCTAAGCTTGTATTGCTAATTAGGAAATTATTTTGACCACATTCTGACTTTTCCCTCATCGAGGCCTGTGCCCAGAAGAAATGGGCTGTATTTCCTATTCCATTTTGTGTCTGTGAAGAAGTTAGACACACCTTAACTGTAATAAAGAGCAACAATAAATTGCACAATGTTTTTCATAACAAAACTAAGTTTTCAATAGCATGTAAGTTCTAAATGATTTGGACTGATATCTTGTATGAGTCATGTTTCAGGTACTAATAAAAATGCTTCATAGGGGAAACCTAGCAAAACAGTTTGGGTCTTCTACAGCTTAAAGGAGATAGGATCACTTGCCAATGTTACACATTTTGTAGCTTTTATCCTTTGGAAGACTGCATTCATCAGTACTTTACTGTTTGGGGAAAAGTAAAAGAAGTGGAAGTTTCCAGATACTAGATTAATACGTTTTGCTCGTGCTCGAAGACATTTCCCAATGATGAGATATCTGTTTCTTGCATGTTCAGGAGACTTGCCAAAGCTTGAAACTTCTTACTGGAAGATATTAATGGGTGGCAGGGGCTGAACTGGCCTCTTTTGAATGGCTTGGAATCCTGATGTACCAATTGCTAGCATATAGAGACATTTCAGTTCTTTCTCCTCTCTTCATTGGCACCTTGATATTACATGACAGGGAACTTTAAATGACTTGAATATAGAGTGGAAACCAGTAGAAGAGCAATGAAACCTGGGAAGAACTGGAGATTCCGGAGGTAGAATGCAGTTCTGCAGTGCCATGGATTATACGCGTATGGACTCCTTTCTTGATTCAGGGGTCAGAACCAAACTCCTAGGACAATGAAGGGCCACAAAAGTGAAGTAAGCTGCTGTCACCATAATCCTGTAATCTTTGGTGCTGCGATTGTGTGGTGACCGAGGCAGGAGTGTTCGAGGAGGAGGAAGGGAAATCTGCAAGAAAGCAAGTGTTCTCACTGGTTGATAGGTCCTAAAAAATAGCCCCTGGAAACTATCTATGTTTTTTTTTTAAAATAGAAAATTTTAAACAAAGCTTTCTGGCTCTACATTCATTCTGTGTCATCATGCCTACTTAATAGATGTTTCAAAAAAAATTCCAGTAACTTGAATTATTCTCTGTGCAAAATCTGTCGGAGACTACTTAATCTACCACTCTAATCCTGATAAACTGTAGGAAGTACTCGAGCACTGGAAGCTGTCTACTGTCAGTAAGTCTCTCTTCCATAAAAGCCTAATAGACAAGCTGTTGCTGTAGGGAGTGGATGAGCAGACAGTGAGGTGGATTGAAAACTGGCTAAACGGACAGGTCCTGAGGGTGGGCATCACACAGCTGGAAAGCAGAAAAAGATCTGGAGGTCAGTGGACAATAAGACAGGAACCAGTGAGGTAAAGCTGCTCCCACTGTAGGGGAGGATCAGGTTCGTGACCACTTGAGGAACCTGAATATATATAAGTCTATGGGACCTGATGAGATGCATCCCAGAGTCCTGAGGGAATTGGCAGATGTGGTTGACAAGCCACTTTCCATGATATTTGAAAAGTCATGGCATGACCAGACTGGAAAACCATTGGATGTAATCTATCTGGACTTTGGTAAAGCCTTTGACATAGTCCCAGACAACATCCTTCTCTCTAAACTAGAGAGATGTGGATTTGATGGGTGGACTGTTCAGTGGACAAGAAATTGATTGGATGGTCCTATTCAGAGACTAGTGGTCAATGGCTCAATGTCCAGATGGAGATCCATGACAAGTGGTGTCCTCCTTCAGGGTTCTGTAATGGGACCAGTGCTGTTTAATGTCTTCATCAGTGCTATAGACAGCAAGATACAATGCAACCTCAGCAAGTTTGGAGAAGACACCAAGCTGAGTGGTGCAGTTGCCACACTGTAAGGACTTGGTGTCATCCAGAGGGATCTGGGCAAGCTGAAGAAGTGGGCCCATGAGAACCTTATGAGGTTCAACAAGGCCAAGTGCAAGGTCCTACAGCTGGGTCAGGGCAATGCCCAGTTTCAGTACAGGATGGGGGATGATGTGTTGACAGAAGCCCTGTGGAAAAGGACTTGGGGGCGCTGGTTGATGAGAAGTTTGATGTGAGCAGTCAATGTGCACTCGCAGCCCAGAAGCCAACTGTATCCTGGGCTGCATCAAGAGAAGCATGGCCAGCAGGTCGAGGGAGGTAATTCAGTCCCTCTGTTCCTCTCTTGTGAGACCTCAGATGCAGTACTGTGTCCAGTTCTGGAATCCTCAGCATAGGAAAAGTATGGAACTGTCAGAAATGGGTCCAAAGGAGGGCTACAAAGATGATCGGAGGGTTGGATCACCTCTCATATGAAGACAGGCTGAGAGAGTTGGGTTTGTTCAGCCTGGAGAAGAGAAGGCTCCAAGAAGATCTTATAGTGGCCTTCCAATACCTGAAGGGGGCCTACAAAAAAGCTGGGGAGAGACTTTTTACAAAGGCATGTAGTGATAGCATGTGAGGCAATGGCTATAAATTGGAGTGGGGCAGATTTAGACTAGACAAAAGGAGTAAATTCTTCTCAATAAGGGTGGTGAGGCACTGGAACAGGTTGCCCAGAGAAGTTGTGGATGCCCCCTCCCTGGAAGTGTTCAAGGCCAGGTTGGATGGGGCCTTGATAAGCCTGGTCTGGTGGGAGATGTCCCTGCTCCTGGCAGGGGTGTTGAAATTAGATGATCTTTAAGGTCCCTTCCAATTCAAACCATTCCATTATTCTATGAAATGGTGTGATTCCATATCCATAGTGTACAGAAATGTTCAGGAAGTTCAGGTACAGATTACTATATCTAGGGAGGCTGACATCCTTTAAGAGATACTCATCACTGAAATGACATGGTGTCATGCCCTGGACCCACAAGTCACACGCTCATGTCCAGGCCTGACTTGGGGGTGGCATTTATCTGTGTGGTGATACAGAGGCCAACAAGGTCACTCCCAGGGTGAAAATCAGAAACATTGTTTATTATGGCTTCAGCATACACAAACAGACAAAAATACTCAGGTGCACAACCGAGACATGGGGCTGCGACTTCCCAGTGTTACAGAAACAACTCCAAACATGTTCAGATCACAATCTGATTCCTGTACACAACCAAGGTCACTCTGATCCAATCCAACATGCACACCGTAA
Organism: Phaenicophaeus curvirostris; assembly: GCF_032191515.1. Taxonomy (NCBI): domain Eukaryota; kingdom Metazoa; phylum Chordata; class Aves; order Cuculiformes; family Cuculidae; genus Phaenicophaeus; species Phaenicophaeus curvirostris. The sequence goes on from NC_091394.1 coordinate 43,408,662, forward strand.
GGTAATGGGAGGGAGACAGAGAGAGAGAGAGAAGAGAAAAGGAAAGAAATCACCACATCAATGGGCAGTGGCAGTTCCTTGGGAACACGTGGTCACAGCAGCAGCTTCTTCCAGGCCACATTGTCTGATGAAAGTGATGGTTGCAAGAGAGAGCATGAGAGAGAGCGCAGGAGTGAGAACCTTGCATGGTTCCTTGCGAGTTCTTTTATAGGGCCCATCTGACCCCCATCAGTCAGGCCTGGACAGTCCAGCAGGTGGAAGGTCCATGCTGTCTATAGTGGTGACACCTATAAGAAGGAGAGAGGATAAGGAGAATAAGGCCGAGGAAGAGAGAAGGAAGGGGTAGTCATGTCCCAGATTCATGTGCTGTGGACAGTGGCAGCTGTTCCCTTTGTTAAAGGGACTGCAGACATTTTCTTTGGGGGGGGGGAGGCAGCTTTTGTCCGTGGGCTATTGCTTCTTTGCCAACCAATGCATGTCAAATAGGGACAGGCCAGGCATTAAGTATCAGGGAACCCCCTTTCCTAACTGACTTGGTGACACTTTGAGAAGCCTCAAGGAGTCAGGCACATCTCTTATGAAGGGAGTAATTTTGCCTGGGTTTGCTAACATTACCATCAAGTCACACATCAACTGCAAGAAAATTGCCTTTTGTATGCTTCCAGTGAGGTGGCCAGTCCCAGAAGCAGGGATCGTAATCGCATCATCCTGCTCCAAAAGCCCATTTCCTCCAACCCAGCAAAGTACTGTTTGAATCACAAATCATGGTACTTCCTCATGGTCCTGCAACTGGGTGAGCTCCTGCAATTCAGCCAGTTCCATTAGGGCACATTCATTTTCTTTTGTTACAGCAGAGGTTTCAGACTTCTCCCCTTTATCAATAATAATTAGGGGCTGAAGTTTGAAATTAGAATCTGCATAAAGAGCAAGATCAGGTTCTGCCATCCTCTCATTAATAATAATCAAGGGTTGGAGTTTGGAATCAGAATCGGGAGTAGGACACAATTTCACCACCCCCTCCTCCCGAAAACGTGAGCCTCATGCTCCAAACTGGGAAAACCAGTTTCCTTACTGGCCCAACGCCCACGGAGCAGCTGTAATGTCACCCTCTCCTCATGTGCATAAGCATCCTCTAAGCTATCTCAAAAAATCTCCTTTGCCCTTTTCAAACCAACCAGCGCCTTTCGTGCTCTCAGCAGAGCTGCCCGCTCTGCCTCCAGCTCTCTCTCCAATGCCTCATTCACTGTTTTCAGTGCTTCCACTTCTCTCTCAGTTTTAAGTCTCTCCAACTTCCCTTTCTGAGCAGCCACCCACACTGCTGCTGCCAGGGCTCCAAGCATCACCAACAGAGCTAAAGACAAGTGAGAGCAATAGAAAGAGGGCATATCCCAGGGAGACATCATAACCATGACAGAAATCACAATTTTCTTCCCCCTTTTGCCACTGCAAACAGAAAACCCCTTCTCATTGCACCAAAAACGTCACACCCTGGACCCACGAGCTTGCATCCAGGCCTCACTTGGGGGGGAGGGGGGAGGGGAACTCGTTTATCTATGCGGAGATACAGAGACCAACAAGGTCACTCCCAGGGCAAAAATCGAAAGCAATATTTATTCTGGCTTCAGCAAACATAAACGGACAAAAATACTCGGGTACACAACCGAGACATGGGGTGCGACTTCCCAAAGTTACAGAAACAAATCATAACCTGTTCAGATCACAATCTGAGCCCTGAATGCAGCCCAGGTCACTCGGATCTGATTCGACACGCATACCATAGGGTAACGGGAGGGAGACAGAGAGAAAGAGAGAGAAGGGAAAAGAAAAGAAATCACCACTGTTCTGCAGAATCAAAGAACAAAGAAACTAGTAGTTGTATTTCTACCTCCGACCCAGGAACCAGCGGTGTGCTGTAGCGCATTGCGTCCCTTAATCAATCCAGGAATTCAGATGGTGACTCAGAAGGACCTTGCTTAACTGCTTATAATACTGACCAATTTATTGTCTTGGGAATGGCTCTCTCCATCCCTTCCTGAATCCACCCCTGATATGCTTGCAACCTTTCTTTATGTGCATTCCTGTTCCCATCCCACTCTGGGCCTTGAAGAGGGAAATAATCTTTAATGTCCACCCCTTCTCATTTATAATAATCTTCAGTCAAATCCCCCACAGTCTTTAAGACTAACTGTTTAATCGTTTCCCTTTCTCTGTCAAACACTCCAATAATAATTGTAGATCGCCCCCACGGGGTTGTGCTGTCTTATAATAAACTGAAAATGTTTGACTACACTTACCAGATCAGTCTGGTAGTCTCAGGCGACCCATTCCATGCTTCTAAATCAGCGGTGGAAAAAGTATCTGGATTAGCATTGGCCCTCCATCAGGTCCTGCTGCCTCCAGGAGAGGTGCCCATAGGACCATTGTAGCAGACTTTTTCTGATGCAGGAGGATACAGGGCTATCCGGGGGAGTAGGGGTCCTTTCCAAGTCGGCATCTTGTTCCTGTGATTGAAGGGGAGGCTTAAACATAGAATCATAGAATCACCAGGTTGGAAAAGACCCACTGGATCATTGAGTCCAACCATTCCTATCAACCATGTCCTTCAGCACCTCATCCACCCGTCCCTTAAACACCTCCAGGGAAGGTGACTCAACCACCTCCCTGGGCAGTCTGTTCCAGTGCCAAATGACTCTTTCCGTGAAAATTTTTTTCCTAATGTCCAGTCTAAACCTCCCCTGATGGAGCTTGAGGCCATTCCCTCTCATCTTGTCCCCTATCACCTGGGAGAAGAGGCCAGCACCTTCCTCTCTACAACCTCCTTTCAGGTAGTTATAGAGAGCAATAAGGTCTCCCCTCAGCCTCCTCTTCTCAAGGCTAAACAACCCCAGCTCTCTCAGCCATTCCTCATAAGGCCTGTTCTCCAGTCCCTTCACCAGCTTCATCGCTCTTCTCTGGACTCACTCCAGAGCCTCAACATCAGTTAGATCAGTTAGAGACTCAACATCAAACAGATCAGTTAGATCCTGTTCTGGTGCCTGGAAAGTTTTGTTTAACTTTGTGCACTTTTGTCTGATGCTTCATGCTGAACAACACAGTCTCACTCTACCTCTAGATTCCTTGTTATTTTCTCGCTCAAGGACAAGTGCTAGAGGGTCCTGTGGGGGCACAGTTCCACAGTCCCTTTGTCACTCTGGATGGCAAAACAATATCAATTGTAAGATGGTGTTATAATCTTTTGTCTCATTAAGTGGACACTTTGCCCCATCATCTGATTTGTAAAGCAGCCACCATTGATTACAATATTTAATAAGGGGCTTTTTGTTTTCAGTGCTCCCAGTTCCAAACAATATCCTTCCAATGTGTTAATACACAATCCAGAGGGCTCTTTTTTTTCTCCCAGATTTCTGGGACCAAACTTTCTTTTCCGCTACTGATCGTACTTTCTGTTAAATCCTACTAATTTTTATCCTTGCCAATTAGACAGGTATTCAACCTTTCTTACATTACTGATAAACATAATATACACACACACATACTAAACTTCAATGTATTGTTCCCCAATTATACACAATTAAACTGTCCACAGAAATAATCACACAGCAAATTTTGGATAAATCAATAGTTGGCATTCTTTAGATTTTAAGGATCATTTCTCCCATCTTTTAATAAAACCTGTTTAGGAATCCCTATAATAGCTGGTTGCTTATTATTCTTATTCTAATAGAATTGCTCATAACTCAGTACCTTCCTACAGAGATAACATGGTTAACTCCCGCAGACGCAGCAATGAAGCTGAAAGGAAAAACAAACTTCACATTCAGGAAGGGAGGGAAGAGAAAGGGGGGCCACCCACACAAACACAGTCGCAAATCTGGTTTTTTTCTTTGTTTTTTGCGCTCTTTTCCTTTTTGCTAGATATTTTAAAATTTTACTTTTCTGCAGCCTCTCATTCCCAGATCCCAGGTGAATCTACCTGTTTGCCAGCTTAGTGGACATTTGAGATTGAAAGGTCCCGGAGGTGTATTTCTAAGATTAATCAAAACTAATTTGTAAGTTCCATAAACGTTTGACGCTTCAAGTGCTTTGTCTCTGGCTGCGCCCCTCTCTTTTCAGAGTGAGCAAGCTGTCCTGCCTAAGTTTACCTGCATAGTACTTGAAACTCCTTGGTGGTGCAACTGTTACCGTAAGGGTCGGCAGCTCAAGCCCAACCTGGCATGCTCGTTTTTCTCCTTACTAGTATTTAAAGTTTTAAATTCCTGCCAAGCTCCAGTACTCTACCATACATTAAACAATTCATGAAGCACAGAACAACACACAACGATCAGAATTCCTCATTCACTTTGCAGCGATGCTGCATCTCAAACACACAGCCATTCATTTCAGAGCCAGCCCAACTCACACAGTGTTAGTCACGACCAGTCAAATTGGATACACAACTTCCGATGTCATGGATATTCAAACCACACACAGTACTGGGCACATACAACACTTAAAATAAGTACATGCAACAGTTATTACTCCAATCCTGTTTATTGTCCCCTTGAAGTCCCATGTGTTGAACTTAAAATGAGCTCTTAGCGATGTTAAAATACACACGGTACCAGGACAAAATACTTCCAACAAACGAATGCAATGATAGCTATCCCCAAAAAGTTCTCCAGCTATCCCAGCAGGAAGAACTTGCCCAGCTCACATTACTAAGCCTTCTGACGTCTTACGAGGTCTTGGCAAGCTATAGAAACCCCCCAGCTCACCTCATTCCACATCCTTGGCAAGCTATACTATTTCCCCTTGGGCCCAACAATTCCAATTCCCAGGGGTGAGTAATCTAGCTCCTCGTCTTCACAGGTGGTGTCCCATACACGGCTTACAGGCTCATCCCCTGCCTCCCCCCTGTAGATATCCGTATCCCTAAGTCACATACCTTGTCCGCCCACTGATGAGTCGTCTCTCTCCCTGCAGCGACCAGAAAGGTATGGGAGTTTCTCCGGAAAAATAATCTGGTGCCACCTAGAATGTCCCGCTCCCCACTGGTCCTGCAGCCAGATAGAGAGGGATGTCTCATCTGGGTCACCAAATTGTTTTGCGGACTCACACTCTATAACTCAATTAAGGGTTATAAAGTAGGTATGTGTTTATTCGCTGGCAGGTGCGAGGGGGTAATCCTCCTAACTCGCACACAGTATGGTCTAAGAAGCAGGTAGTTATAGTGTAAAGACATGCCTATTCATAAACGCCTATTACATATTCATGACATTTCCTTGCTTCCTATTATAATTAGATTCGAGAAGCTTCTCCCATACTGGTGCAGGCGCAGTGTCTCCTGGTGGTCGTGGCCTGGGGTCTCAGGGATGAAGTAGCCTTCATCTTCCTCATGAATCATCCCTGAACTCAATCTGTCCGCAGATGCAGTCTCATCCTGGTCGAGCTCCAGAACCACAGAGCGGGACGCAGCCGGGCTTTCTGCTGTTGCTCACATTCCAGATTTCCCTTATCAGTGAATGTCTGCAAACGAGCTCCTTCCTTATCAACACCCAGGGTCTTCAAGGCCTTTACTAGCAGACAGTGAGAATTCCAGTGAGCTAAGCCCTTCTTTAAGTTCTTTCTAACCTCTCCCCTATATCATATGCCTGTTTATCACCACATGGATGAGCAGTAACAGTTCCTTGGGGACACATGGTCACAGCAGCAGTTTCTTCCAGGGAGCATGATCCGATCGACTATTATAATAGACTGTTGCATCTAAATTAGTGAAGTTCTCTGCAGGGCCAATTGATGTGGCATTTAATGTAAGAAAACTCTATGCAAGATCATACAGGAAGGGTTGGTGATTTTTATTTTAAAGCTCATCTCACTTATGCTTACTTTCTTACATCACCCATTCTATCAGACCTATTCTTTCATACATACTTACATAGAGGCACCAAAATGTTTGTATCCAATTGGTCTGGCCACTCTTACTTCCGATGAGAGGACAAGGAACATGGGTTACTAAGTCCTCATCACACATTCTGGATTACTCATCATCAGTAACCACATCTTGATTCTCTGGGTACCTTTTTTACCTTAAAAGTTCACAGTGATTGCCATCTTTTGCTTTTCCATCATGTCCTTTCTCTGAGAGTCATTCCTTAATTTACTAATTATGCTTCTGCCTTCAGGGCAATCCGTGATTTCAATGCGGAGTAGGACTTGTGAGTGTTGATTTATGAGACGACTGACACAAGACAGCAATGTGTACTTGCAGCCCAGAAGGCCAACCGTATCCTGGGCTGCATCCAAAGAAGCATGGCCAGGAGGTCGAGAGAGGTGATTCTCCCCGCCCCTACTCCGCTCTCATGAGAACCTATCTAGAGTATTGTGTCCAGTTCTGGAATGCCCAACATAAGAAGGATATGGAAATGTTGGAATGGGTCCAGAGGAGGGCTATGAAGATGATCAGAAGGATGGAGCTATGAGGAGAGGCTGAGAGATTTGGGGTTGTTCAGCCTGGAGGGGAACCTTGCAGTGACCTCTCAGTACGTGAAAAGGGAGTGTACAAGAAATCCAGGGCGGGACTCTTTACAAGGGTATGCAGTGATACGATGAGGGAGAATGGCTTTAAATTGGAAGGGGAAAGATTTAGATTAGACATTAGGAGGAAACTCTTCACAGTGAAGGTGGTGAGGAACTGGCACAGGTTGCCCAGGGAAGCTGTGGCTGCCCCACCCCTGGAGGTGTTCAAGGCCAGGCTGGGTGGGGCCATGGTCTGGTAGGAGGTGTCCCTGCCCACTGCGGGGAGGTTGGAACAGGATGATCTTTAAGGTCCTTCACTACCCATTCTATGATTTTATGATGCTTCTCTGAAATAGCCTGCCCTTTGTTTTTCCAGATATTTTGGTGAACTGTGTTTATATGTACTGAGATTGTGCTGACCTGCTGTTTAGCACCAGGGTCTGGTATGGGGGTGAGGTGAGAGATATGGTGGAAGGCTCTTTCTGCAGCTTCTTAAGAAAGACCTAAGAACTGGTTTAATAAAAAAGCTGTTTTAATAAGACAGGCTAAAAAGAGGAATATAGATAGCAAGAAAACCTTTTGTCCCTTCAGATGTCGAGCAGCACATGTGTGCATCATCAGATGGATTCTGGATGGATTTTGCCACAATACACTGCGCATATCCCATCTGTGGAGAGAAGTTCCTCCTTTTTCGTCCCTCAAGATAATAAATAATTTTCTTACAAGAAAACAACTCTGCTCCTAAAGGTTGTTGATGTGAGAACTTCTTGCAGCACTGTTTAGATACTGCCAAGGATGGGTAGGTGGCACAGAGGCTGGTGCTGAGTGGGAGCTGCCTGCAGGCTCCTCTACTGCAATTAGCTGGCAGAACACATGCAATGTGACACAGCCCAAAGGCCATGCTGGAGGTGCAACACAGTGCAGCACAGACCTACGCCTGCTCATACAAGCTGCTATGTGGATTACCAGCTTCTCCACATACAGCAGTATCCCAGTCCAGATCAATACACCAGCTGATCTAGATGTTACCAGCAGTTTGTTTTATGTCTTTGCTTGCACATTTACATATTCCCATTTGTGCTTGCCTCATACAAATCCTGATGTTTTAGTTTCTCTGCAATTGTATTATGGTCATACGCTGCTTCAGGAAGTATAATGTGAAATTCAGTCTCTTTCACTCAGTGCTTTTCTTCCTATCAACTCAAAAAAGTACAAGATAATGAGTTTAGCCTCTGAAAAGTTTTACTAGACAAAAACCCCCTAGCTGTGAAATTAGATCTCTTTTAAATTAAAATCCACTAAATACAAATATGGAGCTACATCAGGCAGTGTACCCTATCTTTACTTCTTGCCATCAGAAGCAGCACAAGAGCGGATTATCAGACTCGTGTCCATGAAACACACTGCTCTGATTTATTATGGTATGTAGACACTGGGAAAAGACATTGTAGCTGGGTAGAAGCGTGGATCTGTTGGAGGAAAGGGAGGCTCTGCAAAGGGATCTGAACAGGCTGGACCGCTGGGCTGAGGCCAATGGGATGAGGTTTAACAAGGCTAAATGCCGCGTCCTGCACTTGGGGCACAACAACCCTGTGCAGCTCCAGACTAGGAGAAGACTGGCTGGAAAGCTGCCTGGAGGAGAAGGACCTGGGGGTGTTGCTTGAACAGGAGCCAGCAGGGGCCCAGGTGGCCAAGAAGGCCAATGGCATCTTGGCTTGGATCAGACACGGCGTGGCCAGCAGGGCCAGGGAGGTTCCTCTCCCTCTGGACTCGGCACTGGTGAGACTGCTCCTCGAATCCTGGGGTCAGTTCTGGGCCCTCCCCACAAGAAGGATGTTGAGGCTCTGGAGCGAGTCCAGAGAAGAGCAATGAAGGTGGTGAAGGGGCTGGAGAAGAAGAAAAGCAGCTGAAAGAGCTGGGGGTGTTTAGCCTGGAGAAGAGGAGGCTGAGGGGAGACCTCTTTGCTCTCTGCAACTCCCTGAGAGGAGGTTGTGGAGAGGAGGGAGCTGGGCTCTTCTCGCAAGGGACAGGGGACAGGATGAGAGGGAATGGCCTCAAGCTCTGCCAGGGGAGGTTCAGGGTGGACATCAGGAAAAAAACTTTCAGGGAAAGGGTCATTGGGCAGTGACAGAGGCTGCCCAGGGAGGGGGTTGAGTCACCTTCCCTGGAGGGGTTTAAGGGATGGGTGGATGAGGTGCTGAGGGACATGGGTTAGTGTTTGATGGGAATGGTTGGACTCGATGATCCGGTGGGTCTCTTCCAACCTGGTGATTCTATGATTATAAAAAAAAATATCCTGAACATCTGTAACTGATGGAAGTGTTCTGAGACAGTCATTATGCAATCTGAATTTTTTTTAGGTGCTTCTCGATCTATCTAAAGAATGCCAGTGCAAAATTTAGTGGCTTTACTGCTGACTTACTTTATTGGGAAAAAAAGTAGTCTGTGTTGTACGTTGTAAGACATTGTCAAATATTTTTCACAAAGGTTTCTCTCTATAATGCGTGATGCCTTTTTTTAACGCTTATATTTCATTTTGGGTTTTTTGCTTAGCAATTTTCTGCTTTACCCAATTGGTAGACCAATAGAGCTTTTAAAAAATATTTTCTACTTGTGGTAAATCAATGAAGTAATATTATTTTAAGGGAATTATTTGTGAATTGTTGGCTTACAGGTGAATATGAAAATTCAGACAGAGCTTTTGAAACTGAGCTATATAGCTCAGTTGAGGTGGTAGCTGTTAACTCACCTATTTCAGTACACTGCAGTCAACTGCTGTATGGACTTCAGTATCCTTAGAAACCCAAATAAGTTGCCTCCCTGATTCCAGTTATTCTCACATCTCTCTACCAAACAGATTTTCACACTAGAAGTTCTGCTGTTGTAATAAGAGTGTGGGAGCATATCAACCAAATTTCCATTGTTGAAACTTTTTTTTTGTTTTATAATCTAGTACTAATTGGGGGCGGATGGAGGGTGTTGGTTGTTTTTTTTTTTCTCCTGGAACATCAAGTATTATCCCTCTGCATCTCTGTGGTGCACAGTACTAGTTATTGTTCTTCTCCCAAATAGGACACATATTTAACATCAAAGCACAAAGCTTACAAACTATGTACTGTTTGCTCTGAGTAACTCAACTGATGTGATTTTAGTGATCATTTAACCATGAGCACCTAAATGTGATCTGAGACTGGTCCAGGAAAGGGCTGGTTTTGTACTCGTGATACCTGTCAGCAAGGGGAAGGAAAACCTGCTGTCAGAGGGATATTCTGTCTAACTTTCAAAAACCACAACTGCTTAGAAAAAACATAACTGTACTTTAGCTTAAATTGAAATATTCCACTTTGAAATATTCCACATATCGTATCACGGGTCTGGTAAAGCAGAGAGTGTAGCCTTGTTACTTGTCATACATGACTTGAAAGGTTGCTCCATGTGCACACACCAAAAAAATGCGTTAAAAACAAACAAACAAAAGAAACAGAGAGGAAGAGCAAGGACATTTGAACATCCTCTAGCAATTTATGCCTGATTAAACCTCAGTTAAATGCCTGATTATTTTTTTTAATCCTTATACCTATCTGCTCTGGTTCATTGCAGGAGTTTACACTCCTAGGGCAACCCAACAGTGATTTCAGAGAACATTATATACACAGAGGTGTTCTCATATTCATATTTTTTCCACGAAGTGACAAGCACACCTTATTCCTGGAACCTCATTGCATATCCAAGGGGGGATGAAATCAATCTCACCCAGAGTAGTTAAGGTGTATCCATATCTGAGTGGTTAATCTCCAGGACTCTGGGTGACAAGAAGATAAGGGTCGCTATCGTTATCTTAGTCGTTAATCTTGTTTTAACACATTGCAGTTGACATTCCATCTCACCTTTTATAAATCACCATTTCATAAGAAATAAGTACTAAGTGGCAAAATATGACATTAGCCCTAAATCAAATAAAACAGAATTTGAGAATCTTTATTATATTTCTCCCTTTGTTCTTTGTCACGTTGAACAACATAATCTCTAATCAGTACAGAACACATTCTGGTTTGGTTTTATTTGTTGTTTTTAAACTGAATTTTCTATGGCTTTATTTTATAAATATTTTTTATATATTTTATACATTTTATAACAGTACATGAGATGGTAGGGAATTGTAAATGAAGTAATAACTGCTTTTATGTTAGTGGTAAAACTTTTAGTGTGGCTAGAACTTCACATGTTGATTTTGGGTTGAATTACAAGAAGTCTGCGTGTAGTACCAGCTTATACTCACAATGATGGCATGAGCTCTGACAAAGCTCTATTTGTCTTAAGACCACTAGAAAAAGAAAGTATCACAACTAAGACTGCTGAATAGACTTACATTTTTGTCTCTAACCAAGAAAAAAGATGACATGTAGTAGCTTCTTGGATAAAAATAATTAGTTTTTTTTTAAACACAAATCTACTTATCACTGAGCACTTGTGAATAGCAGTCTGTTATCCAATGTCACAATGAAAGAATTCTTACTTTTACACAAAGAAAATAGTTGTGGTATTTAGTGCTGGGGCAGTCAGTGACATTTGAGATGAACAAATTGGTGAGTTTAAGACACACTTCACTGTGTTTTCATACTTGATGACACAAAATAATTTAAGCTAAACTAAACAAAAAAGCACTTAGCTTCTCAGATCTTAGCAGCTAATTGCTGCGAGTGCCTGAAGGGCTCCTTCTGTTCTGTAGGCAGTCTTGATAAAGTCTTTATCTTTCATTTTGACTTCTCCACCTCTCCCTGAAGCATTTGAAAATATAGGTCACCAGAGGCAAAACAGTGCTGAAAAAGTCTTGCACTAAGGAAATAGGTTGATGTGGCCATTTCCATCAGGGCTTTTTTATTGTCTTAACCGTAAAAGCTCAAACTTTGGTATCAGACTTCACTGATGCTTACCCTCTCTGCAATTCTGAGTTTCACTTCCTGGCCATTTCCCCTCCTGTCAAAAATAAAAGTGATTTATATCTCCTCCTCAGAGTATTTTAGGGCTCCGAGTAAACATTGATCTAACAAAAACAGAGTGAAGTTGGGACTATACGTGATAAATCAAATAAACTACCAAAAAGGAACAACAAAATGTTTCTCAACAGTTAACTGAGGGAAAAAGAAGTTAAAAAAACTGATAAGGCTGCAGCAACTACTTTACTTTTTGTTCATTTTATTAAAGAGTTCAAATGCCGTGGGCCATCTTTAACTACAAAGTCAGTGGCTTTAAGCCACTTTCAGTACAAAGCCACTTCATACAGAGCTAAGATATACAGTGTGTATGATGAACCTGCCTTAAAAAGCTCTTTTTTTTTTAAGAAAGACCTCTTGTCACAACCTTCACATCACTGAATGCTTCCCTAATAAAGACTTTTTTTCCTTTTCCTTTTAAGAGGTGGCTTTGTACTACAATATCTCTGTGCCTCTCAGATATCGTTACTGTGAAATTTATTATCCCCAATTTATGTCTGTAAAACAGTTGCAGAGGTAGATTGGGTATGTTGCTTGCTGCTCCATGGAAAGCCTGTACAAAATACACTACTGGAATCCAGATCTCTTAAATCTTGATGCAAGTTATTGGATCTACTGCATAAGTTTTATCCTTTTCTAGAGCTGTTCTGCATTCTACTACTTTGTTCCTTCTTACTTTTTGTTAAGGGATTGGGGAAGATAATATAATATGAGTTAGAATAGCATTTTGAAATGGTGATCTGTAAATGGTGAGATGCAATGTCAACTGCAATGTGTTAAAAAAAAAGATTAATGACTAAGATAATGAGAACTGCCTTACTGGTTAAATTAAACTATTAAGTGTAGGTTGCTTTGTTTCAATTTCATCTGAAAGAAAGAGCACGTGATAAGGTACTCCCAAGAAGAGTCTGTGTGCAACAGAGAAGAGCGAATGAGATAGGTTGGTTTTAACTTTATAGCTTTTGAGTGCTCTGATTCGAGTTCAACTTTTCATTAACATTGTTTTTTGATGGGAGGTTTGGAAAATAAAAATAAATAAAGAATTCTGTTATGGTCATGCATTTGCAGGACTGTGTTCTGTACAGCTAGTGCAATCAAGATATTTCATTAATACGTGCACGCATCCTGAACTCTGGCTTCTATGTTTGCATTCTTTTATTGTTAACTTGTATTCAGCAAAAATTGATGTGCAGCACTGATTCCAAAAACATAAATTGATTAGATCCTATAAAAAGTTACAGGACAGCACATTGAAAAAACAGAATATCCTAAGTCAAAATTTGTGCATGTGAGAAGGGCCTTTTATGTTTGTTTATATATTGTACCATATTATTTATACAATTAAATCCTTGCAATTCTATACATAAAAAATGTATTTGTACTGCTAGTGGAGGTCCAGCAGGTAGCTAGTCTTGCCCTCCTTTAAATGACTGATACACATAGCTGTACGTAAATTGACTTTGTGTAACACATTGAAAACATGTATGTTGCACATACTTATACAAATGACAATATATTTATGACCATTTGTATAACTTGGAAAACAGTACTTAATTTTCAACAGACTGGAGTAGAGTTGATTGATTATTAGTTTCTATAACTCTTCCAAGAATGGGTTTAAAGAAAGAAACAACAACAGAAAATAACCTATTTTTCTAAATGGACTACCTGGCATTTAAAAATTATCCCATCATTTTGATGGTAGTTTCAACCAAATTAATACTCTTTGGTTCACACAAATATTTTGACTATCATGTTTGTATCACAGCTTATTACATTTGTAAATTACAAACGAACTAAAGTAACATTTACAATAATGATGTGATATTGGTGGTATATTTTCCTGTTTCATAGTCCTAGCTCGAGGTACCATGTCACTGCTGAATCACTGAATACCCAGTATTTATGTAATCTATCATTTTGTCAATGTTGCATCTCTTCTCTCATGGTCTGGGAACTAATGTTAGCCATGAAGTTCCAACTCTGATGGAACTGGCTTAACGTATTAGCAAGAGAGCTGCCTAAGCAGGATAGAATTAAAATAACAAAAACTTTGAACAGGATTCATATGAGGATAAACATTATAAAAATTATATGGGTAGTCAGTAAGCACAGCAACCTGAAAACAGTCTGTGTCAACTTCTTTGTCTTGAATTGAAAGAAGAACTGGCATGTTAGCTGATGGAGAGAATGAAGTAGGAAAACACGTAGAATTTTGGTTTTAATATTTGTGCATGTCTCATAATGTTAATTTGAACCAGTAATACCCTGGAGTTCAACATGAAATCTGATTGTGTGGTTCTTATTGTGAAGTTCTGAAAAGGGAAACTGTAGGGCCAGTTTTTCTACTTTCTGATGCTATCAGCCCAGAGGCAAGAAAGTTCATCTTTAAACTGCAGCACGTAGGAATTTTGCATTCTGAAAGTCCCTGTGAGACTCAGGGTATGGTCAGTGCCTGCAGTCCACTCCATTCCTGGGTTCCACGGAAATGTACTCCTGCAGCAGTGGCTTCAAAATGTCTAAAAAGAGTGAGCCAGAGAGAATGATATTTGATCGATCATATTTTCAAAGGTTTATTTAGAAGACCAAAGGAGAACTTAAAATGTTAGGTCACAATGACAAATCATCAAGACAGGTCGCATGTGAGATTACCCAGTGGCCTGTGCCTGGAAGAGATGATAGCAACTTTCAGCCACAGCTACAGCCTACAAACAGAGTTGTACTAACCCCTTGGAGCTAATCTTAAATAAAATAGTAGACCTCAAAGTCAGGGTCAAGGGTCTTTTTTTCTTGTGAGGGAATGGACTTCCAGAGGAGAGTGGGACAACCCGCAGGATTTGTTGCAAGGCCCTGTTCTGTGGCAGAGCACTACTATCTTATTAATGTGAAACTGAAGAGATTATTTTCTTGACCAAGAAAAAGCATTCATTGTGGAGGGATGAGAGAAGGCTTCTGAGAGTACTAGGGAATTCATTGTAACAGTGTAATTGAATGTTCTGGTTTGAGCATTGTATCATATAAAGTAAGTGCACTGAGTGCTGTAGAAATCCACTAAACAAATGCATGTTGGCATTCACATTATTTTATTTTTTAAATAAATGTCCAAGGTGAACATAGCATTCCATTATAGCATTCTCGAGTTAAAAATTAAAATAAACACGGTGGAACTGCCCAGTGTGCCATTGTAAAATATGGAATTATTTAATTTGCACACAGGATTAAAATGAATCAAAAGTTACATTGCTTTATTAAAGCAGTACTATAACATAGTGGGTTGACTTCGGGTAGTTGCCACGTGCCCACCAAGCCACTCTATCACTCCCCTTCCTCAACAGGAGACATGACAAAATGCTGATGGATCAAGATAAGGACAGGGAGATCACTCAGCAATTACTGTCACAGGCAAAACATACTTGACTTCGGGAAATAAATTTCCTACCAATGAAACAGAATAGGGCAGTGAGACATAAGGACAAGCCTCAAAAATCCTTCCCTTCATCCCTCCCTTCTTCCCAGGCTCAGCTTCACTCCCAGCTTCTCTACCCACTAGTGGCACAAAGGGATGGGGAGTGGGAGTTGCGCTCAATTGATATCACTTTGAGCCTGCCATTCCTTCCTCCTCACATTCTTCCCCTGCTCCAGCACGGAGTCCCTCCCACATGATCCAGTCCTTCATAAACTTCTTCAGCATGGGTCCTTTCCACAGGCTGCAGTTCTTCATTAACTGATCCAGCATGGGTCTTTTCCACAGGGTGCAGGACATACTGCTCCAGGGCTGGGCCCTTGATGGGGTCATGGGTCCTGACAGAAAAACCTGCTCCAGTATGCGCTCCTCTCCATGGGGCTGCAGGTCCTGCCAGAAGCCTATTCCAGCAAGGGCTATTCACAGAGTCACAGCCTCCTTTAGGCATCTACTTGCTCCAGTGTGGGGTCCTCCATGGTCATGTGGTGGATATCTGCTCCACCATTAACCTCCATGGGCTGCAAGAGAGATATCCTGCCTCACCATGGTCTTCACCACAGGCTGCAGGGGAATCAGCTCTGGTGTCTGAAGCACCTCCTCCCCGTCCTTCTTCACCAATCTGGGTGTTCGAACCATTGTTTGTCCTGCATATTCTCACTTCTCTCTCCTGGCTGCTGCTACTGTTGTGCAGCATCTTTTACCTCTTTGTAAATATGCCATCACTAGTGTGTGAGTCCGCCTTGGTTCTGTCTGACATGGGGACAGCTTCTGGCAGCTTCTCACAGAAGCTACCACTGTAGCTCCCTCTGCTACCAAAATGTTGCCACCTAAACCAAATACAGATAGCCTTAAAATTTATTTTGTGATTTTATACTACATTTTTACAGAAATTAGTCTGGGAGGTGTAAAAGACAAGTGTCTGGAACAACAAACCTCAGTTGAAGAACAAAATAAGGAAACTAACCTTTTCCCTCAGCCCCACCTTAGCCCCTGGAGGGTGAGATACGTGGCAGAATGCGAAATGAAGGATGGAATGGAGGCCAGAAAGGATTAGGTTGGCAGAACATGCTTGCCCTGAGGAACCTTTGATTTCTTTTTGTGAATCACTCCTCTTTACCAAAACATGGCACATTTTCAACAGCATGCATTCAGGACTAAAAACTAAATGTATAGATTTAGTTAAGATAAACTGCTAAATTGAACTGCTAAATCAAACATCTAAGTCCCTCTCTATTTGATCTCTATTTGAGGACTGGAGGTCTTCGAAGTGTAACCAGAAATGAAGTGGGTTTAGATTATCTGATAAAAAGCTCATTTCCACAAACTACATGTAGCACAGAGCAATAATGGCAAGGAGGGAACCTCCAGCCCTATGGGGAACTCAGAGAAACAGATCCTTATCCCCAGTGCCCCTCAGGACTGTCACAAGAGAACTGATGTCTGGAAAGGTTCTCCAGAGCAACTTACAGGCTGAAGTAGGGGGCTGCTGCCCAGGGGTATAGGACAGATTATGGGATGCATGGGAATAGGAAAAGAGGAGAAGAGGAGAGAGACAGGGGAAAGAAGAGGATAGGGGAAAGGAGAATTGGAAGGCACCTATAACAATCATGTAGTCCAAATGTCTAGACCACTACAGAGCTAACCAAAAGCATGTTATCAAGGGTGTTGTTCAAATGCTTCTTAAACACTGACAGGTATGGGTTATCAATTGTCTCTTTAGAAAGCTTGTTCCAGGGTTTGAACATGTTCTTGGTAAAGAAATGTTTCCTAATATCAAGTCTGAACCTCCTCTGACATTGAGGGAATCTTGGAATTGCACAAGATTTCTCACCACAAGTTTAGAGGATAAACCAAAATCAGAGAAAGAGAGGGATCGTGGTGGCTTGGAGAGGAACAAATGTGGATAGATAGAGGACAAAAGGGGCTGCTCATGTGTAAGTAGGTTGCTGGTCAGTATGCTTGTCTGGCCACACCTTTCACCTGGTCATCACCTGCTGTATGCTTTGTTCTTAAATTCCATTTCTAACTGTTTTCCTGGATGACAAGACTCTGTTCAGTGTGGATGTGATCATATGAGTATCTAAATGCCAGCAGATGGAGTCAGACTATGAATATAGGCCTGCATATCTATGAATATAGAATGAATATCTATGAATATAGTGCCTGCATATCTACAGTGTCATCAACTGGAGAGACTGAACTGAATAAAAATAAGTGCTAACAACTGCAGTACTGGTCAGGGGTTATACTGACCAGTTAAACTGGACCAAGTGCAGGTATAAATATCAAGCCAAATCTGGTGGAAGGGAGGTTAAGAGGCCTGGGAACAAGGTGTGTTTCTGTGAATGAGGCAACTGAAAAAGCTGGCTTCCAAAATGACCAGGAGGTCTATGCCAGCTGGTGGAGAGGCTGGCAAGATCTGAAGGTCAACTGAGAGACTCCATGTGTTTGTGCTTCTGTGTGGGAGGCAGCTGGGGAGAACAAGGATCCAGGCTGGATGGTCTGTATGTGTAAAGCTACTGGGTAGTGTGTGCCCAGTTATTGGAGGGATCCACAGTGTGTGTGTTTATGTGCTGCTGTTTGCTGTATCAGCAGCTGGAGTGGAACTGTGGGGTCTAGAGACTAGCGTGCCCAGTTGTCAGTTACTGGGGAGACCTGTGATACACAATCAGTTACTGTATGGATTGTGTGTATGACCCTAGCTATTCAGAGATCCACAGTGAGCGCATTTTTGAGTGTGAAGGTCTGAATCAGCAATTGGAACGGAGTTGCAGAACTTGAGGGTTCATATGTCTGGGGTTCAGCAGCAGAGGAGACCAGGGATACAAGTACCAGCAGATCCATAGTGTGTGTGCACCAACATCTGGAGTGTGATTGCAGGACTTGGGGGCTCATATGTCCAGAGCACTGCATGGGGGGAGATCAGGGATCTCGTACTCTGCCCTCCCTGAGACAGAAACAGGAACATCCACAAGAAAAGCAAAACAATCAAGGGGATCCTGTATCTTCCCTTCACCAGGCAGAAAGCAATAACTTAAAGGATTGAATGGAGGCAAGTCTACACAGAGGCAGCACACAAATCTGCTGCTTGCCCACCTCACCTTCCTAGGTTCCTCTCTACAACAGGTATGATCCTCTGGACTTGGAAGCTCAGTCAATGGATGATGTGGCTGATGGTCCATGTACAAGGACAGAAAGGCCTACCCCCTCTATCATGATCACCAACATGAGGAAGAAAAGATGAATTATAGTTGTAGGCAAATCCCTTCTGAAGGGAAGAGAGGGTCTAATATGCTAGGCAGACCATCTTCTTGGGGAGCTCTGCTGCTTCCCTGGGGCCCAGCTTAAGGACATTAATAGGAAACTTCCTAGCCTCCTACAGCTGTTGGACTACTACCAATTACTGCTCTCCCATGGGTTTATCCTGGAGAAGTCTCTGGGGAGATATTGCAGCATTTCAGTACTTAAAGAGGACCTTACTGGAAAGATGAGGTTGGAGTTTTTATTAGGGCATGTAGTTTTAAGACAAGGGGTAATGGTTTTAAAGTAAAAGAGAGTAGACTCAGACTAGATATAAGGAAGAAATTTGTTATTATGAGGGTGGTGAAACACTGGAACAGGTTGGATGAATTGTGATTTTTTTTCCTGAATTTTATCACAGAATCAAATTTGGGTAGTTCTGGTTCTGCATATTTTCTAAGATTGATGGCATGGTTTGTGAAATAAAATAGTATTAGAGAAACAGAAAACCATACTCTAAACAGTGTGGGATGGGGGAAATAATTGAAAATAATACATGACCAGCCCCACATTAAACAGTAGGACAACAGTCTTTACTGGGCTATTTAACATACTTTCTTTCACGTTAATCTATACTGCATTCACTATTCCCTTCAAAACTAGGCTCTGACTTAAACCTGTCCTTATCTGCTTCTCAGCTGTACAGCAGGGACTCTTGTTGAGCCTCATGCCAGCTCAGACTTCATAAAGGTTGTATTTCCTGTGCCTGTATAGTGAAGGAAAAAATACATTATCTTGGTTTGTGTATCTTAAGGCATGTATAGGCATAAGAGTATTTTTAAAAAATAGTGACATATCTATCCTGCTTTTGAAAAATTGAGATTCTTCTGCACATTAACTAGATTTTTTGCATTTCTCCCTCACTCCTGCAGGTATATCGTTTTAACTTCATTCTAGCACAGCAGCTATTAAGTCATGGTCCACCAACCTCTGCTGGATCATTGGAGTCTGGTTATAAATTCACGAATGAGGATGTCATCACATTTCTGCTGACTCTTGAACTCTCTCACTGCTCTAAGATTTCCGATGAGGTGGCTCCAGATGGGGTTAGCGGCTGCACCTCTCCACTGTGCCAGACCTAAGCAAATGGCAGAGGGGAGTCCCCTAGGGAGGGACTTTTTATAACGACACATAGTGATAGGACAAGGGGCAACGGCTTTAAATCGGGGGCGAAATTTAGACTAGAAGTTAGGAAGAGACTCTTCACGCTCTTCACTCCTCACGGGTGGTGAGGCCCTGGCACAGGTTGCCCAGGGAAGCTGAGGATGCCCCATTCCTGGAGGTGTTCAAGGCCAGGTTTGCCGGGCAGCAAACAGGGAGGAGCAGACGGAGGCACCGCCACTCGCCAGCAGCCATTTAAGGCAGCGAAGGCTCCGTCTGCCCCTGCGGTAACTCACCGCCCCGGGCTGCGGGGGGCGGGAGCGGCCGCCCCGCCCGGCCTATGGGGGCGAGCGGCGGGCGGGGCCGGGCGGCGGTGCCCGGGCGCAGAAGGCGGGGCCTGCGGAGCCGCTGCGCCGGCTGGGCACGGGCACGGGCGCCCGACAGTGCCGGAGCCGGGCGAGGGGCAGGTCGGGACCCGAGAGCCGCCGGTGAGGGGACAGCTCTGCCGGGGCGGGCGGGACGAGCTGCTCCGCTCTGGGAGCCGGCGGCGCTGCCGCGGCGCCTGCTCCGGCTGCCGAGGGAGCAGGGGAGGGGGCGGGCGCGCTGCCCTTATGTAACGCGGCGGGGGCTGCGGCGGCGGCTTCCCCGCAGGATTAACCCCTCGCCGTCCCCCCGAGAGCACCGGCGGGAGAGCGGCCCTCGGGAGGGGCGCCGCGGGTGGGGGGCGGCTCGGCGCTGCCTACGGGGGATCCGCGGCGCGCGGCCCCCTTAATGAATATGGATGAGTAAAGACTGTTTTCTTCTTGGGTTTGTCTGGGTGTTTTTTTTTTTTGGGGGGGGGCGGTTTGGGTTTTTTTGGTTTGTTTTTTAATGCCTAAGCGTTAGCTGAAGAGGCTTTGAGACCCGCGCCTGGGTGGGATCTTCCATAAAACCGGCATCAGGCGCGGGAGACCGGGCGCCGCAGCGTGACGCGCGCAGGTTCTAGGGAGGAAGAAAAAAAAACAGGACGAAAAAAACCCCGTGAATTAACCTGCGAGCGCGGCTGCCTAGTTTTCAGAGAGATACACCTCGCAGCCCAGATCAGTGGCGGTTGTAAGTAGCCGGGGTAACGGTGCTGGTGTCTGGGTGAGGCGCCTCGCCGGCAGGTGCGGAGCGGGGAGGAGCGGGGGCCTCGGGCGCTGGGAGCTTCGAAGCCCGATACTGCGGGCAAGGGGCTTCCCTGTGCGTGTTTTGCAGGGCACGCATGGCCAGGGTTAGGGGGAGAATTCTTTCAGGTTTTACAGAGGATTGCATAACTGCTTATGTTTATTTAAAAAAGAAAAGGAGCACGTGATACGGGACTGATTTTTACTGAGGCTTCACGCTGTTTTGTCAAGTACTGTCATTAGTTGTCGTGCTTTAGGAGCTTGGCAAGCTTATAGTGAAAAAGCATGATAGTGAAAGAGTAAGGTTTGTTTGTCTCGGCCGTTTTTTTAATCCTTTAGTGATGAACCACTTCTTTTTCAAATTATGGTTTTTATAGGCCCTATTGCAACTCCAACCCCGTTCTTCTCAAAAACAAAATAAAATACTGTTTTGAATGCTTCTATATCTCTGGGTCACAGTCACGTGCCCTTACACAGTCCATCATCTGTAACTACTGAAGTGTATGTCCAGTTGTTGGGATTTAACCTGGCAGGCAGCCAAACAAGTGGCCCCTGGCAACGAAATCAAGGGGGGCAGCAAGGGGAAACAGTAGAATTTGTGAGTTGAGATAAAACCAGTTTAATAGGACAGGAATGGGAGAGAAAATAATACTCGTAACAATGATTAAAGGGTATACAAAACAATTGATGCACTGTGCCATTGCTCACTACTCCTCAAACGACTGATGCCCAGCCTATACCCGAGCAGCTGTTCTACCCCGCCCAACTCTTCCCCGCCACTTATATACTGAGCACGACGTCATGTGGGATGGAATATCCCTATGGTCAGTTTGGATCTGCTGTTGCGGTTATGTTCCCTCCCAGCTTGTACACCTGCTCACCAGTAGAGCATGCAAAGTTGAAAAGTCCTTGACTTAGTTAAGCATTACTTAGCAACAACTGAAAACATAGGTATGTTATCAACTTTATTTTCGTACTAAAGCCAAAACACAGTATTATGCCAACTACTAGGAAGACAATTAACTTTTATCCCAGCTGAAACTAGGGCACCAATGTTAAACTGTAGTACAATTTAATACTTAGACAGCATGCTATGCAAGGATCAAATTGCTGATAAAGTTCGTGTAGGAGTCTCCTGCAGTACTTGCACTTGACTCTTGTAAATGTAAGGAAAAATCTTTATGGGTGGAAATATGCATCCAGCATGTTGTTGTTTCTGTGCCCAATTTAAAATGCAGGTGTGTGGAAATAATGTATTTTAATCTTAATTGTATATATATTCATTAATATATCTTATTAATAATTATTAATATTAAAATAACTATTAATAATCTTACTGTAGATATATTCATTCCAGTTACTTTCTAAAGGCATCTGTATCATAGAAGGTATTTTTGCTTCTTGTGCATTGAGTTTAATGTTAAAGAAAAGAAAAAAGGCTCTTTTACAGAGGGAAGCAGGCAGGTCCAGGCAGTTCTGTCATTTTATGTTAAGATTGGTGTATTCTGATTATAAGTAGAGGCAATTGATTTTACTTAATATATCTCAGAATGCATTAGAGAATAAACAATATAATGCTTAATCTTGATCACTTTCTCTCAGATGATAAGCTAAGATGCAAATTAAAATAGTAGCAGACATTTTTCTTACTCTGCATACTTTGATTATGTAAGTCCTTTATGTGAGAATGTGACTCTCTTCACAAGCCTGTATCACTGTATGAAGAAAAACATTCTTCCCCATGGTGTAGTCCTTCAGTGATGTCCTGTCCTTTGTATCTGTACATGCGTAGTACTTGCAGCCCTTGCCTAGATGAAATGGACTCTTCAAAACCATTGTTATGCCGTGTCTAACTGAATTTAAAGACAGGTATATCATTTTAATCTCTAGTGTTTCTCTGCCATACTGGCATGATTACTGTGGACTTGAGTACTTTTGTTGTCTCTGCCAGATAGTTGAAAAGAAGTATTTTGCTTACTGTTGTATTGCCATAGTATCTGGGAGCTGGCTGTGGTCAGGGACCTTAACTAATGTGTTAGGTGCACTATAACCATGGAACGAAAACTTGGGCCTGGTCCCAAAAATTTTATGGTCCAAAATACAGAATGAGATGCTAAGTGGCCCAAAAAAGGGAATGCAGCTGTTGTTACGGAGAATACGCTAGTACATGTGTGTGCATTATCCAGCTAGGTATTGTCTCTTTCTCATATGTTAGAGAAAAAGAATTGTAGTAGAACTTGATGTAAGGCTTGCACAGTTCTCTGAGAGAATCTCTGGTATCAAAGACCACTCTTCGGACATGTAAATAATGGCTTGGGTTTATGGGATTTTTTAAATGTACTCTAATGGACTAAATGCTCAAAGTTGAAATAAAATAAAATCTGTGTCGACGTAATATGAAGCATTTTATCATCAGGCAACTTAATTTTTACTATTCTTTAGATTTAAGGTAAAGTTTTAAAATTTCAAAATGGAGTTTTTATTTCAAATTAAAAGCATCATACAGGAAAAGTCACGTTAATTTGTCTTTTCCTCAATGTTTTCTATAAGCTACTTTAGCTTTGATTGTCTCATCTCCCTCATGTGCCCAAGCATGCAAAAAATATGTAGTAACAAATACACCTTCAGCAGAAAGAAATTTCTTAGTGAATGTATCACCCTGCCCATCCTAAATTGCCTATACATAGAAGTACTGCAAGAATTTCCCATTGCACTGTAGTCTGATTATTGGAATACTTTGTACTAGTGAAAGCAGCTGTACCTTGAGAAGGTATTAGTGGTAAGATATCCCAATATGAATATGATATTTAACTACTCAGGCTCTACACGTGTAGTGCAGGACAGGCTTATGTGGCCTGTTCAGGTTTCAGGACACTTTTCTGACTGGCTGTTTCTCTCAAGTGCTAATGGAGCAGAACAGACTGATTTTTTGTTCTGGTCATTTTTCTCAGCTCATAGTAGTATGTCCATCAAAACAGATGGGAAGTTTTTCTCTTTTTTCAGTTGTTACATGCAGTGGTTCATCAATTCAGCTTACTCCTACTAAGAAGGACCCTTTAACTGTGTTTGTACTCTAAGGCAGATGTGGAGAAGCCTAGGCTTCTACTCTTGCTAGTTAAGTTTCCCTCTTTTTCTCCTCACCTTTCCCCTGCCTCGTAGCATACTGAGTGTGTGATATGAACTTACCTTGTCCTGGTTATAAAACCAAGAGTATACAGACCAAAACTTCAGTGCATTATGTGGTAGATGAAAAGACAAAAATGAATCTGTACAACTGTCTTAAATAATCTTATAAAGTTAGTTCTTGATGAGTTTGGCTAATCTCAAGAATGTGCTGTATGTCAGTGTTGAAATATTGGAGCATTTGGCAAAATAAGCACAGAGAAACTTTGAAAAAAATAAAAATAAAGGACGTAACAGTTATTGCCTGAATCCGAGGGATGCAGCCCTAGTTCAAACAAGTTTTTAAATGCATAGGAATGGTGTTCTTTTGGATAAGTGCTAAGGAAGTTCTTGCAGTGGAAATCCAAATGCTAAGAGGTCTTGCTCACAAAAGCATTCTCTCATTGATGATGGCTCTGCTTATACATAAGTTTAAAACATATCTATATCTGCCTGTCTCATCAGATTTCACTATTGGAAAAATCAGTACCTGAACATGTATAGATGTGAAAGAATTTATTGATGATTCGGCAAGGGAAGTATTCCCTTCCTATTTTGTGCTGAGTTGTGGGTAGTAGAAGAAAATCTGTACTTAAAGTTTAGGGGGTTTCTTCATTGTTCAGAAAAAAATGAAGCAGCAGAATTTAAGAACATAAATGATCTTTAGACAATCTAATCTCATTCATGCTTTAGTTATTTTCAGTTAATTATCTGAGATCAATAACATATATTTGATAAAACCCTGTATTTCAGAGTCACTAGACAAGGCATGTCTTCTGTATTAAATGAAGTCTAATGCGCAGATGTCAGGATGTGAAGTATTTGCAACTATTCTTGGTTACCTTCAGTATTTCCAGTGGCTGATTGTCTGTCTCTAAGGAAGTCTTATTTATAATTTGCATTGGCATAGCCTGAATTTTCAGCTGGTTTTTTTTTTTTTTAATATCTTTGACAGTAAATAGCCACTTAGTATGTGATGCAGTTTCTCTGCAAAAGTATTTGGTACCTTCAAGTAACTTTAATCAATTGACAAATTACATTGGTGAAATTCTTTTAAGTTTCTCATAGTAAAACATCTTGTCTCATTTTGTAGCTCATACACTATCTCCAGCTCTTTGAGTAGAGGTAATGCCTTGTAACTGTTAAATTTTACAGTGTCTTCAAGGCCTGTAAGTCTCTGTTAACTCAGTTTATCTTTGATCTGAGTTCTATCCCTGTCAATAGCATCCACTCGCTTCTCTTGGTA
Organism: Phaenicophaeus curvirostris; assembly: GCF_032191515.1. Classification (NCBI taxonomy): domain Eukaryota; kingdom Metazoa; phylum Chordata; class Aves; order Cuculiformes; family Cuculidae; genus Phaenicophaeus; species Phaenicophaeus curvirostris. Next base: position 43,433,568 of record NC_091394.1, read on the forward strand.
TTTTTACCTGTAGCTGGTATGCAAAGCCGCTTGTCCTATTGATTTTTTGAAGCGACCTCCATGCAGTACAATCTCTGATCTCCATTCATGGAGTGGATCTTCATGACTCAGGGCTTTTGCAGAAATATTTTGAAAGGGTTCTATGGAAGTTTAGGCTAGTAAGTCTGGTTTGGGCAGGGATGGTGTGAGGATGCAGTGATTAGTGTATGAGGAAAGGAGGGTAAGTGAGCTCTGCAGTTGTAATATTACAAGTCAGGAAAACTGTACTCAACTAATGCTAAAGTGATGATAGACCCAGAATGTTATTTGGAGCTGAAAATTAATTGTATGACTAACTACTGCAGAGAGCAGCTATTATCTTCCAGTCTTCTTGGTTCTGAGATTCCCAAGTATTTTTTTGATACACCATGAAAAAAGAGGAGTTGAGGCTCCTCTTTTGTCATGTTTTAATCGGTGCCTTATGCACTTCTGTGAAGGCTGTTCTAGGCACTGGCTTGTGTCCTTGCCTGCATGTAAAATTGCAGAATAATTGTGTCCAGATTATTTCTTAATCTACCAACAATAACAGCACAGCAGAGCTCAGGATGAGTATTAGTGTAACCTCAAATGGGATAGTCATGTAATGGAGGGTGGGGAGAAAGCACGATGAAACTTCATCAGTACATAAATGTGTAGTAGATGCCTGTATTTATGCTTTTGCCTTTGTAATTGAAACCTTTTGTAAGTGACATGGTGGTATTACAGTATATTGTAAAGCTAGTTAAGAGTTTAGTTAAATAGTTTTTGTGTGGTTTTAAGTGTTATCAGGTGAACATGTGTCTTTTAGAAGAAACAATTCTAATAGAACTATTGCTGTTAAAGGTATGGGTGTCTGTGTATAGATGCTTCATTTATGCATTTATAAAGAGGTGGTATTTTATGAAGTAGTTCTTTGGAATGGAGAAACGTACTTTACTAAGAACTAAACTTAGTTTTGAATGTAAGTGATATTGTAGTAATAACTATGTAGGTGGGTAGCAGCAATAGTTCTTAGAAATAGAATGGCGTTCTGGTTCTGGTAGGACCAGTTTTCTGACTTTTCAGCTAAGCCTCATCCAAGTAACTTCGTTTTCTGAAAGTTAACTGTATGTTTTTCAGAAAGTTCGGTGCATTGGTATGCAGAAAGGCCATTGCTTATACTTGTTCCTGAAGAAACCAAGTACATTCTAGTCTGGAGGAATGTCATAGGTGAAAGAGGTGAAAAAGGGACACACCTGTAGGGAGGAGCAGACAGGACAGATGACCAACATGGTATCCCATCCCATATACTTCATACTTGAGATAAAACTGAGGGATCATGAGGATCAAGCTCACTTCTTTGGTAGCTGATGTCCAGTGAGAACTGTGTCTGACTTTTTGCCCCTCATCCGTTCCCTGTGTTGCTGAGTCCAGCTCCCTCCTGCTGCTGAGTCCAGCCTGGGACCTTTTCTCTGTGCCTGCTGTGCAGTATCTGTGTTGATATAGCCACCGAGGAAAGGAGCAGTTTAATATATATTTGTATATATGAATAATAGTGTTTTCATTATTATTATTGTTTCATTAAAGCTGTCTTTTTCTTTCATTTCACTTTCCCACTCTGGGACGTGTGTGATGGGAGAGAACTGGGACAACAACTGCTTGCTTTTGGCTACCAATCCAGCTCGGCTGGGTCTAAGCCACGAAGAGGGGTAACAGCCATTTTTCAGCAGTCAAAATAATCTCTCTGCTTGATAATGTGTTTTCTGAGGTCATTCCTTTAATAGTATATATAACTTCATTGTAGCCTGAAATACTGTTTTGCTAACTAGAAGCACAGGATGACTGCAGTAACCACCTTTGTTGTTACTCAATGTGTGTCCTGCTGAAGGTCTCAATATACGATCTAGCTAGCCTTCCCCTTATCTGTAATGCTAGATGCACGTATATTTTTAAAAGAACTTGAGGTTCAGCAGTGCAATGCAGTTCATCATAAAGCCCGTGAAAAGTTTACGTTTTCTTTAAGTCAAGATGGGTTTAAGTGTAGATAGAGCTATATTAGCCTTGCTTGGTCTTTCTTGTTCTCTGCTCATTTTCCTTCTGTACATGTTAGGTAAAATGCGTAGTTCTCATTCACTTGAGCATCACATGTGGAGAAATATGCCTAGAAGAGGACTCGAAGAGAAATCCTTAACTCTGGTTCCTACTGATAGCTGTGGAAGAAGCTTAAAGGAAGCTTTGATTGTTGTGTAAAGCATTGCATTTTATTAGGAGGATGTTGCATTTCTCCAGCTGTTTATCCCTTCCCGCAGCTTGAATGTTTATGCAAAAATGTGGGGAAAAGATTCCATCTGCTGTACTTTGTCTCTGCTGGTTTTATTTGGCATAAATAGTTACAGAGAGAAAATAAATGAGAATTCCCTTTAACTGCAATTCTGTAAAATTTTTAAAACACAGGGAAGATAGGTCAGGTACTAAAATAAAACAGACCCAGTCAGACAAATTCAAGTGCCTTGAACAATTTGGTAATGTTATAAATCCAATTCACTCATAAAAATAGCACCTCTCATGCTTATTGAAAGGTAATTTTCTTTTTTACTTGGATTGGCTGGAAGATCTTAAGAAATTTTAGGTGGCAACTATTTGTCATGCAGTGGATAAGCTTTACCATCAGTACAGAAGCAAATTCTGATAAAAATTAGACCTTAAGCACTTGCATGCTTACCAAAAATTGATGGGATGGAAGGATTAGCAGGAGAATGGAAGATAGAAAGAGGAAACGATTAACATAAAACTACTAGGTTGTGTGCCTGTGGGCAGAGTTCTATGTAGTATGCCCCTTTTCTAAAACCAGTGACCTTTCAAGTTTAAGACCATATAAGAGGTGTCTTTAGGAAGGCTGGTAGTTTGGTTAGCCTGAGGAGCTGAGAATGTAGGTGTGGAGATGCTTATGCATTTATAAGAGAGTGGCACAGAATTAGGAAGCTTATTGTCAGGTTAAAGCAGAAGTAGCAATGTTAATGTTAACAACATGTAATTATTCAAATCTTTAATACCACACTTATCTCAATTTGTGGGCAGTGTTAACTGCATTGCAAGGCGTCCACCGTGTCTCTCTTCCCCTGCTTTCTAGTTCCTGGCTGCTATTTTCTTGAGCATTCATTCAAATGTCTTGTGTGATCACGTGCATGAAAAGCTATCTCACTGAATATATAAATGTATACGTAAATGTATAGATGCCTTTGTGGATTAATGTTTTGTTTTCTGCTTTGGGAGGTGAAGTTGCAAGGAAGGTCAGTTGGATGAAATTTGCTCATGAGCTAGAGAAGTTATTGGTTTGAATACCTTTTTCAAAGAGCAAGGGTGTTGGAAAGCCTGCATACTTACACTTTTTAACTTGCTGCTGACATTTTGCATGTGGTAGAACAGTATCTTTGTGTATAAGTCTAGTGTTTGCACTGTGGATTACCTACTTGCTGTTCTCACTTAACAGATGATGGAGACAAAATATACAACAGAATTCCTGGGTGGCAAGGAGATTGCTGAAAGACTGACTGAGGAATCTCTGTTTTGGATTATATCTTAGTAAATATTTAGGGTACAGCTAGGGTACTATCTCCACTCTACCTTATGGCCAAAGCTCTGAGGTGTGACTGTAAGCGGAGCATATAATGTTATAAATATATTAATTTTTTTGTATATAAATATATATTTTTTTTTTTTTTTGTATAAAAACAACAGCAAAAGGTATTGCAGAACAGAAGGAAGTCAAGGACTCAATTTGTAGATTTTGCAGCTCAGTTGTCTGGGCCGTATGGTGGAAGGAGTTAAGAACTTAGGGAGGGATCAGGGTTAAGATCAAGAACCTGAGCAGATATTCTGTTTTAGGGCTATTTTATCCAAGTTCCTGTCTTTGAACTTCAGATATGGAATGTGAACTGGAAACTTTGGATTTTAGTTAGAGGATGACCCTGATGTTCAGTGTAAATATAGCTTTGGGATTTTACGAAGTTGTTTTGCAAGTTGCAATGGAGCGAGTTGTATGTGATTAATAAGGTTGTTATATGCAAAGACAAGCATTACCTGAAAGAATAGGTGTTAGTAATACTATTACTGTATTTTAGTTGTGCTGTTGAACCTTTTCTCTAAGTTCATCACTCAGCAGTCTCCTGAGCATAGGTCTGCTTGATGCTTGAATGCTTTCTGCCATTAAAAAGTTTGAACTGAAAGTTTTCCTTAGTTAACAGGACTCTTGACCTCCTTTTAGCCGGATCTTGGTTGTGAAATATTCTAAAAAAAACAATTGGTTTTACAATTAACTACCTTTTCTGTTAGCAGGATTGTATCTGAGGCTGTAGTAAGTATGTACTGGAATGTTCTAGTCTTTTGTGCTATTTTAGACAAATACACTCTTATTCATTTCCATGGCAGTTAATGCTGTAAGAAGACTTCCATTAAGAACTGGTTTTGTAATACTTGCTACAAATGAAAGTAAATTCTATTTAGTTTGGGACAGAATATTCCTAGCATGCTAGAGGCAAACCAGACAAAGCAGATGAGAAAGTACATGGTGTAGCCTAAAAAGCTAGGCATTTACATTTTTGACAGTTTCTTGTTGATTTTTTTAATGTATTTTTTCTGGTATGGAGATTGTAAATTGGGTTAACACATTTGCAGCTAGTGAGATAATATATATATATTTCCTCCATAGAGTCAGGGAAAATTGGCTCTTCACCATGCAATCATATACCTGCTTTATGTGGCCTCATAATTAAAGCAGCGTAGAGTACTGGTCCCGGGGTCCTCATTATGTTCTGAACTCTGGCAGTAGAGCAGATGTGTTTTTTCATCCCCCTGCTTTGGGTTCCTTCTCTGTGACATGGCAGCAATGCTGACTAACTTCTGTTCCACATACTAAGCTGTCTGCCCTTCCTGAGCATATTAGCCATGAGTTAGTTCTCAGGGATGGGGCAGAGAAGGTGCTGCAATGAATTCTGACCATGTAGGATATGTGCATGTTCCATAGAGTTGCGTAAGCTGCTGAAACTGTTGGTAAAAATACTCTTGAGTTTTAGTAAGTCTTCAGGTTTTGCTTGTTGGTGACTAGAGATAGATTACTTCTATAAGCAATTACCACAAATCTAAATCAAAGCTGCATCAGAATTCATGCAATATGTTGACAGCTGGAGAGAATGCAAATAACTGCAATAAATAAATTAATATAAATCTTTCAGTAAACCTTACTGTTAGTCAGTACGGAACTTTTTGGCTTATTTCTAGGTATTCATGCAGCTGTAGAGAATTGGCAATTGTAATTCTCAGGAATATTAACTGCTCATCTTCTCATTTTTGGAATACAAAGTCTGAAACAGAAGACTGTGAGACTGTGCCTGTAACTCTTATTTAACAAATTAAGAAAATCAACTACGACCACCTTCAAAACAGTTCCATGCTGAGTTGGCACACAGCTGCATATGATGCTGCCAACATTCAAAGCAATTCCACAGATCATTTACTGAAAGGCTGTTGAGGATCTGTCATTTTTGCTTTCACATCTTCCACCAATAAAAAATGGTTTCCTTTGAGCACTGACTTGATCTTTGGGATCTCTGCACTGTAAGCCTCAGACAATAATTGAAAAGTTTTTATCATGGATTTCTTCAATTTCACAAGAAACTTGATGTGTACTCACTTTTCACTCTTGCACACCAACATTTTTCCACCAAGGGTACGAAAGTGTCTGTATCTGAACACACGTCCACTCGCACTGAGTGAAGTGATTGAGTTGAGCCTTGTCTCACTGTGACAGATCAGAACATATTCTGTAACTGTCTCTGTCTCTCCCTTCCCACTCTTGGTTCCCAAGCTGTAGGGTTATTCTTGTGGGGTTTTTTTGTATCAGGCTTCATAATACAGATTAATATGTGACTTTATCTACGGGAGTTCTTTCTGCTGTCTGCCTGCAGATGGGTATGTATTGTAGTTTCTGGCTGGATGGAAACTTGATGAGATAACTCATTCTAATGGGTTAGGCATGTGCTGAGAACACAGATCTGCACGTTCAGTCTATCTTAGCATGAGTTAGTCATGACCTCAGTTAGTTTGATCCCTATCTTAATCTATATCTGTATAATGTGCTTTATTATTTACTTACTGCAGAGTGACAGAAGGGGCAATAACTGTTGTTTCATGATACTGAAGGAGTATTACATGATATAGACTATAGCAGTTCATAACACCTAGTTGTCTAAATATTCTGTGAATTTCTTGAACTCCATTTTTTGGGGACATTTGTTCTTTCAGAACACCTTCTGAACTCTAGCATCTGCTTATACCTCTTTCTTAATGTCTTGTTTGGCCGCTTTTGGTGATGTGGACCTGCTAGGTTGGAGCCAGCTGTATTTGGAGAGGATGAGATTGGTGGTTAGTTGCTCCTTCCTTCCCTCTTCCGGCTTTGGAAATGTGGTAGTATCTGTGTGCATATTGGACTTCTTGGATGGTGATAAAAGGCAATTCTTTTTAGATGCCAATTGTTGGCATCTGAACAGCACATGTGACTTGAACAGTGGCTTAATTTTGTTTTACCCAATTTTACAACTGTTATTTTAGAGCAGTCACTTTATTTTGTTACTTCCACCTATCACTCTGCTGTGGCCCCTCCCCAGATTACTGCTAGTCTTTACTTCAGCAGAAGCTACCAAAGACCTCCTGATACCTTTGTCCAGGTTAAAAAAAAACCTGGTTAAAAAAAAAACAGGTTAAAAAAAAAAGGAAGATTCATAAAAACTGCATGTGATCTTGAGGTTTTGGCAAAGAGGTTATTCCATATTTCTATTTGTGAGGTCATTTCTTCAACACAGCACGAACTCCTTCTTCATCTTTAGTCACTAAAAAGACTTAAAGGAGCTGACCCCATTAAAAACTTATTTCGTATCCTATGTTGTGCAATACTTTACCTTCCTATAGTAGTATATCAATGCATGTATTTCTCTTCAGAGTATGGTGTTTGTAGTGTAAAGAAACAAACCAAATTTTTAAGTTGAAGCTAGATCAGTATTTTCACCAGGTAGCTGCTTTTTAGTAGATTTCCTACTATTGCATGGGATTTTGACAAGTAAAATTTAATTATAATTCAACAAGAAAAGGAGTATCCATAGCAATGTTTGGCGACCACAGGAAAGCCCTAGTTTTAATCTATCCTTAACCTTCTTCACATGGTGAGGATTTCTTTCAAATCAGTCTGCTTCGCATACCAGATTTCCATTCAAAACTGAAGCCTTTCTTATAGAGTTCATCATGTTCCTGTTTCCCCCTGGCCCAGAACTACTTAAGACACCTGGTGCGGTTTAGTGCTCCCCAGCCGGGTCAGCAGCTAAACACAAACAATTGTGAGCCCAATCCCCACTCCACCCCAGTTCCCTGAGGGAAGGAAAATGAAAGATATATTTATGGGTTGGAAAATAAAACTAAAAGAGCTTTAATGACATAATAAAAAGGGAAGTTAATATTAATAAGATAATAAAATATATACAAATACACAAAATTGACCCCTCTGATGACTGTATGTCACCACTAACACAGAAAAGCAGGTGTAGGGAAAGGTCCTGGGCTGGATTCAGTGGCAGATGGGAACTGGACTCAGGAACTGGATTCAGGAATGCATGGATCTGGGATCAGGGGCAAAAGGACAGGTATCAGCTATCAAAGAAGACAGAGCTTAACCCTTGTAATCCCTGAGTTTTATTGTGAATATGACATAGGTAGAATGGAATACCATATTGGTCAGTTTTGGGTTACCTGTCCTGTCTCCTCCTCCCTACAGGTGTGGCCCTTTTTTGCCCCTTTCACCTATGATCAGCTTGAGGATGACCTTAGTTTCTATAGGAATAAATATAAACAAAGCCTTTCTGCATACCAATGCCTCGTGTTATCGCTTCTAGAGGGAAACACTGTCTGAAAAACATACCGTTAACTTTCAGAAAATGAAGTTACGTAGATAAGGCTTAGCTGAAAAACTAGAGAATTGATTCTACTTTTAGCTCAGAGCAGAACAACAACCCAGTACAAAGCTCCTAATAAATGAGTGTCTGAGAGAAGTATATCTAGAAGTGAACTCTCTTTCTCAAGGCCAATATGTTCCTTTAAGCATTTTTCCCATACCAAGTTTATAACTGTTAATTTATTAGAAATTGAAATTAAGTAAAAATTATTTTCAATAGATACACTCTCTTTGATATGATAGTTGTAAGACAGTAGTAGGGACAGAAAATAATGCAGTCATTTTAAAAATCCCACAATTCCAAGAAGCAGAACGCTTTCAGATATGGGTTTGGCTTGTGATTTGAAATTACTGGTTGCCTTTAAAAGACATTTCTGATAAGCTGTGCCAAGTTGAGTTGTGGTTATGAGGGACAGGGGATTAGGCAAAGTTTACCATCAAGGCACTGACACTGACTAAACGAAGATTTTGTTCAGGGCATACTTGAAAATGTAGACAAGTGGTTATTTTTTCTAATTTCAGATGAGACAGTGTGGCACGTAGTTTTTTTTGCTTATACAACTGTGCGGTTGTATCTTTCAAGGATATTTACACTGAGTATAGCTTCCTGACAGAATTGCTAATTTATATGAGCTGAACATACCTTAATATTAGCAGGTCTCCACCTTTTCTCGTTACTTGCTTATGAAGGTAACTTTAATTTTTAATATCCTATACAGACATTAAAATACAGACTTTACTTTTTTTCTGATGAGTGCTCACTCTCTCTTCTTTTCTCTTCTTAGCCAGTTAATGTTAGCTTGGAAAATTTCTGGTTCTAGTTTTAGTTGCAGTGGATTTGAAATGGTGCAAGCTTGGAAGAGACTTCTGCTTTTGGAAGTCAGGCTTCCTCAAAGACAGAGATAGATCATGGATATTCATGGTCTGATTTTTTGATGTAATTCTCTTGCATAGATTGTGTCAGCAGTGTTTTTGTTGTCTCCTTATGTTCTTTCACCATTGTTCTGGTAACAAAAGAATGTGTATAGCCTGATGAATCAGGCAGTTTAGACTGATCTAGACACTATTTTGGTGAAAATATATGTATCTGTAATACCTATAGTGGCTTATGATTTACTGTGGGTGCCGACTGTTTTGCAGTTCCAGTATTAGGGCACTTTCAAAACACTTTATTGAGGTAAAATTGCGGTTCCTTGGAGAGCTTGCAGGGAGCAAAGGAAAAGAAATGGGAATTGGTTACATTTAACTTCTTAATTTTGAAACATCTCCCCCTGCTCTTTTTATTTCAAAGGTGGGCATATAACTCTCAGGCTACAGTTGGTAAATTGCCATTGGTTTAGCTTTAATTTAGTGTTTTGATTTGCTGGCCAAAACTTGTGCTGACAATGTAGACAAAATAGAAGGATCTCCAGTCTTTAAATGTAGCAAGGTTTTTAAGTGTGTACTTGAATGATTTTAATACACACAATAGTGCTTTGGCCTGCTTGCATTTGCTCAGGTGTAAAGGACAAAGGTCCTTTACTATAGTTTTTTTTTAAAGGTTGTTACTAATCATGAAGCTTAACAATAACTGCTGTACAGCAGGTAGTTATGGTTAGTTCAGTTGCAGTGTGCCGGAAAGGGTATGCCTTGGTTGTTGAAGTGACAGAGAGAAGACGTAGAATTTTAGAATTGTTTCCATTGCTGAAGCGTTTGTTTGTTTGACCTTTACTAGTAATACATACCAATTTTGCATACCGCGTACAACTGTGACTTTAGTAGAACGGCTAAGGTAAGTATGGTGGGCTTTCTAGCCCTTGTGCAGTATTTACCAAACTTCTGATACCTGAAGCGCCACCTTATGGCTTAAAATCTGTACCAGCACCACAGGTGTTAGTCTGAGCAAGACTGCAGTGCACCCTATCCTTAGCCTTTTTGGTACCTCTTAGTTCTGCCAAGTTAAGAGTGGATGGGCAGAAGTCAAGTCTGTGGGACATGAGGATTTTTTTTCTTTTTATGGACACTTGAAAATAACTATATTCTGTTGGTCGATGTAAGGTTTCTTTTAAAAGGCAAACCTATACTACATGAACATGGGGTAATTTGAAAGTTGTTCTCTGTAGTAATGACATTCCTTCTCAGTGCTCCTGCATCATGGTTGTGTTTCTTCCAAATGAATTCCACAGATACAGTTCTTTGGGCATAAACTTGAAAAACTAATGGTTTTCTTCACAGGAGAGATTTGTCTGAGCATTTTTGAGGCTTCCTTACTTGTTTGCCCTTACGTTATATAACATAAGGCTTATAACATTAGTATTTTTGTTGCACTTTCAAAATATTTCATTTCTCATTAAAAAAAGGCCACAATCCAGAAAATAAAGGGCTGTTTGTTTTTCCTTCAGAAATAAAAACAGATAGTAATGCCTACAGTGTAAAAGGCATACTTTTGTTCAAATCAGTAGAATGACCACAGGGATTGCCATTTAAAACAAAACAAATACTAAGTGTTCTCGTATTGGCTGATGTAATAGTGAAATTGGGTTTGTGCCCTGTTTTTGGAAAGACTTTTTCTTTAATATGCTAGAATTTCTTTTTCTAGATGGCCAGAAGATTACATAGTTATATGTACAGGCTGTTGTTTAATGTGGAGAGCACTGAGTTCTTGCTAATTTTAGAGACCACTTCTCTTCATACATTGATGTGGACAGTACCCTGTAGATTAACAGAAGGTAAACTAGTACAAATTAATATAATGAATTTACCCTCCTCTTCTTTGTAGCACAATGGCTGACAATAAGGCAAAGTCGACCAAACCTGTGAATAAGACTCCTCCCAAGTCTCCTTCAGATCCAGCAAAGGACCGAGCAACAAAAAGGTTATCCTACGATTCAAACAGCTCCCATGAGGGTGCTATGGCAGGAGAAATAAGTGCTCTGGAAGAGACCTTTAGAAAATTTGCTATACATGGTGATACAAGAGCCACGGGAAAAGAAATGCATGGGAAGAACTGGTCAAAGTTATGTAAGGACTGTCATGTGATAGATGGGAAGAATGTGACAATCACAGATGTTGACATTGTCTTCAGTAAAATCAAGTAAGTTAATTTCTGCCATGATTTCCTTGTCTCTCCAACAAGTTTTGTAGTTACCCTCCAAAATTATGTACTGTTGCTTACATGTGTTGAGAAAGGCATAAAGTGCCTCAAAATCAATCTCTTTCTTGTTCTTTTATGAAACTGTGCTGTGTTATCTGAAGATACAGCTTTCAGCTTCTGTCCTGCTATATTAAAACAAAACTGATCGCCTTCTATGATAAAGTGACTTGACTACTGGATGAGAGAAAGGCTGTGGATGTGGTCTTCCTGGACTTCAGTAAAGCCTTTGACACAGTTTCTCACAGCATTCTACTTGAGAAACTGTCAGCCTCTGGACTGGACAGGCGCACACACTCCTGGGTGGAAAACTGGTTGGCTGGCCAGGCCCAGAGAGTGGTGGTAAATGGAGTTAACTCCAGCTGGAGGCCAGTGACAAGTGGGGTTCCCCAAGGCTCAGTGCTGGGTCCAGCCCTGTTCAATGTCTTTATCAATGATCTGGATGAAGGCATCGAGTGCACCCTTAGCAAGTTTGCGGATGATACTAAGCTGGGTGGAAGTGTCGATCTGCTGGAGGGTAGGGAGGCTCTGCAAAGGCATCTGAACAGGCTGGACCACTGGGCTGAGTCCAATGGCATGAGGTTTAACAAGGCCAAATGCCGGGTCCTGCACTTGGGGCACAACAACCCTAAGCAGTGCTACAGACTAGGAGAAGTCTGGCTGGAGAGTTGCCTGGAGGAGAAGGACCTGGGGGTTTTGGTTGACAGCTGACTGAACATGAGCCAGCAGTGTGCCCAGGTGGCCAAGAAGGCCAATGGCATCTTGGCTTGTATCAGAAACGGTGTGGCCAGCAGGTCCAGGGAGGTTATTCTCCCTCTGTACTCGGCACTGGTGAGACCGCTCCTTGAATACTGTGTTCAGTTCTGGGCCCCTCACCACAAGATGGATGTTGAGGCTCTGGAGCGAGTCCAGGGAAGAGCAACAAAGCTGGTGAAGGGACTGGAGAACAGGCCTTATGAGGAGTGGCTGAGAGAGCTGGGGTTGTTTAGCCTGGAGAAGAGGAGGCTGAGGGGAGACCTTATTGCTCCCTATAACTACCTGAAAGGAGGTTGTAGAGAGGAGGGTGCTGGCCTCTTTTCCCAAATGACAGGGGACAGGATGAGAGGGAATGGCCTCAAGCTCCGCCAGGGGAAGTTCAGGCTGAACATTAGGAAAAAATTTTTCACGGAAAGGGTCATTTGGCACTGGAACAGGCTGCCTAGGTTGGTGGTTGAATCACCTTCCCTGGAGGTGTTTAAGGGACGGGTGGACGAGGTGCTGAGGCGCATGGTTTAGTATTTGATAGGAATGGTCGACTGGGGAAGTCCCACTGGACTGGAGGCTGGCTGATGTTGTGCCCATCTACAAAAAGGGCCGCAGGGAGGACCCAGGAAACTACAGGCCTGTCAGTCTGACCTCAGTGCCAGGGAAAGTCATGGAACAGGTGATCTTGAGTGCTATCATGAAGCACATGCAAGAGAACCGGGTGATCAGGCCCAGTCAACATGGGTTCACAAAAGGCAGGTCTTGCCAGACTAACCTGATCGCCTTCTATGACAAAGTGACCCGGCTACTGGATGAGGGAAAGGCTGTGGATGTGGTCTTCCTGGACTTCAGCAAAGCCTTTGACACAGTTTCTCACAGCGTTCTGCTTGAGAAACTGTCAGCCTCTGGGCTGGACAGGCGCACACTCTCCTGGGTGGAAAACTGGTTGGATGGCCGGGCCCAGAGAGTGGTGGTAAATGGTGTGAAATCCAGCTGGAGGCCAGTGACAAGTGGGGTTCCCCAGGGCTCAGTGCTGGGTCCAGCCCTGTTCAATGTCTTCATCAATGACCTGGATGAAGGCATCGAATGCACCCTTAGCAAGTTTGCGGATGACACTAAGCTGGGTGGAAGTGTCGATCTGCTGGAGGGTCGGGAGGCTCTGCAAAGGGATCTGAACAGGCTGGACCGCTGGGCAGAGTCCAATGGCATGAGGTTTAACAAGGCCAAATGCCGGGTCCTGCACTTGGGGCACAACAACCCTATGCAGTGCTACAGACTGGGAGAAGTCTGTCTAGAAAGCTGCCTGGAGGAGAGGGACCTGGGGGTGTTGGTTGACAGCCGACTGAATATGAGCCAGCAGTGTGCCCAGGTGGCCAAGAAGGCCAATGGCATCTTGGCTTGTATCAGAAACGGCGTGACCAGCAGGTCCAGGGAGGTTATCCTCCCTCTGTACTCGGCACTGGTGAGACCGCTCCTCGAATACTGTGTTCAGTTCTGGGCCCCTCACCACAAGAAGGATGTTGAGGCTCTGGAGAGAGTACAGAGAAGAGCAACAAAGCTGGTGAAAGGGCTGGAGAACAGGCCTTATGAGGAGCGGCTGAGAGAGCTGGGGTTGTTTAGCCTGGAGAAGAGGAGGCTGAGGGGTGACCTCATTGCTCTCTACAACTACCTGAAAGGACGTTGTAGAGAGGAGGGTGCTGGCCTCTTCTCCCAAGTGACAGGGGACAGGACAAGAGGGAATGGCCTCAAGCTCCGACAGGGGAGGTTTAGGCTAGACGTTAGGAAAAAATTCTTTACAGAAAGGGTCATTGGGCACTGGAACAGGCTGCCCAGGGAGGTGGTTGAGTCACCTTCCCTGGAGGTGTTTAAGGCACGGGTGGACGAGGTGCTGAGGGATATGGTTTAGTGTTTGGTAGGAACGGTTGGACTCGGTGATCCGGTGGGTCTCTTCCAACCTGGTTATTCTGTGATTCTGTGATTCTGTGACCCGATCTGATGGGTCTTTTCTAACGTGGTGATTCTATGATTAAACTGACTTTGATATCACAGGTATGCTGTACAAATAGGTATGATGTAATCAGGACAAGTGCACGCTGATCCAAGAAATATGGGTTTTGTACTACAGTAAATGATGTGAATGTTTCCTGAGGTTGTAGTTCTACACTTTGCCAAAACTCTGTCTCAACGGACTGAGGCTCAGGTGGAATATGTACTAAAAGCCATTATTCTAACAACAAGTCCTGATGTCCAGCACAGCACCTACTCAGTTTTAAAGTGCGGAGCCATGCCAAACTGACAGTGAATTTGTGATGCAGACTCACAACTGATTAACCAGTTAGGATTATCTCAATGGTCCTAGCTTATTCTTGTGAGCAGATTGGAGCTCTAGTGAAACTTTCTGCCCAGATTGAGAACCTAGGCAGGCTCGATGTAGAAATCCATCAAATCAAGGGAAGGCATTCAACTGTTCTGGCATATTATGTATGAAACATTTTTTTTTTTTATACTTGACTTATGTGTAGAATAGGATCATTTTCATCTTTCCCCTCCCCATGATATCTGATCCAATAGCTTTGTCTTTTCTGCTTTGTATTACAACAGTAACTGTGTAAAAACTCTTACACATCATTGTGTCAATGGACATGCTTTGAAGAAGGTCCCTTAATTTAACTTGCGGCTTGTGGGAACGTTTATTTGGCTTGTGCTCTCAACTACTATGGTGTAATGCTGGGGAGTACACTCAAACTCAGTTGCTTGCAAGGGTATCTGAGAAAACTTGCTACAGGCACTGACCCTTTAGAGTCCGTCAAAGCTTAGAAAGACAGAGAAAAGGTGCTTGATCTTGAGAAAGGTTGTCTAGTGTAACATGCACAGTTAGAATGACATTATTTATTTGATTTCTGTCTGTCTTTTGTCTTAACACTATCTGTGCATTCCCCTAACTCTAATTCTATCGGTCCACTTTCTCTTTAAGTCCCTACTTGTGTTTTTTGGAAGTTGTGTGGCTAGAGTTAGTTGTACTATTGGTGAACTAGCCTATTTGAAATAGATGTTTAGGCTGTACAGTTGTTTTTTCTTGACCTGTGATAAACAGTGCTGGCATTTATTTTCAAGTTTTCTTTAGCTTTCATTGACTTAAATTCCTCTGTATCTATTATCACAGAAAATAATAAATCTTAGCACTACTTTCTCACGTCGGTATCTGGACAGTTAGTGATAGGACAGCCCCATGATACAGCATAAACAATTACGCAACACCAGATATAAAGAAGTATCAGTTTTAGTGCTTGCATTATGAGGTAACGGGGACCTAAAGCTGAAGGGAAATGTCAGCATATGCCGTTGCAGTTCTTCAGCAGTCTCAGCTCAGCTCAAGGGCTTTTGTTTCTGCCTTTGTATAGAGGTGTCTGTTCAGCAGTTCCTCAGACCTTTCTCCTGTAACTGCTGTGAAGTGTTGTCATTTTTCTTGGAAGAAGCACAACTTCCTTTCCTTTCTCGATCTAGTATTTAATAGTTTAGAAGATGACTGCATCAAATGTAAAAGCTTTTTGATCTTAATTGTTCATTAATTGCTTGCTCTTTTCTCACCCGCACATGTACGTAAAACATGTATTTTCATATTTTTTAATTTAAGAGTAAAATTTTAAAAGAATATTGTTTAAATGGTAGATGGGGAAGCTTACAACAGCTGAGATTTACTGCCTTTATTGGGAAGGTCTATTTTCTCATGTGTATGCTTTTGGTAGGTATACTTCCACATTTTCTTAATGTTGGGTTGTTTTGGGTTTTTTTTTAATTATTGTTCTTGAGACCAGTTCGTTCTAGTCTAGGTCAAGTTTATTTCACATACAAGGGAAGATCTAATGACTGTAATTACTCAGGTTTTAGTAATGCCCTGTAACTTAGGAGCCATGTGCATGAGCTGAGTATACAGGATTTCTCAAGCATGTTCAGACTTTTCGTTGCTTTCTTTTTTGCTTTACGTTTAATCCTGCTAAAGGATGACAGTAGAAATGGTGATGCACCAAAAGAAGCATACTCGCAAAATAAGCTTTTATTTCCATTTTACAAAAAGTTTTTTCCCAGAAGAGCATTAAGGTTTTTTGTCAACTGATGTTTTTCCCCTATCTGTGTTGAATAAAAAACATTAAATGCTATAAAGGAATCTCTTGACTCCCCAGAAAGTGCAGAGTACTGCTTCCATGCCTCAATAAGAGTTATGCTTATGGATATCAGAATGCTCTGTACTTCACTGTAGTTTTTAGGCTGATCAGCTAGACTGCCTCTAACAAGATGATCTTTGGCCTGGGATTTCTATAGTCATCCATAGTGGCTCAGTGAGATGGGGCTGGTAGATCTTGGCAGTTGTAGTGTGGCCAGGGAACACACCCAAAGGTGGTAAGAGATATTGTACCCAACTACAATTGCCATCTAGTATTGTGGTTGTTGGGTCTATTGCTGGGAAGCTACTGTACCGTGTTTAGCAGGGTTTGTTTTCTAGCCAGCTATACTTATATTTTATGACAATGGCATATGTTGTTCAAACACTAGAAAAGAATTAATCTTAAGTATTTTTCGATTTATGAATTGCCATGTCTGTGTATACAGCCCGTGTTTGTCATCTTGCCAGGTTTTCCAGGCTTCATTTATTGTTGCACTACAGATACTGGCAAAGTAGATAGGAATTACAGGTTGCTGGCAGTCAGGATAAAGTAACAGGGAAATTAGTAGCAGACATGTTTACCTAGGGCCTGTTGCAAAATAGTGGTTTATTCACTGACTGCTGCAGGAGAGATTTTATGAGTTCAATCCTGAGAAATAATGAGCATTTCAGACTCAACACCCCCCTGTCAAATAAGGTGAACAAAACTTTGAGAAGTTTTGAATAATTTGTGGTACTTCTTCAAAGCTGGATTTGTGTCCGTCTTTCAGAGATTAGTTCATTTAGGGTTAAATATATGTTGTTATAAAGGTTGAGGAAGTTCTAATGTACCATTGTCACAAACAAGGATATCAGTGTAGAGTGGTGTTTTCCTTCTGCGTGAGAATGTCTGGTGAGTCTGAAGTGTCATTTGTCTATTTGTCTTGCATAAAAGGTCCACTGAAGGCCTTCATGCAAGCACAACATTTATATATACTTTAAGATAAGGAAGAATGGTCTAGTGCAAAAAATGCACAGTACTAGAACTACAGTAATTGCTAGAGTTGCATTGTTTGCTATGAAAAGATGTCAGTTGGGTGATTCTTTCCCCCCCATATTTCTGTTTAGCAGTGATTTGTAGGTTCTTAAGGGTGTCACAAATTCTTCCAATTTGGAGGTTTGTAAAATGAAGTTTTGTGCATTTAAAAATGGACATAATAGATGTCTTTTTTGCCTTTTTTGTCACTTTTCTATATTAAAGTTTTCTATTGTCAGCTCAGAAAATACAAGAAACTAAGAAGCAATGAATTTTGCAGTGGAATTACTTGAAATGAAAAGCCAGAGCCCACTTGTGAGAGTAACCATGTGTATGAATAAGATGCATCCGTAGAGATCAGAGAACTACTACCTACAGTTATACCAAATATTTGGATTGCATTGATACAGTTGGGATAGACTGCCATCTCTATAATAAGCAGAAAAGTAAATTTCTTTTTTAGGTTATGAAAACGTAGAATAAAGACATCTTATACAATATTGTTATCTTTTGATGTGTGTTGCACCTAGAAAAGCAAAAGAAATTCTGTGGAGTGAATGACAAAGTTTTACAATAGCTTATGGGATGAAATTATTAAAAATGCAGCAAAACCAACAAAAGTGTGTAACTGTAAATGTAATTATGTAGTAAGCTTACCTTACCATATTTTATAGTTACACAGTCAAAACTTGAGATGTTGGACTTTCTTCTTTGTATGTTCATTGGACAGAATACAGTAGTAATGCTATGGTTACTGGGTAAATTTTCACTTCGAAGATAGCGCCTTGCTTTAAGTTCAGGAAAAATATCTTTTGCTAATTGCTATCAGGATAGCCTTTTTCTTTAAATGGCAAAAATAAAGCAACCTGTTTTGTGAAAAAAATGTTAACTGTTGTTCAAAAAAAACCCAAAATTCTGAAAATGCTTGTAGGAAGTAATTTCTTTTCACTGGTTCCTAAATTCACTGCCATACTTAAAGACAAGGATAAGTCACAACCACATACTATGAAAAAGGAAGTTTTCATAAACTACTGTATGTGAAATTTTCATGACAGGACCAAAAATAGTATTTCACCAGTTTAGTGATGGTAACAACTTCAATTCCCCTATAGCTCAGGCTTTAGCTAAAATGTAGGGGTTTAGTATAAATGTCTTAGTAATATTAGATGATTCCAAGCTTTTATCTTTTGCAAACTACCTCAACCTTATTTAGACTCTTTTCTTTTCTGTGTTGCAAATTAAAAGTGATAATGCAACCTTGATGTACTGAATATAGAAACACACTGCAAAGATGCAGAAGCATTTTGAAAATGGATCATTTTCATGAGAATGGGAATTCCATGGGTATCTTTTTAGTAGCTGAAACAGTTGCCTTCCTTCTTGGAAATTAACAGACTGTTTTTATATTAGTCTTGAAGGGCTGCAGAAGTTTGTAGGCTGTGTCCTGTATTGTGCTAACAGAGTGCAAGGATGGATTTAGTGAATTTTGTTGCCTTAGATAACGCAAGCTCATTTGTGACACAGGAGAAGGGCACCTAAGTGGTCTGCATTTGGTATGAAAAGCAACATTTGACTGCATTCCTCTTAATCCAGCAAGACAGTGAGACACAACAGTCTTGAACTTCAGAGTTTTATATTAAGGAGAGCAGAATATACAAGAAGAATAGATGTTACTGATCTCTGATTAACATTGTGGTATGTTGCCTTAGGAACTGAAATTTCTTTGTTTACTGGAGTCAACAACTGCTCTGGGAAATTTGATATGTTAGCTATACCATACACATACTCCACTTGTTTTATGTAGTTAATACAGTAATAGTGATAGCCTCGATATAAATACTTCTGTCCTTATTTTAGAAGTGTTACCATTCAGCAATACAAGAATATGGTTTAAGCACTGCCATAAACCTGCTAATTCTATGACATTATTAGATAGAAAAATAATAATATTTCTGTTTACAGTGGCATGTTACTATGGTTGTAGTCAGGCCTGGGTGACGTCATGCTTTGGATCCATTGTGAGCTTTTATTTAGGTAGTTGTCTCCATGGAAACATGTATTTGTTTTGATGTTACTATGTGTTAAATTTTAAACAAACTTTTGTGGTTCTATACTGGATTGTTATTGAAGACTAGTTAATCTACAGAAGTTTTGTAAATATACCTTACTGCCTGCCCTCTAAAATATTTTTGGTAAAAGATAAAGTGAAAGCATAATTGTCTTCACAGATTCCATTAATAGTTTCTCATGTTGCTTTGACATGTTTTCTTGTTGCTGAGGAAGCTGAGTGTTCTAAAGGCCAGAAAACTCTCCTCCATCTTTCTGAGAAAGGAAGGTTTTGTTCCCATGGAGAATCTTCACAACACACTATATCATGTCCTGACTTTTGAGCAGTCCCACCCATACTCTATCCTTAGTACATCTTGCACAGTCAGCTGTTTAGCCTAGTTCCCACAGTCTGGATCAGTCAGATCTCTGCAGGAGTGCTCCCACCTGAGACCAGCTGGCTCTTAATTCAGGAGTAGTTCACCATTGCTACAAGACTGTGGAAGAAAACAGATAATGTTTGCTTTTACTTTGACATCTGTACTCATTCAAAACAAATATCTCTCCATAAGGTTTCTCTGAAGTAACTTTAATTTAATGGGGATTTTAATGTATCCTCTCAAATTTTTTAAACAGTAAATAGGTATGAATTGGCACATAGCTATAAGTTGTGTTTTACTTCCCTGCTGGAGAGATTCTTTTAATAGTGATATAGAACCTGATTTGTGTAATCCTACTTTATGCATAAAGAAGGCATAACAGTTAATTTGTGTATTTATTATGTCTGCATTAGGAAATAAGTTTTAAGTGGTTATAGAATAGTATACAGAGCACAATCTGTGCTAATAAATCTTACCCAGGCAAATTGTGAAGTAGTGCAATTATAGATATAATTTAGGTAGGTTACAACAGAAAATGTTCTTTACCACATCATCTGTACTTTATTTTAATTGAAATTAAGATCCAGTTTGTCCAAGAGGCCAAATGTAATGTTGCCTCTTGCATGTTATCCTTGAAAGGCTTTTTATTAAAAAAAAATAAAGCAAATATTTTCCCTCTCTGCCAAGAGCATAAATTCTAAAAGTAAAAAACAGTGATCACTAATGAGAAGAAAGATTAATTTAGATTCACTTGCTTTTGTGCAGGCTTGTTTTGTGCATGTGAAATGGATAAGTTCTGTACCCCTAATGATGCATCCTGACAAATTTTTGTGGCGTCACGTGAAAACCTATAGATAACAGTGGTGGGTGGTTCATTTCTGAGCTGAGGCAGAATGCTGCATGATGCCTTACAGAGTACTATATAGCAGCTTGTTTGGTATTTGCTACACTTTCTGGCGTATGATGCTTGTGGGCTACAAGGACTTCTACTGATTTAGAGTAAAAGTAGGGCTGAGGTATGGGATAGTTCTTGTGAGTTTCTAGAAGGCTTTTTGCCTGTCTGCTCACCCCTACACTGTCAGTTTAAGATTGCCTGGTTTTCATTTATGTGAAATTCATGTTAGTTACAAAATGGCAGGGGACCTAGTGATAAGGGAC